>NC_090922.1:328757197-330126572 GCF_040938575.1 Ambystoma mexicanum
ACCAAGGGACACTTGAAACATACAGTGTTGTTTTTGAACTCACATGCATCATGGGTCATGCCTATCACATTCACACACTTCACCGTACTTTCATCCATCTGGACTCGTACACCCCAGACACAGTGGATGCAAGGATAGCTAGGCTGCATCAGTGGATCTGAACATTGACACAGACATCTGTCATGCATCCATGACATTCACAAGTCACAGACACGCAGGTCAGACACACAGACATGGACACCATACATGTACATGGCATCATCACCCATCCCTCACCCCCACCCATGTCCAGGAACAGAGACTGGCATGCTCTCATGTGTCCATTCCGCATAAGGCTCCCCATGTAGCATTTAAACACATACACCAACCGTGTGCTTCACACATTACTGGTCTCACATGCATGACCATAATGTCCCTGCACACACACACGTGTACATGGCCTATGTCACACATACAGGCAAGTATCAGACAACCAGCACACTGCAACATGCCCTGTCTCACACAACAATGCCTGGCCACTTACCGCTCGACTCCAGACACGTCTGCCTCTCAAGGACCTGGACGTGGAGCGCTGGGGATATGCGTTTCAGGACCCTCATCTGATCTTCCGACAAGTGGCCCCGGCGCCCCTTAGCATCCGCTGCCTTCAAGAGGCGCCGGGCCTTGTTGAGGGTCCTGGACCTGAAGTCCTCCCAGCGCTTCTTGACATGATGTAATAGTCGGACTGCCACCCCCTCCGCGTTGATGGCAGTCACGATGTCCGTCCAGATCCTGTCCCGTCCATCCTTGTCAGCGCGTGATGATCCAAAGAGGGCATCATAATGCCCCAGGACATGCTCCACCAGGACACCAACTTCCTTCTGACTGAAGCTGGTGGCCCTCTGCCCCTCTGGCTGGGGGTCGCCAGTGGTCTCGGATGGTGTTTGCCCCGAAATGGCGACCCCCGAGGCAGGCGTGGGTGGGCAACTGGGTCCTGGGACTGGGCTGTGGAGCGATGGTATCCCAGTCGGGAGTCTTCTGTTCCAGCATGGGTGGACACAGCAACTGGACCCCTGCAGATGGCTGATGTGCAGGCACCAAATGGCAGGGTATGGTGGCAGCAGGCAGGCAGGCAAGCAGGCAGCAGCAGATAGCTCGTGGGAGGCTGCTCAGGGCTCTAGGGGGCAGTAATTCAGCCTTTTGGGCAGGAGCGTGGTCTTCCGTGTACTTACGCGTGGCCAGCTTGATATGGAGTGATTTGGCACGTGAAAATTCTGCACGTCAGCGTGTAATTCGAGGAAAGGCCCTTAGCGCGTAAGCGCGTCTGCACGCATATGCGATTTCATTGGACAGAAAGCACTTCAAGCGCAAGCGCCTCTATGACGTGACGCGCGCAGGTGTGCACGGGCGTTTCAGCGCGCGTGAAAAACTGCACGTCCGCGTGGGAATGCGTGTAATCCGAGGAAAGGGCCCATGTGCATAAGTGACGTGACGCGCGCAGGCGTTTCCCTCAGCACGGGTTAAAGGTGAGCGGGCGCAGCAGTTCGCTGTACGTGCCTTTCGTGGAGACCGACATGTGTTGCTGCTTCCTGTTGTTTCGCGCGCCATCACAACTTCACAGCTATCAAGGACGTATCTCTTCTTTTCGCGGGGGTATTGGCTACGCGTGTTTTTCTGCATCGCGCTAGTCAGACGGTGAGTCGCACACGCTATTTTTCCCACTGTGGGTGCCCCTGTGTATCGCACCCATTTTCGAGGTCATAGTAGCCTGCGTGTCCCATGCGTACGCGTTATTCGTGTTACTGGGTGCCACTGCATACTGCGGGAGGTTGATTCCACGCACGTAGGCAGCAGGGTTGCATGCACGGTTTTACTGCAGTTTTGGGGTGCCTGAGCGTTGCGTGACCCATCACTACATCACCCGGGTCACATACAGCCTTGCAGGTGCAGAGGGGCTGTTAACATCTTGCTTCCCACCCCCTTCACCCCAATTGCCCAGGTCAATTGTGGTGTACACCTCCCATTGGCACTACTCCATCTGTGCCGGCACTACTACATCTGTGCCATGGTTGGGAGGACACCAAAGGTGAGGGGCGCCTCAGCTGGGCGTACTCCTCATGGCAGGCGTGGTCGGGGACGTGACCGTGGTGACCAGGGAGTAGGGGGACTCCAGGGTGTCCAGGGCGGCCACAGAGGGGGAAGAGGCAGGGGTGCGCCATTTGAGCACAATGTCGTGCCATGTGTCGGTGCAGTCATGCCACCACCCCCTGTGGTTCGGGGGATGCAGCTTCTGCATCTGGCACTGGCGCCGTGTGACCCGGCAGTCTGTTCCATCGAGTACCACAGGCCCAAGGGTAGAGGTAGCTGCAGGTGCAGCTGTGGACACCGCCACCCAGGCTCAGGGTCTGCCAGCGCAGGCTGCGTTGGAACTTGAGGAGCCCTTGGTAGATTTCCAACAGGCCAGCAGGGAAACCATAGGGGCAGGCAGGGCTGCTCAGACCAAGACACGTGCCCCTGGGGCAGTTATGTCATCTGCTGCCCCGAACAGCCGAGTGTTGGCAAGTGCAGGGGCAGATGCACCCAACAACATCCCGGTTGTGAGTCTGCCAACCAGGACCGTTGCGGTCAATGACCCTGCCACAGTGGATGTTGCTGCGCAGGGTCCATTGGAGGGCACCCAGATGCCACTGACACAAGTCAGGCCTTTGGTCGTCCCTCCACCTGCCACTCCCTTGGCTCAATCCACCGAACCCACTGGCCATACTGGTCAGGGCGGCATTAGCCAGCCAGGGACTGCGCCACAGTCCAAGAGGAGGAAGGTTGCACCTGAAGCACAGGCTGGGACCCACACACAGCCACGACCTCCTGCACGTCGAGGAAGAAGCCTTTCTGCAAGCTGGAACTGGACTTCCTCGTGGACTACGTGCAGGGCCACAGCCGTGACATGCTAGTGGGTGCCAATAGTCAGACCACGGCTGCCCACCGTGACACCCACTGGAAGCATGTTGCGGAACATGTCAGTTCATTCGGCCATGAGGTGCGCACGGCGCAAGAGTGCAAAAAGCGTTGGAATGACCTCAAACGCAGCACTAAGGCTAAGCGTGCCTCTAATTACAACTTGACTCTGGTGACTGGAGGTGGGCCTGCACCAGAGGAGGAAGATCTCACTCCGCATGAGGCACTCGTTGTGGAGTTCATACCACCTGAATTGGTCGAAGGAGTGGGAGAGATGCTGGACTTTGATGCCCAGTCCAGTGAGTGTTGATGCGTGTTTGTTGAGGATGTGTGTGTTTCACTTGTGGGATGTGTTGTGCATGATTGCCACTACATGTGACGTGTACATGGTTCTGATGTGTAAGTAATGCAATGCTTCCATGATGCATGTCTGCTCTGCTGGATGGTGGACATGTGGAGCAGACGGGGACTGTCCGCATGACCACTATTGCAACCTACTGACATGCTGGTTACAAGTATGCTCCTCCGGTCCATGTTCCAGCTCACTGGCCCTTCTGCATATGGCATGGGGTGACCTTCCTCTCAGCCCAGGCACAATGTCTTTGCATGACTGACGTGCATGTCTCCTCTGCCTGCATGCGGGGACTCCATGTAGACATGCTTTCTTGCCCCTCCTTCGCCACTCTGCACCCCAGTTCCACCTTTGCACTGGTCTGCTTCAATCTTGCCAATGTGTACTTTCCTGTTCATGCGTCCTGTGTAGATGCTAACTTCCAGAGTACAATCTGCAAGTCATATGCTGTATGGTACAGCCTTAGTACTTGATGCAGGGTATCTCACTTGTACTGTGCATAGGTCAGATGTCCCGCAGGGACATGAGTGCCCATTCATGCTCCATGTGCATTGCATGCATGCCCCCATGTGTCCTTGACTGGATGATCACTGTATTACAAGTCCTGGGTGACATACATTGCATGGCATCTCATCAGCCTTCCCATGTCAACTGTGGCTCAGTACTGCGATGCACACCTGTTTAGGGTCTGCCAATCTGTGTGGCTCACAGGCCTCAGCTTGTTTAATGGCCAATGACTCTGTCCAACTGTTGTAGTGTCTTCTTCACACGTGGGCGGCCTCCAGAGTTTTCATCATGTGTCCTGCTTACTGTCCCATCATCATTTTCAGTGTTGTCACTTAAATCACATTAAGCTGTTGATGCCAGTCAACACTGCCTGTCAATACACAGGTGTATGGTCAGCCTTTTGATACCATGCTAGGCATCCCTGCTTTTGTACTTGGGTGGAGGGGTGCTTGGCTTGTAGATATGCTACACATTGAATGCACAGTGCTCGTGATGCCTGAATTTGACCTTGCACTGCCTTCACATTTCCTGACACACACCATGGAATCCTTGTACATGTAGGTAGTGAGTGGCGTACACATTTTCTGCACTGCATAGACCCACTTCCATGGAAACTGCCACCTTTCAACAGGTCTGATCACAGAAGCAATTCAAAGTTGACCCAGCATGCATGCCAGGTTATATGTTGTGTGTCACATGTCTGCCTGATGCGTTTGTTGTCGGTGTGTGTGTGTGTTGTGTGCTTCTGACATGTGTAGTGACCTCTTTTCTCTCTATTTTTCAGGTGATGACGCAATGGAGGTGGAGGATGGTGTTGTCATTCCAGACACAGGGTTGTTACCACTACATCAACCCGGCACAAGTGGGGGTCGTGGGGTGGTAGGCCACGAAAAACCCCAAGTGCTACAGTCCATCTTGCCTCTGGCTGCCTATGAGTCCAGCCTTGATGACGACTTTGACGTCCATGTCAAGTTGGATGAGCATCAAGTCCATGTGTCAGGGGTGAGTGATTCTGATGTGGACACTCTTCTGTCCGCGACACCTGCACTGAGGGATCAGACAGTCTTGGTTCCTCCGCCCGTGGTGGATCGGGATGCAGGGTCACCCTCCACACCAATCACTGATGTGCCTGAGACATCAAGTCGACAGGGGCATGTAGTCGTGCAGCCGCGGGCGGTACCAACACAACGAGGACACCCGGTCCTTGGGTCCCGCAGGGGTCAAGCCCAGCAACGCGGTCGCCGCGTGCAACCGCAGTATACTGAGTGGGAGCAAGACATGACTGCCAATTCAGAACGGCAGGGGGCAGCAATGGAGAACATCGCTGAGAGCATGGAGTGTGTGGCCCGATATGTGCTCCACCCTGCTAGGCAGGTGCTTCTCCAGCAGCAGGCGGCACGGTCCATGGCCTGCTCGGTCAGGATGGGCATGGCGGCCTCAGACAGGGCACGCCAGGCTGAAATGTCGTCTCTGTGTCAAGCAATTGCTGCTCACGCAGAGGCGCACATGGATGCCCTGAGGGAGGAGTATGCTTCCCTCAAATCCACTCTGGGTGTCCTTATGATGTCCCAGAGGCAGCAGGCAGAGGAGAGGTTTGCACAGCTGCTTGAGCGTACCATCTCGGCTGAGCTACAGGCTTGCCGAGAGGTGCAGCGGTTGTCCAGCCAGGCCTTGCAGGAGGAACTCCATGTTACACGTGCTACCTTGCAAGAGGAAGCACGTGTATCACGTGAGGTTCTGCATGCAGACCTACGTCACATCGCCACACAGAACTAGGCTCACCCATCCGGCAGACTTGCTGCCGACGAGGGGCAAGCTGCGGCTAGCCGTGGCCAGGCTACTGTGCCACGTCCTCCTTTCCAGGATGAGCCAGACTCGGACGAACAACTATCTCCCACATAGGTCGGGCTGTGCAGGCGTTGAGCCCATGGAGGTTTTTTTTTTGGCTCAGCATCATCGCATGTGGGTGTTGAGCAGCATCCTGTACCTCCCCACCTCCTGGGTGCCTCCCCCTCCCCCGGGTCGTATGTGGCCATTTTTGATTTTTCTTTTAGTTTAGTTAGTTAAGTTTCTGTTTGATAGTTAGTTTAATTAGGTAATGTAGGTTTTTCATAGTTAGTGTAATTAGTTCATATAGTTTAAAAATGCTTATCTATTGTGCTTTCATGTGACGGTGCTGTGCTTTGTGGCTTTTGAAGGCATCCACTGTCTGTTCCAGCTGGGCCCTTCAGGCTTGTCTTGTGTATGTGTTTGCTGCTTGGGGTCCTTGACTCACATATGCCACTCCTGCCTCCCTATCCATGGGCTCGCAAGGATGGTTCGGTGTGACAGCCTATTACACAAGGGCTTTGGACTGTCATATCTGTGGCATGTCTGGTGCTGTGTAACTTGTGTTGACACCCCTAGTGGGGATGATTGCGGTGTTATTGACCACTGTTCAGCTTTTGCTAGATGGGGTGTTTCATGATTAATGTTTACATTCATTGCTATGCATTGTTTAGTATGTTTCTTATCTTTACTGTACACGTGCTTGTTGTAATTCATGCCGTAGATAGTGTGTTCCACACTTTGGATGTAAAAGACGGACTGATGGTGTGATTTCTGATGTAAGTCTCTGACATGGTCCAGTAATGAGATGCCTGAAGAGACACACACAGATGACTTTAAAGCATTAATCATGTGTTTCATGCCCTTTCTGCAGGGGGATGAGCCTCCAGACCACCTTTGCCAGCAGACATGGCCCATTGGACGTCTGAATTCTGGACACGTTTGTTGGTGCCCACATGCACATGTGTGCACAAGCAGAGGCACAGGGATTGCAGACCTACTTCCTAGAACTGCTGATGTGTTCCAAGGAACTCCAGGCAAGGTGAGCAGCACAGGGGGGCCACAACACAGCAAAGCTTGCACCAGGCCAGTTGCACATGCAGGCTTAGTAACAGCACTGAGGGTGAGCTTGGACGAGTATTGGTGTTGAAGCACACAATACAGCTCAGATGCGTTGGTGGACTGTTGGCTGTTGATTGTATGGTTGTCTGGGGCACCTGCAGGGGCAGTGGTACATACCCTCCGGTACACCAAGGTCCATTGAGGCACTTGTATCAAGCATGTAGCCTTCCGAGACATGGAAAGGGGCAGCTCACAGGGACATACATCAAGGGACATACTTGGGTTCAGTGCATTTCATTTCCATGTACATTTTGAAACATGCACTGCCTACTTTGTTTTGGTCATGGTGGAACACGACTTGCTCTGAAGTCATGCCTTGCTATATGGGTCTGTCTGCTTACCCAGGGAACATTGCATGTTGTCTGAATTGTGACAGATTGGTGTTCCATTTGCCACGCACCCACCGGTGGCTGACTTACTGCATTGACTGTGTATGACCCATCACAGGGGTAATGTTACATATGGGTACGAAGCATCTACACCAGATTGTCTGTTTGTAGAGTAGTTTGTTGCTATGGGGCATATTTGGTGGTGTGTTTTTGTGTCATGGGCACACACAGATTATTAACTGTGGCTCTCTTTGCAGCATTGAAGTGCTCCTGTAACCGGACCTGAGAGTGCGCAGGCAGGAGGCCAGCACTCAAAACCAGAGCTACGTGTCTTGTTGTTTTTCTTTCAAACTGATCTGCATAGGCTTGCTGGGGGGTGCACTAATTCATGGATGAATGTGTAATTCAATGTGGTATGTTTTTTTCCCCAAATCACCCGGAGTCCTATCCAATTTTAAACCCTGTACCCTCTACCCGGTGTTCATGCTTCCCGTACCTATCCAACCAACGTTCCCTAACCCTCTTTCCCCGCTGGGGTTGCGGATGCCTGTGTAAGCCCCAAACTTGCAGGCTCCGAAACCCTAGAGGGGGTGGTTGGTTCGTGCCACTCCTAAGCCTGGACTACAGAAGGCCATGACAATGATGTCCAAGTTTGTTCAGATTGTGTATGTGTTCATGCAGGTAGTACATTTTCGTGCATTCCCTACTTTCATGTGTCATTCCTCCTCCCCTCTCCTGCCACTCATTCCAGTTATCCAGTGTGCCAACACCTGTCCCGACTGCATATCCCTGACCCTCCTTCCCCACCAGGGTCTCAGAGGCCTGTGTGAGTTTGACCTTGCAGGCACCCGGGCCACGGTGGGGGTGGTTGGTTCGTGCCACTCCTGCGCCTGTACACGGGACCTGTGACAGTACACATCCGTTCATGGTGCATCATTCTATGTTATGTACCACACAAGGTTCACATCCTGTTGTGACATTGTTTTACTGTGCTACCTTGGTTGTTACATCATTGTGGTAGTACTTGGCCTTTGTGAGGTACTACTACGTCAAGTCATCTACTGGAGGGTGTTCTGGTTCGTTTTTCTGTCTTGGATTTTGTGATTTTGCAAATGAGGGTGGACTCTGAGGGTGCAGGCACCTTTTACACAAAAGGTGGGAGATGGTGACGAAGGGGAAGGGTGATCCTGTGGCCAGGTGAAATTGAGGGTTGAAGGCTCCATGACCCAGGTGCAGTTGTTCAGTGGATCATGGTCATTTGTGAGGGAGGGGGGGTGTTTTGTTGTTGACAGTTGCCTTGCCCTGCAGTGTGATGGGAACCCTGACATTGTAATTGTGGTATCCTATGTACATGTTGGGTTCTGCTGATCAATGCCTGTTCATGTGTTGTGTTTACCTTTCAGGTGTAAGGGGATAGTTGTGGTTTGACATGCTGGGGTGTACACATGGTGAATGTTCACATGTGATGTGTAGAGGACACTGATGGTCACTTGATTGCACATGTATATGTTGAGTGCATGTCCTTACTGACCCACACACTTGCACTATGATGCACTACATGTACAACCACCCTTGTATATCCACGTGTACACTCTGTTTGCCTCCTGGTTCCCACTGTGTCCCTGCAGCACATGTTCTGTGACCAATTATGGATCCTGTACATGCCTAATTTGCTTTTTGATGTGGTTTGTCGCTTAGATGTGATGCTCAGGGTGTGCATCACACACAATAGCTGTTCACTGTGCTGTGCGCTGAGCAGTGTGTTGCAGGAGTTGGACACAGCACACAGAAGCTGCAGTGTTGATTTTGCAATGCACAATATGCATGTAGACAGGCATTCATTGTTATGTTACGTCTACAACTTTTGTAATGCATTTGGGAATGACTTATTTTGGGTGGGAGGTTGTTGGTCAGTCATTTCATCTGATTCCATGTCAGGCATCATTGTCTAATGCCACTGTACATTTTTGACATGGCAATGTGTACCTTATTGGTACTGTGTTGGTGTATGGCTATTGCTTGCCATGTCATGTTGTGGTTTGGAAGGGTTTGAGTGACATAACAGTGATGGTCATGGCCTGTTTTGCAGGTGTGTGTGATTCACACCTTGCATGTCATGGTCAGCCGCTTCTCGAAGCAACTAGCTGGGGGTAGATCTCTCTCCGCGGCAGGGGCCTCCCTCTGGAACAGCCTTCCTGCCTCCCTGGAACTTGAGGCGAACCATCTCCGGTTCTGGAAGCACCTCAAGACCTTCCTCTTTGCTTCTGCTTTCTCTCTCCCTCTCTCTTGCTAAATTCTTCACTGAAACTGCACTGGAACTGCAACTGGGCCACTGTCACCGACCTCGGTCCCTGGCCCAGCCACTCTCCATTTGCACTGCCTCCCTGGCAACCCCTGCACTGCGGGACTGTCTCTCTATCCCTACAGCCCCCCCTTCCCAGCACTTGTCTGCACTTACCTTTGCAGTTTCCACCAGCTGGCCTATTTATTTGTTTTTTTATTCTACTTACCCTGTACTGCACTCCCCCCCTAGTAGTATCGTTGTCTGTCTTCCCTTGTTCCCCCCCTCCCTGCCTCGTCACACCTTGAAAAACTTGTGTATAGGCACGTTACAAATGCCATATCATGTCATGTCATATGTCATATGTGTGCCTTTTGGTCACACAGGATAGCTTGTGTTTAAGTAGCTAGGGATGCAGACAATGTGGCACTTCCATGGCAACTATCTCAGGGTGGTAAGGTTGTGACAGTTGACTGTCTCTTTGTCATCATCGATTGTCACCTGGTATGCGCCAGGCCTGTGTGCACTCCGCAGGGGTGGGAGTTTAGGTGAAAAATGTGGCCACAAGCTGGGTCTGGGCTTCCTCGCCACGTGCCCTGTCCCCTCCCATGGGCAGCACCTGTGCCTGTGGATGTGGGGACACCACCATGTCCACCGGTACGCCCTGCCGTGTTGCAACATTGTGCAGGACACATGCTGCCACAATGATCCTGCACACTACTGGGGGTGCATAGAGTAGCTGCCCGCCAGAGCGGTCAAGGAAGCGGAAACATGACTTGAGCACTCCTAATGTGCGCTCCACTATGGCCCTGGTTGCAATATGGGCAGCGTTGTATCTTACCTGGGGTGGTGTGGTGGGGTTCCGGATTGGCGTCATCATGTGGTTGCTCAGAGGGTAGGCACTGTCCCCTGGGGAGGTGTAAATGGTTGTGATTATTGGGATTTGTGTATTTGTGTGTGTGTGTGTGTGTGTGACATGCATGCATGTGCAAGGGTATTTGTACTCACCTAGGAGCCATGTGTCGCCATGCTGCCCAGCTTCCAGGGCCCGGCTCAGGGCGGACATTCTGTATATGAAACTGTCATGGGTGGAGCCAGGGTAGTTTGCATAGACAGAGGTGAGGATTCCCTTTGCATTGCATACCACCTGTACATTGATGGAATGCCAGTGCTTGCGGTTTCGGTAGATGTGCTCAGTGGCCCTAGTTGGATGTAGGGCCACATGGGTGCAATCTATGGCACCGAGCACTTTGGGGAAGTGTGCCACCCTGTAAAAATCCAGGACAACGGCCTGACTTTCTGCGGGTGTTCTGGGCATGAATATGTGCCTGCGGACTGAGGGGTGCGCTGCCATGATTGCCAGTACCTGGTGTAGGCAGCGTGACTGCATGGCCTGTGGGACCCCCTCCACTATGGTAGTAGTCCGCTGAAATGACCCAGTGGCCAAGAAATGCAGGACATTGAGCACCTTCTCCAAGAGGCTCAATGCTTGGGAGCAAAGGGTGGGGGATGTAAGGTCATCTTCCCACTCCCTGACCAGGTCTAGGATGATATGGGGTGGAAACCTATACCTGCCGTAGACCTGGTCGTGAGGCATCCCAAAAAGGCTTGTCTGTGGTGCGAAAATGCATGCCCTGGCAATTCTCCTCCTCCTTCGGTGTCCCACGATCAGTGCTGCGACAAATGGGGCATTCATCGTAGCTGTATATACGTGTTTGTTGTTTGCACGCACTTTTATACTGTGCGCGGGGACGCTTCCACCTGCCTTCGTGTGGCGGACGCGTTGACGCCTGTGTGCGTCTTTTGCCGTGCGCGGTTTTCCAGTATTCAAATCCATGAATACGGATTGTTTGCGTGCGTGTGGGCATTCCGTGTAATTCCCTGCAGTACTTCCCCAGTTACGCCTTCTTTTTCACGCGTTATTCACCTTTCTGCGTGTCATGCCCACTGTTCTGCCCACTTTGGTTGTGTGCGCCGCGCTATGTGCGCTTTTGCTGTACGCGTAGCGCACGCCGTGTGTGCCCATATGCGCCATGGCAGGATTTGGCGCACGGACAGTGGGAAACACGCGCAGCGTCTTCCTTGAATCGCATGTGTGCACGTGCGCTGGGTTTCTCACGCTTGCGCCACCTTGCGCCTGCTTGCGCTGGGATTTTCGGCGCACGTTTGCTCCATGAATCGACCCCTAATTGCAGTAGGACAACAAACTAGTGATGGGAAGTCCTCTCTATTTTTTAAAATCAACCTTGCTTCCAGTCTTAAGTAGCATTCCACACCGGAAGTGAACACTCTGAAATTCTATACAAATTCACAATCAGAAAATCCCACTTCTATAGTCCAAAATGATGAGAAACCAGCTCAAAGCTTGGCTGACATTCAGAAAATTGGAGAGCCGTTGTTCACCCCTATTCAGTTAAATGAGGGGAAGGACTCTGTTCTCTCCCGAGGGTGTGTGAACAATGGTAAGAGCTTCATCAGCGAAGCCATGTTCCAAAAACTCCCAAAAGATCCAGCCATTCCCACATTTAAATTGATAGACGAATGGCAAATGGACCTGGAAACACCCAATTCCAAACATCCTCTGCTTAGCAGTTGTATGATCAAAATGTCTAGGGATGAAAAAAGCATAATACATACTTGTTGCGTTGTGCGAGGTGTTCCTTCCACCCTTTATATGAGCCGTGACCTCCTCAACCAACTTGAGATTAATTTGGACCCTAGTTATTGCCAAGCCCGATCCCAACTGGAGAGTAAATCTCAGGGTCCTGCCAAACCTAAAGGAAGCATTCCGTCAGCCCTAGTGCTACGGTAGGAAATGGAATTTCAGAAATGGAGGAGAGGTGACCATCCCAGGCCGCACCTACAGAATCCACCTGTTAAGACCATTAGTAAACATAGATGGGGAATATTGTCAATTGTTAAGGAATGCAAGTGTCTTTCCCACTGCTGACATCCCCCGAAGATGTGTGGACACAGAAGTGGGAACATTTCCATAACCATCCTATGTTCTATTTTCTAGCATTGAACTAAGAATCATCCCAAGAATCACCAAGGAGGACCACTCGGGGACGGGAAGAAAAACCCAAGGAGCCCAGATTGTCGCTACATGCTCCCAACCAGAACCAGCAAGGAGAGCGGGTCACCTCAATCATTGACGGGAGAAGCAGCTGAAATTCTCCATATAGACAGAAAAGAACATCCCAATCTCCCGACTTCCCCTTCACAGGAGGTCAAAACCAAGTCGTACGGGGGGATTTGTGGGATGTATTGACCCACTCCGCCATTTTATGCGGCATCGCTCTGATAGTTATGGTGCAAGAAACAGCAAAAATGGCAGCAACGATATTTTGCGTGCCAAAAACCTACAAAACCGCGTGTTTGAACACACAATAGATGGATGCACAACCTGCCACGCATGGTGCATGCGTGGTGGGATAGAGCACACACTGCAGAAAATGTGCCATTGGGCTCCATGACCAGCAAACAGAGTGCAGAGAAAGAAGCAGCACTTTGCAAATGAAACTCCAAAATGCGCCTATTAATGACATTTGCTTTGTTGCTAAAAACTCCAAAATGCCTATAACACAACACTTCTCAACATTCAAAATCTTGCTTGGCGCTAAAATTCATGTAATTTAATGAAGCATGGCGAATATATAAAGTCCTAAAGTGTAAAGAGTAAAACATTTTTTCAGAAAAACTGGATTGTCTGAAAACTGATATCCCCTGTCAAAATTGGCGTGCAGTACCCTAGGCTACCTGTGAATGACAGCTGTCAGATGAGCTCCTGAGGAAACTTCAAAGTATTTAAACTAAAATTCTGCCAGATTTTCAAACATAAGAGGATTGTTGCTAAAGGGAATCCAGATCTTAGTTGTGCTTATGATCCCATAGATTTAAAGCTAAGAAAGTAATGTATTTATGTGATTTGATGCAACAAGTTTGGTTTCTGCTGGATTTTAAATTAAGAATAAATTAGCCTGGCTGAGCTGCAACCCTTTGGAAATGGAAAAACACGTTTCTTCCAAGGGGAGGAGAAATCCTCTCAGCAGAAACTCACTGATAGATGATAATTGTGGGATAGCCCAGACTTTTGTCTACAGAAAGAGAATGAACAATGGCAGAGCTTCAGCCCAGGAAACGGAGGTGTGAAAGCAGTCGTAAACTGCTCCTGGAAGGAACTCTCCAATGGAGGGGGCTGCTCCGGGACTGCAATGGGCAGACCATTTGTTGTTAAGCATGAACAATGAACACATTTTAAAGACTCATAACTTGTTATTCAAAGTGATGAAAAATATAAAAAGGACAGAGTTGTTAGTCTAATGTTTGGCTGTACGTTTCAAGAGACGGTAGAACTGTGTAACATGTTCTGGACAGGAATGACAATATTTGTGGTTTTATGTGAACTGTGTTAATGCTAAAATTGTAAAACTTTACCCACACATCCCTATGGTAAACACACACATTTATGGAAATGTGCAGAAAGTTTCGAAATTGTTTTCATGCTGAAAAGGAAAACATTCTGTAGAAAGATGAAACAAGATCCCACAGCTGCGGGATTTTGAGGAACCGATATTACATAACATATGGAATCTTTGTGTGTGATTTGTTTCGAGATTGCCAATGTATAAATATGTATTTAGGATGAAATCCGATTTTGAGACCAGTGGCTAAAGGGAGGTTTCTAAGGACTGTAAAGCAAACCATAAAATGTGACATCATCCAGCCTTGATCCAATCAATCCGTTGCAAGGCGGAGATGAGGTTTTGATCCAATCCCAGCTCACAGGGGCGAGCTTAGTAAGCATGCCCACACACCCATTTTGTGATGTCATTTTAAAGGATAAATAGAGACAGCTGACAACACATAGGGACTCACTGATTCACTCACTTTCCTGATTCCAGCGAAGCACTCTGATCCAGCATTCTACATCCAGCTTTAACATCCTTCCAGATCCAGATGCCAAGACTCTTGCCAGCAGTAGAGAACTATTGATTTCAGCAAGGCCTAAATCCTCAAACTTATTCGTGCAACCCAGTGAAGCGCTGTGGTGCGAAAAGGCCTTTTGAACTAGTATCCTGAAAATCTCTGTCTTGCTACCACAAGGCTTGCCTGGGGAACTCGCTATCCAGCTGATTTGAAATACCGACAAACAAGAAGGGCCGATCCTGTGCAAATCCGGTGACCGGCCTAGCTGATCCAGTCCCGCGCCTGATGTGCTGTCCTTCCTAGACCAGATCCAATCCAAGACCAGAATTGTCTGTCCAATTTAATAATTTATTCTGTGAGTATTAATAGGAGGAACAGTGACCCATAATATATCTGCATTGTATGATCCCAATCTCAAACCCATCTCATCTTTAATTCAGAACCATAGTATTGCTAGAACTATCTTTGCGCTGACTCTTTTATCTTCTGTGTTATTAATCCCTAACTTCTTATTGATTTGATTAAGAAAAGTAAATCCCAGGAAGAAGTAGAGTATCCACAACAGGCGAGTTACGCTGATCATGTAACTGTAAGATCCATCGTTGGCATTCACTTTTTCATAGTCATAATCTAGTGTAATCAAACCCATCTGTCATTTTCAAAGTGCATTTCTGTTTTCCATTCTCGCGCCTGTTTTGTAAAAATGTCTCACACGAAAACCTCTATAACTCCCTCCGTTTTTATGATAGAAGTGATATTTCAACTCCTACATGTACCTAACTTCCTTAGCTATTCATAGTGCCATCTATTTCAAACAAACCAAAAGTATTATTTTCTGTGCTGCATTTGTTTGTTTGCCCATTATTTGATTCCTAGTGCATTAAAGATATTATTCAGTGTTCTGTCACCCCATTTTTGATTGTTGCTGCCTATTAAAATATATTGGGCCTCATTACACGGTAGGCGGAGGACCAAGGTGCTATTAGCACCTTGGTCCATTCCGGTAAAATACCGGCACCGCCTTGGTGGAAAGGGGAATTACCGCCCTATTCCAAGGTTGGCGGGGCGGTAATTCCCCCTTCCCCCATTGCCCTTCCCCATTCCCATTTTTGCCCCATAGGGCTCTATGGGAATGGGGAAGGTGCTAATTACGGTGCCGCAAATTGCGGTACCGTAATTGGCACCCTGGTCCCTTTGCGGGTTGGTTTTTAATGCCTGCTAAACAGCAGGCGTTAAAGTACCTACCCGCAAAGGGACTTCGTAGTAAGGCGGTAAGGGTTAATGGTCACCGGTACCATTACCGGTGACCGTTAACCCTTACCGCCTTCCGTGTAATGAGGCCCATTGTGATTAAATTCTGAATACATAAATAAATATTTACCTTTGCAAACCAGCCTGATTCCTGGTTCAGAGTGACCGGGTGTGGTGTCAGGAGAAGGGGGTGATATGACTGGTATATCGTTCAGAATATTGAACTTATAGATAAAATAAATAAGGGTTTCATTTGTGCACTACATGCTGGGCGTGACTTTGGTGTGTGCCAGATGGAAATCACTTACAGGCCCTAACTGCAGCACAACATTAGGCCAAAAATGTAAGATGGCTACTGTTTATCCAAGATGGAATTTGGTCGCCCATGTATACCAGAGTAGAAAAATATGACCCTCCCTGCATACTGGTCACTAGCACCACCCCACCCCCTGCACCCTCCCTGAGCCCTTACTGCACATACACAAGCATCTGTCTCATCAAAAAGTGCAGGGGGGGTTGGGGTGAGAGTCCCTCCATCCCAACATTCCCCCCTTTTGTTAATACTACATTAATGAACTCCATTTCCCTTCTCACCCCTTCTTTCCCTTTCAAGTCTTTTAGCTTCTAAATATGGGGGCGACTGTTTCTGGGTATCCCTGACCTGCATATGTGTTGCAAACCCTCTCCTGCTTGTGCATATTGCTTAGGCGTACATGTCATGTAAATGCACCCCATCCCATGCTAAGTCTACCTAGTGTTCAGTGTAGTACCTTGAGACTGTGTCTGTATAGTGAGTGTGGGTGGTGCATTTCACCACTGTTTTAAGGGAGGGCTGTGAGAGTGCATGAATTGGTCTATCTAGCAGCACTGTGTGTTGTACAGGGGACCCATCCACTCTTCTGAATCGCCTCCTTTTCTTTGCGCTAGACTCATGTGTACCATAGTGGTGAAGTAGGTGGAGTCAGAATAGATGGTGATGCGGCACCCCTGAGATGCCAGGAGCACCTCGATGAGTACTATTAGTTCTGCTAAAGTGTAGGTAATCTCTTTTGCACCAATAGCTCATGTTCTCCTTCCACCAGGCGGACGACTGGCACTCCAATATGCCTCAAACCTGTGCTTTGCCCAATAGTTGCTGACCCATCAACAAAAAGCACCCATTCCCATCTAGAGGGCTGTCTCTGGCCTTTGGGATGTCATCTTCCTCTCCCTCAAATGTTACACAATAGTGTGCTGCAAGATCTTCTTCAGCATTATTCAGTCAGGAAAGTGGCGGTATTCACAGTTTTACACCTTACAATATGTATTGTTTGGGCTGGACAAACTTATCTCATATGTGAACGCCGGCTGTGTGGTCAAAGTTGAGGTGGACTGCTCTAACATGGCGAACACAGCATGCTCCACGTATAATGTTACTGAGCAACCAATAACAATTGTTGAGGTCTTCTCAATTGCAAAGGTATCCGCAGCAAGTGCTTGCTCTCAAGCGAACTGGCCTTGCATCACAGAATACAACAGCCCACTCTAATAGGCCAATGGCTTGTGGCCCATTGTGCTTTTTTGTGTTAGCATTGCAGTCATTAGTTGGCTGTTAAAATGAGAAAACAAGCAGAACTCTAGTGTGTAATCAGGTGTTGCTAACACTGGGGCAGTAGAAATCACTTCTTTCCGGGCAATGAAGTTGGTAAGCATGTCCTCTGTCCATACAATCGCGTGGTCATTCTTTTGAGCCTCCTTGAGGCCCTGCAACAGGGGTCTCATGTATGCAGCATATTTTAAAATCCATGTTTTACAGTAATTGCACAACACAAGAAATGTTTGCATTTCTTTGACGGATTTGGGCTGGGGGGGCATTGCGTACTGATGTGGTGCGATCAGGGATAATTTTATTCCTGTGGACGGATATCAACTAGCCCCAATAGAGCACTTCTTGGAGGCCACATTGTAATTTTGCATTATCAACCTTGTACCCCTTGTATGCTGACAGCTGCAGAAGGGTGATAGATTCCTTCTGGCACGGTTGATCACTTTTGCAACACAGCAACACACCATCAACATATTGGATGATGGTACTGGGCACTTGAATGTTCCCCAGGTCTGCGTGCAATATTCTGTTGAAGATTTTGAGGGACTCACAGTACCCTTGAGCTAATCATGTGTACTCGAAATGCATCTCCCCATGCATGGATCTGTGTTGTTTGTCTGAAGTCAATAGATTTGCTGCGGAATTGACCGTAGTCGATTTTGCAGCAAATGTATTTGACCTTCGGGTAAACAACCCAAATCCCGGTCCCACCAGAAGCCCTATTCCAACCCCCCTCCCCTACTTACCTTTTTTGTCAGCCTCCTGCTATACCCCTGCAGCGTCAGTTCCGTCCCTGATTTGAAGTGCTGGCCTGACAGACTAGTGTGGACCGGTTTTGTAGCCCAACGTGTGGGAGTTTTGCTACTTGGTGCACCTGGCGGGCCACATCTAGTATTTTTTAATCATAATGCTGGCCCAATGGTATTTAAAAACCTTCATTCACCACATATTTTTCAGAAAAAAATACACCCACATCCAAGCACTAGTTTGTTGCACTAAATCACAATTTGTGTTTACGGGCCATATTTTTGGTACCTGGTCCTTTTTTTGCCACAGTCCTATCGACGGAGAGACAGGGAAATAAATATGCTTTTCACAGGAAAATGCACGAGAAGCCAGTGTAGTGCTGTCTGCACCCCTTGTACTCATTTGGTCAATACTTGTCTCTTTAAGCCTACCAATAAAGTGCTTTGTAGATGCATTTAACAGGCAATCCCAGCGCGGACATGTGGCTGAGTTGGACATGGTTCACCCACTGAATACAGCTTTTATTTTTAAACTTTATTTATTGAGCTTGGCAATACAACATTGGAAACAATCATTATATAGCTGGTCAGTGAATGCGCATATAATGTACATACAATACAGTAAATCGGCAATGAGCAATGGAATGTCCTTAGAGGCCTTCAGAATGGGATCAGCGATACAGAAAACATAGGGGTAACAGTAAGTACAGGTTACACAAGTTCGGGGAAAGAGGGGGCTAGATCATATGCAAGTAGTCTGCGTCTCCAGATTTGCATCTTGGGCATATGGGTGGGTAGTCTTGTGACAAGTGGTGCAGTCTGATCGGTGTATAGTGGAACCTGTGTAGAATCTTGAATTGAATCAGTTTGAAACGTAAATTAAATGAAATTTTGTGTGTAAGGGTACACATATACTCCCAACTCTGGTCTGTTGTCTCTGTTCCCAGGTCTTTGCCCCAGGATTCCCTGAGCTTGGCAAGCAGAGAAGCTACTTTACCCTGAAAAGCAGTGTATAACCTGGAAACCTTGCTCTTGAGAGTCGTGACATTTAGGATTTCTGATAGCATTGGGTCATCTTTTGGGATAGCGGGGAAGTCCGGGAATCTGTTCTTCAGTGTGCGCCATAGGCCGGCATAGTGCAGCCAATGAGAGGGTCTGCACCGTACGGATCCCGGGAGGTTGGCCCATTCAATGAAAACGCCCTGTTCAAACACGTATCGGATAGTGGTTAGTCCGGCCTCCGCCCAGCGGCGCACCGTCACTATATCTACTCGGGCAGATGCTGGCAGGAAGTTCCAAAGGGGAAGATCGCCGTGGAAGGGACGTGTGATGCCAGTCTATTTCCACATTTTGGCTAATGCAAGAGCTGTGGCTCCAACAGGAGCAATGGGTTCGAATCTAGTATCACATAGGGAGAGGACCAACAATCGAATATCATATTCTTCCGTGGCAAGGCGCTCTAGTTTAACATGGAGGGAGGGGTCAGAAGGTGAAAACCAGAATGATGCAAAATGGGCCTGGGCAGCTATCCAGTACCCCTCGAAGTTGGGAGCTCCGAATCTGCCTTTCAAGATTGGGGCAGTTAATTTTTCCAGTTTCAACCGGACCGCACCAGAATGCCATAGAAAGGCATTCACGGTTCGGGTCAATGTTGCAAAGAATTCTCGGCCCGGCCATAGTGGGACATTCAAAAATCTATACAATAATTGTGGCAATATTACCATTTTGAGGCTGGCAATCCTGCCAGCCAGACTGATCGGCAGCTTAGTTTGCATCTTACAATGTGTTACGATGTCGAGCAACCACCATGCCCAAATAGGTAATCTCAGACTGTGCCCACGTGAATCCCGGGAGTTTTGAGGGGGGAACGGTGGCCTCGGTCAGTGGAAACAATACAGATTTAGAGCAATTCACTTGGAGGCCCGATAGTTCGCCAAAGAGAATCACATCTTCCAGCACTGGGAGCAGATTAAGCTCAGGCTGGCAGATGAAAAGGAGGGCATCGTCAGCATACAGGGAGATGATCTCGGGGGGACCAGACAGACGTATTCCTCTGTGCACGTGTTGTTGGTGTATCCTGTCAGCTAGTGGTTCAATAGCCAGAGCAAAGATTAATGGCGAGAAGGGACAGCACTGTCTTGTGCCTGTGGCTATTGGGAAATGGGTCGAGCACAGGCCATCGGTGTGGACTCTGGTGACCGGGAGGAGCACAGGAGTTTAACCCAGGTTCTAAAGTGGGGGCCAAAATTACATTTCTCGAGTACCCGCCATAGGTATTCCCATGATACGGAATCAAAGGCTTTCTGCATGTCATGCATCGCAGCAACTGCCTGGGTGTTCGAGTCAATGCGGATCAGTATGTTGAACAATCGGCGCAAATTAAGGGAGGTGGAACGGCTCAGGATGAAACCCGACTGGTATGATATACCGCATATATGGGGCTAGATGCAGGGTCAGGACCTTGGCATAAATCATGACATCGCAGTTGATAAGCAATAGAGGGCAGTAGGAACTACACTGTGTTTGTGGTTTAGCTGGCTTGGACTGTACTGTTATTATCGCTTCTCGAAGGGATGGGGGAAGGATACCTGTGGTGCATGCATCATTCCACAGGGCCAATAGTTGCGGGACAAGGCAGGATTTGTAACACTTATAAAATTCAATCGAGAGCCCATCGGATCCCGGGGCTTTCCCAGAGGCCAGTAGGTCTATGGCGCTGGAAATTTCAACAGATGTGATCAGGCTATCGAGGGCTTCTCTAGTTTCTGAAGAAAGAACCGAGAGCGGGAGGCCATCCAAGAACGTCTCTATATCAGTTGCACCGGCTGCATCTACATTGGAGTAGAGTTTCTCATAGAAGGAGCGGAATTCTGTATTAACTTCTTGTGACGACGAAGCTAGGGTACCGTCAGCCTTTTTGATCGCCGGAATAAGTGTTTTACCCCTCTTGAGTCGGATCAGCCTAGCAAGGACTCGACCCGGGAGTTTGCCCTCCCCGTACCTACGGGCAGCCTGGAGGGAATCTAGGAATTTCCGCTCACGTTCAGCTTGAGCTCGAAACACATCTAACTCAGTGCCTATGTCAGTGAGTGTATCAGTCGAGTGAGAGGAAGCATATTGAGTCTCGAGAAGAGTGAGTCTTGCTTCATTTTTGTAATGTCTCTTCTAATAGTTTTGAGAATCCCAGCCTCCTTAGAGATCGCCATACCTCTTACATAGACCTTAAATGCCTCCCAAAGCGTGGCCTGGGAATTGACTGTGCCAGTGTTCAGATTAAAAAAGTCGACTATTGTAGTACCTAGTTCAGTTTCAAATACGGGATCTGATAAGGACTGTGGTTTCAGTCTCCATGATCGGGTCCGGTACCCGTCAGTGTTCCACCTCAGTGAGATTGTTACAGGGGAGTGGTCCGACAATGTTCTGGGGAGGATAGCCATATGGGTGATGGTCCCGACCAAAGAGTCCGAAATGATCCACCTGTCAATGCAGGAGTGGGAGTCATGCACCGAAGAGTAGAATGAAAAAGTCAGTGAGTTGGGGTGGAGCAGATGCCAAGGGTCTGCGAGATCAAATTGGGCTAGCAAGTTTATGATAGTTTTAGCTACCTTGGACAGTTGACTGGGTTTGGAGCCTGATCTGTCATAAGTGATGTCAAGAATGGTATTAAAGTCACCCCCCCCAAAGTACAGGAATAAGTGGAAAACCAGAAAGAAGTACAGAGAGATCTAGATAGAAATCACGATCATCGATGCTGGGGCCATTTATGGTCAGCATTGCAATCTCTCTACCCTGTAGGGGCCCAAAGATTAAGACGTATCGCCCAGAGGTTTCTATGTGTACCACCTTCTGCTTAAATTGCAGGCTTTTATGAACAAGAACCATGACACCATGGTTTTGGGTGGAATAGACGGTGTAGTACCGTTGGGAGCCCAAGCATTTAGCGAACCCCTACCATCCACCTGTGAGAGCATGTGTTTCCTGTAGAAAAATAAGTTTAACCTGATGCCGTTCAACATAGAGCTTTAGTTTCCGCATTTTAGTGTGGTTACCCAAACCCCTGACATTCCAACCCATGCACATAATACTGTCAGCCATTATCCCATAGATGTCTAACATCCACAGAGTACAGTCTCGACCAGAACCACAATATAGGGCCCACGTCCCTTGGCACAAGGTAGTAGTGTTGCTAGTACGGCTGCGTTGAGTAATGGAACCCGAGTTCCAGGTTGATTTCCAAGCATTTTCCAAACTGTAACTCCCTTCCCTCCCTCCCCCACCCACACCAGTCCCCCAATCAGAGAGGTGATACCCAAAGCAGAGGCATGTTGACTAGGTGTCATGTGGTGTATAGTATGACAAACAACACAGAAACAACTGTAAGGAGGGCCAATTTGCTGGTCGGGGTCAAGTGACAGAGGGAACCCTTCAAATAGAGTGCTATCAACCGAGAAGTACTCCTGGCCCCAACCAAGGACAGGGGAGCTTAACGATCAGCAGTGAGAAGAATTGGGGCTGCTACGGGGGTCATCACGTAAATCAATCAGCCAGGGAAATGTTCCTCAATAAACTTGGATGCTTCCTCAGGGATGGTGAAGAAAAAGGTTTGGTTCGAATGTTCGATCCTAAGCTTGGCAGGGTATAACATTGAGAATTTCAGTCCCAGTTCTCGTAGTCTCTTCTTAACAGCTAGGAAAGTCTTCTGTTCCTGCTGGATTACCGTGGAGAAATCTGGGTACAGATGTACCCTGGAAGACCCAAGAAGAGGTTGCCTTTGGTTCTCGCTGCGTGCCGCAGGACAACCCTATCGCGGTAGTTCAGTACCCTTGCTATGATGGGGCGGGGAGGGGCGGGATGTCTAGGCCTCACTGCAAGGGAGCGATGGGCCCTCTCGAGGGCAAATTGTGGAGAAAGTTTCTGGGAATCCAACAGAGATAATAGTGTTTACTCTATATAGTCTTCCATAGGGCCCTCTACGTTATCCTCTGGGATGCCAATAATGCGAACATTGTTGCGCCTGGAGCGTGATTCAAGGTCCTCATTATTCTTGGTAATATCTTGAACCCGCCTGGACAGGGCATTGACTTCGGATCGGAGGACTCCAATGTCGTCCTCAGCAGTACCCACCCTGGTTTCCATTTCCGTTACACTGGCGTCCGTTTTCTCTATGTGGACTTTAATCAAACATATGGTCCCACTCATGTCATCTAACTTCGAGCGTAGGGCAGTGAACCCTTTGCGCATATATTCTATCGTTTTCAGTGATTCTGAGGTGTCCAAGGATGAGGGCGTGGATGCCTCCTGCTCCGGTAGAGTTTCGCTCGATTTCTGTGTCATTTTTGTATACATATTGATGAAAGACTGCTTCTTATTAGCTCCCTTGGTCATAGTGTCATCAGGTGCGTGTATTCTGTACAGGTCAACTTGTCCACCACCACTGGGCGAGTGTCTCCAGGGATAATGCGTGTGCTCCGGACGTTGTTGATTGAGGGTCAGGCCTCAGCGTAGCGTGACAAAGTACAGGAGGTCATCCTGTTGAGTGCCAATATAGGTCAGATGCGCATCCAGACCCATGTCCAGGGGGTCGACCACGGGAGAGTCAGAGCTGCAAAACAGGAGAGGTAGTCACACTTACTCTGAATGTGACTTTCGGGTGGAGGGATCAGGGACCATTTCTTGGCATACGCCGCACTAAACCCTGCAGATATAGTGGGGCAACAGGGGGGCCAGGCACGGCGTCCCAAGGGTCATGTAGGCTCTTCCTGATGGGCTGTGGCCTCCCACGTAGGGGTGAAGGAAAGGATGTATAGCAGAGGGCCATCACCAGAAGAGGCTGATTAACCTGTATTTTATTCCAGATGCTGTGGCACTAGCTCATTGGGATCAAATATATATGGGCATTGGCAGCTGGTTCACCTGTGTGAGTGTCCGTCTGCAGGGGGGATCAGGAGGACAGATTTGTGCAGGCAGGAGGTTCGGTAGCAGTCGCTGCCACTACAAGCCACACACCGTTAGTTGAGCCCCCCCACCAATGTCAAGTCCAGTATATGCGGGAGGTGTTTAGATGCAGACTGCAGTCTAGTGAGCCGTGAGACAGTACAATTACATAGGAGCAGTAATACCTGCCAGGGAGCATACTGTCGGTGTTGCATTAGCCTGGTTGTCTGGTTTGGTGTTTTCGGATGGCTGTGTGTGCCACCTGCTCTACTCCTGACACCAAAAGGTCACGCTGTTATATGCGCATGAAATCAGGAGGAGATCCCACGCTGCATGGGGCTGTACGACAGGGGGGTCAAGAAGGCTGTGATTGCAGGGGAGGCAGCTGGCAACTGTATGGCACGCGCGGCCTGTGGGACCCATCCCCGTCCCCAAACCAACACCGCGCCCGCAGCGCCTACCTTAATTGAAGATGGCAGATGGGCGGCAGCATGCGGCAGGAGGGGTCAATGTACATCCAGCACACCGGCAGGTGCCCAGAATGAATACAGTCCTTCAATGCCCAATCAAGGTGTAGCCAGACGGCTGGGCGCCCCACCGCTGGCAGGGCAGGATCGGCCGTTCGGTTTGGGCTGTCCACATAGGGCGTTGCACCGCCAATGCAGCTGGAGCCAGATGGATGCAGCGTTCCCTGTTGCCACGGCCTCTGCCTGGGGGCAGCATGGTGGTGCCCGCAGGGCTAGGGAGCCACGCATATGTAGAAGAAGGATGTAGCAGGCCACCACTCAAGTGACCTCAGCAGTGCAGACCAGGGCAGGCGAGGCGCGTGGCCGGGCTGTGGCTCCCCTCCCACAACAGGCCTGCGGCGTCCCGTCACTCAATTCCAGGATGAGCCGCAACACACGGAGCCGCGGACCAGGTGGCCTCAGAGAGGGTGACCGGACAGCCCCAATCCCACAATATCTCTGCAGCGCTCCTCTCCCTGGGGCAGAAAGTCATCCAATGTCTGCAGGTATTCTAACAAGGCAGCAAAGAGGTTGTGGGTAAAGTTTGCAGCACCACCACAGGTTATTTAAAGCCCATGATCTTTCCGATGCGGAGCACTCTCTTAGGCGGCCATACTCGTTCGAGCACAAGAGCCCCCCCCACTGAATGCAGCATTAAGAATTCATGCGTGATTCCAGGGAAATACTGCACTGGTAGCCACTGTCCTACCGGTTGGGTACTGTTCTTGGAACACCTTCAAACACCGCAGAATGTAATACTGAGGTGAAGAGAGAGGGCCCAGGCCCTCAGGATGGGATGTGTCTTGGGCAGATCCATGTTTGGAAGGGGCGGGTGGGGATGTGCATGTGGTGGCCCAGCAGCCTGTCCAACTCATCTTATTGTCTGTTCAGCACTGCATGATAATGATAGCCTTGGAGGACACAGGGATCCTGCTCAGCCCTACCAGACACAGAGTGGAAAATAACAAAAGTTGCATGACAACATTATTTAAAAATGTGATTTTCCAAGAAAAAAAGGAAAACAGAGATTGGTCCCAGGTATTCGCACAACACTGCATGGACCATTCCTGTCCTCACCTGAAATAAATGTCAACTTGTCAAGCACAAAATCAATGGTAGTTTGGCAGCGACTGACACACGCTCTAGCTTGAGAACATGTTGCTGCCTGCTGCCTGCCTGCTCCACTTTCTGCCTCTTCAACACGTGGCAGACTCTGCACTAGTTGCCCCTGCCCTTCCCCTCACTCCCTCCCTTCCCCGGGCTGCACTTGTGCTGTCTATAGTGCACTGGGCATCATGTGATGCGAGCATTAGCGGAGGGAGCAGCAGTCACTCAGGAGCAGCGGGTACCTGTGGTTTATTTGCGGGCCCAGGCAGTGTCATGCCCCTCAAATGTGCATGCAGAAAATAAATATCTGGCAGGCAGCGCAGCACTGGCACCGGCGAAACCTTCACAGTTGGAATGAAAAATAACCCCTGCCTTTCCCTCGCCTCGCTTCTCATTGTGGGGGGATAAATGACATTATATTCTCCCCACTTAAAATTGTGGGGGGATTTGTCCCTCTGTCCCCCCCACTCCTACGCCCATACCTATAGCATAAGGCTCCACCATGACCCCGGCCAAACCAGCCCTATTATTCACTGCACCTAACCTGCATCCTAGCTCGGTGTCCACTATCCCCTAATAATGAAGCCAATGGCCAGTGCTCATGGCTTGCAGCGATGGCCAGTCTCCAAATCCATGAGTCATAGGCTTCGGCCATGCTCCATTCCCCAATTAGCATTTGTGTTTGCTGAGGGCCTGGCCCACGACCCTGACACCAAATGTATATCACTAGTTTTTCTACTTACATTCTTATACTTTGGAAAAATAAAACACAAGAAATATGTCCAAAAACATGCTTTCAGGTCCTTGCTAATGCTCATTGTGCAAGTTTCCTGTATTCTAGTCCACCACTTTAGGCTGTAACCGCAAGCAGAATATTCTTTCCCATTCAAACCTACGATGCTGCATACCTCAATAAGCAAATTACAGTACACATTTCTCCTTGCTTACAGCCAGGCCCATTGCCCAGACACCAGTGTTATATCACTGTGTTGTGTAGGTAGATTTCACACTTTTGAAAAAAATAAAACACAGGACATAAAAAATATGCTTTCAAGTTCTTGCTGACCCTTCTCGTGCATATTTGCTGCAATCCCATTCAGCACATTAACCTGTACCCACAAGCAGATTTCTTTTCTCATTCAAACCTATCCCAATGTTGAAACACTTTACCACATAGTCAGTCCCTCATGGCCATGCCCACTTTGACCCCATTGCTGGTCCATCATGGTCATGGCCCGGACAATCTGCCCACTCCCCATGGCCACAGGCTAGGTCTGTAGGCATAACTGATCAATCTTTTTCATTCACTTTGGTTCATCATATTTGTATTGTATGTGAGCTAAAGAGTCCTCCTCTTGCTGGACACCATCTCCCCGTGCCCAATGCACACATAGCCAGTATCCCGACTGAGTACCTGTGGCAATAGTTTTTGTCTCCAGTCATCACTAACTTTTGAGGTGTAAGATGGAAGACAACTTTACGCTTAGCTACAACAATGAAGAAAGTAGAGCCATTATTAGAGGCCCATCCTTGTTTGAACCTGCAGGCACTAACCAAATTAAATGAAATTATATTATATTTATATCCCGCTCATACACAAGTGTTTCAGAGCGTGAAAATAGCTCTTAACTCTTCTGCAAGCGCTGAGTTTCTCAAACTCAAGAAAAAAGCCTTTAGGACAGAGCCCCACAGCCATTTTTTTTACAAGAATACCTTAAAGCAAACATTATCCCTGCAGACCTCATAGTACGTAAAGAGCACTGTTTATTTCTAGAATATCAAGCATATAAGACTACTTTCAGCTACATTGCTAAAAAATGTACCTGTGACCTGATGGCACTCACCATATCCTCAGCTCAGTGCCTTGAAGCTATCAACCAAGAAGAATTAGATGCAGCTGAGCAAAATTGTAATAATGACACTTCAATCATTAATGCTCCGGACAAACTTAGAGAAGTGACAAAGCAATTTGAAGAATTCAAACTCACTACTCTCACTGAAATAAAAAAAAATTGGCCTGCAACGTCCTAGATGTCAAATTGGATGATATTTACCCTATCTCGCAGCAAACTATTCTGACACTTGCAATCTTGATCGCAATCAACCAAGCAAAACCACAAGGTGTAGAGTCATATTTTCAGACAGTAGTAGTGATTCATCTTCCAATCTGGGGTCTGATACCACCTATCTGTATCCACCTTTGTTCCCCCATATTGTGGCTATCCGCCTTTTTTTAGCAGAGGCCAACAAAGAGGCTCAGGACCAGACTGGCACACACAATTCCAACAAAGCCATGGGTGCGGTACCAAAGCCGGCCAAGAATGCAGAGGAGAACGCTTTACAGACAAACATGGAATTTGTAGGACTCCCTATTTTTAACCTATCTGATCATATTCTCAAACCAGCACAGACCAGTGTCCTTTCTGAAAGCCTTACTTTCATACTCTAGTCCAACACACGGGCTCTCAGTAGAGACAGATGTCAGGAGGTTCATGAGAAAAATCCTGCTCAAATCCTTTTTAAAGAACAACAAGTGCCTGAAATAGATAGCAATAAGGATCTACATAATCCATCTAGTTTTACACCCCAAGATAACGTAACACCCAGGAAAATACTTTTGATAAATGTGTACTCAAACAACTTAGGAAAATGCAAAATAAATGGCATCTCAGGAGATATCATTTGTGAAAGGTTGAGTGTACAGCAGTCCATCAACTGGCTAAGTCATGAACTTAGAACAATACCATCTTATGGGTATGGACCTGCCAAACGAGCCTGGTAGTTATAAAAAAACTCCAGAAAGACCCCACAGCAGATTTGAAAAAAAAAACATCCGAGAAATCACTGACTTTGCATTATAAAGAAATTGGCTCACTGATACGGAATCTAGGTTCCTTGATACTTTTCATGGTTTGACGCCATCTTCAAAATTTACAAACATGCACTTAATCCACCTAGCAGACCAATAGTCGAAGGCTGTAGTACAGTTCTGGATCCCATATGTCAATACATTGATACATTATTGCATCAAATCATTCAGTAGACTGCCACCTATTTCAGGGACAGCACATCAGTGATTGAAATATTTGAAGGTATGAAATTTGATCCTGCCACCAGTATACTGGTTAATAAGGACATTCAGGCCCTGTACACCAGTATCCCGCAATATGAGGCTATTCAATGCTTGCGTGAGATACTAACGTAGGCTGCACAAACATATAAAGCACCAGTAGAATTAATCTTAAAACTTCTTACCCTGGCTTTGCAAAAAAAAATTCTTTAAATACCAAGATCAGTTCTTTCAACAAAACTGTGGGACTGCCATGGGGCAGCATTCGCACCCAGCCTAGCCATATTGTTTATGGCTGCATTTGAGGAACACTTCATTTTGGCAAACACAAATCCCTTTAAGCAACATATTGGCATATGGCGCTGCTATATTGATCACATTATTCACATCTGGAATGGGCCGTCTTCACTTCTCACTGAGTTTCTACAGTGAGTCAATCAACGGCATGTCAATATTGACTTCACCATGATGTCTAACAACCAAGCTTTCTTGACTTTACAATTAAACTCCATCAGAACAAATTCACCTGTTACCTGTACAAAAAACCGACACAGAGGAACACTGTACTACATTGTACAAGTTTCCATCCGCTATGCCAAAAGGAAAATTGATCACATGGTCAATTTCTGAGGCTTCGCTGCAATTTTACTCTCCTTTCAGACTATGATTACAATACTGAGCAGTTGGCAACTAGGCTAAGGGCACAAGGATATCATAAAACACATGTGGCTCGCTCACTGAAAAGAGCAAGATATATTCCATGTGAGACTCTCTTTCAACCTAGTACAAATATCAATCAAGACAAATTGGTATGTGCACTTACCTATATTTCTGAAACCTTTTCAGTCAAAAAACCTATTTGCAAGTTCTGGCCTCTGGTGAAACTCAATCTCCCCAAGGAACCATCACCACTGTTTGCTCTTAAGTGACAGAATGACTTGAGGGACCAGCTAGTGCACTCTAATCCCAAGGTCAATAGGTTGATGACTGCCAGTTGGGACCTGTTACCATTCACAGAACATTTCCGTTGTGGTACATGCTCAATTTAAAAATTCTGTAGTGAAATTAAGTCATTTGACATTGCTGGTAGAAGGTGGGAACTCCGTCAACATACCAACTTTAGGACACAATGCGCACTATACTGTATACAATGCCTTTGTGGCTTACGTTATGCTGAACAAATCTCAAGACCTGTCCCCATGAGAATTATTGAACACCTGGTCACGCGTTAGGTGTCAGAATGGCACATCCCTTATGGTTGTCCACTACATGGAACATGGTCATTTGGCCGATGAAATTCTATGCTGGGTCCTTGACACAGTCAAAAATGCCTCTAATCCACACACACTATTGTCAATTAAAGAAGCTAGATGGATTTTTAGGCTGAATACAATAGAATATGGCCTCAATCACACTATGCCCTCTTGATAACATGTCTTGTGCCCATACTTGCTTTTGTGTCTAGCTCATGCCTTGATTAACTATCTTACCTAGCTTGAGCTCCACTTCCCATTGTCATTTCCCTTCTGCACAGTCTCTGCATACATTCAGGCCCCATTCCAATATGGTGTCACTTGTTTGCAGGCTAGGTCCCAGGCTTTGGACTAGTGAATACTGTGCCTGTTCTTACTTTCTAGTTAGATTTTTCAAAGAGCCAACTCGAGCAGCCCATATATACTATATGACAGCCAGCTCTATTCCTGCATTGGAACCTGGTTTTCCTTGATTTCGGTGCACCACAAATGGGAACCATTGCATCGGTCAAACAGACGCCATTCCGGGTACGCTTGTGCTAATCTCTAGATGTCAGTCAGTTGCAGCGTTCATGCTGCCGACCGTATTAATGATCATATGGGGCACTCCTCTTGAATGTTTATAGACGAGTAAGCCATTAATAATGCGTACCTGTTTTTACCTTCTATCTTGTTCAGTTCAGCAGGACACACCGGCTTACCTGCTGCATGGAGGATCAATACCTCCCCCAGTCTGCCATATAACCAGCTGACCTTCCGCCTATCCCTCTGACGAATGCAGTTAGCAGGAGTGCAATTCATCGGTAAGCTTGCCATCCTTCCCATCCCCATCTCCCCTCTCACTCCCCTCCTATTGATCTTAGGGGCATTACTCACGAACCTCCTACTCCATCTCTTTATTAATCTAGCCATTATGGCTCATGCGTTTTGAAGCGCCAGCACAAAGGCCAGTTTCCTCTGCATTCATCCTTGGTCAGTTTCTGTGTCTAAGGTTGGTGCTGTTCACTTATTTACAGTTCAAGTTGGTGGTGTAACATGCAGATAGGTAGAGTGAGTGGTGCATGCAGCGTGGAACTCTCCTCTCAGTGGTGATTGACTTTCGCTATTGTTGTGTCCATATATACTTGGGAAGCTCTATATACTTATGATTCCACCATTTGAGTGTGTTTGGTTTACACTTTTATCCATATGGTCCATAATGGACTAAAGTCTTGAGGAAGGTGGTCTTCATTTCTTCATACCGCGGAAATGCCATTGTGATTCTCTTTTCTTGGCATTTATGAATATAATTAATGTTCTATTATAAAGTATTTTAACCTGCATTCAATTTACATCTACGTTTAAAGATTGTACTTGCTGTCACACTGCATCTATTTGCAACCATTATGTACTTATTTAAACCTGATTAGTCTAGGTTTTGAATCACAATGTCCTTGCTTTTTGTCCACTCTTTGACAATGCAAAATAAATAATTCATATAATTTTCTTTAAATTGTCTTCCTGTGCATTTCAATAATTTATTGCTTGTTACCACAGCTATCTCCTGATTCATGCCAAGTGCTGCAACACTCAAATAATTGCATTCATTTCTATCTTGCAGTCTAACATGACTTATTTATTACAATAATTCCTGATGGGAAAATATCTCTTGTGTACACTTGTTTCTCCTGTTCACATTAGAGTTGGAGCTTCCCTTCTAGTATTGCACAGGCTATATAACCCAGTCACCAAAGGTATATCACTATTTCTTGTACTTACATTATGACACTTTAAAAAAAATAAAACACGGATACATTTGCAAAACCATGCTTTCAGATCATTGCCAATGCTCCTTGCATGAGTTTGCTGCAAATGCACCCATATGTTATTTTTTCAAAAGTGTCAAAATGTATGTACATGTAATAGTTATATAACTGAGCCCCCACTTGACAAAATCCATTCAGACTTTGCACAAACATTCAAGGTTGGGTCTTTAATCTTCCTGAAAGCTTTTTGCCCACATTTGTCAAATGGCAGCAAATGTATAAGCAATCTAAAAATGTTGAGACCCCCCTTTAATTTTGTCCCCTCCATTTCAATAATATAGAAAACAGATGTTAAAGGATTACTGACAGTTCTTATTACTTAATGTACTTGTTACATTCCAGCAATATAAGCATTTTAGATGAAATTATGTGAAAGTAAAAAAGCTATGAGAGTACCTATGATTAACGTTGTTCAAGTATATCCAAATAAGATGACATTGAGTTTATAAAATACTGTACAAGAAGGCATTGAGTTCATGATCTCTGTTTAAGCCTTTAGTTATAGTTATCAATTAAAACATATACCATTCTTCGTATTTTCGCAACTCCAGTTCATAATCGTTGCGTCTTTCAAGTGCTTTATTTTTTTTTATTCCCAGAAACCTTCAATGTGCAGTCTCATTCTTGTTGTGGTTCTTGTTCCAATATAGTCCCAAGGGATATCTGTCGTCTGTGAATTTTATTATTCTAGTATGTGTACCAATCCTGGTCCTCTATTCTCTCTTGTTGGTACCAGAAGACATTTATTTGCATGCACAATGGAATAAATCAAGAAAGCACTTCTACAGTTTATATATGGTTCAATTTGGTCACATTCCCAAATATATCCTGGTATACGATTAAATTGTTAAGTGCATATTGACATAAGTTACATGTCCCCACTTGAGATAGCCTAATGTCTGTACATTCAACTATGCATTGGTATTGTCATGGCCATGGGCCCAGAACCCCAGATCGCGCACCATCAGGGCACGAGAGCAAGGGGCAACACAATCTTTTATTGTCCCTTGGGGACAATACGGCATGGAGGGCCCAGTTGGACTCAGTCCTGGCGCCTTTTTATTTGTTGCAAGTACTTGGTTTTCCCTGCAGGGGCCCCCACGTGCATTGGGTTTGGCGTGGCTGCTGGGGAGAGGCAGACTGCACGTGTATGCATCCTTTAGGAGTGGCAGGGTGGGGCCAATGAGTCTAGGCTACTGGGGGTGGCCAGAGCTAGGCTATGTAAGCCTGCTTAGCCTTCATGCACACGCTTTGCGTTGTTCTGCTATTTGCAGCATTATGCTCACCCTGCCGCTTGAGCACATCTTACCTGTTTCCAGCTACCAGCCTGAGCACATCTTACCTGTTTCCAGCTACCAGCCTGAGTGCATCGTACCTGTTTCCAGCTACTAGCCTGAGTGCATCCTACCTTGTTTTCAGCTACCAGCCGCAGCACTTACCTGGGAATCTGCTTCCTTCGGAATGCATCATCGTGGACTCTGGTATTCATCTTCCATCACCAGATCTCCGGAAAGTAGCGCCCAAACCCGACATCGTAACAGACGGTTCCTGCAAGAGAAAAAGAGAAAGACAAGGTTAGAGTTCGCTAAAACATTTTGTTCATGGTCGCGCTTTGACAGATCCCCGCGCTTAACCTTAAACCAACACTCACCATCTGCTGGAGCATCGTGGACTCCATTCTCTTCCCATTTGGCCTTGCTTCTTGCACCGCAACTACCACTGGGCCGCATATCATCTATTGAGAGAAAGCAGAGGAAAGACATCATTAAAAGATACGGACAATAATCAAGAATCAACATTACAATCTTTTAAAAAGCTACAAGACACTTACCTTCAGGAGTGGTTCAGCCACAGGCAGTCTGGGCTGCCACGTACATGGGCCAGTGAAGGAACTCGGTCCATCAAAAGTGCCCTGCAGTGAGAAGCAGGACGGAGAGCTTGCCATCATCAATCAACAGGTGAGACTATATGGGTCGGCACAGGCTCACCACATTCTGGGAAGAAGGGTTCAAGAGAGACAGCTGTTATATAGCAGTATTCTCACGATCTCTCATCTGCATACAGGAGCAGTGTCTACAATCAGTGCAGTCCACAGCACACGAGCAGGGATCAAGCTTGACAAGGGGAATTCACTTCCAGGGAGGGCTGCAACCGTGCAACATTGTCACCGCAGAGACCAGGTGAGCGTAACAGAACGCGAAGCCCCTAGGAATCTCTGCCTGGGTGTTATGGAAACTTCGGAAACAGCCCAGTTGGCCCAAATACTGGAGGAATTACGGGCTCAAGTCCATGCCTCCAGACAGGAAACCAATGCATTAAGGAGGGATCTTATTGTAACTCGGGAACGAACTGACGACTTGGCAAGACAAATGCTTCAGTCCCATGCGGGCGAGGTCCCACTACCAGGACTTACCCATCCTCCCACGCCGCAGCCATCATCACCAGTTCAAGTGGTTCTCCCAAGTGCAGTGCCACTGGCCTCGCCCAAACGCTTTACTGGCGACACTAACAAGTGCGCTATATCCATGAACCAATGTCACCTCCATTTTCATGCCGGCCTGGGGCTATTCCTAATGATCAAGCCAGAGTCGCATTTGTACTCTCATATTTAGGAGGTAGCGCAGCAGACTGGTCGATACCATTAGAATTTCAGCGGAAATGGAGAAATTGTTTGCAAGGCATACTCAAGGACAAGCTTTGGAAATTAATTACTGTCACTCAGACAGGGAAACCAGGACCTATTGACCTACATCGCCACTTTCAATCGTATTGTAGCACAGAGAAACTGGCCAGAAGAAAAAAGGACTGCGCTCTTTTATCGAGGGATACGTGGGGAACTTAAGAATGTTCTAGCCCAAGTGGTCAATCCCCCCGAGGCATGTGCGGAATACATAAACTTGACAGTGCACCTTGATCACAGAATGCAGAATCGAAAAATGGATCGCACAAGAGCTGAAGGGAGGTCGGTCTATATGCGACCCCGGGAGAATCAAACCAAAACCCACGAACAAACTGAACCAATGTAGATCTGTGAATTACGAAGTCCTATCACTAAGGCTGAAAGGGAGAAAAGGACGCAAATGCTGCTCTGCTTATACTGCAGGAGAGCAGGACATTTCCTCCAAGAATCTCCGTTGAAACCACCCAAAAAATTAGTCGGAGCAACGGAAATGGTGACAAGGAAAAGGAACCAGATTCAGGAAACTCCAATGCCCGACAAGCGTAGGGGTCCACTTGTTGAGCGAAAAGAAGGAATCTGTACAGACCTCACATCTAGTCATCCCAATCCTTTCGGTCAACCACAAACAACAGTCGAAGATACATGCCTTGTAGGCATATATTGATAGCGGAGCTGTGGGAAATTACATTGATCCAGACCTGGATGCAGGAATGGGCCTTCCTATCCAAAAGAAGCTGATATCAGAAAACGTCACAGCAGTGGATGGTTCTCAGTTATCATCTGGGCTAGTGACGCAGCATACTGAGAAAGTCATTTCTCATGTATCAGGATGGTCATCAAGAAGACATCTCCTTCGATCTCATTGGTGCTCCTCAGTTCGGGATGATATTAGAAATGCCTTGGCTGGAGACCCACAACCCTAGGATCGACTGGAGAAAACAAGTTCTGACCTTTCCTCATGAGTGTGCTAACGCTTGCTACAACAAGGATGTGAGCAACCTGAACCCCAAGACAAAAACTATTCTGGGACTCACTGGTTCCTTATCACCTGAATATCTGGATTACCAGGATGTTTTTCCAGATGGGACAAGCGAACACTCTGCCTCCACACAGGCCTTACGATTGCCAAATTAACCTTGTGCCCGGAGGACAAATCCCCTGCAGTCGAATTTACACCCTAACGGAGCAGGAAAACCAGCATCTAAAATCTTACCTGGATCAGTATCTAGCTAACGGGTTTATTCGCCCGTCTAAGTCCCCTAACTCTTCGGCTCTCTTTTTCGTACCTAAAAAAGAGGGCGATTTAAGGACTTGTATTGATTATAGAGCGCTTAACCAGATCACGGTAAAAAACCGATACCCACTGCCACTTATTCCGGAGCTTCTGGATCAGGTAAAGAATGCCCAAATTTATACAAAACTGGATCTACGAGGAGCCTATCACCTTGTAAGAGTTAAACAAGGGGATAAGTGGAAGAGGGCATTCTGTACCAAGTATGCTCTTTTCGAATACCAGGTTATGCCTTTTGGGTTATGTAATGCACCAGCGGCGTTCCAATTTTTTATGAACGATGTGCGTCGAGAATTATTGGGGGTCTGTGTACTCGTCTACATAGATGACATTCACATTTATTCAGCTTCCAAGGAGGACCATGCAAGAGCAGTATTAGAAAAACTTTGACAGCATCCGCTGTTTGCCAAGTTAGAAAAATGTTTTTTCCACGTAACAGAAGTTGAATTCTTGGGTTTTATGCTCACACCACAAGGCGCACACATGGACACACGCAAGGTGGATGCTATCCTTCAATGGCCATCGCCGACATCCAAAAAGGGACTGCAAAGCGTGCTTGGTTTCGCCAACTTTTATCGTCAGTTTATTCCTAGGTTTTCACAGATAGTTCATCCAATTAACTCCCTGCTGAAAAAAAAAGACATTCCCTTGGTCCCCAGAAGCAGAGAAAGCCTTCCAGGGGCTGAAACTTGCTTTCACCACAGCACCAGTTCTCTGACACCCTCAACCAGATCTGCCATACGTGGTCGAGACAGATGCCTCCAATGTAGCCATGGGGTCGGTATTATCACAAAGAGACCCCGACACTGGATAATTACATCCCATAGCGTTCTGGTCCCATAAGTTTTCTGCACCGGAGTTGAACTATGCGATCATGGACAAAGAACTACTAGCGATTAAGGGAGCCTTCAAAACATGGAGGCACTATCTTCTGGGAGCGAGACATACAGTCATTTTAATCATGATCACTGCAATCTGCAATACTTGAAGACCGCCAAGGCCCAATCCTCTTGTCAACTTCATTGGGCTCTCCTCTTTGCGGAATATGATTTTATCATCACCTACAGACCCAGAGTATGCAATGGGAAAGCAGATGCTCTGTCACGCTTAAGTGAGGACCAGGAAGCCTTTACCATGTCTGGGCCTGTGGCCATCATTCCTGAAGAACGGATCCAGAATAAAATCGCTGCAACCACCTGTTTGGAGGATTTGAAAACTGATCTCCAATTTCAGATGAACCAAGCAACACAAAAGGAGTGGCTATCCAGAGGGGACCAATACACCATTGAAAATGATCTGCCATATTTTCAAGGGAGGTTGTACATTCAGGACAAGAAGCAACAAGACCAAATAATAGCTAACTATCATGATTCACTAGTGGAAGGACATCCGGGGCTTGCCAAGACTCAAACTAAAATTCAAAAAGGCTACTGGTGGCCAACTTAGAGGAAAGACAGTGCCCAATTTATTGCAACCTGTGGTGTCTGCGCACAACACAAATCTCAGAAGCTGAATCAAGCTGGGCTACTGCATCCGTTGACGGTAGCATCAGCACCGTGGCATACGTTGTCAATGAACTTTATCAAAGATCTTCCTCCCTGCAATGGATATAACACCATCTTAGTTATTGAAGATTTATTCTCCAAAATGGCTCATTTTATTCCTTTAAAAGGACTCCCCACTGCTTCCGCCTTCGCCACTGTGTTTTTGGAACAGATTGTCAAACTACACGGATTCCCATCAGTACTAATATCAGATCGTGGAACTCAGTTCGTCCCAGCACTCTGTAGGAGGTGCTGCAAAATAGCCAAAATTGATCTGCGGTTATCCACTAGTCACATCCTCAAACCGATGGCCAAACTGAAATGACTAACCAGACCTTGGAGCAATATCTGAGGTGTATGTTGCAACAAACTGAGGAATCCTGGAAGTACATACTTTGGTTGACCGAATTTGCCTACGACAATTCTATCCACACTAGCACCGGACAGACCCCATTCTACACGATGCATGGTCGACATCCTTGAACGTCCACTTTTGATTCCCTTGACGAATTGGAGATGCCGGCAGTAACAACCTTACATAAGACCATCACTCAGATTCTTAAAGAGGCCACTGAACATTTGACCAGAGCTAAAGAAAAACAGAAAAATTTGCAGACCGACACCAATAGGAAGCCCCATATTATCAGGTCGGAGACAAGGTCTGGTTAGCATCCAAAAACATTCCCTTGAAAGAACCACAAGCCTTCTGGCCCAGGTACCTGGGGCCCTATTCCATCAAAGCCGTGATAAACCCAGCTGCCATGAAATTGGAATTACCATTGAATATGTGAATCCATCCAGTATTCCATGTTTCACTTCTGAAACCAATGAAACCAGGTACTCGAATTGAAGCACCACCAGAGCCCGACATCATAAAAGGAGAACCGGAATACGAGGTCAAAACTATTCTGGATTCCAAAATAGTGCAATCTAAATTGTACTACCTTATAGACTGGAAGGGTTATGGACCTCAAGACTGTACATGGGAACCCAGTGAATTCATCCACGCTTCACGACTGATCAGACAATTCCATCGCAACAATCCCACCAAGTCAGGACCAGGAGAAAGAACACCCGTAAGAGGGGCCTTGAGGGGGAGTGCTGCCATGGCCATGGGCCCAGAACCCCAGACCCTGCACCATAAGGGCACGAGAGCAAGGGGCACATTACAATCTTTTAAAAAGCTACAAGACACTTACCTTCAGGAGTGGCTCAGCCACAGCCGGTCTGGGTTGCCACCCACATGGGCCAGTGAAGGAACTTGGTCCATCAAAAGTGCCCCTGCAGTGAGAAGCAGGACGGAGAGCTCGCCATCATCAATGAACAGGTGAGACTATATGGGTCAGCGCAGGCTCACCACATTCTGGGAAGAAGAGTTCGAGAGAGACAGCAGTCATATAGCAGCATTCTCACGATCTCTCATCTCCACACAGGAGCAGTGTCTACAATCAGCGCAGTCCACAGCACACGAGCAGGGGAAGAAGCTTGACAAGGGGAATTTACTTCTATGGAGGGCTGCAACCATGGCCCAATGTCCCCGCAAAGACCAGGTGAGCGTAATAGGTATTAAGCCCTCGATTTTCTAGATGACTGGGAGATAAGCTATCCCATAACCTTGGTGCATTTCTGTGAAGAATCTGTTGGTGTCCTCCTAAAATCTCCTTAATGTATTTGTCTACTTGGGGGGGGGGGGGATTGCCTCACTTAATGTCAAAGTTCTAAGTACTCCCTCTAATAACCACTTTACACTCCTCAGAGGCTCTCAGAAAGCTTGAATAGCAGTGTTAGATGTCCTGGAAACCACATGTGTGAGGAATAAGGGATTCTATTATTTGGTGGTTGAACTGGACAGGTGCACCTAGCCTCTTGATTGGTGAAGAAGAGTGACATTGCCTTATTACTGAAATCAGATATCCATTTCTTCATTATACTTTGGAAAAAACTGCTTTTTGTAACAAAATTTGGACCAACCTGGACTTGTCTGCAGACGGAGAAATTGAAGAATGCAGGCATTCAGATAGGGTCTTCAATTCGGGGGAATGACAGGCTGTGGTGCATAGGGAGTGTTTTTAGGGAAATCCAAGGACATGCGTTTCAAAAGGTGAATGTCATATAATTTTTATGTGATGCTTTGAGAAAAGTGCATGCAGAGGAAAGGGATTTCAGTTATCACATAGAGGCATACAACTGATGGAATTGATCATGTGTTCCTCCATGATCGATTCTGGCACCAGGTTTCTGATTAGGAATGTATCATACATGGTTGAAACATGAGATAGTAGTAATTACTTTTAGTGAATGATTTTTAGCAGGTCCCAAGACAAATGTTTCTGAAATTATCATCTACTGATTGATAAGGAGAGGGTGGAGGAAATAGCCAAACATATTTGGAAATATTTTAGAGAAAATGACACCGGTGATGTCTCCTTGGCTAACATGTGGAAAGTCTTCAAGAATTCTACTATTGAAACATTTTGGATGAATCAATATAAAAATTAAGTCTTCTGAAGAAAAGGAATTGGAAATGAGATAGGGACCCTAGAGAAAATATGAAATCATTACAAAGTGAACTGGTGGCCTTGTTGCTTCCTGGGACTAAATCAAAGCTACACGTTATGTGGGAAAATATTATGAGAATTGGAACAATGGTGAATATTTGCTTGCTAACAGAATACAAGCCCAGAAGCTGGCCAGAACTACACCTGCTTTCCAGAATGGGGCAGAGACTACAAGCCGAAATAGGGTGACAGTTAACTGTCACTTTGTTTCCTTTTATAGTGCATTGGATAGTGCAGAAAGGAGAAGTGATGGGGAGGCAATTGGAGGTTGGCTGCGATTCCAATGCACACGCCCTGAAGGAAATGGTAGACATTATGGAAACACCTATTACTGAACATGTACTTACATTTGCAATTAATGCAATGGTAGGGGGGAAACATCCAGTAGGGATGAATGCACAATCCCATTTTGTATGGGAATCTGTTCACTCTTTTTTTAACAGAGCTCTATGACGGGGTGTTGACTGGTGATATGATGCCAAGGAGTATGAAGGAAGCCCTAATAGTTGTTTTTCCAAAGGGGGGTGAAAACCAGTTGGATTGTGTCTCATATAGGCCTATTTCCTTGTTGAATATGGGCACGAACATTTAAGCAAATGTCTTACTGAATAGAATGGATCAGCAATCGGCACTACTGGCCCTTGGGGACTAGGATCGATTTGTTATCGGTCAACAGGTGGATACCAACGTAAGGAAGATTCTTGGCCTTATACATATCGCTTTTGTGAGGGGGGCTTGGTGGGGCTATGGTACCTTTACATGCAGACAACACAGTTGATTACCTGGATCTGCCCCTTCTTATGGCAGTATTAGAAAAATGTGTAACGGAACCGAAATCTAGAGAGTGGCTGGAGGCTTTGTATGAAGATCTTGGTGTGAGTGCTGCGATCGGTGGAGAAGCCTCTGCCATACTTTTAATGTTCCATGGCATCAGGCAGGATTGCTGTCTGTCACCCCCACATTTTGTCCTGGAGATGGAGACATTGGCCTGTGCTATTAGAGCAAAAGCGTAGAGAGAACCTAGTGTGGCCAAGTAGCATATATAAGACCTTCTTGTTTGTGGATGACCTTCTTTAGCATTTGACTAACCTGAAGGTTTCAATGAGGGAAGAAGTGTGTGAAATAGAGCCATGGTGGAACGTTCCAGAGCTGAAGATAAATTGTGCAGCAACATTCGTTTGTCCAAACAAAAGGGCACAGTGAATAAGAGGACCTTGAGCATGGGGAATATGAGACTCATTACAGATGGAATTACATGTTTGGGGGTGATTCTGAAGAATCTTTCTCACTTTTATGATGCCAATTTTCCTCTCCTAGAGGTGATATTGAAGATGGACCAGCTTAATTGCACTAAACTACCCATAGCTTACATGGGAGGGATGGTAGCTATCAAAATGCTGTGAGTGTCATATGTTCTATTTCTTTTCATTACGCTTCCAATCTTGATAGCAGAATCCTTGTTTTGTAAAATGGATGGTAGGATTTCTCGATTAATTTGGTATAATGGCAGAGTGCATTTGCACAAAGGTACCTTACACGAACCAAAAAAGAAGAAAGACTTTCCTTCTCAAATGTTCAGAGCTATTTTAGAGCATCCCAGCTGTGGGTTTAAGTTGCTCCTTGTGTGTCCCACCCCTGAAGCTTGGTCACTTGTTTGGGTAAAATTACTTTAAATGAGTTACAGTAATAAAGGTGGTGGAAGGTAGACGGAATGCATGGCTCTAGTCCTACTTTCAAATGAACGGTACAATGCTGCAAGCATCATGCGTAGATAAAGTTTATGGAGGATTTAACAGAGTATATAAATGCATTGTCTCAAAGGTACTGTCATGATGCCTACCCCCGGGCATCAGGACAAAACCCATCAGCTCTGGAAGCAGGCATGCAGATACTTACTAAAACCCCAACAGCCCTGGCTGGGGGCTGTTTGGGTTCAGTCCTGGCGCCTTAGGCGCCAGGCTCATCATGGAAATCAGTCCTGGCGCCATAGGCGCCAGGCTCATAGACTTTACTTACCTGAAGCAGACCATGCTGCTAGTGAGTCCAAACCAACGTGAGGCCTGCATGGGACTATTTTTCTACAGGGACTATTTTTTACTCGGGCGTGGTTCTAGGGAACTTCTTACCTGGAACTACTTTGGAGGCTATTTAAACCACGCCCGAACAACAGCACACGCTTCGCGTTATTCTGCATCCAGCAGCATAACGCTCACTGTGCCTGCAGTCTGCATCCAGTCTTCTGCCACGCCCACCTCGCATCTGGAACTCCTAAAACCAAGAGGAAAGAAAAGGAAAAGATTAGAAAACAAACTATTTCGAATTCCTTACCTGATTTCGGATCCATCTCGCCTCTGGACCTGGAAAGAACATAATTTCTGTACGTGTTGCATCTCCAGCTGCAGCGCCGCGCCATACTCACCAGTCCTCGCAGCATCTTTCGATTCGGCGCTGCCTCCATCATTTCTTCGCCGAACTCTGGCACCTGAGGGACAAAAGAAAACAACAAGGTGAGCCGAGAAAACCAACTAATAAAACACTTATCATCATAGACTTACCTGATTACCAACGGAGGCATTATTCTATAACTCTCCACATCTTCATGTGCCGCACCTGCAAAGATAGAGAAAACAACATGTTAAACACCGGCAACATTTACCGGACGGTGTCGGGTAATACAGACTCTTACATGAGCGCCACCAACTGCCACGAGGGGTATCTTCTCACGATCTTAGTTGCAAGACAAGGAAGGAAGGGGGAAAACAAGAGTGAATCATCGGACATATTGAACTCTATGAACTTGATACTTACCGAACCTTGCCAGGAACCTCAGATTCAATACTCTCTGGAACTCTCCCACGCCTTCAAACCAGTGAAGTAACTGGCATCAACGCGCCCCTGCAATCCACGCAGGATGGAGAGCTCATCATTTAAAAACATAAGGTTAGGTTCATAAAAAGGGGATATCGGAGGTGACAAGAAGGGAGAACGAGAACAGTGGGAGGGGGCTATCACTCATATCCACGGGTGGCTAAATCCCTTTCTCCACTTGCAGGAGAATACTTCTACGGACCAAGCAGACGAGATTAGGCGGGCCAGTCCAGACAGCCATCTCGGCAATACGTATCACGTTGGTGGAGACCGCAGGAGAGAACTGATTGTGTCAAAGGAGCGCACTGATGATCTTGCTAGACAATTGCTGCAAAACCAAGCTGGGCAAACACCATTACCTGGACTCGGGGGGAATCCAACTCCTGTTTCATCGAGCAATCCTGTGCAAGTGGTTCTACCAGGGAGCATTCCTTTAGCTCCACCCGAACGTTTTGCTGGGGACCCGAAATTGTTCGCTGTGTTTATGAACCAATGCCGCTTGCACTTTTTATGCAGACCTGGATTTTTTCCGAATGACCAAGCCAAAGTAGCCTTTGTACTATCATACCTTAGTGGCAGCGCAGCGGATTGGTCAATTCCACTAGTCAACCAGGATGACCCTCTTCTTCGGGATTTCCAAGGGTTTCAATTGAGCATGGAGAGACTATTTGCCAGACATTCACAGGGACAAGCCCTGGATAATGAACTCTTATCCTTACGACAAGGTAACCAGGATCTACTTACCTATATCGCAACCTTCAATAGGTTGGTGGTGGAAACCGGACGGCAAGAGGTAAAACGAATTACATTATTTCATCGTGGACTTCGGGGTGAACTCAAAGATGTTTTGGCCCAAGTTGTGAACCCACCTCAGGATTGCGCAGAATATATAGACTTAGTGGTCCAGTTAGACCACCGACTTCAGAACAGAAAGTCTGATCGAGCTAAGTTCGAGAATCGGGTATTGGTTAAACCCAATGTTACCCTCAAAGGAACAGATGCACCAGAACCGATGCAGATCGCGGGGGTCAAGGGACCCTTAACTCAAAAGGAAAGAGAAAGGAGACGACAGATGCAATTATGTCTGTACTGTGGGGCCTCAGAACATTTTCTACGGGATTGCACTATAAAACCATCCAAAAAAGTAGTTGGAGTTGCTGATAAAAATCAAACAGAGGATGATTCGGGAAACGACCACACCCGACAAGCGTAGAGGTCCGCTTGCCGAGCTTGAAGAAGAATACTCAGACCTCACACTTCATCATACCAATGGTCCTTGTGGATCCAAGGCAGCCATCACGCATGCATGCAGTAAGGGCATACATTGATAGCAGGGCCATAGGAAATATGTGGACCACAAATTGGCTACTAGGGTGAATCTACCTCTCTGGAAAAAGACCATTTCGGATGTCATCACCTCAGTCGATGGAACTGAAATTGCCTCTGGGCCTGTAACTCATTCCACCGCAGAGATGACATTACTGGGTCAAGATGGGCATCGAGAGACTATTGTGTTTGATTTAATCACAACCCCGCAGTTCCAAATAATACTGGGGATACCTTGGTTGGAAACACATAATCCTTGTATTGATTGGCGAGAGAAGAGATAACCTTCCCGGATTGTGCACATACTTGTTACCCTGAAAAAACCCTTGAACCAAGGCCTGGCCACAGTTGCTACTCCAGTTGTGCAGTTACCTCAGGAATATCAAGAATTCCAGGATGTTTTCCAAAAAGAACAGGCCAACACCTTACCACCTCACAGACCTTACTATTGTCAAATCGATCTCATACCCCGTGCACAACCTCCATGTAGTAGGATCTACGCCCTTACGGAACCCGAAAACCTTCACCTGCGACAATACTTGGACCAATACCTTGCTAATGGCTTTATTCGTCCATCCAAGTCCCCTGCATCTTCAACTTTGTTCTTTGTTCCTAAAAAGGAAGGTGACCTCAGAACGTGCATAGACTACCGTGCATTAAATCAGATCACGGTTAACAACCGATACCCATTGCCTCTGATTCCCGAATTACTAGACCAAGTAAAGGACGCTTGCATCTACACTAAATTAGATCTCCGAGGGGCATATCATCTGGTACGTATAAAGAAAGGCGATGAATGGAAGACTGCCTTTCGCACTAAGTACAGGTTATTCGAATACCAGGTGATGCCCTTCGGGTTGTGCAATGCACCAGCAGCCTTCCAGTATTTTATGAACGATGTCCTTCGTGAACTCATTGACGCCTGTGTTGTCGTATACATAGACGATATTCTAGTGTACTCCTCCTCAGAATCAGACCATGTGAAGCACGTTCGTGCAGTCCTTGAGAAACTACGCCAGCACAAGTTATATGCAAAATTGGAGAAATGCGTTTTTTATGCTACGGAAGTTGAATTCCTTGGATTTATCCTGACTCCAAAAGGAGTCCGAATGGACTCTCGAAAGGTGGACACAATTCTCAAGTGGCCATCATCCAGTTCAGTTAAAAGGGTACAAAGCATGCTCGGATTTGCTAATTTCTACCGCAGATTCATTCCGGATTTCTCACATGATGTACACCCTATCACAGCACTTTTGCCAAAAAACAAACGCTTCTTGTGGACCGAAGAAGCTGAAAAGGCCTTCCAAGAGCTGAAAGCGAAATTCACGTCTGCACCTGTCTTAAAGCATCCACGCCCTGAACTTCCATACATAGTTGAAACTGATGCATCCAGTTTAGCCATGGGAGCTGTCCTGTCCCAGAAGGATCCTGAAATCGGTCAACTTCACCCAGTAGCATCTGCACCCGAATTAAACTATGCGGTTACCGATAAAGAGTTATTAGCCATCAAATCCGCCTTCAAGGCTTGGCGGCATTATCTTCTCGGTGCCAGGCATACCATTACTGTAATCACCGATCAACGAAACCTGCAGTATTTAAAAACAGCCAAGGCCCAATCGTCGCGCCAACTTCGATGGGCATTGTTCTTTGGCGAGTTCGATTTCGTGATCACTTATCGACCAGGCTGTAAAAATGGGAAGGCAGATGCCTTATCCCGAATAGGGATAGGAGAAGCATATGCAAACTCAGAACCGGTGCCTATAATTTCAGAACAAAGAATTCTTGGCATAACTACTCTACAGACACTAGAGGATATTCAGGTAAAGATCCAACAACTCTTCGATCCAAAAGGTCTGCAGGACTGGGTAAAGAAAGGCCCGGACTACTCAGTCATCAATGACCTACCTTATAATCAAGGGCGACTATTTCTACCACACAAGGAACTACAAGAACTAGTCATCTCCAATTATCATGACACCCTGATGGAAGGGCACCCAGGTATCGCAAAAACTGAAGCTAAAATTAAGAGACAATTCTGGTGGCCTACCTGGCGAAAAGATGTAAAGTCATTTGTGATGTCTTGTGGCATTTGCGCCCAAAATAAAAGTCAGAAGAAAAAACCAGCTGGCCTTTTACAACCTTTGGATATTCCACCTACACCATGGCACACCTTATCTTTAGACTTTATTACAGATCTACCTCCATGTAATGGATTTAACACCATTCTAATTATTGTGGATCTTTTTTCCAAGATGGTCCACTTTATTCTTTTAAAGGGATTACCATCTGCTTCAATTCTGGCCAAGGAGTTCCTCGAAAACATTGTTCGAATACATGGATTTCCTTCCGTATTGGTCTCTGACCGAGGTAGTCAATTAATTTCACATTTTTGGAAGAAATGTTGTCAATTGGCGCAAACCGACGTGAGGTTATCAACCAGTCACCATCCCCAGACTGATGGTCAGACGGAGAGGACCAACCAGACCCTTGAACAGTACCTACGTTGCATGCTACACCAGACCGAAAGTAATTGGAAAGATATTTTATGGATTTCCGAGTATTCATGCAATAACTCTGTACATTCAGGAACCGGACAAAGCCCCTTTTATACCATATATGGACATCACCCTCGAACCTCAGAACTAGATTCTCCTCAGCATTTAGAAATGCCCGCAGTTAGTCATTTGCACTCAACTATTACACACGCCTTTAAAAAGGCAACAGAACATTTGAAACAAGCAAAAGAGAAATATAAGAAAAATGCTGATCAACATAGAAGTGAAACTCCACAATACCAGATTTGGGATCAAGTTTGGCTGGCTACCAAACACATACCTCTGAAGGGAACTCGGACTTTTAACCCTAGATATTTGGGACCTTACACCATTAAGGCCATTATCAACCCGGTGGCCGTCAAATTGGAATTACCCTCTAATATGCGAATACATCCTGTCTTTCATGTTTCACTTTTAAAACCAGTTCAACCAGGAACAAGATTAACCAAACCACCCAACCCCATCTTGATAGATGGAGAACCTGAATTCGAGGTAAAAAATATCCTGGACTCCAACATGGTTAAATGAAAACTTTTTTATTTAATCGATTGGAAGGGCTACGGACCACAAGAAAGGTCATGGGAGCCTAGTGACCACGTTCATGCACCTCGGTTAGTGAAGAAGTTCCATCGGGACTTCCCAGACAAACCAGGGCCAAGGGGAAGAACAACTTTAGGAGGGGCCTTGGGGGGGAGTGCTGTCATGATGCCTACCCCCGGGCATCAGGACCAAGCCCATCAGCTCCGGAAGCAGGCATCCAGATACTTACTAAAACACCAACAGCCCTGGCTGGGGGCTGTTTGGGTTCAGTCCTGGCACCTTAGGCACCAGGCTCATCATGGAAATCAGCCCTGGAGCCATAGGCACCAGGCTCATAGACTTTACTTACCTGATGCAGACCATGCTGCTAGTGAGTCCAAGCCAACGTGAGGTCTGCATGGGACTATTTTTCTACAGGGACTATTTTTTACTCAGGCGTGGTTCTAGGGAACTTCTTACCTGGAACTACTTTGAGGCTATTTAAACCACGCCCGAACAACAGCACACGCTTCGCGTTATTCTGCATCCAGCAGCATAACGCTCACCGTGCCTGCAGTCTGCATCCAGTCTTCTGCCACGCCCGCTTCGAATCTGGAGCTCCTAAAACCAAGATGAAAGAAAAGGACAAGATTAGAAAACAAACTATTTTGAATTCCTCACCTGATTTCGGATCCATCTCGCCTCCGGACCTGGAAAGAACATCATTTCTGTATGCATCGCATCCCCAGCTGCAGCGCCGCGCCATACTCACCAGTCCTCGCAGCATCTTTCGATTCGGCGCTGCCTCCATCATTTCTTTGCTGAACTCCGTCACCTGAGGGACAAAAGAAAACAACAAGGTGAGCCGAGAAAACCAACAAATAAAACACTTATCATCATAGACTTACCTGATTACAACGAAAGGCATTATTCTATACCTCTCCACATCTTCATGTGCCGCACCTGCAAAGATAGAGAAAACAACACGTTAAACACCGGCAACATTTACCGGACGGCGTTGGGTAATACAGACTCTTACCTGAGCGCCACCAACTGCCACGAGGGGTATCTTCTCACGATCTTAGTTGCAAGACAAGGAAGGAAGGGGGAAAACAAGAGTGAATCATCGGACATATTGAACCCTTTGAACTTGATACTTACCGAACCTTGCCAGAAACCTCAGAGTCAATACTCTCTGGAACTCTCCCACACCTTCAAACCAGTGAAGTAACTGGCATCAACGCGCCCCGCCAATCCACGCAGGATGGAGAGCTCATCATTTAAAAACATAAGGAGAGGTTCCAAAAAGGGGATATCGGAGGTGACAAGAAGGGAGAACGAGAACAGTGGGAGGGGGCTATCACTAATATCCACGGGTGGCTAAATCCCTTTCTCCACTTGCAGGGGGATACTTCTACGGATCAAACAGACGAGATTAGGCGGGCCAGTCCAGACAGTCATCTCGGCACTACGCATCACGTTGGTGGAGACCGCAGCTGTCCGGGTCCGATCGACGCCCCTGTGGGAACCAGGTGAGCTTAACAGGTACCATGTGCCCAAATAAAATTTATAGGTGACATGGAGAGAGGCCTGCGCATAGAAATACCAGATAAATTGTGGGGCAAGACTGTGTGATCAGTCCTTAAAAGCCAGCTCTCTAATCATGTTATTAAACTTTCCTCTCAGATTTGACACAGAGGGCACTTAGAACTGGTTACATTGGCCAAGATCTTTAGTAGACGCATTAGTTGCTCTAATATGGGGTGTGGAAATAGGTTTGACCACTTTCACGCGTGATGGGGGTGGCAAAGTGTGAAGGTGTATTGGCAGTCTTCAGTTGGATTAAGGTTTCAGAAGGGGAAGACTTTGCAAAATCTGCTATCCTGATCCTTTTTAGTGTTCACTACAGAAAGTTTGGAACATTGAAACTGTCCGGACTGCTTAAGACTATGGTAAAGGCGGGTACCATGTCACTGAAACTGTCCTTGAAGTCTCATATGCCCCTTACTCTGAAGGTAAAATGCAAATATATGCAAATTACAGCTTATGGAATGTAGTTTGGAAATGTAATTGAGAGTGAATTTAAATGTAGTTGCAAAGGGCATGTTAATTCAGGAAAGCCCAAGCCTCTATATTCAGTATTGGGCCTAATGTTGCTGAGGAAAAGAATCAATTTTTATATGCATGCCTGAGATTGAGTCCCACTTCTGTTTTCTTCTTCAAAGCAGGATAGGCTGCACAAGGATTTAGACATTTGCATGCATGAGAATTTGACTTCTCTTTTACATATGTATCAGATGGCCTGAAAAAAATCAAAACTCCAATATATGGTTCAAGGGTTTTTATTAGCATCACTCTTGGGTTGATATTGTGACATCAAATTGGCTCTCAGACAATCTAACTAAGGGGTTCTTCTAGCTGGTACCTCAGTCTCCCCAGGGCTCCCTCCACCCCAGCCCAGGTGTTTCTAACACCTAATGTAGACTTGAACACAAGAGCTCACTACCAGACAAAGGTCGTATATATTAATCCCTATGGGACGTCCTTAAGGGTTGTCATACTCTAGTGTTCCCCAAATGATGGTCTTTCCAAATGAATGGTACCTGAATTTTTAATAAACATAGAATCACAGCTTGTCCGCAAAGAAAAGACCTGCAAACAATACTTCACTTGTCAGGTACCCACCCTCTGAAACTCTATCCCGACATAGGCTTAGAATGCCCCCAGGATTCTCCACTTTCGCAAATCTCTGAAAACATGGCTTTGTCAACAATACTTGAGCAAGGACTAATCTCAATGTACACACATTCCTAAGCACATGTCTCAACTCACTGTACTGCACTACTGTTAAAATATGCCAGCCCAAACACTTAATTTGAAAGCTCTTTACACCACTCTTCAGCTCTTGACATAAGTCTGTGCTTTAAACAGTAAAATATAAAAAATAAAAATTATCCTCTGACTCCACCACTCACTCTCTCCCCTTACTCCTGATCATTCCTTTCCATGGTCGTATGTCTCCCTGTTCCCTGCTCCCCATTTCCATCATCTACTCTCTAACTGAGCTTCCTCCACTTCCTTCTTTCCTCACTTTCTCCTCTCATTTACTACCCCCTCTGGTCTTCCCCTTCTCCCTCCTTCCTTTTCTCAGCTCCTATTCCCCTTCTCCCTTCTCTCTCCCTCTCTCTATCCTTCCACAATACCTCACATATACTCCTATCCAACTCCACGCTCCTGACCTCTCCCAAAAACTCCACACACTGTGTATCTCGCATGGGCATTTTATAACTGCGCCTTTCTGGTATTTCGGTTCCTGCCCTATGCCCCATTGAATGTTTGCTTGGCCTGATTGGGGGGCATAATCTGTGGCTTTCTTTTACCCTGGGAGAGGTTGCTGCTTGGAGAATGCACAGCTACCACTTTACACCCGCCCCTTCTGATCCACAGCATTTCCACATTATTTAAAAGGGTCGCTGCTGCATGAGGCGTTGACATTCTGATTGCAATGGGTTGTGGGGAGTGCTACCTTTCTTCTTTATCAACCAGCTGGTTGATATAAACTGATTGGGTGTTCCATGTCTTCTTCTGGGGCCTGCTGGAGTGGTTTGGTCTGTGAATGTATCTTGGTCCCGGTACTTCTGAAAAGAAGCAGAGAGAACATAGGTCTGACTGCAGGGTACATGGCATTGGGGTGATCAATAGTGGTACCGGTAAACACTTTCAAGGCACATTTAAAGGGGCTTCAGGCACTGGGGCATCCCAATTCCCCCACTCCACCTCTGGGTTAGGACAGGCTCTGGTATTCTGCCTGGCAGGACTCCAACCCCAGGCTGGGATGGCATCCTGTTCACCCTTTACAGGGTCAAGCCCCGGACCATGCCACACATAGTCATTTTGCTATTATTATGGAGAATTTGTGGCCACTTTCTCATAGTCTATTCATGTAACCCTTTACCATTACATGCACCCCAAACCCTGGAATTCCTCTCTGTTCTTTGACAAGGTCAGTGACACGATTGGTGGGATGGAGAGGTTGATGGCATGGGTTATATTTGGTTCTTGGTAACATGGAATTCTTCATTCTTCCCTATATAGCTGCCTTTGCGTGTGGTGAAAGTGACACATGCATTCACTCAGAGGGGATAATTGTAGAATGTTTGGGGAATTGTGTAGAGCACACTTATTTTTTTTCTTTTTACCTCTATTGTGTCATCCTTCCTATTGTTGCAATTGGGGATTAGGGTCCTCTGGTTGGACAGAGCATAATGGCTGGTTTTTGATATGATGATGACTTACAAAGCTGGTCCTTTTGGTGGTTGTGTTGACTTGAAATTGTGCATCAAACATATGAATGTTATTGATAGGAGCCCTTAAGACTTTGTTAGGGTATTTCCTCCCGTTTATGTTGTATATGTAAGATTAAAATCTTAATAAAGAAATATTGGAAGTAATATGGCTCAGTTCTATTTGCAGGGTATTTATGGAAAAGTGTGGATAGATTGCCAGTAATAAGACATTGCAACAAAAAGAACCCAAAAACCTTATACATGTTTTCCAGCATTGTTTCATACACCTTGTAAACTGCTGATCCTCGCACCCATAGTCTTGCATTTTTATTTTTTATTTTTACATTTATAAACCACACAGCAGCCCTCGTGCATCGCAGCGCTGTTACAAGAATACTTTCTTAGTTACAGTACACAAGTTCTTCCATAGTTACAGTACAAGTATACTTTCTTAGTTACAGTACACAAGTTCTTCCATAGTTACAGTACAAGTATACTTTCTTAGTTACAGTACACAAGTTCTTCCATAGTTACAGTACAAGTATACTTTCTTAGTTACAGTACACAAGTTCTTCCATAGTTACAGTACAAGTATACTTTCTTAGTTACAGTACACAAGTTCTTCCATAGTTACAGTACAAGAATACTTTCTTAGTTACAGTACACAAGTTCTTCCATAGTTACAGTACAAGAATACTTTCTTAGTTACAGTACACAAGTTCTTCCATAGTTACAGTACAAGTATACTTTCTTAGTTACAGTACACAAGTTCTTCCATAGTTACAGTACAAGAATACTTTCTTAGTTACAGTACACAAGTTCTTCCATAGTTACAGTACAAGAATACTTTCTTAGTTACAGTACACAAGTTCTTCCATAGTTACAGTACAAGTATACTTTCTTAGTTACAGTACACAAGTTCTTCCATAGTTACAGTACAAGTATACTTTCTTAGTTACAGTACACAAGTTCTTCCATAGTTACAGTACAAGTATACTTTCTTAGTTACAGTACGAGGATACTTACTTAGTTACATTACCAAAATGCTTTCTTAGTAACATTAGATACAGTGAGCGGTGCTTAACTCAAAATGTGAAATGGGAATGCCGGCCTTCATTTTGCGAGGGAGGATAATTCATCCCATGGGGTTATAATTACAGGTTACCAAAGTCAGCAATGGGAGAATGCATGGTGCCTACCCAGGTTTCAGGGAGGCAGAACATACAGATGCGAAAGTCAGGCAAAGGCAAGGGTCCATGAGGGGTGGGCGGAGCACACACATCATCACAGACGACCACTACGTTGAATACACTTTTAAATAACAGGTTAACCGAACATCACTTCAGGCTAGGCGGTGTGTGCTGTAGACTTCAAATTACCAGTGATTACGTAACAAGGTGTGTCATTTAACACTGACAAGTTAACTGCACAATATCAGGGAGTGGGAGCCGTAAATGGGTGGTGGGCACACCGGATAAGTTTGTGAGCAAAATGGCAAGTTACTAGCATGCAGGTGATGGCGGGGCTATTTTGGAATCAGCCAAAGCAAACATATAGAACAGGGGGAGATGCATGCTTAAGAGTGCCAATGCGCATATAGTAAGGATTTCAACAGGGCAACTCAACAATACACAATGATAAGGGCAGTGTTCCACAGTGGGATAGTTCAGTTCTCTCGCGCACAGGCGCCAATGCGGTCTCCTTAATCGCAGCGCCGGTGATCACACCCGGTGAACTTTGCTCGTAGAGAAAGAGAGAGGGGGTTGGCAGCGTGCTATTGGTAGGCTCGGGCAACTTAGGCATTATTAAATTAATGTGGGTGTGCAAGACTTACCTTTTTTCCTCCCTTTTTTATTTTGATTAATAATACAATGATGCAGGTAATCCATCTCAGAATGGTTGGTCTGCTATCCAGCCCCTCCCTCCTTTAATTAAACTCCATGCAAAAAGCACAGCATAAACCTGGAGCCTGCTGCCTCCCTATCCTGAGCTGAAGCCCTGCTCTCTGGTGGCACAGAGCAGGTTCAGAGGTTCCAGGTACCCTGTTTGATAGTTGCTGTGACAGCCAAGTCACTGCAGTATAGAGGTTGCCTTTAAGTTTGCAACTCTGTTCCAAATGCAATATAATTATGATAAACTATCCATCTGGTAGCAGGGTAATCTGAAAATACAAGCCGTTCCTATTTTGGTATGGTGCTGGGGAGTTCACATAATTATTAAAGCCACATCTTATTTATACCATACCAGTGTCATCCATGTGAGCTCAGACTGCTAAGGGAGGTTATGTGGATTTCAGGCACCTGCTTGCCTGCATTCAAGTGAATCAAAACAAAGGCAGGATGCCTGCCTCTATTGACTCTCAGAAAGGGAAGACATGCCTTCCTTTCACTGCCTAGGATCTCACAGCAGGACATGCCCTATGAGTCAGGCTTCAAAGATAAGTCCATAACAAAAGCCTGCCATACACTATGAGGCTGCACACCAGAGAGCCTTTGAAGCTGCAGTGGTGGAAAGGGGTGGAGGTGGGACAGCTAGGGAATGTTGGTGGGTTGGAAGAATGGTTACTTCATCTTACTCTTCTGCAGGCATTTTTTTCCTTAATGACCCCACCCAATTCCTGCAGGTAAAGGTGCTATGGGTATGACATCAGAAGGCCAGGGCATTTGCCACAAGGGCAGTGATTGGACCCCTTAAAACAGGCAAGCATTTCTCCATTTCTGGGTGGCATATTGTCCATAAAAGAAGGGGCCTACCACACCATTTTGTTTCACTTTTGGAACATCCAGGCCTTTTCTGTCTTCTCCCTGCTCTCTTACTTGTGGTGTCCCGCAGGGTTCTTCGCTCTCACCAATTCTGTTTAACATATACATCTGGGCGCTGGTCTGTCTTATCCGCTCCTACGGCCTCAATTGCTACTGTTATGCAGACGATACCCAAATCCTGATCCACTTAGATCAAGACCATGATTGGGTGTCGTCGTGCCTTCATGATTGCTTGAGAGCCATGGGGGACTGGATGGACCAGAATTGTCTCAAACTCAATGGTGACAAAACAGAGGTAATGGTGGTGGGCTGCCCTCCGGATGCCTTACTGTGGACCGCATGTTTTTGGCCCTCCTCGCTGGGCCCGCTTCTGAGCGAGAAATGTGGGCGTCATACTTTCTGCCACTCTTTCCATGTCTAATCAAGTGACGGCTGTCTGTCAATCCACTCATCACCAGATCAGGCTCCCTAAGAGGGCACTACCTATGATACCTGAAGCCTTCCGCCCCCCTGTGGTGGCTGCGCTAGTGCTCTCACGCTTAAACTATTGGAACTCCCTGTATCTGTTGCAGCCTTCTGGCTTAATACAACGGCTACAGCGCATGCACAATCTGGCGGCTAGGCTGGCTATGGGCACCCCTTAATGTGCCCACATCTCCCCAATACTCCGCCAATTGCATTGGCTTCCGGTGGGCAGCGGGTTCTTTTTAAGTCCCTGTGCATTGTGCACAGGGCAATTCATGGCCAAGGAGCTGAGTTCTTGCAAGCAAAATTGATTTGCTATGTCCCTACACGGGCTCTGTGCTCTTCAGCCACCAACCTTCTAGTTGTCGCTAAGTTCAACTGCGAAAGGATTGGAGGCAGATCCTTCTCTATTGCTGCGGCTAGACTTTGGAACAACCTCCCTCTGACATTAAGAAGTGCCCAAAGTCATCTCGGGTTCAGAAGAGCTCTTAAGACCATCCTGTTCTAAAAAGAAAATCTGGCCACCTTTTGTGGGATTTGCTCTCTCTCCCCAGTGCCATGATGCCTCAGCGACCGTGCGCTCTATAAGTTCAACTAACATAACATAACATTAAGGAAGAATGTATTTGGACATCTTTGGTAGAGTTGATATTTCCAAAGCCCTCCACCATTGATGTGAAGGAGTGCTCCAAAGTAGATGCAAGCTCTGCTCCCTGCATACTCCCAGGGCACATTGAGGGTGAACTACTATTGTGGACTGGACCTGCCTCTCTGCCAGCTGCACTGGTAACAAGGCCCATCACTGGAGATGAAGGACTCTTGCGGTGGCTATCAAGCAACTCCTGGATTGGTAGTGAAGAGAACAAGGACCAGTCTTGTCCCTGAACCCCTGGTATTGAGTCTCACATTATCATGATAACCAAGAGAGACAGGATGTTTTCTCTGTTCAAACCAATTCAAGCCATCTTCGAACCATGCTCGACACATTCGAACTATTGAGACCTGCCAGTGCTGCCTTTGGAACTCACTTAAACTTCAAAACACTGTGCTTCTATCATTGAACCAGCCTGACACCATATTGCCCTGCAGATGCTCATCACTTGTTCAGTTTGAGCAAAAGTACACCATTTTCATTCTGTGCTTTTACTCTATTACAAAGAGTGGGGACCACCCACAGTCACCCAGAAACTCTCTTAGCAGATCTTCCACTGCTTTCTCCATTGAGCCAGTCAGTGCGCCCTCCGATAACCCTATAATTTGAACATGATTCCACTGTGATCTCGATTCCAAGTCCTCCACCTGGTCTTCACAGTGCTCATGTCTTTAATTAGGGTTGTCACATTACCCTGCAAAGCTGTTATGGCATCCTCAGTGTTGCTAATCCGGTTCTCCATCTCCATTATCCATTGAGTAGCCTGTTCAAGCTGTGTGCGTATTGATGTGATATTGGTCGTTATTCCATCTAATTTGTCGTTAATAGCAGAAATGCCTTGTTGCATTGAGTCCATGACCAATTGTAAATCAATGGGTGGTGAGGCTTGTGCCTCCTCTACAAGTGTATGGCTTTGTGTACCTTCTCCAGCTATTTATGTGGGTTTAGGGGTTGGCTTTGTAAGTGTATCAATTGTGCCCCTTTTCTTGTGCCCGGCCCCTTTTGTCACAGTGGCCAAAAGTCATGCTCAATGCACTTTAATCGCCGACTTGTAGGAATTGCTGACCCGAAGTTTCCTGTGGGCCAAGGGAGGCACCCCCTGCTGTACCCCTCTGTGGCTCTGTATGATCGTTGGGGCTATCATGGAGAAATGGGGTAATCGCACTGCACGCTGGCTGGTGTCCCAAATGTGCTTTTTCACAACAAGGTCTGTTTCAGTGAAGTGTCCGCGTCAGGAAGTCTGAGCATGGCTGGCTGCCCGTTCCATAAGCACTGAGCCTGGTGTTTAACATTTAAAACAAGGGCTGTATTCCCATGGACTATGTCCCCAGTAATGCAGCCATGCAGATTGATAAGAGGGTCAGCTTCCGGCTGATGTCTGCTGCAAGTTTGCATGCTGACTCGCGCACTCCTATAACGGTCGCAACCCGCTCCAAGTCGCACTCACCTCTGACTTCCTTGTTGCTGCAATCTAGATGAGGAGGTCGAGGTGGGGGAAGGGAGGACGTCTGACTGTGCCAAAATGTTTGTAGTCCGCCAAACTCCTCAGGGTACCACATCTCCTATCATCCGCTATAGGCCCGCATTTCTTGTTGCGCCGGCACTCAGAGTTACACTTGGGCGGGGCTCCCAATGGTGGCACGGCCTCTCCCCACATGTAGAGTGGTCGCCCGGATCGGCAGCACAAAACTCAGCTCCAGTGGTGCAGCCACTCGTGAAACACGCAACGAGTGTGCACCCACCCGTAAACTGGAAAGTCCTGAATTTTCCGCCGTATATGCCCACGTTAACAGCTCGATAATTGGTGGAAAGCTCTCCACCCGATACAGAGTTTAAACACTGTCTGCCATTTTGGCAAGCTGCGCAGCAGTGCCCCTCATATTACCAAATTACTCTGAATGTAAGCAGATGTCCAACACAACAACCTGGACTATTGAACATCACTTTGGCTAAACTGTAAACAGAGCATCTCGAGGAGGCCTAAACCCAAAAGCGCAGACATCCAGTGCCAGCCAAGTGTCTGGCCAGAGATTGGAAACAGAAACTGACCAACACAAGTCCAACCAGAAGATGATCAGAGGCTGTACCACTTCATGGTTTTACACTTGGACAATAAGCACAGGGATGTTCCTGTCAATAATGCATTTTGAACCATTACACAGCAACCTACTGCCGCAAGTCACCAGGGCCTGAATATCCCCCAACCATGAAAGTTGCCAAGGGCCCCTCCGTCAACAGCTTTAAATGGCTGCCACCCAATCCCACCCTTCAACATCTTACATCTCAAATGCCTTGCTACATCTTCATGTTTACACAGTGCCAACCTCCAGCAACTTAATTCACCAGCCTTCTCCAACACCATCAACCTCAAGCATACTAGCAACTTAAGTCTCCAGTACCCTCCTTCAACACCCCAACAGTGTGGGTCTCAATTACCCTCCTCAAACATCGTATATATGCATTCAATGCATTTAAACTCTCTTACACCATATTACTACTCAAACACTTGAACTGGATCAGCCAGCCCAATAAGATGAGATAGCAATGCCCTTGGGATAGATGGGGATGCAAAATGTATTCAAACATCAATAACCAAAACAACTCAGGTAGTTGGCAAAAGGATAACTGTTTTAATATCAATTATCTAAAAGAGGGAGTACAACAGACATCAGCAGATATCTCTCATCACGATCTCAAAGCTTTTCATAAACAAATCACATGTTTATAGTAAACGTTCATCATTGATGACGTTAACCTGCGTATCACTAACATCATCCTACGTGGCAAAACGGTGTATGTGATAGGGTCTTAGCAGATCCTCTAGGTATACAATCCATACTCGTTTGGGCAGTGAAATAAAGTGATAGGCTTCTTAACATCAGGTGGGGCAACTAAGCACTTCCCTAAAATATGTTACTATGACCGTCACTAAATATACAACGTCTAATTGGCTGCACAACTATAGGACCCTTGATCATGCATTCCTCTATCATTGGGTACTTTCTAACCTCTGTCAGTACCTTCAAACCTACGTTAGCAGCACGCAGGCTGAGCATCCAGGTGCAGATAAGCTAGTCTTAACCATAGCTTCCCACCAATTAGCATCACCTCAGTGGTCTGCTGTCAATTAGAGCATTGAACTTGTCCTTGGAAATGGTCCTTGCTACTAAAGAATTCAGGGGAGTGAAGGCACAGTCTGCCCATGTGCGTAGGTGTGACCATCATGCTCGTCCAGCTTCTTCTCCCCATGTGACTAAAGACCACAAAATTGAGCTTTCAGTGTATTTAAATGCTATTTTCGAATAGACCTCTGACATCTTCTTTTTTCCATCCATGACTTCTAAACGGGAGCTTCATTCTTTCACACAATTTGTATCCAATGTCATCTCACCCCATCTGATAAGACCTTGGCTTCTTGGGCTCAACCAACCTCGCCTTTGTGAGTTTGCCTATAATTCACTTATTTTCTGACTGTGAAAACATGAAAAAGCAGCCTTCATTCTTTTGCTCAGCACTGCTATCGTATGTAGTGGGAACATCCATATTTTACTGACTCTGATATGTATATAGCTACATGTTGGCGCATGCCGCACTCTATTCACTATAAAGCTAACTTTCAAGAATACTTAATCTGCTTGCATTTCTTTGCATATTTACACGTGTGAAATAACTCGATCTCTTCATTATTTCTGTAGCATAAGTTTCTTCATCTTGATCCCAAGATGTCATGTATCTCAATACTTTCTTGATGCCTTATAGAATTGTCTGCATTCTCTGGTCTCTGTTTCTCTTCTCTATATATGTCACCTTTGCTCTGTATAACGTCATTATCTTTCTTTGTTTATTCAATTGTCCTGCTTTCTTCCAGAGTATCCCTCGGACATCCATCATACTGTCTCATATGCAGGTATGGTTGCCTCAATGGGAACCTTGCTTCCAGGATTCTCCTTGGTATCTGCAATTCAAATGGCTTTGTACGTGCGTCATATTCTGATTGCCAGCAGATAGGGAATATGGGCGAAGTAATTGATTTGGGGGTACTTAGCTCCTTCTCTGTACTCCCCCCTCTGGGTGATTCATCAACCACTCTCCCATCATCCTTCACATCTAGACATCCTTGCCTGAAGAAATCTTTCTTGGGATCTATATCTTTATGACTCCTTTCAGGCATCCAGCTGATTTCACATGCTCATCCTTGTTCCAAGTCATGAGCATGCACTGCCCACTTGGACTACAATAGATCCATCTTCCCACATACTCCTTATGGTTCTTTGGATACAGGAACTTTGTTCCCTCAGGTGCATGGATACTGGTTTTCACAAAGACTCTGATCTCATCATCTGTTAAGTCTCTGGCCTTCCATCTGGATTCAACATCAATCATGATCTTCATCTCTATGGCTTTCTTTGCTGTCTTCTTTCATTGTGTATTTTTTATCTTGATCACACAGAATCCCAGCAACCCTAAGATGATCAGGGCTCCAAAGAACTTTAACATGTCTGCCATCCATTGTGAAACCCAAGAAAAAAGTGTTCCAAACCAGCTGTCATCGACAATGTCTTCTACTTGGTCTGTCATCTGAATGTGTAGCTTCGTTAGCATTTCTATGGCCTCAGTCAAGGTGCCATTCTCATCATCGTAAAAAGGTATGAATATGCAGCAGGATTTTCCTTTTTTTGCACAAACACATCCATCCATAGCTGTGATCATGTCGAAGACGTATCTGTTCTGAAGAGTCATCAGTCTTATGGCTCTCATCTCTTCCCTGATAGCATTGAATCCCTCTATGGTAGTGTTGATTGTCTGCAGCAATTCCCATCAGGTTATTTGCAACCATTTAGTATTTGCTCCAACCTGGATTCTCGGCATGAAGATTAACATGAATATGGACTGTGTTCATACAGGATAGAATCAAAGGCTTCTATTGATTTGGCAGAAAAGTAGTTCTCTCTCTTCATTCGATGAACCAGCGCCACAGATCTCTTCTTCCTCAGATGAGCATCTGCTTTCGGGAAACTGTCAATATTCAGGTCACTTTTTAGGAATTACCAACACTGGAACATGAACATTCAACAAGGTGCTTATTCCTACCCAGTCTTTCGGTAATCTCATATATGCTTTTGATCCACAAGCCCAATAATGATCCATGACCACTGCTGTTCCAAGATTCATCTTTGGTGAATGAAAGATCCGACTGCAGTTCTCAATCTCTCCGACTTTTCTTGTGCCATTATTTCTGAAGCACAACTTCGATTTTTCCAATGGTATTATCTGTAAGGGTCCTTCACTACCTTTGACCCAGGTCAATAGTTTAGCAAGCTCCGACCACAACCATTTGTACCCCACCTGGACATTCCAAACAGTTGATTCAGGGTGATCATATATCATCCGGGCTCTTCAGATAACCACTCCTTCTTCCCATCCATCTGGTGATAACACTGATCCCCAAATTTGCATCTGGCCTCTGTTTTTCCAGTGTCTGATGTTTTCTTCAGTTTTTCCTGGACTCTCAAGTATTTTGTTTACTTCCCATCTGATTCCAGCTCCTTTCACTCAAGGCTTTTCATATCTGATCACGTGACTCTTGGTATGAGCTCTGTTTCATGTCTTTGCATTTTGTACATAGTCATCTTCATCTGGATCTGTCTATTCGGTTGCCCATTTGAGATAGGCATCTCGACCCATGAGCTGGCCTCTTGTTCTGCAGAGTGCTATGTGTGATAGACAATGTGCTGTCTGGACGTCTATTTCAATAGCTATAAAGATTTTAGACTTTCCCATGCTATAAGGCAGAAGTGCGCATACAAAGCACTCCTCCTTTGATGTCTCCTTCCCACTTCCCACTTCTTTCATATGCTGATACCAGATGTTGTTGCCCAAGTGTGCTGTACTGTCCAGGTAATCATTTAGCTTATGATCATCCTCCCTAGCATTTCTCTTGGGCCTACGAGTTCTCTTATGAGCCGCTGTTCATCATGTCATGGAGTATGTCAGCATAGGTTCTTCTTACTGGATCAATAATAGAACCATTCGCCAGTGAACTGGGTGTGTCTACATGTATTACCTGAGTAGGAGAAAATGCTAAAAGTTTCGTCCTCTCAGCATGATCTCTAGGCATAAAAATGTCTTGCAAAATCTCCATGTGTGACTTCCTTTTGGAAACTAACCTTGGTTCATTTATCACAGGAGCAGGTGCTCTCGTGTGTATCTCTAAAGTAGGAACAATCACATAGGGTCTCGACTGCCTAGTAGTTGCCACATCTGTGTCCTTTGTATCTTGCACAGGAGTATACACAGGTACTTTGACTTTACTTGTGTCTGCGTAATATGACGTTTGTACTGTGAGTGAGAGCAGTATTACTATAAACAAAATACAGGTGTAAATTGTGCATAAACATGACCACTTAAAGTAACAATGTTTAATACATTGTGGACATCTGTCATGATCTTCCATGATGAAGTTGCTACTGATGCTGCCCATATTACGTTTAAGGAAGGAAAAAGTATTTTTAATAGGGCAACATCATGCACTTTTCTTGAATCTGCGTAATTGACTCAAAAAGTTCCTCGATCAGCTTTAGGAGGCTGACTATACAATAATGTACTCAAAATCCCAATAAATTGGCCTCCGGCCAGATGACATGAAGATTTTCTTTCAGCATGAAACAAAAAGTTCCTCACTCAGAAAATCTTTCTTGAGCTTCTTCCTTGAAATGTTCACTCAGTCCTTAAGGTTCTCTCGAGTATCCATTCACTTTGTTGATGAGGTCTTTCAATATTTCATTGAGTGTTTCATCGTTTTTCAGATCTCTCAGGAAAGTTCGGGTGTCGGTTTGTCTCCCAACAAGATGTGGACATTCCTCTATCAGATAAAGAAACACTGTGCTGGCTAGTCTATGAACATTATCGGGTGACAGGGGCATTTGTGTTCTTCCAAACTCAGGAAGCTGAAGGATTTGCTCAATTATAGCTATGAGCAACCTTCTCACAATTGGCCAATTTTTTGGATCTTGCAAGAACAAGTGAACATTAGAAGTTCTCCAAACCAATGCAGAGTAAGCGTGTAAGATGAACACAAAAACTGCAAGAATGATCCAGAAAGAGTTGTTTTTAGGCACCAATATAGGCACCTCTAGAGAGAACTTTCAATAAGACAGCAATAGGGGACCCTTTCCCTATTCCCAATGGTGAAAAAGAAACTCAGAATGTGGCATATCCTTCTTCTCAATCAAGGCGTAAGTGTGCCTTAGTCCAATGTCAACAGGTTTCTGTGGCTCAAGAACAATTATTTTCCCTTAACCCCTTTTTAGTGACTTAAAGGAGTGTCTCGAAATAAGCCACAGTCCAAAAACTCTTTGGTTTACTCAGCAACAGCGTCTGCGTCCTTCTTCCTCGTCATAGACCTAGTCTGCATGTGCTGTTTTTCTTCCCCGATGCTCTCTTCAGATGGGGGTGAGGGTGATGCGGGCTCTCCAGTGTAGATTTTTCTATCACCAAGGAAAATCCAAGTGTGTCTGCCTTGCACTATGACTGCAGACGGCGTGACATATTCCACAATGAAAGGGCCACTGAAACGTGGTTTGTGCCACTTCCGAGTGAAATTGCGAATTAGAACTGCATCTCTAGGAAACAGTTTAGGAGGACAGAATTGATAAGCTCCTGTTGCTGTAGCATCTCCTTCTGTTTTCTGCATTTCCCTACACCCCTCGTTTGAGCTGAGCTGAAAAGACGGAGATACTTGAAGTCATACATGTAAGATAATCACGCACGTAACTCCTTTCCTAACAATTATGCTGTTGACATAGTCGATGTGTAAATTCTGAAAGGGACCATTAGGTCGCGTAATGACTCCTCTAATTCTGCGCAATCTGTGCCCAGCAATTAACTTTTGACATACGATGCAATTTACGACATAAAATGCAATGTGTTCTGCTATATTTGGAACAATTCAATCCTCCGCTGTTGTTTCGGTGAGGCTCTCTCTAGTAATGTGCACAGGTTAGTGTAGCTTTTCAAACGCCACCCTTGATAAGGCTACAGGCATCACCGGTTTACCAGTGCTGTCTTGTCACCACAATGCCTCAGAGGGGTTTAAAGAACACCCTCTCCGCATCCACAAGTCTATTTCGTCTTGGGGCAATTCCCCTTGGATTTCTCCCAATTGAGTTCTAGAAAGGTTGTTATAACAATTTGGCACACTCATCATCAGCACCATGCTTTCATTCACATCAGGTGTATCAAAAGACATGATTACTTCTGTATATGCAATGCATTTGGCTTCCTCATCTGCTTTTTTTAGTGTGAGCTGTGCATTTTACGACTGCAATGGCAACTGGGAGTTGTAGTGCTCTAATAAGTCTGTCCAATAAGGCAGCGTGCTGCACCGGAGTGCCGTTCGCTTGGAGGTACCCTTCCTTTTCCAATGTGCCAATCCTGCGTGCACCATTGTCGTCACATAGGCAGAGTCACTGTACACTGTTACTTCCTGGTCTGCATTATGCTAAAGCGTGACAATCAGCGCTACTAACTCTGCAGCTTGTGTCAAAAAATGAAACGGTAGTCATGCACTTCATAGTACTTCAAACTCTCCATTGGCTGTGTGCTTTATGACAGTGGCACCTGTATATCTTTGTCCATAATTTTGATCGATTCTGGACGAACCGTCAATAAAGAGAATCTCACCAGCTGCCAATGCATTTTCATTTTCATTCACCCTTGGGAGGTCGTCATGGAACTCTTCATAGTTCAAACAATCATGTGCGTGCTCACCCTCTGCCAGTGGTTCCGCTACAAACATGGCAGGATTCACTATTCTGCATCAAACTATTTGATCACTGGATTTGATATGACCCCGTCATAGGCAGAAGCTCTTTGAGATGTCAACGTACTTTAAGATTTTTCCAGAATGGCAAATAATGCATGCTGAACAAATAACATCATAGAACTTCCCATCACTATGCTGGCCGCCTTCTCAATGGCGAAGGCAGTGGCTTCCAAAGATTGTTTGCACAGGTAGTCACCCCTCATTACTGGGTCTAAAATCCCACTGTAATACGCAAGGGGTTTATACCCCAATGTAGTTCTCTGCTTGAGTATAGCTGTGCCATTCATGTGCGAAAAACAAGAAGAATTTCTCTGTATAGTTAGGAATCCCTAGAACTGGAGCTGTACAAATCCCTTTCATCAATTCATCAAACCCTTCTTCCATTGTCTTGTTCCAAACAATGTTTTCCTGATTTACCTGTGGTTTTTTCAGAGCTCGCAACAAGGGCCTTATGTATAAACTGTAGTTAAAGACCCATGCTCTCACATAAGCTCATAGTCCTAAAAATCTCTGCATGTGTTTTATCGTGACTGGCTTTGCTGTCTTTAATATAGCCCCAGCCATCTCAGGAGTAACCTTCTTTCCTTCATGTGAGATTGACTGTCCTATGTACAACACTTCTTCTTGACAGTACTGTAACTTTTCCTTGTCTACTTTATATTTTTTATCTGCAAGAATACTCATCACCTGTAATGAATTGCGTCTGCAGTTCTCCTCTATGGTGCTACAGACCAATAGGTCATCCACGTACTGCAATACAATACTTTCCAAATCAATATTGCTTAAGTCCATCTGTAGGACCCTGTTGAAAAAAGAAGGGGATTCACAGTACCCGTGTGCTAATCGATTACTTTTCAGGCGGGTTTGTCTGAACATAAATAACGTCATATTTTGCTAGTTTTTGTGCAATGGGATTGAGAAAAATGCATTTTTCAAAACAATCACAGTGAAATATCGTGCCTCAACAGGTATGTTACATAAAATTGTTGCTGGATTAGGAAATAGAGGAAACTTGGCCTCTGCAATCTGGGTAATCGTTCTTAAATCTTGGATTTAAATGCCACAAACCCTGTTTTCCTTTCTTGATCGGATAGGTAGCGGTATTGCACAGTGATTATGATGTTACTAAAATACCCTGTTCCATCATGGCAGATATCATTTCTAAAACTACCTTCATCTGCCTCTTTAGACATGGGATACTGTCGTGCTCAAGGTAAAATTGCTCCTGGTTTCAATTTAATCTTTACTTCCCCAGTCCCTTTCAATAGGCCTACATCATAGGGGCCCTTTGTCCCCAAGGATACTAGCATCTTTGCCATGCCTTCCTCATAATACTCTGGGTGCTTTAGTGCTAACATCATTTTCTGAGAAACCTCTCCTTTAATGGCCCTTAACCAATAAGTAATGATTATCTCAAAAATCACTAGATCATCAGATAGATAATCTCCAAACATCTCTGCATCAGTGATGTCAGTCAATCTATAATCCTCTCCAATAGTAATCACTGTGCTCCATCGTCTGCCTTCATGGTCATTCCCATCAAGCAAAGCCATATCTCCTCGCACTGTGGCTGCTTGTAATTCTAAAGAAAAGATTTGCCCTTCCTCTTCATCCATAGGTATCTTTGATCTGAATAGAAATTCATCAGGTATTCTCATAGTTCTACCCAGTAAGCCTGGTAGCCATGTCAACAGAATGCATAACCCATTGTGAAAAACCTCTGGTTCAAATTGCACTCCTCGTATGGCTAACTTTCATGCAAATGCAATAACAAACTCATTTACAAATGATATATTCCTGATGTCGAACACACTATGCCTTCATCAGTAAACGAAATTGTCATATTCAACTTGGTCATTGAGTCTCAACCCAATATGTTGACAGGTGTCTGTCTTGAATATAATAACAGTATAGACATGTCACATTCTCCTATAGAGAGTGGTAGTGCATCAGTAAAAGGAACTCTACTTGTAGCTCCTGTGAAACCTTGAGTATTCATGTCATTTCCAGACTTCGAAAATGTCCCCTCTCGTATACATGAGCGCGTTGCATCCGTGTCTACTAAAACTGAAAAATATTTGCCTCATATATTAACGTCAACCCTCGTTTCCGCTTGAGGATTAGGCGTTATTGATATTATAGAACACATCAAGTCTCCCAGTGAGCTGTCCTATTCTGGGTACGTTCTCCTCCCCGTACCTGTGAAAGGAGTCCCTCCATCGACAGTGACACTCGCTATTCTAGGAGTCATTAACTGTGCTTGTGCTCTGCTGTATCTGCAAAGGTGACTGCTGCGACTGTGACTGCGACTGCCCTTGTGGTGGATTAATTGACGGCTGCTGTGTTTGAAAATCTTGCTGTACTCTCGGCACTTGTGTCTGCTGCACTATCTGGTTTTGAGCAAACCCATCTCCATTCTACTGCGAATATGCAGGCGGGTTTGACATCCCACCTCTCCAAAATTGATTATTCTGTACAAATCCTTGACTTTCACACATATGTGCAACATGCCCTTTCATTCCACATGTTCAACATACAGGAGGTCTCCTAATCTGTCCTCCCTGCATGCCTTAGTTATCATTCTGCATGTTCTGGAACCCACTCTGATTATTCTGGAAGTTTCCCTGATTATTTTGGAAGCCTCTTCCTTGAAACCTCCCCTTCCCCATGGTATAAACCCATAATTACCTTGGTCAAACTGTCTTTGATTATTCCCTTGTGGCATGTTTGCTGATTGTTGTGAACCAGATCCGTCTCGACTCGTCAACATTGCCCCTTCAATGGGGTATTTGGAAAGTTTTTTCTGCACTAACTTTGCCTCTTCACCTTTGCTAGTAGCATCATTCTTTTGATTCTTTTCTTGCAAAAGCCTGCAATAATGCACAATGATCAGCTGAATCTCTGACCATGGCGTTGCTTCCATGCATAATATATGATAGAACAAAGGTATAGATTACCCCCAAGCCTCACATGTCTCCAAATCCCACTGCTCCTGAAATCTCTGAATGTAAACTTGCGGATCATCCCCTTCCTGCATCTTTTTTGTCTTTATAGCTCCCATATCTGATGTATCCGGATATAGCACTCTAAGCGCTTTCCAAACAGCCGCTCTGCAATTATTGAACGGTGCTCCATCATGAGCTAAGTGTTAACCGTGGTAACACTAGAATATCCTGCTCTTGACCATACATCATCAGCTCTTTCCCCAAGAATGGCCATCAGGAGACCCTTAATTTCCCCTATAGCTAATGTATTACCTCCTGTCATTTTCTCTAGCTCATGTACCCACTCCCAGCACCAGAAGTTAAACACCTGAGTTTGCACCTTAAATTATCCTTATCCATTTGCGGCCAAGGTACATACTGTGGTCTCGTTCCTCCCTTCTCCAACAATGGAAACTGTGAAATCCCAAACTCGCATTCGTCACTCATCGTTTGCCTGTCCATAACCGAGACAATAGTTCCACACCGCCTTCTACCTGGTAGTGGCCTTAGCCTATTCACATATGGTGGCGAGTCCCCCCTCTGACCATGGGTTCTCTCTTTAGGTCGCTTTAGCTGCGTCATGGAATCTGATGCCCGAGGTATAGGGAAGTCTAAATCTGACCATATTACTTCCTTGTCCGTTGACAAACACCCTTCAGGCCCACATATATTGCTTTCTTCCCCATAACTAGATTCTATATCTTCATCTGACATCTCTTGTCCCCAGCTTGTGAGACCTCTCTCTTCGTCATCTTTGCTCAGAGTCAGTCTATCTAAAGACAGCTCCTTTGGTTCAAAACTACATGAGGCTCCTTGCTTATCGTACAGCTGCGTACACTCAAGTCAACCATTTTTACCTTTCCCCTGCAATACTTTCTTGGACTTCATATCATGGTAGACTTTATCGATTGCATCTCCAATGCTTCTAGAGTCAAACTCATCCTCCAGATTTGCTCTGGACGGACCTGCTATCTGCTCATGTGTCAGGAAGAATTATTCTATGTCCTCCCATGACACTACTGGATTAGGATCCATTACCTCCTTTTCCATGTGATCAGGATCGTGTGCTCTCTGCTTTTTCTTTCGTTCTATTCCATCATCAAATTCTCTTTGCTGACTTGTTTCCTCCCTTACCCTGTCTTCTTCTTTTCTTTTGATGTTCCTTCTCTCATTTACCCTTCGTATTTCTTCATCTCTGTGTCTTTGTATTCTTTTATCCCTTAATTTCGGTTCTTCTTCTTCCCTTCTTTTCCTTTCTAGTCTTTCTTGTTCTGCGATCGCTTTCTGCCTATTATCATACTTTCTCTGCTCCTCTGCTCTTTCCTGTTTTCTCAGTTGCTCCTCTTGGTACAACTCTTCCCGTCTCTGTCTATCCTTTCTTTTTGTTCTATCGTCTTTCAATCTTTCCTGTCTTTCTTTATCCTTTTTATCCGGATCAGCTGAACTTCCCTTTGCTTTCCGTCCTCAATGCTCTTACAATGGAGTTTGAGCAAAATCTGACCACCCATCCATTCATGCTGTATAAGCGCTAAGTCACCAGTTTTATCTTTTTCTTCTTTCCATCTCATTATTTCTCGTCCTATATCTAAAGATGTAATGGATGATCACTTCTTTCCTTATTGCGTCTCTCCTTGTCCCCTGGGACCTTAGAGATTACATCTCTCTCAGTATTTTTCTCTAGGCTCTCGTCGTTGCTTTGCGCAGGCGACTCATATGCCGGGTTGCTATATCCTGTTGCTGCCTTGAGATCCCTTAATGGGTACAGCCCTTCATCTTTCTTACTATCACCGTTTACTTCAGGCACGGTGGGTGGGGCAGAAGGGTCTTCACCCCTCTCTGTGCAAACATTAGGTATCCAATCTACAGGAGGCAGATTTTCTCTCTCCTCCTGGTACATTTTCCAGAGCTCTAAGCTCGCTAGTCGTTTGCCTAACTTTTTCCCTGTATATGCCATGCAAATATGACATCATATGCTGCAGGACTGCCTTTGATAGCGAACCCCCTTGTGGCCACGACATGAAGATCTTGTCTGCGGTTCCTTTAACCCATTCTGCACTATCCTGTCTAAGCTTGGGTGTGTGTTTTGGCAATTGCTTGCAAAGGTGTATAAGCGGAGTCATATCCTCCATTTTGACACATCACTCTTTGATCGTCAATGCTCACTGTTTACTCTTTGCTAATTATGCTAGTACTTTTCAATACAGTAAAAACCGTATGAGCAAGCGCCAATCATCACAGGCTCAAAACCTTTTATAATTTCATTTTTTACTTTAATCTGCTAAAAATATCATCAACTCAAGTTCATTTAATATACTCTTAATCCTTAAAAACTCTCGCATTTTTCATCAACTTTGTTTTACCGTTTCATCCTTTTTTATACAATCACATAAAACAGACAGACGGGGTTTCCAAGATGTCCGCTGTAGCAGGGAGACGTGAGTGAGTCTCGCTCCCGCCGGGCCACACAGCAGCACCACACAAAGCAACGAACCGGAGGGTGTCAGCTCCAACACTAAGCAACCAGCATCACTTAGAGACACGGGACGTACACGAGAGGTGTTTTCCCCGCGGCTCGACCTTTGCCGACGCCGCCCAGGGGAGCGCCCCTCCCCCACCGCAACTCAGTGTCGTCCCGGCCTGGAGCTTGGGGCTGCGGCGCATCGAGGCAGTGGAGCAAGGTGAAGCGGACCACCCGCCCCCCGCGACACACAGCGGAGGCAAGCAATACGCTCTGAGCAGGACCGGGGACACAAGCCGGGAGTGCACGCACTGCAGAGCCCGTCGGGGAGAATGCTTAGTCGGCTGCCCGTGGAGGCGGGCTCCGCGCCTTCCGACTCATAACGGATCCGGAGGAGGGAGAGGCGGAGAGGCCGGCGAAGATACGATCACACGCCGAGGCGTGGGGCACGCGCCAGCGGAAGTCCCCGGTATGGCAGACCATAAGGTGAGGCCTCCCCGCCCCCCTCCCACCGGAACATTCCCCACGGCCCCGGCAAAGCAGCAAACGGACCCGCGGAGCAAGACGCTGGGGGTGGCCACTCAATACCCCTTACACGGCCACGATTGGAAGCAGGCATCAGTGGAGGGCCGGCAACAATATTTACAACGAGGGGAACTCATACCCCCCACCCTCACACAAAGCATAAACGGGGGCTGGTCAGTCGACAGAGAGGTATGGAAGAGAGGGATAGGCCCTCTGGACCCCCCCCCGCTACTACCAACAACTACCAGCAGCATTAAAAACAGGTGCGAAGCACGCAGCAGGACATTATAAGGGTCACCACACTAGGGAGCGCCACAGAGCCACCCACCACTGGGTGGAAGACCAGGGTACGTTCTGTGGCTGCGGCTCCCGGTGGGGGCCATGTCTAAAGCGAAGGGGAAGGGAGGGAGAGCCGAACAAAACCCGCAGCCCTCCAAACAGGACACCAGCATCATACAGATGTGGGCAGTGGAGACATCAGTGACAACCAGAGGTAGATCGCAGGAAGACCCAACCTTGCCGACACCGAATGCAGGCCACACCACCTCCAGCAACCTGCCCCAACAAAAGATGATATGTGTGCCTGGTTCGTAGAGCTCCAAGATAAACTCATGTCGACAGTGCAGGATCAATTCGCTGCAATCAAGCACGACATGCAGCAGGTAATGCAAGAAGTCAAACACGACTTTGCCCACCTGGAAGAAAGGACAGACACCTTGGAAAAAATAGTGCAAAATGCAGAAGAGGAGGCCTTACAAAATAGCGAAACACTGCAACATTTAGTCCGCCTGACCCACAATCTGGAAATACAATGTGAAGACCTAGAAAATAGGTCACGCAGATCGAATATTTGCATAAAAAACATGCCAGAATCGGTCTTGGAATGCGGTGCAGGATGTCTTCAGGGATATCATAGAGGCACAAGACACAGAGGTTATTGGGATTGACCGCATTCATAGAGTGGGCCCGAAACACACTGGGGCACCAGGGGAGAGACCCAGGGATGTGTTGGCGGCTCTATCTTCCTACTCGCAAAAATAACTCATATTACGGAGAGCAAGGCAGCTAGATCAAATCAGGATGAACGGGGTGGATATACAGCTATTCCAAGACCTTTCCGCAGTGACACTCCTAAAGAGAAGAGAAATGGCCCCACTTATCAGGGAACTGGTCACAAGAGAGATAAAATATAAATGGACGTTCCCTTTTGGTCTGGTGTTCGACTGGGATGGAAAGCAAAGGAGGGTATCCACCAAGGAAGAGGGGCTAAGCATCATGGACATCCAGACAGGGGAGGCAGCAACCAGAAATGAGAAATCGAAGGGGGAACAGCAAAACAAACCCAGAGGGTGGGAAAGGGTCCGCCAGAAAAGGAAGCGATTTGGAAAGGGAAACGAAAGGTCAAACACAACTGAATAGAGGACGTGACTCTGCATAGCCAAAAAGGTTCAGGGTCCCGTGGCTGAACACTGTTTGCGGAACAGAACCCTATGAAGGATTCATACTTAACAGATTCCGTTGGCCCGGTGAGGTATGGGAACGACTCACATCAAGGCTAGGGGATGGTGCGGGGTTTAGGACTCCCTGCAAAGTTAGCCTCGAGACTACAGAGAGCAGGGAGCGAGTGGCGGAACGCCAGATCAACCTTAGGTACCCGGGCCCTCCTCGGGAGCAAAGGTGGACTAAAGTTAATGGTTGGGGGTCAGTTGGACAATTCGGGGGGTAGGGGTGGGAGGGAGGAATATCCAGAAGAGAAAAGGGAATATACAGCTCGGGCAAAAGGAGCACCGAGAAATGCTAGCTGAAATGGGGAAGATAAGACTCGTAACCTGGAATGTAAGGGGCTTGAACTCCCCAGTGAAGAGGAAAAAAGTGGAAAACATGTTAAGGAAGGAAAAGGCGGAAGTGCTACTGTTCCAGGAGACTCACATCAAAGCCCAGGATAGGGGGAAAATATGCCTCAGAGGCTACGATATAATTGCACAATCCAACGCAACTGAGAAACGGGCAGGGGTGATGATTGCAGTTAAAGGGAGCCTGGAAGCAACGGTGATAGACAAACAATCTGATAAGGAAGGAAGATTCGCCTTCGTCAATATTAAACTACACAACGCCACGCTGACATTGGCATCTATATATGCCCCAAACACGGGCCAAGACAGCTTCCTGAGAGACACTATGGGGAGGCTTGAGGGGTACGCGAAAGTGAGATAATCATAGGAGGAGACTTTAATATGGCCTGGCACCCTCAGATAGACCGGAGCACGGGGGTCCCCACCACCAGGGTGCCCCATCTGAGCACCTGAAACGACGAATGGAAGGTATGGCACTATGTGATGCATGGAGGGAACAGAAAGGTCAAACCAAGGGATACACCTACTACTCGCACGTACACAATACGATGTCAAGAATCGACTACTTCTGGGTGTCAGTGGGGACCCTGGGTAAGATCCAAGACATGGAGATAGGCCCCATTTCTTTGTCAGACCATGCTCCCCTCTGGATGGAATTGTCGACCCCACGGAAAGGGAGGGGGATATGGAGATGGAAGCTCCCGCAGGAGGTGCTAGCAGATCCAGTAATGGGAGAATTCATAAGAGACAAGATTGCTGAATTTTTCAAACATAATGATACAGGGGAGGTCTCCCTGGGCACAGAAGCAACGAGGGACAAACAAAGACTGCTATGGGAAAGAACTACTGACAAACCCCACCAGAGACTTAAAGAGGACATTGAAACACACAGAGGGGCAACTCGAACTCCTCCGTAACAAAAAGGCGCAGAGATCCCTGCTATACCTCAAACAGAGACACTACATAAAAGCCAACAAGGCAGACCGATACCTAGCTCGATTACTCTCCTGGAAGCAAAAATCAATGACCATCCGGAACATCAAAAATGCACAAGGTGACTTGCTGACGCGCACCGAAGATATTGGGGACACATTCAGGGAGTTCTATCAGAATCTATATGCAACAGAGCACCCAGACGAAGCAGACCAAAATAGATTTCTGGCGTCAATCCCCTTCCCGAAAATATCAGAAGAAGCCAGATCGGAACTAGATGCCCAGATAACGGAAAGTGAAATGAAGAAGGCTATAAAGGATCTTCCACTCAACAAAGCACCAGGCCCGGATGGTTTTACAGCCACATTCTATAAAAAATATGAAGACCTCCTCACACCCATCCTCACAAGATTACTAAACTCCTTTAGAGACAGTGGGAATGTTACCCCATCCATGAATGAGGCTAAAGTATTGGTATTCCACAAACAAGGGATAGACCCCTCCCTCCCGAGCTCGTACAGACCCATTGCCCTGATAAATCTAGATTCAAAAATATATACGAAAATCCTGGCAGCCAGGCTATCCCCTCTGCTACCCTCCTTAATTAACCCAGTTCAATCAGGAGTCATTCCAGGGAGGCAGACACATGACAACATGAGAAGGCTAATACACTTAATAGAAAAAATAAACATGTGCCGCACCCCAGCAGTGCTATTGTCACTAGATGCCGAAAAGGCTTTTGACGGTGTAGAATGGTCCATGCTCTTCAAAACGCTGGCACGCATGGGATTTGGGGACCAATATATTAACATGATCAAGGCCAATTACTCCTCCCCCTGGGTAAGAATAGCGGTAAATGGGGAAATCACGGAGAGGGTGAAGATCTCTAGGGGAACGAAACAGGGCTGCCCACTTTCCACGCTCCTATACGCACTGTTCCTGGAACCACTGTTAATTAAAATAAGGGAATCGGACCAAATCAGGGGGATTGAGATGGCGGGTAGACAACATAAGGTAATCGCCTATGCGGATGACATGTTACCAACACTCGAAAACCCCAACCTCTCTATCCCCGGGGCAATTCAACTACTTGAGTCGTTTGGGAACATATCGGGCCTAAAAATAAATAAAAGGAAATCGGAAATCCTAACCTTAGCCGGGAGTAGAGACACACTGAACAGGGAAGCAGGGCTATGGGGCTTAAAAGTAGCGGAGGAAAATATCAAATACTTGGGCATAACTCTCACACATAAGGTTGAGGCATTATACAAAAGGACTACCCCCCACTCCTTTCTAGAGTTAAAAAAGATTTTGAGCGGTGGTGCCCCCTAAATATCTCATGGTGGGGAAGGATCCAATCGATAAAAATGAACATCCTTCCCAAAATGCTGTATTACTTTCAATCCCTCCCGATTTTGATCCCTAAATCCTTCTTCAGAACACTGGCAAGGACAGTCTCCTCATTCATATGGAACGGGAAACCCGCAAGAGTAGCCAGAACAGTTCTCACTTCTCACATCAGGGAAGGGGGCCTACCGCTCCCACACTTCAGGAACTACTACCATGCGGCGCAATTATGGATCCTGAAAGAATGGCTGGGGGATGACCAGCGAACGATCTGGGTGACCCAGGACAGGGCGGTCGCAAGGACACCGATGGAAGACCTCTTATGGAGACTAAAGCAGCACAGGCACCCAACCTTCGCATCAGCGAGATCATGAAGGCCACGCTGAATGCCTGGGATGAGCAGACAAGAAAGGGGAACATTACCACGCCAACTGCCCCGTTCACTCCAATCTGCAGGAACAAGCAATTTCCACCGGGGCTAGAGCACGGCGCATTTGAGAACTGGGAGGAAGCAGGATGTAGGAAAATCGGGGAAATGTACATGGATAAGGAAGTCAGATCCTTCACTTACTGTAAGTCATTTTGGAACCTCACAAATGTGGATAGATACAATTACGAACAGCTCAGACACTGGCTGACAACACCCGAGATTGCGCAGGCGGCGACCAGGGAACTCACCGCCTTTGAAAAATTTCTCCTTACCAACTCAGGAGACAGAAAACTAGTCTCCGCTCTCTACAAGTTCATAAATACGCAGGAAGAAGACATAAAATGGGCATACATGAAAAAATGGGAAAAGACACTGGGAGAGGATATCACGATACAACAGTGGCAGTCGCTATGGGCTGACATCCCCAAACTAACACGAGCAGCCCAGACCAGAGAAATTTGGATCAAAATAGTAACACAATGGCACTATACCCCAGAGAGGCTAAAAAGCATGTACCCGCACACGTCAAACCTTTGCTGGAGGGGCTGTGCAGACACAGGCATGTGGAGACACATTTGGTGGCACTGCCCAAAGGTTAAAGGCTTCTGAAATGAAAAAGATGTTTCCAGAAGCGGATGAATTTGATGAGAAGATCTGGCTTTGTGGACTTAAGGGGCACAATGCCAAAACACTCACTAAGGCGCAATGGAGAAGTCTCATGGGCCTGGTCATCGCGGCGTGGGACACAATTGCACAGGGATGGAAGAAACAAGACCCTACTATGCTATTTACTTGATTACAAAAGGTATGGTCCCAAATATCCATGGAAAAGATTACACATAATCTACAAGGAACGCAAGGCTCCTTCACAAAAGAATGGGGAGGAGTACTAGACTATCTCCAATCAGACTATGTGGCCCAATGGTGCCCGCACTCCATTAGAATTACGGACTTGTTCACCTCATAATCGATCCCGAGGACATTAGACAATGATATCTCTTTCGGATGGGGGTGGGCTGGGAGGTGGGGGCAAGTTGGGGAGACTGTTTATTTTCTGTAATTTTACTACTAATGAAACCAATAAAAATATGTTTAAGAAAAAAAACAGACAGACGGACAAACACACTCGGCCGACCACATATACTCTCGTCTTGTCTCATAAGACTAATTCTGCCCCTAAAAATACCTCATACGCAGTGTGAACAGCCCTCTTTAGGTTTTCTTTAATCAAACCAATCGCCTACATCTTTCACTATGGGATTTTAGGTGCTGTTCCTTCTGTTACGTTCTTTAAAACACAGGCACTAGGCATACTCTTTATCATGGCTCCTCCTCCTGATATTTCTTAAATTGCTTGGCCTCCCCTGAATTCAATTTTTACTCAATATTTAACACCACCTCACTCTGTTACTCGTTTTGCCTTTAATCACTTTCTTCACCCAGTGCCCATTCACTCTTTTGCCACCTCGCTCAGTTTTCTACTCACCATTTAAATCTTTCAACTTCCGAATCACAGGATCGCATGTCTCCTCAGTGGCCTCTTCAACATTCCATCCGTAAAGCTTCCTGTAGATGCTGTGAGGGGTTTCTGCATGAAAACAAGGGGACCCATCTAACCTGGCTTGCAAGACTTTGCGTTATTCTAAAAAACGCTATCTACAGGGAGCCTCACATCCTTTCAGCCAAATGGCAGAGGTTGTGTGATATTTTCAGGGAGGTGAAAAGCTTACTTAGGTCCATGGATTATCTAACCATCAAATCTCTGCTAACACGTGAACTGGATATCCCAGCCCTTTAAGATGAGATAGCAAAACCCTTGAGATAGATGGGGATGCAGAATGTATTCAAACATCAATAACCAAAACAAGTCAGGTTGTTGGCAAAAGGATAACTGTTTTCATATCAATTATCTAAAACAAGGAGTACAACGGACATCAGCAGATGTCTCTCATCACAAACTCAAAGCATTTCATTAAAAAACCACATTTTTATAGTAAATATTCATCATTGATGACGTTAACCTGCATATCAGTAACATCATCCTATATGGCAAAACTTAAAAACCTACGAGTGAATGTGATAGGGTCTATACAGATCATCTAGGTATAAGGTCCATACTCGTTTAGGCAGTGAAATAAAGCGATAGGTTTCTTAACATCAGGTGGGGCAACTAAGCACTTCTCTAAAATATGTCACTATGAACTTCACTAAATATACAGCGTCTAATTGGCTACACAACTATAGGACCCTTGATCATGCAGTCCTCTAACATTGGTTACTTTCTAACCTTTGTCAATACCTTCCCAACCTACATTAGCAGCACACAGGCTGAGCGTCCAGGTGCAGATAAGCTAGTCTTAACCATAGCTTCCCACCAATTAGCACGACCATCCATCATAACCTCTGCCATCAATTAGAGCTTTGAACTCGTCCTTGAAAATGTTCCTTGCTACTGGAGAATTCAGGGGAGTGTATTGCTCTACCCTGAAAAGTGCACGAAACAACCATAAATCACCAATGCATAGAAATAACTCATAAAAATAATATGGACATAGATCACAGAAGAAGTATAGAAGTCAAAAGAAATACATCACCGTGAGCATAATCGAAGTCCTCATCTCGTCCAGAAGCGGCTGGAAGACTCCAGGGGCAGCCAGGCCGAGAGTGCCACATCTCACAGGAAGGCCAGACAGAGCGTCCTTCTCTGGCTGAAGTCTCACCTGGCCCGCTCCAGGTTTCAGCATATATAGGAACTCCACAAAAGGGGAGTTAATTCTCGAACCTTCTGGAATTGCACCTGCGCAGTTGAGGAACAGCCGTCGGTTGCCAGCTGGGTCAATCGAGAGCTCCCCCCAAGGAACGCAGGGCCTCCCTGCTCGAAAAACATGCTATACAGAGAACAGTAGCAAGTCATAACAACATGAGCTTTTCCCAGCAGAAATGGCCTTGACTGCATACCAAGTTTGAAAAAGCATGTTTGTCTCAGCACTGTGAATCTAACACTTCAGCAAAATGTGTGCAGCCTTTCGCTGCGGAGTGAAGTAAATATCCAACATGGCTCTGAGCGCTCCCAGAATGCATTGCGTGCCCGCGCCATTTTGAACCAAGCATAAATCAAGCAGAACAATTCCACCTTTTGGATATTTATCTTCCATAGCCAGGTGGCACTGGAACTGGTCTCTGAAACCTACGAAATGTTAAAACTAAATTGGGAACACATTGAAGGCAACAACAACAAGCAATTATAATAGACAGAATAATAAAAATGCAAGCAAAAATATAACGTAGTGTACCCCCAATATCAGGTATCCATGAAAATAATCAATCCCACCAGTTTTTGTTCTGATCTTGAGACACTTGAGAAATGAGATCCCTCAAACCTCGAATATGACTTGTCGGGGGAAAATTCTGCCGGGGTCGGCCGGGCCGTCCGCAGACCTCCGGGCATGGAGGCCCCAACTCCTCCCGTATATCCCAAAAGAGATAGAGTATGAGACACACGCAAGAAGCAAGGTGACTCTGCTGTTTATTAGACAAACGGCAGGGATGGGTCAAGGAGCGTACGCGTCCGTCCTGACACACACACAATCGTGGGGCTCGCAGGCCCTTTTTACCTTAGTATGACGCGCTACTTGCGTCACTTGGAAAGTTTAGCAAAAAACCTATCTCCACTCTGGATTGGTTACTCGAGTGGTAGGGTTAGTATAGCATACATATAGAGAACGGTATTAGTGGTTGAGGGTTAGTCAGGTGGTATACCTGGGCTGTCCCTTCAATTTGATACATGAAAATTGTTACATGAAGACCTCTGAGGATTGGTCAATGTTAATGGCGTCAGTGATAAGAGCCCCATGTTCTAATTGGTCCGCTCGTGAGCCTCCCAGTCTGGGACTATCGCTGTTCCCAGCTCGCGGTGCACCTGTAATTTGCAACAATGTTTTAATATGGGTAGGTGTAAACAATGTGAGGATTTATTCATATGTTGGGAGGTCGACTACTCCCACTGCTGCAGATGTCCAATGAGTCTTTTAATTGTATCTGCCTGTGTCTTGAAACATGGGATTCAGGTGTCTCTTTCCTCCTGGGCTTGGCATCTTGTCAGGTTTGGCTTTGTCACGTGAGGTGGGACCGTGTTTGAGGCAAAATTCAACATAATTAATATTGTTTTTCCTACTGTGTGCCTGGTTTATCTTGCAGGTGCGACCTTGGCGTTGGCTTGCAGCGTGAGAGATTGCAACATCGTGCCCTTGGCGGTGTGCTCTCGCCGGGCTCATTCTGCAGGGTCAGCAACCCAGTTCTTGCTCATTCAATGTTCATGGAAGCTTTTGCTTGCGGCCTACTTGGGCCTGGTGCATAGGTGGAACCGTTTGATGCAGAGCGCTTTAGGTTACGATATCATATTGCTCTATCCTCAGTCTCTGTTATATTCTTCATTATGGTACATGGTTCTTAGAAGAAGCGTGAGCAAGCCTTTTTAGATAAGTTCATGATGCGTCTTGCGTTTCTGCATTTTGAGAACCTATGTGGAAAATAATAAAGATGCACGTCCGTGAGTATGTCTGTCGCCTACGTCATAGCACTGAGTATATTCTTCGTGTAGATTGGTGTGGGAGTGTCCGGTGTGTATATTTGCACAGGTGTGCTGACCGTTGGCTAGGTCGTCATGGCATCTCTAACGACGTGTAGGTTTAGTCGAGTTGATCCGTGCCGCAGGTGTCGGCATGGACTGGGCGGGCTGCTGGGCAGGTAGATGGGCACATCTGTATGTTCCTGTACCAGGGTATTTGGTCGTCTGGTAGATAGGCAAACTCCTCTCGTGGCGGGTGTCTAGGCCGTGATCCTCTAGGCCAAGCGCGAGAGGGGAAGGGCGGGAGCCTGGTCTTCCATTCTCCCACTTCAGTCCCCCCTCTGGTCGACTTGTCGACCACAAACATATCCTTTTCTTTATCTCCTCTTACTCTCCATATTTTAGTTATTCCTCCCAAATGTCCATAGTGGTTAACATGGTCTTCAAATGACCAATACATATATTCACAGGTTCCTCCAGGAGTGCAGTATATCCATTTCCCTATGTAGCTCCTTGGGTTTCTTGGGTTTTCGAGCTTCACAGATGGTGGGTCCAGGTGGTTGGTGATGATCTGGTTGCGCAACTTCTCTCTCTCTTTTATGATTGTGCCTGTGTGTTGGCCGTCATCTGTTGGCATCAAGAGGTGTATACCAACCATTTCGATCATCTCGTCTGTGGTGCGTGCCTTCCGGGCTTTCCAAAATCTTATTATGATCAGTGTAGCTCCAGCCAAAATAGTGCATCCAACTATAATCTTCAGTCCATCTGACAGCCAAGATGGCATCCATGACCATAATATTGAAAACCAGCTCTCATCCTTTTTCACACCTTTACTTTCATCCATCATTTTTGAGTGCATTTGGGCCAATTGTGATACAGCTTCCGTGAGTGTACCATTGTCAGCATCGTTAGCAGGAATGAATGTGCAGCATGATTGTCCTATCTTTGCGCAAACTCCTCCTTCCATTGCTGTGAGGAGGTCCAGTACATATCTGTTCTGTAGTGCAACCATTCTTACTGCTCGCAATTCCTCTTTTATTGCGTTGAATCCATTTACTGTAGAGTTAATTGTCATCATTAGTTCCCACCTAGTTATCTGGAGCCATTTTGCGTTTGCGTAAGCCTGCAGTCCAGGATGTATTATTGAGGAGAAGAACATAGCTGCTCTGCTGAATAGTCTGTGTTCCGGCGGGATTGAGGTCAGTGCTGTTTCCGACCTTCCCCACAGGTAATTTCCTGTCAGAGGTTTTCCTTGTCTTTTCCTTCTATTGAGGACAGTGTTGTTGCCGTTGCGTCTGTTCTCTGGCCCTTTCCGAGGCTGTGCAGATCTCTTCTTCCTTTTGTTCCTTTCATCCATCTTGGCGAAATTCACCATATTCACATGCTTCTGGGGTACCACTAGTGATGGTACATTAACGTGTACTATAGTGCATACACCATTCCACAAAGGGGGCAGTGTGTGATACGCCTTGTCTCCACAGGCCCAGTAATGGTCCATTACTACTGCTGTTCCTGCTCCCCCCTCAGGTAACTCCATCACGCTTTCACAGTTGGTGTTGTATCCTACATCCACCTCTCCTTTATGTTGGTAGCATACCTTAGGCGCAGTTAGCGGCAGTATTGTTATTGGGTTTTCATCCTTTTCCATCCACGTGAGCATGGGTACGTATTTGATCCAAGTCATCCAACATCTATGGTTATGTCCATCAATAGTTGACATATTTTCTCTTGTTACCATGTTGCTGCCAACCACTCCTATGTCCCATTTGTTGTCCATGTACACCTTCCCTGTTATTATCATCAGTGGTCTTTCCCAACATCCGTTTTTACCAGGGACTTCAGTGGCGTACCAATCACATGGTAGGTACTGCAGTGTTACTTTCTTTGTTTCTCCTTTTTCAGGACCACTTGTTATGCATTTGAATCCTTCAGCATGTAAACTGCTCTTGTGGTAACTCAAATAAGTCTTGAGGAAGTTGTTTTCATATGGATATGTATCTCGTGTTTTCCACACCAGATGCATCACTGTCCCTTGAAATCTTCCTTTCGTCTGGAACAGTGCCAGGTATATTATACATCGTGCTATTTTTCCATCTATCTCCGTGGCAACAAATGTTCGAGAAGCGCTCGTGGCGTATGGGATCAATGAGCAAACGTAGCAGCTGTCTTCTGTTGTCTGCTTACCTATGTGGGTCATGTGTTGATATCATATGTTGTTTGAGATGTGTGCTGAATCTTGTACGTAGTTGTCAATGCCTTTATTATCTGAGTATGTGCTGCGTTTAACTCTATTTTCCTTGTGTGGGATTTTACTAGTACCACCTGACATAACACCTGTTGCAGCTGGGGCAGGGGTATATTAGGTTTGGGTACAGCAATAATATCAATAGCATAGCTGTACTGCCATACAGAGGCAGCCAAGAACCCGGTGATCATTAAAATCCCTATCAATTTTATTACAAATGCTAATTTCACCGGCATTTTGCTATTACCTTGCTGCAGTCCGGCAGCTTATTCTTGCGACGTTACAGTTGCCCGCCTGAAAACTCTTAATATGCTCGTTATTAAGGTTAGTTATTGTTATTAAGCTCTCCCTATCAAGTAGTCATTCAGTGCCCAGGCGAAGAGCTGTTCCCAAGCCAATCTAAGCGATCTATCTCTTAGGGCAGGCAAGTATGGTTGGAGGTGGGGCATTGAATGTTCTATGGCCAAGAGGAATGCTGTGTAGTAGACACGTACCCTCCTTCTTTTCAGGTACGTTGGCCGTTTTATTTCATATACAAATTGGTGTGACAATTCTCCTAGGTAATTAACGTCTGAGGGTACCATCTACTCCTGGGCAGTGAATTGGTTAGTTATCTACTTTCTTAACAGTACAATAATACGCTTTACCTGCATGTGCGAGAGAAAAGAAAGAGAACATTCAGGTGTTTACATGTGTATATGTGCAAAACAATGTCCTTCAGTTCAGTTGTTACTACAGTGGGTAGGGGGTCAATGGGCACAGGGTTTGGGGCTCAACTGGCGGAAGTCTCTTTACCCTTTGATCGTGTAACCATGGGGTGGGCGGTATGGGGATCACCCCTTTCTTTTCTAATAGTTGTCTCTGGGGAATCTGGGGGGTGGCAGGGTATGGGGACACTTAGGCTGTTAGTTGTGGTAGAAGTCTCTTCCTCCGTTGGTGACGCTGTCGTTGTTATTCCAGTGGCCTTGTCGGTGGCGCTGTGGCGGGTCTGGAGTTTGTAAATCTTTACGTCGTGTAGGTGGTTCCAGGTACGTTTGTCCTGTAGTTTTACTGCTCTCTTTGATACCTCCTCTACCAGATGGGGGCCAGTGAATCGTGGACTGTTCCACTTTCTGTTGAAATTGCGAAGTAGTACGTGGTCACCTTTAGCAACTTTGCACAGTCCTTCCTTTTCCAATTCTTTATCCACGTCCTCTTGTTGATCGCTGTTAGACCCGCCCCGCGTGCGCTCGAGCTGTTGAGACACAAACGCTACACTAGTAATCAAAGAAGACACATATTGGTACATTTCATCACCAAGGACACTCGCAGTACTCTCGTGGTCAGTAAATGCTCTTGATGTTGGCGTTAGGGGAAGGCGCATTTGACGTCCGGTAACCACCTCGTGAGGGGTGAGGTGGTGGTCGGAACCTGGTCTATTCCTTAGCTCAAATAGGGCTAATTGAAGGCAATACAACCAACTCTTCTTTGTTGTTTGCTGTATTTTTGCAATTGCCTCCTTTAATAGGCCATTCAGGCGTTCACATATACCATTGGCCTGTGGGTGGTATGCACATGCAAATTTATGCTTGATGTTCAGCAAGGATGTGATGTGCTGGAACATTTCGTTTGCGAAATGTGGGCCATTGTCTGACCTCAGTACTTCGCACACTCCCCACCTGGGGAAGACCTCCCTCACTAGGAATTTAGCTGCTCTAAATGCATCTGGGTGTGAACAGGGCCCTGCTTCAATCCACCTCGAAAATGGGCATACTACTACAATCATATACCTATTTCCTTGATATACGTTGATCATATCAACATAGTCAATATGGAGATGCCGGAAAGGTCCCTCTGGCCGGGGTATAGTACCTCTTATCACCTTCAGAGTGTGGCCGGCCGTAAACTGTTGACATGTGAGACAATTGCTGATAAAATTTGACACATGAGAATTTAACTCGGGGCAGAACCAGTCTTCCCTAATTCGTGCTGCAATTACTTCCTTGCCTGTGTGGGCTGGGTAATGTAGTTGGCTCAGGGCGGTGTTCAATAGTGCCAATGGTATTACAATCTTTCCAGTGTCACCCTGGCGCCATAGTGCGTCGGTTGGTGACATTGTGCATCCTCTTTTTACCCATATTTCTTTTTCGGCCATGGTGCAGCCGCTTGTAGCTCCATAATTTGTGTGGCTGGGAGATGGGTGTACCCTTCTCTTATCAACATCTCCTTAGCCATTCCCCTCCCTCTCCCTCTCTGTGACTCTGGGGGGTTCCATATCTCACCAAAGTATGCAGCATACTTCGCATGTGCGTCTGCTGCCGCATTCCCTTTTGAGATGTGGTCTTCACCATTGGTGTGTGCGGTGCATTTGACCAAAGCTAATTCTTGGGGGTCATTTATTGCTTCAATTAGTTCAGCCAATAGGAGGGCATGTTGCACTGGAGTGCCATCAGCTCTCCTAAACCCTCTTCTTCTCCATTTCGACAGCCTTGAGTGGACAGTGGATGTAACATATGCGCTGTCGGAATATATGGTCACTCGTTTGTCAAAGCTTTCCTTCAATGCCAAGATCAGTGCAACTAATTCCACTGCTTGAGCGGAATAATGCTGTGGTAGTTGTACACATCTCATTGCCACACACATCGGTACCTCCATCATTTTTACCACTGCTGCCCCAGTCCTCCTTATACCATCACTTTGGTCAATAGTTGATGACCCATCAATGAACAGGAGCTCACCTCCCTCTAGTGCGTTTTCTTCAACCTTTCTAGTACATGAGTACATTTCAGTTATTTGCGTACAGTCGTGGGCATAATCTCCCTCCTCAATTACTTCTGCTAGGAACCTTGCAGGGTTGACCGTGCTACATCTAACAATTGATAGTTCAGCTCTGGATAAAATGATCTCATAACCTGATGCTCTTTGCGTGGTTAGGGTGGACTTAGGTTTATTCAATATCGCAAATAGTGCATGTTCCACAAACAGTGTATTTGGGCACCCCATGGTGATTGCTGATGCTTTCTCTACCGCAAAAGCAGCTGCGGCAAGACCTTGTTTGCAAGGGAAGTGACCTAACATCACAGGATCTAAGTGGCCGCTGTAAAATGCTACTGGTTTGTAGCCCATGCTTGTTTTTTGAGCCAACACTGCTTTCATTACTGCTGAGTCACAATGTGAAAATATAAAGAATTGTCGCTCATAGTCTGGGGTTGCCAATACCGGAGCAGTTGATATCGCATCTTTCAGTTCATCAAAAGCCTCTCTCATTTCCATTGTCCACCCCAACTTTTTCTCCCCTTTATTAGCTTCCTTTAACCCCTCAAGCAGGGGTCCTATGTATGAGCTGTAATCAAATACCCATGCTCTACAGTAGTTGCACAGACCCAGGAACTGCTGGAGTTCCCTCACTGTTTGTGGCACTGGTGTGTTTGAAATGGCCTGTGCCCTTTGTGGTGCAATCTTTCTTCCATGTTGGGATATGAGCTGACCAATGTAAAGTACCTGTTCTTGACAGTACTGTAACTTTTCCATGTCTACCTTGTAACCTTTCTCAGCCAATATTGTCAACATCTTTAATGAGTCCTCTCTGCATGTTCTTTCGTTGGTACTGCAAATTATTATGTCGTCGACATACTGCAACACTGTGATTTCCACTTCAATGTTACCCAAATCCATCTGTATTACTCTGTTGAAAATTGAGGGTGATTCGCAATACCCTTGTGGCAATCTAGTGTGTTTCCACTTTGTGTTTCTGTAAGTGAAGCTTGTCAGATCTTGTGAGTCTGGGTGCAATGGTATTGAGAAGAATGCATTTTTAAGGTTGATCACTGTAAATCGTGATGCTTCTGCTGGAATGCCACACAATATTGTGGCCGGGTTTGCGGCTATGGGGTATTCTGCTTCTACTATGTTGTTCAAGGGCCTGAGATCCTGTATGAAGCGCCAAGACCCCCCTTTAGCCTTGCGCACTGGGTATACAGCCGTGTTACATGGTGATTCTGAGGGGACCAATATGACATTATCTATAAGGGCCGTTATGGTTTCATATATGCCCTCATCTGCCTCTTTTGATAGTGGGTACTGTTTCACTCTGGGGAGTATTGCACCTTTTTTCAATTTTATCCTTACTCCCCCTATACTTTTTATGCACCCCACGTCATAGGGGCTAGTAGTCCACAATGATGTGGGTACCTTTGTCATATCCTCCTTGAAGAAGGGAAATGGGCTGGATGTGGGTGCCTCAAGTGCCATTGCAATTTTCTGTGCTACTTGTTTGTACGCCACTCTTAGCCATATTTCCACACTCATCATAAACACCATTTCACCTTCCTCCTTTTCTTCTGAGAACAGCTCCTCATTTGACACCTGGGTGAGTCTACATCCTTCTGCTAGTGCTATCACTGCCCTCCATGCTCTTCCTTCTCTATCTCTATCTTGGGCATGTACAGCAATGTAATCAGCTATTGCTATAATGCTCTCAATGTCCATTGGAACCACCTTTCCTTCTGGTTCATTGACTGGTGTTTCTGGTCTGAACAAATAGGCTGCTGGCCTCCTCCAGATCTTTCCCTCTATTCCTGGCATCCATGCAAAAGCCATGTCTGTCCCGTACTGGAAGAGTTCGCCATCTACTGGCTCCGCCCTAATCACTGTCTGTCCGCAGTATGCTTGCATAATCTGTCGTGCTGTGAGCATGTTAATCCCTGGAGTAGAGCAAATTATGTCGTCCTCAGTAAAGGAGATCGTCATATTCAACCTGTTCATTATGTCTCTCCCCAGTATATTTAATGGTGAGGCACTATAATATAAAAGTGGAACTGACATGTCATAATCTCCTATAGATAAGGGAATGTTATCAGTAAAAGGAAGCAACCCTCTATCCCCAGAGAATCCTTGGGTGTTCATGGCTTCGCCTGACATCTTAAATTTACCCTCCCTTATGCAAGACCGGGTCGCCCCGGTGTCAACAAGGAATGATAACTTTTTGTCACCTATCGTTACCTCTATGCGTGGTTCCTCCGCACTATTAGGTGTTACTGACAGGATGGGACACACCAAGGCCGCCTGTGGGCTGTCCTATTGAGGGTACAACAATTGACCATTTCCTGTGTAAGGGATGTGTCCCAGGACCATCACCCTACCCAGTTGTGTTTGTTGTACTTGGGTTTGTTGTGTTATCGCTACCTGTTGTTGTGGCAGTGAATGTGTCTGTGGCTGTTGTTGTGTTATTAGTTGTTGCTGTTCATTTCCCTGTTGCAACGTCTGCTGTTGCTGTATGCCCTGCTGTTCCTGTATGGGCCTTGGTTGTCCCTGTTCACTCCATGATGGTGTTCCTGGTCTTACTCTACACGTGCGTGACATGTGCCCTAATAATCCACAATTCCAACACACCGGTGGTTCCCTACTCTGCCATGGAAAGCTCCCTGTGTTGTCCTGGTATACTGGTTGCCCTGTGGGGTAGGAATTTCTAAGTCCTCCCACCTGCTGTTGTATGTTATATCCGTATCCTCTCCCTCTCATAATTCCTCCTCTTCCCCTGTTGTAATTATAATACCCAGCTCCTGGCATTGAGTATCCTCCTCCCATGTTGGTCGTGTATGGTTGGAGTGGCGGCACCTGTTGTGTTATAGTCTGTGAGGGTGGTATTTGGGAGGGATCTTGTGCAGCCACTACTTGTGTGGGGCTTTGGGTCATTGTTGTAGGCGTAGTTATTAGTGCCCCTTCCATTGTGTATTTAGTAAGGTTTTTCTGTACTAGTTTGGCCTCTTCCGTTTTCCTGACCTCTTCCTTTTGTTTCATTTTTCCTTGCCATGTCCTGCAATGATGCACTATTGTCAGTTGTATTTCTGGCCATGCTTTTGCTTCCATTCCCACTACTTTCTTCAGTTGTTTCTGAACTCCTTCTGGGAGCCCTTGTACTAGTATATGATAAAATATTGCTGGTGTTTTGTCCCATTGTTCTCTAGTTTCCATGCGCCACTTCTCTTGGATTTCCTGGATATAATCAACAGGATCTTCGTTCTCACGCATCTTGCCTGAGGTAATTGCTCCTATGTCTGATGTGTCTGGGTACTGTACCCTCAGTGCCTGCCACTGTGCATGTCTGCAGTTTGCGAATGGTGCCCCATCGTGCAATGTGTTTACTATTGTTACCCCAGGGAATCCCGCTCTCTTCCAAATGTCATCCGCTGCATCCCCTAATATCGATATTAGAAGGCCCTTTACATCTCCCACTGCCAGTTTCTGTCCTGCGGTGTGTTTTTCCATTTCATATATCCACTTACCCGCACCTCCACTTAATGATGGGAGCCTGCATTTTATATTTTCTTTGTCTGTATGCTTCCAAGGGACATACTGTGGTCTAACCCCTCCCCTCTCCAGAAGTGGCATTAAGTTATGTCTTGTTTTACCCTTTGTGTTCCATAAAATCGAGTCCTCACACCCTTCCTCTTCTTCCCTACATCGTCAATTTCGTCCCTATTTCCCCTGCTCGTAACTCTTTCTTCTCCATCTTTTCCCTTTCTTCCATCATTTCCTGTATTTAATGTGGGCATGTGTATTCGTCCTTCCTGCCTGCGTCTAGGGAGGTCCCTAAGCCGACATGCATAGGGTGTCAGTTCGTCTGTGAAGGGCAAAAGTTTTATTGTACGTAACGAGCATGAGGTGGTTGAGCATGTAGGGTGGGATGGGAGAGGGCGTGATGGGGACGGTGCGGCCTCATGTGTCTGTCTTTCCGCTATTCCTTGCTCTCCCTCCTCACTTCTCTCCAGTTCATCCTTTCTCCTACGGATCCATGGTGAGTCTGTGTTGGTCCGGGTGATGTATAGTGTATGTAGGCTTTCCCTTTCACTGTTTCTTCCTTCCTTCTCCACTCCTTCTTCTTCCTCACTACAAAAGTCAGTCATAAACGGCACCCCCCCACTCTGTCTTTTTCCCCTTGATTGTTACTGTTTTTAAGTCTATTAGGTCCAGTTCTCCTTTTTCTCCTTTATCAACCGCTCCCCTTTGCGATGATGTTGTTGCTACTTCTGTGTCTCTATATACATCCCCCATACTTCACTCTCCCTTCTCCTATCTTCTCTTTCTCCTTCATTTCTCTCCTCCATCTCCCTACCATTTTCCTCCCTTTTCCTTTTTAATTCCTCCATTACTTCACTACTCACCTGTTCCAATATCCTTTCATCCTCTTTCTTCCTTTCCCATCTCACCCTCTCCCTTTCTAATCTACTCTCTATCACCCTCCCTTCTTCGTATTTCTTAGTCGTTTCTGATAGTAATCTCCTCTTCCACATTGCCATTTCTCTTTCTTTCTCTTCTTCTTCCCTCTTCTTTTCTCGCAGCACTGCTCTTGATACCCTTTCTGCTACTGCTTTTACCCTTTCAGCTTCTCTCCTTTGCTCCTCAGTTCGTTCCCTTATTTTTTCCAATTCGTTCTTACCTTCTTTCCTTTTCCTCGCTCTCTCTCTTTCCTCCCTCTCGAGCTGTTTGATCAGTTCATTCTGCTCATCCCTTAACTCTGCTAGTCGTTCCTCCAAAATCTCTTCCTTTTGTCGTAACAGCTCTTCCCCTCTCATTCCACTCTCCCTGGTATTATCCTCGTCTGTTTTCCTTATTACCTCCTTCTCTTCTCCTGTTAATGAACCTCGTAATTTTAATAGTATCTGTGCAGCTACCCACTCATCATTTCCTATTTCCACAGTTTGTTCTTCGCCAGTCCTCCCCTCCCCTGCTGGCATCTTCCTATGAGCCACATATGGTGGAGGGCTGTATGCCGGGTTCGAGTACCCCTCAGCCGCCCTTAACTGACCTCTTTCTATTTCTCCTAATTCTCTTAAAGGGTACAACCCCCCTCCCTCTGTTTTCACTCCCTTTGCTAGGGGTATATCGTTGCTCGGTTCCTGTTTTATTTCATTTGATTTATTATTCTTTTCTCCTCCCTCTTGTCCGTTCCCCGTGTTCTTTGGGTCTTCACTCCCCTTTTTCCCATCCTCTCCTTCCTCCTTAATCTCTTTTTCTTCTGGTATTTCCCCCACAGTGAACATTCCATTTGGTCCTGGTCGGGACCCTTGGAACATCCTCCATAAGTTAAACACCTCCACGTGGTTCGCCAACTTCTTCCCTTTGTATGTATTATGCTGATGGTTTAATAGTGAATGTTGGGCATATGGATCGAAGCTACCATTTAACGGCCATGGTGTTATCATTTTGTTGTCCGTCCCCTGTGTCCATTCTATGCTATACTTGATCAGTTTCTCCCTATGGGGTGACAGTGTGGTACATATGTGTTGTAGTGGGGTAGTGAGGGTGTTCCCCCACCCCCCCGATCCTGTCCCGTGTGACATAGTAGCGCTCCACTTGTTACCCTTCCCCTATTTGGTAGCGGTTATCTCACTAGTAGTTTACAATATACAGCCTTATATCGTTACCTGGCCCCGTAAGTTTGGGGACTTGCGATAGTCCGCTAAGGAAAATTATTAAAAATATAGTATTTACATTTGTATATCTTCTTCCTTCTTTCTTCCTTTACACGACACCCTTACGGCCCCCTGCGGCCGAGGCGCACGTAGCCCCCTGCGGCTGCGTACCCCTTATGACGTTCTTATACAGTCGTCCTATTTTCACTTGCTCCTCCTCCTTCTTCTACACTTGCCGTGGCCGGCGTTCTCCGTGCGCCGCCACGTCCCCCGTTTCGCCTTTCCTTGGTCAATCCATTACCGTTTATCTCCGTTTCCACTCCCTTACCACAGTTCTCTTCCCCACCACCCTCAGAAAGAAAGATGCCTTGTGCTCGGGATATCCTATGAAAGCCCTATTGGTGACGTCTCTTCGAGCTACTGGTAAATTCTTAATATATTCTTTAAGTTCAAAATACACTTGCAATCTACCCCCGTTAACCTCACAGCTGTCTTCCTGTCACTCCTGGAACAAGGTAATCAATAATATAATCGGACTGCGCACGCTGCGTCGCCTCGCGTGTGATACGCCCCTCGACAGGAGGGCTTAACCAGCCAATTATCTTCCGTATTGGGCAACTAACTAGCTACCGCCTACAGGGAAACGTCATCTACCTATCGAGTTTCTTGCTCGAACAATAGGGATCCTCATCTACTCATTGATCAATAAATGCCAAATCGTAGGAAACCACACACACACACACACTTACACATAGTCACGACCTAGGCCAATCAGTGTCTACGAGCGGCCGCACGTGATGTTTTCGTGCTCCGCCCCCCTCTCTCGCGTAACGTAACCGACTGCTCTCGCACTCGTTCGGCTACCATTCATTTCATTGCCAACACTAAATTGTCAAAACCTTCGCCGCGCACCTGTGCAACACCTCCCACCTCCCGTATTTAATTCCTCCCCCCCCTCACAATTTCACATTGCTTGTTGTGCGTGGCATGCTCACCAAGTTCTCTTGATGCGGGGCCGCTCGACTGCGTGCACCCCTCCAAGCGGCTCGCCACCTCCCCTCGTCTGGACCACGTCTGGACACTCGCCAACCGCGGGCGGGATACTTCTCAACCGGCTCCCGAAGGCCAATATCCGGATTGCGCTGTCCGGTCTTCTCGCAGTTCCGTGATGGTCCTGTAGTCCTCAGAAGGGGGCAACGGCAGAGGGGGCCGCGCCGCCGGGCCTCCTCGCAACGGGAGTACCTGGAAAAAATTAAAAATAAAAAAGCAGATCTCAGCAGTGCCTCCAACTTGTCGGGGGGAAATTCTGCCGGGGTCGGCCGGGCCGTCCGCAGACCTCCGGGCAGGGAGGCCCCAACTGCTCCCGTATATCCCAAAAGAGATAGAGTATGAGACACACGCAAGAAGCAAGGTGACTCTGCTGTTTATTAGACAAACTGCAGGGATGGGTCGAGGAGCGTACGCGTCCGTCCTGACACACACACAATCGTGGGGCTCGCAGGCCCTTTTTACCTTAGTATGACGCGCTACTTGCGTCACTTGGAAAGTTTAGCAAAAAACCTATCTCCACTCTAGATTGGTTACTCGAGTGGTAGGGTTAGTATAGCATACATATAGAGAACGGTATTAGTGGTTGAGGGTTAGTCAGGTTTTATACCTGGGCTGTCCCTTCAATTTGATACATGAAAATTGTTACATGAAGACCTCTGAGGATTGGTCAATGTTAATGGCGTCAGTGATAAGAGCCCCATGTTCTAATTGGTCCGCTCGCGAGCCTCCCAGTCTGGGACTATCGCTGTTCCCAGCTCGCGGTGCACCTGTAATTTGCAACAATGTTTTAATATGGGTAGGTGTAAACAATGTGAGGATTTATTCATATGTTGGGAGGTCGACTACTCCCACTGCTGCAGATGTCCAATGAGTCTTTTAATTGTATCTGCCTGTGTCTTGAAACGTGGGATTCAGGCGTCTCCTTCCTCCTGGGCTTGGCATCTTGTCAGGTTTGGCTTTGTCACGTGAGGTGGGACCGTGTTTGAGGCAAAATTCAACATAATTAATATTGTTTTTCCTACTGTGTGCCTGGTTTATCTTGCAGGTGCGACCTTGGCGTTGGCTTGCAGCGTGCGAGATTGCAACATCGTTCCCTTGGCGGTGTGCTCTCGCCGGGCTCATTCTGCAGGGTCAGCAACCCAGTTCTTGCTCATTCAATGTTCATGGAAGCTTTTGCTTGCGGCCTACTTGGGCCTGGTGCATAGGTGGAACCGTTTGATGCAGAGCGCTTTAGGTTACGATATCATATTGCTCTATCCTCAGTATCGTGCCTCCGTTATATTCTTCATTATGGTACATGGTTCTTAGAAGAAGTGTGAGCAAGCCTTTTTAGATAAGTTCATGATGCGTCTTGCGTTTCTGCATTTTGAGAACCTATGTGGAAAATAATAAAGATGCACGTCCGTGAGTATGTCTGTCGCCTACGTCATAGCACTGAGTATATTCTTCGTGTAGATTGGTGTGGGAGTGTCCAGTGTGTATATTTGCACAGGTGTGCTGACCGTTGGCTAGGTCGTCATGGCATCTCTAACGACGTGTAGGTTTAGTCGAGTTGATCCGTGCCGCAGGTGTCGGCATGGACAGGGCGGGCTGCTGGGCAGGTAGATGGGCACATCCGTATGTTCCTGTACCAGGGTATTTGGTCGTCTGGTAGATAGGCAAACTCCTCTTGTGGCGGGTGTCTAGGCCGTGATCCTCTAGGCCAAGCGCGAGAGGGGAAGGGCGGGAGCCTGGTCTTCCATTCTCCCACTTCAGACTTTTGAATGGACCGTGAGTGGTCACTCAAATTGAAGCAACACATACCTTCAAAGGCATTACACCCTAAATTATGTTTCAGCAATAGATAATCCACAGCAGCTCTGTTCTGCAAAGTAGCTTTTCTAACAACTTGACTATCAAGGAGTAATTCTTCTAAAGCTTGACAAAACACGCTAATTTCATCAAAGATTTGTAACCTCCAGCAGCTAAACCCCAAACACCTACTAATGAAAGGGTTAATGCTAAAACCTCAGTTTCTGATAGCAAATGTACATGTGAATCACAGTCAGGAGATAGTCCCATAGATTCAAAGGTTGACCTTTTACCTCGAGTTATCGCTGAGTGTAAAGGAAACATCATTAGTCCTAATCGAGTCAAAGCACATGGACCTCCAGAAATGTTAGCTGGAATATAAGTATATGTAATGTTACCACATGAAAAGAGCCATCCTGTTGGAAGTTTCACATGATTCAAATGACTAGCAGTTATCACTGTATGATTGCAAGACATAGTGTTATTTACAGTGGTGCATTTGCGTGACATTCGTGAACACAGTCTCCTCTCGAATGTAGTATGATTGTATTGATCTGTCAACTCTATTTGTCTGCATTTACCAATTTCTTGTGCTTTGCACGTCATAATATAACACACATCACCTTGGGTTACGTTGTACGTAATCACACGTGTCAAATTTCTCCACTTCTTGTCGGTTTCTTGGCAGAACCTGCAGTACTCGTAGACTGAAAAAGATTGTCTAATGTCTGAGTCTTGAACTAAAGAAAAATATGCTTTAAAACCGGAACAGGCGTCGGCACCGCTACTAAACATGTAGTCAATAAAGCTTCAGCATTGGGAACATCAGTTAAACAAAAGTGTGATATATTTAGTACTTGCTGTGCTAAATAGATCCACATATTTTCTTCTTGAGTTATCATAGGAGAGTGTTTCCTCCGTCCTACAAAGGGCATCTGCACAACTGGCATCAAGGTTGTTTTCACTTGCTCTTGATGTGTTTGTCGCAATTCACGGATCCATGTCTTCGGTCTAGCGGGCTTGTCGGCACTGGCATAGGGTAGCTTGGGGACAACATTATTCATCACTATCAGTATCCCCTTGATCACTGGCACAGATGTGACATTTTTTGCTGGTGACAGAAGACCGTCTAACCCTTCCAAATGGAGTCCATTTAGTGCCACAGCCACACCAACCAGACCCAGGATCTACAAAGCAAACCCAGAAAAGAGATATCAGTGTTGCACATAACTCTCTTAGGTAACATTTGTCTGTGGGTACATATTGCCATTTCCTTCTACCAGGCTCCATTACTAAAACCACATGATCTTAGCCTGATGCAATGACATCTGCTGGCACTGGTGGACCACTCGGCTGTTCCACCCACACCTTTTCACCCGGTACCATGCTGTCTGAAGAGCCAAAACCGCGATCCCCATGGGTAGATAACACTGTAGGAGGCTCCCCTTTCTTCATCATGGACAAATTAATGGGAATGACTATCAATTGGGCCACTCGATCACACTTGTGGATTGATAACAATTGATCCCCACTATTCATTAGGATGACTTTAATCTTGCCTTGGTAATCAGCATCAATTATCCCCCCCCCCCCAACACTTGAACTCCCTTCAATGCAAGGCCAGATCTAGGGGAAATCCATCCCATATGCTCTGGGGGAATCTGTACTCCAATCCCTGTTTCAATTACAACTATTCCTCTTGGATCTAATCTGATTTCTTCATTAGAATGCAAGTCTACCCCTGCTGACTCTGGAGTTGCTCGAAAGGGAGCTAAAGAACCTGGTGTAATTTCCCAGTATAACAATGTTTCTCTGACTGAATTGGTTTGAACCTGCAAAGTAGGAGTCATTAATCGCATCAAAGGAGTACACAGGCCTATTGTTCAGCACTTGCACCGCATCAAACACACGATCACGCCAGCCTGCCAAACTGCCGTCTCCGGATTTGCGCAACTGTTCTTTCAGTAACCTATTCATTCGTTCAATTAGCCCTGCTGCAGCTGAGTGGTAGGGAATATGATATACCCACTCAATGCTCTTTTCCTGACAAAATTCTTGCACTAATTTGCCTTTGAAATGTGACCCATTGTCACTTTGAATCTGCAAAGGCACTCCATAATGTAATAAGATCTGTTCTAACAACCTGATGGTGTTCAATTGGGTTGCACGTTTGCACGGCAAAACCATCAAATATCCCGAGTATGTATCTACAATAGTGAATGCATACTGACAACCTCTGCTGATTGGCATAGGAGCGATATAATCAATCTGCCAAATTTGACCTGGTAATTTTCCTCTTCTCAATGTGCCTCGAACAAATTGAAGTATAGGTCTGTGCAATTGGTGTTGGCACACGGGACACTGCAAAATAATGGTTTTCACTACTTCTAAAGGAAGACTGATGCCTCGAGCCTGTGCCCACCTGACAGTAGCCTTTTCTCCAAGGTGCCCACATTTCTGATGGGCCCATTTGGCCAAACCCTCCATATCATCCTCCCGAGCCTCTGCATCCACTGAGGCAATCTTGGTGTGTTCATCTGCAACAGAATTAAACCAACGTTCTTATGAATCTGTGGCACAATGCGCGTCCACATGATATACAGTGACTTCACTTTGTAACAACATGTCTGCAATATCTTGCCACAGTTCTTTTCCCTACAACTCTTTTGAATGATTCTTCCATCCATTCTTTTGCCAAGTTGGCAACCACATTGCCAATCCATTCGCCACTGACCATGAATCTGTGTACATATAACATTGACCAGGGGTCTCTTGTTTCAATGCATGGTAAACTGCATAAAGTTCTGCGAACTGACTGCTCTTTCCTTTCCCTGTCGTCGTCAACATCTTTTTGGTTTTGGGATTGTACGACATTGCTTTCCAGTACCGCTCAGTTCCCACGTATCGCGCTGAACCATCCGTGAACCAAGCATGCTCTGTTTGTTCCACAGTCAAATCGTTGTAAGGTACTCCCCATTTCATGGGAGACTCATGTTTTTCAGGCACTTCCGGTGGTATGTAACATGAGGACGGTATGTTGGCTACTTGCTCATGTAATTTTGCCACTCCACCTTTCCCTGATTTGGCTCTGTCTTGAATGTACCATTTCCATTTAATTATGCTGGCTTCTTGAGCATGTCCTATTCTATGTGTTTTAGGAGAGCTCAGTACCCACTGCATGATTGGTATTTCTGGTCTCATCAATACATCATGGCCCACCGTCATTTGCTCCGTATCAACAAGAGCCCAATAACATGCCAGCAATTGTTTCTCAAACGGAGTATATGAGTTACCAGCATCGGGCAACTTGCGACTCCAAAACCCTAATGGCACACGTTTCCTGTCTTGTTTCTGCCACACACTCCAGTTAGCATTATTGTCTTGCACAGACATATTTAATTCCAATTCGCCTTCCTTCAAGGGCCATAAATCAAGCACCTGCTGCACGGTGCCTTTCGCCATCTCAAAGGCTCTCTGCTGCTCTTCCCCCCACTGAAACTCATATTTCTTTTGTGTCACATTGTAGAGGGGGGCCAATATCTGCCCTAAATGGGGAATAGTCTGTCTCCAAAACCCAAACAGTCCTATAAACTGCTGAGCTTGCTTTTCTTTCGTTGGAGTGGGGAATTCAAGTATTTTCTGTCGAGCTTTAGGCACCATTTCTCGATGCCCATGATGCCACTGAATCCCTAGAAATACCACTGTATCAGCTGGACCTTGAATTTTACTCTGATTAATCTCCCACTCTTCCTTTTTCAATCCTTCCATAAGGACATCTAACTAACTTTGCACGCTGTGCTCATCCTTGCCCTGAATCAAAATGTCATCAATGTAATGAGAAATGTGTATTTCAGGTTTACACGGTATCTTGTCTAAGTGCTCTGCCACCAGCCAGTGACAGATAGTCGGACTGTGCATATACCCCATGGGTAGTCTTGTGAAAGTGTACTGAAGTCCACCCCACGTAAATGCAAACTGCTCTTGACACTCATCAGCGATTGGCACAGAGAAAAATGCATTAGCTAAATCAATCACTGCATACCAAGTCCCCTCAAACGTTTGGACATTTTCAATCAAAGTAATGGCATCTGGGACTGCGGGCACTAAGGGAGGAGTATGTTTATTCAACTCCCTGTAATCCACCGTCATCCTCCACGACCCACCCCCCTTTTTAATGGGCCAGAGCGGATTGTTCCATGCGGTGGTAATAGGGCGTAATACACCCGCCTCCACGTACTCCTTGATGGTGTCTGAAATTTCCTTGTGCCCCCCAGGAATGCGGTATTGTTTCATTGCTACCCGCTTGGTTGCTATTGGCACTTGCACTGGGGGCATCTTCAATTTGCCTACAGTAATGGGCGTACAAATCAATGCACTCACCCCAAACTGGTACATTTTACCGCCAAGTCCCAAGGTTAGCCCTTCCAAAATGTCAAAGCCAATTATATACTCAGGTATCGGGACAATCAACACTTGGTATTTCTGGCTCTTTAAATTGCCTATTTTCATCTCCACTCCCGTTTGCACTGCGGGGGTCTCCTTTCCCCGTAAACCTGTGATCGTAAACTGTTTGCCTTTAAATCATGTCAGATTACCATGAATCAAAGAGGCCTCTGCCCTGGTTTCTATCAATGCTCACACCCCTTGTGTATTTCCTGGCCACCAAAAAATCTTAACTTCAACATGAGGCCGCCTATCCACTTTTATGCGGGCAGACGCTGCCGGAGCTTGGCCGAAGCCCTAGTCAAACTTTGAATGAGTGTGACTTGACTCCGCCTCTAGCATTGCACTCACCACCTTTCTCAAATCAGCGTATGTCGGATGGTACGGGCAAGGTGTCCCCATACCCCCTTCATCTTGTTCTTCCTCAGGGGGAGCAGAAGGTGAGGTGTCCCCTGTGGTGTCGTGACTACTTGCTTCTTAACCTGTTTATAGCGCTCTTTTGCTGCAAGTCCTCATTTTTTGTATAATTCATACATTACTCTGGTTTCAATGCCATAAATGTCTTCATGTGGCACACCATCTTTTAACAAAGCCAACAACATGTCTTTTCGGGACACTCGAGAGTCTCTGCTATCTTGCCGCCTGCCTTCAGTTCTTCTCTCACTGCGCCCCTCTCTCTCCCTTGGCTTGTTATCACTCTTGTCCCACTCTCCCAAATCTGCAAGTTGCCTAATGGCATCTGCTACCTCATCAGTAGCCTTGCCTGTCATGCCTACGAGCAAAGTCATAATGATACTTTTGTATGTGGGTGGCGCAGTTCTAATCACCATGTTGCGAGTTGAAACTGAGAGCGTCACGGCTCCCATGTGATCAGGAGCATATATGCGAATCGCCTCTTTCATAGCATGCTCTCTGACTTTTTGAATTGCTTCTCTCAATGTATACCACATTGTTTCTTCACTAGGCCAGTCTGTGGTAATGGGGTATTTACGGTTACATGCTTGGGCTATCAGGTGCAACAAAGACACCTGCGCATCTTGACCATTTGCATCAGGGGGCGGTCCTGCTCTTAAGACCTCCTGTACATTGGTGTCAATTGACAGGGGTAAAAAACGCGGTGAATCAGTAGAATCTACCAACAACCCTGCAGCACCCCCATCTAGCAATCTCACCATCCATGTCAATACAGCTTCCCCTGATTTTTGCCTCAAACGGGTAATAATTTCCCCAACCTCCTGTTGTGTGTAATCTTCCAAAGTGGTTAAATCCACCATACCACCACCAGGATTCTGCGGCTGTGGTCCGGCTTCGCCGCCACTGTTTTCTGTTTCACCTCTGGTTTGGGGTAAGACTCTTCTGCAGAACTACTTTCTAGACTGGTCGAATCACAAATATCACCATCCCACTTGTCTGGATCGCAGTCTGCGCCAGCGGTAGCGATTACAGTTGCCACCTTTCTTTTGTTGACCCCTCCCCGTCTTTTCCTATACTTATAACGAGCTACTATGACTGCTGCCCTCTCGGCCACCGCCTGATATGTGTCGGCCTTATCTTTAAACAGTTTCATTTGAATCTGCTGCATTAAGGCAGTCTGCCGTTCTTCAGCCAGCTCTCTCTCTAATCTCAAAACCTCATTTTTCATATCCATTTGCCTCTGATGTATTTTCCTATAAGCATGCAAAAGAACCCAACGTCGCCTGCCTAATGCCACACATTCTTTACCATGTTCTACTGAAACTTGTTGCAAGCATGCAATTGCATAAGCCGGATCGGCATCCCCCAATCCTTGATCCCAAGTCTCACTCAGCCCGGCACCACAGGCCCATGCCTGAGCCAACTTATCATATGGACTCTTAGTCCACCCTGGAATAGTAACATCAGAGCATTCACCGCCAGCGGGAACACTCTTTTTCCTGAACAAACTATTAATTACTGCAAAATGGTACAAAACCTCTTTATATCTATTTGTTTTTCTTTTCTCACTGCAGTCACTCCCACAAGCACGCACACACCAGCAAGGAAAAAAAAACAGCTTAACACAGTTCAACACTCACTGCCAACTTACTTTTACTTGCAAGATAACCGAAGCCTATCTACGTTCAAACAGATTCTTGAATATTTGGAACACTTCATCACAAATAATCCTGCTTACAGCGCCATAATGTATTGCTTTACCCTGAAAAGTGCACAGAACAACCATAAATCACCAATGCAATTATAGAGCAAATACTTCAACCCATAAACAGACAGACACAATAATTCACAGCCACACACTCTTTAAAAGATAATCAGCTCTTTACAGCTATTTATTCAAAGATTACAAGTACATAGAAATAACTCATAAAAATAATATGGACATAGATCACAGAAGAAGTAAAGAAGTCAAAAGAAATACATCACTGTGAGCGTAATCAAAGTCCTCATCTCGTCCAGAAGCGGCTGGAAGACTCCGGGGGCAGCCAGGCCGAGAGTGCCACAGCTCACAGGAAGGCCAGACGGAGTGTCCTTCTCTGGCTGAAGTCTCACCTGACCCCCTCCGGGTTTCCGCATATATAGGAACTCCACAAAAGGGGAGTTCATTCTCGAACCGTCTGGAATTGCACCTGCGCAGTTGAGGAACAGCCGTCGTTTGCCAGCTGGGTCAATCGAGAGCTCCTCCCAAGGAACGCAGGGCCTCCCTGCTCTAAAAACATGCTCCACGGAGAACAGTAGCAAGTCATAACAACATGAGCTTTTCCCACCAGAAATGGCCTTGACTGCATACCAAGTTTGAAAAAGCATGTTTGTCTCAGCACTGTGAATCTAACACTTCAGCAAAATGTGTGCAGCCTTTCACTGCGGAGTGAAGTAAATATCAAACATGGCTCTGAGCGCTCCCAGAATGCATTGCGCGCCAGCGCCATTTTGAACCAAGCATAAATCAAGCAGAACAGGGAGTGAAGGCACACTCTGCCCTCATGCGTAGGTGTGAATATCATGCTTGTCCATCTTCTTCTCCCGACGTGACTAAAAACCACGAAATTGAGCTTTCAGTGTATTTAAATGCTATTTTCTAATAGACCTCTGACGTCTTCTTGTTTCTATCCATGCCTTCTGAACGGGAGCTTTGCTCTTTCACAGGATTTGTATCTAATGTCAGCTCAGCCCAGTGTGATAAGACCATGGCTTCTTGGGCTCATCCAACCTTGCCTTGCTGAGTTTGCCTATAATTCACTTGTTTTCTGTTTGCGACAAAATGAAAAATTGGCCTTTCTTCTTTTGCTCAGCACTGCTATTGTACGTCGTGCCAACATCCATCTTTTACTGACTCTAATACATATATATGTACATGTTGGCACATGCTGCATTCTATTCACTATAAAGCTAGCCTTCAAGAATACTTCATCTGTTTGAGTTCCTTTGCATGCTTACATGTGTGAAATAACTTGATATCTTCATTACTTTTGTAGCGTAAGTCTCTTCATCTTGATCCCAAGATGTTACTTATCTTCGATACTTTCTTGATGCCTTTACAGAATTGCCTGTATTCTCTGGTCTCTGCATCTCTTCTCGACATACGTCAGCTTTGCTCTGTATGAAGTCATTATCTCTCTTTGTTTATTCGATTGTCCTGCTTTCTTCCGGACTATCCCTCGGACAGCCATCATACTGTCTCATATGCGGGTATGGTTGCCTCAATGTGAACCTTGCTTCCAGGATTCTCTTTGGTATCTGCAATTAAAATGGCTTTGTACGTGCATCATATTCTGATTTCCAGCAGATAGGCAATATGGGCGAATTGGTTGGGGTGGGGGTACCTAGCTCCTTCTCTACACACTCTCTCCCAACATCAGTACCAGCCTCCATAATATTAAGCCTCAAGCACACACTTGAAACCCAGAGCTGTGCAGTGGTTATGAATGATTTGAAACCTTCGAGCCATCACCTTTCTGTTTTGCTTATTTGGTAAGTAACACACAGTTTTTGTGTTAGATGGCAGCTAGAGCCGAAGGATGTGTTGCAGGTCACAGTAATTGCAGATATTTTTTTTATTTTAAAATGTAAACAGTTCTATGGCATCACCCCTAAAAAGGACCATTTTATTATTTTCTTTGGTCCTTTATATTTAGCTTAATGCCAGCCTCCTCCAGCTTCTAAGCACTGGAACAGGAACTGAACCCATATTATACTGCATTTTCTTGTTCTAAAAGCAAGTGTGTAGCCCCTGAGCTATAATTCCAAATATATATTTATTTGGCTTGAGGAACCAACAGCTGTTTACTTCAAAGGCGGAAGGCAACTTCATGCAAATCAATTATCTGAACTTGTTTTTTGGCTTGAGGAAGCGACAGCTGTTTCCTTCAAAGGCGGAGGGCAACTTCATGTAAATTAATTATCTCACCTTGCGTCTGTATACAGTGTGCATGTGATGCACGTTAAGCAGATCTGGGTCAGGTTACACCATGCCCAGGCAGGATTGGTGACAGAGCCACTGGGGCACACCCTTCTCATCATAGGCCCAGTGGCTCATTCGATGTGCCAAGCAGACGAGAAGCACTGATGAGATATGCGTTCCTGCTGTGCTGTCACTGAGCACTGCAGGCTGTTCTTACCCATTCCCAGCTAGCTAAACCTAGCCCCATTCCCTTCCTGTTGCTACAGTACTGGGTATGAGCTGCAAAGACAGCCCCATCTGTGAACCCAACCATTCAGGCTTTTTTTCAATAATGGACTGCCAACCTGCTTGGCTTGCTTCATGGTTTTTCCTGCATCCCTGTTATTTCTCCTGGTAAAGAGATCTAGATTCCAGGTGAAAAAAGCTGTGGCACATTTAGTTCTATTTACAGCTGCCTTTTTCAGGTGCAACACAGATATCTGCACTTGGCAATGCCTCTTTGTCCAGTGGCCATGGGGTGGTAAGGAGGAGTCAGGGGTAGCATATGCAACCCCTGGTAACCCCAAATGACATCCCTGTTCTTTCCTGTTCTCTCCTACCTGAAGAAGTCAGGGGAGATTTTGAGAATATTTATACATTTGTGTTCTGCGTCTTCTGTATTCTTTAACAGGTGTGTTTTTTTAATAATATCTTAATAGTTGTATGAATGTTTTGTTAATTATAATATATAATTATTTGTATAGTCCCTTGCTTGGACATTTTCTTTTGGAAGTGTGTACTATTGCTGTTAGGGGTGCCACTGGCTCACTTTCACACCCCGAGTATAGCATTTCCTCGGCCAATGTTATCACAAAAGGAGTAAGAGTAAGTGTGATTTCTCTTAGCTATGCCTGTTTTACGTCTATGATTGGGATCACTGTTGGTTTGTAGAAGTGTGCAACTTGAGGGGGCAGTTTAGCCCCTAACCATCACTGTACTCCTGCCGAGCAGTCGCCCTTTTGTCACAGAACGCCATACCTTGAACATGCAAGTTCTTACTCTATGATAATCTCTCCATCCTCCACATCTACAAGCCTAGACCCCAAACCAATAGAAATTGCAGTTTGATTTCACTCCTATATCCCGTGTAGTATAACTCCAAGATATTTCAAGGATGCCCTTTCTCGTTAGTGTTACGCACCATTTCTTGGCTGAGCTTGGTGGCTCTCAGCAATGATAATTGGTGAAGCGCCAAGACTGTGGTCATGAAATTAAGCGTGTGGACTACAGCCTTATGGGGACAGAGAAAAAGGCAAGACTGAGGTGTGCCATGCACCTGATCGCACAGGCTTAAATCTAATATGATGTAAAAAGACAAGCAATCATCTCTTCATGATGGAAGAGTATGAACATAATATCGGTTTATAGCAAGCATGTATTAACAATTGTGTAGAGGTGTTTTAAAGAAATGATGTGCTATGATTACATCAGCTTCGGAGGGATTCAACCAGTGAGTCATGTTCTGGAAGGTTGTAAGTCGGTTCTCTCACTGCAAATATGTTTGTTTTCCTCTTTACAGGGAGTACAGATCCATGCATCAGCAATGTTTCATCTGAAGGACATAAATAAACTATTTTAGGTATAGTGCCTCATAAGGTCTTCTTCACTGACATCCTCAGCAGGTCCTCCAGCCTTTCCTGCTGCAGTGTGCAATGCTGTTTACTTTTCACAAGTGCAGGTTTGGAACATTACTTTTGCAGATTTGCCCTCGTGTTGGGCAATGAGCCTCCCTGGGTCATAGCTGGAGTGACCACAGGTGAATTTGTCAAGTGGAGTGTGTAAATGATTTTACTGAATTGGTCTGAGGCAGCAAGACCAAACCAACTCATGGCTGCTTTTTGAAATGAGGTGAAGAGGCTTTTGCAGGTCATGATGGGCCTGATTGTGGCGGGTGTGTGGGCAAGCTGGAGAGCTGGGAGGCACCTACTCACGCCTTTTGATGGCGTGTCATAGGGGCTGGGGAGTAAATGCGTTCCACAGGTAGGCAGACATTTCCTGAGGAAAACCATGCCTGCTTATATCATGCTACAGCTGCCTCTTGACTGTGATCATTTTTCTGTGGCTAGTCTTACCTTGTTTTTGCTAGTGACAATTTGCTGCCCTGTTACAATCACCTCTGTTCCTGGTTGCAAAGGTTTGACGCTGAAATATTATCCCATTCTGGCTTTGACAATTCGCAGTGCGGCTATTATCATTTGCTACCCTTCTAGCTGTGACAAATTACAGTGGGCCTAACATCACCACGTCTCCTGAACTGGAAAATGTTCCCTAGAACAGCATAAAGGTGCCTTACGAAATGCTTGCTGCTGGAAGGCCGATAACCCTCTTGGCAGAGTTAATGGGTAGGAGGATATGTGGCCTAATCACCAGTAAAGTCCAGTCAGTTTTAACGTGGTGGGGCTTAAGTGTCACTGATTTAGGGAGCCAAACCCACTCAAGGGTTAGGATCAAAAGCCCAATCCAGCATGACAGCTTTAGTCTAAACTCTGCACCCAGTAAACAATCCTGTAAAAATCTGACAGATTTCTCATGCGATTTTTTTTTTGTTTATTATTTTTATTGTTTTAAATATTGAGAATGATACAAATATCAACAAGTTACAGACTTTGAATGAAACAAGAACCATAAAGAATTTACATGGTGAATGGTTTTGATCAATTGTAATAAACTTTCTAGATAACAAATTCATTAGTTAAATTCAACTATGAATATAATATAAACTATAGTAGGTATTAACATTGTTAAAATAACAAGTTACATATGAATAGTTGTAGCTCTAGTCTGTAAAGAGTGATTTATGTGTAGTGAGTATAGAGATAAGGGGAGACGTACAGGGAGACGTACAAGAGACACACAAGAAACAGGAGGGTAAAGGATAAGGGGGGGAGGATGGGTATAATAGATTATATCATAAGGTTAATCTAATCATTTCTAACATTGTGTAGTCCAGGCATTTCAGTTTGAGTATAAACATATGGAAAATGAGGAAGACATAAGAGTATAAATTCATGTACCATGAGCAGTTGCATTTAAACAGTTAGTTAACTGGTGAAATAGTACCATTTAGCATTATATTTAGGAATAGTGTTTTGATTATTGGCCATGCACATTTCCAATTTATGAATGTTACAAATAGTATTCCACCAAATTTTGGTAGAAAGCAAACTAGAGTCTTTCCAGTTAGCATTGATGCATTTTAATGCTATACAGATGAATAAATCATAAAGTCTAGCAGAGTCAGGTGGAATATAAGTTGTAATGGCTAAGCTTCCTAAAAATATATTAACAAAGGAGAAAGGAACATCAACACAGAAGATCCATTTGAGAAACTTCCAAATTTCGTGCCAAAATTTAACAATATATGAACATTCAAAAAACATATGCATATACGTAACGGGAGATAAACCACATGACCAACATTTTGCATTATAATTCGGATTAGACTTAGCCAATTTGGCCGGAGTAATGAATGCTCCATGAATGAAGAAATATTTGCTGACACCGATAGTTGTTTAATTTTGGAAAACAGGCAGAGCCAAATATGATCTTCAAACATGTAGCCTAAATCAAGTTCCCATTTCAGACGGATTGGGCAAATCTTAAAAGTTGAGGTGAGCAAATTGTATATTTTTGAGGCTCTAACTTCACTGACCATGGTAATGTGCATTAGTCTGAGGGCATCTGGAGTAAGAATTTCATAAGAAAATTGGGCAAGTGCATCAAGACAGGAGTTAATTAAGTTATTGTAAAATTGAAAGTCCTTCTTAGGTATATTAAATGTGGTAGAGAGTTGCTCGAAGGAGAGGATATAAGGACCATCTATAATGTGTTGGATGAATCTCATACCTTTCTGAATCCATGTTTTGCGATTAAGGATCTTATTATTAATTACTATGTTCTTATTATGCCATTGTAACGGGGAAAGATACTTAATGGGGGTTTTAGTATGGGGAAAGAGAAAAGTTTGTAGAGCTAATACGGATGCTTTAATAGGTTCCAAAATATTTTTAGATGAATGTTTAAATATGTATATATAATCAGTGATATTATGTGGTTGAACTACTTGTTTTTCTAATGTACACCAAGTCGGGATGTCAACGGATTTAGGATCCATGAACCATTGTCGAGACTGTTTTATAAGAAATAACGAGTGATATGACTTAAAGTCAGGGAATCTAACACCACCCATGTCATAGGGTGCTTTCAGTTTAGTTAGAGCAATTCTTTTACTTTTTCCTATTCCCCAAAGAAAATTAAGTAATATAGAATAAATGAATTTAAAAAAGGAAAGGGATAAGGGGACGGAGAGGAGCTGTAAGTAGTATAGAATTATAGGAGTAAGCATCATTTTAATTGTATCTAAAAGCCCCCACCAGGAAAGGTAGAGTGGAGACCATTTGGATGTAAGGTCCTTGAGGGTGTCTAGTAGTGTCATAGTATTGAGTTTGATAGTATCTAGGATAGTAGGGGCAAAACGAAGACCTAAATATTTAATGGAGCTACTGCACCATTTTAGGCCAAAAATGTCAATGTCGTGTTTAAGACAGTAGGGATTTAATGGCATAATTTCTGATTTTTGTGTATTTAATTTATATCATGAGACCTGATCAAATTGCGATAATGCATTCAAGAGGTATGGAATATGAAGTTTTAATTAAGATAAGAACATCATCCGCATTTGCGGCTATTTTATTAATTGAGGCACCTACTTGAATTGCCGGGATGTTTTTGTTAGATCTTATTAATTCTGGTAGCGGTTCAAGAGAGAGGATATATAGTAATGGTGAAAAGGGGCATCCCTGATGCGTTCCTCTTAGCAAGGGAAAAGAAGAGGAAGTCTGACCATTTAAGTAGATAGCGGATTTGGGGGCAGAATAAAGGAGTTTAACAAGTGAAATACATTTTTCACCACAACCATGCCAACGTAGAGTTTGAAACATAAAATTCCAATCAACACGATCAAAAGCTTTTTCCGCATCCAATGCAATGGCAGCATAACCTTGAAGGTCTTTTTTGTCATTAGCTGCAAGGTTGTTGGCATTTAGTAAGAGTCTGGCGTTAGAGGATATGTTATGTGCTTTTACATAACCTGTTTGATCTGGTTTAATTAGATTTGGGAGTGAGGATTCAATTCTGTTGGACAGTATTTTGTCAAAAATGTTGCTTTCTATATTGATATATTGGGTCGATAATTGCTGGGAAGAGGAGGGTCTTTGTCAGGTTTAGGGAAAATGATTAGTAAAGCTTCTGAAAAGGACCCGGAGGAGCATTTTCGTGAAATAAAATATGAAAAAAGTTTTTTAAGTTTAGGGGTTAAAACTTGGGAAAATATATTGTAGAATTCGGTAGATAGTCCATCAGGGCCGGGTGCTTTACCTTTTCCGAGGCTATGGATGGCTTTGGTAATCTCAATGGAGGTGATGTCATTTTCAAGGTGAGATAAATCAGTTTCGGGGTAAGTGGTTCGATGTTGTGATGTTGTTTCGGGGTAAGTGGTTCGATGTTGTGATGTTGTTCAAAAAGGAATCGATATTATCTTTGGGAATAGCACTTTCTGGAGTATAGAGATCAGTATAAAAATGTCTAAAGCATTCCAGTATTTCATCTGACCGATGATGCATTATGCCTAATTTGTCTTGAATGTGAGAAATTTTAACTTTTTCTTTTTTGGTTTTTAAATAGGAGGCAAGCATTTTTCCTGCCTTATTAGAAGTTTGATAAATCTTTGTTTTGTATTTAAGTATAGCACCAGTCATCAAGATATTTTTTCCTAAGTTTTTTATTCTTACCTGAGAGGGCCATTATGTGACCTCTAAGGGCCGCTTTGAAAGCATCCCAATTATTCACAATGGAGGTATCGTGGCCTTGGCTGTCGTTAAAGTATTGTTGAATGAAAGCATTAATAGATTGAATAGACTTTGAATCATTTAAAAGAAAATTGTTAAGTTTCCATCTGGAAGCACCTCTATTCATACCTGTAAGGGAGAAGAATGTGATAACCGGAGCATGGTCAAAAATAATAATGTTGGAGATTTTGGAGTCTATAATGGATCCAGATAGGGTCTTAGTAGCAAAAATATAGTCAAGACATGATAATGTGTTGTGAGGGGGGGAATGGAAGGTATAGTCCAAATGTGTAGGATGAGATATCCTCCAAGAATCAATTAGTCCTGCTTCCCCTAGACAGTTCACAAAGGATTTGTGAGTTTTGTTGGGTTTAAACATGCAGCTGGATTTTCGATCTAAAAAAGGATCCAAGACCTGATTGACATCACCACACATTATCAAATTGGTGAAGTTATTTTTCAGAATCATTTGTTTAATATTATTTCAAAAGGAGGGGTCTGGTAATGTAGGACCATAAATATTGAGAATTGATACTTGTGTCGTGTCAATTAAAAGTTTTACCCAAACCCATCTTCCATAGGTGTCTGCATCTTGGGCAAGAACTTTGTAGGGTTGTTTTTTACTAATTAATATAGCAACTCCATTTTTCTTGGATATAGCTGGACTGGAGATAACCTCCTTCACCGAGAGAGACTTAAGTTTCATTGTTTCTTTGAGGGATAAGTGTGTTTCTTGCAGGCAAGCTACTGTTGGTTTAAATGTATTCAAGTGAGATAAGACTTTACATCTTTTCATAGGATTCTTACAACCCTTGATGTTCCATGTTATGCATTTAAAGATCATTTAGTTAGAAGAAATTTGATATTCATACAACTTATAACTATAGTGCGATAATAAAAACATAGCATTTGTCATTTGGTTGAAATCATATATACCCAAATTTTTAAACAGAAGGAAGGCACATAGGGGGTCAGGGAAGGGAGAAAGGGGTTTGATCAAACCTTGGAGGGGAGTATACCATGTCAAATGAGTGATTTTAGAGATCAAACAGGACATGGGAGAGGGATTTGGGAGGAAATATAAATAGGGGATAGGAAACGCCAACTGGGTCGCTAAATAGAAAAAAAAGTGACCACCAGTGGAAGAGGGACCCAAAAGCACGCCCACCCCACATAATAAATATAATTGTAAAATCATTGCATTAGGTAAATAAAAACATAAGAGTAAAGTAATAGATACTAGGTTTCAAGTAGTGGGTGAGGAGGTGTCCATGTTATCATTTTTAATGGATTGTATGAAGAGCCTTAAGTCAGCAGGATCGTCAAAGACTGCAGCGCATCCTTCGTATGTTACTTTAAAGGAGCATGGGTGGAATAAGCCATAGCGGACATTAAGTTGTTTTAGAGCAGGACGGAATGCCAACAAAACTTTTCTTCTTTGTGCTGTACTTCTAGCCACATCCTGTGAGATAAATAACTCACTGCCATACAAAAGGAGAGATTTACGTTCTTTAACTGCGGAGATAATAAGTTGTAGTTGAGAATATTCCAAAAGGTAAAATATTAGCGTTCTTGGTATCTGACGAGTTGAGGAAGAGACTGAGGGTTGACCAATCCTATGGGCTTGTTGTATATTAAAAGTAGTTTCCAACGGCAGATGTAGTATGGCCGGTAAGAAGTTTTGTAGGAAGACAATGGGGTCAGTACCCTCAGCTCCTTCAGGAAGGCCTGAGATGCGTAGGTTATTGCGCCTGCTGCGATTTTCTAAGTCTTCATTATTTTTTTGGAGTTCTTTAATGGATTTCTCTAATTGCGCAACCCTAGGAGAAATATCTTCTAGAACGCCAATTCTTTTCTCGGCCTCTTCCACACTTTTGTTAACTCCCATCCACCTTTCATCTAATTGCTGTAGCTTAGTATTTGTGGTTTCAATAAAGGGTTTGAGTGCCCTGATTTCAGCAAGAATGGCTTCAATAGCTGTGTCTGAAATACCTAGTGGAGGTGGTGAGTCACTTTTGGGTCTTTTCAGAGTAGTTGAAGAGGAGGTAGCATCCTTAGAAGAGGCACCATTCTTTTGGTTAACTTTGCTTGTTGCCATATCTGCGCAATTATTAACAGGTGTAAGTAGTTATGGCGTATGATTCTTTGTAGAAGTTATTTATTATGACTTGTAGTATATAATTATTACATCCATATTATTCATAATGCTTTACTCTAAGCTAGAGAGACCAAAAAATGGAAAAACCTAGAATAATAAAGCATATACTAGTGGAGATTACAAGAGTTATGTTGTCTAGAGCTGTTACCCAAAAAGAGAGGTTTCAAACTGTAGAGCTGTAGAAATACGCAGGTTGGGTGATTATAATCCAGTCTGAATATACAGTGTAGAAAAGTTGCAGCGAGAAGGTGTGGCAGTGATGTAAAATTTAAAGGAAAGAAGAGTTTTTGCAGAAGGAAGACTGAATAACGTGCAAAGTATTATAATTTTTTTCTGTATGTCATTATAATGTTGCCTAACGTCCCCTTCAATGTTCTTCTTGTCTCCTAAAAAAAAGTTGAATACTTGTATCTCCACTCTCATGAATCAAACCTTTCCCTCTTTTCTGTCAGCTTAAAAATAATGAAGTCGTTTTTTTTTGTTTTCTCGTTTTTTTTTCCCTTCAGTATGTTTTCACGTATAATGTTATCAAGTTCAATGTAAAACTGTTTCTTACTGTTTTTTTTTTTATCTTGACTCCCAGCAGGTGGCACACTCGTAAGAAGGAGCATCAAATCCAGGCCCAGTCCGGGTCGTCAGCTGACACGCAACGCTGCTCCTCTCCTCACGAGGGGCGGTTTGCGTTCTGACGTGCACCCGATGAAGAAGCCTGTGAGAGGAGCTTGCTGCGAAAGAAGCCATTCTACACGACGGAGCCGCGGAGAAAGTCCACCGAGCCAATCCGGGATGTCAGCAACGCTCAGCACGAAAAATCAGGTAAGTTTTATAAAAAAAATGTGAACCTAATGCAAATTAAATACTATGTGAGGCGGAGCCGATCCTCTAGGCAGCCATCTTGCCTCGGCGCCAAGCCACGCCCCCCGTGCGATTTTTTTTTTAAAAAGGCATTCACGTGCTGCGGAATGTCCCTGGAAACTATCCTGTAACTGGGGGCTTTGAGGGTGTAGCCGAAGGTGTGTCATCCACTTCGCCTTTCCCATTGATCCTGTGAGATCTGCAGCCCTGTGAGGCAGCACCATGCCACCATAGAAGGAGGCACTCACCCCAGAACAAATTCGGCAATCCTGCTACTGGGGGCCTTTCGACCTAGCCTGTTGCAAAGTGAACCCCTGTGAGCATGGTTGCTCCCAGGATGTTGTCATGGGTCATGTGGCAGTAGCTGTAGCTCTCGACTTATCGCGAGGTACAGAGATGTGCACCCCCTGACACGATGCAATAGCACTGCATTACCAATACTGCAGTTCCTGTAAATGATATGTAACGCGGTTTTCACCTGCAGCAGCATCTATATGTGCCTTTCAAAGTGACAAGGCCGCAGCCCGCGTGGCAGGCAGGGGCGAGAAGGCGAGAGGGAGGAGGGGCAGGAGAAAGGATCTCTCTCGTGGGAGATTCAGTTCAGGATGAGGACTCCACGGGAGGTTTGATTCTGAAATCAAATCTGCCCGGGTAGAGTTTATAAGGTGGGAATACACTTTGGGAATAGTCGGCTTATCAGAAACTCAGGGCCTGATTCACAGAATGTGTTCTTATGGGATTGTGCCATTATAAAATGCTTCTGTCAATCACACCCTAAAGCAATAGCTGCATCGTGTGCTGCAGGTGCAGCAGCAAGAGATCTGCTTGTGATTGGTATCATCCACACAAATGGCCATATTATAAGCCAGGGCATCCACGGCATCCGTTGGGCACACAAACACACACTGCTGTGCTACCAATTGGGAATGCCCACTAAGGGGAGGTCGCAGCCACCGTAGGGGGCGCTCGAGGGACATCCCACATAGAAGGACGCCCCCCTGGCTGCCCCACCGCCCCCTTCTCCTGACTGTACTTCTCCACCAAACCTCCAGGTGGTGGGGGGGGGGCTTTTTGTGTCTTTAATAGAATTATGACTTTCTGAAACATTAATAGATGGTCGTGAACCATGATGCTTTAGGGCTGGTACTGCCCCCTGTGTTGTATGCTGCAATAAATTGTGACCTGTGGTTTCCAAAATGTAAACTAGTGTCTGGCTATTTTTTATTAGCAGGTTAGGTTCTCAGGATATGTTATCCTCTCACGACAAAAGGGGTAGGGGGCGCCAATGGGGGCTGACACCGCTACGGTATTGAGATGTGTGAAAGCACACTGCTGCTTTTAATCTCAGGTGCATAAGCAGCCGCACTGGGATTTGTAAAGTTGTGGTGATTTTTGTGCAAAGATGTTTGAGGGTGAAATGAGAAGAGTGGTCTAGTCAGTTTACTGATGCGATTTTCGGAAAGAGGGCACCTGTCACATCATTTTCAGAGTGTTGAACCACCAGAAGATGGGGGAGTGGATGTTTTGGCTAGGCAATGTACAGTAAGTTGGCTAGTCAAGAGAGGAGGTGATGTTTCCCACCACGGTTCTGCAGTTTCTGGGCCTATCAAAGATGCAAGGCATTGACCTAGGTGCAGGTGGTGTGATGGGCTGTCCAGCAGCCAGCCTGTGGGCCAGCCAGTTAGTGCTTCCAGTGTGTTAAGAAATGCCCAGGGGCTTCATGAGTTATTGAACACTGTTTGTGGAGGAATCTGAGAAATGTGCCCCATGTCCTAGGAAGCAGTCGGGTTTTCAATCTATCTCAAATTATACCTGACATGAAAGACATAAAAGTCTATAAAATAGATAAATACATTCACTTTATAAAATAGGTAAATGCAGGTTCTTATCATTTGAGGATAGCTCAGGGAGTTCAAGTACCTTTTTTCCCAACCCAGTAAGATCAAGGGGCCAATGTGTCTGAGCCGTCAATCTGTTCCTGCGTGAAATGCATACTTCACTTATATGTAGACACACGGGCTTAAGCACTTATATAGGTTTGCACACATGAGGATTTCCCAAATAACAGAAGAGCTCTGGTTTCATTCTCACTGTTCCAGCCCACCCCTGACATCTAAAAACTATACTTTACAATTTGTTCAGAAAAAAAAAAATGAAAATGTGTTTGCAAAGAAAGGTAGAAGATATATTTTCGTTAAACAAAGGATGTCCTCCTAGGAACACCATATTGTGACCAGAAAGGTGCTTATTTGTGGAATTAACTCCCTTTAGGTTTCTGTGTCTCCTATCATTCAACGTGTATCCATAAAGTGGCATATGCAGTGTACTGGGAGAGGAGGAGGGTTCTCCCCATGCTCACACAGTGCTGTCTCACTGTCTGCCACTCAACGTGCTTGGCTATCAATGTTACTATAATGTCCTACTGGACAGTGCTCTATCACTCCCCCTCAAGATTTGCAATATCTGAGGAGGAGGAGTACGAGGAGAAAGAGGGGAGGAGGAGGAGGAGGATGAGGACAGGGAGGGGGAGTGTGAGGGGGAGGAGGAGGAGGAGCAGGAGAAGTAGGAGGAGGGGAACAACAATAACAAAAACAGCTTTGTAGGGATCTGCCTTCTGGCCAGATTAAATACCCTGCCCGTTTCTGCCCCTTGCGGGGGTAAAGAGTATGGGCACCTATGTACACCCTGACACCAGCAGTCCTTTTGGGGCTGCCCAAGGTTACAGGCTGCCTCTTCATGGATTGGAAGCAGGGGTGTTGCTAGGTCTAGAAAAGACCCGGGCCTAAGCTAATGTCAGAACTGTTGGGACTGGGGGCTAGCTAGCCTTTTGGCTGTAGCTCCTGAGATTCTATCAGGGGCTACAACCAAAAGACCAGGGGCTACAGCCCCCTTAGCACCCCCCTAGCAGCGCCACTGATTGGAAGCCAGAGGTGCTTTGGATGTTCAGGAATTGCAAATCAGTGTTGCTTCCAGTGACTATCCTGAAACATATTGCCATGCGGCATTCATTTTATTTGCAAGTTCAGTGATGACAGGGTATGAATGGTATATCAAGTCACGGTCATCTATGATCTTCTGGATGAAGAATGGTAACAGCTGAAGAGATCCACTGACAAAGGTTATATCAAAGGTCGTCATACACAGCCTGACAGTTGCCAATGAAAGGGGCTCCGGTTCAGTTATTGATAACGGTTGAAGAGGAAGGATGAGATTTAAGGCAAGTAGGAGCCTGACACTTCTGAAATCTCTAGGATGCATTAGAGGAGGATCGTGTTACCAACATCACCAATGCCTGCAATGCAGTTTAGAGATGCTAGCAGGCAAATACTGCATTTGTTTCCTGAAAAATTGACATGATCGCGGATTTTGAGGGTTGGGTTTTCTTCGCCACGATCTTGGCAGATCCGTTTGAAGTGATATGCAAAAGTATTGGTCGTTAAGGTGTGGCAAAGATTTTGGATACAGCGCAGATTACAGCTATGGGTCTTATCTTTTTGTATTTTAATATGTTTCTAAAATCTACTGTCACCAAATCTTTGGACTCATTGCACTTGGTTACTGGAAGTCCCGGAGGACTGTTTAACTAGTTGGAAGGGTCATGTGTAGTACCGTCTGAAAAAGGATAATATTCCTCAATAGTTTTGAATGACTGTGGGAATGAATTCCCATATTGAGGGTTTTGACATGAAATGGACCTCTCTCGAATTTTGCAGAAGTCGCAGAAAGGGACAGGATAGATGTGTGCTTTGTAGATACATACCACAGCAGTTGACCTTCCCTCAGAGAAATGTTGGCCCAGGTGGTAGAGGGTAACGTACGACACAGAGTGCCTTGAATCGCGGGCATTTTTCCAGGTTGAATGTCACAGTGGTGAATGTCCTGTGCAACAAATAATCAAAGAGTGCCCATGCCATCCTTTCTTTAGATGTGTTTCTTTATTGTTGTGGAAATGGCTGCTTTAACACCCCATGTCACCTCACTATCCCTTCACTTTGTCTTCCCTTTTCCCCTTTTTATACCTGTGGATAAATATAATTGTATATATATGACTGTTAATCCTGATGTGTGCAAACTTATATAAGTGCAACAGTTCCCATAAACCGTTGTGTCTATGTGTAAGTGGGGTTTGCAAATTCAAAAATATGCCATATTACATATAGTTTGCTGTTTTAAAATAAATCAAGTTCCTGGCTAAAGATTTATGTTAGAGGCCATTTACAACTACAAACAAACAAGTCATGTTCCCAAAAATGCCCCTTGTGCTGCATAATGTTGAGTGTAAATATAAGAGATTGACGTGACGAAAATTGAGAAAATTAGATGGCTGTATTATGAAATAATGTAGCTCTTTTGATCTTTTTGCACTGGCACATTACGCCAAAACAATCAGATTGGACCACTGCTTTTTTTTATTAAACTCCACACACATTGGGACACCGTGTTATCAGCTGCCCAATGCGGAGCTGCATCTGCTCGCCGTGCCATGCCAGTGCTGTGATTCTCTTGGGTGGCTTGAGAATCAGAGAAAAGTTATATTTCCCCCATGAGGTTTGCGTGTTAATATATCTGGAGTAATGTGGCTGAGGCACTCACAAGGTGGGTGTTTCAAAACATGCTCCAGTTCAGAGCAGATACTGAGGAATAAGGGCTCTCTAGAGAGGACAGACGCCCCATGAACAGAGGCACGGTTCCTAAATAAAGCCTACCTATCATTTGAACAGTCTCTGGTGTATTTGTGTCTGTCATGAGCACATGTGGTTGCTCTTGTTATTGTAGCCAGAGACTCCCAGATAAACAATAAGCCCTCAAATTGCAGCTGCCAAAGAAGTGAAGAAGGGGAGAGACTTCAACTGATAGTCTTGGGACGAGAGCTCAGGGGCAATGCGCTCAGCAACACAGGTTCGATCCCCAGGTCCGTGCTTGGAAACCTCTGGGTATTAAGCCATTATAAATAACCGATTACAATAGACGTATGATAAGTTGAATCACACGTGGAACCAATGCCACACATTATCAGATGCAATTTAATCGATTCAGTAATGCTATTCTGCAATGGTAAACACTGGTAAAGATGGACAATCATCTGAACACAGGATTCACGTCTTTGGCCTTGGAACCACATTCCAATGACATGAGCAGAGTGAAGGGTTAACCCGTGTGCAGAAAGAGACAATGGTCCTTTTTAAAAGAGGTATCTGAAGCCATGATACAGGAATTAAAATATCGCGTGATAGAATAATACATAGTGCATAGTTGTGAAATGCACAGAACATATGACACACCATGCACCTTTTGTATAAATCAGATCGGCTTTGATCGTGCACATGAAGATGTCATATCTTGGCTGCTATAAACTTTTGAAAAAACGGAGCGATCACATGTAAAGCAGGATGTATTATCAAAAGCCATGATATTATTTGGCAAATGGTGGAATGTGTGCAAATCAGATTACGAGTGAATTCAAAGTTTCTAGTAAAAAGCTAAGCTGGTGATGTCAGAGACAGGATACTTTGAAGAAGAGGAGGAAATGGTTTCTTATGCCTGGTGGTGACCACTCTATTGGTGTTACAGCGCAGATGCTTTCCCCGTAAAGTGGAATATTGTGCCTCTTACAAGGGCATCCAGACCTTTTAGGGGGTACATTTGCAGTACTTTTGTGAAGATCTTTTGAATTGTACTCATGCAGGCCAGTTCAGAATTGTCGAGACGGCATACACCTGTGCCCATTCCATTCAGCAGCAGAGTCTTGGCGGCTCCCAAGGTTCTTAGCAGACCAAAGGAACCACCACCCCTGGCATGGCACACGTTGATCACATGATGGGGAAGATCGCCATGCCTGTAGTAAAAGAGCTGCTCGGTGTTAAATCTCACTAGCAAACCAGTGAACTGCCCATTGTGCCACTGCCATAGTGTGTTCTGTATTTTGTGTTTCCCTTGTCTCTATGCTGCTATGTCCTGTGCACTGTGTGGGTTGACCCATGTGGGTGGAAGTTGTCACCATTCATTTGGCCTGGAAGTCCTCCTTCCTCCAGTTACTCCTGCTACCGGACTCTACAGCACCACCACCTCACTGTACCCTTCTTATTCCTCGTGTACCTTGCTACATTCCTCCATGTTTTCTGGATAATGACTGACACTGGACTGTTTCTGGGCTGGGCTTTTTACATTGTCCCTGGATGGTTGGCACGTGCTGTGTACATACTAGCGCATTTCCTGGATTGTCTTTGCTACTGCGCTACGATTGATTGTGCTTGTGTGTATTGACTGGGATTTCTCCTTGACTTCTTTGTGTGACCCTTAGTTTGTGATTGTGTTGAACATGTGGGTCCCTACCCGGGATGGCCTGATTCTACTGTGTGCTCTTACTCCATACATTCTGACCTACACTTTTTCTCTAAACATCTATTAGACCCGTCAATGTGCTGACATGTTAGGAACTTGCACATTTTTGTTTTTTTCAACTCTTGTGTCGCCAGCAGGTTTTCTAGTCTATGACTCTGGCACTTGGGAGTGACTGTGGGGTTGCATCGGTTTCTCGGTCACTGTCATATGACCCTAGGTATGTGTTCTGGGTCAGGAGGTGAGTCAGAGATGTGGGCCTGATTCACAGATTGTTTTCCCATGGGATTGCGCCATTGTAAAACGCTTCTGTGAATCAGCGCCTTGGGATTGAACTATTCCCATCGCACTGTGGCTTTCACTTATTCAAAAGCCTGACAGACCTTGTACCGGGGGCCTCGTCCTCTCTTACACCTCTCTGCCTATTGTCCAGGCAGTGTACTGATGCTGCCTGGAAGATAGGGACTGGGTAGTGGGACTATCCCCTGGGACCTCTGCAGCCCAATCAGGAAAACCATGATATTAGAAAGGCACAATAGTGTAGGGAGAGTCTGAAAGCATTCGCGGAAAGAGGCGATGGAGGAACATAAATGTGTGCAGCTTATTTGTGCTAGATGACGATTCCATAATGTATAAGGGGGATCTGCAATGGGTATATGGAAACACCTACTATATAGTTTTCCCATTCATAGCTAACAAGGACTTTCAGAGTGAATGTTGAGAATAGTCCTCACGGTAAAGTAACAAATTGTAGTTTAGGCGAACAAGAAGCTTCATTGGAAGATGTTTCTGACCAATGGAATCGGTGCTATGTGATGAGCCCTCCCCCTCCCGTCCTCGAAGAAGCAGACCCAACGGGGAAGCAGATCGTTAGACTGCATCAGCTGAAGTATGCAGCACCCAGACCCCTCCAAGGTACAGTGCCATATCTGAGAAGCCCTGCACCTACCTGAGCTCTCGACCTGCATCAGCACACACAAGCATTTTATTTAATATATTTGACGTGATTCGAGCGTGAGCGTCTGAAAATGGCCGCCGCTTTGTGGCCATCTGGTTGCTAAGCAACCATAATATTCCTCTCTGCAATCAGCCGACGGATTGTCTGTGACCCGCCTCTTACAGTAGCCAGCTGCACTGGAAGGTGTGAGCCGGCGTAGGGCCTACGCACTAAGGGCTGCGCTATAAGGGCCAGGCCTGTCCGTGCCCTCTTCTTCATTAGCCACAGACACGATGAGCGGAAGGGCAGGAGCCCTCCCCCCATTCCTCGAAGAAGCAGACCCATGGCGAAGCGGATCGTTAGACTGCATCAGCTGAAGTATGCAGCTCCCTGCCCCCTCCTAGTTACAGTGCCATATCTGAGAAGCCCAGCACCTACCTGAGCTCTCGACCTGCATCAGGACACGCAGGCATTTTATTTAATATATTTGCCGTGATTCGAGCGTGCACGTTCGAAAATGGCCGCTGCTTTGTTGCCATCTGGTTGCTGAGCAACCATAATACACATCTCTGCAATCAGCCAACGGATTGGCTGTGACCCGCCTCTTACAGCATCCAGCTGCACCAGAAGGCATGAGACGGCATAGAGCCTGCGAACTAATGGCCGCGCTTTAAGGGCCAGGCCTGTCTGTGCCTGTCCCGGACGGTCCGCCGACCGCCGGAAAAACTATTCTCCTAGTACTCTGACCTAGGCACGCCCCATTTACCAACTTTCCTATCGAAGGTGAGCATCTCCTACACCAACCTAACTTTAGTAATTTGTCTAGCAACGCTTAAATCGCCCATCTGCTAGCGGCCCTTATCTTGCCTACTGTCTGTGCAACTTTTATAACATACAGCCACCTCGTGTTGCATACTGCCTTGCTACTGCACATTATTACTTCACTATCAACCTACTACCTGCTCTTATCAACTGTGTATATTCCTGCACATTGTTAATTACCATGGTACAACCATTAGTTGCCTAACGATGTTTGCAATATCTTATCAACTGCACTCCGCACTTCGCTAGGAAACACACTTAGCTAGAAGCTGTCTGCATATACGTGGAATTATCTTTGAGTATTGTGTAATGCATTAACCATATGTGGGAAATTGATGTTGTCTGCAGATTGTAATAGTCCGCCTGCTGATAGTTTTAACACCAAAAATCACTATGTGCAACTTATTCCTAAGCTTTAATTGCATTGGCACTGCTCAAACCTCATTCATATAGGGACCTAGCTGCATCCAACCATGCTAGTCTGGCTAACGATTGTCATGTTCCCTTTCCACTTTTTACCCAACCACACTCTTTGTTTAGGTAGCCACTACAACATTCATACGAATAGGCTCTCCAAACCAACCTGCTTGCCCATGGCACTATCCTATCCCATGCCCCACACCCTTCTTGCCCTCTCTACCACCATTTCCACCTACTATGAATGATGCCATTATCACCAAACCAATGACCAATAACCAAATCGCCTACTCTGATGCCTCTTCCAACACACGCCATGATCACACACCGGAGCTTAGCAATTCCTTTGTACCCCAACCCCTAACCGTCTCTGGTAACAACAGACAACAGCGCCTCAGAGCACATACGCAGCACCATACCAATTACCATACAGCTAATGATACATTGACCAACACCCTCCACACTGTAGGGTATTTTGTGGAGATTTGGGGCCTGACGGTATTTTATTACCGCCGAAAAATAACTTAGCAATAATCACTCTTTGTATTCAGATTTGGCCATGTGCAACAATAATACAATGGACATGCATTATTTCAGCACCCAGACCTGCATATTTGGTATACGTGGTTGGTGGTATTTTGGTGAGCATAATTCCCTTGTTTTATTTGTGGCCCCAATGTCCAGAATCCCTTATCTTTGCTTAGATTTTTCGTGTGATCACTAGAGAGACCTCAGACCTGCATTCTAGGAATACCACATTTTCCAGTGATAGTGTTGGTGTGCCACCATGGGCGAACTCACTGACTTATTTACGACAGAGAGCTATATATGGTAGTCTTGTGGTAATTTCCACTACCTTATATACGGTAGGGAGCTATGTTCAGAGAGTCTCTCTTCCCGTTGGCTCATGTACCTCCAACGAGCTATGCTACAGTCACTCACAATTATTCATACTGATTCTGACATGCACACATCTGTCTTAAAATGACCATTGCACTGTTTAAAAATCTCCCCACATCATCAGCATTGTAATGGTAAACAATAAATACACCACCCGTCTGTTTTCAAATATTTTTCTGTATTATAAAAGTTGTATTTAAACACGATCTCATTCTTTACAGAAATAAAATGGTACAGTCAAAGCATTGTCTGTGACACACTGCAAAGAGAGTGGCGGAGAACAGAACTCAAATTGCAACATTAGCACTTGATTAAGACACGCACAGGAATCCCCTTTCCTACACTGACTGCATATTTTCGTGCACACACACGGCTCCCACGCTTATGTAATTACCTTATCTGAGTTTTCTTCAGCTGTTCTCTTTCTGAATGTAGCTCCCTTGAAGATTAACCCCAGTAAAAGGATCGCCTTTCCTTCTCAAACCGGGGTCATTGCCTGGAATTCTCAGCTTTTGCAGATAGGAATGCCTCCAACCAGGAAAAGGTCTTCCTCCCAGCTCGGCCAAATCTTGACTGTAGCAGGACGCAGGAATCTGCATTCAGTCAGGAGTCCCACAGCCAGGTCTTCTCCCCAGTAGTGCAGAAAAATGTCTGCCTGTCTTTTTCCCCGTTACTGCCCACTAAAACTTTCCTCTCAGCCCTCTGTATGACGTGTCCCAATGAAATCCATCATCTCTCATCCTCCTACTCTTCAACAATAGCTTCGCTTATACATTTGCAATTGTTGCAAATCTGACTTCCTTCTTCCTGCAGTTACTGTGCACAAAAACACGGAGAAGCAGGCAGAGAAAAAAAAATCTGCACACACATTTAAATGGCTTTCAGAGTATGCCTAATTCTGCAGTGGAGAACACATTTTATTAGTGGGTTATGTTAAATAAGGTTTTATTAGTCAGGTTAATGGTTAATAGGTTAGCTGTTAATTTTCAAATGTGTCTCTCGCACCATAGGCATTTCAGGTGAAAATAGTGTGCATTTTCAAATGAGCACGTGTGCTTTTAACTGTAAAAATAGATTTGCATCTTATATATTAAAATCGTTTTTGACTGAACAGCCTGTCTTTCCTTGTTAATCTGGTAACCCATATAGCAATGCACCGCACCCTTGTGGTGGTAATGCAAAAAAAAATGTGCTACTTGTGCAGTAGTGCTGTACTCTGTGCTGTTTGCTACCTGTGTAGTAGTGCTGTACTCTGTGCTGTTTGCTACCTGTGTAGTAGTGCTGTACTCTGTGCTGTTTGCTACTTGTGCAGTAGTGCTGTACTCTGTGCTGTTTGCTACCTGTGTAGTAGTGCTGTACTCTGTGCTGTTTGCTACCTGTGTAGTAGTGTTGTACTCTGTGCTGTAACACGCTAAATATCCTTACATATACCCTCCTTTTGTTTTTAGAACTTGGCTATAATCCAAGCCAATTCCTAAAAACAACTTGTTCTTTTTTGTTTTACAATATAGCAATCCAACAAAATGAATATTCATGTGCATCAATGAAAATTTGCAATCAACATTTCATCTGAGTCCATCAGTTCATAAAATGTTCCACATTTGCCTTCTCAGTGGAAGTGGCATTACTTTAAGTTTAAATTTTCCAAGTCAATTAAAAACAACGAAATAAAACAACTAACTAAAACAAATAATTAATATAACAAATTAAAATAAATAATTAAAATAATAAATACGTGGAACTTCATATGCCGGAACTTCTGTTTTGTCTCTTTTGGTATGTCCCGACCAGCGATGTTATTCGGTTCATTCGAGTATTCTTTCATCTTGGCAATCTTGAATCCACAGCAGTCATCTCTTTTGGCATTCCGGTTATTTTGTCTTCACCTCCACCTGGAGGCAGGCATCTTTTGGTCTTCATCCAGGGGACTCCAGGACTCCATCGTCTCTCCCGTGGGCTCTGATCTTGGAACCTCCGATCAAATAATGTTAATTGTCTAAATCAAAATAGAAAATAAACAAATTAAGTACATAGCGTAATACTAACTACATCCTTTTGCCAAAAATAAAACATGCTTGGTAAAAATATTTCATTTTTTTTTTTTTCTGAAATTAAACACAAGTTAAAAGAAAACAAACAGATATTCAATATTTAACACACTTTCTCTCTGCACACCAACCATGAGCTTCCATTATATGTGCATTTATTTATTTATTTATTTATTTATTTATTTATTTATTTATATTATATATTTTTACATATATTACAGTGTTTATGTGCCATGATAACAATCAACTTTTTTTTTTTAACTTCTTTGTCACTGCCTCCTGACTACACCCACTTATTTTCTCCTTTTTTGTTCAAGGGACTTTATCTGTCTCTACATGCTCAAGCTGCCTGATCTCATGTCTGGGATGGCATGGTTTGATTTGATTTACATGGACAAACCGCTCTATTGCTGTTTCACCTTCATTTTTCAAACTTTTATACACTACAGTAGAGACCTTATCTATAATTCGAAATGGCCCCTGCCAGGCCGCTAGAAATTTAGAATTTTTCTGTTTACTTTTTCCAAAATGAAACTTGTACACCTGATCCCCTACACTGTATTCCTTTGCTGATGTCTTTTTATCATAATATGACTTTGCACTGTCAGCAGCTCTTTCCAGATTTCTCTGCACAAAAGCAAATGCATGTTGCAAATGCCTCCTCAGTTCATCAATATATTAATGAACTGTGGATGCACTCACTAGAGTTTGCTCATGTGTTCTGTATAGTAGGTGTTGTGGTAACACCATTTTCCTACTTGTCAAGACCTCATGGGGGCTAACACCTGTTGCTTTGGCAGGAGTCGACCTGATTGCCATCAGAATCAACGGTAAACGTAAATCCCAGCTGGAACCTGCTTCTGCCACAAATTTCTTTAAAATATCCACAACAGACCTATTGCTTCTTTCAACTGTACCTGAAGACGCCGCCCGATATGCGATATGTAGTTTCCTTTTTACACCTAGTATTTGCCATACCTTACTCATTAGAGTACTTGTGAAATGACTTCCTCTGTCTGACTCAATTCTTTGTGGCAACCCAAACCTTGAGAACACATGGTTCACCAGCAATGTGGCTGCTGTTTGCGCACTACAATCTGGTGCAGGAATGCATTCAATCCACTTTGACATCAAACATACCACACTCAAAATATAACGGTGTCCCCTGCTCGACCTTTTTAAAGGACCTACATAGTCTATTTGCAAATCTGACCATGGGAGAGTTAGGCCTCTTTTCATCAATGGTGCTCTATGCATTGGTGAAGCAGGTTTAAATTGGGCGCATACTAGACATCCTCTAGTATATAATTCCACATCTTGGGACATATGTGGCCAGTAAGCATAATCTTTTAGTATTTCTAATGTTTTTTGTGAACCTCTATGGCCTGCAGTTATGGCATCATGTGCATGGTGTAGCATTAGTCCTCTGAATGAAAGGGGTACTACCCACTTTATTTGCCCTGTTATGGACTCTCTAATCATGAGTCCATCCTGTAATCTAATTCGTGTTTTGTTCTTTAATAACACCCTCAACTCTTCTTTTCCCATACAATCTTTTTCTGTTAAAGGATTTTGTTCAGGATCTATCAAATGATTATAATAGATTCCCAAAATTTAATCATTCTTTTGTGCCTCAATCAAATCTTGGTCTGGCGTGTCATGACTCCACTGCACCACCGGTTGATCTACCTCCTTTGGTGCTTTAGAACGTGTCACTGCATCAATTTGTATTTCACCCATTAAATAATCAATATGTAGCAATTCTCCCATCACAGCCCCAATCTTAGCCAGATGGTCTGCCTTATCATTTCCCTCCTTATCCTCTCCTGGTGTTTTTAAATGCCCACGAATTTTTCTCCAGTATATTGTTAAATTATTTTCTGACACCAATTTGTCTATGGCTTGTATCATTTTTCCATGTTTAAGTGGCTTTTTGTTATATGTAACCATGCCTCTTGCTTTCCAACCAGGCAAATACTCCACAAAGCTATTCCGTGCATAGTCAGAATCAGTCACCAGGACAATTTCACTGAACTTTTTATCAACTGCAGTAGCAATTGCTTTATAAATGGCTGCCAATTCCGCCACCTGACTGCTCCTATCTCCAATCCTCATCCCTATACTGGGAACGCCTTCACATTTCAACCAGACATTTCCTATTCCTGCCACTAATTGTTTATTACTGTCATTTTCAATGTGAAAAGCACAACCATCCACATATACAGTTGGCAAATCCTTGCATGTTTTTTCATCAAAAGCTTTGTGTGGTGATTGTTCAAATTCCTGCAAACTAGTTTCCACTTCCATTTCATTTGGTATTTGTTCAGCTTCACAGTCATGTAAGTCAGCTAACCCTTGAGCAATTGGGCTCTTTTTATTTTGTCCATATCTCACTTCTACGGGAAAACCTTGTAATGCCAGCGTCCATGAAGTGATTCTGGATTGCGCTAGATTGCCTGATCTAATTCTTTTACTCTCTAAAAATTGCAAAGGTTGATGATTTGTTTCAATAATCACCTTTTCTCCCTGAACAATGGGGCGGAAATGTTGTAGCGCCCACACAGTGGTTAATAGGGCCTTTTCACATTCATTAAATTTCATTTCAACTTGGGAAAATGCCTTACTTGCATATGCAATGGTTTTGTGATTCAAATCGTGTTTTTGTGATAATACTGCTGACATACAATGTTCAGAAAAACCTATTTCTATAAAGAAATCCCTGTCCTTTATGGGGTATGCTAAACATGGTGCCTTTACAAGACATTCCTTCAATCTAGCCACTGCATCAGACTGCTCTCTTTCCCATCTCCAGGGAGTATTTAGTTTAAGCAGTTTAGTCAATGGTTGAGTGATTTCTGCATAATTCTCAAAGAACTTTCTGTTATAGCCTGTCATCCCTAATAAACTTTTTACTCCTTTCACATCTTTAGGATCTTTTAATCTTTGTATGGCCTCTATTTTCTTCCTTTGTGGATTTAGCCCATGTTCGGTTACTTCATGCCCTAGAAAGTTCACTTTTTTCTTGCACCATTGTGCTTTTTGCAAAGATACTTTGGCGCCTGCTTTCTTGCAATTGGCCAAGTACATGTCTTATTTCATCAAAATGGCTTTTCAGGCTTTCATTTTTTATCAGGACATCATCCACATAAACTATTGTTCTTCTTTCCGCTGCATCCGGCATGGCCTTTCTCAAAAATATGCCAAATTCACTCCCACTATTGATGTACCCGAACGGAGCTCTAAGCCAGGCATATTGAGTCCTGTCAAATGTAAAGGAAAATAAGTGTTGTATCTCCTCTGCCAATGGCACACACCAATATCCAGATGTGAGATCTAATGTGGTAAATACATTTGAACCATGTATCTGAGCTAGGCCCTGATCAATGAATGGTAGTGGCCATCTAGATACTGGTACTCTTTTATTTAACTCTCTTAAGTCTGCACACAGCCGCCATTGACCATTTGGCTTTAACACACCTAAAATAGGCGTATTGGATGTGCTATGAATGGGCCTGATTATTCCCCGTGATTCCAAATTTTTAATAATCTCTGCCAATGATTCTAAACATGCCAGCGGTAGTCTATACTGGCGTACAAACACTGGATTTCTGCTACAACCTTCTGGTAGTGTGGCCATATGTAAATCAGTTAAACCACAATCATAAGCATCTTTTGCAAATACATCCTTAAACTCCATAAATATTTCCCTCAGATTGTTTCGATCCCCATCGCTGTCACATGCATCCGCTAAGGAGATCTGCTCTTCTACCATTCTGGAAAATTCTGGAAACTCTTCTGGTAAAGGAATCTCAGCGCTTTCCTCTAACTGTGTGGCTGTGTCTTTTTGTAGAGCTGCCACTTTTAAATATTTTGGCATATCAGCTTCCACTTCAATGGGCTGATTTCCTGTTTCATTTTCATTTAAATTAAATATTATGCAATCCTCTTGATGGCAGCACACTGTCTCATTTGAATCATAAGGATACACAGAATGAATTTTAAATATTCCTTTGGGCTGAGAGTCCAGGTGTTCTGGCAACTCGCCCTTGGCATCTACATATTTTTCAGGAATATTCCCAATCACCATGTTATTTAAATCTGCCGTATAATGTGATTTTTGTATGGCCATTCCTAATGGGGAGTTTTCCTCTAAATGAATATCCTGACAACCTTTATTATTTACCATGATTTTTACAGATCCCTCACCAATGTCTACCAATGGAATGTATTCATAATCCAGGCCTTGCTGTTTTATGGATTCATTCAGGCATACAAATGCATCAGAGCCTTTCATCTGCTGTCCATTTTTGCATTTCAGTGTTATTGTAAACTGTTTTGTAAATGCAGGAATAATAGTATTTTTCCTCATTTGTAATTCGACTGCATAAGGAACCAGTTGTGCACAATGATAAGCCCTTCTTTTGTCTTCAAATTCAGGTGCCGGCCCACCTAGGCGTGACCATATTTTTTGATTAAGGAAATCTAACACCATACACATTCTGTGCATGATGTCATTGCCCATGTAAAATTCATTTTGTGCTCCATTCACTATCCATACATTATGGTAAATTGTTTTCTGCCCAATGCTAATTTTAAGCATGCATCTGCCTGCAATTCGGTTTTCAAAGTCTGGATTGTCCAACCCAGAAACATATTGGTTTTTAATCCTAAATTTCGGGATTTCTTCCCTCTCCATAATTTTTTGCAACAATTTCTCATTAATGAAACTCCTTTCATGTCCAAGCGCTAAAGTGGCTTTTATTGTTTTAAGATAATCATTTATACCAACATGAACCCATGGTTGCTCATCTTCCATGTGTATTTCTGCCAGAGTGGTAATGTGTTTTTCTGAATCTGTTTTAGGAACAATATTCTGTTTGCATGTTTTCTCTTTTAAATAGAAACGTAATGTGTGCTCATCTATGGCAGTCTGCCAATCTTTCCTTGGGTCCAAGTATATTTGTACAGGTAGTTTTTCATTGTCGCTCTGATCTTTGTCTTGACACATTAATATAACAGTGACACTAGGTATGCAGCTATTCTGGAGATATACCTCCACAGCATCATTTGTTTTGGCAACGGTGTGACATTCTTTTATATTGCTGTTTTGTGATTTTAGTTTCTTAGGCCTCAATGGTTTTTTGGTTAAGGACCACAGCACTCCATTCACCCCATCTATGAGAGGAGACAATCTTTTCAGGCAATCTGTTCCCATAAAAAATGGAATTTCACAAATAGATGTGATCAATACCTCTTGTTTCATTCTGTGCTTTCCTATTTTTATGTCAACCTCAGTTACACCTATAATGGGCACCTCCTCCCCATTAAAGTTATGCACTGGGCCTTGATTTTCCTTCACTGTGATCTGACTCTGTGGAGGCCTCCCTTCATTGATACTCTTTACCAGCTCCTTGGACATAATTGTGGCCTGTGCGCCAGTGTCAATCATAGCAAAGGTGTGGCACTTTTCTTCTACAGTGATGGGTGCATAATATCTGTCCTCAACTTCCTCTAATACACATAAGAAGTGTGAATTCTTACTGAGTTCAGGGCTCACCTTTCTCAGATCTTTCTCACTTTTGGCTAAGCACATTGGTAAATGAAAAGACATTTTTTCCTCCTTTTTACCCATTTCTGTGCGAGATATTTTATTCATTTCTCCATGTTCAGAGGTTTTTTGGAGTGTGGCCACTGTTCGCCCATCCATCTGGGTAACATCAGAGACCACATTACAACCTTCCAACTGAACATGTGTAACAACATCATTCAGCAATTTGTCATTTTTTAATTCTGTGCATTTGTGATCATTTAGTGTAATACCAGCCCTTTCAGCCTCTTCAAAAATATGTGGCTCAAAGAATTCTTCAGGTGATTGACTTGTACCCTCCTTGTGAGTATTTCCTTTTTCTGTCTGTGTTTGGTCATTGTTTTGCTTGCCCAGGGAAGGAGCTATGGCATCCCCACTTACTCCCTGTTCACTGGTATTCCCCATGCATGAGTCATTTTTCTTAAATCTGTTCCTTTGTTCTTTTGGAATTCCTAATGTTTCTTTTTCATTTGTGCAAATCTTTACTGTTTTATTTAGCTCTAAGTTAAACCGTACCTCTTTTTTAGAAGTATTTGCACTTTCTGTCACAATTTCATTTACTGGTACTTTCATTTTTAATCCATTAGGCATCTCAGAGTCGTTATGCAAAATTATATCAGAGCAATCTGTCATTTTGGCACTCCAGTTATCATGAGTACTTAGTCACTTTTCGGAAGCCCCCCGGTCATTGCTATGGCCATCAGCCCCCTCTTTGGAAGGTTGTTTTTGCGCTGTATAGAGCTTTCCTATTTGCTCAGCTAACATTTTCACTTGGGCCTCAAGGCACTGGAACCTTTCCATCTCTCTAGGATCCTCTTTCTGTGGCCTAGGTCGATATTGGTTGTTTTCCCCCTGATTGGATCTATTCTGATACCTCTCAGGTGATTGATGCCGGTTGGGATGGTTTCTGAACTCTTGATTCATTTGTGGAGGGGAGCGGGTTGCACCCATCCTTTGATTATAGTCCCCTGGTGGGGAATCATTGTACTGGCGTGGACTGTAGTTCACGTTTTGCCTCATGTCCTGTCTCTCAGAGTGTGGGTACTGGCCCCTATGTTGATTTCCATTATCAGTAAATCGATCCACATATCGGGGCCTATCCTGATTACCATATATCATGGTGCTGGGATCAAATCTGCTCTGTGTCCCCAATGACTGGTAGGGACCATCATTTCTTTGATCTTGATTTTGTCTCTGGTTATTGTTCATACCTGCCATATCAGGCCGATATCCTACCCGGGGTCTATCCCCTAAATATCTAGGGCTGATGTAGCTCTCTCTATTACTAGGATCATGTGTTTGGAACATTGGTACAGGAAATGGCGATCTTTGTTGATTACCCCTTTGTTCAGGTGTCACATTATTTTTACCTTGGCTTTGAGCAGACTCAAGGGACATTTTGGCTGACCTGATTTCCATTACTGTGGCTGAGGGTTCTTTAGATTTAGGCCTGGTATCTTTCATTTTATCACTTTCTCTACCCTGACAATAGAGTACCTCATATAGCTTTGTGCTTTGATGTACAATCCATTCAAGGGACTTGTCACGGTCAAATTCACGGACCAATTGGGATATGATGTCTTTCTGTAGCCCATAGAAGTATGCGGTTTTAAACTCATTGGAATTTGAGTCAAAAGATACATCAAAGCGAGAGAATGCTCTTTTGAAGTCTTGTAAAAATTGGCGAGGGGATGTATTAGGTCCAGCAGTAATTGTGTACGCGACTTTCTTTGCCTCCTGCAATGACTGAAAAGGAGAAAAATGACGCCTAATTTCTTTTTCAAACTCCAGCCATGTCATATTCTGCTGTTCATTTAATCCCCTTATGATGCTGGCCGTCGGGGCATCTAAAGTTAAATGAAAATATTGTCTGTACTGTTCCCTAGGTATCTGGAGTGCTTTAAAAATGTCATGCACCGCTTCTAAGTGATCCTCAATGCAGCATTCACCTCCCTTTTTAAATGGTTTGATCAGGGCTTTAATGGATTTCATTATTTTTATGGGGCTACTTGTTGCAATGCATGGAATTGCACTATTTTGTGATTCAATCCTGTTTTCAGGTGTATGAGATTGGTGGCTGCCCCCAATGGGAGTATCAAATCCCCCAAGGGCGCTGCAACCAAGTTCAGTCACCGGCCCAGTCTCTGGGGCACTAGCTCTTTGGGCAGAGCTAGACTGTGGAATGTGGTACCCTGCCGCCTCTCCTGGGACCTGGGAATGCACATTTGCTGTTCTAAGTCCTTACACTTTTTAAGGAGTCTATTGGCTTCATCATGCAAATAATTATTTTCATCACTCATTTTATTAATCACCTCCTGCATATCGCACATTTGCATTTGGCATTCATTGAACTCTTTATTTCTCTTGTCTCTTTCTTGAATCATTTTAATCATTTCTTGTTCTGCACTCCGGAGATCACCTTCTTTTTCACAATGTTCTTTTTGTAAAATCTGCATTTCTGAAACAACCTCATCTTTATCCTGCCTAATGTGATCCACTAAGGCTTTTAAGTGTGCCAATTCTTGCTCAATATCTTCAAATTGTTTCTTGCTTTTGGATAACTGAGTATCAAAGTCTCTGCATTTTAATTGCATGTCTTTTTGGCATACATCCAATTCTGCTCTCAACATTTCCTGATTTTTACTTGCCCCCTCTAATTCAGTCTTTAACCTGTTAATTAGCTGAGTATCATTCTCTTGCATTCGCAGGGACTTGTTTAAAATAAACCATATTTTGCCGCATAGCCGTATTAAACAGTCTTTCTCTGCACTTTTATCAGCTGCATTCAATAATCTTGTAAGGCAGACCTGAATTATGCTGCCTTCTGCAAAAATATTGTCTAGTTTTTCTTTCTGCACCTCACCCTGAATGCGGTTACTCCATTCTAACGTGCTATTCGAAGACCAATTCCCATGTGCAAATAACTTTGCCTCTAAATATTGCACTAGATCTGAGAATGTGGTTTCCCTTTGTGACATTCTGAAATTCGTTTTTAGTGGCACACTGCTATTATAAAATGGGTTCCCTTTAATGTGCAAATGGCAGTGTGAGACACGCTTGCCACGCCCAGTAGGTACTCTATGATCACTTTCCCAGCCTGCAACGCACCATAAATATGTAGGGTATTTTGTGGAGATTTGGGGCCTGACGGTATTTTATTACCGCCGAAAAATAACTTAGCAATAATCACTCTTTGTATTCAGATTTGGCCATGTGCAACAATAATACAATGGACATGCATTATTTCAGCACCCAGACCTGCATATTTGGTATACGTGGTTGGTGGTATTTTGGTGAGCATAATTCCCTTGTTTTATTTGTGGCCCCAATGTCCAGAATCCCTTATCTTTGCTTAGATTTTTCGTGTGATCACTAGAGAGACCTCAGACCTGCATTCTAGGAATACCACATTTTCCAGTGATAGTGTTGGTGTGCCACCATGGGCGAACTCACTGACTTATTTACGACAGAGAGCTATATATGGTAGTCTTGTGGTAATTTCCACTACCTTATATACGGTAGGGAGCTATGTTCAGAGAGTCTCTCTTCCCGTTGGCTCATGTACCTCCAACGAGCTATGCTACAGTCACTCACAATTATTCATACTGATTCTGACATGCACACATCTGTCTTAAAATGACCATTGCACTGTTTAAAAATCTCCCCACATCATCAGCATTGGTAAACAATAAATACACCACCCGTCTGTTTTCAAATATTTTTCTGTATTATAAAAATTGTATTTAAACACGATCTCATTCTTTACAGAAATAAAATGGTACAGTCAAAGCATTGTCTGTGACACACTGCAAAGAGAGTGGCGGAGAACAGAACTCAAATTGCAACATTAGCACTTGATTAAGACACGCACAGGAATCCCCTTTCCTACACTGACTGCATATTTTCGTGCACACACACGGCTCCCACGCTTATGTAATTACCTTATCTGAGTTTTCCTCAGCTGTTCTCTTTCTGAATGTAGCTCCCTTGAAGATTAACCCCAGTAAAAGGATCGCCTTTCCTTCTCAAACCGGGGTCATTGCCTGGAATTCTCAGCTTTTGCAGATAGGAATGCCTCCAACCAGGAAAAGGTCTTCCTCCCAGCTCGGCCAAATCTTGACTGTAGCAGGACGCAGGAATCTGCATTCAGTCAGGAGTCCCACAGCCAGGTCTTCTCCCCAGTAGTGCAGAAAAATGTCTGCCTGTCTTTTTCCCCGTTACTGCCCACTAAAACTTTCCTCTCAGCCCTCTGTATGACGTGTCCCAATGAAATCCATCATCTCTCATCCTCCTACTCTTCAACAATAGCTTCGCTTATACATTTGCAATTGTTGCAAATCTGACTTCCTTCTTCCTGCAGTTACTGTGCACAAAAACACGGAGAAGCAGGCAGAGAAAAAAAAATCTGCACACACATTTAAATGGCTTTCAGAGTATGCCTAATTCTGCAGTGGAGAACACATTTTATTAGTGGGTTATGTTAAATAAGGTTTTATTAGTCAGGTTAATGGTTAATAGGTTAGCTGTTAATTTTCAAATGTGTCTCTCGCACCATAGGCATTTCAGGTGAAAATAGTGTGCATTTTCAAATGAGCACGTGTGCTTTTAACTGTAAAAATAGATTTGCATCTTATATATTAAAATCGTTTTTGACTGAACAGCCTGTCTTTCCTTGTTAATCTGGTAACCCATATAGCAATGCACCGCACCCTTGTGGTGGTAATGCAAAAAAAAATGTGCTACTTGTGCAGTAGTGCTGTACTCTGTGCTGTTTGCTACCTGTGTAGTAGTGCTGTACTCTGTGCTGTTTGCTACCTGTCTAGTAGTGCTGTACTCTGTGCTGTTTGCTACTTGTGCAGTAGTGCTGTACTCTGTGCTGTTTGCTACCTGTGTAGTAGTGCTGTACTCTGTGCTGTTTGCTACCTGTGTAGTAGTGTTGTACTCTGTGCTGTAACACGCTAAATATCCTTACAACACCAAAGCACCACCAAGCCACCACCCTGCCAAGCCCAAAACCAACTGTGTAACAAGGGACCACAAAAACAGAAATATATCAAACACCTAAACCACCCTCGACACTCAAATGCTCTCTCATAAATGCTCACTCGCTTGGAGCTCACACTACTGAAATACATGACCTCATTGTTGAATAAAAACTTGACATCCTAGTCATCACTGAATCATGGCTTCATCAAGCCTCAGGCCCCCACGTCACCATAGCCGTCCCCCCAGAGTACACCATTCTCAGAACGGATAGAACCCATTCACATGGAGGTGGAGTAGCCATCATTGCATAAACTAAACTTAATCTTAGATCATTCCAAGTTAAAAGCCTAAAAGGACACAAAATCTTATTCGCCAAACTTCCTTTAGATGGCAAAACCGCCATCAATGTAATAGTCTTATATACAGCACCCAATGCCAACAATCAGCCAGAGATTGACATTCTGCTTCTACTGGCCCCCATTATCAAACCCAATACTAATTACATTCTTCTAGGAGATCTAAACTTGGGTTTCATAAAGCAGAAGCACTGTATTCCGCCATGATGAACTTGAGTTTCACCCAGTTAGTGAACTCCCCCACCCATGCCAAAGGAAGAACCGTGGATTGGATTCTCTCCCTCAACACTGACATTTCTATCAACTCCATCTCACCTTTAGACTGGTCAGACCATTCTAATATAATGTTCACCATCAACTCCATCGCACCCCCTGTCAAGGAAGGAATTCCCAAGTCCTATGAAACTAGAAACTTTCACAAACTCACTCCGGAAACACTAGAACCCTTGTTCCTCAAAGCACTAGATACGCTCACCCTTTCCAACGACAACCCCAACGCATTAGCAGATGCCTTTCACAACTGTCTCACATCAACCATCAATGCCGTAGCCCCACTTATCACCAAAATCAAGCGCTCGTGTTTTTGGTTCAATGAGGAGTTAGTAGTGCTCAGGAGAACCAAACGGACTTATGAACATACTTTTAAAAAATCCCCCTCACCAGAAAATGAATTAGTTTTCCAGGAAGCTAATAGAACTTATAAAAAAGCTATAATCTCACACAAAGCAAACGCTTTTAATACACGGATCAGTAATGCCGCCTCTGATTCCAAAGAACTCTTCACAATACTAAAAGAATTAGAAAACCCTACACCCATCACTAAGAGTACCAACACCAGCAAAGAATGGTGCACCACGATCCAAGATGCGCTTGCTGCCAAGATCAACCTCCTTCAAAATAAAATCCACAATAAAAAAACAACTCCTAGCAGATAAAGTTGCTACTGACACCTCCTCTCCCATCTCTATCGGCAACACCAAACCTATTTTCCATTTCACACCGTTGTCAGAAGATCTAGTATTTAACACCATCTCTAAACTCAAAGCATTCAATTGCAAGGGAGATTCCGTCCCGTCAATAATAGTAAAATCCTGTGCCCACGCACTAACGCCTATCATAACAAAATTTGTAAATGCTTCCTTTGACAAAATAACAATTTTGACCCCACTGTGCCTACTAACTACAGACCTATAACAACGGTCCCATTCTTATTAAACATCCTATATAAAATAGCATACAACCAAGTTCAAGCACATTTGGAAAAGAACCATCCCCTGGGCACCAGACAATCTGGCTTCCACCCTAACCACAATACTGAAACAGCCCTTCTGGACCTTAAGATCCAAATGGATTCCATCAGAGATTCAGGAAAACTCTGTATCTTACTCCTACTATCTGCAGCCTTCGACCTTGTCGACCATAACAAACTGTGCTCCACCCTAGCCAAACATGTCAACTTCTCCAAGGACGCCACTAATTGGATCAAATCATTCCTGGCTGAACACACTTCTAGAGACTCCATTAGCAAAGAAGCTGCAGATCCAATACCAGTCCTGCCTATCCCCCACCCTCTACAATGCCTACAAGAAACTCTCCTTCTCAGCACTGGATGGGGTGCCATCTATACAAATTTTGCAGATGACACCCAGATCCTCATCACAATCTCAGGGAATTACACACAAGACACCACCACTATAAAACAAATCTATTCCATAATTCAAAACTGGATGGCCCTAAATAGCCTTGGTCTTAATGATTAAAAGACAGAGATCCTTACTGTGGGGTCACATCAGCTCTCTCTCCTCGTCCACATCTTATACTTCCAAGCTTATCTCACTCAGTCGCCAATTCCTGACCCTGGCCAATTGCATCACACTATCAGGAGCTCTCATTTTATCAAGACTCGACTACTGTAACATACTATTTCTTGGCACTTCGGCTACTAATCTCAACAAATTGTAATTAAATCAAAATAAAGCCCTCAGGGCAGCACTGGGAATTAAAAGAAATCTGAGCACATTTCCAATACTAGAAGAGAACACCACTGGCTCTCAATCAAAGATAGAATTGTATTCACAACATTATGCACCACTTTCAAATGTCTACATGAAAACGTGCCCATATACCTAAAACATGTAATAACAAAAAAGGTGAGCACTGGATCCTTAAAATCTGATAGCCTCTCACTACTTGCCATTCCCCATATTAAAAAGACCAGAGCAGGAGGCGCCAGCTTTCAATATCTAGCCCCCAAACAGTGGAATAGCCTGCTGATCCTTATTAAACAAGAGATAAAACTCACGGGCTTCAAAAAACAATTGAAAACCTGGCTGTTCAATTAAGATCATTAAAAGAACAATTTTTTTTCTCCTTAATGCAAATATACCCTATTCTGTATATATACTACTGCTATGAACACTTACCCTCACCTGCTCTCATACATGATCTGCCTACCATTATTGGCTAATGTGTCGCTTTGTAATTTATCAATTTTTTATTCTGTCTGTATATGATTTGTCAACTATCACTGGATTTTGTGATGCTGTGTAATGTATCCTTATACCAAGCTGTCTGTAACCTTGCCATGATACCCAAGGGTCTGGGCGAGAAACAAATGTAATAAAATAAATAAATAAAAATTATATCGGATGACATTACAGAGAACAAATTAATAACACACGTTTAATAACAGAAACATCAATTTTTATATTTTTATTTGGGGGTTCCCCCCAACCCTCCCATTTCCCCATGCTTTTAAACCCACCCAACCCATTTGCCACCTCTTTTAACTCCTTACACCACCCCCATATTTTGTATTCAATATTTTTTTATTGTAAATGTTTTCATTGTTAATGCTTTCTCTGTTTTGTTATTCGTTATAATTACTGGATAGCAATGGAATCATTCCAAGTCTTAGAACCCAATCAGATGGGAAGGGCTATCATGCTATTCAAGACATGCTACACAGGGAAGGAGAGATCAGAAAAAAAGAAAAGAGAAGAAGAGAAGAAGAGAAGAAACAAGGAATCTGAGGGAGCCAAGGACTTTGGATGAGTAGCCATTCATGAAGCTCTGTTAGGAATATTTAAACAAAACAGAGGGAACTCAAGTATAGAGCATCCAGAAGTAGGAGAAAATGCCAATGTTGAGCTCTTGAATTGCAAAGTAGATTCAATGCCCTTCAGAGACCAGGATACCCATTGTGAGGAGGAAAGAGTCCAGTGGAAGGATGCAGGTCTATACATATGGATCCCTGCATGCTCACCAGCCTAAGCAAGACCTGTTTTTCTGTTAGCAACTACAGCCTTTTTAAATTAAAATACAAAATAGGATTCCAGTGTGATTAATTTGCGTGTTTATATCCCTGTAGTACCTAAAAAGACTACAGAGGGTGATTACTTCTGTCAATTTCTTCTTAGTAAATTAATCCCCCAAGCTATTACTACTGTGCCCGTGATCAATAAAGGCACCTGACATCACATTTTAAAAGTTGGGTTGCAAGACCTGACCAAAGACCTTCCAAACACTCAATGGTTATACACGTGCGTACATTTTAGATTATGGGCCTCATCACGACTTTGGCGGTAACCCTTAAATCCGGCGGTCACGCTATTACCGCCGGATTTAAGGGTCCGCCAAATCAGGGCTTCGGCGGATTTCGCCCCAGCTCTTGGCTGGGGGAAAAACCTCTGAAAATTTGCGCTATTACCGCCGGCGGGAAATCCACCGGCGGTAAGAGCGTGAATTTTCCCCATTGAGCCCAATGGGGAATGGGACATTCCCGAATGGGCTCAATGGGGAATGGGGAATTACATTACCTCCGAATTCGTGATCCGGCACTATTAGCGCCGGGGAGTTCAGCGGTAGGGCTAATACAGAACCATCCAAAGTCGTGATCAGGCCCTATGACCCTTATCTACAATATATGATTCAGACATTTGCTTGGATTAAATTGTCATTGTCACATATATTTAATGTGAACACAAATTGAATACCTTTGAAAGTGCAGAAGCAATTCATTTTAAATTTTAAATTAGGTAAAATGATCAGACCTAAGTATGACTCAAATCAGTCATTTATGCATATGTTGATTTGGAAAGTTGTCAAAATGGTTTAGGCTGCTGAATTGCATTTTAATTTCCCACATATATTGCCTGCCCATTCGAGGTAGCAACGTTTAAATAGGCAGATTTTTCATGTTTTCTAATTTCAATTCATGTGTTTGCAAACAGTGAAATGTTTGCTGTAACCCTGAGTTGTGGATCCAAATAATCAATATTTTGTATGATTTTCAATTGTGAAATAAAAATATTGTGGGATTATATTATTTTGGGCATATGGGGTTGCTCTTATCCTTTCATGAATCTGAAACAGATAATTGTGCAACCCTCGCCTTGCTGTCTGGTGGGTTGTTATAAACACCTTGCCTCTTTTTTTCTCATGTTTCCCCACCAGCCTTATCTATCCATTTCCATCATACAATTCCTTATGGAATTGACTTCAATGGAGTTGCACCCGTTTTTCTGCTTAGTTTGTTTAGACTGAACTCGTTTCTTTATTGATAACTAATTAGGTGAACAAAGGACTGGGGAGCTTTGGTTATACTTTGAGCGTCCGAATGAATACAAAGTGCCAAATCCTGGGGTAATAGCACTAGATTATAGACTGCCTTTCCTGACAGGCAAATTAAATTATAACATCGTTTTCTGAGTTGGAGTAGCAGGAATAACTTTGGTTTCACTGCATTAGTTCTTTGAAGTTCCAGGGACAGATCTGCATGCAGATGGACCACCATATATTTTATTATGTGACAGCGTTCTGGACAGGATCATATGGAGGAGTGGACAAAATTGCTGCAAGGAACCGAAATCGGGTACATTTGCTTCCAGTTTCAATTTGCCATTAGAGCAGATTTTTTGTCTTATTCATCTCATTTAGATGAATTTCGTTTTCACATTTGCAAATTTTGTTTTTGAGCATGTTTGCCCACATAACAGCTATCTATAGTGCTTGTAGTATAATTTATTGTGCTTTGGAGTTCAGCGCCACTGAATGTGATAACATTATTGACAGCAATAATGTGGCACATATAGCCAGCCCTATGTTGTTAACATAACATATGGGTATGCAAATGGAGACAGGCTGCAGATTTAAAAGTACACCAGAATATTTTTTTTCTCTTTTTCCTTTTTCTCTTACTTGAAATGCCTCATTCACAGGAGACTACATTAGCTGACTAATTAACTGACTTAATTAACAAATACTAATATTAATACTAACTCAATAACATTATAATGTAATCATTATGTGGAAAAGAGGCAGAAAGACATGCTCTGAGATTCATTTTAAACGTGCATTTTGTTTTTTTTTCTCTCTCTGTTCGCTGTGTTTGCAGGAAGACAACTCTGCATGCCAGGAAATGAGTTTAGCTACAGTTTCCCACTGTAAACATTGAGCTATTGTGGAAGAAAGGAGGATAAGGTCTTTTGAATTTGATTGGTGCAGACTGTCTGCAGTGATTCCACTTAAGCATAGGGGGATGAGACAGAGGTTTGCTGGTTAAGTCTGACAGAAAGAAAGTTCAGTTTGTTTTTGCTGAGCTGCTGACACGAACCATCAAAGACTGGGCATTCCTAGTCTCACTTAACACCGGCTTGAGAACTGCAGATGAACTGCATGTTCTCGCTGTACACTTCGAACTTCAAGATTACGAGGACAACCCTGGGCCCATTCCTCGGAGGCGGCGAGTGAAGGGAGGTCGTGTGTGGGAGAGCTACAGATAGCTGGTCATTATCCAAGTGAATTGAGGTTGTGTGCTGTACAGATGACCTTCTATAAATATCAGGCAGGGAGAGTAGCAATAGGGAATCCCCTGTGTTTAATTGCCAAGCCATAATGTTGCAAAGTAAATATTGTTCTATCGCTGTAATTTTTCCTTCTTATTGTTACAAATAATGTGTAGTGAATCTTGTTTTATTGCTGCATTTGTTTTCTCTTCTGTTTGTTAGATAAGGTGGCAGCAAGAAGGGTAAGGTGTTATTTAGAAATGCAACTGTTTATAATACAAATATTATGGACACGAACCGTGTAGAGTGTTTTTGCTTTTGTCTTTTCTTGGTGCATTTAGGATAATATTTCAGGAGAGGGGGAAGATTTTTAGGTAATACATGTGTCATGTTTCCCATGCAGATGGAATAATAGCACTAGCAATTATAAAAAGCTGTGTGCGTGTTTCCACTCGGTGTGTGGTGTCGGAGTGGAATTTAATACAATAGACATTGCCGGGTGTACATGAACCAGCAAAGAGGCCTATGGAAACATAGTTCACTAATGTATATAAATTAGTGATAATACCACAGGTTATTGAGAATGCTATATGTGAAACTGTGGTGTTTCTGAATGTAAGTCCGAGGCCTCTATAGATCAAAAGAACAGTCTAATAAAAAGAAGAGTTTTGTGTGTATTGGGGCCACAAATAAAACAGAAAAATGATGCTCACCAAAATACCACCAACAATAATGTATACCACTAACTGATCCCATATAATGTAATAAGGAATGGTCACTGAAAGGAAATAAGGCCAAACCCAGTCTAAATGCAAGGAGTAGTCATCGCCAAATTACCATTATTTTTGGCGGTAAGAAAATACCGCCAGACCCCAAATCTACACAAAATATCTAACATGCTACAGCTCTCCACCCCCTATCCTCTATTGTCTGACTCTTAGGCTTCTTGCTCCAACTTGTTATGTGTGCTCCCTGAGGCCCATGGGCATGAAGTGCGTATAACAAATAAATAATAATAATAATAACAATATAATAATATGTGTTGCTGCATCCAATTACCGAACATTGCAGGCAAAACAGCCGAATAATGAAATATCGATCAAGAAAACAACCAGAAGCCCATTTCCCTTCATGGATGAAATTGGCAAAGGGGTTGCTTTTTCTCAGAATTCTCCAATTTCACTAGCCCTATTCACCAGGCGAATGGTCAGATTATATTGATGTCTGAAAAAATATTACTCGCTACCAAAATGTCATATTTGGTGTGCTTAAGTTGGTGGGGTTAAGTTTCAGAACGTTTTCACTAATCCATTGATCTAAAGCCAAGGCATAGTTGGCAACATTATTGGAATACTCCAATTGGGCACCAGCTTACACCGTAATGAAAATCAGCATGGTTAAATAAGTACAGACTGCAGTATCCAATCAGTGGGACTAATTGTCGCAATTAAAAGATGTAACAGACAAAGAGGGAAAGGATGGAAGGGTAAGTATCTGGTGTGTCTGTGAGGAGGGAGCTGGGCAATTGAGTGCTGTCCTCTGATCTGAAGATTTTGAGGACATGAAATAAGTATTACATTGTTTTCATTGAACTCAGTGGGTCCAAAGGGAGCAGGAAACACACCTCATTTGTCTACAGACAGCATAGGTGTTTCCATTGCTCCAGAGATTGCCAACATTCCTTCTACTTTGTCTGAAACCAGTTGTAGTGGGTCAAGTTAGCAATGCACTTTGAAGTAGGACAGTAGCTGCTGGATTACTGCTGTTGCCATAAAATCAGGAGAGTCAGCATTTGATAGTGACTGGCAGTTGCTTGGTTCTACCAGATCGAGATTATGAAATAACAGCAAGCATACCAGATACAGTAGTGAAACACTGCCTTGCTGCAAGCAGGGGCTAGAAACCTAGCAAGCAATGGTCCAATGTAAAACGGAAGCACTTGCTAAGGAAATAAACTCCTTAGTTCAGCAGAATTTAAATTGGTTAAATGGTTGGAGGAATGGTTGGAGTGTGAGGTTCATAAAATTTGTCAATTGCTCTAAAACGGAAGAAGGCATTAGGATTCATCCCAAACTGTGCTCTGTCGACTTGCACGCATTCTCAATTTGCTTGCCAAGAAAGGAGAGTAATATGTAAGGCAATGTGGAATTATTGATGGACAATGGCTAAGTGAACTGCTTTGAAAAGTTGAAGAGTCCATTTTGTGCCTCATCAGAATCCAGGATTTGTCTCATGTAATTATCTTTTCTTTGCTAAAATGTTATATTTTGAGATGGATGTTTTTATAATCCGAAGAGCCAAATGTTGAACAGTCATTTTCCAACAGGTGCTTTCTTTTTCTCTTTTGAACTATTGGAGAAACAAAGGAATCGTTGGTTTCAACTTGTTTCTTTTATTTTTATTCTCCAGAATGTTTTATTCTACACCGTTTTTAATCTTATTGACAATGTTAGTGAGTTGATACGATAGGATCAGGGTATTTTTTGGAGATATTTGTCGATGGGCAGTGTCCCAATGAGAAGCTACTTGAGTGATATTTCATCCTTTCCTTGGCCTCTGATGTAATGCTTTAGTGGATGTAGTAGAGGGGAATGATGCAGAAAAAGAGATACCCATCTTATCACACAATTCCCTGCAAAATAATGTGGCAGTTTTTAAATGACAGGCTCTAGCAAGGTACAACTAGGGTTTATTTTGACATATCAAGATTGCTTAAAACTAAGCTTTATCTAAACTAAGTCAGTCTGCGTGTGTAGAACATGGAAGGGACTTTTAAGGGGTACAAGAATTGGTACGTGCCTGGAAAGAAAAGATTAATTTATTAGTTTTGGCTATTAGGTGGCACTTAAGCAATGCAATGTGTATTGCGTCATTTGTATAGCATCTCTCGCCATTAATATAGTCACAACGCGCAGTAGGTTGAGAGCCGTCGGAGGGACCGGAGTCCAGTTATGGGAAATTCAAGGAAGTGCCAGTATGAGTGTGTGCTTTTTGGCCAATAGGAGGATATGAAGGGGTGGTCAAGTCCCTGCTAGCCACCCATGTCTTGCTGGCATGTGGATGGGTGTTGAGATTTTGTCTAGAGGGGGTATGCAAGAGCGGCATAGTCATATTGTTTGGATCTATCTATCACATTTTCTTCATGATGGTAGCTGCATTCTTAAGACAGAGGTATTGTGCAAAGTGTCTTAGATTAGTGTATGGTAGCAGATGCTTGCGTGTCGGTGGCTTTGCCTTCGGCTAAATTCCATAAGCATGGAGTGTGAAAGCTTCAATACATTGACTACGCTCTAGCAGTTGCCAAGATTCAATGCATGTACCACGCTTCTACAATCACCTAGATCTAACTCAGTGGCTACATTCTATATGCACCCAGCTTCAATACAATGGCTACATTCTTCATACACCTAGATTCAGTACATTGGCCACATTATACATTCACCTAGATTCAATTCACTGCCCCAATTCTATATTCCTTTAGATTCAATAGGCTAGCTACATTCTACATTCACCTCGATTCAATGCATTGGCTACATTCTACATGGACCCATATTCCATACATAGGTTATATTCTACATTTGCATCAGGAGAGGGTGCGCCAACCAACCAGGTGGCTGGAACACAGGTTGAGAATAGACAATCCCTGCCTGCTGTTCCAGCCACCCATGGCCCTACCCCAGGTGGCAGTTTTTTTGTCCTTTTTTTATTGTAGCGACAACAGAGACCCCCCAAATCACCCAATTCCCCTTCCCCCACTCCAACTCAACCGCACGACCGGAGCCTTGTGCTCCGGTCCCCGATCTCCTCCTATCAGGCTGCCATTGAAATTGAAAAGGGACTAGGTCCCTTTTTGGATGACAGTGGCCATTTTGGAGCATTTTTTCCATGGCTTCCATCATCCTAAAAGGGACCTGGTCCCTTTTCCATTTCAATGGTGGCGTGCCTTTTTCTTTTTCACTTTTTTCTCCGACGTGAGAGTGGCTCCCGCAGAGCTGATCTCCGGACAGATGAAAAAAAAAATCTATTTGCACTGCTGTAAATCCTGGGATGCAAATAGATTTCACTCCCTGGCGAGAGGCGTACATGGACTTTAACGGCTCACAGCCCAAGCTGAGGCCTGACTTCACTCGGGTCTAACAAAGCTCAGGCTGGTGTGCTGTTGCAGCCCTTTTACGCTGCCCTCCCCCCCCGCCGGGGCATGAAAGCTATATTTACTGAGGTTCAATACAATGGCTACATTCTACATGCACCTAGAATCAATACAATGGCTACTTTCTACATTCACCTAGATTCACTAACATAGCTACATTCTATATTCACCAGGACTGAGCACAATGGCTACATTCACCTATATTCAGTACAATGGCTACATTCTACATTCACCTAGATTATTATTTTTTTATTGATTTAGCTGAAATTCATCAACATTTCAATAATTGTAACAATTTTTACGATGAACAGTTTTAGCATCTAAAAATTCATTAGCAGTTTCAACAATTAAAAAAAATGAATTATACACTTGTGTATACACGATATCTTAATCATGTCATAGAATTCATTTTGTGAATAATCACGCAATCACAACAGACTTGGATATTCATGTAAAAGTCCAGCATAAAAGCAACTGATGGCCCTTACACATGTTCAATTTCACAGTGCATCCATTATAGATATAATATATGTAGCACCAACTGTTTTGCTTCATGGATACTTAAACAGACGGTCAGAGCTTTATCGTCTAATACTATCCCACATTAATTGTTATTTCACCTTCTGAAATTTTATTCAAGGTCTAGCTTACATTTAGGACTCAGGACACATTTTCAATTCATTTCGACCATGCCGATCTAGTGATCTAATGAAGTTACAGGTGGCAATACGGGTGCTAATTGAAGCGGTGGACAAAATCATAGGCCATCTGGCTTCAGGCAGCATGTTTCCAAAGTACACCAAATGCTTAGAGAAGTGTGTTGCTCTGGATTGAAGTAGAGCCGGACAGTTCATTATAAGATGTTCCATCATTCTTTTCCTGTCTGGACTGAACAGTAATGACAGAAATTTTGGTGCGTGTTGATGATTTTACGTTCGGCCAACAGCTCTCGTGTAGGCCATACATTCTGTCGCAGCCGCATGATGGAATTCCTGACATCTGGTGAATGTGATCTGCAAAGATAAGGTTCCATACTTCTGTACTTTTGTTCACCGTACTGTTCATTGTTGAAATGTTTGAACGTAGAGCATAATCTTCTAGTTTCTATCCAGTTAGATGGATACATTTAGCATTTAGCTCTATCAGGATTGGTTATAAGTACTTCTACAGATACATTTGCATTCGCTGAAATTTGCATAATGTGCTTTGTCCATTCTCAAGCAAAGGGATGTTGAGAGAAAAACATGTATGTTGATAGAGTTCTTAGCAAAATGTCTAGATTCGTCGAAATCAAGCATTTCCGAAATAAGGCGCATAGATGTCAGTTTTACAAAGCATTTAGCGAAATTAGTCACAGCTCATATCACAGCCAAGGTCCTGGAACAGACTGAGGGGGATGGAGAATTTGTCTCCAAAGTTTATTAAAAGAGGCAGTTGGTGTGATGGACAGAGGCGTTGCTAGGGGGTGGCTAAGGGGGCTATAGCCCCTGGTCCTTTGGTTGTAGCCCCGGATAGAATCTCAGGAGCTACAACCAAAATTCTAGCTAGCCCCCAGTCCCGACAGCCCCGACATTAGCGTAGCCCCGGGTCTTTTCCAGACCTAGCAACACCCCTGGTGATGGATCTAGTTTCCAATCCATATAGGAGTGTGGGTACAACTTTCTGTTTCCAGAATATTAGGGCCGAATCAATGGAAAACTTCCCATATCTGTGATGGATCACTCTGGTCTGCGATATTGCGGTAACGAATTTGCGCTGTATTGATTCCCACTGTGATTTAGAATTTGGTGAGCCACAGAGCAGCATCCCCGAATACATGTATTCAGAAACGACTTCCAAGTTGACATTCTTAATATTCCAATTCATTGTATTTCTCTTTGAGTTGCCACCTAGATTCAATACACTGGCTACATACTACCATTTAGCCAGATATAATGCATTGACATTCATCTAGCTAATAAGCTGTCTACCTATAAGAGTTACCTAGAGTTAATAATGTGGGATATTTTGACACATGCCGATATGCCCCACTGCACCACTTTACCAAGGTGGAAAGAAACAGCCAAAATGGATGCGCTAACCCCTGTGCATGCATAAATCTGAAAAACTGTGCGGGGGTCACAATCACAAAAGGCTGCACACCCCTGCCACACAGTCAAAGTGGGGGTGACAACAGAATTCTCACAGCAGGAGAATGCCAGTGGGTACTGTTACATTTTTTTTAAATATTTTTTTTTAAACTTTTCTTTATTGGCATAGCGAGAGATCAGACAATCAACAGAATGTACAAGATATATATGGTAGCAGGTACATGAGCGACTACACAATGCATAGTTAATACAAGAAGGGCTAGATACACAATTCAAAACATACGCGGGGCTCGGTGATGGACTAGTTCACTTCACCAGGAGGGGGGGAAGATAGTAGTTCTAGATCATCTTTGCTGTTCAGATAGGTACAAAATTCTGACCACACATTCTTGGGACAAGAGGCCTGCGGGAGGATGTTAATGTAGTCCTCCTCGCACGTTTGAGTCCAGGTGAGGGCCCTCAGCCACATTTCAAATAAAGGGGGGGAGCGGCACTTCCAACATTGTAATATGCATTTTATGGCCACTATGGTGGCGACATTCAGAAACCTGGACATTTTCTTCAATTCGGGGCTATCCCAGAGGCAGCACAGCTAATGGTTCTGGGGAGATCTGGGACGCTGTAATTTCAGAAAGAGCGTCTATTATAGCTTTCCAGTATGGGCCCAGTGCGTCACAGGACCAAAACATGTGCATATGATCCGCATTTGAAGATTTACCTCTAGGGCAGGAGTGAGCCTGAGTATGCGCAAACCTGTCCAATCTGTGCGGCGTGTAGTATAGTCGATTTAGGAGCTTATATTGTATACACCTATATCTGGCATTGAAAACGGTGGCACGGGTGTGTATGCACATTTTCTTCCATACTGCGTCAGTGATGGGGAGTCCCAGCTCATCGCTCCATATATCACGTGCCGCATGTGGCACCTCTGTAGAGTTGGTCATCAGCATTTTGTATAGCGAGGACACGATCCCTTTAGCCCCGGCCGAGTTAGTTATATAGTGTATCTCCGGCGAGTCTGGGGGCTCATCAGGGTATGAGGGCCACCAGGCTCAAAACGCTGCTCTCAACCTGAAGTATTGCAGTAGCTCTAGTGCAGTGCCAGAATGGCCCGGATGCCATGTCTGCGGAGTGATGGACTTCCCTTCTGGGTACAGGTCGGTCAAGGCCCGATATCCCAAGTCATACCAGTCCTTCATTAGGATTTTATCGTGTGTGGGGCTGAGGCCTAGGAATTGCCAAATGGGCAGCCATTTGTAGTATGGGTGAAGGCCAGGTTGTGAATGTAGTATTCGTTTCCAAGACATGGTTGTAGCCGCTACGGGGTCGGCCTGGGCATCGGTATGAAATGTGTGGTGGAGTATGAGAGAGAGGGTGTTAACTCTCTCACTTGCTAGCTTCTCGAGCTTCACCTGTGGGGGAGCATCAGTGAACGTGTACCAGTATGTGGCGTGTTTGTTGGGTCTGCGCGGCTGTCCAGTATTTAGCGAAGTCAGGGGTGGTGAAGCCCCCCTCCTCATATGGAAGGGTCATATGCTGCCACTTCTTACGGACCGCACCAGAGTGCCACATAAATTGAGCGCTTACAGAGTGCAGATTCCTGAAGTGCCGCCTTCCAGGCCAAATCGGCACATTAACGAAGATGTAAAGCAATTTGGGGACAGTTATCATTTTGATTAGAGCCAGCCTGCCCTACAAGGAGAGCGGGAAGTTACGCCATTTCAGCAGTTGGGCCTCCGCAAGCTGCGCCACAATCCCATAGTTATCGGCCAGTAGTGAAGCTTTAGTGAGGGATACCTGCACCCCGAGGAATCTGATACCAGTTGGTGACCAACTGAGGGGGAATTCACACGTCGGCTGTGTAGTGGTCGGCGTGAGCGGGAAGATGTCAGATTTAGTATAGTTTATGGAGAAGCCTGAAAAAGGGCCAATGTTTGTTATGTCCCGTATGATCGGGTCCAGGTGGGCGGTTGGGTCTCTGATATAGAGTAGTACATCATCTGCATATAGTGAGATGATCTACAGGGTGTCACGCAGACGTATACCTTTGCGCGTGTGTTTGTCTCTGACGCTGTCAGCCATGGGTTCGATAGCAAGCGCGAAAAGTATCGGGGAGAACGGGCAGCCCTGGCGGGTACCTCTATGGAGAGCGAAGGGGGCCGAGGTCCTGGTGTTGACCAGGACTCTGGCTATGGGGTCTGTGTAGAGTAGTTTGATATACAACATCACGCATGGGCCAATTCCCATTTTGTAGAGTACCGCCCACATATATTGCCACGACACCATGTTGAATGCCCTATGGGCATCGAGGGTGACTGCTACTGCGTTTTCGTTGGGGTCGATTCTGGCCAAGACATTGAACAAGCAACGGATATTGAGGGCCGTGGACCTACCGGGCACGAAACCACTGTGGTCAGGATGGACTAAGTGGGTCATAATAGGGAGGAATCTATTTGCGATAATGTTACCGAATATTTTCATGTCGGTGTTGATCAGAGAGAGGGGTCTATAAGAGCCACATTCGTCAAGCGGTTTGCCTGGCATGGGTAGCACAGTTATGAGCGCTTCGCGCATGGATTGGGGTAGGGTGTTCAAACTGAGTGCCTCGTTCCATACCTCCAAGAGTCTTGGTGCCAGGATTGCTACATGCTCCCAATAGAACTCGGCGGTGAGACCATCCGGGCCAGGTGCCTTGCCCATCGGGCAGTTCAAGATGACTGTGGTTATCTCATCGAGGTTGAATGCAGCTTCGAGTTGGTCGCTAGTGGCGCGGGAGAGGGGGGTCATGGGTATTTGGTCCAGCAAGGCATCAGTTTCTTGTAAACTATGTTCTTGCTGGGGGCCGTATAGGGTTGTGTAGAATGCAGTGAACGTCTCGAGGACGTCCTGGTCAGACCAGCACAGAGTCCTGCCTGCATTTTTGACACAGTCAATGCAAGTCCTGCCCCCCTCCGCACGGATGAGCCTGGACAGCGTCCTCCCCGGTCTGTCCCCCTCACCATATTTTCTGGCCACTACAGGACGGGCATAGTACTGGACCTCCCTCTGGGCGTGGGACTCGAATGTTTCCAGTTCCGCTCTGATCTGTGCTAGTGTGGTCGGGGAAGGGGCAGAGGCATAGTTCCTTTAGTTTTGCCCCCGACCACTGCAGGCTACTTTTGATAACTTTGAGGACCCCGGCTTCTCTAGAGATGCACATCCCCCTAATGAAGACCTTGAATGCCTCCCACCGCACCCCATCGGAGGTATCCCGCCTGTTGTTGCAGTCAAAGAAGGTGTTAATATCAGCCAGGATATCAGCTTTGAAAACTATGTCCTGGAGGGCCTCAGACTTGAATCTCCAAGAGGAGCAGGGGGGGGTGGTCCTGTTCTAATGCTATACGGAGTATTACCGGTGAGTGATCCGATAATGTACGCGGTAGTATATTAGTCTCCGTGGCCCTGCCCACCATGCAGCCCGATATGAGAAAGAGGTCTATCCTGGAGAGGCTATCATGAATCGATGAGTAGAAGGTGTACTCTCTAGACTGTTAGTTGAGAGCTCTCCATACATCTATGAGACCTAATGTGTCCATGTGCGCCTGTAGCCTATGGGCCGCATGAGATGGGGCTCTGCGGGCGGTCCCAGATCCGTCCAGCTAGTTATCCAGGATTAAGTTCATATCGCCACCCCACATAACAGGGATACCAATATGCTTTAGGAGTGTGCTGGTAACGGCGTCTCTGGAGCATCAAAGTTAGGGGAGTATGTATTAACAAGGAGGCATTCCATATTGGCGAGTGAGTAGTGAAGTATTACATATCTACCCTCAGGGTCAATGTGACTGGTGCGCAATGAGAATTGGACTGATTTGTGGATTGAAGTTAGTACCCCCCTGGACTGGGTTGAGTATTTCGTGTAGTATCTGTTGTTGCCCCACGTCGGGGCGAGGTATGTCGCTAGACGCCCCAGGGCATGAGTTTCTTGAAGAAGGAGAATCTTAATGCCATGCCTCTGGGCATAGGCAGTTATCCTACGGGCTTTAGTGAAGTTACTCAGCCCGCGAATATTCCATGTCATAATGTTAAGGGTCATGGTGTCGCATTATGGGACATCCCTGCAGTAGTATTCGTTCCCATGCCGTAGTTTGCATTCACCACTTGTATAGATGTAATGAGCTGACGTCTTGTAACTCTCTGCCATATCTTTTACTTTTAATCCAACCCCAACTTTGCCTCTCCCACCCTCACTGTCCCAACATGCAGTGCAGATCCCCCACCCTAGAACACAAGTGCCGCCAGTTGGGCCGACTACCACCAGGAGGTGAGGGTCGGAGGGCGGGATCCAACGCGGATAAGCCCACATTCCCGCCCAACAGGGGCCAAACATTAGGAATAACCAAATGAGAACAAACATTGCAACTGCAGCGGAGAGCGCTAGTGCCGTGCGGCCGGCAAATTATGATGCAGGGCAGCAAGTGCCGTCCCGGTTATGTTACTGTGGTAAACGGATCTTGCGATCGGCCTCTGAAGCCAGAGGGCACCCTCTGGCTAGTCAACAGTGCAGGAGAAGGTGGGTCACAAGGCTAGCTCCAGATACCAAGAGGAGGAAAGGCAGTGTATGACGTCTAGGAGCCAGCCTGCAACCCCAGCGCATGTGGTAGGAGACCACATCTGCTGAGTGGATGTAGTCAGGTTGCCATTAACACATCGAAAGACAAGGATCAGTGGACATGATGTGACATCTTGGGCCATGCTGTTTGTGATTAGTCGTCGTTGGGGGGGTCATTCCTCGGTCCATGTAGCGGTATTTGCAATTTGATGAATTTCACCGCCTCGTTCGGGACAGTGAAGAAATATAGCTTGCCCTTGTAAGTAATTTTTAGTCGCGCCAGGAACAGAATGGCATAGGGGATGTTGCGCTACCTGAGCAGCTTCTTCACGGCAAGGAATTGGCGCCTCTCCTGCTGCACCGCCAGTGAAAAGTCTGGGAAGATTCTGATAGTGTGGGCCTCAAACCGTAGGTCTCCCTTCTCTCCACGACAGGCGGAGGATGAGGTCTCTGTCGCGATAATTGAGTATCTTAGCGATAATGGGACTGGGGATGTCGCCTGGTCTGGGGCGAGATGATAGGGCCCGATGAGCTTGCTCCACTGTAAAATATGGTGAAAGGCCAGGATTGTCCAGCAGGTCTTTAAGTAGTTTTTCAACTGCGCCTTTCATCCGCCCCTTAAGGGCATTCTCGGGGACTCCGAGAATGCGCAGGTTGTTTCTGCAGGAGCAAGACTCCAAAATGTCACATTTTGCCTTGACACTTTTCATGTCACGCGATAGGGAGGCCACCGTGTCTTGGAGCGTGTGAATTCCATCCTCATTGAGCGAGATTCTATTTTCAGCCTCGGTGATCCTAGATCCCGCCTGGTCCACTCGAGTCTTTAGCAAGGCAACATTTGCGTTGATGTCATCTAGTTTTTCATGAAAAGAGGCGAAGTTTTTGGCCATGGATTCCATTAGAGTGATGAGATATGGCGTTGTGACACCATGGTGAGGGTCCGGGTCGGGTACGTCTTGTGAGGATGATGCCCGATCTAACTCAGCTCAGGGGACCATTTTGGTGAACTTGTCCATGGTGCCCCCTTGGGTAGTGCTCTTAGATCTGGTGGGCATTGTGGCCAGCGTAGGCCTGGAAGTAGTGAGGGCATACTGGCGGGGGAGGATAATGATGTGAGCAGGTGTAGGTCTTAGCGGGGTCGGAGACCTCCCCCCAATGTCACCGCCCCAGCTGTGTGTGGAGGCCGCAGCAGAGGTGTTCAATCACAGCAGCAAAATGGTTGCGTGTGGGTGTCGCCCCTGGGTGATTGTAGATTGTGAGATGGCGCCGTCAGAGAGGCAGGGCTGTGATGGCAGGAGCGATGTCTTCATGTGCCCCAGCTGCCCGTGACCGGTCTGGCAGGGTCTGCAGTCAGCCGCTCTGGAAGTGTCTGGGGCAGAGAGAACGGGGAGGGGGGCCACCCACCTCCAGTGCGTGATGGACAGGTAGTGGAAAAGTATGGCGAGGTGGCGATCCCCTGACCCCAGAAGGCACACAAGTAGTATGATAGGCCCTGGCCAGGTGAGCTTGGGTGAATTTGCGACCTGGTCTCAGTCAGCTTGCATGGGGGAGCCCCAGAATTGGCAGGTTAGTCTGCAGGAGGGCCCGTGTATAGCAGGGAAGGTGCCGCCGGGTCAACAATGCAGGCAGTGCACACGGGCACACACGGAATGGGCGGCGGCAGGGAGGAGGGGGGAATGCCGCACTCACTACCACCCGCTCCTCACCTGAATCTCCATGCGGGGGAGGCGCGGGTCTCCAGGCCTCTCGATCTGGGTGGGAGCAGTCTGTGGCCATGAGTTTGGGGCCGTGGGCAGCCAGATCAGGGTTTCTCTGGGCCGGGGGGGGGGGGTGGAGGGCGTGCTCCAGCGCAGGCCCAAAGCGTGGCTACATCCCGCCACAGCTCACCCCCTAGGGAGCCCCCACGGCCAGCGGTGTCAGGCCCCCACAGTGCGCTCCGGGCCTCTCAGCGATGTACGGAGGGAGGGGGTTGGGGCCGCCTCCTCGGCCGTCTCAGCGCAGTCCCAGTAAGGTGATCCCAGCGAGGGAGGCCGGATGCTACAGTGCACACAGGGCTCCTCTTCGATGTATGGAGGGAGCGAATGGGGGCCGCCTCCAGAGCTATCACAGTGCGGCCACAGGAAGGGAATCCTGGCAAGGGAGGCTGGTTGACGGGTGGGCGCCGGCGAGGCCCGCAGCCGGTCAGCAGTTCACAGGGATCGCAGCTGGGTCCCCAAAGGGCAAAACGGCCCCAAATGTGCACAGCACACGGCCACAGTTGTGCTCAATGCCTCAGCAAAGTGATGGTCCCGTGCAACAAAGAAGACCGCAGATGTTTTAGTATTGATGCCTATGCCGAACAGAGCGCCATTGGGTACTGTTACATTTAACATGAAGCAAGGCCACAGAATTGGGCAAAACCAAAAATGCCTTTTAAAATGCAGCTTTGCAAACTTCAAAGTGCTGTTTTGGCAATCGATCCATTCATCTTCCAGTGAACCATTGAAATTAAAAGGATTCAAATCACCCAGTGTGGCCAGAGAAGCCAGGACTCATTGACTGACAGCAACTAAGAAATGTACTTCATGAAAAAGGCATCCCAGCAACATTGTTTTCAGTTCCACGGGACAAAATGCAGCTAAAATGGCAAAACATTTAACAATTTCAGCTGTGTAGAGAAAACTCCAAGCAAAAGCTGGATGCTTACTTCCAGACTGCAGACAAAGTCCAGCACTTAAATGAAGAACTGGCGCTGAATAAAATGTTGCTGCAGACAAAACTCTGATGTAAAGGATTCAGTTTAAATGTGCTTTTTAAATGCTTGTTTTTGTGAAAGGACTAATTCTTTAAATGTCAAAATACCCTATAAACTGTGTTCATTTTTATATGTTTTAAATGAAAGATTTAGGTGGATCTTAAATTCAAAACCCCGATTGGAGCTAATGAAATAATTAATTCTGACTTGACAGTGCCCAGCCTGGGAAAGATGACACTTCATGTTGACACTCCTCTGCTAGCAGGAAGGCTTAATTGCTGCAGGAGGTTCTCGCATATTGAGAACAATGAACTGATTAGACATTCGTCTGTGGCCCAGCCAAGGACAATGGCATGCTGAGCACTTATCCCTTCAGGGGAGGGGCAGGAGACTTCCCTCTGTATCCCCACACTAATCAAAGGAATTTGACAGCTGTTACCAGTTGAAAGAAGAACAACAAAAAACTCCTGAAAGATATTTGTTGTTTAAAATGCCTATTTGTGATTAAGTTTTGAAAACCTTTAACTTTGCAACATGAAGGAGGACAAATCCAAAAATTGGTAGTTGTAAATCTAATTGTATGCTCTTTCTATGAAGACGTGAGTGAACCCTCTACCACATAAGGGACCAAAGTTACACACAAAGAATAATTGTGGCAAAACTATTGATGCTACAAATATAATATTGTATACCCGTGTTCTAGGGTTGATTGCCCAGATATGACTGAATTAGGAATTGTTAGGCCAAACCGTTATGATTACAATTGACACAATTTCACAGAACGACAAAGCTAGCTCTCACTGAGATGGGAGTTAGATGTCTGGATAACTCAAAAAATATGTAATGTATGTGTCACATTTTATTAGAGGGCATAATTATAGAAATGTGCATTTAAGGAAGTTAAATTGTGGTTCAAATCAATGTGGGTGTTCCCAAATCACATCATAAAATATGACAGTTCTTTCTGACTTCCAACCAGAAAGAGGCAAGTGCCTCTGACCTATCACAGCCGTGGGGTTGTGGTTTGTAATTCTGCCCCTACCATAAACTGAGTGAGGTCACTTGGCATGATAAATATAAGGATTTCACCACACATAGATACACACTGATTCCTGACTTCTTCATCCTGTTCCAGAATTTTTTATCTTGTCCTTATTCCAGACTACTTTGCAAACCCCAGGCCTCTGCATTTGCTGAACTCTTTTCAGCTAGGCCCAAATCCTGAAACCATCCCAAAAGAACTTCAGAGAAATCATTCTGATCCAGTTTGGCTTGCTACCATTCATGCTTGCCGGCTGAAACTCACCATCACGCTACCCTACAGTGTCCAGTGACCAGAAGGGCCAATCCAATCCAGTCTGAGGTGCCGTCCAATTGATCAGAACTGCCCAGCTGATCCAATTCCGCCAGAGGTGCCCTGATGCCTGTAGACTGATCTGTGATGACCAGAACCTGACGGTCCAATCTGAAATGACATTGGACTGTAAGTATCAATAGGAATCCTAGTGACCCATAGAATATTTGCCATGTCCAAACCCATCTCTCAACCTACTCCCCCTTTAACTTAAGAAACTCTAATATTGTCAGATCCATTTTTGCAACCCTGTTTGTAATCCCTAGTTTAGCGCTGAATTTTTCTTTAGACCATAAGCCATTAGTGATTTGGATTAAATAAAGTAATTCCCATAAAGAAAACGTAGTATCTGCCACATGAAGAGTAACAGGCAGCTGTGTGTAACCATGAAGATCCATGGGTGGCATCCTCTTTTTCTTAGGCATTAATATAGTTTAAATAAAACCAATCTGTCATTTTTAAAACCACATTTCTGCTTTTCTCTGTTCTATTTTTTCAAAAATGCCTCTCATTAAAACTTTCATAACTTCTTCAATTGCGAAACAGTATATTTGACCCGTTTTTATTAAAAATCGCATAGTGAAATTTAGGTGCGAATTTGCATTTTTGCAAAAGTTTTACATGTGTCTTTTCCCATTCAAAGTATTTCCAACTTTTCTTTTTGATTTAAAGTGTGTATTATTGCTCATCTTGTAGCTTATGTTTGTTAGAACCTGTTCAGTGTTGCTCTCATAGGAATTTATATCAATTTAAGGATTTTTGCACACTTTCATTGTTTCATAAAGCCATTTTCAGCTGTCATTTTAAAAGTATAAGTTTCCAAAAGTGTTTTTCTCTCTTGTTTGGGGAGGGAATATTGCATTCAAACCATATACAATGTTCTTCATTCCTAATTACCTGCTGCTTACTTACATCTTTGTAGAACTGCTCATTTGTGAATTTAGAACTTTGCAGGGGGGACCTTAACTTAAACGCTATCTTTTCACAAGCCAAAACTATACTGTGCTCTGTGTTTTACATACTGTATTGCTACAAGTGAATCTAATTGCCTTACTTTTTTTCTGAATTGTTTGTCACCACATTGGTGATTGCTGCCCCATATATTAATGTGTGTTTGATTTGAATTTTAAATAATAACTAAATATTTACCTTTACCAACCAGCCTGATTCCTGGTCCACTGGGACCTGGGGGTATTTTGAGGAGGGGTGTGATACGAGTGATATATCACTCAGAATATTGAACCTATACACAAAATAAATAAGTATTTCATCTGTGCATTACATGCTATGTGAGACCCGGGTGTATTGCCTGATTTAAATCTTTAACAATAAGGAGGCTACCTTATTACCATTCCCCTAGAGTGAAACAACAGCCATATATCACGGAAAAGAGTCAAGGTTGCGTGCACCACAGGCTGTGAGAATTAAGGATGTTGTCTCGCACCTGGCAGTTGCTGATTGCTGGTTTAATGGCCTGATTAGGGGGTACTACAGGTGAACAGGGTGAAGTGGGGTTGGGAGCTGCCCCAGGGAATTGCCCTTTGTCTCTGGTCCCCAGCTGGCCACCTGGGCGATGCTGCCCTGAACAAATCATTGGAGTGAGTATCTTCCAGTCACATGGCATGAATCATGGAGCAAAGACCATGGAGGGCGGGCGTATTGTCATGGCCTAAGTGTCCTCGTGTAGGAGTAATGGGAGGAGGTTTGTAAGGTAGCAGGAGGGAAAAGCCAGGTTTTAGGGCCCTCCTGAAGGAGAGGTGGCCCTCTAGGAGGCAGACGTTGATTGGAAGGGAGTTACAGAGTGTAGGAGCTAAAATGAGAAAGAGGATCCTCCTATTCTAGTGAGATTGAAGGGGAGAGGGATCCCAAGGATGTGTGCAGAGCTAGATCGGAGGTTTACATTGGGTTGATAACGTGTGTGTTTGTTTTGACGGTATTCAGGGCCTTTCTTGTGTAGAGCATGGTGGGTGATGCACATGGCTTTCAAATTGGCCCGTCAGATGATATGAAGCCAGTGGAGCACCCTGATGGCAGGGGAGATGTGTTCTCTAGTGGAGAGGGCAAGGGGCAGCCTAGCTGCAGAGTTTTGGATCAGTGTAAGCGCCACCCATAAGCCAAAATTATTGCATTGCAATAAAGGTAAGAGGGAGAAGGCATGTGAGTAGGGACACACAGCTTGTGGGTGTTGTTTGGTTATTTACCCACCCATTGATTGCCCCTCGCAATGATAATCCCTATGGCTAATTCCACTCACTATTTGCCCCTCCCCGCCCAAAACACATCCTCCTGGGATCTCTTTGAACCTGTTCTATTAAGCTATAACATCAAACTTTAGAATGTCACTGTTATTTCTAAGCAGTCTGCTTGGGGTTAATGGTTTAATTGCAGCTGTAAGTGGCTACTGGTGTAACAGACATGTCTTAGTCAAGTGTGCTTACAGCCACTAGATGTATGTCTCTTCCATTCACTGAAATCCTGTTAAAAACAAGCAAGGACAATGCCACTAGTTTTGTTTGGATGTATTAGGTGGGCATTTGCCAGGTACTGTCTTAATATGCTCAGCTAATCACTGTTTTCCAGCTGTTGCAATCTTATGCCAGTTAGTACCATTAAGTCAATCCATAGCACATGCCTATCCTATGCCTGCCCAAAAGCCCAAACTGTGTGCTTTGCCAATATTTGTTCCTATTACGATGACATCCAAACTATGCATAAGGTAATGCAAAAGACATTTGCCTGATCGCTATCCATTCCAGTGCAACTTTGAAGAAGTAAAATACTGAAACATCCATTTTAATGTTTGCATATCTAAGCATGTGCTAAGCCGACACTTAGCAGACCATGTTGAATTATTTTATACTTATCACTTCTACTTGCCCTAGTTCCGTTTGTTTCATGTTGGAGAAATATTGCATGCTGACAGAATTTTTTCTTGAGTCAGAACAGTAGAGACATTGGGCCTCATTTCAAATCTAGTAGTGCAGAAATAAGGGCAACGTTAGCAACGGTGCCAGTGCTTCTGTGTCCCCATTCCCGTGCAGTCCCGGTGGCACCGGGATCTCAGGCGGTGGATCGGTGTTACCAGGTCAGCGGCAAGTCCCGGCGGGTAACCGCCGACCTTGTAATGAGGGCCATTAACATTGTAAGAACACTGGTAGTGCTGTAATGCAGAGCTATTGTTTTTTCCATTGTAACCCAATCTAGGAGCATATGGATATGTTGAGGATTTATTTAAGCGGTATATATAAGGGCATATATAGTGGGATGCCAACAAGTATGCTGTCCTAGTGTTCAGGTTGACTAAACACGGGGTGCATTAATGTGCATTTTAAGTGAGCGGTGGGAGTGCCAGGGGTGGATATTGCAGAAATCAATGCAGTCCCAAGAAGTCATATCTTGCTACTTAATTAGAAGTTTCTTTGGGCAAATGGAGAAAAGGATTGATTCAGGAAAAAGTCGAAGTGGTTTATATTACCTCCAGAAAGGTAGAGGTATAAAAGTCAAGAATGTCAGTCTGAGCATCAGGTAGTGGCTAGTCATCCTTTAACAAATGGCTGAAAGGCAGGCCTTAATGAGGCTGTAGAATGCGTATGTGAGATGGTGAATTGCGGCAAGTACCTGTGTGCTGTTACCACATGGGTGCTATGAGAAATCTCGGGGGAATATTGTGCTTGTGACGATCGCAGTGATGTAAAGGTAAGAGAGAATGAGGACCCAGGTGAGAGCAATGAGGAGCAACCACAATAAAGTGTGGGGGTAGATTTATGAAACAATCAGAATAAAATGTAAACTTTATAAGCAAGGAGAGGATAGTACCAGGTGGATGATTTTCCATTGGTAGTCAGATTGGACCAGGTAGTATTTTGCTATTCACAGTAAAATAGAGGGAAGTGAGATCAAGCTGGATTGGAATGGGGGCTAGGTGGGGAAGGCAGTCGTACAGAAAGGACTTGGAGAAGGCACAGACAGGAGCAAAGCACAGGGTCTGGAGGTTGGTGAAGGTCCATCTTTCACTAAGTTTCAGAACCAGGGCAGTAGGTGTAGACTGCTATGAGGTCAGATTATGGTTTCTTGATGATGCAGATTGCTATGCAGTTTTGAGCCATGGGGAAAGGCACGCAACTCAGAGTATGGATTGAATGATCTAGTTAGGTGTGTGAGTATTCATTATGTTATGCAATTAAATGCACAGATCACACAATTATCAAGAACAGTCCCAAGGTGATGCTGCTCACAGGAAAATGAATGATTAGCTGAATTAGAAACGATCTAAGAAACAATCAGGTTTTCGATCTTTTCTGAAGGTTCTTTCATCCTGTATGAAATGGAAGAATCTGTCACAGCAGCAAGTCCAGCACTGATAATGGGCCTTTGTCAGTACGGGATTGATCGATGCTGAGGATTATCTATAGAGAAGCATTAGAGGACATCACTGGGGATAGGCTGCCTGCAGTGAGGGGTATAGAGCAAGATGCTCTGATGAAGAAAAGGAGGCTCTTTTCCCCAAAAACACTGTGTACAGTTTGAAAAGGAGCCCTTGAGGGCTCAGCAAAGAAATTGTAGTATCGTCTCTGAGTTTGAGCCCCAATAAACGGCTGGTCACCCCAGAAAAAGGCTGGTCACAGTATTCTGCAGTCGCCAAAGCAAATCATGAGCCCCTCCCAGGCTCGCTCAATTGGCAAAATGTAGCCTAGAGATCAAAGGGTAATGACTCTACTGGTCCTCTAAAGGATGACCATGAAATGAACTCTCTCCTTCAAGACCATAAGTGATGAACGACTGCGTGTGTGGGGCCACTATCTTGAATTCCATAGATACATTGTGATCACTAATCAGCGCTGAAGTTTCCCCAGTGCTATTGGACAACAGCAGGGAACCAGGAAGGTAAGGAAGAATAAATGTGCTTTGGTAGATACGGTTGGGCATCTGGATACAGAGGTTTTCGTGTGAGATACGGTTGGGCATCTGGATACCCAGGTTTTCGTGTGAGATACTGGTTGGGCATCTGGATACAGAGGTTTTCGTGTGATGGTTTGAGCAGCAGCCTATTTGCGCACATCAATGAATCGATAGCAGTCCACCTGGAGGTACAGAGTTCTTTTTCAGAGGGACTATATACTGGGAAACAACACGTAATACATTTGTCTCTGAACAATGTCCTCTAAAAGCAAGGCTTACAAAGCATAGACCATTGCATGCCAAGGACTACCAAGAGATGAATTACATGGGGCGAATTGCATAATGTCAGGCCGCATGATTTAGTTAAAATAATCTGAGGGCTTTGATCCATCCTAGTGAAGCGCTGACAAAGCCAATAGGTCTGATTTATGCAATGCCACGTTCAGTCTTATATCATGAGTTGCCCCTATGATACACCCCGAGACAGTCTAATGGCATCCTTGCTGCCTATATGCCAAAGGTAGCTTCATATATTGATGTACTGCCATCAAATGAAAAGTCCAGCATGAATTTACCAGGTGCCACCAAATACACCCATGTGCATTTAGCCTATCCCCAGGACCAGCCCTTATATGTACAGGTGGGGTGCATTGCATGTTAGGTGCAATCTTACTTGCCAAGATACTGCAAATAACTTATCAAGGTTTACCGACATATGCCAAGGTACCCAACACACATGCAAGCATTCTTATTTTCTCACAAAGTACACTGTATGCACGGGACTGCATTTGCTAGAGTGCAATGTGCTCATTGCGTGCATAAGCACACATGACTATATGTCACTGAATGTATTATGTAATATGAGGTTATGAGGTTTTATGCTGTGCCAATCATCACTATAGTTAACAGATTTATGCTGCCAGTTATGCCCAACTCATTAATTATATCCTCACACTTATTCACTTTGCAAAACTCAGTATAGGATCCAACTCAAGTCTTATCACACTGCAGGCTTGCCTCACCCTGTGTAAACTCTATCACAGTGCTACATATCAAATAATACAATATATTGCACATTATAGACACCCACATAGTGAACTCGAAATCCCAAAATGCACACTATCTCGGTACAGCTGTCCCCACAGCTCCACTGATCCCACACTGCACTATGTCTCAAATTGTGCAAAGCATCCCATTGGTCAATATATTGCAGAATGCACTGGGTCCAGTGAATCAGCCATCATTCCTCAGTACATATGCAACAGAGCTGCATGAACCAGGATGCACTTATCTGCAGTTAGTTCAGATGTCTAGGAATTCACATAGTTTCTTTCAACCTAGAAGTGTCGCTACAGATTTACGTGATTACAGCAAAGCGGGAAATTGCCAATATCGAATCGCAAAATCCTGCTGCACAGTGAACACATAGATCACGGTCGCCGACATCCTACATACCCTACCCCTCGCCCCAACTTACCTTTTCAGTGGCACACGCAAAAGTGTGTCGCCTACTCTCCTCTATCCCTGCGGAGTCAGCCACAGGGTCCCTTTTTCTGAATTTTCTTTTCTTTTTTTTCTTTATTGTCCCCCGCTTCCAATGGCATGGACACTCCTGCATACCCTGAAGCCCATAATGCTTAACATGGGCAGCGGGGAACACCCCTGCAACCCACGCTCCCCATGTTCGGCATTATGGGATCCGTTTTTTTGTGCAAGCCGAATGGGCAGTAAACGAGTATTCGGCTTTTTTTCCTGCTATTTTCGGGCAATACCGTTGCCACTGGGGTACATTTCTATGTTTTCGCTCTGCCCCACACAGGATCAATATTTCTACAGGACAATACACACCCCCAGTATGCACTTTAATCACTTAGTACAGCTACTGCCATAGGATTACCAGCCCAAAAATACACATCCTTCACTCATTCAATAGCCAACCCATAACTGGCTAAATGCACCAGAAGGCACGTTGCCTTTCTCAGCATCAAGATTCTGATCAGACTACACACATTCTAATACAGTCTGCCTCACGCGGGGAAGATGCTGAGGCAGAATTACCTACGTCACAATGCCTCCCACCTCATTACAGGAGCCCCCACCCAACATCCCAGGATGCACTGTGCCTCGCAGTGTGGAGGGCCTCACATAGCCCCGCATGGCACAGAATACATTCTGCCTCAGTACGAAGACCATTCCCAACATGGCAGCCCCCACATCTCACAAAGCTCTGTTCAGCTGGTGCCATGTCATTGTGCTGCAAATAACCTGTTTCTACACTAAATGGAACATTTCTTGAATAAGAAAAAAGACTTGTTTTGTCAAGAATTGCATCCATCCATTTCCACAAACGTGTGCATGTCGAGGTAGCTTACTAATTAAAACGTCCTTTCATTGTGTCCACATGTATGTCAAACTGGGCCCTATTTTTGAAGTCAGTAATATTTCACCACAGCTGTAGTGCCTTGAAGTGCGTCCCAAATGTGTCTACTTTTCTCCATCACCTACCCACCGTCCTCCACCTATCCCAAACGCACTCCATAAGACCATCTACAACGACACACAGGAACTGGCAAAGCACAATGGGTGCCCAATGTTGTGGTGGTGTGTTGCTCATGCAGACCCCATTCGGAAATCATGGTGTTGTCACAGCAGGGCCTACCTAACGCTGCCCCCAATACTCAGGGTCAAGTCCTAATTGACTTAACTCTGCCTCCTAGTGCTTGAACGCCCTGCTCGGTGCTTTTGCGCTATGTAAACGCCTTAGATGTAGATCTGTGTTAATGGCACTTATTTGTATAATTGTCAATAGATTTCATTGTAAACCCTAGTGCTCAGTCAGAAATAATTGAAAGTATATCAGCTGAACTCAAACTATTTTTTAACCACCACGTCCGTCCATTACTAGCCTGGCATCGTTCTGATCTGCAAATGTAATACTCCTGTTCGCAATCGCACAGCATATTTGGCTCAATTAATTTCATAATCTGACAGCTGAATAAGTGCAGCGAGCTACTTTTTCATATGGATCAAGTAGATACATTTAATTATAGTCTTTCAAAAGGCAAACATAATAATCTCGCCCTCCATCATGGTTAAATCAACTCTGAGCCTTTGTTTCCTGTACACTATTAAAGAGTGCAGTGAGCCTGCACAGCGCCGCTGCTCACTGTGCGGCCTGGTTACTAGGTAACCTTGCCGCGCGCCTGGCCTCTGCTGATAGGAGCGAGGCCATTTCACAGCTTCTGTTTGCCTTCTCGGGTGCTGGGCTTTCTCGGTGCCGTTCACGTGGTGAGCGTCGTGCCTCGGGCATTCACTGGCCACGCGGGGACTCGATGAGACAGACGACATGCGTTTCTAAAGCGGCGCAATTTCCGCCTCTGTTCGGCACATTGTGTCCCGCGCGAAAGCGCCTCCCTTCCAAAACCAAGCACACCTGATAAGATAACAAAAGAATGTTCAGACTTGACTTGGTCCCCACCTGTGACAAAAAGATCTCCGATGAAATGATATGTCTTCTGGCACACCCACGCCTTAGTCATCCTTTTTTCTGTTTACTGATCATACTTAAAACATTAAATGAAAAGGTTTTGTGAACTCGGACCTCACACTTTTAAATGAGCAAAAAGGACATGGAGAAAGGGATTACTCCTTATGTTCAGGGGCGTACTTCCGTTACAACGCCTAATAGCGAACCTTCTTTTTTTCTCCAAAAAGAGATGGAAGAAATAGTGTCTGAACGCAGTAATGATGAACTAATAAAGCCCTCAATAGTTGGCTTTTGTCCAAGTACACTGTAAACGTCTAAAAAAAGTATTGTTGGTTTAGTTCTCAAGGCTTTACAGCAAACAGAGAACAGAAGTTGACCAATTCAATAGTTATACAGTGATTTACCTTATAATGTCAGACAGATCTGCTATTAAGAAATGTGTGTTCCACATCAAGCCATGGGTTCCAACCCATATGGCTGGCTCCACCCTTGATAAAATAGTAAATAGGCAATAATTATGCATTCCGTTACCAGGTGATAATTTCCCTTTGGCTAAGTTAATGAGGGTCAATTGATGATACTAACTGGTAATGGCCAGAGGAGGTGAGCATTATTGCAATTAGTACCCTGCAAGGTGGATTGCAGAGCCTCCCAGCCAATGGGGATGCTCAGAATGTGGGAATTAACTTATGGTTATCCCGCTGACCTGAGCGTCCTCACGGCTGATGGCCGACATCGTCCGTCACCGGGAATCAGGTGAGACTTCTCCCACCCCACACCCCATCCACAGAATTCCCTTTACGCCCTCCCACCCTCACTTACTTTCCTAGCGCATCCACTCCCGATCTGCGACAGGCCATCATGGAAAAGAAGAAGGGACTACATTTAGTCCTTTCTCCCTTCCCATGGCAGACATTTTTTTCATTTACTTTTTTCCTATTTTTTCGATGGCCACCATGAAAAGGAAGCAGGGACTCCATGGCGGGCATTTTCTTTGTTTACTTTTTTTCCTATTTTTTTCAATAGCCGCCATGGAAAGGGAAAACAGACTTCGTTTTCCGCTCCCCAACCGTTATTTTTTAGACATTTTCTTTTCTGTTCTGAAACGCTGGAGTGTTTCAGAACAGAATAAAAAGGCATTTAGTACCCCGGTCTAACGGACTGCGGTACTAAAGGCAGTAAGCCGCTTGCTTGCAGGCCATTACTGCATAACATAATGCCCCTGTGGCCTTTAACTATGGGCCCCAGGGGCATTAACTTATGCAGTAATGGCCCGCAGCCTAGGGGCTTATTGCCTAATGAAAACATTACAGCCAATTGAGGTAGGACATTCTGTTTAAAACAAGGAAAGACAAAGAGGAAACATTCGAATGTTGGGACAGAAGACTTATGCCAGTCTTTATTGATCTTAACCTCTACATTGTCCGCAAAAGAGCAAGCAGCATTCAAATTGTCTAAATAAACATAATAGACCCTGACTGGGTGCATTACCAGAAGTTATGGGCCCTGAAGACTGAATTAAGGCCCAATCACAGCTAGGTGCATTTAACAAGGTACCTAGGCCCATAACAAGCGATATGGCACATTTACAGGATTGAAAAAGCTATTATAATCGCATATCTCTGGAAATAGTGTAACGGTTTACTGAGACGCCACCATCAACATGGGGAGGAACCTTCCCTCCCCACTCATGTGGTTATCCAACAAAACTGTTTAACAGATTATTTTTTAGCCCTATCTCAGACACATATCGTGCCCCTTGGATCACTCTCCCCTGAGCTAACAATGATCCAAGAACCAGGCAAGTGTACAGGAAATACATTGGTATTTATATAAATTAAATGTAATTGAAATTTGCATGAAAATGTCAAAAACCACTTTATCCGTGGCACAACAGAATCAACTTCTCTCAGCATAAATAAATCACAAAACTAATTCTTCACTTTCTGCAAATTTCACTTCACAAAATAATTACACTTATCGGGTAATGTGCGATTTTGATTTTCCTGCAGTCTTAAAAGGCTAGCTGTAGGATTTCAAGATTGGTAATTATGATTTCGCCCACACTTTTGGTTTGGTTTAAAATAAACACAGGGTGATTTGTTGGTTTGTTTTTCAGACCCTCTCTTGCTTTGGTCTATGTTGGGAAGTAAGACAGGAAAATTGGAATGCTTTGGGGAGTTTTGGATTTCAGACCCCCCTTACTGAAAGGCCTTTTTTGGGGATGCTGGATAAAAAGGTTGGACTGTTTAAAAAATAAAGACACCCCTCTTCCTTAAGAAGTCAGAGTCAGCTGGACCACAAGGATTACCCAATTAATTTATAGGCTATAGTTTTAGCACACACTGGGAACTGAGCTTTGTTAATTTTGAAATTCAACACAATTCATCCTGTAGTGTTCTTCCAAATGGGGAATTAATTAATATTTTTGGTTAAATAAGCTAAGGATCTACACAGTTTTGCAACCCACCACCCACTATAAAGGGAAAGGATTCAAGGCAAGCAGACTCCCCCACCTTTTGGTTTCCCAGAGCCCAGTTCTACTTACATAGCAAGCCTCTGTTTAAGGTTCAGGAAACCCAGCTGCGTCTCAAGACACTGTGGAAAGTTCGGCAGAGGTCTGGTCACTCCACTCTCAAAGATGACCACCCGCTCTCCACCATAGGACCCAGTCAGCTTTGAGGCCATCCTAGACATAGGCCCTCATTACGACCCTGGCGGAAAGCGACTGACCGGAGCGCCACAGCGTAAATAGCGTTTCCGCCATTGCACGAAGGAGCAAAGTGCGGCCCATTCCGACCCATCGGGCACGAGCACCACGCCACGGCGGAAGTGCAAAGTCCGCGATGGCGGAAATGACCCCAAAACGGCCCACACCGCCGCCGTACGGCGCCCTAGGTGCAATACCGCCACCCCTCTTAGCGGTCACCGCAGTGTGCGCCTACCGGAAAGTACGGTGCCCGGAAATATACGGAAACGGAAGTTAAAACATGGGCCCGGAACGGGAAACATCCCGGCGTACACCTATAAAAACACTAAAACCACACAACCACTAAAATCACTACCCTGAAACACACCCCAACCCGTCAACCACCCTAGCGAAACCAAGAAAAATGGGAAAAGTAGCGAAGAAAGCGTGCGACCGCAAGCGGCAGGTCCACTTCTCCCGTGAGGAACTCACCGTGCTAACAGAGACCCTCCAGGAGAATGCTGCCGTCGTCTTCTCCACGCAAATGACCAGGACGGCACTTGCAAACAAGAAGGCCATATGGGCTCTGGTGGCACAGCGGGTAAGTGCGGTGGGGACCGCACCCCGCACCCCACAGCAATGCCGCAAGCGATGGGACGACCTGCGGATACGCGTCCGCAGCATACTCTCTGCCAACCGCAACATTGCCACAGCCACCGGGGGAGGTCCTGAATCACCCATCAAGTTGACCCCCTGGGAAGAAATCTGTGCCTCCACCATCGGAATGGAGAGCATAGAGGGAGTCGGAGGGATGGAGAAAGGAGTGCAGACATCCGAAGATTCAGGTAGGTGGGCCAGATAAAACAATGCCAAATCCACACAGTCCATCCATGTGAAGTACCATGCGTCCACATAGTGCAACAGAAACACATGTCCAGGAGAACGTCCACACACATCGGCCTGAAAGCGCACGTCAAAACCCACAATAAATACATAAATAATTAAAAACCCCTAATACACGCACTACACGTGCAGCAGGCACACCCTAACTGCAGGCTGCCAAACAACTGCACCCTCACTCCACACACAAATCAAAGCACCTCCAAGACCCCGACCCAAATCACCCTCAGGTACCACCCCAATGCATGTGATACAATGCCATTCCAATTCCCACTGACCCATCAATAACCCTCGCCCTCCTTTACTCCACCACAGGGTCCTATCCAAACGACGAGCTACAGGACACCCCTACCAGCACACCTGCAAAGAGGGCCAAGACCAACGGCCAGAGACCCTCCACCTCAGCTGCACGCATCAAGACACGGCAGCAGCACAAATCAGGTGGCAGCACAGAGGAGGGAACATCAACAGGCACCCCAGCAGCCAGCATGCCCACAACACCACCACCACAGGTCCCCCCAATGGATGCCACAGAAGGCACTGCCTCTGGTGGCAGCAGCACCATAGGTGACACCCCATTGATGGCAGCATGCTCGGACACAGAAAACGGGGATGCCGAAGTCAGATCCATCCATGACCTGTCCCAATCCCCCTGTCTGTCCCATCCCGTACAACATGAGGATACCACGCAGGGGCACCCACAAGACGACGACTGGCCATCCCCCACAAGCCCTGTGGCAAGGCAACATGAGGACAACAGCCCCTCTGTGACACCCCCGCAAATGGCCATGGCCCAGCAGAGGCAACAGTCCCTCGACCAGTTGATCGAACAACAGCAGCAACTGGCCACACTCCTCAAGGACCATGCCGATGAATGTGGGGGCACTAAGGCAGACATAGAAACATCAACTGAGACACTTAGGGCAGAAATGGAGAGAGGTACAGAGACGCTAAGGGCACAAATTGAGAGAAGCACCGAGAGCCTGAGGGGGGAACTGCATGCGACGTCCAAAGACGTATGTGCCGAACTTGCCGCAGTGCGCCGTGTGCTCACTGAGCTCTCGCAAACCCTTAGGGACATGCATGGACGTGAGCAGGCAGACACATCATCCGTTGCAAGTTCCGTCCAGGGCAGCCCCCAACGTAGATCTGGAAGGAACCTGCGCTCCACAGGCAGGGGTGCCCCTGATACCCGCAGAGGGGGCATGCAATAGCGACAGCCCACTGACAATGAGCATCTTTGGACACTGGTGTTCGGGGGGGAGGTAGGAGGGTGGAGGGGGTGTGTTGGGCTCACTTGGGTGGCGGGTCGATAGGGTGTTCAACATGATATCACATATGCCATAAAAAGTGCACGATCAACCAATGAGAAGTGTGGACATTGATCTTTGTGTACTAGGCCATCATAGGCGTACAGTCCATATTGTGCATGTCCCAGACACACGCAGTGCCACGAGTCCCGTGTCCATGTATCAGCCACCAGGCGTGAGTGCTAGAAGCATACATCAATGAGATGCTGACGAATGTCACGGGCCTCCGGTGCCTCGCAGACTCCATGAGGTGCTGCCACATCCCCACCCTCATCATGACCATCATCAGGTGCTTGCAGTTCAGCGTCAGGGGGCATGGGCACATTTCTACGTACGCACATGTTGTGGAGCATGACACATGCCATCACCATCTTTGCAACCTTCTCATGGCGGTACAGGAGTGCCCCGCCAGACCTGCTGAGGCAGCGGAAACGGGTCTTCAGTAGGCCGAATGCCTGTTCAATGACTACACGGGTACGTGAGTGGGCATGGTTGTAGTCCTCCTCATGCTGGTCCCGTGGGTTCCGGACTGGTGTGAGGAGCCATCTCTTCAGTGGATATCCAGCATCACCTGTATGTGGACGAGAAACGTATGATGTGGAATGCCATTGATACGTACGCACACCCCCCCCCCCTTCCTGGCAGGTCATTGCCAATTCACATACCCCACATCATCATGCATGTAATGAGACTCACCGAGTAGCCAGGATCTGTTCCCTGCGTGTCGCTCCATGTAGCGTGGTATTGTAGAGTTCCTCAAGACCATAGAATCATGGGTTGATCCAGGGAATCGGGCACAACAATGTGTAATGATCCTGTTGGAGTCACACACCATCTGTACATTCAGGGAATTAAATTGTTTTCGGTTGCGGTACTGGGCCTCCATGGCATGTGGGACGACCAATTCAACATGGGTGCAGTCGATGGCACCAATGCAACCCGGTATGCCGGCAAGTGCATGGAATCCCACTTTTGTGTTGGTTATTTCCTGCTCCGAGCGTGGTAGAGAGATGTAGTCGTCTGCGTGCTTCAGGAGGGCATCGAGCACTTGCAATAGTGTCCGTGAGAACAGTGGCTGAGAAATGCCATGCAACTGTCCGACTGTGTGCTGGTAGGTGCCTGTGGCCAGGAAGTGGAGTACAGACACCACCTTCAGTAGGGGTGGGATGGCGGTTGGGCTATCTATCATGCTGACAAGGTCAGCCTGTGTCATGTCCACAATGGCGGCTATGGTGTCCCGGTCCAGACGGTAGAGGGTGTGGATCTGCTCATCAGTGAGGTTGAACGGATGTGCTCGGAGGCGTGGAATTGCGGGCTGCCTGCGTGGTGGTAGTGGCTGTGCTGGTGGGCCTTGCTGGCCCTGCCTTAGCCTCCTCCTCCTCCTGCGTCTCCTCCGTGCGGCTGGTTGTAGTTGGTGTTCGTCTACTTCTTGGAGTCGGAGCACTTGCAGTGCTATCAGGTCCCCCAGGGCCAACATCGCGAGTCCTGCCGGTAGCATTCCGGTGTGGTTGTGGGAGGAGACTGGCTGTGCAATTTATGTGTTTTCAGGCTGTATGGCCTCCACCTGTGGTGATTGATTCCACCTGTGCAAACTGCTCTCCCCTTTGGCCGAGCACGTCCCGCGCACAACGCTGCAATTCGGGGAATTGTATCTTGCTATTGCAATCATGTATTTGTACCCGATGGCCGTGTAAGATTGGTTGATATGTTCATTCTGCTGTGGTCCCATTGTTTCACATACTATCTGTGCAGTCGCGAACAGACTTGTGAGGGGTCAGTGGGACGTAGTACTCGAGTAACGGTGGGCCCTCATGCATCACTGTACCGAGTTGCAACGACGGGCGGGGCGTCCCATTCGTGGGTGAAGGCAGTTGCCATTTTCACACACAGCCGCACTCGATGGAATAATTAGTGATTTCAAACGGCCACAGATGCCTTTTCGACGTGATGTTGCAAATGAGGAATTCGAAGGGCGGCGCTTTCGGTTTCCAGCTAGCGGCGAGGAGATGCCCACAGGTCTGACTGCAAATGTAACGTTCTATTGTTCTATGTCCTTGAGACAGGGCCCATGGCGAGGGAGCAATGATTGATATGAATAGTTTGGGATGCGCAATAGCTACGTGGGCGATGAGGCCGTCCGTTCCCAAATACATGTTACTTCACAACACTGGAATTACGGGCTGGGGCACTGTGGATTTAGCAGGCTGCATAACGCACAGACTCAATGGATGTTTCTAATGTTATGTGAGTAATTATTCAGGCATTTTGATCCCGGGATGAGGGAATGATGGATGGATGCATGGGCAGGTGATTTGATACAGAGTTTGCCATGTACAGGGCTTCTTGGGATCTATCCGCCTCCCCTACGCTATGTGATGCAGGGCTGCCATAGTGGGACCATCGTCCATCTGGCCTTGTTGAGCCCTCCCTGTCTCGAGGCGCCCTCAGACACTCGTTTGTGATGGTGTTTGCACCTCGATATAGATGGTTATGAGTCGCAAGTGGTTTTGGGGTGGTGATGTTCCTTTGGAGTGGGCTAGCATGCATATGGCTGTGGATTTCGTGTGATCATTGAAGTGAGTTGTTGGTATGTAGTTCTGATGGCCATTCTGTTCTTTTTCTTTTCTTTTGGTTGACAGGTATCTCCTCCCCTTTTGCCACTGCCATCTGTATGCCACTCCTGCAGATGGATTTTACTCCCGACACCTGCTGCTTCGTGTTAATCAGTGGAGCAGCATTACAATCTTATGGGACGATCGCCAATGGGCCACATGCCCTTACGCAGTACTGGTGGCTCGGAGCAACATTTCGGCCTTTCAGCTGGACTAGTGCCTCCCCATTGGGACGGCCCTGCGGTTCTGTGCGCTTCCATGTTGCCTTTTCGTACGTGAATGTGGCTCTGTGTACCATGGGGGAACAGGGCGACACACAGGTAGTGGCTGGTCATTTCTTGCGGAAGCAGCCCACAATGGTGATTAGTGTTTTGGAGTTCATGGCCTGATGGCTGTATGGGCTTGGTGATTTTGATGTGCATAAAATTTCTATTCTGATTTGGCCCGTGTAGCGTTTTTCTTTGCAAGTGATGTGGCATATGCCTATTTGGGGGGCGATGTATTGTGAGGAGATCTGCATTGGGTTCCAGCTTCGGGGTTTAGTTGCGTGGTACTGTGCTGTGCGCGTTTGCCTACGAAGCCCAGTGAGGTCAGGGATGGGGGCTGCCAATATGACAGTTTGAATGTTGTCATGCTCAGGGGCGGGGGATTGGGTTTTGTGTAACAGATGCCGGTCAGCCAGGTGGACTGGTGGAATGATGTGATTTTCGGAATATTGCTGGTCACAGGTGCCTGTGTTTGCGTGCGTTTCTTGGTGGGGGACTGTGGTCATGTCCATTGGGATGGCTTCTGTATTCGTGCCATCTGTGCCCTGCAGCTCCCATTGGCCCCTCTTGTGTTTCTTTTGTTCGTTGGCATGCATGGGTGACTTGTACATTTCAATGGTTGCATTGTGGCTTCATTGCACCTACGGGGAGTTGTACTTTGTGGGCAGGGAGCGGTGTACAGGCACTCAGTGGGGCCGTTTACGGTTGATTCGCGATGCCGTACTTCTCGCCATGGCGGAATGGTACATTACGCCATGCCTGATGGCGTTAGGTACATGTCCGCTAGGGTCGGAATTGGCGTACCGTTGCACCATGGTGGTGTTTGCGGTTTGGCATGGCGCGCGCGCGCGTGCTTGGTGCAGTTAGCGTTGGCGTTCACTACGGTGTCGCTAATGGCTTCGTACTTTGCGGTGACGGGTCATAGTCGCACCGAGCGCTATTCGATGGCGGTATTGCATTTCCGCCATCGTTTTTCGATTTCCGCCAGGGTCGTAATGAGGGCCATAGACAGCTCCACCCAGATGCACTCTCAGCAATCTCCTCTGGTGTCTCCTTACAGCTGTCGGATGGCAAGTTTCAGCAGCCTTCCGAATGGTCTGTCTCCTCTTGTCCTGTATTTCTGTCAATCCGTTTTCTTGTGTGAGCCCAATGTCCTAGTGCAGGCCCCCTTATATAGCAGTGATGACACCACCAAGTTTATAATCTTAGGGAAGTACCCTACAATAATCCCTGCCACTAGGATTGGACAGTTACCCTTCTCTCTCCTCCCAACCCCAGCCTCCAAGTCAGCATTGGTTTAGGAGTCTGGAGCAACATATGGCAATTTTCATTTATAATCACCCTTTGTTCTGCTTTCAACTTTTTGGCAAAAACTAGTTATGTATTACAGCTTCATAATTCTATTAGCAACTTCCAAACTAAACATATTTTCAGATTCAGCTAATCATGGAGAATTAGATAAGCCATCCACCAAACCTGTACAATGTAGCATGGCCATGAGGCACATTTCTGCCGTCTCCATGAAAAGCACAACAGTTATGAATATGTAAGTTATTAAGCATAACCCTGGTGTCATTTTCTACCCACTCACCAACTCTCAAATTTGGAACATGTTCAGATCAGCCATAAACACATCTTAGATAGCCATTACAGTTCCATGAGTCTCACGTGGATGGATTTTATATTCAAAATTGCCTGGAATTACATGAGAAATGGTACACATATGAAATCCATCTGCCTTATGATGTCTGAGAAAAGGGCCTAAATGATAATAGTCCTTTTGTAATTGTGAATCTTCATGTGGGAAAAATTGCCCTTTTCTGCCTTCCGGCCATTTGTTTTCACTGGATCAGCGTGTACCTTTAGCAGTCTCCTTTGTGTAGGAAGCTTGCTCTTTGAAGTGTGTACCCCAATTTCCCACATATTAGTCATGCTCCAGCCAAGAGGTAACTTGTTCTTGAAGTCAATGCTTTCAGAGCCAGCGGGTCTGGAGAACACCTCTAGCAGGACATTTTATTGTGGTTGGTCATTAGATGGAAGGTGTGGTATCCAGACTGGAATTGGGACTGTCTTTGTGAAGTTTTGCCTGCAGCCAGCAAAAGGGTCTGCCTTGGGCTGACATTTTCCATGAAGACAAAGTGGCTCTTCAAATGCCACTGGAGGTTTGTAGGTGAAGCATAATATACATTGCTTTTGGTCAAACCTGCACATCATGCTTTTTTTTCCTGACATTTTTCTGTGCGTAGTAGTCACTTTTACTTTTTAAAACCGTTCTTATTTGCACACACCTGTGCAGGCCGTTTTTGTTTCCAATGTGTAAAAATCCTGTTTTCCATGTGACAGGGATCTTTGATTCCTCCTTCTTTTGTAAATTAAAATGCTGCTTGTCCATTTGTAATTACGGGTAGAACCCTTCGCACATTGCTCTTTAATTTGACTAGAAAAACAACAACAAAGGAAAGGCAGTTTTTGATTCAGTGTTTAAAATCCGGCCATTCATGTGAAAGGGACTTCTGTTTTGGACCATTAAATGCATCCCACATGCCCCCCCCATCCCTTGTTCTTCCATAACTCTTAGTTGAGAAAGAGCAAGGCAGAGTGGGTTTTCGTTAGGCGTAATTTCCTTCATCAGGGAGTGGGTACTGGTGCCTCCGCTTCCATCTTTGGGTTGGAGGGTGTGGCACCTCTTTCTTCCTTCTACTTCCCTATTCATGGGTACTGTCCAGTAACTGTTGGTCAGGACAATGGTGGTGTACACCTTTGACCCTTGGATCTGGGCCAGTCCCTGATCGATGTAGCGAAGGAGCCATCTTGACACGTGGACACATTTGTTAAACTCCCTCAGGTCTGCACATAGTCTCCATTGTCCGTTTGGTTTAAGTATCCCCTGTACTGGGTTGTTGAAGGTATTGTGGATCGGACAAATTATCCCATGGGATTCTAAATTCTTAATGATCTCTCTCAGTGACTCCATGGATGCGAGAGGTAACTGGTATTGTTTCACAAATACTGGAGCCATTTCGGGATCTGTGGCAATGGTGGTTAAATGAATGGATGTGCGTCCACAGTCACAATGATTCACTGAAAAGATATCTTGGAATTCCAGGAAGATCTGTTTTAGCTTTTGTCTTTGCTCGTCAGTCTCACAGGCATCAGCAATATTGATCCTTTCTTCGGCCATCTGCTTGAAACCTGCAAAGACCTTGGTCTTTGCAATTTCAGCGGTATCCTCCAGTTTGGTGGAGAGATCACCTTTGATGGTGAACACTACCTTCTACCTCCTAATGTCGCAGGTCACTTTTTCAACACAGTAGGGGAAGGGTACACCAGGAAATTCCCCCCATGACTAGAAAAAAACTTTTCTGGAGGAATACCGTTGCAGATGTTGAAACAGTCATTGGGAATTGGTCCCATGATTTCATTACCTAAATCAATAGAATAATGTTGGGCATCAAATACCATTCCAATAGAGGTGTCTGCGCTGAAATTGATAATTCGAGGGTTGCTGTTATCCACTAAAATTCGAATGGTGTTATGTTCTAGGTCGACTAGAGAGGTCGGAATTAAATATAAACCTTGTTGTTGGAGATGAGATTTCAGATTTTTATGTGCATCCTGATGTTTGAGGTTCTGTCCTTGCTTAATTTTGTGTGGAAGAGTAAATTGTTGTATCCCTAAAAAATGTCATTAGACTAAACGGCGCTCAGCTTAATTACAATTCGCAAAACTTGTGCAGTGGTAGTATTGCATTCCAATATGAAGAATCACATAAAGTAGTGAATATTTCGGATCCTATTTATTAATCATAATGGAATCATATTGAAAAATAAACAGAAAATTAAGCAGAAAAAACATACCACACAGGATGTTGTCACCAGGAAGGTAGAAAATTCACCAATCCGGTAAAATAATAAATGAGATTGAAATCAATTATAGAATATTACATGATGGTCTAGATGTTGTCAATCAACACTTGATGATTTCAAATTACTCAGTCCGGAAAAACCAGGAAATTAATACATTAAATGTGTGCCCTTATAAAGTGAGAAAAGAGGACGAGCAAACCATTGTCCACATGCATTAAACTAATCTCACCATACGTGATGATATACTTTATCCCAAAGAGTAGCTGTATTAGGTTTACATTATATTGTACTAAAAGAGACGTTATTGTAAACAAATGGAAAATGAGGGTCTATCTTACCCCGCATCAATTATGGTATCCTTGTATCTCTACAGGGAAATGAGTTATATGTTAATCTGCTAATTGGTTACATTTTTAGTGAAAATAATTTAACCTGAATCGAAAACAACAAAAATAGGAGGATAATTACCTCAGGGATTGTTAAATCCCAGTTCCGGTCCTGTTAAGTGTTGTCTACAGATGTTTGGATGTGCTTATATTAATGTGCATTTACTCGGGTATTCCGTTCTGGTTTTCCAAAGCTCTAAAGTTAAGAAAATAAAATATATATTGTCCGACTGGTACCTATTGAATCAACTCAAATATTTATATATATGACTTGTTTTAAATAGTGTCAGAACTAGAATGATTAGGTTATCTAGCATAATCATTATTCTATTGTATTTTGTTGTTGAAAATATTTGCTGCTAGTAGCATCTTGTTTATATTCCGAATTGGATTGTAACTTATCATCATCTTTGTAGCTCAAGTTCGTGGAGAGGGATTCTATTTTGCTAATATTCAAAACGAATAAAGTATTAGGTTTAATTACCTAATGCCTAGATTTCAATCCTAGAAGAGCATACATTTCGGGATAAATCCCCTGCAGAGATGCCGTCACGCACCTCCGCATCCGTCTTGTAGAAATAAAACATGGCCGTTTACGTTTGTAACGTCATGACGTCTCGCGTCGAGCGTGCGCGTGACGTCAATGTAAACAAAACATAATTGCGGTCGTCATAATCTCTCCAAGCTTACTTTATGTTGTTTTATGTTTATTCAATTGTATACGTAATGAGGAATTAAAGATTCCTGATAATAAAGCTCGTACGTTGACATCATTAGTCTGAATGAAGTGAGACTGAATACATCCAGATTATATTAGCAATCTACAATTGTGCTCCCGTATTCGGAAGAAAAATGTAGTAAATCCTAAAATTGTGTAGAATATCTCTATGTTGACTCTATTTCGAGTTGATGCAATTAATAGTATTGGATAATTTGACATGGTGGAGACGTGATTAGAACATATGTGATCCAATGACATATATGTAATGATTTCAAAAGAATGTAGAACAAAGCTAACCAAATTATTTCCCGAATATGTTATATCCAATATTGATTGAATTGGATTGGGTGATGGTTTCAGCAGAGTGACGAACACTAGTACTATAGTTAAATTTGATTTAGTAATAATCATGCATTGTGGACAATGGGTAGCTCTTACTATGGATAAATGGAACAGTTGCTCATAAGAACACATACATTTCATGGTCCGTGTTCAGACCGTTTTCTGTAGCTCTACATAGACAAATTAGTTTAGACTCCAATTTCCGAAGCCTAAGTTGTAAATTCCCCCCTCTTGGTCCCCTCTTGGCTCTCATAATACCCACAAATCGTCCATTGATGTTCCGTACGCCAATGGGTTGCTAAAGGTAATTTGGAATCTGGGTTTCTCAAACTCTGTAAATGTTCTTTGAAAAGTACCCGCAGCTGCCTGATTGTGCTCCCAATATAATGTTTACCACATACACATATATGACAAGTGTGGTAAAGAGCACACAGTTATATAATATCTTACCCACGGTAACAGAGTAAATTGTTGTACCTGTCCTGGGAGGGTAACCTCTTCTCATACTTGAAATTCAACCGCATAAGGCAGCAATTGAGCTGACCGGAATTCTTTTTCAATGTTGTCAAAGACCATGGGGTTATTCCCCAGTCGGGACCAGGCTTTATTTTTAATCAGGTCCAAATTGATTGTGAATTGGTTGAGAATGTCACTTTCTAGATAAAAGGCGGAAGGGACATCTCTCAAGACCCAATAATTATGGTCTTTACTTTTGTTGCCAATGGACATTTTTAGCATACGCCTGCTAGGCAGGAGATGTTTGGAATTTGGGTTTTTCAGACCTACTTCCCATTTGTCAATCAATTTAAATGTGGGAATGGTCTGATCTGTTGGGTGTTTCCGAATAATTCATTGCTGATGAAGCTCCTTCCATTACTCAGGCATACTATGACGAGCACCAGTTCCTCCCCCTGCTTACCTGAATTGGGAAAGACAACTGCTTGCCCTTTTTCTGAATGTCTGTCAGACTTTGAGTGGACTCTTCTTTCTCTGAATCCACAGGACTCAAGGTTTCTTCTGATTTTGGAATGGTGTAACATTTTAGGTTGTTGCCCTCTGGAGTCACAATGATCACAGTTGCTGGACCTGTCACTCCAGTTGCAAGACCCTTTCTGGGTGATAAGGAAGTCTCAAGTCATACCTCTGCTGCTCCTGGTTGGCCGGTCCCTTCTGCTGTCCATTTTGCTTGTTGGCAGGAGGGTCACTTTTAGGCCCCCCCATACCCATATCCAATAGATGGGTAGTTTTTACATCCATCACATTTGCAGTATCAGGGCTGTTAGATGGTTTGCGGGTTTTGACAGTGTTATTATTCTCAGCAGGCTTTTGAACCTCATAAATCCTGGTTGCCTGTTCAATCACCCAATCCAGGTCCTATGCTCGTGAAAGTCACGCACCAACTGAGTCATTATGTATTTGCAGAGAGCATGGAAATATGTAGCTATGAACTTCCTACTATTGGTGTTCACTTGCCAGGAAGTCTGAGCAAATGCCTGCTTATCTCCTGAACAAACTCCCTAGGTGCCTGATCTTCCCCACACTGCAAGTTATATGCAGCATTACGGGCCTATTGTGGGTTCCTGTGGGTGGAAAAATATTTCAGTATGGCTGCCATTTCAGTGGACCATTTATGATGATCCTGGTCCTCCATGCCCACGAACAAATTGGGGTACTCAAGTGAGAAAATCCATTTAGCAAATGCTATACAATGAACATAATTTCTGATCTGGAATGATGACATCATCTGCTCATAAAGTCCCAGGTGCTCGCATACCGAACACTTGGCATTCTTGTGGTATGGGGTCAGGAAGCTCTTTATGGCTTTGATTTGTCTTATTTTGTCTTTCACAAAACCCTTGCTCTGCTTCATTTTCTTTTTCTTCCTCTGCGCCTGAGTCCATTCACCTTCTGACTCAGAACTGCCACCATTACCACCTTCCCTGTCTTCTAGGTACTTCCTATCTCTATGAGACTTGGAATATCTCCCAGAAAGGTCTGGACTCCTCTTACCTGGACTAAAGTGAACTCTCAGATTCACTCTCCCTGGAGTTCCTTTTAGGCTCAGGATAGAACCCAGTTTCCCCATCCCTTCTACCAGGGAGTCTGACAAAATTCCCCTTTCCCCTGAATATATGGAGGTTTTTAGAATGCCTTTCCTAGGCTGAGGGTCTGGCTTTTCACCGTCAGTGAAGCGAGCAAGGTTGCATCTTTGTAGTCACATCTTCAGCCAATCTGACTCCCTGACTTTCTCCTCATAAGAGTTTTCATGGTCTGATGTACTTACTGTCTCATTCCTTACTTCCCAGGACACACTGGTCTGGCCATTTTACTTTCTGTGTGGTAGAGACGAATATTTGTCAATATCAGATCGGGACTGGCCTTCTTGATCAGTTCGGCTAGGCCTGGGTAAGTCTAACTGCCTCATGTCACCTGATTCTTGATAGGTGGCATGCATGAGGTTGGTTCCCATTTGTGCACGGGAGGTTGTAAATGACTGTCATGTGGTTCCTGCTGTTGTGGTTCAATATTTGCACGGAATTACTGCGGTGTTAAGTAGCTGTCATCCTGCTCTTCCTTCTGCAAGCGCACTGGATGTAACTGCGAGTTACTTCCAGTTACATCCAGTGCGCTCGCAGAAGCCAGAGCAGGAGGACAGCAACTTGACACAGCGACTTGACATAGCAGCACCTCTGTGCAAATATTGAACCACAAAGGCGGGAACCTTTGAACCAGTCGATATAAAAGCAACTTCCTAATAGGACCATATTGCATACAAATTCCGGAGGCAGTCATCTCCTTAACACGGCTACCTCTTCTTTTCGGTGACTCACACACCATTGCCTAGCCACACAAGAGTGGACTAATAGATATTTAGCGTAGCACAGAAGGCCCTATGATAGAGAACCCAGGACTCGGCTACACCATCCACCACACATCCTGATGAAGGCCTTTACATATAAGCTCCACCCAACAGCTTGTCTCTGGGCCAAAACATAATAGTGTTGACGACTTTGTTACCAATTCAGTGTTGATTCCATGCACTGATACAAATTTTCTTCTCTTCACTGAAATTTGTTCTGTTCTGTGTTCACATTGTATTTGTAAAGCAAAATATTGTGGGATGTATTTACCCATGCATCCGAGCCCTACCTCAAAACTGTGCAGTACTGACATGGAAAACATCATGATGGCCAGAGCTTCCCAGAAAATGCACAGGGAAATGCATGAAGAATAGGCTGCCACTCATTTTTGCCGATGTTATGGGCACAGAAGGACACTGCCTAAAACCACCATTGGACTACCCACACAGTAGTCTGAAACCATTGGGAATGGCAATGCTGATTGCCAAAAGCAAACCCATAACTGTTGGGAATTCATTTTCTTAAATCCCAAAAAGGGGTGCAGTACCAGTACTCATCACTATCCAAAAGCCGGCGTTTTAAAACCACCAGATTTTGTAGAAAACTGAATAAATGAACCCAAAACATGCCAAAGAAAGACATTTTAAGAGGTGGATCCAATGTAAAGTTATATTCTGAAGTGACTTGAAGGTTTATAACAAGACTGGCTGAGCTGTGGATTTCAGCAGTTTAAGTAAATTTGGACTGAAAGACACTAAAAATCTAAATGTTTAAATTGACTGAGTGACCTACTTTTGTGTGTCACATAGGTTTCAATTGTTTAAATGTCATAGTTTTAAACTTAGAATCAGCATTCTAGCTGCATATGTAAAAATGTTCAGTTTTATTTGAATGCAGAAGACTGGGGAACAGAAATGACATGTAGCTAAAAACTGGCTTAAAGAGATTCCAATTTTGCCTGGCAACTACCCCCCATCAGGAGTGAAACTTGAGTCACAGCTGTGTTCCCAGGCCTATCTGCCTTTTGCTGGCCACACTAAGGATATGCCATCTCTCTGATAATTGAATTAAGGGGAGCCCCCACAGAATACAGGAGCTCTGAACAAAGCCCTGTCCTGACTCAGGCAAAGGTTTTATTACGGGAGTCGTAAATGGAGCTTCCTCCTGGAAGTAAAGGGGAGGAGCACTGCCTGTGAGAGCAAGCTGGCTTGGCAGAACTGGAAAAACCAGAAATTCAACCTTGTGCTGGGGGGAAACCACACCCCTTTGGGGCCAGAACATAACTCTAAAAAGATGAATAACTCGTAGTACGGACTTGTGAAAATTGTATAAATGACACCATAATTCTTGTGATTTTTCTGCCCACATTTTAAGAGGTTTTTAGAACCGGTGGCATGTTCAGGGGGGTTTTAGCGGAAAAGAGGATATTACTCAAAATGTGTGCATGTGAAAAATCTGACACTTCATCAACTAATGTCCATACTCCTTGCGCACATGTGTGTAAATTTGGGTTAATGTCCGAAATTGCGAAACCAGATAAAAAGTGAAATATGTGCCATTTTTGAATGCAAGCCCCCAGGAAGAGCAGAGTTGGACAGGGTATACCTCCTGTAATGCATGATGGGTGCATATGATTTTAAAACAATATGTACCTCTGCAAATATGTATTTGGTTCAAATCTAGATTTGTGTGTAAGTTGACAGGAGGAGTGGACTTTCTGCAGGCTGTAAAATGACATCACTCTGACACAACTTAGCTCCCCCAATCAGGGGAGAAATGAAAGCTTGGCCAATGATAAGTGGAGAGGGGCTGGCTAGTGATGCTGCTCACACACACCCATTTTCAAAACACATAAAAGCAGAGAGACAGGACAGATAGGGACCTTCAAATCCATTTGCAGCTGGAAGCTCTGCCGGGAAAATCCATACTTTACCTCCATCAAACCTCCAGAGAGCCAACCTAGAGACTTCAATCTATCCAGAACTAGAGACCCAGACCAGACCAGCAGAGTAGAGCTGACCTGTTAGCAGAACCAGAGAGAGCTGAACCGGAGTGCAGTCCAAAACCTGACCAGATCCGTGGCAAGGCATATTTCTAAATATATTGTGAGTACATAGCAAAACTGTGCAGAACCAATCTCTTAGTTAAAATAATATAATTCAATTCTATTTTAATCTAAGTAGAACTGTCTCCTAACTGTCACCTGTCATTTGTAAAGCTGTCACTTGTGATTTGCTAGTTGCAAGCTGCACTTGTCTTTTTGAACTTTAAAATTTCAAATCTGAAAAACGACCTTTATTTAATCGCTCATATCTCCGTAACCGTTTGTGCTAGAGACTTGCAGTAACTTTCATCTGGAAGCTGAGATCCTAGGCTTTCCTAGGACCCCAAAAAAAATTTCTCCACTTGCAAAAAGATAGCTGCTTTTGCTTTCCTCTGAAAGAAATTCGTTTGCCTCATAAAAACCATCCCTGCATCATTGCTAGTGTGAGCCTGGACTAATATTAACTAGATACCACTCACCCTGAACCTCTAGAGGGAATTAAAAGCATTTTAGCATATTTTTACTTCATTTCCAGCACATTTAAAAGCATTTGGGCCTGTGTTTTCAACTTCTGTAGTCTAAGTTGCTGGGGTGAACTGAATCACATTTGATTGCATTTCTGAGAACTGTGTGCTTCCCTCCATTTCCTTGCATTGCATAAAAGGGGGGGGTGAATTGTCCAAGAAAGTGATTACATTGGTTTTTGCTGAAATCCTATCAAGTTATTTTCTGTACTGCATTTCATTCCACATTGCATCCATTGGAAACCATAAAAGTATTGTTGCTATCTTATCCATTTCATGTCAACTCCTTAGTGATTATCAAGAAGTGTGCTAGTGCCAGATTCTCCGTTGTTAATCTTTATCATACCAGATTAAGTGTGATATTCAATTATTAATTTATTATAAAGTGTGATAGATATATATTGCTTTACTTCTCAAATAAACCTTTAAACTTGCAAAACAGAACTACTTCTTGGCGCAGTGGGGTCAGGGGGATTCTGAGAGAGGGGTGTTATATAGGGGTAGTCATCCAGAACGTATGAACTGGACATAAAGATATATTAATAAGGGTTTCCATTCAGTATTCCAGACTAGGCGTTGACTTAGCTGTAGTGTTGAATTGAATCCTCTTACAAATTGGGGGCTCGTCCGGGATGTTTGGGTTAGATCTACCATTTGTGCAGATTAATACAGCGTGCCAGCTGACCAGATACACATATCCGGTCGGATCACCACGCTGTGTTACGCTGTAAAGCACTCCTCATAGGAACGCTCTAAGAAAAAGGTCTGTTTTGCAAAAATAAAATACAAATTTCTGTAAGTCAGGACAGAGACCAATCTCTAGAATGACGACCTTAGTAGACATGAAAATAGCCAGAGAGCACCTCTTACATAAACTATTTGTGAGAGGTGAATGGACTGAACAGGGCCAGGATGCCTGGTTGCAGGCCATCACGCGACAGGTCACTGAAACAGGGTCAGACCTATGGAGAGATCAGGGTCCATTACATGTGGCCCTGAGTGAACTATATATGGCTCCTAAAGCCAAAGATGAACACAATAAGATTGCCAGGATAGCAGCATACCTGTACCTATATATGGGAGACATGCAGGATAAATGCACTGAAAGCCAAGATCTGGCAAATAGGCAACAGATAGCAGTAGAGAAGGCCCGATCTGATCTGGCCTCTTCTGAGCAGAGGCTGCAGAGGAGCCAGGAGTCAGAAAATGATAGTAGGCAATATATCATTAAAATAAAAGAGGATATGGGCATCCTACAACAGGAAAAGACAGACCAGGATACCAGATTTCTGGCCCTGCAGAAGGAGCACCAAGACAGTTTGGATTCCTTACTGCAGAGCCAGAAAAAGCTGGAGCAACAGATCAATTTCAACAGGGCATGCACAGAGCAGGTAGCCACCCTGCAAATCCAACTAGACAGAGTGAAAGAGGAGAGCAATAAACTGATCCTGAAAGACCTGGATACCCAGGCAGAGTTTGATCAGGAGCGCCAGAAAGCCGGTGCCTTCCAAAGGCAAAGGGACGACCTGGCGGCACAGATGCAGGCTCTTAGTCAGGAAAGAGACACTTTAGGCCAGGAAGTCTGCCACTTAAAAAAGGAAATGGAAGAAAATCACCTGGCCCTCCAGGGGCTGGGTGACCTCCAAAAAGAAAACCAGAACTTGGTAGAGCACACCAGAAGGGTGGAAGATGCTCTGGCAAGAAAGGAGCAGGCCAGTAGGGATGGGACTCAGGAGGTAAACCTCCTGCAGCAAACACTGGCCCAGTTCTCCAGGACCAACCAGGAAGCACAGAGGGAAAATGAGGCCCTCTGTCAACACAATGATAGGCTCCAACAACAGGTAGCGATGCAGGAGAGACTGATAGAGTCTAGTAAGGCCTTGACTGAGGAACTGAAAGCACAAATGCAGGCTCTTGCATTGCAACAGGGAGCAGGGGTGGATAGAGATGAGGTCCGCTGGGAAAGAGAGACTCCTGACCATAACCTCAGGAGCCCTAACACCAGGGGCCTCCATCTCTCCCAGTCCCTGGACTCTACCACCCCCATGTCCCCTGGCGCACATGAGCACAGGGCCACAGGGATGGCAGATTACTATTCAGCTAAAAGTATGGGGCTCATAGGCCAGTACCACTCAGGAATGGAGGGGTGGGCATCCGGGTATGGGCACCCAAGTACAGTACAGTTCAGTGGGGAACCCCAGGAGAGTAGGCCCCTTAAGGGCATCCTGAAAACCTCTGCCCAGTTAGGTCAGTGGGGGGGTACCCAGGAAATCCTGGCAGCAAGGAGGGATCTGAGGACTCCTCTGAGCACCACAGGAAACAGGAGACCAGGTCCCCACATTCTGTCAGCCATTCCCAGGCTCGCAGAATCCGGGAAAACCTGGAAGAACAGACAGGAACCTCTGGGAGCAGTGCCTCTGAGTCAGAGGATGAATGGACAAGGGTTACCCGAACCAAAAAGGCCAATAAGGCAAAAAGGGCCTTGCTTAAGGACCCCTTAAAGCAGATTAAGGCGATCAGGAGCGTCATCACGCCTTACCATAAGAACGCTAAGTATTCTGTTTGGGAGCACTGAGAGTTGTTTGAGCAAATGATGGAGACTTTCCATTTGAAGGACAGCCAAAGCTGTATTCAATATGTAAAGTGGACCTTCTCCCCGGAATACTCCAGTTTCTTTGCGGGGCTGGAGGACCAAAATCATTTAAGATGGTCCACCTATAAGACGGCCATCTTGAAATAATTTTTCCATTTATAGAAATCCTCAAGAGGCTCGCAAGGCAGCCTACAATTTGCAATGTGGGGAGGATCAGGCCCCACAAGAATTTGTGCAAGAATTGAAACGTGCTTTTGCGCAGACCACCAGAAGGGTGCGCACAGACAGTAGAGAATTCATTAATACATTTTTTCATGCCTTGCCCAAATACATAATGACCCAGCTTGTGAGGGATTTTCACGAGAAAAGATCTTTAGACTGGGTCATTGAACAGGCTACCCGGATCTATGGGGTGCAGAAACCGGTAGATAGCAAAAGTAATGCCCAGAAAAACCCCAAAGCCAGCAACACCCCTACTGCTGCCAAGGTGGCAGAGGTAAAGGTCACCCCCGTTTTGGATTTGGAGATGGGGGGGCCTAAAAACCTACCTGCACCTAATAATCCTAAGCCCAGAAATCCCTCGGGCCAGTCACAAACAGGGAGTCAAGGAGGTAGTACCACAAATGGAGTCCCTCGCTCTCCTGACTATGTAAGTCCCCGTTACAAGGGAAACAGACCCATCCTGGGTTATGTGTGGACTCCTCCAGCCCAAAGGGGGGGATCCAGCCAAGCACCTAACCCAGGGAACTTCCCTCCCAACTTCCCACCGGAGGGCAGAAATTCTCCAAATCCTGGGCAGAACTTTTTCCCCAGGTATCCACCCAATTTCCAACCCCAAAATCATCCATCCTTCTTTCTCCAATTCCCTGAGCCCAGACAACCTAATCCGGGAGAGGGGAGGCCAAGGGTGGAGGGGTACCCAAATCTTCCCAATCCGGGGTATTACCAGAGAAGGGACAGCTACCCTTCCCGGGACCAGCCCAGGGGAGAAAACAGGGCCCCGTATCAGCCTGAGCGGGTTTCCCAGTTAGAGCACCAGGTTCAAAACATGGCGCAGGATCTGGGTCACATACTGAGGGCTCAGCAGAACCCTCAGATGGGCGTGCCGGCGCAGAACGCACCCAACTCTGGACCTGGTGCTCCAGAACAATGACGGGGCAGCACCCCGATAACTCACCGGTTCCCAGGGAGGAGGCACAAGGGGAAGGGGGGTGTAAAGCCTTGGAGGAAGCTTCCTTCCTCACTTGTAAACAGCCCCTGGAAACCCAGGAACCGGAAACAAGATCTCCTGCCCCTGAAAGTCTGCCTCCTAAGGAGCAGAGGGGTGGTAGGAGAAACAAAGGACCCAAACAGACCCGTTTTGTGGAAGAAATACAGATCTTCCAATTTGAAGTAGAGGGATCCTCAGAGGATCCTGGGAAAAGGATCTTCTCCTTCAGAGAGGGGGGAACTCCTCCCAATGAAAAATGGGTCCCTAGGGATGCAAATCCAGACTGGGGAGATGTGGAGACTGAGCTACCGCCGCCCACCATCTCATCCCAGAACCAACAGCAAGAAAATCCCCTGGTTCAAACCCATCCTGGTGACTGCCTCCAAAAAGGGGGGGGCGGCCCAGAACCGGAGCCAGGGGAACCCACAATGGCTCTGATCTCCAGTTGCCAAATTTTTCTTTCAGATTCCCAAGGCTCTCCACAGAATTCTGCCCAAATCTCTTCGCTAGCGATGTCCAAAACTAGAAAGTTAGCCCACCAGTTGTCCAAAAATGTGCATTATCTGTACCCCCTTGAGGAGAAGGAGGGAAGATACTATGCCCCCGTACAAGTACAGGGGCAGGGTACAATCTTGGCACTGGTGGACACTGGATCTCAAGCTACCCTTCTGTCCAGAAGGGCCTTTGACGAACTGAATGCAGGAAGGGGAGAGAATTACCAAATTCCTCTCACCTCTCTTCCTGGACAACTGCAGAACTTTGACGGGAAGGAAATTCCCGTTGAGGGGACTGCAGACTTGGACATTAAGATCGGGCGACACAAGTTGAAACACCCAGTCATAGTTGTGACTCCAGAGGGCACCCTTTGTTTACTAGGGAATGACCTCCTGAGAAGGTTGTCACCCCTAATAGATTGCGTAAACAAGGTCCTCTGGACCCAGACTAGCCGACCAATAAAATTAAAACGGAGTGTCAACCATGTTAGTTTAAACGGCACCTGCCACATGGTTGAACAAAAATCTGACCAAGTAGAATTTCACTTCCAGAATAGCCAAATTCCAGACGTGACAGTAATAGCAGTAGGACAACAGACTGGTGATGGAGGCTCCTCTCTATTTCTGAAAATCAACCTTCCTTCCAGTCTAAAGTGGTACTCCACGCTGGAAGGAAACACTCTGAAATTCTATACTAATCCACAATCAGAAACTCTCACTCCTATAGTCCAGAAAGATGTGAAATCAGCTCAGAGCCTGGCTGATATTCAGCAAATTGGAGAGCAGTTGTTCATCCCTGTTCAGTTAAATGATGGGAAGGACTCTGTTCTCGCTCGAGTGTGTGTGAACAACGGTAAGAGCTTCATCAGCGAAGCCATGTTCCGCCAACTCCCAAAAGATCCAGCCATTCCCACATTCAAACTGATAGACAAATGGGAAATGGACCTGGAAGCGCCTAATTTCAAACATCTCCTGCCAAGCAGGTGTATGCTCAAAATCTCCATTGGCAACAAGAGCATAGTCCACAATTGTTGTGTCGTGCGAGACGTCCCTGCCGCCTTTTACTTAGGCAGTGACATTCTCAATCGCTTTGCCATTAGTTTGGACCTAATAAACTTCAAAGCTTGGTCCCGAATAGCGGATAATCCCATGGGCTTTGATGATCCAGAAAAAGCATTTAGGTCAGCTCAATTGCTACCTTATGCAGTTGAAATTCAGGTTAAAGAGGAAGTCACCATCCCAGAAAGGACCCGACAATTCTCCCTGGAAGTGAAAGTTAAAAGAGGACAATATTTGCAAAACCCTGATGCTTACATACATCTAAATGCTTCTCTCCAACAGCAAGGGTTGGGGGTAAACCCAACACCATTAGTCAACACAGAACATGACACCATTCCAATAGAGGTGGATAACAGCGACTTAAAGAGTATTACTCTAGCCGCAGGCACCATTATTGGAATGGCGGTTGATGACTGACATTTTTCCATCGACTTAGTAAATGAACTGTTAGGACCAATCCCCAAGGACTGTTTTGACAGTGACAGTGAGGACAATACAACACCAGACAGGATTTTTACCTGGCATGGGGGGAACTTCCTGGTGTACACTTCCTGCCCCTATGGTAAGGAAGATGTGACTTGTGACTTCAGGAGGGATGAGGTGATTTTCCAGGTCCATGAGGGCTGCCTTTCCCACCTGAAGCCTCCAGTCCAAATCAGCACTCTGACCAGGGACTTCTCCACCCAGCTGGAGGAGGCCGCTGAAATCGCCAAACCAGAAGTCTTTCCAGGCTTCAGGCAGATGGTGGAAGAGAGAGTCAACCTAGCTGATGCCTGTGTGACTCTGGAACAAAAGCAAAAGTTGAAACAAGTTTTCTTGGATTTCCAAGATCTCTTTGCGGTAGACTCATATGACTGTAGTCGCACCGACATCCACACCACAACAATCCCCACGGACCCTGGCATGACTCCTGTGTTTGTGAAGCAATATCGCTTGCCTCTCGCATCAATGGAGTCCCTTACTGAAATAATTAAGAACCTTGAGTCCAGGGGAATAATCCGTCCAGTCCACAGCACCTTCAATAATCCGGTGCTGGGAATATTGAAGCCAAATGGCCAGTGGAGACTCTGTGCCGACCTCAGGGAGCTCAACAAACGGGTCCATACTTCCCGATGGCCTCTGCCCTACATTGACCAAGGGCTGGCCTAGATCCAGGGGTCACAGGTATTCACTGCAATATACCTGACCAATGGATACTGGACTGTGCCTGTCAGTAGGGAGGACCAATACAAACTGGCTTTCACCTTTGGGGGCCAGCAGTACACATGGACCCGGACTCCCTTCGGATACCTTAACTCCGGTAATGAGTTCAACATTTTCCTACATAAGGCCATGCCCGACCTGGGTGCGAGGGGTAACCTGGCCTATGTAGATGCTGTTCTCATCAAAAGTTCATCTGTGGAGGAACACATAGCGGAGATCCGTTATGTTCTGACGCAGTTGAGGGCCGCCGGAGCAAAACTTTCCTTTCAGAAAGCACAGTGGTGTAGAACCCGTGTTAATTTCTTGGGGCATGAGATTACTCCTCAGGGTCTCTGTCCCCAGGAAAAGAAAGTGGAAGCACTTCAGAAACTGAAAGACCCCACAACTCTGCGAGAACTAAGGAGCCTCCTTGGGCTGACTAATTACAGCAGAAAGTTCATTGAGGGCTACGCAGAGATCACCAGACCCCTGATTCATCTCCTGAAAGGGGGGGTCAAGTGGGAATGGGGTCCAGAACAAGCCGAGGCAGTAAGACAACTCAAAAGAAGCCTCTCACAAGCGCCTTGCCTAGCTTACCCTGTCAGAAACAAGGAGTTCTTCCTGGAGACGGGGTTCTCTAATACGTGCTTGACGGCAGTATTATACCAAAAGCATGACAAGGTCAATAAAGTAATCTCCTATGCGAGCAAAACTTTTTCCTCTGTGGAGGAAAAATTCAATGATTGTGAGAAGGCACTCCTGGCAACGGTGTGGGCATTGAAGAATTACCGCCCGTTTATCCAGGGGGAACACATCATAGTGGAGACTCCACACCAGCCTCTGCAATATCTCCAAAGTGACAGAACCCGGGCCGGAAATGTGAGTAATTCCCGAATTACTTCCTGGATTCTGTCAATGCAAGGCTTTCCTGTGGAGGTCAGATATGGCCAAAACAAGAAGAGTCACCTCGCGCAAGGCCTGGCTGACTTGCATGATTGTGCCTCGAGGACGAAAGTCTAAAAATCAAGGACAACACGGAGGCATACCTTAATTCCCCACACAAAGTCTTTGAAGAGGACAAGTGTGAGGGAATGCCCACTGTCTATGTGGATGGATGCTCTTACCATGTTGACAACAACGGGGAGAAAGAACTGGTGGCTGGCGTAGGGAATGCATGGGTGAATGAGTCCCCAGAACCCTCCGCTGGATACAAAATTGGTCCTCGAAGTAGTCAGGTGGCAGAATTGATGGCTGTGCATCAGGCCATCCTCACTGCTGTCCAGCATCAACTCCACGAACTGGTCATAATCACAGATTCGGATTATGTACGGAACGGGTTCGTGGAGCACCTGGTTAATTGGAAAACCAGAGGCATGTTATGTGCTAACAACAAACCCTTGAAACATGGGAAGTTAATCCAAAACATTGATGATCTGGTCACCTCGAATGAGATGACCATCTATTGGAAAAAGATCAAGGGTCATTCCAAAGTAGAGGGACCAGACAAAACTGGAAATGACTTAGCTGATCAGCTGGCCAAAACCGGGGCCATCCAAGGGGATCTAATTGAGATTGGGTCCCTGTTGGGGGAAATCCAGGTCAATGCTATCACTAGGTCCCAGACAAATGCTCACAACGACCTTTCAATTGCACAATGGAGTAAGGAGACCCCTGATGCTGATTTGATTACCGCTCAGAAGGGGGATCCAATTATTGGTAAGTTTTACCAACACGTTGAGGACCCTGAGAACTTTCCCCTGACGGATATCGATTACATTGGGAAAGAGGACCTAAGAGTGTTGATGAAATGTCCAAAAATGTTCCGAATCCAAGACGGTTTGTTGGTAAGGAAATCCAAAGCTGGCCATGACCAGTGGGTGGTTCCTTCCTCATTCCGAAGCCTGATGTTAAGTCACGCCCATGATGCGGCTACTGCCGGTCATAGGGGGTTTCACACAACATTGGAAATCTTAAGAGAGGTTGCATACTGGCCACACATGGGGCAGGACCTCGACCAATACTTGAAGGGGTGTCTTGTGTGTGCACAATTTCAGCCATCATCCCTCACACACCAAGCGCCTCTCCAAAAGAGGGGGATGACCCTGCCATGGTCAGATTTACAAATCGACTTCGTAGGCCCCGTGATTCGCTCGGCTAGGGGGAATAAGTACATGTTGACTGTGACATGCTTGTTTACCAAGTGGGTGGAATGTCTCCCAGCCCCAAATTGCAAGGCAGAAACGGCAGCTGCCTTGATGATTAACCACATCTTTTCCCGTTTTGGTCTACCTAAAAGGATTGAGTCAGACAGAGGTAGCCACTTCACCAGTGAAGTAATGACAAAGATGTGGGAGATACTGGGGGTCAAAAGGAAGTTGCATATTGCTTACCGGCCAGCTTCTTCTGGGGCAGTAGAGAGATATAACCGGACAATTGTGAGCATATTAAAGAAGTTTGTGGCAGATTCTGGGCCAAGTTGGGATATCCGATTACCTCTGGTCCTAATGGCCATCAGATCTACCCCTTCATCTGCAACCAAAATGTCACCATTTGAGTTGATGACTGGGCGCAAGATGGTGCTTCCACAGCATTTGCTCTACAGGACCCAAGAGCAGACACTGATAAATGCTTCCACAACTCATGAGTATGTGGAGAATTTAAGGAAACACCTTCAACATGCTTTTGCTTATGCTCAGCGGAATCTAGAAAGATCGGCTGATAGCATGAAGACCCATTATGACCTGAAAACTTCCAGGAAGGAATATCAGGTGGGGGACCGGGTCTATCTATACAACTTCCAAAGAAACAAGGCAAAACAGCGGAAATTCTTGCCTACATGGAAGGGACCCTTTGAGATCATCGACAAGATCTCCCCTGTGGCCTACAAAATCCACATCCCCAAAGGTCCTTTGGCAGCGGGGGAAGACAAGTGGGTCCACATAAACCAGTTGAAATGTTGCCATCCCAGGCACGCTCTGCAACAACTGGAGGAATCCTCTGGAATCCTAGCGGGTACTGTCTCAGACTAATTCAGTTCCAACCATAAAACATACCACATCTAGTCTCTAAAATATTGTGATTTGCATGAAACTGTCTCTTAGTTATACTGTTTTTTTTTTCAAAATAAGAATGTAATGTTTCATTATGATGAAATGCATATGCTGCTCCACTATATCAATGGTGGGGGAAAAATGTCTATGGATAGGTATTGCCGCTCTTCCTTTGTCGTCCTAGGAGAAAGAAAACCTGGAGACGGGCCAAGGAGGACGATCCGGAGACCGGGAGCAGAGACGCAACGGGCCCGGGGTACCGCCCAATATTCCCATCAGGACCGGCGAGGAGAACCGATCGATCAGTACCGGATGGAGGAAAAGATGCTGAACTGTGCCATCTACCGGAAGAAGATGAGAACTACATCCCAGATCTTGCGGGTCCCACCAGTGAAGGATCAGATGGCCACCGCAAGAAGGGGGGCTTGTGGGATGTATTTACCCATGCATCCGAGCCCTACCTCAAAACTGTGCAGTACTGACATGGAAAACATCATGATGGCCAGAGCTTCCCAGAAAATGCACAGGGAAATGCATGAAGAATAGGCTGCCACTCATTTTTGCCGATGCTATGGGCACAGAAGGACACTGCCTAAAACCACCATTGGACTACCCACACAGTAGTCTGAAACCATTGGGAATGGCAATGCTGATTGCCAAAAGCAAACCCATAACTGTTGGGAATACATTTTCTTAAATCCCAAAAAGGGGTGCAGTACCAGTACTCACCACTATCCAAAAGCCGGCGTTTTAAAACCACCAGATTTTGTAGAAAACTGAATAAATGAACCCAAAACATGCCAAAGAAAGACATTTTAAGAGGTGGATCCAATGTAAAGTTATATTCTGAAGTGACTTGAAGGTTTATAACAAGACTGGCTGAGCTGTGGATTTCAGCAGTTTAAGTAAATTTGGACTGAAAGACACTAAAAAAATCTAAATGTTTAAATTGACTGAGTGACCTACTTTTGAGTGTCACATAGGTTGCAATTGTTTAAATGTCATAGTTTTAAACTTAGAATCAGCCTTCTAGCTGCATATGTGAAAATGTTTAGTTTTATTTGAATGCAGAAACTGGGGAACAAAAAGTGACATTTTATCTGAAACTTGGCTTAAGGAACTGAATTCTGCCTGGCAACTACCCCCATCAGGAGTAAAACTTGAGTCACAGCTGTGTTCCCAGGCCTAGCTGCCCTTTTGCTGCTCACACCAAAAGGGATATGACACTTCCCTGATTGAATTACCTGGGCTCTGCAGGAAATTGAACAAAGCCCTGTCTTGACTCAGGCAAATGTTTTATGGCGGGAGTCGTAAATGGAGATTTCTCCTGGAAGCACAGGGGAGGGGCATTGCCTGTGAGAGCAAGCTGGCTTGGCAGAACTGGAAAAACCAGAAATTCAAACTTGTGCTGGGGGGAAACCACACCCCTTTGGGGCCAGAACATAACTCTAAAAAGATGAATAACTCATAGTACGGACTTGTGAAAATTGTATAAATGACACCATAATTCTTGTGATTTTTCTGCCCACATTTTAAGAGGTTTTTAGAACCGGTGGCATGTTCAGGGGGGTTTTAGCGGAAAAGAGGATATTACTCAAAATGTGTGCATGTGAAAAATCTGACACTTCATCAACTAATGTCCATACTCCTTGCGCACATGTGTGTAAATTTGGGTTAATGTCCGAAATTGCGAAACCAGATAAAAAGTGAAATATGTGCCATTTTTGAATGCAAGCCCCCAGGAAGAGCAGAGTTGGACAGGGTATACCTCCTGTAATGCATGATGGGTGCATATGATTTTAAAACAATATGTACCTCTGCAAATATGTATTTGGTTCAAATCTAGATTTGTGTGTAAATTGACAGGAGGAGTGGACTTTCTGCAGGCTGTAAAATGACATCACTCTGACACAACTTAGCTACCCCAATCAGGGGAGAAATGAAAGCTTGGCCAATGATAAGTGGAGAGGGGCTGGCTAGTGATGCTGCTCACACACACCCATTTTCAAAACACATAAAAGCAGAGAGACAGGACAGATAGGGACCTTCAAATCCATTTGCAGCTGGAAGCTCTGCCGGGAAAATCCATACTTTACCTCCATCAAACCTCCAGAGAGCCAACCTAGAGACTTCAATCTATCCAGAACTAGAGACCCAGACCAGACCAGCAGAGTAGAGCTGACCTGTTAGCAGAACCAGAGAGAGCTGAACCGGAGTGCAGTCCAAAACCTGACCAGATCCGTGGCAAGGCATATTTCTAAATATATTGTGAGTACATAGCAAAACTGTGCAGAACCAATCTCTTAGTTAAAATAATATAATTCAATTCTATTTTAATCTAAGTAGAACTGTCTCCTAACTGTCACCTGCCATTTGTAAAGCTGTCACTTGTGATTTGCTAGTTGCAAGCTGCACTTGTCTTTTTGAACTTTAAAATTTCAAATCTGAAAAACGACCTTTATTTAATTGCTCATATCTCCGTGACCGTTTGTGCTAGAGACTTGCAGTAACTTTCATCTGGAAGCTGAGATCCTAGGCTTTCCTAGGACCCCAAAACGATATTGCTAGCCCTTGTAGTTCCTCTGTAATCGCACCAGAGGCATTCGCGAATTTTACCACGATTTGCAAATTTCTCCACTTGCAAAAAGATAGCTGCTTTTGCTTTCCTCTGAAAGAAATTCGTTTGCCTCATAAAAACCATCCCTGCATCATTGCTAGTGTGAGCCTGGACTAATATTAACTAGATACCACTCACCCTGAACCTCTAGAGGGAATTAAAAGCATTTTAGCATATTTTTTCTTCATTTCCAGCACATTTAAAAGCATTTGGGCCTGTGTTTTCAACTTCTGTAGTCTAAGTTGCTGGGGTGAACTGAATCACATTTGATTGCATTTCTGAGAACTGTGTGCTTCCCTCCATTTCCTTGCATTGCATAAAAGGGGGGGGGTGAATTGTCCAAGAAAGTGATTACATTGGTTTTTGCTGAAATCCTATCAAGTTATTTTCTGTACTGCATTTCATTCCACATTGCATCCATTGGAAAGCATAAAAGTATTGTTGCTATCTTATCCATTTCATGTCAACTCCTTAGTGATTATCAAGAAGTGTGCTAGTGCCAGATTCTCCGTTGTTAATCTTTATCATACCAGATTAAGTGTGATATTCAATTATTAATTTATTATAAAGTGTGATAGATATATATTGCTTTACTTCTCAAATAAACCTTTTAACTTGCAAAACAGAACTACTTCTTGGCGCAGTGGGGTCAGGGGGATTCTGAGAGAGGGGTGTTATATAGGGGTAGTCATCCAGAACGTATGAACTGGACATAAAGATATATTAATAAGGGTTTCCATTCAGTATTCCAGACTAGGCGTTGACTTAGCTGTAGTGTTGAATTGAATCCTCTTACAATATGCCAATCAACGAAAGCAAAACATGTTGTTTGTTTCTTTAAGTGGTACATGTTATTACGTTCCCGTCAGTGTCCGATGTAATATATTAGTTCATTCCCCAAGATAGTTCATCCGTTTTCAGACATCCTGGACTTGAAATAACTGCAGCGGTTTTCCGGAACAGCACCACGCGGACAGATGTTGCCCGGCAAAGCGTATCCCATTTTCTGAACCTAGCATTTCTGGCATTCAAGGTACATCCCAACGGCCTATTCCCATTGAACGGACCCTGTATCCTTTATCCTGTCATGACCACCACCCTGTTTATCCATCTTGAACTAGGCACTCATTTGAGATGTTTTTTTTTTCCATTTTCCTTCGTCTTTTCAGTAAACCTCTAGTGTCAACCTTTGTTGTACACGCCGCTTCAAGGGTTATACGTTGATCTTGAGGACTCTGTTACATTTGTGACCCGGATGCTTCATCAGCTCATATCCAAATTGACTGACACCTTCCGTGGCTTGCAGCTACATCATCCCCCTCAGGCTTCCGAACCCTGGGTAAGTTATGTTCTTTTCCTAACTTTTTTTAATGGACACCAGAGGATACCTTTGCAAATGCTAGAGATTTTTACGTTAACTATTGAAAGTGAGTGTCTCCCCAAATGCAATGAGAACTCCCCAATGAGAGTCAATAATGGACACACCCCAGGAGGGAATGAGACCAGGACCAAGTGCGGGTGAAGATAAAAAGTAAAGTTTATCCAAAACCAAATAGGGCAAGCAGAGAACTCTGCAAACTCCAAGAGCACTCTGCCAGACAATAGAAAGACATTGATATTCATTACAAAATAACATCATCGCTGAGGTAAGCTATGGGGGCACATAAGTCGTTGGGATTGTGTGGTAATGACTAGACATTATACAATGTTTGAGTCGCTGCTCCAGGATTGGTGGACGTCCATTTGGTGCCAGTGCGGGGTGCATGGATCAGCTGGGCTCTTCAGGGTGGAGCGCAGGGTCAGATGACGTTTAGGCTGTTACAATTTACCCTGCTTAACATTTGCCCTTGTGGACATACATACTTCGACCGTCATCTATCTAGTTTAACACATAAGAGATATAGATTACTAACCATTTGACCTGAACCATAAAAGTGAGAATACATGGGTCCAGGTGACGAATTTATTCATGAGATTATGTTGTTACATTCATCAACCATTCTCTTACATCTCTTAAGACAATTATTTATTGTTTGTTATCATGAGAGAAATATATTGCCACACAGGGGGACATGGGTCCGGGGTGAGCTGGGGTGGTAGAGAGCTGTGATGTTACTTCAAAAGGCATTGAGGTGAGGGTCTTGTTGCCCATATTTCTTTAACTAGAGTCTGGAGGTGCGCGGCAAGTTCATAGTGGCATCATGAGTCAGGGGGCTAAGGGGAAGGTGGATACTTGGTGCAGACTCAGCGGAAGGGTGAGAGGTTACATTTGTAGCATCAGAAACATCAGTGAGAAAACAGGCCTTTAGCCATCAGCCCGGCATGAAGGGGGAGGATGGTGGGGTCTGAGTGCACGGCGCTGCAGGAGAGGGGAGAGAAGGCCCTGTGGCTTGCTGCCTGTCCACTTTGTGGGGTTACATATGAATCATTAGGATGTGGGGTAGAAATAGGCCAGTGTGGTTGCAGGTACATTTAATAATATGCGAGCTCTGAGTATAATATAGGTTACACGTTTTCTATCTGCAATAGCCTTGTGGCTTTATCGTTTTGCATTATACACATTTAGAACCGTATGCTAGTTGAACATGTTTGTGAACATACATATATAGGAAAACTAGTGAGCATCTGGATCATGTACCTTGCATCATATCGAACAAGTAAATTAACATATCATGCATTAGTGTGAGTGTTTGGCAAAAAATAAGATTCACCCAACAGTATGGGGCCTAGACATATAAGCAATAGCTTTATGCATAGTAAAATAGGTACAGATCTTCTTTTTTTGTGTCACAGAATCAGCCCCTTAATACACAACTACAGGAGGAGGAGGAGATTTATAACTTTTACAGACGGATTAATAGTGTGGGTGAAACAGAGTGGCACACAGGCGTGGGGTATGTATCTGTTACTTCAAAAGGAGATCAAGGTTGGGGGGTTATCCACAGTGTATGTCATAAATGTGGGGTCTGCAAGAGGACGGGACATGTTTGTGGAGATGAATTGTTTTCCTCAAACCCAAGCCCTTGCCCGGTCATTCACAGATCAACGATGAACGGTAGAAGGTGAAAGATACAGTGTTTGTCATTAGCTTGTTTGCGCCTAGTCTCCCGTGGCAACAGGCCTACTGCTGGGACGCAGTGGGGAGGGGGGTGAGAGAGGTGACTGGCTTGCTGTGCGCGATCTCGAGGGGAGAGCTGCAGCTCTGCAGGCAGCCTTTGTCCATGAGGCCTGTGATACCATGTACAAAATGGAGTCGGATTGAGGTACAAAATAGTGCCTGGGATCAGCCATCTGGCCGAGGTACACATCCATATGGGATACCGTGCCGCAGCCATCCCACATCCCTGGCCACAGGCACATGGGTGGCCGCTGGATGAATCATAATCTGCAAGTGGGTTGGAATGGAGGGGAGGGTGTCTTGAAGACCTTTCCTCCCATACACTATCATAGACCTGATATACTTCCATCTGTCTTCGTACAGTGCATATAAGCCAGTCAAGAACTTTTCAACCTGCCTCATGTTCATCCCGATTATTCCACATTCTAATGGTTTAATCTTCACAGGGGACCCCGAGTGTCACCCGCCTCCATTGGTGAGTGGCCCTCCTGGATTTATAGATAGCACCTTTCATTTGATGTACCTTCATTTGGCCTTAGTGCATATTTGATATGGTGATTTGCACAAAACCCTTTTATCTACAGATACTTTTGTAGTGGGTGTGACGTTTTACCTCCTTTAATTATTCATTGTCAACCACCTAAGATCACATACTACCTCTTCAGTCATGGCTCCTTCTGTTTGTTAGATTCCTTTACACTAGTTATCCCCACTTACAAAGATTTACATCCAAACTGGTGCTTTTGGTACTTTAATCTGCTCTGTTAACTTTAATACTTTCTGTACTTTATGATTCAGAATGGTTGAGATATCTGTTTTCTCGTTTTATGTCTGATTTTAACCATTACATATTGATTTGCTTTATGGGACTGGCTTATAACACTATTACATTTCTTTTTTCTGTTTATGTATGTGACTTTACATCAGTCCCATTAGGCTCTAGAAGAAGAGGGACATCCTCGAAGCACGTCATCCTTAAATATTGGACAACTTGATGTGTTTTCTTTGCTTCGACAATTGTTTATGATTAAACCACTGTTGTTTTCTAAATCACCTGTTGATGCGTAATATGTGATGAAGCATTGTGTTTCCTAAATCACAAATTTGATGATTATTGTACTTACTTAATTACTACACTGCCTTTTAGGAAGATCTCAAGAGTGTGCAGGGGACGGGAGGGACCCAACTTTGGGTCCTTTTTCTTCCTTTTGTGTATACAATAGGGTTTTGTGCCAAGACCTTAGTTCCTCCCCTGCACCTTTAACCAAACCACACCAGCTTGCTGCTTTTTGAATAACTATACTCAAAAGATTTTTTTTCCGTGAATATTAGTGTGCACCCATTTTCTCCTCCTTCTACTAATGAGGATGTACCTCATTTTTTTGTTTACATGTGAGAAGCTGCACCACTTAAAATGCGTCTACTTAAGACTAGTGTTAAGGGCCGCCGAGGTCTTCATCATCAGAATGGCTATGGACCTCTTTCAGAAGCACTGACACGTTTCATGTGGTTTATGCAACAGCTCACTTTAGGCCCAGGGCATGACTGTGTAGAATGAAGCTATTGAAACAAGTAAACAATAGTTAACATCGTGTTGAACGCTATGTGACCCGCTGTTACTTCTTGAACATTGTATTTTCTGCTCTTAGTACTGAGTTTGTAAATATATTAACACGTGATTGTCTGTGATCTCCCCTTTTTATGATCATTTTAACAGTTCTGATTGGATGTTCTTATTAACTCACTTCAATGTAATTTGTTGCACAAAATTGATAGATTGCTTAATCGTTGATTATATAAACGTGTCATTTGTATGTGTTTTATGGTGAATAGCGAATAAAAGCATTTTGATTGATTGGATGAAGAAATCTGGCTGGGGCATTGCGGGGAACTTGTTTCAGCTCTGCACAATAGACACGGTGGACGTTGCCCCGAGGAGGAGTGGGACGGACACCGAAGGAGGCTGCCTATGACACTGAAGGAGAGCAGGGGTGAGGAGAGACACAGAAGGGGTCAGAAGAATGGCGGAGCAGCACGGAGGGCTACATGGTGGCCAGAGGAAATTAAGTAAGTGACTTGGGGATAATTAGAGCGCTATATGAGACATTCCAGGCCATGGGCTCGTGCTGCCCAGAGAGTCTCCAATGGATGAGTGACATGAACATCAGAGCATCACAACTTGATGATGGAAGGAATCGCATATAAGTTGATATATGAAGATGTGGTCTAATTATAGTTTATATTGTGTAGGGAATTGAACAAGTGGCATATGTAAAAATCTAAAAATAATATTAAAAAAAAGCACACCAGTATCCTGCGTTCCAAGCACTGCAACTGGTCCTTTTTATCCAATTTATCAAGTCTATGTTTAAGTCAGGACAGAAAGACCTTTATCGCTCTTCCAGAAATCTTACGAATTCGTATTAAAAACTGGTGCCTATAATCTCTCTTATAATGGAGCCATTTTGCAGTAAATAGGGAAATGATCGAGTTGGGGACACATGTGTTGAATTGTTATTTTTAACATTGACTATAGCAGCATGTTTATGGCAGTGGTTCACATATGGCATTCTTCCCACACCAAGGTTCCCACAAGACTCAAATCGACGCAGTTTATTCTCCCACTTCCTGCTCTAGTGTTATTATTTGGTAATTAAATCATCATATACACGAACATACAAAGAGAATCAAAATGCAGAAGACCATAACATAACATCATTCACTGTTCTGATTGATGATACATGCGTGTGGGAGGGGCCAGGCTGTCATTAATTCTAATTTTAAAACAAGCAAAAGAGCTGTATAGGTGTGCTCATTTAACTACAGAGCTACTAGAAGAACATGGCCGCCCCATTGTCACTAGCTGGAAAATCGTTTTGGAAGAAAACCAACGGTTGCAATCTTTCTTCTGTTTGCTACTGCGCCTCTGCTTTTGGAGTGCACATCATAGGGTCTGCAGCAGGGGGGAGTCATGCGTGTTTGCAGTTCCAGGCGGCCAGGCAAGGGCAGCAAGCTGGAGGCATCCCCTTCAATCAGCAGCATGAGCGGCCAGAGGTCCAGTTGTGGTGCGTGAATTCCGGCGGCTGCATTGTACTTCATGTGGACTATGCGCAAATTCAGTGGGTACAGGCAGACAAAAACAGGGTGTCCGGTGAGTCAGGATCTCCCGATACTTTGTTCCCTGAATGCGAACTCGCTGCTGAGCTTCCTTTAAGGCTCTTTGTGTGCATCAAAAAGGGAAAATAGTGTCTGTCAGTTGCCTCTGCAAACACAACACATCTGCATCAACCGTCTGCTCCCACACCACAATAATCCTCACACAGTGCACACCACCTTTTGCACTTCTCTCTTGAAATTATCTCCATGCATGCTGCACACTTCCCTCTTCAAGTCTCTTCTTCTCCAATAACACCAATATCCACACTTTGCACAACTTTCTCTGCACCTCTCGCCTGCCCCAATACCACCAGGAATAACCCTGCACGCACTTCATACATGCTCGTGCACCTGTCACCTTCGCCCCCACCACACACCACTCATAACCACGCGCCACAGATTGCTAGTGAATGGCACCCTCTGCACAAGTCCCTTGCACCTACTATGTTAACAATAGTCCACAGATAGTGCATCTCTCCCTCTGCACCTTTTGCCTGCTCCCATACCAATACAAGTCCCACAAACAAGGCAACACGTATTCTGAACTTCTCCACGAACACACGCATACACATCACACAACACACACACACATACACACACAACAAACCCAATTAGCTGACCAGGCTACAGGCATCTCCCCCGAAATGTTGGGCACCGTTGACGCGGCCTGGCTGACCTTCAGAGCTGGACAGAACAAGACACAGACGTTAAACGGCACATCGGCTTCACAGTTAACAAAGGCACTACAATTACTAATGTAAAGCACTTCACTGTAAGCGCCTGAATTCATAAGCATACATTTTTAGGCACTCTCAATTGTGATGCAGTGTTAGTACTTGTATGCCAGGGGAGTGATTGGAAGAGTACAGAGGGGACAGGAGTCCGCTCATTCTCACATCAGTCCTTAGGTAGGTGCTTTCAGACTTAAAGGGGAGAGTTAACTGCTTGTAACAATGAAGCTGCACTGTAATAGTCTCATTAGAATACGTAAATAAGGTAGATGTCCCCCACACAAATAAGTTTGCCCTCCCCCACCATCTCTAACGTTAGCGCCAAACTTAGGTTTAGTTGAACCCCTGCACTGAAGCAAGGAACATCTAATGGCTTCTTTACCCATGTTTTAAAAAATAAGTTCTTAATTTCTGTTGAACTTGATATTCATATCCCGCTTTACCTCGTTATTATTAACCAGAGAGCTTTTAATAAGGCTAGTGATTGGCTGTCACCTCATTTATGAGTGCTAGCTCGAAGCAATCTTATAGAGTGAGTAAGGGCCAATAACAGGCAATAGCAACGGATAATAAGCGGAATAATGCCACTGTGACATGGATTTGTCAGCCCTACTGTGTGCTCCATCCCCTCCCTCACACCCTATACTTTCAGCATGGCTTCCTCTGCTAATGGTTAGTGCTTTGTTAGAGCATTGTTCTGAGAACGTTCCCAAAGCACTATGTTCATACTGCTGTTACTTACAGCTGCTTTCTGGGGAATCTGATTCAATACCCTGCCTTAAATATGAATGTACTAATATGAAGCAAATGCGATAGTTATCACAAATCAGTCCCATTGCCTTTACGCCAAAGGCCTAAATAAGCGTTTCCCTCATAGGCCTACATCACGGTGGTCAATATGGGATTCTCAGTTGATCTGTTTTTAATGAGTGCAGAATCTTTGACTATAGGTCCTTTTAAAATGACTTTTAGAACAATTGCATCAAAGTAATTGACTTCAAAAACTTTTAGTTAGGCCCATAACGTCCTTTATGTCCAATTATGCTGCGTGATGAGAGGCTAGATTACTTTTAAGGTTTTGATGACGCATACTATGCAGCCGAGATAAGGTAGCACATTCTGAACAGGCCTTGATGGCCACATGAAGTAATTAAGGTAATCATGTATAATCCTTTCATCCAGTCTCCCCACGAGGCTATATCTACATACACTCAACTCCGTCTGATCTTGTGTATTAACCTGTTTTGCAAAGGAACACATTTTCCCCCTAAAAAGTCTAGGTTTTTTGAGACTCCTTTTCAAAATTCAGCGAATAGTCTGATCCACTGGCAGCTCCTCCAGGCATCTCGCTCAGTTGCCACAGTGGGCTCATGATCATTGGGGATGCTCGCATTTAACAAATCCTTCCTTCATAGATGGTTCTTTAAATCACCCAAAAAATACATCCCCAAGTTGGGGAAGCACCTTATTACGCACCATCAAACTAATAAGTCAGTCTCTGTTGAAATTAAACTTGTGACATCCTGGAGTTCATCTAACCATTTCAGCCATCATATATTTTGGCATATTCTTCCACGTGAGAACTTCTTGTCTAGCGCCTCTCTGCTGGGAGCAGTAGTGGGACTCCAGAAGCACTGTTTTCCTCTACTTCGCATGCCTGGGAATTCACATTGGAGCATCCAAATTCCAGGTTCACTCTCTCAGCTGTTCACTTCAGGCACACTGAAGAACCATCGTATGCCTGCAATTGAGGGAGACCCACATGTAGTGTGGTAGCATCTCTGACCGTGTTTTCTCCAATGTCTCCTTACCCAGGTCCTTTCCCAAGCAGCTCATATTGGCTATCATCTCAGGTCCAAGTGAGGTTCTCTGCTTGCCTGGATCCAACAAATGACATTTTGTGCAAGAGAAGGATGCTTTAATGTTACACTGGTGAGAGACCTTTAAGGCTGCCATAATGATCCATTCCATATGCTTTGAATTCTAAAAGAATCATTGTTTTAAATGTGGCTATTAGGTGGTGCTGTAAGCGCTGCCTAGAAGCTGAGACTATTACCATCTGAAGTGAAGATAGGCGAGAGATGGGATGTGGGGATGGACGGACACACAACCTGTGGGTGTAGTTGGGTTATTTACCCACCCATTGACTGCCCATGGCCATGCTAGTGTAAGGAAGCAGGGGGTCGGTTTAGCCACCTCATACATTCTACGCGAAAGGGACCACTTGATCTTGCACTGGTGGAGGGACCCCTTCCTTGACCTTTTGTGGGCTCAGGGGACAAGCCCCTGGCAGATACAGAGGTGGGGCTATTGCAAGGCACACTTAGACTCCATTTTGTGTACCCTCGACTCCATCTTTGGATTAGGCGGCATTCTGGTAGCTGTGAAGCCTTCTCTCCCTCCTGCAGTGCCGCGCACAGCAAGCACAGACAGCCCCCACCTTTTTCCTCCCAAATCCCATTCTCACGGATGCTCTAACATGAATTGTTGCCAACAAACAGTATATTCTTTTCATCCTTCCTCTGAGATCACTGACCTGTGTGTGACCGGGCCGAATCATGACTTGTAGCCCATCTATTTCAATAAACCTGCTCTTGCACCTCTTGCAGACACTGTTGGAAAGTTACTGCCTGTTAAACCCTGTGCCCCTCCTAAGCTATCCTTTTTGATGTAACAGAAGTGTGGCCCTTCCACGCTGACCACCCTAGAGTGCCCCCAATAAAACCAGACTCCAGCCACAGTATATTCTGTCCTAAACTAACATGTGTCATCCTGCCCCCCTCCTGCTCTGATCTGCCAGACCCTACAGCTATCAATCCCGCCCCCCACACGTTACCTGGAGGGTGAGACCCCCACACCCTTCACCTCGCCAGGGATCTAAAACCAAATAATGCAAACACATGTGTATAATTTATAGGTTTCTTGTCAAACATCAATAATATAGTAATGATCATTATTTACTGAATGTCCTGTGATAGCGTATAGATTAGTTGGATAGTACAAGCCGCCTCAACCGGACCTAACCTGACCTCCACCCCACACAGACCGGCCCAGATGAACCACGTGATGTCCAACCTCCCGCCATGTCATCAGCCAATCTCGTGGAGCCGGCCCTTACAGCTCTATACTCACACCCCTTCTCTAACCAATTAACATGTACCTTGTAGACTGTATAGAAATCATCACTGATGACACTGTAACACTTTAAAATGTAATGTTTCTGTATTGTTTGCCAGAGTGCTCTCAAGGCAGCTGAGTTCTCTGGATGCTGAATCTTATATAAACCTTTGCCGACTCTCAAAACCAATCTCTTGGACTCATTCCCTACTGGGATGTGTCCTTGTTCTGAATTTTCTTTGTGATGCCTTCACTATTCCCCCTAGCCATTCCTACCCACTATCTGCCCCTCTGTGCCAAAAGCACAACGCCCTGTGGTTTCTTCAAGCTAGTTGTGCTCTTTCTGAGCAGCCTCTGAAAGGTCATAATATAATTGCAGTTATAAACCGGATTTTGGTGTAATAAAATTGTCTGAAACAAGTGTACCTTCAGTCACTTGAATTATACGTAGTACTTGTGTCCTTGCATATGTTACTGGCACTGGATTCCTACAAAAAAGAATTGTAAAGAAAACAGGTTTGGCATTTTTAAAGGCTCCTCAGGGGCATTTGCACAGCACTGCCAAATTATACTAATGTACTAACACCTTTTGCCAACTATTGCTATTTTACAGTAGTACCAGTATGGCAGTGCTTGTAAAATGCTGGTCTTCCCAAGAAAAAGCCAAAGTCTTTGGGTTTGACAATGTTTGTTTATCCTAGCAGCAGGTATTCTTATGCTACTGATAGCTTTAGATAGATTACACTGGTGCATGTTGGGGCAGAGTAGGAGAGAGAAAGATATGCAAACTATTGGTGCTGGAGGGCTCTTGTTGAACACTTGTAAGAATGGGCGCGTGATGTCAGTCTCATGCCAGTGTCGTTCAAAGGCCAGAACGTCTAGGACAGGGCCAGGCACTGTCCTACCAGCCACTTGTTCTTCAAATCTCGGCATGGATATGGCTGTGATGGCAGAAAAAGTCCCATGTGCACTGTTGCCGCTTAGAGGCCACTATGTCTTGGGGAGAGTGAATCTGCCTTCAGACTGCTACTTATAAAAAGGCCTTTGTGGTGGTAATGCTTCAGTCTAATGTTTGGAACGTGACTACAAAAGGCTGGCACGTCAGGGGTCACTTTCAAAGAACCACTTTTTATAAACCTTGTACGAACAGGTTGCAGTCACAATCTGAATAGTACTAAAATTCTGCCTCTCTAAAACAATTTTCAATAGAGAACTATGCAGAAATATGAAACATCTTGTAGATGACGCGGATGAAAGAAAGATTAACATCACATACCCGAGAATAGGAATACCAGAAATAGAGTTGTGAACAAATCAGAACTAGCACGGAAAGGAAACAAAAATCCAACTGAAACAGTGCTTACTGAAACAGTGCTTTGCATTGCCCAATCAATCAATTGATCAATCTATTGTTGAGGGGCAGATGAGTACATAATTCATAGCTTCTACCCCTCCCCCAGCTCAACACTGCACAGGGAAGAACGTCACTCACTAGGACAACCGTACCATCCTTATCCCAGGCAGGTACAGCAGGAATGTACACAAACAAAGCTGAAGATGGCACGAGTAACCAAACTAACGTTATGACAAAACATAGGCATCCACTAGACATGAAGCACATGTGCACTCACCATGAAGAAAATGCACTAGATCAAATATGCACTTATACGTGAAGAATATGAACTGCACCTGTTTATACATGAGGAACTAACATACCGCTCATTGGACATAAAGAATCGCTCATGATTAGGCAGCCATCTTCTTCAAAATGTATGCCACAGAATGGTTCACAATTAGCAATGGGCTTCCAAGCCTTAAAAAGCTCACCAGGGCTGAATTCACAAAACCACAGGCACATTGGAAGTGCTTGGTTTGCTAAAAAGATATTTTAATGCTGAACCTCAAGGTTGAACTATGAGGAAAGAATGTTCCCATTGGAGGAGGGATTTTGCCCAGAACACCAGGTGCACATACTCTGGCAGTAAAATGTAGTGCATAATAGGGTAATTAAATAGTAGAAAATACAATTTCAGCAATGTCTTGTAGAGTTTATTTATAACTAGACTGGGAAAGAAGCAAGGGAAGAGATAGGGAGGGACAGAAGAACCAAGCAGAAGAGCAATGGGATGATGGTCTAGTTCATCAGCCTTGAGTGCTGTGCACTGCCTCACTTTCTTTCAAGCAAAAGAAAATCTAGTTAAAACTTGTATTTTGCAGCTATTCTGCTGGTCAGTATATGGTGATGTCAGTAAAGGGGAGGGACATTTCACGGTTTGATGTCAGAAAAGGGTGATGTGGATTTTAGTGCCAAGAAATATGATAGCCAATAAAATCACACCAATGTATGAGGAATATGGATATTTTCACCAATCAGTTTGTTTGACCTGCCAAAAATATAATGAATGTCTTGTTGTATGAAAAGTGTATGACCAGTGGACAGAGCTCAGAACTTTTTCAATCAGTGCAGCTCACATGAATGTTAGTGAGTTACCTCTCCCAGCTGTGGGGGTGGGGGGCTAGTGGGAGCAATACAACTTAGTTTCTCCTGCATGATGCCCAATTGTCTCTGGGAATATTTTTTTATCTATTTTTGGATTATTCATGTTATTCATGTGAATAGACCTCCTTTACATATCATTTTATTGCATAACCATAGTCATTACAGTTGCTGTTTAAAACGCAATTACAAAAAAAATTGCATTTGTAGTTATTACACATCATTAATCATAAAGACACAATTCATCAATGACACAAAAAATATTAAGTATAACTTCAAATATCTCATAGTGACAAAGTATACTTGTGCACAATTCATAATTTAGTTTCGTTTTTGAACCAATTATTTCATAAGCCTTGTGCAAATTCAGTCGTGTTTGCATACAATTTTCACAAGATTCAATAAAGTGCGCCTGGCGGAGACTTGATATGCCCAGGAGGGTACCTGTACGTAAAATGCATATTTGTTTTGAAGCTATTTTATTTTGCCTTCAAAACGATTTTGCACAGATAAATCGAATTACAGGACTTTCGATAAGCACGAAAGTATGGACAGACGTTTTTTCTTAAGGGAAATACAGGTGAGTATAGTCAAAACATGTTTTGTGGCACAACCTTTGTATATATGTGTTGATGGATAGTGTTGTGTACACTATTTTGTTGAATACCCCCGGACATACTGCAGTCCTGGGTCACACCCTGCACAATTTCTATGTCACTACCTACCTGTATTGTATATTCGTGCACCACTGTGGAAATTGTCTCTTGATAATTGAAGAGGAGTATACTCACCTGTATTTCCCTTAAGAAAAAACGTCTGTCCATACTTTCGTGCTTAGCGAAAGTCCTGTAAATGTTTAATTTACAGGACTTTCGTTCTGTAAATTAAATGGTTTCTTTCTTAAAGTAAAAGTATAGGAGCAGTAAAACTTAATTTAAAAAAGTAGAGGTTCACCACTCCCAACCGCTCCCGCTCACTTCGACCACTGCTGCTCAGATACATCATGGTGTAAAGATTCCCTAACTGTGAGGTGCAACATTGACCAACTTGGAAAGAGGCATATTTGTCTGTATTAAGGCACTTCCCCAAAAACTGCCTCCTGTGGTAGATTGGTCATGGTTGTCTGACATTCTGGCCGCTGGCAAAAATCAACAATTCAAACTGCTTTTTAGCCTTAAACAGTGGTTTGGATACCCTAGAAATATGTTCTTGGAACACCAGAGTTTCACATCTCAGAAATGTTGATATTCATTCCAACCTGTTTGGATTAGGGACACCTGTTTTATTGAGTACTGCATCGAGGAACACCTAAAGAAATTGTGACAACTCACAATGATTTCAATTGTATGCACCTTGCGGCCCCTCTCCCCCCTCTGAGTGTGCAGGCTTCAATCATAAGGTTATCAAAGAGATATCTCAACTCTCTCTGGTGGTCAAACTGTGGCTCACCAGCCAGAGGCACTGATTCTTACATTCAGTCTCAACTTCTACCCTAGTCACCAGTAACTGGCCACACCCAGAATGCCACACTTTGTGGCAGATATTAACCTCTTAACTGCAGGAGTGAGTGGAGGCTACAATGATTCCATATGGGAATTTAAGACAAACATACATGCCCTTAGCACTTTAAACAAAGGGACTGAGACCTTTTTCTGGCTCCAGGGACCTAGACGCTCCAGACTGCTCAGCCCATGGACTGTCCAGGCTGCTGCACTGCTGCTGCCACTCCAGTGTGTTTCTCAAAACCTGTCTGTTGTGAATGTTTAAGATATCCCTGCAAAACAGTCATTTAACGTGACATATATGGAAAGAGGGATATATTGGGCCTCATCAGGAGTTGGCCGAAGTGGTACAAATGCAACGGTAGTGCTATTACTGCTGCATTACCACTCTGCCTGATTCTGAGTATGGAGGAATCGCAGAGAATTCACCTCGAGCTCTCAGCTGGAAGTGAATGCGCCACCTTTCCACTCATTTATCAGTGCAATTACTCCCACGGAAATTGCGACGAAATTGCCCCATTGATTACCCCCCACCACTGCAACTTGTGATCCGGCGCTAAAAGCGCCAGACCAAGTCATGGTAAAGTTAATTGAAAAGGGCGGTATCCTGGCAGATTTACCCCTAGGATACTACCCAATTTGTAACTACCACCATTGTCTCTTAGCAGGAATCCCAAAATCACCGTCATAACATGAGGCAAAGCAGGAGCAGTTATCATAATGAACACCGTCAGAAATGTCCAGAAATTGCCCAAACAAGTCTAATACAGGATTATACTAAATGGTAGTATCAGATAAATGGTACGACGTTCATTCATCGCCCGTTTTTATTGTCACTGCACTTTTTTGCCAAAAAAGTGTTGACGAAAAAAACATTAAAAGAATATGGGGCAGGGAATTAAAGAGGTAGGGTAGGGTGAACTATAGGAAATGAAAAATAGGGGCCAGGGAACTTGGGGGGAACCCCAAATAAAAATGATTTATTTTGGCAAATCATTTTTGGTAAAATGTGCTGCAAAAAAAAAAAACGGCCAATGTATTTATTTATAGAACCCAAATAAATAAGACCCATAAAAAGAATTCTACAATATTGTAAAAACCTCAATTAATGATATGAGGGAACATGTTTATGGCCTGAAACATTGTCAGATTTGTGATTTCATACATGTCATCTCAGATGTCATTGATGGAGCATTTATGATGTCATCTGTGATGTCATGTGTGAACTCATGATCAGCACATGTTGAGGGGAGGATTTATGGTTCCTTAACCAACCATAATTGATTAACATATATATTTTTTTTCATAGGGACTTTCTAAGGTTTTCTCCTAACACGTTTGAATTATTATCTTTGTAGCAAATTATAGCAACCTTCAATAAATGTTTGCCAGCGAACTTGGCAGTTTTTTTAATGTTATACTTTGAATGCGTTTTCTATATTTGCAATGACCTGCAGAAACTACATCTTGAATGGAACAACAATTGCATGCATGATATTCATTCCCTGTGCCCTCCACACTGCACCTTTGCACAAAGCACCAACACTGCACGTCTTGTGGCCAGGCCCTGAGTGCCCTCTAGTGTAAAGTTTCTAAAAGTGCAGACAAAAGGTTAATAATTGCACTTCGTCTTCATACTATTTTGGCTTTGCCCACTGCTTGGAGTATTCTTAAATCCCAGCCTCAGTTTGCCCCACTCTCAATGTCCCCTCTTCAGGCCCGCAGCCAAACCTTAACATTCTTCGGGAGCTTACATAAGCATTCTAGTCAGGGATGTAATTCCACCAAAATGCCAGGAGTAGCAGATATGACATCACATGACCCCAGATCTCTGATATCATCACAGGTAGTGATGTCATTTGACCCCACCCGCAAGTGACATCATGGGAAGTGATGGCACGATACCTTCAGATGCATTTAACACTTCCATCATCAAGAAAGTTTATTCGGAAATAAATCAATAAACCATGTTACAGACATTGTAAAAAAAAATTGACAACACTCAATGTTGCTAAAAAGACAATTCCTATAGACAAAACATTCATACAATACAGTGTAAAAACATTAAAAACAGACATGGTAAAAAAGTGCATGTGTTCAAATCAAATTGCAAGCAATTTGTTCCGCTTGTACCAGGCTTTTCTTAAGAACTCTACACATCCCGAAGCCACTGGAATGGTCTCAGATCGGAGCAAGTATATCAGAGCAGGTCTTACCTGGATAAAACCTGTGTTTCTAAGCAAAGATACGATAGTCCTTTTTCTTATGTCATGGTAAGCCGGACAAAACATTACAAAGTGCAAAATGTCCTCCTCGGGCCAGAGACAAAGCGGGCAGGCTGGGCACTGTTCCATACTTTCATGCGTGACCTCAGCCATAAATATTTAGAGGGTAATTCAAAGAAATTTGCACAAAAGTGGCGCACGCGGCTGGCGCGCAGTGTCCCCGTGCGATACACTGCGCCAGCCGCGTGCGAAAAAATCCTTTTCATCGCACAGCGTATTCATGCATTTTAGCCTCCGAAACCAGCCGTGACGCAGAGTGACGCAGCGACCCTGCAGCAGCTCCAGTTACGCCCCCAAGAACGCCCTCGCGCAAGGAAAAGCCTTCAAAATTCCCAAATCATCGCAAAGGGCTGCGCTAACCCTGGACCAGTTCACAGGGCTGACAAACAGCAAACGCCAAGCGGGGAACGTGTATTTCAGTGGTTCGCGGGAAGTTTCACACGCAATTGTCCTGGGTACGTGTACATCAGGGGTGCGTGGGAAGTAACACACACGATTCCATCAGGGCACGTGTATTCCAAATGCAAAAACAGCAGGGTACGTGCATTTCAGGGGTGCGCGGGAAGTATCACAAGCAATTCCATCAGGGTACGTGTATTCCAGGGGTGCGCAGGAAGTATCACACGCAAAAGCAGCAGGCTACGTGTATTCCAGGGGTGCGCGGGAAGAATCACATGCAAAAGCAGCAGGGTACGTGTATTTCAGGGGTGCGCAGGAAGTATCACACGCGATTCCATCAGGGTATGTGTATTCCAGGGGTGCGTGGTAAGTATCACAGACAAAAGCAGCAGGATACGTGTATTCCAGGGGTGCGCGGGAAGTATCACACGCAAAATCAGCAGGGTACGTGTATTTCAGGGGTGCGCAGGAAGTATCACAAGCGATTCCATCAGGGTACGTGTATTCCAGGGGTGCGCGGGGAGCACCACACGTGAATTGCACGTGTGGGTCCTCCCAGGTGTTCCCTCTACAAACTCCACGGCCCCTGCAGGCGGCCCACACCACAGGGGCCTACCCTGCACATGTCCCGCAGGCAGCCGATCCACCATGCCCATGCCCCCCAGCCAACCCACATGTCACCTTGCACTACTGCCCACCAACCCATGTCCCCCTGCATCCCCAGCCCCCAGGGGCACCCTCCACCAGGCCCCCACTCATGTCCAACTCATGTCTCCCACCACCCCCACCCCCCAGCAGTGCAGGGAACCCTCCACCAGGCCCCCACTCATGTCTCCCATCACCCGAACCCCACAGCAGAGCAGGGGCAGCCTCCACCAGGCCCCACCCATGTCTCCCACCACCCCCACCCCCCCAGCAGTGCAGGGGCAGCCTCCACCAGGCCCCCACTCATGTCTCCCATCACCCCCACCCCCGAGCATCCAGGGGCACCCTCTACCAGGCCCCCACTCATGTCTCCCACCACCCCCACCCCCCAGCAGTGCAGGGCACCCTCCACCAGGCCCCCACTCATGTCTCCCATCACCCCCACCACCCAGCATCCAGGGGCAGCCCCCACCATGCCCCCACTCATATCTCCCACCACCCCACCCCCCAGCAGTGCAGGGGCAGCCTCCACCAGGCCCCCACTCATGTCTCCCACCACCCCCACCACCCAGCATCCAGGGGCACCTTCCACCAGGCCCCCACTCATGTCTCCCACCACCCCCACCCCCCAGCAGTGCAGCGGCACCCTCCACCAGGCCCCCACTCATGTCTCCCATCACCCCCACCCCCCAGCAGTGCAGGGTACCCTCCACCAGGCCCCCACTCATGTCTCCCACCACCCCCACCCCCCAGCAGTGCAGGGGCAGCCGCACAAGGCCCCCACTCATGCCGACCACCACCCCCACCCCCAGCAGTGCAGGGCACCCTCCACCAGGCCCCCACTCATGTCTCCCACCACCCCCACCCCCCAGCAGTGCAGGGGCAGCCTCCACCAGGCCCCCACTCATGTCTCCCACCACCCCCACCCCCCACCAGTGCAGGGGCAGCCTCCACCAGGCCCCCACTCATGTCTCCCACCACCCCCACCCCCCAGCAGTGCAGGGCACCCTCCACCAGGCCCCCATTCATGTCTCCCACCACCCCCAACCCCCAGCAGTGCAGGGGCAGCCTCCACCAGGCCCCCACTCATGTCTCCCATCACCCCCGCCCCCAGCAGTGCAGGGGCACCCTCCACCAGGCCCCCACGCATGTCCAACTCATGTCTCCCTGCACCCCCACCCCCCAGCAGTGCAGGGGCACCCTCCACCAGGCCCCCACTCATGTCTCCCTGCACCCCCAACCCCCAGCAGTGCAGGGCACCCTCCACCAGGCCCCCACTCATGTCTCCCACCACCCCCACCCCCCAGCAGTGCAGGGGCAGCCTCCACCAGGCCCCCACTCATGTCTCCCACCACCCCCACCCCCCAGCAGTGCAGGGGCACCCTCCAACAGGCCCCCACTCATGTCTCCCATCACCCCCACCCCCCAGCAGTGCAGGGCACCCTCCACCAGGCCCCCACTCATGTCTCCCACCACCCCCACACCCCAGCAGTGCAGGGGAAGCCTCCACCAGGCCCCCACTCATGTCTCCCACCACCCCCACCCCCCAGCACTGCAGGGCACCCTCCACCAGGCCCCCACTCATGTCTCCCACCACCCCCACCCCCAGCAGGCCCCCACTCATGTCTCCCATCACCCCCACCCCCCAGCAGTGCAGGGGCACCCTCCACCAGGCCCCCACTCATGTCTCCCACCACCACCACCCCCCAGCAGTGAAGGGGCACCCTCCACCAGGCCCCCACTCATGTCTCCCACCACCCCCACCCCCCAGCAGTGCAGGGGCAGCCTCCACCAGGCCCCCACTCATGTCTCCCACCATCCCCACCCCCCAGCAGTGCAGGGGCACCCTCCACCAGGCCCCCACTCATGTCTCCCATCACCCCCACCCCCCAGCAGTGCAGGGCACCCTCCACCAGGCCCCCAGTCATGTCTCCCACCACGACCACACCCCAGCAGTGCAGGGGAAGCCTCCACCAGGCCCCCACTCATGTCTCCCACCACCCCCACCCCCCAGCAGTGCAGGGCACCCTCCACCAGGCCCCCACTCATGTCTCCCACCACCCCCACCCCCAGCAGGCCCCCACTCATGTCTCCCATCACCCCCACCCCCCAGCAGTGCAGGGGCACCCTCCACCAGGCCCCCACTCATGTCTCCCACCACCCCCACCCCCCAGCAGTGAAGGGGCACCCTCCACCAGGCCCCCACTCATGTCTCCCTGCACCCCCAACCCCCAGCAGTGCAGGGCACCCTCCACAAGGCCCCCACTCATGTCTCCCACCACCCCCACCCCCCAGCAGTGCAAGGGCAGCCTCCACCAGGCCCCCACTCATGTCTCCCTGCACCCCCAACCCCCAGCATCCAGGGGCAGCCTCCACCAGGCACCCACTCATGTCTCCCACCACCCCCACCCCCCAGCAGTGCAGGGGCAGCTTCCACCAGGCCCCCACTCATGTCTCCCACCACCCCCACCCCCCAGCAGTGCAGGGGCAGCCTCCAAAAGGCCCCCACTCATGTCTCCCATCACCCCCACCCCCCAGCATCCAGGGGCAGCCTCCACCAGGCCCCCACTCATGTCTCCCACCACCCCCACCCCCCAGCAGTGCAGGGGCAAACCTCCACCAGGCCCCCACTCATGTCTCCCTGCACCCCCAACCCCCAGCATCCAGGGGCAGCCTCCACCAGGCACCCACTCATGTCTCCCACCACCCCCACCCCCCAGCAGTGCAGGGGCAGCTTCCACCAGGCCCCCACTCATGTCTCCCACCACCCCCACCCCCCAGCAGTGCAGGGGCAGCCTCCAACAGGCCCCCACTCATGTCTCCCATCACCCCCACCCCCCAGCATCCAGGGGCAGCCTCCACCAGGCCCCCACTCATGTCTCCCTGCACCCCCAACCCCCAGCATCCAGGGGCAGCCTCCACCAGGCACCCACTCATGTCTCCCACCACCCCCACCCCCCAGCAGTGCAGGGGCAGCTTCCACCAGGCCCCCACTCATGTCTCCCACCACCCCCACCCCCCAGCAGTGCAGGGGCAGCCTCCAAAAGGCCCCCACTCATGTCTCCCATCACCCCCACCCCCCAGCATCCAGGGGCAGCCTCCACCAGGCCCCCACTCATGTCTCCCACCACCCCCACCCCCCAGCAGTGCAGGGGCAAACCTCCACCAGGCCCCCACTCATGTCTCCCTGCACCCCCAACCCCCAGCATCCAGGGGCAGCCTCCACCAGGCACCCACTCATGTCTCCCACCACCCCCACCCACCAGCAGTGCAGGGGCAGCTTCCACCAGGCCCCCACTCATGTCTCCCACCACCCCCACCCCCCAGCAGTGCAGGGGCAGCCTCCAACAGGCCCCCACTCATGTCTCCCATCACCCCCACCCCCCAGCATCCAGGGGCAGCCTCCACCAGGCCCCCACTCATGTCTCCCACCACCCCCACCCCCCAGCAGTGCAGCGGCACCCTCCACCAGGCCCCCACTCATGTCTCCCATCACCCCCACCCCCCAGCAGTGCAGGGCACCCTCCACCAGCCCCCCACTCATGTCTCCCACCACCCCCACCCCCCAGCAGTGCAGGGGCAGCCTCACCAGGCCCCCACTCATTTCGACCACCACCCCCACCCCTGAGCAGTGCAGGGCACCCTCCACCAGGCCCCCATTCATGTCTCCCACCACCCCACCCCCCAGCAGTGCAGGGGCAGCCTCCACCAGGCCCCCACTCATGTCTCCCACCCCCCCGCCCCCCAGCAGTGCAGGGGCAGCATCCACCAGGCCCCCACTCATGTCTCCCACCACCCCCACCCCTCAGCAGTGCAGGGCACCCTCCACCAGGCCCCCACTCATGTCTCCCACCACCCCCAACCCCCAGCAGTGCAGGAGCAGCCTCCACCAGGCCCCCACTCATGTCTCCCATCACCCCCACCCCCAGCAGTGCAGGGGCACCCTCCACCAGGCCCCCACTCATGTCCAACTCATGTCTCCCACCAACCCCACCCCCCAGCAGTGCAGGGGCACCCTCCACCAGGCCCCCACTCATGTCTCCCATCACCCCAACCCCCCAGTAGTGCAGGGCACCCTCCACCAGGCCCCCACTCATGTCTCCCACCACCCCCACAGCCCAGCAGTGCAGGGGCAGCCTCCACCAGGCCCCCACTCATGTCTCCCACCACCCCCACACCCCAGCAGTGCAAGGGCAGCCTCCACCAGGCCCCCACTCATGTCTCCCTGCACCCCCACCCCCCAGCAGTGCAGGGCACCCTCCACCAGGCCCCCACTCATGTCTCCCACCACGACCACACCCCAGCAGTGCAGGGGAAGCCTCCACCAGGCCCCCACTCATGTCTCCCACCACCCCCACCCCCCAGCAGTGCAGGGCACCCTCCACCAGGCCCCCACTCATGTCTCCCACCACCCCCACCCCCAACAGGCCCCCACTCATGTCTCCCATCACCCCCACCCCCCAGCAGTGCAGGGGCACCCTCCACCAGGCCCCCACTCATGTCTCCCACCACCCCCACCCCCCAGCAGTGAAGGGGCACCCTCCACCAGGCCCCCACTCATGTCTCCCTGCACCCCCAACCCCCAGCAGTGCAGGGCACCCTCCACAAGGCCCCCACTCATGTCTCCCACCACCCCCACCCCCCAGCAGTGCAAGGGCAGCCTCCACCAGGCCCCCACTCATGTCTCCCTGCACCCCCAACCCCCAGCATCCAGGGGCAGCCTCCACCAGGCACCCACTCATGTCTCCCACCACCCCCACCCCCCAGCAGTGCAGGGGCAGCTTCCACCAGGCCCCCACTCATGTCTCCCACCACCCCCACCCCCCAGCAGTGCAGGGGCAGCCTCCAAAAGGCCCCCACTCATGTCTCCCATCACCCCCACCCCCCAGCATCCAGGGGCAGCCTCCACCAGGCCCCCACTCATGTCTCCCACCACCCCCACCCCCCAGCAGTGCAGGGGCAAACCTCCACCAGGCCCCCACTCATGTCTCCCTGCACCCCCAACCCCCAGCATCCAGGGGCAGCCTCCACCAGGCACCCACTCATGTCTCCCACCACCCCCACCCCCCAGCAGTGCAGGGGCAGCTTCCACCAGGCCCCCACTCATGTCTCCCACCACCCCCACCCCCCAGCAGTGCAGGGGCAGCCTCCAACAGGCCCCCACTCATGTCTCCCATCACCCCCACCCCCCAGCATCCAGGGGCAGCCTCCACCAGGCCCCCACTCATGTCTCCCTGCACCCCCAACCCCCAGCATCCAGGGGCAGCCTCCACCAGGCACCCACTCATGTCTCCCACCACCCCCACCCCCCAGCAGTGCAGGGGCAGCTTCCACCAGGCCCCCACTCATGTCTCCCACCACCCCCACCCCCCAGCAGTGCAGGGGCAGCCTCCAAAAGGCCCCCACTCATGTCTCCCATCACCCCCACCCCCCAGCATCCAGGGGCAGCCTCCACCAGGCCCCCACTCATGTCTCCCACCACCCCCACCCCCCAGCAGTGCAGGGGCAAACCTCCACCAGGCCCCCACTCATGTCTCCCTGCACCCCCAACCCCCAGCATCCAGGGGCAGCCTCCACCAGGCACCCACTCATGTCTCCCACCACCCCCACCCCCCAGCAGTGCAGGGGCAGCTTCCACCAGGCCCCCACTCATGTCTCCCACCACCCCCACCCCCCAGCAGTGCAGGGGCAGCCTCCAACAGGCCCCCACTCATGTCTCCCATCACCCCCACCCCCCAGCATCCAGGGGCAGCCTCCACCAGGCCCCCACTCATGTCTCCCACCACCCCCACCCCCCAGCAGTGCAGCGGCACCCTCCACCAGGCCCCCACTCATGTCTCCCATCACCCCCACCCCCCAGCAGTGCAGGGCACCCTCCACCAGCCCCCCACTCATGTCTCCCACCACCCCCACCCCCCAGCAGTGCAGGGGCAGCCTCACCAGGCCCCCACTCATTTCGACCACCACCCCCACCCCTGAGCAGTGCAGGGCACCCTCCACCAGGCCCCCTTTCATGTCTCCCACCACCCCACCCCCCAGCAGTGCAGGGGCAGCCTCCACCAGGCCCCCACTCATGTCTCCCACCCCCCTGCCCCCCAGCAGTGCAGGGGCAGCATCCACCAGGCCCCCACTCATGTCTCCCACCACCCCCACCCCTCAGCAGTGCAGGGCACCCTCCACCAGGCCCCCACTCATGTCTCCCACCACCCCCAAACCCCAGCAGTGCAGGGGCAGCCTCCACCAGGCCCCCACTCATGTCTCCCATCACCCCCACCCCCAGCAGTGCAGGGGCACCCTCCACCAGGCCCCCACTCATGTCCAACTCATGTCTCCCACCAACCCCACCCCCCAGCAGTGCAGGGGCACCCTCCACCAGGCCCCCACTCATGTCTCCCATCACCCCCACCCCCCAGTAGTGCAGGGCACCCTCCACCAGGCCCCCACTCATGTCTCCCACCACCCCCACAGCCCAGCAGTGCAGGGGCAGCCTCCACCAGGCCCCCACTCATGTCTCCCACCACCCCCACACCCCAGCAGTGCAAGGGCAGCCTCCACCAGGCCCCCACTCATGTCTCCCTGCACCCCCATCCCCCAGCAGTGGAGGGCACCCTCCACCAGGCCCCCACTCATGTCTCCCACCACCCCCACCCCCCAGCAGTGCAGGGTCAGCCTCCACCAGGCCCCCACTCATGTCTCCCACCACCCCCACCCCCCAGCAGTGCAGGGCACCCTCCACCAGGCCCCCACTCATGTCTCCCACCACCCCCACAGCCCAGCAGTGCAGGGGCAGCCTCCACCAGGCCCCCACTCATGTCTCCCACCACCCCCACCCCCAGCAGTGCAGGGGCAGCCTCCACCAGGCCCCCACTCATGTCTCCCATCACCCCCACCCCCCAGCAGTGCAGGGCACCCTCCACCAGGCCCCCACTCATGTCTCCCACCACCCTCACCCCCCAGCAGTGCAGGGGCACCCTCCACCAGGCTCCCACTCATGTCTCCCTGCACCCCCAACCCCCAGCAGTGCAGGGCACCCTCCACCAGGCCCCCATTCATGTCTCCCACCACCCCCACCCCCCAGCAGTGCAAGGGCAGCTTCCACCAGGCCCCCACTCATGTCTCCCTGCACCCCCATCCCCCAGCAGTGGAGGGCACCCTCCACCAGGCCCCCACTCATGTCTCCCATCACCCCCACCCCCCAGTAGTGCAGGGCACCCTCCACCAGGCCCCCACTCATGTCTCCCACCACCCCCACAGCCCAGCAGTGCAGTGGCAGCCTCCACCAGGCCCCCACTCATGTCTCCCACCACCCCCACGCCCCAGCAGTGTAAGGGCAGCCTCCACCAGGCCCCCACTCATGTCTCCCTGCACCCCCATCCCCCAGCAGTGGAGGGCACCCTCCACCAGGCCCCCACTCATGTCTCCCACCACCCCCACCCCCCAGCAGTGCAGGGTCAGCCTCCACCAGGCCCCCACTCATGTCTCCCACCACCCCCACCCCCCAGCAGTGCAGGGCACCCTCCACCAGGCCCCCACTCATGTCTCCCACCACCCCCACAGCCCAGCAGTGCAGGGGCAGCCTCCACCAGGCCCCCACTCATGTCTCCCACCACCCCCACCCCCAGCAGTGCAGGGGCAGCCTCCACCAGGCCCCCACTCATGTCTCCCATCACCCCCACCCCCCAGCAGTGCAGGGCACCCTCCACCAGGCCCCCACTCATGTCTCCCACCACCCTCACCCCCCAGCAGTGCAGGGGCACCCTCCACCAGGCTCCCACTCATGTCTCCCACCACCCCCACCCCCAGCAGTGCAGGGGCAGCCTCCACCAGGCCCCCACTCATGTCTCCCATCACCCCCACCCCCCAGCAGTGCAGGGCACCCTCCACCAGGCCCCCACTCATGTCTCCCACCACCCTCACCCCCCAGCAGTGCAGGGGCACCCTCCACCAGGCTCCCACTCATGTCTCCCTGCACCCCCAACCCCCAGCAGTGCAGGGCACCCTCCACCAGGCCCCCATTCATGTCTCCCACCACCCCACCCCCCAGCAGTGCAAGGGCAGCTTCCACCAGGCCCCCACTCATGTCTCCCTGCACCCCCATCCCCCAGCAGTGGAGGGCACCCTCCACCAGGCCCCCACTCATGTCTCCCATCACCCCCACCCCCCAGTAGTGCAGGGCACCCTCCACCAGGCCCCCACTCATGTCTCCCACCACCCCCACAGCCCAGCAGTGCAGTGGCAGCCTCCACCAGGCCCCCACTCATGTCTCCCACCACCCCCACGCCCCAGCAGTGCAAGGGCAGCCTCCACCAGGCCCCCACTCATGTCTCCCTGCACCCCCATCCCCCAGCAGTGGAGGGCACCCTCCACCAGGCCCCCACTCATGTCTCCCACCACCCCCACCCCCCAGCAGTGCAGGGTCAGCCTCCACCAGGCCCCCACTCATGTCTCCCACCACCCCCACCCCCCAGCAGTGCAGGGCACCCTCCACCAGGCCCCCACTCATGTCTCCCACCACCCCCACAGCCCAGCAGTGCAGGGGCAGCCTCCACCAGGCCCCCACTCATGTCTCCCACCACCCCCACCCCCAGCAGTGCAGGGGCAGCCTCCACCAGGCCCCCACTCATGTCTCCCATCACCCCCACCCCCCAGCAGTGCAGGGCACCCTCCACCAGGCCCCCACTCATGTCTCCCACCACCCTCACCCCCCAGCAGTGCAGGGGCACCCTCCACCAGGCTCCCACTCATGTCTCCCTGCACCCCCAACCCCCAGCAGTGCAGGGCACACTCCACCAGGCCCCCATTCATGTCTCCCACCACCCCCACCCCCCAGCAGTGCAAGGGCAGCTTCCACCAGGCCCCCACTCATGTCTCCCTGCACCCCCATCCCCCAGCAGTGGAGGGCACCCTCCACCAGGCCCCCACTCATGTCTCCCAATACCCCCACCCCCCAGCAGTGCAGGGGCAGCCTCCACCAGGCCCTCACTCATGTCTCCCACCACCCCCAACCCCCAGCAGTGCAGAGGCAGCCTCCACCAGGCCCCCACTCATGTCTCCCATCACCCCCACCCCCCAGCAACCAGGGGCATGCTCCACCAGGCCCCCACCCATGTCTCCCACCACCCCCACCCCCCAGCAGTGCAGGGGCACCCTCCGCCAAGGCCCCCACTCATGTCTCCCATCATCCCCACCCCCAGCAGTGCAGGGCACCCTCCACCAGGCCCCCACTCATGTCTCCCACCACCCCCACCCCCCAGCAGTGCAGGGGCAGCCTCCACCAGGCCCCCACTCATGCCTCCCACCACCCCCACCACCCAGCAGCGCAGGGCACCCTCCACCAGGCCCCCACTCATGTGTCCCACCACACCCACCCCCCAGCAGTGCAGGGGCAGCCTCCACCAGGCACCCACTCATGTCCAACTCATGTCTCCCTGCACCCCCACCCCCCAGCATCCAGGGGCACCCTCCACAGGCCCCCACTCATGTCTCCCTGCACCCCCAACCACCAGCAGTGCTGGGCACCATCCACCAGGCCCCCACTCATGTCTCCCACCACCCCCACCCCCCAGCAGTGCAGGGGCAGCCTCCACCAGGCCCCCACTCATGTCTCCCACCACCCCCACCCCCCAGCAGTGCAGGGGCACCCTCCACCAGGCCCCCACTCATGTCTCCCATCACCCCCACCCCCCAGCAGTGCAGGGCACCCTCCACCAGGCCCCCACTCATGTCTCCCACCACCCCCACACCCCAGCAGTGCAGGGGAAGCCTCCACCAGGCCCCCACTCATGTCTCCCACCACCCCCACCCCCCAGCACTGCAGGGCACCCTCCACCAGGCCCCCACTCATGTCTCCCACCACCCCCACCCCCAGCAGGCCTCCACTCATGTCTCCCATCACCCCCACCCCCCAGCAGTGCAGGGGCACCCTCCACCAGGCCCCCACTCATGTCTCCCACCACCACCACCCCCCAGCAGTGAAGGGGCACCCTCCACCAGGCCCCCACTCATGTCTCCCACCACCCCCACCCCCCAGCAGTGCAGGGGAAGCCTCCACCAGGCCCCCACTCATGTCTCCCACCATCCCCACCCCCCAGCAGTGCAGGGGCACCCTCCACCAGGCCCCCACTCATGTCTCCCATCACCCCCACCCCCCAGCAGTGCAGGGCACCCTCCACCAGGCCCCCACTCATGTCTCCCACCACGACCACACCCCAGCAGTGCAGGGGAAGCCTCCACCAGGCCCCCACTCATGTCTCCCACCACCCCCACCCCCCAGCAGTGCAGGGCACCATCCACCAGGCCCCCACTCATGTCTCCCACCACCCCCACCCCCAGCAGGCCCCCACTCATGTCTCCCATCACCCCCACCCCCCAGCAGTGCAGGGGCACCCTCCACCAGGCCCCCACTCATGTCTCCCACCACCCCCACCCCCAGCAGTGAAGGGGCACCCTCCACCAGGCCCCCACTCATGTCTCCCTGCACCCCCAACCCCCAGCAGTGCAGGGCACCCTCCACAAGGCCCCCACTCATGTCTCCCACCACCCCCACCCCCCAGCAGTGCAAGGGCAGCCTCCACCAGGCCCCCACTCATGTCTCCCTGCACCCCCAACCCCCAGCATCCAGGGGCAGCCTCCACCAGGCACCCACTCATGTCTCCCACCAGCCCCACCCCCCAGCAGTGCAGGGGCAGCTTCCACCAGGCCCCCACTCATGTCTCCCACCACCCCCACCCCCCAGCAGTGCAGGGGCAGCCTCCAACAGGCCCCCACTCATGTCTCCCATCACCCCCACCCCCCAGCATCCAGGGGCAGCCTCCACCAGGCCCCCACTCATGTCTCCCTGCACCCCCAACCCCCAGCATCCAGGGGCAGCCTCCACCAGGCACCCACTCATGTCTCCCACCACCCCCACCCCCCAGCAGTGCAGGGTCAGCTTCCACCAGGCCCCCACTCATGTCTCCCACCACCCCCACCCCCCAGCAGTGCAGGGGCAGCCTCCAACAGGCCCCCACTCATGTCTCCCATCACCCCCACCCCCCAGCATCCAGGGGCAGCCTCCACCAGGCCCCCACTCATGTCTCCCACCACCCCCACCTCCCAGCAGTGCAGGGGCAAACCTCCACCAGGCCCCCACTCATGTCTCCCTGCACCCCCAACCCCCAGCATCCAGGGGCAGCCTCCACCAGGCACCCACTCATGTCTCCCACCACCCCCACCCCCCAGCAGTGCAGGGGCAGCTTCCACCAGGCCCCCACTCATGTCTCCCACCACCCCCACCCCCCAGCAGTGCAGGGGCAGCCTCCAACAGGCCCCCACTCATGTCTCCCATCACCCCCACCCCCCAGCATCCAGGGGCAGCCTCCACCAGGCCCCCACTCATGTCTCCCACCACCCCCACCCCCCAGCAGTGCAGCGGCACCCTCCACCAGGCCCCCACTCATGTCTCCCATCACCCCCATCCCCCAGCAGTGCAGGGCACCCTCCACCAGCCCCCCACTCATGTCTCCCACCACCCCCACCCCCCAGCAGTGCAGGGGCAGCCTCACCAGGCCCCCACTCATTTCGACCACCACCCCCACCCCTGAGCAGTGCAGGGCACCCTCCACCAGGCCCCCATTCATGTCTCCCACCACCCCACCCCCCAGCAGTGCAGGGGCAGCCTCCACCAGGCCCCCACTCATGTCTCCCACCCCCCTTGCCCCCCAGCAGTGCAGGGGCAGCATCCACCAGGCCCCCACTCATGTCTCCCACCACCCCCACCCCTCAGCAGTGCAGGGCACCCTCCACCAGGCCCCCACTCATGTCTCCCACCACCCCCAACCCCCAGCAGTGCAGGGGCAGCCTCCACCAGGCCCCCACTCATGTCTCCCATCACCCCCACCCCCAGCAGTGCAGGGGCACCCTCCACCAGGCCCCCACTCATGTCCAACTCATGTCTCCCACCAACCCCACCCCCCAGCAGTGCAGGGGCACCCTCCACCAGGCCCCCACTCATGTCTCCCATCACCCCCACCCCCCAGTAGTGCAGGGCACCCTCCACCAGGCCCCACTCATGTCTCCCACCACCCCCACAGCCCAGCAGTGCAGGGGCAGCCTCCACCAGGCCCCCACTCATGTCTCCCACCACCCCCACGCCCCAGCAGTGCAAGGGCAGCCTCCACCAGGCCCCCACTCATGTCTCCCTGCACCCCCATCCCCCAGCAGTGGAGGGCACCCTCCACCAGGCCCCCACTCATGTCTCCCACCACCCCCACCCCCCAGCAGTGCAGGGGCAGCCTCCACCAGGCCCCCACTCATGTCTCCCACCACCCCCACCCCCCAGCAGTGCAGGGCACCCTCCACCAGGCCCCCACTCATGTCTCCCACCACCCCCACAGCCCAGCAGTGCAGGGGCAGCCTCCACCAGGCCCCCACTCATGTCTCCCACCACCCCCACCCCCAGCAGTGCAGGGGCAGCCTCCACCAGGCCCCCACTCATGTCTCCCATCACCCCCACCCCCCAGCAGTGCAGGGCACCCTCCACCAGGCCCCCACTCATGTCTCCCACCGCCCTCACCCCCCAGCAGTGCAGGGGCACCCTCCACCAGGCTCCCAGTCATGTCTCCCTGCACCCCCAACCCCCAGCAGTGCAGGGCACCCTCCACCAGGCCCCCATTCATGTCTCCCACCACCCCCACCCCCCAGCAGTGCAAGGGCAGCTTCCACCAGGCCCCCACTCATGTCTCCCTGCACCCCCATCCCCCAGCAGTGGAGGGCACCCTCCACCAGGCCCCCACTCATGTCTCCCAATACCCCCACCCCCCAGCAGTGCAGGGGCAGCCTCCACCAGGCCCCCACTCATGTCTCCCACCACCCCCAACCCCCAGCAGTGCAGAGGCAGCCTCCACCAGGCCCCCACTCATGTCTCCCATCACCCCCACCCCCCAGCAACCAGGGGCACGCTCCACCAGGCCCCCACCCATGTCTCCCACCACCCCCACCCCCCAGCAGTGCAGGGGCACCCTCCGCCAAGGCCCCCACTCATGTCTCCCATCATCCCCACCCCCAGCAGTGCAGGGCACCCTCCACCAGGCCCCCACTCATGTCTCCCACCACCCCCACCCCCCAGCAATGCAGGGGCAGCCTCCACCAGGCCCCCACTCATGCCTCCCACCGCCCCCACCACCCAGCAGTGCAGGGCACCCTCCACCAGGCCCCCACTCATGTGTCCCACCACCCCCACCCCCCAGCAGTGCAGGGGCAGCCTCCACCAGGCACCCACTCATGTCCAACTCATGTCTCCCTGCACCCCCACCCCCCAGCATCCAGGGGCACCCTCCACAGGCCCCCACTCATGTCTCCCTGCACCCCCAACCACCAGCAGTGCTGGGCACCCTCCACCAGGCCCCCACTCATGTCTCCCACCACCCCACCCCCCAGCAGTGCAGGGGGAGCCACCACCAGGCCCCCACTCATGTCTCCCACCACCCCCACCCCCAGCAGTGCAGGGGCAGCCTCCACCAGGCCCCCACTCATGTCTCCCACCACCCCCACCCCCCAGCATCCAGGGGCACCCTCCACCAGGCCCCCACTCATGTCTCCCACCACCCGCACCCCCCAGCAGTGCAGGGGCAGCCTCCACCAGGCCGCCACTCATGTCTCCCACCACCCCCACCCCCAGCAGTGCAGGGGCAGCCTCCACCAGGCCCCCACTCATGTCTCCCATCACTCCCACCCCCCAGCATCCAGGGGCACCCTCCACCAGGCCCCCACTCATGTCTCCCACCACCCCCACCCCCCAGCAGTGCAGGGCAGCCTCCACCAGGCCCCCACTCATGTCTCCCATCTCCCCCACCCCCCAGCATCCAGGGGCACCCTCCACCAGGCCCCCACTCATGTCTCTCTGCACCCCGAACCCCCAGCAGTGCAGGGCACCCTCCACCAGGCCCCCACTCATGTCTCCCACCACCCCCACCCCCCAGCAGTGCAGGGGCAGCATCCACCAGGCCCCCACTCATGTCTTCCACAACCCCCAGCCCCCATCAGTGCAGGGGCAGCCTCCACCAGACCCCCACTCATGTCTCCCATCACCCCCATCCCCCAGCATCCAGGGTCACCCTCCACCAGGCCCCCACTCATGTCTCCCACCACCCCCACCCCCAGCAGTGCAGGGCAGCCTCCACCAGGCCCCCACGCATGTCTCCCATCACCCCCACCTCCCAGCATCCAGGGGCATACTCCACCAGGCCCCCACTCATGTCTCCCACCACCCCCACCCCCCAGCAGTGCAGGGCACCCTCCACCAGGCCCCCACTCATGTCTCCCACGACCCCCATCCCCCAGCAGTGCAGGGGCAGCCTCCACCAGGCCCCCACTCATGTCTCCCATCACCCCCACCCCCAGCAGTGCAGGGGCCCCCTCCACCAGGCCCCCACTCATGTCCAAATCATGTCTCCCACCACCCCCACCCCCCAGCAGTGCAGGGGCACCCTCCACCAGGCCCCCACTCATGTCTCCCATCACCCCCACCCCCCAGTAGTGCAGGGCACCCTCCACCAGGCCCCCATTCATGTCTCCCACCACCCCCACAGCCCAGCAGTGCAGGGGCAGCCTCCACCAGGCCCCCACTCATGTCTCCCACCACCCCCACACCCCAGCAGTGCAAGGGCAGCCTCCACCAGGCCCCCACTCATGTCTCCCTGCACCCCCATCCCCCAGCAGTGGAGGGCACCCTCCACCAGGCCCCCACTCATGTCTCCCACCACCCCCACCCCCCAGCAGTGCAGGGGCAGCCTCCACCAGGCCCCCACTCATGTCTCCCACCACCCCCACCCCCCAGCAGTGCAGGGCACCCTCCACCAGGCCCCCACTCATGTCTCCCACCACCCCCACAGCCCAGCAGTGCAGGGGCAGCCTCCACCAGGCCCCCACTCATGTCTCCCACCACCCCCACCCCCAGCAGTGCAGGGGCAGCCTCCACCAGGCCCCCACTCATGTCTCCCATCACCCCCACAGCCCAGCAGTGCAGGGGCAGCCTCCACCAGGCCCCCACTCATGTCTCCCACCACCCCCACCCCCAGCAGTGCAGGGGCAGCCTCCACCAGGCCCCCACTCATGTCTCCAATCACCCCCACCCCCCAGCAGTGCAGGGCACCCTCTACCAGGCCCCCACACATGTCTCCCACCACCCCCACCCCCCAGCAGTGCAGGGGCACCCTCCACCAGGCCCCCACTCATGTCTCCCTGCACCCCCAGCAGTGCAGCGGCACCCTCCACCAGGCCCCCACTCATGTCTCCCATCACCCCCACCCCCCAGCAGTGCAGGGCACCCTCCACCAGGCCCCCACTCATGTCTCCCACCACCCCCACCCCCCAGCAGTGCAGGGGCAGCCTCACCAGGCCCCCACTCATTTCGACCACCACCCCCACCCCTGAGCAGTGCAGGGCACCCTCCACCAGGCCCCCATTCATGTCTCCCACCACCCCACCCCCCAGCAGTGCAGGGGCAGCCTCCACCAGGCCCCCACTCATGTCTCCCACCCCCCACCCCCCAGCAGTGCAGGGGCAGCCTCCACCAGGCCCCCACTCATGTCTCCCACCACCCCCACCCCTCAGCAGTGCAGGGCACCCTCCACCAGGCCCCCACTCATGTCTCCCACCACCCCCAACCCCCAGCAGTGCAGGGGCAGCCTCCACCAGGCCCCCACTCATGTCTCCCATCACCCCCACCCCCAGCAGTGCAGGGGCACCCTCCACCAGGCCCCCACTCATGTCCAACTCATGTCTCCCACCAACCCCACCCCCCAGCAGTGCAGGGGCACCCTCCACCAGGCCCCCACTCATGTCTCCCATCACCCCCACCCCCCAGTAGTGCACGGCACCCTCCACCAGGCCCCCACTCATGTCTCCCACCACCCCCACAGCCCAGCAGTGCAGGGGCAGCCTCCATCAGGCCCCCACTCATGTCTCCCACCACCCCCACGCCCCAGCAGTGCAAGGGCAGCCTCCACCAGGCCCCCACTCATGTCTCCCTGCACCCCCATCCCCCAGCAGTGGAGGGCACCCTCCACCAGGCCCCCACTCATGTCTCCCACCCCCCCCACCCCCCAGCAGTGCAGGGGCAGCCTCCACCAGGCCCCCACTCATGTCTCCCACCACCCCCACCCCCCAGCAGTGCAGGGCACCCTCCACCAGGCCCCCATTCATGTCTCCCACCACCCCCACAGCCCAGCAGTGCAGGGGCAGCCTCCACCAGGCCCCCACTCATGTCTCCCACCACCCCCACCCCCAGCAGTGCAGGGGCAGCCTCCACCAGGCTCCCACTCATGTCTCCCATCACCCCCACCCCCCAGCAGTGCAGGGCACCCTCCACCAGGCCCCCACTCATGTCTCCCACCACCCCCACCCCCCAGCAGTGCAAGGGCAGCTTCCACCAGGCCCCACTCTGTCTCCCTGCACCCCCATCCCCCAGCAGTGGAGGGCACCCTCCACCAGGCCCCCACTCATGTCTCCCACCACCCTCACACCCCAGCAGTGCAGGGGCAGCCTCCACCATGCCCCCACTCATGTCTCCCACCTCCCCCAACCCCCAGCAGTGCAGAGGCAGCCTCCACCAGGCCCCCACTCATGTCTCCCATCACCCCCACCCCCCAGCAGTGCAGGGGCACCCTCCGCCAGGCCCCCACTCATTTCTCCCATCATCCCCACCCCCAGCAGTGCAGGGCACCCTCCACCAGGCCCCCACTCAAGTCTCCCACCACCCCCACCCCCCAGCAGTGCAGGGGCAGCCTCCACCAGGCCCCCACTCATGCCTCCCACCACCCCCACCCCCCAGCAGTGCAGGGCACCCTCCACCAGGCCCCCACTCATGTGTCCCACCACCCCCACCCCCCAGCAGTGCAGGGGCAGCCTCCAACAGGCACCCACTCATGTCCAACTCATGTCTCCCTGCACCCCCACCCCCCAGCATCCAGGGGCACCCTCCACAGTCCCCCACTCATGTCTCCCTGCACCCCCAACCACCAGCAGTGCTGGGCACCCTCCACCAGGCCCCCACTCATGTCTCCCACCACTCCACCCCCCAGCAGTGCAGGGGCAGCCTCCACCAGGCCCCCACTCATGTCTCCCACCACCCCCACCCCCAGCAGTGCAGGGGCAGCCTCCACCAGGCCCCCACTCATGTCTCCCACCACCCCCACCCCCCAGCATCCAGGGGCACCCTCCACCAGGCCCCCACTCATGTCTCCCACCATCCGCACCTCCCAGCAGTGCAGGGGCAGCCTCCACCAGGCCGCCACTCATGTCTCCCACCACCCGCACCCCCAGCAGTGCAGGGGCAGCCTCCACCAGGCCCCCACTCATGTCTCCCATCACTCCCACCCCCCAGCATCCAGGGGCACCCTCCACCAGGCCCCCACTCATGTCTCCCACCACCCCCACCCCCCAGCAGTGCAGGGCAGCCTCCACCAGGCCCCCACTCATGTCTCCCATCACCCCCACCCCCCAGCATCCAGGGGCACCCTCCACCATGCCCCCACTCATGTCTCTCTGCACCCCCAACCCCCAGCAGTGCAGGGCACCCTCCACCAGGCCCCCACTCATGTCTCCCACCACCCCCACCCCCCAGCAGTGCAGGGGCAGCATCCACCAGGCCCCCACTCATGTCTTCCACAACCCCCAGCCCCCATCAGTGCAGGGGCAGCCTCCACCAGACCCCCACTCATGTCTCCCATCACCCCCATCCCCCAGCATCCAGGGGCACCCTCCACCAGGCCCCCACTCATGTCTCCCACCACCCCCACCCCCAGAAGTGCAGGGCAGCCTCCACCAGGCCCCCACGCATGTCTCCCATCACCCCCACCTCCAAGCATCCAGGGGCATACTCCACCAGGCCCCCACTCATGTCTCCCACCACCCCCACCCCCCAGCAGTGCAGGGCACCCTCCACCAGGCCCCCACTCATGTCTCCCACGACCCCCATCCCCCAGCAGTGCAGGGGCAGCCTCCACCAGGCCCCCACTCATGTCTCCCATCACCCCCACCCCCAGCAGTGCAGGGGCCCCTTCCACCAGGCCCCCACTCATGTCCAACTCATGTCTCCCACCACCCCCACCCCCCAGCAGTGCAGGGGCACCCTCCACCAGGCCCCCACTCATGTCTCCCATCACCCCCACCCCCCAGTAGTGCAGGGCACCCTCCACCAGGCCCCCACTCATGTCTCCCACCACCCCCACAGCCCAGCAGTGCAGGGGCAGCCTCCACCAGGCCCCCACTCATGTCTCCCACCACCCCCACGCCCCAGCAGTGCAAGGGCAGCCTCCACCAGGCCCCCACTCATGTCTCCCTGCACCCCCATCCCCCAGCAGTGGAGGGCACCCTCCACCAGGCCCCCACTCATGTCTCCCACCACCCCCACCCCCCAGCAGTGCAGGGGCAGCCTCCACCAGGCCCCCACTCATGTCTCCCACCACCCCCACCCCCCAGCAGTGCAGGGCACCCTCCATCAGGCCCCCACTCATGTCTCCCTGCACCCCCACAGCCCAGCAGTGCAGGGGCAGCCTCCACCAGGCCCCCACTCATGTCTCCCACCACCCCCACCCCAAGCAGTGCAGGGGCAGCCTCCACCAGGCCCCACTCATGTCTCCCATCACCCCCACCCCTCAGCAGTGCAGGGCACCCTCCACCAGGCCCCCACTCATGTCTCCCACCACCCCACCCCCCAGCAGTGCAGGGGCACCCTCCACCAGGCCCCCACTCATGTCTCCCTGCACCCCCAACCCCCAGCAGTGCAGGGCACCCTCCACCAGGCCCCCATTCATGTCTCCCACCACCCCCACCCCCCAGCAGTGCAAGGGCAGCCTCCACCAGGCCCCCACTCATGTCTCCCTGCACCCCCATCCCCCAGCAGTGGAAGGCACCCTCCACCAGGCCCCCACTCATGTCTCCCACCACCCCCACCCCCCAGCAGTGCAGGGGCAGCCTCCACCAGGCCCCCACTCATGTCTCCCACCACCCCAACCCCCAGCAGTGCAGAGGCAGCCTCCACCAGGCCCCCACTCATGTCTCCCATCACCCCTACCCCCCAGCAACCAGGGGCACGCTCCACCAGGCCCCCACCCATGTCTCCCACCACCCCCACCCCCCAGCAGTGCAGGGGCACCCTCCGCCAGGCCCCCACTCATGTCTCCCATCATCCCCACCCCCCAGCAGTGCAGGGCACCCTCCACCAGGCCCCCACCCATGTCTCCCACCACCCCCACCCCCCAGCAGTGCAGGGGCAGCCTCCACCAGGCCCCCACTCATGCCTCCCACCACCCCCACCCCCCAGCAGTGCAGGGCACCCTCCACCAGGCCCCCACTCATGTGTCCCACCACCCCCACCCCCCAGCAGTGCAGGGGCAGCCTCCACCAGTCACCCACTCATGTCCAACTCATGTCTCCCTGCACCCCCACCCCCCAGCATCCAGGGGCACCCTCCACAGGCCCCCACTCATGTCTCCCTGCACCCCCAACCCCCAGCAGTGCTGGGCACCCTCCACCAGGCCCCCACTCATGTCTCCCACCACCCCCACCCCCCAGCAGTGCAGGGGCAGCCTCCACCAGGCCCCCACTCATGTCTCCCACCACCCCCACCCCCAGCAGTGCAGGGGCAGCCTCCACCAGGCCCCCACTCATGTCTCCCACCACCCCCACCCCCCAGCATCCAGGGGCACCCTCCACCAGGCCCCCACTCATGTCTCCCACCACCCGCACCCCCCAGCAGTGCAGGGGCAGCCTCCACCAGGCCGCCACTCAAGTCTCCCACCACCCCCACCCCCAGCAGTGCAGGGGCAGCCTCCACCAGGCCCCCACTCATGTCTCCCATCACCCCCACCCCCCAGCATCCAGGGGCACCCTCCACCAGGCCCCCACTCATGTCTCCCATCATCCCCACCCCCAGCAGTGCAGGGCACCCTCCACCAGGCCCCCACTCAAGTCTCCCACCACCCCCACCCCCCAGCAGTGCAGGGGCAGCCTCCACCAGGCCCCCACTCATGCCTCCCACCACCCCCACCCCCCAGCAGTGCAGGGCACCCTCCACCAGGCCCCCACTCATGTGTCCCACCACCCCCACCCCCCAGCAGTGCAGGGGCAGCCTCCAACAGGCACCCACTCATGTCCAACTCATGTCTCCCTGCACCCCCACCCCCCAGCATCCAGGGGCACCCTCCACAGGCCCCCACTCATGTCTCCCTGCACCCCCAACCACCAGCAGTGCTGGGCACCCTCCACCAGGCCCCCACTCATGTCTCCCACCACTCCACCCCCCAGCAGTGCAGGGGCAGCCTCCACCAGGCCCCCACTCATGTCTCCCACCACCCCCACCCCCAGCAGTGCAGGGGCAGCCTCCACCAGGCCCCCACTCATGTCTCCCACCACCCCCACCCCCCAGCATCCAGGGGCACCCTCCACCAGGCCCCCACTCATGTCTCCCACCACCCGCACCCCCCAGCAGTGCAGGGGCAGTCTCCACCAGGCCGCCACTCATGTCTCCCACCACCCGCACCCCCAGCAGTGCAGGGGCAGCCTCCACCAGGCCCCCACTCATGTCTCCCATCACTCCCACCCCCCAGCATCCAGGGGCAGCCTCCACCATGCCCCCACTCATGTCTCCCACCACCCCCACCCCCCAGCAGTGCAGGGCAGCCTCCACCAGGCCCCCACTCATGTCTCCCATCACCCCCACCCCCCAGCATCCAGGGGCACCCTCCACCATGCCCCCACTCATGTCTCTCTGCACCCCCAACCCCCAGCAGTGCAGGGCACCCTCCACCAGGCCCCCACTCATGTCTTCCACCACCCCCACCCCCCAGCAGTGCAGGGGCAGCATCCACCAGGCCCCCACTCATGTCTTCCACAACCCCCAGCCCCCATAAGTGCAGGGGCAGCCTCCACCAGACCCCCACTCATGTCTCCCATCACCCCCACCCCCCAGCATCCAGGGGCACCCTCCACCAGGCCCCCACTCATGTCTCCCACCACCCCCACCCCCAGCAGTGCAGGGCAGCCTCCACCAGGCCCCACGCATGTCTCCCATCACCCCCACCTCCCAGCATCCAGGGGCATACTCCACCAGGCCCCCACTCATGTCTCCCACCACCCCCACCCCCCAGCAGTGCAGGGCACCCTCCACCAGGCCCCCACTCATGTCTCCCACGACCCCCATCCCCCAGCAGTGCAGGGGCAGCCTCCACCAGGCCCCCACTCATGTCTCCCATCACCCCCACCCCCAGCAGTGCAGGGGCCCCCTCCACCAGGCCCCCACTCATGTCCAACTCATGTCTCCCACCACCCCCACCCCCCAGCAGTGCAGGGGCACCCTCCACCAGGCCCCCACTCATGTCTCCCATCACCCCCACCCCCCATTAGTGCAGGGCAACTTCCACCAGGCCCCCACTCATGTCTCCCACCACCCCCACAGCCCAGCAGTGCAGGGGCAGCCTCCACCAGGCCCCCACTCATGTCTCCCACCACCCCCACGCCCCAGCAGTGCAAGGGCAGCCTCCACCAGGCCCCCACTCATGTCTCCCTGCACCCCCATCCCCCAGCAGTGGAGGGCACCCTCCACCAGGCCCCCACTCATGTCTCCCACCACCCCACCCCCCAGCAGTGCAGGGGCAGCCTCCACCAGGCCCCCAATCATGTCTCCCACCACCCCCACCCCCCAGCAGTGCAGGGCACCCTCCACCAGGCCCCCACTCATGTCTCCCTGCACCCCCACAGCCCAGCAGTGCAGGGGCAGCCTCCACCAGGCCCCACTCATGTCTCCCACCACCCCCACCCCCAGCAGTGCATGGGCAGCCTCCACCAGGCCCCCACTCATGTCTCCCATCACCCCCATCCCCCAGCAGTGCAGGGCACCCTCCACCAGGCCCCCACTCATGTCTCCCACCACCCCACCCCCCAGCAGTGCAGGGGCAACCTCCACCAGGCCCCCACTCATGTCTCCCTGCACCCCCAACCCCCAGCAGTGCAGGGCACCCTCCACCAGGCCCCCATTCATGTCTCCCACCACCCCCACCCCCCAGCAGTGCAAGGGCAGCCTCCACCAGGCCCCCACTCATGTCTCCCTGCACCCCCATCCCCCAGCAGTGGAGGGCACCCTCCACCAGGCCCCCACTCATGTCTCCCACCCCCCCCCCACCCCCCAGCAGTGCAGGGGCAGCCTCCACCAGGCCCCCACTCATGTCTCCCACCACCCCAACCCCCAGCAGTGCAGAGGCAGCCTCCACCAGGCCCCCACTCATGTCTCCCATCACCCTACCCCCCAGCAACCAGGGGCACGCTCCACCAGGCCCCCACCCATGTCTCCCACCACCCCCACCCCCAGGCAGTGCAGGGGCACCCTCCGCCAGGCCCCCACTCATGTCTCCCATCATCCCCACCCCCCAGCAGTGCAGGGCACCCTCCACCAGGCCCCCACTCATGTCTCCCACCACCCCCACCCCCCAGCAGTGCAGGGGCAGCCTCCACCAGGCCCCCACTCATGCCTCCCACCACCCCCACCCCCCAGCAGTGCAGGGCACCCTCCACCAGGCCCCCACTCATGTGTCCCACCACCCCCACCCCCCAGCAGTGCAGGGGCAGCCTCCACCAGGCACCCACTCATGTCCAACTCATGTCTCCCTGCACCCCCACACCCCAGCATCCAGGGGCACCCTCCACAGGCCCCCACTCATGTCTCCCTGCACCCCCAACCCCCAGCAGTGCTGGGCACCCTCCACCAGGCCCCCACTCATGTCTCCCACCACCCCCACCCCCCAGCAGTGCAGGGGCAGCCTCCACCAGGCCCCCACTCATGTCTCCCACCACCCCCACCCCCAGCAGTGCAGGGGCAGCCTCCACCAGGCCCCCACTCATGTCTCCCACCACCCCCACCCCCCAGCATCCAGGGGCACCCTCCACCAGGCCCCCACTCATGTCTCCCACCACCCGCACCCCCCAGCAGTGCAGGGGCAGCCTCCACCAGGCCGCCACTCATGTCTCCCACCACTCCCACCCCAAGCAGTGCAGGGGCAGCCTCCACCAGGCCCCCACTCATGTCTCCCATCACCCCCACCCCCCAGCATCCAGGGGCACCCTCCACCAGGCCCCCACTCATGTCTCCCACCACCCCCACCCCCCAGCAGTGCAGGGCAGCCTCCACCAGGCCCCCACTCATATCTCCAACCACCCCCACCCCCCAGCAGTGCAGGGGCAGCCTCCACCAGGCTCCCACTCATGTCTCCCACCACCGCCACCCCTCAGCAGTGCAGGGAGAGCCTTCACCAGGCACCCACTCATGTCCAACTCATGTCTCCCACCACCCCCACCCCCCAGCAGTGCAGGGGCAGCCTCCACCAGGCCCCCACTCATGTCTCCCACCACCCCCACCCCCCAGCAGTGCAGGGGCAGCCTCCACCAGGCCCCCACTCATGTCTCCCATCACCCCCACCCCCTAGCATCCAGGGGCACCCTCCACCAGGCCCCCACTCATGTCTCCCACCACCCCCACCCGCCAGAAGTGCAGGGGCAGCCTCCACCAGGCCCCCACTCATGTCTCCCACCACCCCCACCCCCCAGAAGTGCAGGGGCAGCCTCCACCAGGCCCCCACTCATGTCTCCCATCACACCCACCCCCCAGCATCCAGGGGCACCCTCCACCAGGCCCCCACTCATGTCTCCCACCACCCCCACCCCCCAGAAGTGCAGGGGTAGCCTCCACCAGGCCCCCACTCATGTCTCCCACCACCCCCACCCCCCAGAAGTGCAGGGGCAGCCTCCACCAGGCCCCCACTCATGACTCCCACCACCCCCACCCCCCAGCAATGCAGGGGCAGCCTCCAACAGGCCCCCACTCATGTCTCCCACCACCCCCACCCCCCAGCAGGGCAGGGGCAGCCTCGACCAGTCCCCCACTCATGTCTCCCATCACCCCCACCCCCCAGCATCCAGGGGCACCCTCCACCAGGCCCCCACTCATGACTCCTACCACCCCCACCCCACAGCAGTGCAGGGCAGCCTCCAACAGGCCCCCACTCATGTCTCCCATCACCCCCACTCTCCAGTATCCAGGGGCATCCCCTCCACCAGGCCCCACTCATGTCCCCCTGCACCCCCAACCCCCAGCAGTGCAGGGCACTCTCCACCAGGCCCCCATTCATGTCTCCCACCACCCCCACCGCCCAGCAGTGCAGGGGCAGCCTCCACCAGGCCCCCACTCATGTCTCCCACCACCCCCACCCCCATCAGTACAGGGGCAGCCTCCACCAGGCCCCCACTCATGTCTCCCATCACCCCCACCCCCCAGCATCCAGGGGCACCCTCCACCAGGCCCCCACTCATGTCTCCCATCACCCCCACCCCCAGCAGTGCAGGGCAGCCTCCACCAGGCCCCCACTCATGTCTCCCATCACCCCCCACCCCCCAGAATCCAGGGGCACCCTCCACCAGGCCCCCACTCATGTCTCCCACCACCCCCACCCCCCAGCAGTGCAGGGCACCCTCCACCAGGCCCACACTCATGTCTCCCATTACCCCCACCCCCCAGCAGTGCAGGGGCAGCCTCCACCAGGCCCCCACTCATGTCTCCCACCACCCCTACCCCCCAGCAGTGCAGGGGCAGCCTCCACCAGGCCCCCACTCATGTCCAACTCATGTCTCTCTGCACCCCTACACCCCAGCATCCAGGGGCACCCTCCACCAGGCCCCCACTCATGTCTCCCTGCACCCCCAACCCCCAGCTGTGCAGGGCACCCTCCACCAGGCCCCCACTCATGTCTCCCACCCCCCCAACCCCCAGCAGTTGTAGGGGAGGACTGGCCGCGAGGCCCTCCTCACCTGCAGCCTTCTCCCCAGGTGAGGACCATGACTCGGTGGGCGTCCCCTCATGCCACCCGGGCCCAGGTGGAGGAGGGCTCACCCGCCGACGACATTGCCCACACGTATCCGTTCCCTGCATATACCAAAAATCAGTTAAGCCTAGAAGCCATCTTGTCTAGCAAACATGGCGTGAGTTCAGCACACTGTAACGAGGCCCCCACCTTTGGAGGGCCTTTCATGCATCTCTGCCGCCGCAGTAGCCCTGGTAGATCCGCTGCGAGCGCGTTCCCATGAGAAAGTCGGGTATGAGCTAACCCGAGATGCTAACACTGTAACATTTTATCGTTCACAATGTAATATTGCACCCCGCACGACCTGGTCCGCGAGGCCGGGGTGACGGGAAAAAAGCTGAAGCATCACTATCTGAAGAAAGTAGAAAATAATTCAAGTATTGGTATTAACGAACTACCTCTGTTTAAACAGATCCTGTAAACTGTGAATAAGCCATAAGGATGTAACGTTACATGATACCACCCCAGGTCTGGACTAGTGCTGCTATAACCACAGAGAAAGATGTCGACCAAACTTGTAGCCTTTATCTGTATAAGTGTTCTTTCAATTTTATGTAGAAACCTGAACTCATATATGTTTTCTTAATCACCCAAAGCGGCGAGCATCAATCTCTGTAGGCCATAACCTAGAACTACCTCGTGTAACGTCTAATGTACATAAAATAATCACACCATGTAGTAAAGATAATGTTAGGTAATGAAAAGGTACTCGGACCGACTGTATTAAAGAAATGTGTAACGAAATTGAAATATATATGTGTGTTTAAATAACATCAAAATAAGGCAGAACATTATAAAAGTTCTGCATTCAAAAGTTAGCAACGCACGAGGACAAAACCTTTGTGAATATATGCAAGGCCATTCTCCCTCCCACCCTACCAAGCCTGCCAGATAAAGAAGCTAAGGCATGTGCCGCGCTCCCTCACCTCCCCCAACCAAGCTGGAGCCGCTTCAGAGAGTCAGAGGCCCCGGTACCGCACCCAAGGCCACAGCCCGCCACCTGTGTTATTTACAGCACGGTAATAAACCCACGTTTGAATCCACTGATCTACCAGCACCCTCTCGTAAATTCCACACCCCCCCCTAGACCACCCCAAGAATCATGACCCCGTGCAAAGACGACCCCCATCACTGGGACAAGACACAGAGACCCATTTATATAATAACTTCTAACGCGGCAGACAGACGTGTATCATTCGGCTCAGGCCCCGGAGCCCAGCCCCTCGACCTAAAATACCGGTCAATAGGACACAGGTAAATCTCACCCCAACCGATAACCACCGGACCTCTCACGAGGTGCATTCCTCATGTGTTGTGTTTATTTTATAAGACAAACTGCTGAGCGATTTATTGATGAACTTAGATGTCGTTTCTTGAATAACTGCAGTGTGCATGGCCTAGGGCAAACGAGTCAGGAAAGGTATTCATCTTTGTCACAGGCTGCCCCAGCATACCAACACCGCTCGGATGACCTCAAGCTGGCCTGCCAGGCCCAACCCAAACCCACGAGGCTGACCAGTGACGTCCTCACGCCAAGACCAACCACGCTGCAGCAACACCTATAGTTAGTCGACGCCACCCAATCCAAATTAACTTGTGCCCCCTATAGTGTGTAGGTTCTGATGACGTTTTTTGTATTAGAAATACGCCTGTCTTTGCTATTGTCAGACAGAGCGCTCTCGGAGGTTGCAGAGTTCTTTGCATGCCCTATTCTTTGGATAAACTCCCACTTACGCTCACCCGCACTCTGTCTTGGTCTTATTCCCATTACGGGAGAGTCCCTTATTGCCTCTCATTGCGGGGAGGATCGTGCTGAAATTGGGGGCGCTTCCTTTCAGTGGTGACCCCGATAGCGTGATATCTCCAAATTATTTTTCCTAACTCCTTTTTAACGACCCCCTTGTGGCACGAGAATCTCCGGTCGAGAAGGGATACGCACGGTGAGCCGGCTCCGGGAGGCTGCCCGCCAACGGCGACCGGCACAATAAGAAGTGCGCACTCAATGAGAAAGGGTACGGGATCCCGATTGGAAAAAAATCCCCTTTGAGTGCCGCTCGCCGGAGCCAGGGGCTGACCGTTGAGTTACCGGTGACACTGCCTGGACGGACCCAGTTTCGGAGACTATCGGTTCAAGACGGGCACGTGAGTACTGAGTGCGAGCGATCGTAAAGGGGAAGGGAGGGGAAATTGTGAACAGAAGAACGGGGACAGGTAGAGGAGAAGAATAACGGGGGTCTACTAAAGACGGGTCTTGAAACTTTCTTTATCTTTTCTTTGCATATGGCCATTAGGAGTAAGAAATAAGTGAAGTGGTAGAAGTGACGGAAACCTAGCTCCGAAAGGGGGTGGAAGGCGGCGCCGCATAGTGCTATCTAAACTAGTACTGGGAATATATGAAGAAGTAAGAAATAAGTTATTGGTGTCTGGCAAAGGGAGACACCGGGAATATTTTTTAGTGATTGCTACTCTCTCTATTTCTTTTTTCCATTCCACGGGGCAGGGGGAGAAAGCGAAAAGGGTATAAGATTAATATACTTGTAGAAGAACTATAAAATAGGGAGCACATTTGTAGGAGTGGGGATTAAGTAGTGGCACGTACAGACGTGAACACAATAACCTTAGCAGAAAAACAGGGACAGCTGGCCAGGGAGGAAAGGGAGGAAAAAAGACGAGGTGTGAGTGGAAAAGCATTGTGAAGGGTGCGCGCACCGTGTGAGTATTGGAGACGAACGGTTGACCGCGAGGTGGTGCCAGAGAGTGTTGACCATAACTAGTAATTGATCAGTTGCAAGTGAAATCACATGAGAGTGTATGGGAATGGGAAGGAGATGAGCTATGGTGAGTGAGAAAGGATTTGCGCAGTGAATAAAATTGGGTGATAATCTTTGAGACGTCCGCTCTTGTCTGTGCCATAAAGGTATACATACACATATCTACACCTAACTAAAAGTAAAGAAGGTGGACACGGCTGTGTTAGTGATTTAGAGTATGGGGGCAGAAACTCCCTTGTCACATATTTGTAAGAGCCTACCGGGATACGCCGAACGAATAAATAAATATCACGATCAATGGGTAACAGAATTGAAAGGGGAGGGTCTGCCCCAGATTTGGCCCGAGGGAGGGTCTTTTGACAAAAGCGTTCTTGATATGGTACGAGCATGCATTAGCCTCAAGTATAAGGGGAAACAATGGCAAAATAGGAAGGAGATATTAGACCTCTGGAGATTGTTTGAGGAAGTACCCCCACCCAAAGCTCCGGCACCAAATATTGATCTACCTTCCACCACAGATAATCCACTGATGATTCCAAGAGAGGAAAAGGAACAGCTAAGTACAGAACAACCTGCGGAGGTGATTAGTTTGTACCCGATATTACCTAAACCAGCCCCCGCAGCAGGATATAGCGACCCTACTTATGTGCCTCCCCCCACAACTGGTACACCACAAAGACCAACAGCCCCCCGCCATACGAAAGCACCAGAGAGCGCGCCCAGGGAAGCACACAGAGGGTGGATATAGAGAAGCTAACGAGTGACTTAGAGTCGAGGCTTACTGTGGCAAGGGATGAACTCTCAAGAATAAAAGACATATGTGAGCGCACAGCGTGCGCCCCTACACAATCAGGACGCACGTCTAGAGCGTCGAGCGAAAGTAGACAAATTGAGGAAGGATGGAAAAAGGGGGAAATACTGTTCAGAATTGAGGAAGAGCCGACACGAATAATAGAGGTAGGAGCAGTAGAAGGGAGCATTGGTGATGTATCACGAGAGAGAGGGATCAGAGAGGACTTGTTATGTGATGTCAGAGGAGGGTTGGATGAGAGTGATAGGTTGAGTATGGCAGTGGGAGGGGAAAGCGAGGAGGTGGACGGTGCATGTTCGCTAGGGACTATAGACGACGAATGGATGGGACGACTAAGAAATAGGGTGGGGAAGATGGCGTCATTGGAGTCAGCAGCGACTAAGGAAAGGGAGGGTGCAACTGCAAAAGGGAAGTTACAACTTCCATTGATACACAGAGGGGGGGGGAGACCAAACTATATACCATGGGCTCAGATGGATAAGGCTAATTTAATGAAATTATTGCCCCAGCTGTCAGGAGGGGCGAGCAAGTGGATATATGCATTTGAGAAACATACCGCCGGCATACCGTTGGCAGTAGGCGATGTGAAAAGCCTACTAGTAACCGCAGTAGGAGATCAAGCGGACAGAGTATGGGCTAAGGCTGGTTTCCCGGCCGTGACGTTAGACTGTGACCGCCATGATGGGGCTTCCTTTAATACAGTACGAGCAAGGGTGTGGGACGCACTGCGGGAGACATTCCCAGACACCCCTGATTTACAGTCAGTAATGCAATGTACAATGAATGACGGGGAGGATGCTATGGATTACATTCTCCGGGTGCAGGAGATGTGGAGAGCGGAAACGGGCACGCCCTGGCACCAATCCACATCTCTATTTTATTTTATCATTAAGAGAGGGCTCCCAAAAGAGGTGCAGAAGGCACTCGATAAAATAGCGGGCGTTGAGGCAAAGGGGTGGCCAGAGATCCAAAGTATAATAGTGCACCATTGCAAAAGGATCAAAGAGAGAGAGAGGGAAGTAACACAGAAAAGGTTGGCAGACGAGGCAAAGTTGGTACAATCAAAGCTAGTGAAGGTTGCAGCAGCGGTAGCAGGGCTCCCACTCATGAGGGAGGGAGACGAAGGAGAGGAGGGGCAAATAGCAATACAAGGAAGAATAGCAGCAAATTGGGCAGGACAAGGACAACGACAGTGGACTGAGCAGGAGCAGAACGGAGGTCCAACATGGCAAGAGTGGGCCCCAAGAGGGGGAAGAGGTGGGTACAGGGGCCGAAGAGGAGGACAAGGGTATGGAGGAATGGGAGGAAATGGGTGGCAGGGTCCCAGAGGTCCACAGGGGAGCTGCTGGAATTGTGGGAGATGGGGGCACTACTCAAGAGAGTGCAGGAGCAGACAAAACAACGGGTTCCAGGAGACAGAGCAGTACGGTCACCCCCACCCAGGAAGCCCCTACGGCCTCCCCATGGGACAATACCAGCAACCAGAAAATGTAGGACAAAGAAGTAACGCACAACTACACGGACATCAGTACAGAACACAAAACCACCCACAGAATAATGACAATATGCAATACACGCCAGGTAACACTTTCGCCACAGTAGCTAATGGAGCGCCTGCCCCCGCACCTTACAGCGGGGTGTCAGTAGTTTCGGGGAACATTTTTGATCAAGGGGGGGCAATGAGACACCCCGCATAGGACAGCCCACAGAGAGCACTTGCGTGTCCAGTACTATCTACGACCCACAATGCATCAGAGGAACCATTGATAGGAGCGCAGATAGGAGACAAGCAGTTCATATTCATGGTGGATTCGGGAGCGGAGAAATCATGCATTAGAGAGGGCCGGTTCCCGTTATCTAATAGAACGTTAGAGACGCAGGGGTTCTCTGGGGCTGTAATTGAAGTTCCTTACACAGAGGCATTGGATGTGACAGTGGGGGGTAAAACAGTGAAAGCACCCTTACTGTACTATGAACACTCTCCCATTAATTTGTTGGGGAGAGATCTCTTAAGCAAACTAAATATGACAATATCATTCACAGGGAGCGGTATCGTATGTTCGACGCCAGGCATATGCCCCCTCCGCATATTAGCAGTAATACACGGCCACACAATCATGCAAGAGATCAGAGGGTTACCAAGAAACGAGGAGATGTTTGTTGAGGGCATGAGAACATTGGCTCTCATAGTACCAGAACTAAAAAGGATGGATTGGAGGATTCCAGCCGAATTCCTATTCCGCCCCATAGCAAGCCCCGACACTGCTCCCGGGTCAGTGCTATCGTTGGATTTACACGCAGTACACGTGTCAGCAAACAGAATATGTGTGATTGGCGTTGACATGGAAGGATGTGAGTGGCGGACAGTACTGTGTACAAATGCAAATATCCCACTGAGGGAGCTCTCGGACGAGGAGCTATTTTCTGACACTGAGACAGATGGCGAAATAGTGATGGAACTAGCAATGCCGTGCGACATTGTAGTTACAGCCAGAAAAACTAAAGTTAAATTAATGGCAGTAGTAGGAGCACCACATACATTTTTTGATGATGACATGAGGTCAGTACCCACTAACCTATGGACAAATGGCCCCCACGATGTGGGGTTACTACATGGGGTTCAGCCTGTGGTAATAAAACTTAAACAGGGAGCAATCCTACCCCGGGTAAAACAATATCCATTGTCACGCGAAGCAGAAGAAGGGATCAGAGAGACAATAGATGCACTGCTAGCACAAGGAATAATAGTGCCCTCAAACTCCCCATGCAACACATGCATTTACCCGATTAAGAAGGCGAAGGGAGGTTCATGGAGGATGATACAAGATTTACGCCCACTCAATGATGTGATTCAGAAGGAGTTCCCTTTAGTCCCGAACCCGGCGACAATACTGTGCAACATTCCGAAAACGGCATCCCACTTCACAGTTATTGACTTGAAAAATGCATTTTTCTCGATTCCCTTAGCAGAGGAGAGCAGGTACTTAACAGCGTTTACACTAGGGGGGAGGAGGTTCGAACACTGCAGACTACCACAAGGATATTGCGAGAGCCCAAGCATATTCAACAGGGTACTACATGAAGATCTGGGGAATTTGTCTGTAGAAAGCACAGTGATTCAGTACGTTGATGATTTATTGGTTTGTGCACAAACTGAGGAGGAGTGTAGAAAGGACTCAATAACACTCCTGACATTATTGGCCAATAAAGGGTACAAGGTGGACAAGGGGAAGTTACAATACTGTCTGACAGAGGTCCTATACTTGGGACAGCTGATATCAAAGGATGGCAAGCGGATCATACCAGACAGGGCACAGGCGATTAGAACAGTTGGGGAGCCCAAAACAGTAAAAGAGATGCAGAAATTTCTGGGTATGTGCAACTATTGCCGAGCATGGATATTGGATTATGCAGCGTACACAAGGCCCTTGTTACAGCCACTAAAAGAAGCACAGCAGGAAAACAAACACATAGAATGGACAGAAGAGATGAACACAGCATTTAACTCACTAAAAGAGCTGATATCAAGCGCTCCAGTACTGGCAAATCCAGATTATGGGCGCGAATTCTTCTTATTTTCACACTGCAAAGGAACACTGATGACAGCAGTACTGACACAAAAGACATCGTTAGGGCACAAACCACTGGCTTACTATAGTGGCACCCTGGACGCAGTAATGCAAGGTCATTTCGCGTGCGAGCAATCCCTAGCTGCAGCCGCGTTCGCTATTGAAAAAAGTGCCACGATAGTGATGGGCTGTCCTGGGACACTGTTTGTGGAACACTCACTCTTTGCAATATTAGAGCGATCAAAGAGCACATTGACGACACAGCGCGCCACAGCATATGAAATAATACTGTCCAGCGCAAACATCCACATAGTAAGATGTAAAACAGTGAACCCGGCCACATTCATCACAGAGGCGTGCACCGTAGAGGACATGCAGAACCACAACTGCGCTACGTACACAGGTGACGAAGGTCAGGATCAAGTGATTTTTGAGAATGCCCTGAACGAGGGAGAGGTGTATTTCGTGGACGGGTCAGCATCAATAGACATGGAGACAGGAGAGAAACATGTGGGTATGGCAGTTGTACGGTTAGAGGAGGATGAATACGAGACACTAGTGCAACACCGCCTCCCATCACACTATTCAGCCCAAGCAGCAGAACTAATAGCGCTAATAGAAGCATTGCATGCCGCCAAGGGGTGCGCAGCGACAATATATACAGACTCAGCATACATGACAACAACGGTACATGGCGGGTTGGCACGGTGGGGGCGGAGAGGGTTTGGACGAGCAGATGGAACACCGGTTCAGCATGCAGAATTATTGAAAGAACTGATTGAGGCCCTGCAAGACCCCACGGCAGTGGCCATCGTAAAATGCCAAGCCCACACCACAAATACAGATTTTATATCTTTGGGGAACGCGGCAGCAGACGCCGCTGCCAAAGAAGCTTCGTATTTACAGAAAGGTGAAGTAGGAGAGTACATGTTGCACCACACAGCAAGCCAAGAGGTCCCCACAGGATACAACATGATGCCCACACAGGAAATAATAGAGCTGCAAGAGGGAGCTAGTGCAGAAGAAAAATTGCTGTGGACTAAGAGGGGATGCAGCAAATCGCCGACTGATTTATTGTGGCGACAAAAAAGTTCAGGAAAAGTGGTAATGCCAGTTACATTGTTAGAAATAGCATTTCAACAACTACACTTTCCCGCACATAACGCAAAGCAACACATAATGGCGGACATACAAGAAGATTGGTTTGCACCTTGCCTCCATGAACACATCACAAGGCTGGCTTTAGAATGCACGACATGTCAGATTTACAACTCAGGTATGACATTGCGCACACTAAGAGGAACGATACCAAAACCAAATGGCCCATTCAGAGAGCTCCACATTGATTATGTAGACATGGGAGAAAGATGTAACGGGGCTCGCTACATGATTGTGGTTGTATGTCCATTTTCGAGGTGGGTGGAGGCAGGCCCCTGTGCGCGCCCTGATGCGAAGGGCGCCGCGAAGTTCCTAGTGCGGGAAGTATTCCCGCGCTGGGGGATTTGCGAAGTTATTCGCTCAGACAACGGCACGCATTTTGTTAATGAACTATTCAAGGAAGTGACTACGCTATTGGGAATAAAGCACAAATTATGTTCGATTTATCATCCTCAAAGTAATGGCGTAGTGGAAAAGATGAACGGTCTGTTAAAAAGCAGATTGTCAAAACTGTGTTTTTCCCTTAAAAAGACCTGGATGTACTGCCTGCCTTTGGCCCTGTTTGAGTTACGAAATCAGCCAAGTAAAGACCACCATTTGTCCCCGCATGAGATCGTCACGGGAAGGAGAATGCACACAGCGCATTCGCCTCTCCGTGAACGTTCTGATGCACACAGAAGTGCAGCGATATTGGGAGAGGAGTTCACAGAGTACTTGAAAAAACTGACACGGGCAGCGCGCGTAATTGCGAAGCAACTAGCCCCCCCCTCTACAAGAGAGGAGGGGAACACAACAGAAACAGAGACAATGCCTGAAAAACCATTACAACTAATGCCTGGTGACCTTATATATGTCAGAAGTTTTGTGCGAAGGTGGAATGCGCCACGTTTCCATGGCCCTTATGAGGTAGTGTTTTGCACACCCACAGCAGTAAAGGTGAAGGGCCTACGATACTGGGTGCATTTGACAGACGTACGCAGAGCTTATAGCGCCGTGGAAGGTGAGGTACAGGACGAGGCACAGGCAACTGCGGACAATGAAGTTGTGCAGAATGAATGATGGGAATTTTGTGTGCATTAAGTGATGAACATTGAACGCGACTGGCGCACGACAAGTGTACTAAATAAATATGTGTATATATATATATATAATTTTTTACAACTTTTGAAGGTTTTTGTGGTTTTTTTTTGGTTTTGGAGAAGTTTTTTTTCTCTCGACTTTCCTTTTTATATATGAAATAATGTACGGATAGTAATGATTGTAAAGTTACCTTGTCTGTGGACACGCCCCCTCCCTCACCCACTCCCATAATTTGTCGAAACAATGTCACAACGTTAGAAATGTTTACATGCTTGTACTTAATGCACTTTTATGTTTCAAACAGGATTTACTATGGCATCGAATGGGCAGCCTGCAACTAATAGATTTGTTAGATTTAGAGAAATGTTAGTAGATAGATTGACATATTCATACGAATGTGGTTTATCAATGTGTGTTATTGTGTTCTTCATCTCAATATTTTGCCTGGTGACATATTGGGTCATAGCGTTCATCTCTATCGAGATGAACGAGGGGGGAGGGGGGAGTAACACCACCCTTGCCCCTGGCACGAATTCAATTACAAGTATGAATATTAAAGAAGGTGATTTTTTGGTCTGGGATGGATCACACCTTGTATGGGGTTACTATACTGCACCACCCACTGCTGCCCCGTCACAATCAAGAGATAAAGATATGGAAAATGACACAATGTCCCTACCTGAAATATATAACAGCCCCACTACCCTTCCCGCCCCGATACAAAACAGCGATTTGTTGTTTATTGAGGAAAATGGAAAAGTAATTACGATGACAGAACACAAGTTCCTATATGAGGAATTGGAAAAGGGGGGTGGGAATGAGAAAGGGGGGCCTATTCTTTCACCTACCGAAACTAAAAGGTATAGGAGGAGGGAGAGAAGTAGGCGAAGAAGAGAGACAAGCAGGAGGGGGTATGATGAGTATTATGGGTTAGGATTAGACAAGATGGAAGACCCACGACACCCCCACCAAGCAAATAAATGGTATGCAGATATGAGTACAACAGCTAAACAGACAACCAATGAAAGCTGCTATGTCTGTTCGCTCATCCCCCATGCATCAGGTACACCCAAAGTGTTGTTGCCAAGAGAATTGCCCATTGTGGATGCCCAATGTCTCCTTCATCTCACACTGTGTAGAATAAAGAACACCTTCCAAGCACACGATGTCTCTTTCAAAATGATACAGGACAACAAAACGTGCTATTCAAAAGCGTCTGGAGTGGTCTGTCTTAAAGAACCTTTCTTTGCAATACAAGGGACGCTGTTTTCCGAAAACAAATGGAAAGATGAAGAAGTACTGTGCAAAGCGGAAGCACTGAGAGGTGTCCAACCAGACAAGCTGTGGTGGATGGAAAAAACGTGCTTACCAATATGGAAAGAACACATCTCTAAACTAACATGGGTAACAGCGATGGAGAAACCCTTCAAGCTACAAAGTGAAATACAAAACGAACTATGTTTCAAGGGAGAAGGAAAAGTGGCAATGGGAACGAATAAAAACTGTAACAAGACTCTCACCATCCCAGACATGAAAAAAGGAACAGCAGCACTAATGGACACATACTGGGTATGCGGGAATCAGGCTTACTTGCACCTTCCCCAGGCATGGAGTGGCAGCTGCTCAATGGCCACTTTGCATTCGGCCCTAATGGTAATTCCAGAAAGTCACGTCGACGAAAATAAAAGGACGCAAGGAAACGTGAACAAGGATGCAACGTCTCCCACTGCAGAAGCGCACCTCTATGTCCTGTCCTCCGGAGGGAAAGAAGAGGAGCTATCACGGAACAAGCGAGCATCGAACTACATATCACAAGCATCATCCGATTTATTGGCACAGATCCCAGACAGGTATCGCCTGTTCAGCTCCGTGGAAACATTTTTTGCCTCACTAGTTTCAAGTGTCCAAGCAAGAGCAAATGCAAAATGGCTCCAGATCACACGGTGGGAACTGATTCAGCTGGCCAATGACACTGAAGAAGGGTTCAACATAATAAAGGTGGAACTACGAGCTCTGCGACTAATGACCATGCAGAACAGGTATGTTCTGGACCTGCTAACAGCGATCGATGGAGGTGTTTGCCGAAAAATAGGAAGTGCGTGCTGCACGTTCGTACCTTCTGAAGACGCAGAAAATGGGTCCCTGTCCCACGTCATTGAAGCAGTACATAACCTGGGAGAGAAGATGAAGCTGGAAGGTGGGGCTAAAGATAGCTCATGGTTCGACAATATCTTCTCCTGGGTTCCCTCATGGCTTGGAATGGCGATGAAGTTCTTGATACCAGTTGTGGTGGTCCTCCTCGTGGTGTTCTGCCTGTGCCAGGTGGGCCTCCGATGTTGTGCTAACGCAGTCCCTAACGGTGCAATGATGATGGTGACAATGGGCAACTCTGGTGGTACAATTAAGGCGACACAAGAAGTACATGTACAGACAGGTACAGATAACACTCCCAGGTACCAGTTAGTGCCTATGTACCGTGATAAGTACATAGTAGATAAACTATGGCACACCACTATCAAAGAACCACGAAACGTGGAACTGGAATGGTATGAGGAGGTCTGGGTAGACTTGGAAGAAACTGGTGACTGTATATATTTAACATGTACACCAGATGAGTATGCTAGAAGAGGTGAGAGCTTGAGGGGGGTATGCAGAGCCTGGATGCCTAGAAAAGGAACACCTGCATGGGATGACGCAGTGATAGAGGAGCAAGAATGTAGAAGATTAGAAGAGCTAAAGAATTCGTTACTTTAGTAACGAAAGGGGGGAAATGTAGGGGAGGACTGGCCGCGAGGCCCTCCTCACCTGCAGCCTTCTCCCCAGGTGAGGACCATGACTCGGTGGGCGTCCCCTCATGCCACCCGGGCCCAGGTGGAGGAGGGCTCACCCGCCGACGACATTGCCCACACGTATCCGTTCCCTGCATATACCAAAAATCAGTTAGGCCTAGAAGCCATCTTGTCTAGCAAACATGGCGTGAGTTCAGCACACTGTAACGAGGCCCCCACCTTTGGAGGGCCTTTCATGCATCTCTGCCGCCGCAGTAGCCCTGGTAGATCCGCTGCGAGCGCGTTCCCATGAGAAAGTCGGGTATGAGCTAACCCGAGATGCTAACACTGTAACATTTTATCGTTCACAATGTAATATTGCACCCCGCACGACCTGGTCCGCGAGGCCGGGGTGACGGGAAAAAAGCTGAAGCATCACTATCTGAAGAAAGTAGAAAATAATTCAAGTATTGGTATTAACGAACTACCTCTGTTTAAACAGATCCTGTAAACTGTGAATAAGCCATAAGGATGTAACGTTACATGATACCACCCCAGGTCTGGACTAGTGCTGCTATAACCACAGAGAAAGATGTCGACCAAACGTGTAGCCTTTATCTGTATAAGTGTTCTTTCAATTTTATGTAGAAACCTGAACTCATATATGTTTTCTTAATCACCCAAAGCGGCGAGCATCAATCTCTGTAGGCCATAACCTAGAACTACCTCGTGTAACGTCTAATGTACATAAAATAATCACACCATGTAGTAAAGATAATGTTAGGTAATGAAAAGGTACTCGGACCGACTGTATTAAAGAAATGTGTAACGAAATTGAAATATATATGTGTGTTTAAATAACATCAAAATAAGGCAGAACATTATAAAAGTTCTGCATTCAAAAGTTAGCAACGCACGAGGAAAAAACCTTTGTGAATATATGCAAGGCCATTCTCCCTCCCACCCTACCAAGCCTGCCAGATAAAGAAGCTAAGGCATGTGCCGCGCTCCCTCACCTCCCCCAACCAAGCTGGAGCCGCTTCAGAGAGTCAGAGGCCCCGGTACCGCACCCAAGGCCACAGCCCGCCACCTGTGTTATTTACAGCACGGTAATAAACCCACGTTTGAATCCACTGATCTACCAGCACCCTCTCGTAAATTCCACACCCCCCCCTAGACCACCCCAAGAATCATGACCCCGTGCAAAGACGACCCCCATCACTGGGACAAGACAGAGAGACCCATTTATATAATAACTTCTAACGCGGCAGACAGACGTGTATCATTCGGCTCAGGCCCCGGAGCCCAGCCCCTCGACCTAAAATACCGGTCAATAGGACACAGGTAAATCTCACCCCAACCGATAACCACCGGACCTCTCACGAGGTGCATTCCTCATGTGTTGTGTTTATTTTATAAGACAAACTGCTGAGCGATTTATTGATGAACTTAGATGTCGTTTCTTGAATAACTGCAGTGTGCATGGCCTAGGGCAAACGAGTCAGGAAAGGTATTCATCTTTGTCACAGGCTGCCCCAGCATACCAACACCGCTCGGATGACCTCAAGCTGGCCTGCCAGGCCCAACCCAAACCCACGAGGCTGACCAGTGACGTCCTCACGCCAAGACCAACCACGCTGCAGCAACACCTATAGTTAGTCGACGCCACCCAATCCCAATTAACTTGTGCCCCCTATAGTGTGTAGGTTCTGATGACGTTTTTTGTATTAGAAATACGCCTGTCTTTGCTATTGTCAGACAGAGCGCTCTCGGAGGTTGCAGAGTTCTTTGCATGCCCTATTCTTTGGATAAACTCCCACTTACGCTCACCCGCACTCTGTCTTGGTCTTATTCCCATTACGGGAGAGTCCCTTATTGCCTCTCATTGCGGGGAGGATCGTGCTGAAATTGGGGGCGCTTCCTTTCACAGTGCAGGGGCACCCTCCACCAGGCCCCCACTCATGTCTCCCACCACCCCCACCACCCAGCAGTGCAGGGGCAGCCTCCACCAGGCCCCCACTCATGTCCAATTCATGTCTCCCTGCATCCCCACTCCCCCAGCATCCAGGGGCACCCTCCACCAGGCCCCCACTCATGTCTCCCACCACCCCCACCCCCCAGCAGCAGTGCAGGGGCACCCTCCACCAGGCCCCCACTCATGTCTCCCTGCACCCCCAACCCCCAGCAGTGCAGGGCACCCTCCACCAGGCCCCCACTCATGTCTCCCACCACCCCCACCCCCCAGCAGTGCAGGGGCAGCCTCCACCAGGCCCCCACTCATGTCTCCCACCACCCCCACCCCCCAGCAGTGCAGGGGCAGCCTCCACCAGGCCCCTACTCATGTCCAACTCATGTCTCCCTGCACCCCCACCCCCCAGCATCCAGGGGCACCCTCCACCAGGCCCCCACTCATGTCTCCCACCACCCCCACCCCCCAGCAACAGTGCAGGGGCACCCTCCACCAGGCCCCCACTCATGTCTCCCACCCCCCCCCCACCCCCCAGCAGTGCAGGGGCAGCCTCCACCAGGCCCCCACTCATGTCTCCCACCACCCCAACCCCCAGCAGTGCAGAGGCAGCCTCCACCAGGCCCCCACTCATGTCTCCCATCACCCTACCCCCCAGCAACCAGGGGCACGCTCCACCAGGCCCCCACCCATGTCTCCCACCACCCCCACCCCCAGGCAGTGCAGGGGCACCCTCCGCCAGGCCCCCACTCATGTCTCCCATCATCCCCACCCCCCAGCAGTGCAGGGCACCCTCCACCAGGCCCCCACTCATGTCTCCCACCACCCCCACCCCCCAGCAGTGCAGGGGCAGCCTCCACCAGGCCCCCACTCATGCCTCCCACCACCCCCACCCCCCAGCAGTGCAGGGCACCCTCCACCAGGCCCCCACTCATGTGTCCCACCACCCCCACCCCCCAGCAGTGCAGGGGCAGCCTCCACCAGGCACCCACTCATGTCCAACTCATGTCTCCCTGCACCCCCACACCCCAGCATCCAGGGGCACCCTCCACAGGCCCCCACTCATGTCTCCCTGCACCCCCAACCCCCAGCAGTGCTGGGCACCCTCCACCAGGCCCCCACTCATGTCTCCCACCACCCCCACCCCCCAGCAGTGCAGGGGCAGCCTCCACCAGGCCCCCACTCATGTCTCCCACCACCCCCACCCCCAGCAGTGCAGGGGCAGCCTCCACCAGGCCCCCACTCATGTCTCCCACCACCCCCACCCCCCAGCATCCAGGGGCACCCTCCACCAGGCCCCCACTCATGTCTCCCACCACCCGCACCCCCCAGCAGTGCAGGGGCAGCCTCCACCAGGCCGCCACTCATGTCTCCCACCACCCCCACCCCAAGCAGTGCAGGGGCAGCCTCCACCAGGCCCCCACTCATGTCTCCCATCACCCCCACCCCCCAGCATCCAGGGGCACCCTCCACCAGGCCCCCACTCATGTCTCCCACCACCCCCACCCCCCAGCAGTGCAGGGCAGCCTCCACCAGGCCCCCACTCATGTCTCCCATCACCCCCACCCCCCAGCATCCAGGGGCACCCTCCACCAGGCCCCCACTCATGTCTCTCTGCACCCCCAACCCCCAGCAGTGCAGGGCACCCTCCACCAGGCCCCCACTCATGTCTCCCACCACCCCCACCCCCCAGCAGTGCAGGGGCAGCATCCACCAGGCCCCCACTCATGTCTCCCACAACCCCCAGCCCCCATCAGTGCAGGGGCAGCCTCCACCAGACCCCCACTCATGTCTCCCATCACCCCATCCCCCAGCATCCAGGGGCACCCTCCACCAGGCCCCCACTCATGTCTCCCACCACCCCCACCCCCAGCAGTGCAGGGCAGCCTCCACCAGGCCCCCATGCATGTCTCCCATCACCCCCACCTCCCAGCATCCAGGGGCATACTCCACCAGGCCCCCACTCATGTCTCCCACCACCCCCACCCCCCAGCAGTGCATGGCACCCTCCACCAGGCCCCCACTCATGTCTCCCACGACCCCCACCCCCCAGCAGTGCAGGGGCAGCCTCCACCAGGCCCCCACTCATGTCTTCCACCACCCCCACCCCCCAGCAGTGCAGGGGCAGCCTCCACCAGGCCCCCACTCATGTCCAACTCATGTCTCCCTGCACCCCCACCTCCCAGCATCCAGGGGCATACTCCACCAGGCCCCCACTCATGTCTCCCACCACCCCCACCCCCCAGCAGTGCAGGGCACCCTCCACCAGGCCCCCACTCATGTCTCCCATGACCCCCACCCCCCAGCAGTGCAGGGCACCCTCCATCAGGCCCCCACTCATGTCCCCACCACCCCCACCCCCACCCCCCAGCAGTGCAGGGGCACCCTCCACCAGGCCCCCACTCATGTCTCCCTGCACCCCCAACCCCCAGCAGTGCAGGGCACCCTCCACCAGGCCCCCACTCATGTCTCCCACTACCCCCACCCCCCAGCAGTGCAGGGGCAGCCTCCACCAGGCCCCCACTCATGTCTCCCATCACCCCCACACCCCAGCATCCAGGGGCACCCTCCACCAGGACCCCACTCATGTCTCCCACCACCCCCACCCCCCAGCAGTGCAGGGGCACCCTCCACTAAGCCCCCACTCGTGTCTCCCATCACCCCCACCCCCCAGCAGTGCAGGGCACCCTCCACCAGGCCCCCACTCATATCTCCAACCACCCCCACCCCCCAGCAGTGCAGGGGCAGCCTCCACCAGGCTCCCACTCATGTCTCCCACCACCCCCACCCCTCAGCAGTGCAGGGCACCCTCCACCAGGCCCCCATTCATGTCTCCCACCACCCCCACCCCCCAGCAGTGCAGGGAGAGCCTTCACCAGGCACCCACTCATGTCCAACTCATGTCTCCCTGCACCCCCACCCCCCAGCATCCAGGGGCACCCCCCACCAGGCCCCCACTCATGTCTCCCTGCACCCCCAAGCCCCAACAGTGCAGGGCCACCTCCACCAGGCCCCCACTCATGTCTCCCACCACCCCCACCCCCCAGCAGTGCAGGGGCAGCCTCCACCAGGCCCCCACTCATGTCTCCCACCACCCCCACCCCCCAGCAGTGCAGGGGCAGCCTCCACCAGGCCCCCACTCATGTCTCCCATCACCCCCACCCCCTAGCATCCAGGGGCACCCTCCACCAGGCCCCCACTCATGTCTCCCACCACCCCCACCCGCCAGAAGTGCAGGGGCAGCCTCCACCATGCCCCCACTCATGTCTCCCACCACCCCCACCCCCCAGAAGTGCAGGGGCAGCCTCCACCAGGCCCCCACTCATGTCTCCCATCACACCCACCCCCCAGCATCCAGGGGCACCCTCCACCAGGCCCCCACTCATGTCTCCCACCACCCCCACCCCCCAGAAGTGCAGGGGTAGCCTTCACCAGGCCCCCACTCATGTCTCCCACCACCCCCACCCCCCAGAAGTGCAGGGGCAGCCTCCACCAGGCCCCCACTCATGTCTCCCACCACCCCCACCCCCCAGCAATGCAGGGGCAGCCTCCAACAGGCCCCCACTCATGTCTCCCACCACCCCCACCCCCCAGCAGGGCAGGGGCAGCCTCGACCAGTCCCCCACTCATGTCTCCCATCACCCCCACCCCCCAGCATCCAGGGGCACCCTCCACCAGGCCCCCACTCATGACTCCTACCACCCCCACCCCACAGCAGTGCAGGGCAGCCTCCAACAGGCCCCCACTCATGTCTCCCATCACCCCCACTCCCCAGTATCCAGGGGCACCCCCTCCACCAGGCCCCACTCATGTCCCCCTGCACCCCCAACCCCCAGCAGTGCAGGGCACTCTCCACCAGGCCCCCATTCATGTCTCCCACCACCCCCACCGCCCAGCAGTGCAGGGGCAGCCTCCACCAGGCCCCCACTCATGTCTCCCACCACCCCCACCCCCATCAGTACAGGGGCAGCCTCCACCAGGCCCCCACTCATGTCTCCCATCACCCCCACCCCCAAGCATCCAGGGGCACCCTCCACCAGGCCCCCACTCATGTCTCCCATCACCCCCACCCCCAGCAGTGCAGGGCAGCCTCCACCAGGCCCCCACTCATGTCTCCCATCACCCCCCACCCCCCAGAATCCTGGGGCACCCTCCACCAGGCCCCCACTCATGTCTCCCACCACCCCCACCCCCCAGCAGTGCAGGGCACCCTCCACCAGGCCCACACTCATGTCTCCCATTACCCCCACCCCCCAGCAGTGCAGGGGCAGCCTCCACCAGGCCCCCACTCATGTCTCCCACCACCCCTACCCCCAGCAGTGCAGGAGCAGCCTCCACCAGGCCCCCACTCATGTCCAACTCATGTCTCTCTGCACCCCTACAACCCAGCATCCAGGGGCACCCTCCACCAGGCCCCCACTCATGTCTCCCTGCACCCCCAACCCCCAGCTGTGCAGGGCACCCTCCACCAGGCCCCCACTCATGTCTCCCACCCCCCCAACCCCCAGCAGTGCAGGGGCACCCTCCACCAGGCCCCCACTCATGTCTCCCACCACCCCCACCACCCAGCAGTGCAGGGGCAGCCTCCACCAGGCCCCCACTCATGTCCAATTCATGTCTCCCTGCATCCCCACTCCCCCAGCATCCAGGGGCACCCTCCACCAGGCCCCCACTCATGTCTCCCACCACCCCCACCCCCCAGCAGCAGTGCAGGGGCACCCTCCACCAGGCCCCCACTCATGTCTCCCTGCACCCCCAACCCCCAGCAGTGCAGGGCACCCTCCACCAGGCCCCCACTCATGTCTCCCACCACCCCCACCCCCCAGCAGTGCAGGGGCAGCCTCCACCAGGCCCCCACTCATGTCTCCCACCACCCCCACCCCCCAGCAGTGCAGGGGCAGCCTCCACCAGGCCCCCACTCATGTCCAACTCATGTCTCCCTGCACCCCCACCCCCCAGCATCCAGGGGCACCCTCCACCAGGCCCCCACTCATGTCTCCCACCACCCCCACCCCCCAGCAACAGTGCAGGGGCAGCCTCCACCAGGCCCCCCTTCATGTCTCCCACCACCCCCACCCCCCAGCAGTGCAGGGGCACCCTCCACCAGGCCCCCACTCATGTCCCCACCACCCGCACCCCCAGCAGTGCAGGGGCACCCTCCACCAGGCCCCCACTCATGTCTCCCTGCACCCCCAACCCCCAGCAGTGCAGGGCACCCTCCACCAGGCCCCCACTCATGTCTCCCACCACCCCCCCAGCAGTGCAGGGGCAGCCTCCACCAGGCCCCCACTCATGTCTCCCACCAACCCCACCCCCCAGCAGTGCAGGGGCAGCCTCCACCAGGCCCCCACTCATGTCTCCCACCAACCCCACCCCCCAGCAGTGCAGGGGCAGCCTCCACCAGGCCCCCACTCATGTCTCCCATCACCCCCACACCCCAGCATCCAGGGGCACCCTCCACCAGGACCCCACTCATGTCTCCCACCACCCCCACCCCCCAGCAGTGCAGGGGCAGCCTCCACCAGGCTCCCACTCATGTCTCCCACCACCACCACCCCCAGCAGTGCAGGGCACCCTCCACCAGGCCCCCACTCATGTCTCCCACCACCCCCATCCCCCAGCAGTGCAGGGGCAGCCTCCACCAGGCACCCACTCATGTCCAACTCATGTCTCCCTGCACCCCCAGCACCCAGCATCCAGGGGAACCCTCCACGAGGCCCCCACTCATGTCTCCATGCACCTCCAACCCCCAACAGTGCAGGGGCAGCCTCCACCAGGCCCGCACCCATGTCTCCCAACACCCCCACCCCCCAGCATCCAGGGGCACCCTCCACCAGGCCCCCACTCATGTCTCCCACCACCCCCACCCCCACCAGTGCAGGGGCAGCCTCCACCAGGCCCCCACTCATGTCTCCCATCACCCCCACCCCCCAGCATCCAGGGGCACCCTCCACCAGGCCCCCACTCATGTCTCCCACCACCCCACCCCCCAGCAGTGCAGAGCAGCCTCCACCAGGCCCCCACTCATGTCTCCCATCACCCCCACCCCCCAGCATCCAGGGGCACCCTCCACCAGGCCCCCACTCATGTCTCCCACCACCCCCACCCCCCAGCAGTGCAGGGCAGCCTCCACCAGGCCCCCACTCATGTCTCCCATCACCCCCACCCCCCAGCATCCAGGGGCACGACCCCCACCCCCCAGCAGTGCAGGGCACCCTCCACCAGGCCCCCACTCATGTCTCCCACCAACCCCACCCCCCAGCAGTGCAGGGGCACCCTCCACCAGGCCCCCACTCATGTCTCCCACCACCCCCACCCCCCAGCAGTGCAGGGGCAGCCTCCACCAGGCCCCCACTCATGTCTCCCACCACCCCCACCCCCCAACAGTGCATGGGCACCCTCCACCAGGCCCCAACTCTCGTCCAACTCATGTCTCCCTGCACCCCTACCCCCCAGGATCCAGGGGCACCCTCCACCAGGCCCCACTCATGTCTCCCACCACCCAGCAGTGCAGTGGCACCCTCCACCAGGCCCCCATTCATGTCTCCCACCACCCCCACCCCCCAGCAGTGCAGGGGCAGCCTCCACCAGGCCCCCAATCATGTCTCCCACCACCCCCACCCCCCAGCAGTGCAGGGGCAGCCGCCACCAGGCCCCCACTCATGTCCAACTCATGTCTCCCGGCACCCCCACCCCCCAGCATCCAGGGGCACCCTCCACCAGGCCCCCACCTATGTCTCTCACCACCCCCATCCCCCAGCAGTGCAACGGCACCCTCCACCAGGCCCCCACTCATGTCTCCCACCACCCCCTTCCCCCAGCAGTGCAGGGGCAGCCTCCACCAGGCCCCCACTCATGTCCAACTCATGTCTCCCTGCACCCCCACCCTCCAGCATCCAGGGGCACCCTCCACCAGGCCCCCACTCATGTCTCCCTGCACCCCAAACCCCAGCAGTGCAGGGCACCCTCCACCAGGCCCCCACTCATGTCTCCCACCACCCCCACCCCCCAGCAGTGCAGGGACAGCCTCCACAAGGCCCCCACTCATGTCCAACTCATGTCCCCCTGCACCCCCACCCCCCTGCATCCAGGGGCACCCTCCACCAGGCCCATACTCAAGTCTCCCACCACCCCCACCCCCCAGCAGTGCAGGGGCACCCTCCACTAGGCCCACACTCATGTCTCCCTGCACCCCCAACCCCCAGCAGTGCAGGGCACCCTCCACCAGGCCCCCAATCATGTCTCCCACCACCCCCACCCCCCAGCAGTGCAGGGGCAGCCTCCACCAGGCCACCACTCATGTCTCCCACCACCCCCACCCCCCAGCAGTGCAGGGCACCCTCCACCAGGCCCCCACTCATGTCTCCCACCACCCCCACCCCCCAGCAGTGCAGGGCCAGCCTCCACCAGGCCCCCACTCATGTCTCCCACCACCCCACCCCCCATCAGTGCAGGGGCACCCTCCACCAGGTCCCCACTCACGTCCAACTCATGTCTCCCTGCACCCCCACCCCCCAGGATCCAGGGGCACCCTCCACCAGGCCCCCACTCATGTCTCCCACCACCCCCAACCCCCAGCAGTGCATGGCACCCTCCACCAGGCCCCCACTCATGTCTCCCATCACCCCCACCCCCCAGCAGTGCAGGGGCACCCTCCACCAGGCCCCCACTCATGTCCAACTCATGTCTCCCTAAACCCCCACCCCCCAGCATCCAGGGGCACCCTCCACATGGCCCCCACTCATGTCTCCCACCACCCCCACCCCCCAGCTGTGCAGGGGCACCCTCCACCAGGCCCCCACTCATGTCTCCCAGCACCCCCACCCCCAGCAGTGCAGGGGCACCCTCCACCAGGCCCCCACTCATGTCTCCCACCACCCCCACCCCCCAGCAGTGCAGGGACACCCTCCACCAGGCCCCCACTCATGTCTCCCTGCACACCCAGCAGTGCAGGGCACCCTCCACCAGGCCCCCACTCATGTCTCCCACCACCCCCACCCCCAGCAGTGCAGGGGCAGCCTCCACTAGGAGCCCACTCATGTCTCCCTGCACCCCCAACCCCCAGCAGTGCAGGGCAACCTCCACCAGGCCCCCAATCATGTCTCCCACCACCCCCACCCCCCAGCAGTGCAGGGGCAGCCTCCACCAGGCCCCCACTCATGTCTCCCACCACCCCCACCCCCCAGAAGTGCAGGGCACCCTCCACCAGGCCCCCACTCATGTCTCCCACCACCCCCACCCCCCAGCAGTGCAGGGGCAGCCTCCACTAGGATCCCACTCATGTCTCCCTGCACCCCCAACCCCCAGCAGTGCAGGGCACCCTCCACCAGGCCCCCAATAATGTCTCCCACCACCCCCACCCCCCAGCAGTGCAGGGGCAGCCTCCACCAGGCCCCCACTCATGTCTCCCACCACCCCCACCCCCCAGCAGTGCAGGGCACCCTCCACCAGGCCCCCACTCATGTCTCCCACCACCCCCATCCTGCAGCAGTGCAGGGGCACCCTCCACCAGGCCCCCACTCATGTCTCCCACCACCCCCACCCCCTAGCAGTGCAGGGGTACCCTCCACCAGGCCCCCACACATGTCTTCCTGCACCCCCAACCGACAGCAGTGCAGGGCACCCTCCACCAGGCCCCCACTCATGTCTCCCACCACCCCCAACCCCCAGCAGTGAAGGGGCAGCCTTCACCAGGCCCCATCTCATGTCTCCCATCACTCCCACCCCCCAGCATCCAGGGGCACCTTCCACCAGGCCCCCACTCATGTCTCCCTGCACCCCCAACCCCCAGCAGTGCAGGGGCAGCCTCCACTAGGAGCCCACTCATGTCTCCCTGCACCCCCAACCCCCAGCAGTGCAGGGCACCCTCCACCAGGCCCCCAATCATGTCTCCCACCACCCCCACCCCCCAGCAGTGCAGGGGCAGCCTCCACCAGGCCCCCACTCATGTCTCCCACCACCCCCACCCCCCAGCAGTGCAGGGCACCCTCCACCAGGCCCCCACTCATGTCTCCCACCACCCCCACCCCCCAGCAGTGCAGGGGCAGCCTCCACTAGGAGCCCACTCATGTCTCCCTGCACCCCCAACCCCCAGCAGTGCAGGGCACCCTCCACCAGGCCCCCACTCATGTCTCCCACCACCCCCACCCCCCAGCAGTGCAGGGGCAGCCTCCACTAGGAGCCCACTCATGTCTCCCTGCACCCCCAACCCCCAGCAGTGCAGGGCACCCTCCACCAGGCCCCCAATAATGTCTCCCACCACCCCCACCCCCCAGCAGTGCAGGGGCACCCTCCACCAGGCCCCCAATAATGTCTCCCACCACCCCCACCCCCCAGCAGTGCAGGGGCAGCCTCCACCAGGCCCCCACTCATGTCTCCCACCACCCCCATCCTGCAGCAGTGCAGGGGCACCCTCCACCAGGCCCCCACTCATGTCTCCCACCACCCCCACCCCCTAGCAGTGCAGGGGTACCCTCCACCAGGCCCCCACACATGTCTTCCTGCACCCCCAACCGACAGCAGTGCAGGGCACCCTCCACCAGGCCCCCACTCATGTCTCCCACCACCCCCAACCCCCAGCAGTGAAGGGGCAGCCTCCACCAGGCCCCATCTCATGTCTCCCATCACCCCCACCCCCCAGCAGGGCAGGGGCACCCTCCACCAGGCCCCCACTCATGTTCAAATCATGTCTCCCTAAACCACCACCCCCCAGCATCCAGGGGCACCCTCCACATGGCCCCCACTCATGTCTCCCACCCCCCCACCCCCAGCAGTGCAGGGGCACCCTCCACCAGGCCCCCACTCATGTCTCCCACCACCCCCACCCCCCAGCAGTGCAGGGGCACCCTCCACCAGGCCCCCACTCATGTCTCCCAGCACCCCCACCCCCCAGCAGTGCAGGAGCAGCCTCCACCAGGCCCCCACTCATGTCTTCCACCACCCCCACCCCCCAGCAGTGCAGGGGCAGCCTCCACCAGGCCCCCACTCATGTCCAACTCATGTCTCCCTGCACCCCCACCCCCCAGCATCCAGGGGCACCTTCCACCAGGCCCCCACTCATGTCTCCGTGCACCCCCAACCCCCAGCAGTGCAGGGCACCCTCCACCAGGCTCCCACTCATGTCTCCCACCACCCCCACCCCCCAGCAGTGCAGGGGCAGCCTCCACCAGGCCCCCACTCATGTCCAACTCATGTCTCCCTGCACCCCAACCCCCCAGCATCCAGGGGCACCCTCCACCAGGCCCCCACTCATGTCTCCCACCACCCCCACCCCCAGCAGTGCAGGAGCACCCTCCACTAGGCCCCCACTCATGTCTCCCTGCACCCCCAACCCCCAGCAGTGCAGGGCACCCTCCACCAGGCCCCCAATAATGTCTCCCACCACCCCCACCCCCCAGCAGTGCAGGGGCAGCCTCCACCAGGCCACCACTCATGTCTCCCACCACCCACACCCCCCAGCATTGCAGGGCACCCTCCACCAGGCCCCCACTCATGTCTCCCACCACCCCCACCCCCCAGCAGTGCAGGGGCAGCCTCCACCAGGCCCCCACGCATATCTCCCACCACCCCCACCCCCCAGCAGTGCAGGGACACCCTCCACCAGGCCCACACTCACGTCCAACTCATGTCTCCCTGCACCCCCACCCCCTAGGATCCAGGGGCACCCTCCACCAGGCCCCCACTCATGTCTCCCACCACCCCACCACCCAGCAGTGCAGGGGGATCCTCCACCAGGCCCCCACTCATGTATCCCACCACCCCCATCCCCCAGCAGTGCAGGGGCACCCTCCACCAGGCCCCCACTCATGTCTCCTACCACCCCCAGCCCCCAGCAGTGCAGGGGTACCCTCCACCAGGCCCCCACACATGTCTCCCTACACCCCCAACCCCCGGCAGTGCAGGGCACCCTCCACCAGGCCCCAACTCATGTCTCCCATCACCCCCACCCCCCAGTAGTGCAGGGGCACCCTCCACCAGGCCCCCACTCATGTCCAACTCATGTCTCCCTAAACCCCCACCCCCCAATATCCAGGGGCGCCCTCCACATGGCCCCCACTCATGTCTCCCACCACCCCCACACCCCAGCTGTGCAGGGACACCCTCCACCAGGCCCCCACTCATGTCTCCCACCACCCCCGCCCCCCAGCAGTGCAGGGGCACCCTCCACCAGGCCCCCACTCATGTCTCCCACCACCCCCACCCCCCAGCAGTGCAGGTGCACCCTCCACCAGGCCCCCACTCATGTCTCCCTGCACCCCCAGCAGTGCAGGGCACCCTCCACCAGGCCCCCACTCATGTCTCCCACCACCCCCACCCCCCAGCAGTGCAGGGGCAGCCTCCACTAGGCCCCCACTCATGTCTCCCTGCACCCCCAACCCCCAGCAGTGCAGGGCACCCTCCACCAGGCCCCCAATCATGTCTCCCACCACCCCACCCCCCAGCAGTGCAGGGCACCCTCCACCAGGCCCCCACTCATGTCTCCCACCACCCCCACCCCCAGCAGTGCAGGGGCAGCCTCCACCAGGCCCCCACCCATGTCTCCCACCACCCCCACCCCCCAGCATTGCAGGGGCACCCTCCACCAGGCCCCCACTCACGTCCAACTCATGTCTCCCTGCACCCCCACCCCCCAGGATCCAGGGGCACCCTCCACCAGGCCCCCACTCATGTCTCCCACCACCCCCACCACCCAGCAGTGTAGGTGGACCCTCCACCAGGCCCCCACTCATGTATCCCACCACCCCCACCCCCCAGCAGTACAGGGGCACCCTCCACCAGGCCCCCACTCATGTCTCCCACCACCCCCACCCCCTAGCAGTGTTGGGGTACCCTCCACCAGGCCCCCACACATGTCTTCCTGCACCCCCAACACACAGCAGTGCAGGGCACCCTCCACCAGGCCCCCACTCATGTCTCCCACCACCCCCAACCCCCAGCAGTGCAGGGGCAGCCTCCACCAGGCCCCCACTCTTGTCTCCCACCACCGCCACCCCCCAGCAGTGCAGGGACAGCCTCCACCAGGCCCCCACTCATGACCAACTCATGTCTCCCTGCACCCCCACCCCCCAGCATCCAGGGGCACCCTCCACCAGGCCCCCACTCATGTCTCCCACCACCCCCACCCCCCAGCAGTGTAGGGGCACCCTCCACCAGGCCCCACTCATGTCTCCCACCACCCCCACCCCCCAGCAGTGCAGGGGTAGCCTCCACCAGGCCCCCACTCATGTCCAACTCATGTCTCCCTGCACCCCCACCCCCAGCATCCAGGGGCACCCTCCACCAGGCCCCCACTCATGTCTCCCGCCACCCCCACCCCCCAGCAGTGTAGGGGCACCCTCCACCAGGCCTCCACTCATGTCTCCCACCACCCCCACTCCCCAGCAGTGCAGGGCACCCTCCACCAGGCCCCCACTCATGTCTCCCCCCACCCCCCAGCAGTGCAGGGGCAGCCTCCACCAGGCCCCCACTCATGTCTCCCACCACCCCCACTCCCCGGCAGTGCAGGGCACCCTCCACCAGTCCCCCAATCATGTCTCCCACCACCCCCACCCCCCAGCAGTGCAGGGGCAGCCTCCACCAGGCCCCCACTCATGTCTCCCACCACCCCCACCCCCCAACAGTCCATGGGCACCCTCCACCCGGCCCCAACTCTCGTCCAACTCATGTCTCCCTGCACCCCTACCCCCCAGGATCCAGGGGAACCCTCCACCAGGCCCCCACTCATGTCTCCCACCACCCCCACCACCCAGCAGTGCAGTGGTACCCTCCACCAGGCCCCGATTCATGTCTCCCACCGCCCCCACCCCCAAGCAGTGCAGGGGCAGCCTCCACCAGGCCCCCACTCATGTCTCCCACCACCCGCACCCCCCAGCAGTGCAGGGGCAGCCTCCACCAGGCCCCCACTCATGTCCAACTCATGTCTCCCTGCACCCCCACCCCCCAGCATCCAGGGGCACCCTCCACCAGGCCCCCACCTATGTCTCTCACCACCCCCATCACCCAGCAGTGCAGCGGCACCCTCCACCAGGCCCCCACTCATGTCTCCCACCACCCCCACCCACAAGCAGTGCAGGGGCAGCCTCCACCAGGCCCCCACTCATGTCCAACTCATGTCTCCCTGCACCCCCACCCCCCACCATCCAGGGGCACCCTCCACCAGGCCCCCACTCATGTCTCCCTGCACCCCAACCCCCAGCAGTGCAGGGCACCCTCCACCAGGCCCCCACTCATGTCTCCCACCACCCCCACCCGCAAGCAGTGCAAGGGCAGCCTCCACAAGGCCCCCACTCATGTCCAACTCATGTCTCCCTGCACCCCCACCCCCCAGCATCCAGGGGCACCCTCCACCAGGCCCATACTCAAGTCTCCCACCACCCCCACCCCCCAGCTGTGCAGGGGCACCCTCCACTAGGCCCCCACTCATGTCTCCCTGCACCCCCAACCCCCAGCAGTGCAGGGCACCCTCCACCAGGTGCCCAATCATGTATCCCACCACCGCCACCCGCCAGCAGTGCAGGGGCAGCCTCCACCAGGCCACCACTCATGTCTCCCACCACCCCCACCCCCCAGCAGTGCAGGGCACCTTCCACCAGGCCCCCACTCATGTCTCCCACCACCCCCACCCCCCAGCAGTGCAGGGGCAGCCTCCACCAGGCCCCCACTCACGTCCAACTCATGTCTCCCTGCACCCCCACCCCCCAGGATCCAGGGGCACCCTCCACCAGGCCCCCACTCATGTCTCCATCACCCCCACCCACCAGCAGTGCAGGGGCACCCTCCACCAGGCCCCCACTCATGTCCAACTCATGTCTCCCTAAACCCCCACCCCCAGCATCCAGGGGCACCCTCCACATGGCCCCCACTCATGTCTCCCACCACCCCCACCCCCCAGCTGTGCAGGGGCACCCTCCACCAGGCCCCCACTCATGTCTCCCACCACCCCCACCCCCCAGCAGTGCAGGGGCACCCTCCACCAGGCCCCCACTCATGTCTCCCACCACCCCCACCCCCCAGCAGTGCAAGGGCACCCTCCACCAGGCCCCCACTCATGTCTCCCACCACCCCCACCCCCCAGCAGTGCAGGGGCAGCCTCCACTAGGCCCCCACTCATGTCTCCCTGCACCCCCAACCCCCAGCAGTGCAGGGCACCCTCCACAAGGCCCCCAATCCTGTCTCCCACCACCCCCACGCCCCAGCAGTGCAGGGGCAGCCTCCACCAGGCCCCCACTCATGTCTCCCACCACCCCCACCCCCCAGCAGTGCAGGGCATCCTCCACCAGGCCCCCACTCATGTCTCCCACCACCCACATCCCCCAGCAGTGCAGGGGCAGCCTCCACCAGGCCCCCACTCATGTCTCCCACCACCCCCACCCCCAGCAGTGCAGGGGCACCCTCCACCAGGCCCCCACTCACGTCCAACTCATGTCTCCCTGCACCCCCACCCCCCAGGATCCAGGGGCACCCTCCACCAGGCCCCCACTCATGTCTCCCACCACCCCCACCACCCAGCAGTGCAGGGGGGCCCTCCACCAGGCCCCCACTCATGTATCCCACCACCCCCATCCCCCAGCAGTGCAGGGGCACCCTCCACCAGGCCCCCACTCATGTCTCCCACCACCCCCAGACCCCAGCAGTGCAGGGGTACCCTCCACCAGGCCCCCACACATGTCTCACTACACCCCCAACCCCTGGCAGTGCAGGGCACCCTCCACCAGGCCCCCACTCATGTTTCCCATCACCCCCACCCCCCAGCAGTGCAGGGGCACCCTCCACCAGGCCCCCACTCATGTCCAACTCATGTCTCCCTGAACCCCCACCCCCCAGCATCCACAGGCACCCTCCACATGGCCCCCACTCATGTCTCCCACCACCCCCACACCCCAGCTGTGCAGGGGCACCCTCCACCAGGCCCCCACTCATGTCTCCCACCACCCCCACCCCCCAGCAGTGCAGGGGCACCCTCCACCAGGCCCCCACTCATGTCTCCCACCACCCCCACCCCCCAGCAGTGCAGGGGCACCCTCCACCAGGGCCCCACTCATGTCTCCCTGCACCCCCAGCAGTGCAGGGCACCCTCCACCAGGCCCCCACTCATGTCTCCCACCACCCCCACCCCCCAGCAGTGCAGGGGCAGCCTCCACCAGGCCCCCACTCATGTCTCCCACCACCCCCACCACCCAGCAGTGCAGGGGGCCCTCCACCAGGCCCCCACTCATGTATCCCACCACCCCCATCCCCCAGCAGTGCAGGGGCACCCTCCACCAGGCCCCCACTCATGTCTCCCACCACCCCCAGCCCCCAGCAGTGCAGGGGTACCCTCCACCAGGCCCCCACACATGTCTCCCTACACCCCCAACCCCCGGCAGTGCAGGGCACCCTCCACCAGGCCCCCACTGATGTCTCCCATCACCCCCACCCCCCAGCAGTGCAGGGGCACCCTCCACCAGGCCCCCACTCATGTCCAACTCATGTCTCCCTAAACCCCCACCCCCCAGCATCCAGGGGCACCCTCCACATGGCCCCCACTCATGTCTCCCACCACCCCCACGCCCCAGCTGTGCAGAGGCACCCTCCACCAGGCCACCACTCATGTCTCCCACCACACCCACCCCCCAGCAGTGCAGGGCACCCTCCACCAGGCCCCCACTCATGTCTCCCACCAGCCCCACCCCCCAGCAGTGCAGGGGCAGCCTCCACCAGGCCCCCACTCATGTCTCCCACCACCCCCACACCCCAGCAGTGCAGGGACACCCTCCACCAGGCCCCCACTCACGTCCAACTCATGTCTCCCTGCACCCCCACCCCCTAGGATCCAGGAGCACCCTCCACCAGGCCCCCACTCATGTCTCCCACCACCCCCACCACCCAGCAGTGCAGGGGGGCCCTCCACCAGGCCCCCACTCATGTATCCCACCACCCCCATCCCCCAGCAGTGCAGGGGCACCCTGAACCAGGCTCCCACTCATGTCTCCCACCACCCCCAGCCCCCAGCAGTGCAGGTGTACCCTCCACCAGGCCCCCACACATGTCTCCCTACACCCCCAACCCCCGGCAGTGCAGGGCACCCTCCACCAGGCCCCCACTCATGTCTCCCATCACCCCCACCCCCCAGCAGTGCAGGGGCACCCTCCACCAGGCCCCCACTCATGTCCAACTCATGTCTCCCTAAACCCCCACCCCCAGCATCCAGGGGCACCCTCCACATGGCCCCCACTCATGTCTCCCACCACCCCCACCCCCCAGCTGTGCAGGGGCACCCTCCACCAGGCCCCCACTCATGTCTCCCACCACCCCCACCCCCCAGCAGTGCAGGGGCACCCTCCACCAGGCCCCCAACCATGTCTCCCTGCACCCCCAGCAGTGCAGGGCACCATCCACCAGGCCCCCACTCATGTCTCCCACCACCCCCACCCCCCAGCAGTGCAGGGGCAGCCTCCACTAGGCCCCCACTCATGTCTCCCTGCACCCCCAACCCCCAGCAGTGCAGGGCACCCTCCACCAGGCCCCCAATCATGTCTCCCACCACCCCCACCCCCCAGCAGTGCAGGGGCAGCCTCCACCAGGCCTCCACTCATGTCTCCCACCACCCCCACCCCCCAGCAGTGCAGGGCACCCTCCACCAGGCCCCCACTCATGTCTCCCACCACCCCCACCCCCAGCAGTGCAGGGGCAGCCTCCACCAGGCCCCCACTCATGTCTCCCACCACCCCCACCCCCCAGCATTGCAGGGGCACCCTCCACCAGGCCCCCACTCACGTCCAACTCATGTCTCCCTGCACCCCCACCCCCCAGGATCCAGGGGCACCCTCCACCAGACCCCCACTCATGTCTCCCACCACCCCCACCACTAGCAGTGCAGGAGGACCATCCACCAGGCCCCCACCCATGTATCCCACCACCCCCACCCCCCAGCAGTGCAGGGGCACCCTCCACCAGGCCCCCACTCATGTCTCCCACCACCCCCACCCCCTAGCAGTGCAGGGGTACCCTCCACCAGGCCCCCACACATGTCTTCCTGCACCCCCAACCCACAGCAGTGCAGGGCACCCTCCACCAGGCCCCCACTCATGTCTCCCATCACCCCCACCCCCCAGCAGTGCAGGGGCACCTTCCACCAGGCCCCCACTCATGTCCAAATCATGTCTCCCTAAACCACCACCCCCCAGCATCCAGGGGCACCCTCCACATGGCCCCCACTCATGTCTCCCACCACCCCCACCCCCCAGCAGTGCCGGGGCACCCTCCACCAGGCCCCCACTCATGTCTCCCACCACCCCACCCCCCAGCAGTGCAGGGGCACCGTCCACCAGGCCCCCACCCATGTCTCCCACCACCCCCACCCCCAGGAGTGCCGGGGCACCCTCCACCAGGCCCCCACTCATGTCTCCCACCACCCCCACCCCCCAGCAGTGCAGGGGCACCCTCCACCAGGCCCCCACTCAAGTCTCCTACCACCCCCAATCCCCAGCAGTGCAGGGCACCCTCCACCAGGCCCCCACTCATGTCTCCCACCACCCCCACCCCCCAGCAGTGCAGGGGCAGCCTCCACCAGGCCCCCACCCATGTCTCCCACCACCCCCACCACCCAGCAGTGCAGGGGGCCCTCCACCAGGCCCCCACTCATGTATCCCACCACCCCCATCCCCCAGCAGTGCAGGGGCACCCTCCACCAGGCCCCCACTCATGTCTCCCACCACCCCCAGCCCCCAGCAGTGCAGGGGTACCCTCCACCAGGCCTCCACACATGTCTCCCTACACCCCCAACCCCCGGCAGTGCAGGGCACCCTCCACAAGGCCCCCACTCATGTCTCCCATCACCCCCACCCCCCAGCAGTGCAGGGGCACCCTCCACCAGGCCCCCACTCATGTCCAACTCATGTCTCCCTAAACCCCCACCCCCCAGCATCCAGGGGCACCCTCCACATGGCCCCCACTCATGTCTCCCACCACCCCCACACCCCAGCTGTGCAGGGGCACCCTCCACCAGGCCACCACTCATGTCTCCCACCACCCCCACCCCCCAGCAGTGCAGGGCACCCTCCACCAGGCCCCCACTCATGTCTCCCACCACCCCCACCCCCCAGCAGTGCAGGGGCAGCCTCCACCAGGCCCCCACTCATGTCTCCCACCACCCCCACCCCCCAGCAGTGCAGGGACACCCTCCACCTGGCCCCCACTCACGTCCAACTCATGTCTCCCTGCACCCCCACCCCCCAGGATCCAGGGGCACCCTCCACCAGGCCCCCACTCATGTCTCCCACCACCCCCACCACCCAGCAGTGCAGGAGGGCCCTCCACCAGGCCCCCACTCATGTATCCCACCGCCCCCATCCCCCAGCAGTGCAGGGGCACCCTCCACCAGGCCCCCACTCATGTCTCCCACCACCCCCAGCCCCCAGCAGTGCAGGTGTACCCTCCACCAGGCCCCCACACATGTCTCCCTACACCCCCAACCCCCGGCAGTGCAGGGCACCCTCCACCAGGCCCCCACTCATGTCTCCCATCACCCCCACCCCCCAGCAGTGCAGGGGCACCCTCCACCAGGCCCCCACTCATGTCCAACTCATGTCTCCCTAAACCCCCACCCCCAGCATCCATGGGCACCCTCCACATGGCCCCCACTCATGTCTCCCACCACCCCCACACCCCAGCTGTGCAGGGGCACCCTCCACCAGGCCCCCACTCATGTCTCCCACCACCCCCACCCCCCAGCAGTGCAGGGGCACCCTCCACCAGGCCCCCACTCATGTCTCCCACCACCCCCACCCCCCAGCAGTGCAGGGGCACCCTCCACCAGGCCCCCACTCATGTCTCCCTGCACCCCCAGCAGTGCAGGGCACCCTCCACCAGGCCCCCACTCATGTCTCCCACCACCCCCACCCCCCAGCAGTGCAGGGGCAGCCTCCACTAGGCCCCCACTCATGTCTCCCTGCACCCCCAACCCCCAGCAGTGCAGGGCACCCTCCACCAGGCCCCCAATCATGTCTCCCACCACCCCCACCACTAGCAGTGCAGGAGGACCATCCACCAGGCCCCCACTCATGTATCCCACCACCCCCACCCCCCAGCAGTGCAGGGGCACCCTCCACCAGGCCCCCACTCATGTCTCCCACCACCCCCACCCCCTAGCAGTGCAGGGGTACCCTCCACCAGGCCCCCACACATGTCTTCCTGCACCCCCAACCCACATCAGTGCAGGGCACCCTCCACCAGGCCCCCACTCATGTCTCCCACCACCCCCAACCCCCAGCAGTGCAGGGGCAGCCTCCACCAGGCCCCCACTCATGTCTCCCATCACCCCCACCCCCAGCAGTGCAGGGGCACCTTCCACCAGGCCCCCACTCATGTCCAAATCATGTCCCCCTAAACCACCACCCCCCAGCATCCAGGGGCACCCTCCACATGGCCCCCACTCATGTCTCCCACCACCCCCACCCCCCAGCAGTGCTGGGGCACCCTCCACCAGGCCCCCACTCATGTCTCCCACCACCCCCACCCCCCAGCAGTGCAGGGGCACCATCCACCAGGCCCCCACCCATGTCTCCCACCACCCCTATCCCCCAGCAGTGCCGGGGCACCCTCCACCAGGCCCCCACTCATGTCTCCCACCACCCCCACCCCCCAGCAGTGCAGGGGCACCCTCCACCAGGCCCCCACTCATGTCTCCTACCACCCCCAATCCCCAGCAGTGCAGGGCACCCTCCACCAGGCCCCCACTCATGTCTCCCACCACCCCCACCCCCCAGCAGTGCAGGGGCAGCCTCCACCAGGCCCCCACTCATGTCTCCCACCACCCCCACCCCCAAGCAGTGCAGGGGCACCCTCCACCAGGCCCCCACTCATGTCTCCCATCACCCCCACCCCCCAGCAGTGCAGGGCACCCTCCACCCGGCCCCCACTCATGTCTCCCACCAACCCACCCCCCAGCAGTGCAGGGGCAGCCTCCACCAGGCCCCCACTCATGTCTCCCACCACCCCCACCCCCCAGAAGTGCAGGGCACCCTCCACCAGGCCCCCACTCTTGTCTCCCACCACCCCCACCACCCGGCAGTGCAGGGGCAGCCTCCACCAGGCCCCCACTCATGTCTCCCATCACCCTCACCCCCCAGCAGTGCAGGGGCACCCTCCACCAGGCCCCCACTCATGTCCAACTCATGTCTCCCTGCACCCCCAGCCCCCAGCATCCAGGGGCACCCTCCACCAGGCCCCCACTCATGTCTCCCACCACCCCCACCCCCCAGCAGTGCAGGTGCACCCTCCACCAGGCCCCCACTCATGTCTCCCTGCACTCCCAACCCCCAGCAGTGCAGGGCACCCTCCACCAGGCCCCCACTCATGTCTCCCACCACCCCCACCCCCCAGCAGTGCAGGGGCAGCCTCCACCAGGCCCCCACTCATGTCTCCCTGCACCCGCAACCCCCAGCAGTGCAGGGCACCCTCCACCAGGCCCCCACTCATGTCTCCCACCAACCCCACCCCCCAGCAGTGCAGGGGCAACCTCCACCAGGCCTCCACTCATGTCTCCCATCACCCCCATCCCCCAGCATCCAGGGGCACCCTCCACCAGGCCCCAACTCATGTCTCCTACCTCCCCCACCCACCAGCAGTGCGGGGGAACCCTCCACCAGGCCCCCACCTATGTCTCTCACCACCCCCATTCCCCAGCAGTGCAGCGGCACCCTCCACCAGGCCCCCACTCATGTCTCCCACCACCCCCACCCCCCAGCAGTGCAAGGGCAGCCTCCACCAGGCCCCACTCATGTCCAACTCATGTCTCCCTGCACCCCCACCCCCCAGCATCCAGGGACACCCTCCACCAGGCCCCCACTCATGTCTCCCTGCACCCCCAACCCCCAGCAGTGCAGGGCACCCTCCATCAGGCTCCCACTCATGTCTCCCACCACCCCCACCCCCCAGCAGTTCAGGGGCAGCCTCCACCAGGCCCCCACTCATGTCCAATTCATGTCTCCCTGCACCCCAACCCCCCAGCATCCAGGGGCACCCTCCACCAGGCCCCCACTCATGTCTCCCACCACCCCCACCCCCCAGCAGTGCAGGGGCACCCTCCACTAGGCCCCCACTCATGTCTCCCTACACCCCCAACCCCCAGCAGTGCAGGGCACCCTCCACCAGGCCCCCAATCATGTCTCCCACCACCCCCATCCCCCAGCAGTTCAGGGGCAGCCTCCACCAGGCCACCACTCATGTCTCCCACCACCCCCACCCACAGCAGTGCAGGGGCAGCCTCCACCAGGCCCCACTCATGTCTCCCACCACCCTCACCCCCCAGCAGTGCAGGGACACCCTCCACCAGGCCCCCACTCACGTCCAACTCATGTATCCCTGCAACCCCACCCCCCAGGATCCAGGGGAACCCTCCACCAGTCCCCCACTCATGTCTCCCACCATCCCCACCACCTAGCAGTGCAGGGGGACCCTCCACCAGGCCCCCACTCATGTATCCCACCACCCCCATCCCCCAGCAGTGCAGGGGCACCCACCACCAGGCCCCCACTCATGTCTCCCACCACCCCCAGCCCCCAGCAGTGCAGGGGTACCCTCCACCAGGCCCCCACACATGTCTCCCTACACCCCCAACCCCCGGCAGTGCAGGGCACCCTCCACCAGGCCCCCACTCATGTCTCCCATCACCCCCACCCCCCAGCAGTGCAGGGGCACCCTCCTCCAGGCCCCCACTCATGTCCAACTCATGTCTCTCTAAACCCCCACCCCCAGCATCCAGGGGAACCCTCCACATGGCCCCCACTCATGTCTCCCAACCCCCCCACCCCCCAGCTGTGGAGGGGCACCCTCCACCGGGCCCCCACTCATGTCTCCCACCACCCCCACCCCCCAGCAGTGCAGGGGCACCCTCCACCAGGCCCCCACTCATGTCTCCCACCACCCCCACCCCCCAGCAGTGCAGGGGCAGCCTCCACCAGGCCCCCACTCATGTCTCCCACCACCCCCACCCCCAAGCAGTGCAGGGGCACCCTCCACCAGGCCCCCACTCATGTCTCCCATCACCCCCACCCCCCAGCAGTGCAGGGCACCCTCCACCCGGCCCCCACTCATGTCTCCCACCAACCCACCCCCCAGCAGTGCAGGGGCAGCCTCCACCAGGCCCCCACTCATGTCTCCCACCACCCCCACCCCCCAGAAGTGCAGGGCACCCTCCACCAGGCCCCCACTCTTGTCTCCCACCACCCACACCACCCGGCAGTGCAGGGGCAGCCTCCACCAGGCCCCCACTCATGTCTCCCATCACCCTCACCCCCCAGCAGTGCAGGGGCACCCTCCACCAGGCCCCCACTCATGTCCAACTCATGTCTCCCTGCACCCCCAGCCCCCAGCATCCAGGGGCACCCTCCACCAGGCCCCCACTCATGTCTCCCACCACCCCCACCCCCCAGCAGTGCAGGTGCACCCTCCACCAGGCCCCCACTCATGTCTCCCTGCACTCCCAACCCCCAGCAGTGCAGGGCACCCTCCACCAGGCCCCCACTCATGTCTCCCACCACCCCCACCCCCCAGCAGTGCAGGGGCAGCCTCCACCAGGCCCCCACTCATGTCTCCCTGCACCCGCAACCCCCAGCAGTGCAGGGCACCCTCCACCAGGCCCCCACTCATGTCTCCCACCAACCCCACCCCCCAGCAGTGCAGGGGCAACCTCCACCAGGCCCCCACTCATGTCTCCCATCACCCCCATCCCCCAGCATCCAGGGGCACCCTCCATCAGGCCCCAACTCATGTCTCCTACCTCCCCCACCCACCAGCAGTGCGGGGGAACCCTCCACCAGGCCCCCACCTATGTCTCTCACCACCCCCATTCCCCAGCAGTGCAGCGGCACCCTCCACCAGGCCCCCACTCATGTCTCCCACCACCCCCACCCCCCAGCAGTGCAAGGGCAGCCTCCACCAGGCCCCACTCATGTCCAACTCATGTCTCCCTGCACCCCCACCCCCCAGCATCCAGGGACACCCTCCACCAGGCCCCCACTCATGTCTCCCTGCACCCCCAACCCCCAGCAGTGCAGGGCACCCTCCATCAGGCTCCCACTCATGTCTCCCACCACCCCCACCCCCCAGCAGTTCAGGGGCAGCCTCCACCAGGCCCCCACTCATGTCCAACTCATGTCTCCCTGCACCCCAACCCCCCAGCATCCAGGGGCACCCTCCACCAGGCCCCCACTCATGTCTCCCACCACCCCCACCCCCCAGCAGTGCAGGGGCACCCTCCACTAGGCCCCCACTCATGTCTCCCTACACCCCCAACCCCCAGCAGTGCAGGGCACCCTCCACCAGGCCCCCAATCATGTCTCCCACCACCCCCATCCCCCAGCAGTTCAGGGGCAGCCTCCACCAGGCCACCACTCATGTCTCCCACCACCCCCACCCACAGCAGTGCAGGGGCAGCCTCCACCAGGCCCCACTCATGTCTCCCACCACCCTCACCCCCCAGCAGTGCAGGGACACCCTCCACCAGGCCCCCACTCACGTCCAACTCATGTATCCCTGCAACCCCACCCCCCAGGATCCAGGGGAACCCTCCACCAGTCCCCCACTCATGTCTCCCACCATCCCCACCACCTAGCAGTGCAGGGGGACCCTCCACCAGGCCCCCACTCATGTATCCCACCACCCCCATCCCCCAGCAGTGCAGGGGCACCCTCCACCAGGCCCCCACTCATGTCTCCCACCACCCCCAGCCCCCAGCAGTGCAGGGGTACCCTCCACCAGGCCCCCACACATGTCTCCCTACACCCCCAACCCCCGGCAGTGCAGGGCACCCTCCACCAGGCCCCCACTCATGTCTCCCATCACCCCCACCCCCCAGCAGTGCAGGGGCACCCTCCTCCAGGCCCCCACTCATGTCCAACTCATGTCTCTCTAAACCCCCACCCCCAGCATCCAGGGGAACCCTCCACATGGCCCCCACTCATGTCTCCCAACCCCCCCACCCCCCAGCTGTGGAGGGGCACCCTCCACCGGGCCCCCACTCATGTCTCCCACCACCCCCACCCCCCAGCAGTGCAGGGGCACCCTCCACCAGGCCCCCACTCATGTCTTCCACCACCCCCACCCCCCAGCAGTGCAGGGGCACCCTCCACCAGGCCCCCACTCATGTCTCCCACCACCCCCATCCCCCAGCAGTGCAGGGGCAGCCTCCACTAGGCCCCCACTCATGTCTCCCTGCACCCCCAATCCCCGACAGTGCAGGGCACCCTCCACCAGGCCCCCAATCATGTTTCCCACCACCCCCACCCACCAGCAGTGCAGGGGCAGCCTCCACCAGGCCCCCACTCATGTCTCCCACCACCCCCACCCCCGAGCAGTGCAGGGCACACTCCACCAGGCCCCCACTCATGTCTCCCAACACCCCCACCCCCAGCATTGCAGGGGCAGCCTCCACCAGGCCCCCACTCATGTCTCCCTGCACCCCCACCCCCCCAGGATCCAGGGGCACCCTCCACCAGGCCCCCACTCATGTCTCCCACCACCCCCACCACCCAGCAGTGCAGGAGGACCCTCCACCAGGCCCCACTCATGTATCCCACCACCCCCACCCCCCAGCAGTGCAGGGGCACCCTCCACCAGGCCCCCACTCATGTCTCCCACCACCCCCACCGCCTAGCAGTGCAGGGGTACCCTCCACCAGGCCCCCCACACATGTCTTCCTGCAACCCCAACCCACAGCAGTGCAGGGCACCCTCCACCAGGCCCCCACTCATGTCTCCCACCACCCCCAAGCCCCAGCAGTGCAGGGGCAGCCTCCACCAGGCCCCCACTCATGTCTCCCATCACCCCCACCCCCCAGCAGTGCAGGAGCACCTTCCACCAGGCCCCCACTCATGTCCAAATCATGTCTCCCTAAACCACCACCCCCCAGCATCCAGGGGCACCCTCCACATGGCCCCCACTCATGTCTCCCACCACCCCCACCCCCCAGCAGTGCCGGGGCACCCTCCACCAAGCCCCCACTCATGTCTCCCACCACCCCCACCCCCCAGCAGTGAAGGGGCACCCTCCACCAGGCCCCCACGCATGTCTCCCACCACCCCCACCCCCCAGCAGTGCAGGGGCACCCTCCACCAGGCCCCCACTCATGTCTCCCTGCACCCCCAGCAGTGCAGGGCACCCTCCACCAGGCCCCCACTCATGTCTCCCACCACCCCCACCCCCCAGCAGTGCAGGGGCAGCCTCCACCAGGCCCCCACTCATGTCTCCCACCACCCCCACCCCCAGCAGTGCAGGGGCACCCTCCACCAGGCCCCCACTCATGTCTCCCATCACCCCCACCCCCCAGCAGTGCAGGGCACCCTCCACCCGGCCCCCACTCATGTCTCCCACCACCCCCACCCCCCAACAGTGCAGGGGCAGCCTCCACCAGGCCCCCACTCATGTCTCCCACCACCCCCACCCCCCAGAAGTGCAGGGCACCCTCCACCAGGCCCCCACTCATGTCTCCCACCACCCCCACTCCCCAGCAGTGCAGAGGCAGCCTCCACCAGGCCCCCACTCATGTCTCCCATCACCCCCACCCCCCAGCAGTGCAGGGGCACCCTCCACCAGGCCCCCACTCATGTCCAACACATGTCTCCCTGCACCCCCACCCCCCAGCATCCAGGGGCACCCTCCACCAGGCCCACACTCATGTGTCCCACCACCCCCACCCCCCAGCAGTGCAGGTGCACCCTCCACCAGGCCCCCACTCATGTCTCCCTGCACTCCCAACCCCCAGCAGTGCAGGGCACCCTCCACCAGGCCCCCACTCATGTCTCCCACCACCCCCACCCCCCAGCAGTGCAGGGGCAGCCTCCACCAGGCCCCCACTCATGTCTTCCTTCACCCGCAACCCCCAGCAGTGCAGGGCACCCTCCACCAGGCCCCCACTCATGTCTCCCACCACCCCCACCCCCCAGCAGTGCAGGGGCAGCCTCCACCAGGCCCCCACTCCATGTCTCCCATCACCCCCTCCCCCAGCATCCAGGGGCACCCTCCACCAGGCCCCCACTCATGTCTCCCACCACCCCCTCCCCCAGCATCCAGGGGCACCCTCCACCAGGCCCCCACTCATGTCTCCCACCACCCCCACCCCCAGCAGTGCAGGGGCACCCTCCACCAGGCCCCCCACTCATGTCTCCCTGCACCCCCAGCAGTGCAGGGCACTCTCCACCAGGCCCCCACTCATGTCTCCCACCACCCCCACCCCCCAGCAGTGCAGGGGCAGCCTCCACCAGGCCCCCACTCATGTCTCCCACCACCCCCACCCCCAGCAGTGCAGGGGCACCCTCCACCAGGCCCCCACTCATGTCTCCCATCACCCCCACCCCCCAGCAGTGCAGGGCACCCTCCACCCGGCCCCCACTCATGTCTCCCACCACCCCCACCCCCCAGCAGTGCAGGGGCAGCCTCCACCAGGCCCCCACTCATGTCTCCCACCACCCCCACCCCCCAGAAGTGCAGGGCACCCTCCACCAGGCCCCCACTCATGTCTCCCACCACCCCCACTCCCCAGCAGTGCAGAGGCAGCCTCCACCAGGCCCCCACTCATGTATCCCATCACCCCCACCCCCCAGCAGTGCAGGGGCACCCTCCACCAGGCCCCCACTCATGTCCAACACATGTCTCCCTGCACCCCCACCCCCCAGCATCCAGGGGCACCCTCCACCAGGCCCACACTCATGTCTCCCACCACCCCCACCCCCCAGCAGTGCAGGTGCACCCTCCACCAGGCCCCCACTCATGTCTCCCTGCACTCCCAACCCCCAGCAGTGCAGGGCACCCTCCACCAGGCCCCCACTCATGTCTCCCACCACCCCCACCCCCCAGCAGTGCAGGGGCAGCCTCCACCAGGCCCCCACTCATGTCTTCCTTCACCCGCAACCCCCAGCAGTGCAGGGCACCCTCCACCAGGCCCCCACTCATGTCTCCCACCACCCCCACCCCCCAGCAGTGCAGGGGCAGCCTCCACCAGGCCCCCACTCATGTCTCCCATCACCCCCTCCCCCAGCATCCAGGGGCACCCTCCACCAGGCCCCAACTCATGTCTCCCACCACCCCCACCCCCCCAGCAGTGCGGGGGAACCCTCCACCAGGCCCCCACTCATGTCTCCCATCACCCCACCTCCCAGCAGTGAAGGGTCACCCTCCACCAGGCCCCCACTCATGTCTCCCACCACCCCCACCCCCCAGCAGTGCAGGGGCACCCTCCACCAGGCCCCCACTCATGTCTCCCTGCACCCCCAGCAGTGCAGGGCACCCTCCACCAGGCCCCCACTCATGTCTCCCACCACCCCCACCCCCCAGCAGTGCAGGGGCAGCCTCCACCAGGCCCCCACTCATGTCTCCCACCACCCCCACCCCCCAGCAGTGCAGGGGCACCCTCCACCAGGCCCCCACTCATGTCTCCCATCACCCCCACCCCCCAGCAGTGCAGGGCACCCTCCACCCAGCCCCCACTCATGTCTCCCACCACCCCCACCCCCCAGCAGTGCAGGGGCAGCCTCCACCAGGCCCCCACTCATGTCTCCCACCACCCCCACCCCCCAGAAGTGCAGGGCACCCTCCACCAGGCCCCCACTCATGTCTCCCACCACCCCCACTCAACAGCAGTGCAGAGGCAGCCTCCACCAGGCCCCCACTCATGTCTCCCATCACCCCCACCCCCCAGCAGTGCAGGGGCACCCTCCACCAGGCCCCCACTCATGTCCAACTCATGTCTCCCTGCACACCCACCCCCCAGCATCCAGGGGCACCCTCCACCAGGCCCACACGCATGTCTCCCACCACCCCCACCCCCTAGCAGTGCAGGTGCACCCTCCACCAGGCCCCCACTCATGTCTCCCTGCACTCCCAACCCCCAGCAGTGCAGGGCACCCTCCACCAGGCCCCCACTCATGTCTCCCACCACCCCCACCCCCAGCAGTGCACGGGCAGCCTCCACCAAGCCCCCACTCATGTCTCCCTGCACCCGCAACCCCCAGCAGTGCAGGGCACCCTCCACCAGGCCCCCACTCATGTCTCCCACCACCCCCACCCCCCAGCAGTGCAGGGGCAGCCTCCACCAGGCCCCCACTCATATCTCCCATCACCCCCACCCCCAGCATCCAGGGGCACCCTCCACCAGGCCCCAACTCATGTCTCCCACCACCCCCACCCCCCCAGCAGTGCGGGGGAACCCTCCACCAGGCCCCCACTCATGTCTCCCATCACCCCACCCCCCAGCAGTGCAGGGCACCCTCCACCAGGCCCCCACTCATGTCTCCCATCACACCCACCCCCAGCAGTGCAGGGGCACCCTCCACCAGGCCCCCACTCATGTCCAACTCATGTCTCCCTGCACCCCACCCCCCAGCATCCAGGGGCTTCCTCCACCAGGCCCCCACTCATGTCTCCCACCACCCCCACCCCCCAGCAGTGCAGGGGCACCCTCCACCTGGCCCCCACTCAAGTCTCCCACCACCCCCACCCCCTAGCAGTGCAGGGGCACCCTCCACCAGGCCCCCACTCATGTCTCCCTGCACCCCCAACCCCCAGCAGTGCAGGGGCACCCTCAACCAGGCCCCCACTCATGTCCAACTCATGTCTCCCACCACCCCCACCCCCCAGCAGTGCAGGGGCACCCTCCACCAGGCCCCCACTCATGTCTCCCTGCACCCCCAGCAGTGCAGGGCACCCTCCACCAGGCCCCCACTCATGTCTCCCACCACCCCCACCCCCCAGCAGTGCAGGGGCACCCTCCACCAGGCCCCCACTCATCTCTCCCATCACCCCCACCCCCCAGCAGTGCAGGGCACCCTCCACCCGGCCCCCACTCATGTCCCACACCACCCCCACCCCCCAGAAGTGCAGGGCACCCTCCACCAGGCCCCCACTCATGTCTCCCACCACCCCCACTCCCCAGCAGTGCAGGGGCAGCCTCCACCAGGCCCCCACTCATGTCTCCCATCATCCCCACCCCCAGCAGTGCAGGGGCACCCTCCACCAGGCCCCCACTCATGTCCAACTCATGTCTCCCTGCACCCCCACCCCCCAGCATCCAGGGGCACCCTCCACCAGGCCCACACTCATGTCTCCCACCACCCCCACCCCCCAGCAGTGCAGGTGCACCCTCCACCAGGCCCCCACTCATGTCTCCCTGCACTCCCAACCCCCAGCAGTGCAGGGCACCCTCCACCAGGCCCCCACTCATGTCTCCCACCACCCCCACCCCCAGCAGTGCAGGGGCAGCCTCCACCAGGCCCCCACTCATGTCTCCCTGCACCCGCAACCCCCAGCAGTGCAGGGCACCCTCCACCAGGCCCCCACTCATGTCTCCCACCACCCCCACCCCCCAGCAGTGCAGGGGCAGCCTCCACCAGGCCCCCACTCATGTCTCCCACCACCCCCACCCCCAGCAGTGCTGGGGAACCCTCCACCAGGCCCCCACTCATGTCTCCCATCACCCCACCCCCCAGCAGTGAAGGGTCACCCTCCACCAGGCCCCCACTCATGTCTCCCACCACCCCCACCCCCCAGCAGTGCAGGGGCACCCTCCACCAGGCCCCCACTCATGTCTCCCTGCACCCCCAGCAGTGCAGGGCACCCTCCACCAGGCCCCCACTCATGTCTCCCACCACCCCCACCCCCCAGCAGTGCAGGGGCAGCCTCCACCAGGCCCCCACTCATGTCTCCCACCACCCCCACCCCCCAGCAGTGCAGGGGCACCCTCCACCAGGCCCCCACTCATGTCTCCCATCACCCCCACCCCCCAGCAGTGCAGGGCACCCTCCACCCAGCCCCCACTCATGTCTCCCACCACCCCCACCCCCCAGCAGTGCAGGGGCAGCCTCCACCAGCCCCCCACTCATGTCTCCCACCACCCCCACCCCCCAGAAGTGCAGGGCACCCTCCACCAGGCCCCCACTCATGTCTCCCACCACCACCACTCCCCAGCAGTGCAGAGGCAGCCTCCACCAGGCCCCCACTCATGTCTCCCATCACCCCCACCCCCCAGCAGTGCAGGGGCACCCTCCACCATGCCCCCACTCATGTCCAACTCATGTCTCCCTGCACCCCCACCCCCCAGCATCCAGGGGCACCCTCCACCAGGCCCACACGCATGTCTCCCACCACCCCCACCCCCTAGCAGTGCAGGTGCACCCTCCACCAGGCCCCCACTCATGTCTCCCTGCACTCCCAACCCCCAGCAGTGCAGGGCACCCTCCACCAGGCCCCCACTCATGTCTCCCACCACCCCCACCCCCAGCAGTGCAGGGGCAGCCTCCACCAAGCCCCCACTCATGTCTCCCTGCACCCGCAACCCCCAGCAGTGCAGGGCACCCTCCACCAGGCCCCCACTCATGTCTCCCACCACCCCCACCCCCCAGCAGTGCAGGGGCAGCCTCCACCAGGCCCCCACTCATATCTCCCATCACCCCCACCCCCAGCATCCAGGGGCACCCTCCACCAGGCCCCAACTCATGTCTCCCACCACCCCCACCCCCCCAGCAGTGCGGGGGAACCCTCCACCAGGCCCCCACTCATGTCTCCCATCACCCCACCCCCCAGCAGTGCAGGGCACCCTCCACCAGGCCCCCACTCATGTCTCCCATCACCCCCACCCCCCAGCAGTGCAGGGGCACCCTCCACCAGGCCCCCACTCATGTCCAACTCATGTCTCCCTGCACCCCACCCCCCAGCATCCAGGGGCTTCCTCCACCAGGCCCCCACTCATGTCTCCCACCACCCCCACCCCCCAGCAGTGCAGGGGCACCCTCCACCTGGCCCCCACTCAAGTCTCCCACCACCCCCACCCCCTAGCAGTGCAGGGGCACCCTCCACCAGGCCCCCACTCATGTCTCCCTGCACCCCCAACCCCCAGCAGTGCAGGGGCACCCTCAACCAGGCCCCCACTCATGTCCAACTCATGTCTCCCACCACCCCCACCCCCCAGCAGTGCAGGGGCACCCTCCACCAGGCCCCCACTCATGTCTCCCTGCACCCCCAGCAGTGCAGGGCACCCTCCACCAGGCCCCCACTCATGTCTCCCACCACCCCCACCCCCCAGCAGTGCAGGGGCACCCTCCACCAGGCCCCCACTCATGTCTCCCATCACCCCCACCCCCCAGCAGTGCAGGGCACCCTCCACCCGGCCCCCACTCATGTCCCACACCACCCCCACCCCCCAGAAGTGCAGGGAACCCTCCACCAGGCCCCCACTCATGTCTCCCACCACCCCCACTCCCCAGCAGTGCAGGGGCAGCCTCCACCAGGCCCCCACTCATGTCTCCCATCATCCCCACCCCCCAGCAGTGCAGGGGCACCCTCCACCAGGCCCCCACTCATGTCCAACTGATGTCTCCCTGCACCCCCACCCCCCAGCATCCAGGGGCACCCTCCACCAGGCCCACACTCATGTCTCCCACCACCCCCACCCCCCAGCAGTGCAGGTGCACCCTCCACCAGGCCCCCACTCATGTCTCCCTGCACTCCCAACCCCCAGCAGTGCAGGGCACCCTCCACCAGGCCCCCACTCATGTCTCCCACCACCCCCACCCCCCAGCAGTGCAGGGGCAGCCTCCACCAGGCCCCCACTCATGTCTCCCTGCACCCGCAACCCCCAGCAGTGCAGGGCACCCTCCACCAGGCCCCCACTCATGTCTCCCACCACCCCCACCCCCCAGCAGTGCAGGGGCAGACTCCACCAGGCCCCCACTCATGTCTCCCATCACCCCCACCCCCAGCATCCAGGGGCACCCTCCACCAGGCCCCAACTCATGTCTCCCACCACCCCCACCTCCCCAGCAGTGCGGGGGAACCCTCCACCACGCCTCCACTCATGTCTCCCATCACCCCACCCCCAGCAGTGCAGGGCACCCTCCACCAGGCCCCCACTCATGTCTCCCACCACCCCCACCCCCCAGCAGTGCAGGGGCAGCCTCCACCAGGCCCCCACTCATGTCTCCCATCACCCCCACCCCCAGCATCCAGGGGCACCCTCCACCAGGCCCCAACTCATGTCTCCCACCACCCCCACCCCCCCAGCAGTGCGGGGGAACCCTCCACCACGCCTCCACTCATGTCTCCCATCACCCCACCCCCCAGCAGTGCAGGGGCACCCTCCACCAGGCCTCCACTCATGTCCAACTCATGTCTCCCTGCACCCCACCCCCCAGCATCCAGGGGCTCCCTCCACCAGGCCCCCACTCATGTCTCCCACCACCCCCACCCCCCAGCAGTGCAGGGGCACCCTCCACCTGGCCCCCACTCAAGTCTCCCACCACCCCCACCCCCTAGCAGTGCAGGGGCACCCTCCACCAGGCCCCCACTCATGTCTCCCTGCACCCCCAACCCCCAGCAGTGCAGGGCCCCCTCAACCAGGCCCCCACTCATGTCCAACTCATGTCTCCCTGCACCCCCACCCCCCAGCATCCAGGGGCAGCCTCCACCAGGCCCCCACTCATGTCTCCCACCACCCCCACCCCCCAGCAGTGCAGGGCACCCTCCACCAGGCCCCCACTCATGTCTCCCTCCGCCCCCACCCCCCAGCAGTGCGGGGGCAGCCTCCACCAGGCCCCCACTCATGTCTCCCATCACCCCCACCCCCCAGCAGTGCAGGGGCACCCTCCACCAGGCCCCCACTCATGTCCAACTCATGTCTCCCTGCACCCCCACCCCCCAGAATCCAGGGGCACCCTCCACCAGGCCCCCACTCATGTCTCCCACCACCCCCACCCCCCAGCAGTGCAGGGGCACCCTCCCCCAGGCCCCCACTCATGTCTCCCTGCACTCCCAACCCCCAGCAGTGCAGGGCACCCTCCACCAGGCCCCCACTCATGTCTCCCACCACCCCCCACCCCCCAGCAGTGCAGGGGCACCCTCCACCAGGCCCCCACTCATGTCCAACTGATGTCTCCCTGCACCCCCACCCCCCAGCATCCAGGGGCACCCTCCACCAGGCCCACACTCATGTCTCCCACCACCCCCACCCCCAGCAGTGCAGGTGCACCCTCCACCAGGCCCCCACTCATGTCTCCCTGCACTCCCAACCCCCAGCAGTGCAGGGCACCCTCCACCAGGCCCCCACTCATGTCTCCCACCACCCCCACCCCCCAGCAGTGCAGGGGCAGCCTCCACCAGGCCCCCACTCATGTCTCCCTGCACCCGCAACCCCCAGCAGTGCAGGGCACCCTCCACCAGGCCCCCACTCATGTCTCCCACCACCCCCACCCCCCAGCAGTGCAGGGGCAGCCTCCACCAGGCCCCCACTCATGTCTCCCATCACCCCCACCCCCAGCATCCAGGGGCACCCTCCACCAGGCCCCAACTCATGTCTCCCACCACCCCCACCTCCCCAGCAGTGCGGGGGAACCCTCCACCACGCCTCCACTCATGTCTCCCATCACCCCACCCCCAGCAGTGCAGGGCACCCTCCACCAGGCCCCCACTCATGTCTCCCACCACCCCCACCCCCCAGCAGTGCAGGGGCAGCCTCCACCAGGCCCCCACTCATGTCTCCCATCACCCCCACCCCCAGCATCCAGGGGCACCCTCCACCAGGCCCCAACTCATGTCTCCCACCACCCCCACCCCCCCAGCAGTGCGGGGGAACCCTCCACCACGCCTCCACTCATGTCTCCCATCACCCCACCCCCCAGCAGTGCAGGGGCACCCTCCACCAGGCCTCCACTCATGTCCAACTCATGTCTCCCTGCACCCCACCCCCCAGCATCCAGGGGCTCCCTCCACCAGGCCCCCACTCATGTCTCCCACCACCCCCACCCCCCAGCAGTGCAGGGGCACCCTCCACCTGGCCCCCACTCAAGTCTCCCACCACCCCCACCCCCTAGCAGTGCAGGGGCACCCTCCACCAGGCCCCCACTCATGTCTCCCTGCACCCCCAACCCCCAGCAGTGCAGGGCCCCCTCAACCAGGCCCCCACTCATGTCCAACTCATGTCTCCCTGCACCCCCACCCCCCAGCATCCAGGGGCAGCCTCCACCAGGCCCCCACTCATGTCTCCCACCACCCCCACCCCCCAGCAGTGCAGGGCACCCTCCACCAGGCCCCCACTCATGTCTCCCTCCGCCCCCACCCCCCAGCAGTGCGGGGGCAGCCTCCACCAGGCCCCCACTCATGTCTCCCATCACTCCCACCCCCCAGCAGTGCAGGGGCACCCTCCACCAGGCCCCCACTCATGTCCAACTCATGTCTCCCTGCACCCCCACCCCCCAGAATCCAGGGGCACCCTCCACCAGGCCCCCACTCATGTCTCCCACCACCCCCACCCCCCAGCAGTGCAGGGGCACCCTCCCCCAGGCCCCCACTCATGTCTCCCTGCACTCCCAACCCCCAGCAGTGCAGGGCACCCTCCACCAGGCCCCCACTCATGTCTCCCACCACCCCCCCACCCCCCAGCAGTGCAGGGGCAGCCTCCACCAGGCCCCCACTCATGTCTCCCTGCACCCGCAACCCCCAGCAGTGCAGGGCACCCTCCACCAGGCCCCCACTCATGTCTCCCACCACCCCCACCCCCCAGCAGTACAGGGGCAGCCTCCACCAGGCCCCCACTCATGTCTCCCACCACCCCCACCCCCCAGCAGTGCAGGGGCACCCTCCACCAGGCCCCCACTCATGTCTCCCATCACCCCCACCCCCCAGCATTGCAGGACACCCTCCACCAGGCCCCCACTCATGTCTCCCATCACCCCCACCCCCCAGCAGTGCAGGGGCACCCTCCACCGGGCCCCCACACATGTCCAACTCATGTCTCCCTGCACCCCACCCCCCAGCATCCAGGGGCACCCGCCACCAGGCCCCCACTCATGTCTCCCACCACCCCCCACCCCCCAGCAGTGCAGGGGCACCCTCCACCAGGCCCCCACTCATGTCTCCCACCACCCCCACCCCCTAGCAGTGCAGGGGCACCCTCCACCAGGCCCCCACTCATGTCTCCCTGCACCCCCAACCCCCAGCAGTGCAGGGGCACCCTCCACCAGGCCCCCACTCATGTCCAACTAATGTCTCTCTGCACCCCTACCCCCCAGCATCCAGGGGCACCCTCCACCAGGCCCCCACTCATGTCTCCCAGCACCCCCACCCCCCAGCAGTGCAGGGCACCCTTCACCAGGCCCCCACTCATGTCCCCCAGCCAACATGTCATTGCAATCTAGATCCCTGGCCCTTATGGTCAGCCTCCAAATGCCAAACACCCTCCCGAGTATTGCATCCACCCACTTAGAAATGGCAATAACATGATAGAACCCCAATTGCAAGTTTGGAAATGAACACATGTCCCTCACATACACCCAATGGGTGTCAGTGAATGTCAAAACCCATATCATGATATGCATGAAACCAATGAGATGATACTACACATTGAAGTTTGAAGAAAAAATATGTATTAAAAGCAACATAAATTGAATCAAAAATAAACAAACAATAATGAAAATTAAAAAAAAAAAACAGCAGGTCCGTGAAATAATGTAAACCCACAAATCATAATCCAAAGGAAAGGTGTCCAAAGTCACAGTCCACAAAAGTAAATCCAATGGAAAATTAAAATCGAAAACCATTGCTCCATGGGTAAATCATAAAAAAAAATGAAAATCCAAAAGTCAACTATATACAAATAAACAATACAGGGTCCATGATCCCAACAGAAGAAATGAAACCTATCTAATAACACTAGCTAAAAAAAAGAAACTATATACAAAAATGTGTCCCATTGTCCAAAAGATCCAAAAAAGGCAAAACCAAAGGAAACCTAACACTAACTACAGAAATATTTACAAGGGCAGCGGGCTAGTCTGACGGCTCACTTCGGGATTTTCCGGGCCAGGGCATCATCGAACTCCTGCTCAATGTCCTGGAGGCGGTCCTCCTCATTGGCCCCGAGGGTCCGCAGGGCCGTCGACATGTTCACCCCAAACTCCCTGTGGATTGCCTCGAGGCATGGAGTTCTCCGCCCTGATCATCGTGAGCCATGCCTCTTCCGCCCGCTGCCACTCCGCATCTTTGGCGTGGCCCAACCGCTGCCACACGGAAGAAACTTCCCGTCCTGGGTCCTCCTGCCCTCCAGCCGATGCCTGCCCCTCCAATGTCGAAGGCCCCGAGCCATCATGGCTCTCACCACATTGCTGCTGCTGCTGTGCCTCTGCCCGTGCACAGCCTCCTGCTGCCTGCACATCCTCCGCTGGCTGGGGTGCAGTCGTTGATGTGGCCACCCCTGCTGGACGTCTGACTCCCGACTGTGGCAGGGATGCCTCCTCCACCAGCCTGGCCGCACCGTCAGAGGCAGCTCCACAGGGCACCCAGGTAACTAATGGGTGGGAAGATGGCACGGAGGACGACTGGCGCATAGGGGGTTCAGTTGAGGAGGGGGTCTGAGCAAGCCCCATCAAACGGAGGAATCCGGCCTGGGGGACCTGTCCCAGTAGGCCGACGCGGTCAACGAGCCATTCGAGATGACGTGCAGTCTCCTCATGAAAAGACTGCAGGTCACCTGGCATGGCCCGTTGATGCAACGCCACACCAGTCAGGACAGGCTCAACCCGGACCCGGATAGCCATGTCCGCAGGCAGAGGAAGGCCAGTTGTCATGAGCTCATCCCCTGCCTGAAAACGGGTCTGGACTTAGGCATCCCTGCTGGTGCAAGATGATGCAGTGACAGGGTCAGGGACAGGATTGCACACAGGCACCTCCGCGGCGACCTGTGCTGCCTCCTGTCCCTGGTCCTGCACTGCACCACTAGCACCAGTGGAATCCCCACCTCCAGACCCCGTCTCTGTTGCTTGCACGGCCTCCTCCTCCACCAAACCCCCCATCAATCTGGATGACTCCGTGCCATCTTCCCCCGTTGGGCCCTGTCGGGTCCCAGCTGCCCCTTCTGCTGCCGAGGAGTCCAACTCCGACCTCCGCCTCTTGGACCTCCCCCCGGCAGCTGCGGCCTGGGACGCGGCACCGGACTCCTCACTCCCCGACGAGATCACAACCTGGGAGGGGAGCCGGGCCTTGCGTCTCCGGCTGGCGGTGCGATCCCCGCCGCTGTGCTCCACAGCACCTTCTCCGCCCTCTTCATCAGTTGACGCTGCAGACAGGGAGAAATAAAACACAGGTATAAGGGCACTGTACAATGGACACATACACACATGACAGTTGCACATGAGTGGCATTGGCAAACCTCAGACATGGCATCACAATTGGCAACACACATGTCATTTCAACTTGCACACATGAGCCATACCACAGCCACATCGCACCTGCCAGCACCATCCATACACATACAACAGCATGAGCAGGCAAAGGTGAGCCGACATCACATGCAACACAGGGAGTGCACTACACATGCACGCACACCACAACACTTGCATGCATGTGTACACCTCAGCCAACTGTCGCAGTGTTCAGATGGGCATCCATGTCACAGCTGCCAATCAGGCTTCCACATCCCGCTGTCACATGCATCCATGTTGCATCACTGTTGCACCCTTGTCAAATACACACACATGCACATGTACACAGTGCTGATACACGCAGCTGAAAACAACATACATGCGTGACATCACGAACATGCCTACTTACATACACATTCATCCAAACATGTGTGCCCACACAACTGCATTTGGCATGCAAGCCTACACACACAAGCACCATCCATGTCTCACACATGACAGCCCTTGCATGTGTTAGCCTCACGGACCTGTACACCCCCAACCATACTCAGCCCCATACAAACAGATGTGCAACCGGCACACTACTGGCACATCACCACACGCACATCTTACAATCATGATGCATGTACACTTACCGCTCGACTCCAGACGGGTCTGCCTCTCAAGGACCTGGACGTGGAGCGCTGGGGATATGCGTTCCAGGACCCTCATAGGATCTTCCGACAAGTGGCCCCGGCGCCCCTTAGCATCCGCTGCCTTCAAGAGGCGCCGCGCCTTGTTCAGGGTCCTGGACCTGAAGTCCTCCCAGCGCTTCTTGACATGTTGGAAGTTGCGGACTGCCACCCCCTCCGCGTTGATGGCAGTCACGATGTCCGTCCAGATCCGAGTCCGTCCTTCCTTGTCGGCGCGCACACTTCATAGAGGGCATCATACTGCCCCAGGACTTGCTCCACCAGGACACCAACTTCCCTGGCACTGAAGCTGGTGCCCCTCTGCCTCTCTGGCCGGGGGTTGTCAGTGGTGCCAGATGTTGCAGTGCCCGACATGACAACCCCAGAGGCAGGAGTGGGTGGGCAACTGGGTCCTGGGGCTGGGCTGTGGAGTGATGGAATCCCAGTCGGGAGTCTTTGGTTCCAGCAGGGGTGGTCACAGCAACAGCACCCCTGGCTGATGTGCAGGCAGCAAATGGCAGGGCACATGGGCAGCAGGCAGTCAGGCAGCAGCAGATGGCAGGTGGGAGCGTGCTCGGGGCTCTGGGGGGCTGTAAATCGGCTTTCTGGGCAGGAGCGTGGTCTTCCGTGTGCTTACGCGTGGCCAGCTTGATACAGAGTGATTTGGCACGTGAAAATCCTGCATGTCTGCGTGTAATTCGAGGAAAGGCCCTTAGCGCATAAGCGCGTCTGCACGCATACACGATTTCATTGTCCCAAAGGCCCCCATGCTCAGCTATGACGTCACGCGCATGGCCGTAGAGAATGGCGCGTGTAAAAAAAAGATACATGTCCGAGTGTCAAAGCGTGTAATTGGTGGAAATGGCCTCATCGCGTATGCGCATCTGTGACGTGTGTATAAAAGGTACGTGTAGAACGCCATTTCCTTGTACATGCTTTTCGTGTAGAGCGAGTGGGTGAAATCTGTACTTCTTGTCGGTTCACAAGCGATTTACTTCACCGCGTTTCAAGTTCGTACTCCCTGTTACCTCTGACAGCTTTTTCTCTTTTCTTATTTTTCCTGGGCCTGTTTCCTCAAACAGCGTTCCCTTCTACTGTTGTCCTGTCTCCTCTGACAGCGTGCAATTCTTCTTTCGGCGGGGCTGTTGCCAACGCGCACACGCACATATTTTTCACGCTTTTTGTTCCTGGCAGACGGTGAGTCGCGCACGTATTTAACATCTGTGCTTGCCCCGTGTGTCGCATACCCCTTCAGAGGTCATTCTAGGCTGCGTGTGACACGCATATGTTCATTCTTGTGTTTCTGGGTACCACAGCAAAGTGCATGTTTATTTTTCCACACACGTGGTCTAGGAGGGGTTGCGTGCACCTTACGTCCCTTTTTTGGGGTGCCTGTGCGTTGCGTGACCCGTCATCTTTCCCCAGGGGTGACATACAGCCTTGCTATAGCACTAGGGTACGATTACCATCTGGTACCCAACCCCTTTGACCCCCAATTGCCCAGGACAATAGTTCACATCGACTCCCATACGCACAATAACATCAGTGCCATGGCTGGGAGGTGAACAAGCCGTAAGGGTGGCAAAGGTGGCCGAGCCCCAAGTGGTGGCCGTGGTGGATCCGGTAGGGGACATGGCCGTGACTTGCAGGGTGCCCCTAGCCCCCCATGTGTGGAGGAGCAGTCAGGGACACCCATTCCCCCCCCTGGTTGAGGGTAACGTGGCTGACACCATCCATGCTCAGCCCTTGTTGGACCAGCCCACTGTGGAACCAGACCTGGCACAGGGTGACTCCATGGCTGACTTCCAGGTCAACAGGTCCAGGCCAGGTGTGCCGGTACACATTGGTGTCATCAGGCCACGTGGATCAGGGGCTGCTAGGTCATCTGCTGCCCCGCGTAGGTAGGCTGGGGAGGCTGCAGGGGCATCCACCCCACCTCTCACACACCCAGCCAGGACAGTGTCGGTCCAAGTCCATCCTGCTGACATTCCCCCTGACACCATCACACTTGAGCTAATGCCTGCACCAACTCCCATGCTGAGTGTGCAATCCCACACTCCTAGTACAGCGTCAACCGGGGCTCCTGCCCCTAGTGTCCAGAGCGGCGTAGGACACTCAGGATCCCCACCACCTTCCAAGCGGAAGAGGAAGAGTGCTCGTCCAGTAGAGGCTGATGCCCCAGACACGGCTACACAGTCCGGCCCGTCAAGGAAGCCCAGCTTCAATGAGGCCAAACTGAATGCACTTGTAGAGTATGTGTCCGCACATGACCGCGAAATGGTGATTGTTGCAGGATCCAAGACCACACCTGCACAACGTCAAGCACACTGGCAGACCATCGCGGACATCATAAGTGCCCTTGGAATCGATCGTGAAGCGCACAGCTACTGAATGCTACAAGCGCTGGAATGACCTGAAGCGCAGGGCAAAGAATAAGCTGGCCTCAAGTCATGCCGCTACTCTAGTGACTGGAGGTGGGTCTCCAGCAGAGGACATAGAACTCACTCCACATGAGCAGGTTGCTGGGACCTACGTCACGGACGAACAGATCCAAGGCATGGGAGAACTGGCAGATTACGAGGCATTGTCCGGTAAGTGCACATGCATGTGTGTGTCATCCATGTGCATGGTGTGTGTGTGAGGGCTTCGGTTTGGGTGCCAGGTGAGGGTGTGTGTGCCTGAGTGGTTTGGGTCACCCATGTGCCTCATCCAATACATTCTGTGCACAAGCATTTGGGTATAGCAGTATCCCTTCTGCCAACATTAAACATCCATCCCAACACCACGCCAGTTGCCCTTGAAGTGTCATCTTGCCACAACATTGTTGCTTATTTTCCTCTGTTTATTCAGGCAGATTGTTTGCATACCACCACTTTTACTAGGCATTTCTCAGTCCTATTGTCTCATGTCTGACATGGCTATGGTACAGTGGACTGGCTTTGTTTCCTGGACATGATTTGTTTAAACATGTCCCTGTGCTATAGGACCATTTTGGACTGGCAGCTCCAGGTTAAACATTTGAACCATTTCAATGAAAAAATCAATTTCATGAGCAAACTAGACTGAATGAACAATTGGTGCCCTCCTCTCCCTCTTCACTTTATGGCTAGGGTACATGCCATCTGTGTGATGGCATGTGTATTTGACCTGCCAATCACAGGCCAATGTGTGATGCCACTGCTAGGCAGCATGCAGCAAATGTGTTCATCTTCCATCTTGGTGTCATCAATGTGTGCAATCTGCCTCCCCTTCACGCGCAGTGACGGTGCATGCATGGGAGGGTTTTAGTCATGTGGGACATGTGTCAATCAAGTACTGTTTCTGTGGCTTCTCAGCCCTAATTGTGTGCCATAGTGCTAATGCCTGTTTCCATTTGTTTTCTTTTATGTCTTTGCAGGGGATGACGCACTTGATACTGCTGGGGTTGTGGAGATGGTGCAGATCCAGGAGGGGTCTCAGGCCCGACCGACCACCAGTGAGGGACGTGGTGTGGTGGTGGGTGAGAACCCACAACTGCTGCAGGTCGTGCTCTCAAGGGGTGTCTCTGGCTGCACCTCCCCCGAGCTGTATTCAGGTGTCGATTCGGATGATGAGACCTATGTGCCGTCGCAGGTGAGTGTTCCTGGGAGGGATTCTGTTCTGTCCAACCCACCTGCACCAGGGTTAGAACCCTCAATGGGGATGTCAGTGTTGGCAGGTACGCCTTTGGTGGTTACGGATGCAGGGTCACACTCCGCAACATCTGATCCTGTTCCTGGGCCAGCAGATCAGAGGGGGAATGCAGTCCTGCAGCCTCAAGCGGTGCTGGCACAGCAAGGCGCAGTTCGCCTTGCCCCAGACAGGTGTGGTGCCCGCCGACGTGGTGGCCGTACGCCAACTGGCAATACCGCATGGGAGGAATCCACATACGATATGGCAACCCAACAGGCAGCATCATCAGAGATGATGGCTCAGGCCATGGATAGGGTGGCCACTTCCATTGTCCCCCCCGAAAGGCTGATGGAGCGACTACAGCAGGCAACAGACTCCATCTGCCAGTCACACAGGGAGGACATGTTGGCGTCCGACAGGGACAGGCGGGCGGCACTGGCGACTCTGCGGGTAGCCATTTCCATAGAGTCCCAGGGCCACAGGGAAGCCCTGAGGGTGGAACTCCTTCACCTCAGGACGACTCTTGTTGAGCTTGAGGCTTCAACAAACAGAAGGACAGAACAGCAGCTGGAGCGTCTCACACATACGCTCTCAGCTGAGATGCAGGCAACTAGGGCGGAGGTCTGAGCATCCCGTGAGTTGTTGCATGGGGACCTACGCACAATTATCCTCCAGAACGAGACCTTCCACACCTGCATGCTTGCTGCCATGGAGGACTAGACTAGGGCTTTGCGTGGGCTGCCTCCCATAGTGCCACCACCTCCTGATGCAGCTGCAGAGGGTGCGGAGAGCGACAGCAGTGATTCTCTCACAATAGGGTAGCCGTGCAGGCCATGAGCCCATGGAGGTGTTTTTTTTTCGCAAGATCCACACAGGTGGGTTTTGGTGTACACCCTTTCCTCGGACCTCCTGGGTGGCCTCCCCCACCCCCACCGGGCCCATTAATGGCCATTTTTGATTTTTTTTTTAATGTTTTTTTTTTTGGACAATGTGTTGCCTTGTGTGGCTCCCGTGGGCATACGCTGTATTGTGGCTGGGCACATGCAGGCTTGTCATGAATTTGGTTCAGATGCTTGGGTTTGTGTGACACACACCCCTCCTGCTTCCCGTTTCCATGGGCTTGCAAAGGGTGTGCCCAAGTGACATTGACGTACATGGTGACGTTGGACTCCCTTTTGATGTGTGGGCAGTCTGTAGTCAATACTGTGTATACATTCATAGTGCATATTGTTGTTGTATTGTACACTGCATGGTGTATTGATATGTGCCTCTGCATCCATCTCATCCTCCTAATTTGCAGGTCCATTTATCATGTTTCACAAGGCGGTCCACCTTGGAACTGGAGTCCATGTTGTAAGCAGTGCACCTACACTCTTGCGTGGCGCTAACACTGTATACTTGGAAGTGTTCGAAGTTCTGGCATTATCAGGTAGTGAGGCTACCAATTTTTTAAGTCTGTAATGTCATGTTTAAGGTAGGTTGGAGGTCGTGTAGGTGATTGGTATTCTTGGTAAGTATTTGGTAATGTGTGTTGTAGGTCCTGCATTACTGTGAGCATTTTATGTGTGGCCATGTTTCCATTAGGGACACTGTAGTTGGTGACACTTGGGGCATGTTGTGGGGATTAATTTGTTTGCTCTCACATTGCATGACATGCCATGGTGTGTTGTGTGGCCGTGCCGGGGAGGGGTTGGGTGACATGGCACTGTTCTCATGTAGTATTTTGCAAGTGGGTATTCATTTCTGCAGCATGGAAGTGTGTCATTTGATGACACTGCATTGGTGGTGTTTGCGTAGGTAGGGATGCACACATTCTGACACTTCCACATGAACAATCTCAGGCTGCTATGGTTCTGACAGTTGACTGTCCCTTTGTTCATCATAATTGTCAGGTCGAGTCATCATTGTTTATCAGATGGTATGTGCCAGGGCTGTGTGCACTCCACAGGGGTGTGATTTCTACGTGAAGTAATTAGCCACCAGCTGCGTACGGGCTGCCTCACCCCGTGCCCTTTCCCCTCCCATGCGCAGCAGGCGTGCATGTGGTTGGGGATGTGGGGGCACCACCATGTCCACAGCCAGGCCCCGGCGTGTTGCAACATTGTGCAGGACACATGCTGCCACTATGATCCTGCACACTACTGGGGGCGCATATAACAGCTGCCCGCCAGAACGGTCAAGGGAGCGAAAGCGTGACTTGAGCACTCCGAATGTGCGCTCCACTATGCCCCAGGTTGCCATATGGGCTGTGTTGTATCTTACCTCGGGAGGCGTGATGGGGTTCCGAATTGGCGTCATCATGTGGGTGCTCTGAGGGTAGGCACTGTCCCCTGGTGAGGAGGTGATGGGTATCATTAGTGGGGTAGTGACATAACTCTGCATCTGACATGCATGCATGTGCAGTGGCATTCATACTCACCAAGCAGCCATGTATCGCCATGCCGCCCAGCTTTTAGGTCCCGGCTTAGGGTAGACATTTGGTAAATGAAGCTGTCGTGGGTGGACCCTGGATAGTTGGCATATACTGAGGTGATGATTCCCTTGGCATTACATACTACCTGCACGTTGATGGAATGCCAGTGCTTGCGGTTCCTATAGATGTGCTCAGATGCCCTGGGGGGATGTAGTGCCACATGGGTTCAGTCAATGGCACCTAGCACTTTGTGGAATTGTGCCACACCGTAGAAATCCAGGGCGGCAGCGTGCCTTTCTGCAGGTGTCCTGGGCAGGTATATGTGTCTGCGGACTGATGGGCGTGCAGTGATGATGTTCAAGACCTGGTGTAGGCAGCGTGACTGCGTGGCCTGTGACACCCCACCCACTATGGCACTTGTCCGCTGAAATGATCCTGTGGCCAAGAAGTGAAGTACATTAAGGACCTTCTCCAGGGGGCTGAGTGCTTGGGAGCACAGGGTGGGTGATGTGAGGTCATCCTCCCACTCACTGACCAGGTCCAGTATTATGTGTGGTGGAAACCTGTACCTCCCATACACTTGGTCATCAGGCATCCCAAAAAGGCTGGTTCTGGGAGTAAAAATTCGGGCCCTCACTATCCTCCTCCTCCTCCTCCTTTGGTAACCCACGGCCACTGCTGCTAGGAAAGGTATATTCATCCTGGCGTCTGAGCTTGTTTGTTGCTTGCGGGCACTTTTATGCGGCGCGGGTCGACGTACGCCTGCTTCATGCTGGCGTACGTGTTTCAGGATTGGACCATTTATTTTTCGGCGCGTTGTAGGCGACCGTGTGAATCTTCCCGCCCACCCCAGGAATACACGTAACACGCTCTCCCAGGCCCAGTCGCGAGTAAATATTCCCGTCCACCCCTGGAATACACGTACCCCACTCTCACAGGCCCAGTCGCGTGTGGAACTTCACGCGCACACCGAAATACACGTACCCTGCAAAATCGCGTGTGAACCTTCACACGCACCCCGAAATACACGTACCCAGGGCAATCACGTGTGGAACTTCCCACGAACCCCGTAATGCACGTAGCCTGATGGTATCGCATGGGAGACTACCCGCGCACCCCAGGAATACACGTACCCAGGAAAATCGCACGGCTGGGGGTGGGGGTGATGGGAGACATGAGTGGGGGCCTGTGGAGGCTGCCTCTGCACTGCTGGGGCGTGGGGGTGATGGGACACATGAGTTGGACATGAGTGGGGGGCTGGTGGAGGGTGCCCTGCACTGCTGGGGGGTGGGGGTGGTGGGAGACATGAGTGGGGGCCTGGTGGAGGGTGCCCCTGGATGCTGGGTGGTGGGGTTGATGGGAGACATGAGTGGGGGCCTGGTGGAGGGTACCCCTGGATGCTGGGGGTGGGGGTGGTGGGAGACAAGAGTGGGGGCCTGCCTGGTGGAGGCTGCCCCTGCACTGCTTTGGGGTGGGGGTGATGGGAGACATGAGTGGGGGCCTGGTGGAGGGTGCCCTGCACTGCTGGGGGGTGGGGGTGGTGGGAGACATGAGTGGGGGCCTGGTGGAGGGTGCCCCTGGATGCTGGGGGGTGGGGGTGGTGGAAGACATGAGTGAGGGCCTGGTGGAGGCTGCCTCTGCACTGCTGGGGGGTGGGGTGATGGGAGACATGAGTGGGGGCCTGGTGGAGGGTGCCCCTGGATGCTGGGGGGTGTTGGTGGTGGGAGACATGAGTGGGGGCCTGGTGGAGGCTGCCCCTGCACTGCTGGGGGGTGGGGGTGATGGGAGACATATGTGGGGGCCTGGTGGAGGGTGCCCTGCACTGCTGGGGGGTGGGGGTGGTGGGAGACATGAGTGGGGGCCTGGTGGAGGGTGCCCCTGGATGCTGGGGGGTGGGGGTGATGGGAGACATGAGTGGGGGCCTGGTGGAGGGTGCCATTGGTTGCTGGTGGGTGGTGGTGCAGGGGGACATGTGTGGGGGCCTGGGGGAGGGTGCCCCTGGATGCTTGTGGGTGGGGGTGCAGGGGGACATGAGTGGGGGCTGGTGGAGGGTGCCCTGCACTGCTGGGGGCTGGGGGTGCAGGGGGACATGTGTGGGGGCCTGGTGGAGGGTGCCCCTGCACTGCTGGGGGGTGGGGGTGCTGGGAGACATGTTTTGGTGATCAGTAGTGCAAGGTGACATGTGGGATGGCTGGGGGGCATGGCCATGGTGGATGGGTTGACTGGGGACATGAGCAGGGGTGCAGGGTAGTCCCCTGTGGTGTGGGCTGCCTGCAGGGGCCGTGGAGGGTGTAGAGGGAACACCTGGGAGGACCCACACGGCCAAATCACATGTAGCTTTCCCCGGCACCACCGAAATACACGTACCCTGCTGAAATCACGTGTGAATCTTCCCGCGCACCTCGGAATACACGTGCCTAGGCCAATCGCGTGTGGAACTTCCAGCGCATCCCGAAGTACACATACCCAGGCCAATCGCGTGTGGACCTTCCCGCGCACCCCAAAACACACATACCCAGGCTAATCGCGTGTGGAACTTCCTGCGCACCCCGAAGTACACGTACCCAGGCTAATCGCGTGTGGAACTTCCCGCGCACCCCGAAGTACACATACCCAGGCCAATCGCGTGTGGAACTTCCCGCGCACCCCAAAACACACGTACCCAGGCTAATCGCGTGTGGAACTTCACGCGCACCCCGAAGTACACGTACCCAGTCCAATTCCGTGTGGAACTTCCCGCGCACCCCAAAACACACCTACCCAGGCCAATCGCGTGTGGAACTTCACGCGCACCCCGAAGTACACGTACCCAGGCTAATCGCGTGTGGAACTTCCCGCGCACCCCGAAGTACACATACCCAGGCCAATCGCGTGTGGAACTTCCCGCGCACCCAGAAACACACGCACACGCTATTTTTCACACAGCAGGTGTCCGTGTTTGTCAATACCCCTTTGCACCTCATTTGTCCTAGGGGGCCACTGTATGGACCATTCATCATGGCTGTATATGGGTGCTTTTTGTTAGCGCACATTTTGGCGCACATTTATTTCAGGCGCAGGGACGCTACCGCCTGCTTTCTTGTGGCGTACTTGTTTGGCCTTGTGCGCGTCTTTCACCGTGCGCTGGTTTGCCCTATTCGATTCCATGAATACGGGTTGTAGGCGAGCGTGTGGGCGTTTCCGCGCACTTGCCTCCTGTACTTCCCCCGTGACGCCCATATTTTCACACGTTGTTCCCCATTCCGAGTGTTACGCCCCATGTTCCGCCTACTTTTGTGATGTGCGCCGCGATATGTGCGATTTCGCGTGGCCGTGGCGCACGATGTTGGATGACCTGTGCGCCGGCGTGCGCGGTGCACTTTATTTAAGCGCACATCCAATGTTTTTCTCGCGCACGGACTTCCATGAATCGATGTGCGCTGGTTTCCCTGCGATTTTCGCACTTGCACTGCGATTTTCGCACTTGCACTGCAAATCGCACGTTTTGGCACCTCTGCGCGGGAATTTTCGGCACACATTAATTCCATGAATCGACCCCTAAAAGTGTGCCCGTGTCAATGCCCAGCGGTCAGTGGGACTATGACTTTGCAACAAATATGACTGAACGCCCTCTATGGCCGAAATGAGCATGTTCTTTCTATTTGCCCAACCCTACGCACCATAGTTTATCTATTTGACATAAGGATACCATTAAACAAATGCTTATACTTGTTCACTGTGGTTGGTAGCAGCAAGGTAAGGTGACATAGCAATTATTGAGTATTCATCGGAGAAATACATTTGAATATATACAATTACCATGGTATTTTGAATTTAAAGATGCTGGACATCAGAGCTTTTATGATCATATGTGTTAAAGTTGCTTTTGGGTTCGACCACACTGCCAACCAATGAGCCAAGGGGGCCATCTGCCACTCGTCACCAATGTGAGGGCTTCCAAGTTCCATATGTGTAGCAAAGTTAGGTGCAGAACTTGATAGGCCTAACCATTTTTTGAGAAAGGTGTTTGACAGATTCAGTTTGAGTGACCTTCTCCAGGCCCCACAGGCAGCCCCATAGTTGATGGATGTCTTCGTTTGCACTAAGTACACCTGAAAAACCATCTTGATTGGTTGTCCCGAACACATATTCTGGAAGCGGAACAAGCCCCTAAGAGCCTGCCTCATTCTCAGGCACTGTATCGCTATATGGCTGGACCCCCGCCAATTTTCATTAAAAGTGACTCCTAGATAATCAAAGCTTGCAACCATGGGTATTGGTTCGACACCACTCCATATTTTACGCATCTTTAGAGATCTACCACCTCAACCTGAGCAAGCCATTACTGCAGATTTCTTAGAGTTCACTGAAAGCTTAAGATTCGACATGAACCGTGTGTAGGTATCCACCAATTGATGTAAGGCTATAGGGGTTTGGTCAATTAAGGCCATGTCGTCCGCATAATCCAATACTGGGAGTGGTAGCCCACCCACCTTGATGTAAACAGCGTTACTTTCCAGCCATGCCCGATAGACTCCATTGATATGAAGAGCAAATAGCACTGGTGCAACAACACAGCCCTTCTGGAAACCCAAGGCAACTTCAAAAAAACCTGTGCACTGACCTTGTTCCCCAAATCTAACACAGGCTGAGGTGTTTTCATGGATGATCTGCAAAACCTTTACCAGCTCCTCCGGACATCCCATGGACCTGAGCATACCCCAGCACAACACTCTGTCCACCTTATCGAATGCTGTGCTTAGGTCCATGAATGCCAGGTTGAGTGGTTCGCCACTAATAAAAATGGACATAGCTCCCACCAGATACAAATTTAAGGCCTGATCTCGAGTCCCCAGGCCTGGGCAGAAACCGTACTGTATATCAGCCAGCACCTTGCTGTCTGAGACCCACTGTCCTAGGTGCTCCAGAACCGCCCGGCCAAAAATGTTGAATGAGGTATCAAATAGTGAGATTGCCCTGTATGATAGTGGGATCCCTGGGTCCCCTTTTGAAAAAATGGGGTAGATTATTGCCTGACGCCAAGAGGATGGAAATTCACCAAGTCAGCAAAGGGGCCCACAGATCTGCTTCTCCCCTGAAGAGGTTTGCTGGAATTGCATCCGGGCCCGGTGCACGGTTATGTTGTTGCTTGTTCACTGCCGCCTGGACTTCCTTCGCGGTTAGGCGTAAGGTGGTACCGTGGGCCCCATTGAACCCCATAGATGCCTCTGCTTTATATAGAGAGCTGAAGTGGTCAGACCAAGGTTTCATAATCACATTATTCTCTCTATGTGTTCAAGCTCTTTTGTGAGTGGGCCCATCTGCTACGAATCCCAAAAATGTTTCGAGTCCTCGGCAGATACAGCCTGGAGGAGCTCTTCCCATGCACATTCTTCTAAGTGGGTTTTCCTTTTATCCAGAGTGGTTTTATAACATGCACGGGCACTGATTATCTCTCCTCTAGTGCTATTCCTTGCCCGTTAAAGCTCCTTTAGATTATGCTGGGCTTCACGACAGGGTTCATCAAACCAGCCCTGGATGTTGTTTCTCCCTGTTCTAAAGACCATCAGAAAGTGATCTGTTTAGAACTTCCATATTTTCTGAGAGGCCAGGATGGTAACCCTGTGGTCCACATCCTGAGAGAGTATGGAGGCAATTGATTCCATATTTGCTTTGATCACCTTGGTCTGAGTAGCCATTGGATCCAATTTGTCTCACTTCACTGTGCGCTTGCAGAGGTGATTAATTTCACAGTGGTCCAGATGCGGTAATCTTAAGTGTAACAAGACAGGATGACCAACTTTTATTACCAGCCTCAGAGGGTAATGGTCACCATGCACATTTTCTAGGACCTGAAAGTCCACTATATGTGGCCAATCCTCTGCATAAATACAAAACTAGTCTATTATGGAAGTCCCCTTGGTGCTATAAAATATCGCTCCTTACCAACACGGCCATTTAAAGAACGCATACCCCAATCCAAGAATCAAGTGCTGAACTAAGGCCCCTAGTGCACATTTTTTCGTCTGTCAGTTGGGTCGGTGCTATCCCATAGACAAAATCTTCACTCAGGTCCACCATCTCATTATCGATCCCTCTGGCCAGTTTTGCATTGAAATCTCCGCCCAATAATAATAATAGCGGATCTTGACTCCCTGTGGGTGTGCACTCTGGTTCAATGAGATCCTTCAGGGCACATGGGCAGCCTTTATTAAGAATATGTGCACTGTTGTAAAAGTTCAGCAAAAACAATTCACGGCCGTGTTCAGGCCGTGCTCTAATGCAATGTAGGGTGACATTATTGGTTTCCCTAACAGTGCCAGGATAAGTGAGGACCTAAGCAAAATTACCATGCTGCCGTAACAACGACCTCTCCCACCCTTCTTTACAGCAATGTATTTTGAAACATAACCATCCATGGGGAATGGCAAAAGAGCCCATGTCTCCTGGTGAAATATTATATCGTAGTGTCTAAGAACTGACACTACCTCAGGTTTTGACAGTTTATTAAGGGCACCCGCTATATTCCAGGACAGAAATGACATTGCTGTACTCGGGGTGGGAGCTGGATTTTCACTGGCTATGTTCGGTTCCACAGGGCCCATGAGGCGCTCCACCGCTGCTTGGGCAACTTCAATTGTGGCAGAGAGTCTGTCTCTTCAATGTCCCCAAGGGCCTCAAAGCGGTTTGCCAAAGCTATATCACCCCTTCTGACCAATGTTTCAGCCTCTCCGCTGCCTGCCAGAGGCATAGACCCTCCCCATACATTGGGATTCAAAGGCTTATACAGTGGCAAACAAGACGCACATTGGGGTTAATAGAAAGCGGTCAAGGGACAAAATGCACTAGTGGAACCAGTATTTTTATGACTTTGCCACTCTGGGTTCAGGGAGGTAACCAAATCGTCTAACATGGCCAGGGTGGTCATAGAAACTACCACACAATCCCCCTCCGTGCACTTAATTTTCTTCCCCATCCAAGGTACCCTACGTGCCATCAGGATACTTCTCGGGTTGATCTTCATCCCTGGGAGTCGGGTGTTTATCCATTGGGGTGTTTTATTCATGAGAGAGATTGTGGTCTCTATGATGCCTTGGTCTAAAGCGGCCAACCTGTGATCGCTCACACCAGTGGTGCAGCCTCCGACAGTAGATTGAAAGCCACTTGTTGTGCCAACTGCCCTGTTCCCTTAGAGATTATATGATAGCCCACTGCAGGGGACATTCTTGGGGCACTTGTTCCCCATCATACTCGTGTCTCAATGGGGGCCAGGGGGTGCATTCTGTTGTTTGTGGCCAGGAGCTGACGTGGCCAATGCCTGTGGCTTTGGTGCCACTTGCACTCTCGCTGGGAGAGTGTTGGCGATAATTGGCAGTGGAAGGGCAGGACTTGTTCCCAAAGTCTTAGATTCCAAAGGACTAATTCTTCTGTCCACCAGACCTTTGATTTCTAGGATGTAATTTTTCAGCCCTTGAATTCAGTCATCTATAATACAGAGTGACGTGCTTAGTGTGTTTTTGAGGGATGTAATGGTAGAGAAAACGGGAGCCAGCTTATTGTCCAAGACCTCCTCCAGTATTTTAAAATCACTGGAAGCTGAGTCCAGAGAAACTTTCACAGAAGTTGGAGCTGGGTTTTTTTTCAAAATTCCCCCCAGATCCCTTGTGGATGGTTGCCATCCACCTAAGTGGGGTTCCAAGCTCGCGGGCCATCCCCGTCAGTGGGGTCTCATGCTGCAGCACGAGCATTGGGACTATCGCTGAAGCACTGAGATAGACTTGGGAGTGAAGTGTTTGGAGAGGGGAGGGGTGGCATGATGTTTTCGCGATCACTGGTATGAAAAATGGCAACCTCAATTGCCCTTAAGATAAAAGAACATATACAATTTAAAAACAAAAAAAGAATGCATTTTTGCCATGGACAAATTAAATCACGGATGTAATGAGATCATAGTAATTAGACAGAAAAGGAAAAGTACAAGCAGTACAACTAATGGGGGGGGTCGATGCCCACGCATTACGCCCACCAAACCAGGTAATGTAAGGGAGAGGGAAGTAAAAAGACTTGCAGCCTGCCAGCCTGGTTTAGGGCACAATCCAGCAAAAGACTCCCGAAGCAGCTGTTAATATGACAATTAAAAAAGACGAATATTATACAGATATTAGGCAAATGCCAGTGACATTAGCCAAAAAGAAAAAAATCAAGTGCCAGAATAAAAAGAGCCCCCGAGGACAGTTTAAAAAAAGTGCGGCCAAAAGTTTAATGATGGCACTTCGTCTTCATACTATCTTAGCTTTGCCCACTGCTTGTTGCTACTTATTGGAGCATTCTTAAATCCCTGCCTCAGTTTGCCCCACTCTCAATGTCCCCTCTTCAGGCCCACAGCCAAACCTTAACATTCTTCGGAGGGTTTACATGAGCATTCCAGTCAGGGACGTCATTTCACCAAAATGCCAGGGGTAGCAGAAATGACATCACATGACCCCTGACCTCTGATTACATCACAGGAATTGATGTCATTTGAACCCACCCCAAGAGACATTATGGGAAGTGATGGCACAAGACTCTCAGATGCATATAACACTTGTGTTTCCAGGCACTCTTATTTCAGTCAGATAGAAGAACCAAGGCACAAAGGGAGGCGTGATTGTTCTACGATCACACATTTGGGGAATGTCATTTTCCAGTTGTGATGTGGGGCCTATATGTAAAACATACATAATGCACTTCTTGTAACAGAGTAACCAAAATCTGTAACACAGGCTAGAGCTAGTGTATGAAACATATATAGATCAATGGACACAGAAGTACTTGTTCTCTGTGGAATTGATGTGTTAAGCAAGGCAAAAAAGAACTGACCTGAGGAGGTGTGCGCTATTTGTTTACCCAGGAGGAAAATGCTGCTACCACTACAATAGAAGAAACCTATTGTGCGGGTGTAAGCTGACACCAGCTGCATTTATCTTTAAGTTATGTGACAAGCAACCACATGCTGGCCCCACAACCCAGAGATGAACATAACACCTAAATGTCCTAGGCGTTTATACATGACTCTTTTCAATATTTTCTAATTGGGTGAGGTGTGGGGAGACAGGGCTGCACTTCCCTCAGGAGTAGGGTTCAATGCATCTAGAATGTTCACAGCTCTATGTGCGAGGTGCGTTATTCAATGATTCCCCCAGCACCGGTCTGTGAATGTAGCTTCCACAAAGTCCTTTCCAAGAAGGAGTTGAGTGGGGAGGGGTGGGTCACTCCATAGCTCTCTCACTTCTGAGACTTTGTCCAGCGCTTATTTTCTTAAACAGGGTTCCAGACCAGGGCCCTGGTCAAGTTTGTGGCCCCTCTCAAACATTCACATCACACTTGAATGCGTTCAATGTGAGCAGAGCCCAATCAGTGGCATAGCACACACTTTGCCCCCCCTTCAAGCTCCTTAACAAATCACAGGGCATGCCACACCCAGGGCCATCCCGGACCACCAAGTGTGTGCAATGTCCATAAAGATGATCCCGCTGCAGGGGCATGCACTACTCCAAGTGAAAGAAGTAAATATTTTTTTAATCAAAGCTTAAATGTTTCACCTAGTATAGAAAGAAGGGGGCAGTGCTGGTTCCCAAATATACCAGCCACTAGTGGTGTTTGGTGAGTGGTTTTATTGGAGCATGTAAATATTTGCCACAAGTATGTGATTGTGACCGAGCAGAACAATGGGGCCTGAACTAACAAAAAAAAGGGGTGGGGAGGTTCGGATGGATTCTTCATTCAAGCATTGAGAAGATGTTTTGAATAATGGGTTAAAATGGTGCATTACACAGCATACCTTCTGTGAAAATGTGGGTAAAAGGCCAATCAGTTTGCAATCGGTTTTATAGGATGTAGGGTAACTCATGAAAAAAGTACAATAGATGCAAGTCACCGAAAGTGCACAAGCACATTTCCCAATCGATTGTCATGCCAGCCCTTTCTATATATACCAGTAAAAAAAAATCATTTTCATTTCTAAATATGCTAGTATTCCCATATAAGAACATACTCATGTTCACTTTGAGATGTTTTTTATAGTATCATTACTGGCGGTAGGCACAGAGCTGGCTCTGCCAATATATGCCAGTACGCCTATGTAAGAAAATACTCCTGTTGGTTTGGCCATTAAATGTGACATGTCACAATAAAAAAACATGTCCAAACTGATTCCATCATAAGCTAGTCTAAACCCATGAGAACATGTATCATTCTTATCATTAGCATATGACATACAGACCAGTCCCTTACCCTCATTCTTAGGGGGGAAGTTCATTGCCTCCCCTAGCCTTTGTGCTAGCTGAGATATATATAGATTAAAAAGCAGGGGTGCCAAGGAACATCAATGTATCAGTCCCTTTTTAGTAAGAATGGGGCTTGATAAATCCCCATCCTGGGAAAGTCCGATTCTGACTTCTGTCTCGGTGTACAATGCTTTGAGAAAATACAGCAGAAACAGATCAATTTGCCAACTTTCTAAAATTTCCCACAATTTATCTCTGTCCACACTATCAAAGGCGGCTGAAAAATCCACGAAACAGACGTAGAGGACGTACCAGGTAACATTGGGTGTCTGATATTAGAGTCAATAATGTCCAGATTGAATGGGAGGTGGCACAACCTTTTCTAAAATCTGTTTGAGGGTAACTTAAAAGGCCCTTCAAACCACCCATGCAAACAATAATTCCAACAAAATGCTAGCAAAGATGTTTGCGCTGCAATCTAGCATAGCTAGTAATCTATAATTATCTCGTAGGTCTTGTGGGCCCTTTTTGTAGATTTGGATTAAGATTGCAGATTTCCAAGTTTTTGGAATAATGCCAGTTTCACAGACATGAATAACAGGTGTTTTAGAATATGTGTCCATAATGGCACATCTGCATTCAAGACAAAGTTTGAAATCCCATCAGTGCCAACCACACTAGAGGCCTTAATTTGATTCATTTTGGCCTCTAGGTCAGCCTTTTTTAGGTGGGAGCACACATTTGAATTTACCATGGGCCTAACTTCCAGTGGGGGATTTTGGCCGCCATCAAAAACCATTCAATAAACTTGACCCACTTTTCCTCGGATATGGCTAAACATTCTCTTGCATCCATGGCATTAGGTTGTGATTCCCTCAACCAGTGCCAGAATGTCCTTGAATCGTTTATCCTAATCAGTCTGTTTAGGAATTTCCAGCCCACATCATTTTGGGAGAACCTGTGATTGTTCAACCCATTCTTGTAGCTTGTCTTCAAGCTTGCTTGTTTTCTCCTCTTTTCATCAGTCAGATAGGTACTATTTCTAGGGATAGTTCATATGGCAGAGTTTAACTCCCTCTTCTTTTTTGCAAAAAAGTAATCAAAGCGACAAATCGTCCTGTAAGGGCCATTTTGTTTGGCCACCTGTCAAGATAGCATGGGGTCATCAAATGAATGAATCTTGGTTAGATATAAATTATGCTGTGGGAACAAATTACTACCTGCTAGGTCATGATTTCTGAGGAGAAGGTTCAATTTATCAATCAAATTATGGAAATAACAGCAAATGTATGAAAAAACGCGTCTATGCTAATCTGTATATCTGTATATTCACCATGTATGCCTGTAACAAGTAAGACTTCTTAGCGCCACGATGCCCCCGGGCAGATGTGCGCTCTACAAATCCAAATAAATAAATAAAATGAATAAATCCTTCTCAGTAACCAACAAAGTTGTTTAGCCCCTGAATTGACCTCTGGGTTGCATCTCAAACTTTCTTTGCCATCTTGTCTCAACCCTTCCAAATTCATTAGCAGCATAGATTAATTACTAGCCTTGGTGGATCTAATCCCCAGCACAGGTTTTTCGGCTCCCCCATTGGTCATTCATAAATATGAAATTATTTGACTACTGGGACTCCAATTTGACCAGGTTAGTCCCCCATCCCATTACCTCTACATCCCATCTCCCTGCCTTAACAGGGAGAGTTCAAACTCTGCCATAATTCCCAGCCATTCCCTAGTCCTTGCCCATCCATGCTGGCCGTTATTCAAGCCCATCCTCACCCCTCCCTCTTGATCCTGCAGGCAATCCACGTTAAAATTCCCTATTACAATAATTTGACACCTTGGGCAGACAACCACCCAAGCTCTGAGTATCTCAGCCATGACATCTATTATTTCTGATGTCAAGACTCCCCCATGTGGATCATAAAGGGTTGTCACCAGGGTTGGTCATAGACCACATCCTAAATTCCTTATAGATGCTGCCAAGAAATTCGGATGTGGTGGGCCAGGACAAAATTCAGCTAAGATGGAGGTTACTCTGGCCCCTATACACAGACCACCTTTAGGTCTACCCTTCAAAGGGATTCCTGCCAGGTGAAAGATTAGGGAATAGCATCAAGAATAATCAGATCACATAACCAAGTCTCCTGAAGACAAAAACAAGTAAGTTCCCTCAGTAGTCTCAGCTTATCAACATTTTGTAACAAGGAACTATGGCCTCTAGAGTTCCATGACAAGATTAACTGGCCATTAAAAGCTGTGCTTTCCCCCTGTCACTGTAATACCTGGGGGATGTCCGCCCATCTTCCCCTCTGTCTCCTAGAGTCTAAGGGCTGATCCATTAACCAGGAGCTAGTCTGAGATTCTTTGGGTAGCCTTCCCCCATTCACTGGAGTTTTTTGGTGCAGCAGAACAAAAACCTGAATTTCAAAGCCCAACTGACTCAGGACCCTTGCATTTTTGCATATCCTTTCCGCCACTATGGGGGACACAAAAGTCACCACCATCCAATTGACAGTACTGTTATATTTAGGGAGTTCCAGCTTGGTAAGATCCTTTGTGATAATCAATCCCAGGTCAGGAATCATATGTAAGAGCTCAAGTAACCATGATCTATTTAGGAAATGGATACTCAGAGTCATGTTTTTCTCCATAAACTTGATATGTATTAAGTCTGCACACCAGGCAGAATCCTTCATTTGAGTTTCATGGCCCCAAGTCCTGGGCCTTAATTGGTCACCCAGTCATCCCAGGTTAGTTGCATGTCTGAAGCAGATCTCTGGGGATCTTGAAAAGGCACCTTGTTCTCTCGGATATTGTTTTTTGGGGCAGAATCTACCCCTGCAGTTGACTGTATCTGAAGCAGTAGCCCTCTGAGCTCTATCCTTCCTTTCGCAGGCTTACTTCCTCCCACATTGTTAATGTGTTTGGCTCAATCTCACCCCTTTCAATGGCACTCAATTTACCCAGCCCTGAGATCACATGAGCTGATGACTGGTTAGTGTTAATCTGCTGTGGCCACCTGTGCTAAAGTCCCAGTCCCAATACTGCCACCACTATGAGTTTTTGTCAGGGATTTAGTCACCCAGCTATCCATAGGGCCTTTAAGGAGGACTTGTCTGGTCTTGCCGTCTGCCAGAGTATTTGAGGCGCGAAACAACCCCTTGCTCTCTTGCTGTAACTTCAGCTGTCCCCGGACTACCTGCTTTTTTCAGTTAGTATCAGGTTAGTGCCCTTAGGCTTCTTTGGTCTCTTCTTTAAATGTCAGACTTTACAGGGAGGGGTATCTGGTGCATTCAACATGGAAAGCTCAGCACAGATAGCATCCAATGCCCCACTATCTGAAGCTGCCACTACATATGCCCTTTCTTAGAAGGGCAAGGCTCCTCCTCCCTTGGATAGATGTAGCACTTATCACATAGCTGGGAGTACCTGGAGAGTACCGCTTGTCTGCTACACTCCCTGCTGCTTTTGTTGCCGGATTGTGTCTGCTGCCCGCGCCGTCAGCGCTTGCCATTTCCAGCCTCAAGGATTGTGGAGAATCCGACACGCCTTCTATCAGCGTCATCACTAAATTCCAATATCACGAGCGCGCACGCACACAGCGCGCGCGCACTCATGGGAGTACCTGGAGAGTACCGCTTGTCCGCTACACTCCCTGCTGCTTTTGTTGCCGGATTCTTTCTGCTGCCCGCGCCGTCAGCGCTTGCCATTTCCATCCTCAAGGATTGTGGAGGTGACTGTGACTGTGGTCTATTGTCTTGGCCACCGAGGTCGTTTGCCACCGAGCTCCATGTCCCTATGTCCCTTTGTTGATTGTGTTTTCTGCAACACGCCTTCTATCAGCTTCATCACTAAACTCCCATATCACGAGCACGAACGCGCAGAACGCGCGCGCACTCGTGGGAGTACATGGAGAGTACCGCTTCTCCACTTAGCCACGTGGCGGTGGCAGTGGCATGGTGCTAAATTGCTTGTGTGTCTTTTCTATTTAATGAGCCCTGTTTTCTTCTGAGCAGCTACCCCCGGAAAAAGCAAAACGCAATCAATGTTTGCCTGACCCACTTTTTGAACTGTACACGCAGTGCATATTTCGTTTGTAACCTGTTTTAACCTGCTTTTTTTGTTTTGTTTTGTCACTAATTTAAAGTTATATCGTGTTTAGTGGTTTAGCATAAACAATGGCATATACATTAACAACAAGTATGCCGTTCAATATTCCGAATTTATCATTAGCATCCAAACAACTTAGTCAGGCTGAGTCGGAAGTTCCGCCCCAAAACTTTTACTCAGCTACTTCTATCACCCCAGTTTGTGTGTCTGCCTGTCCAAAAACTAAATTCACATTTGATGAACACTCGAATGAATCCATTGTTTCCATATCATCGATGTCGACCTCTTACATTGCTAACAACAGTACATCTTGTCCTCCAGAGGTCAATAATGGTCAGCTCCTCTGAATACGCCATGTGCAAGAGCTAACTCTCAACCACTCTCTGATAATACGATGTTAGCCTCTATTAAACACGACTGTCTTCCTCACGTAGTGCCATATCTCCAATTAACTTTCAATCCTTGTCCCATGAGCAATCGGGCCTGTCCATTCATGCAAGTCAATGTGATTCTCCAATGTTATGGAGGGGCAATAATCAGCATGATGAGGATTTTGATGATGGCAATAATGATGCAACTCATCCTCAATCCAAGGCAGATCGCCGTATTTCCATGTTACATTCATTTGCTCTACCCACACCCAGACCAACAAGAGCAGCACCGTCTGATCTCCTTTTTCAATACTCATCTACGTTTCAACCTGCCCTGACAGCTATTAACACCAGCATTATGTGTTTATGTAAACTCTTTGAATCACTTGACACTAAAGTTGCGCACCAGTCAAAACAATTTGAAGAAATGACAAAGTGGTTAATAGCACATCACTCATCAACTCAAACTAAGAATGCTTGTTTGTCTAGTGTCTCTAATGATTGGGGTAATTCGGTGGAATATGTTGATGCTCAGCACTCTTCTAAAACTGACAGACAGGCATCTATCTGTAGTCAGGAGATGGCTCAGAATTCTTGTGTGCTACCTTGGTTTCTGGTATTATACGCCCTATGGGCAGCACATGCCCTACTCCCATTCCTGATTTAAAGAACGCACCAATTGCACCAATTGCTCATGCGCCTCAGGTCAGCACGAATAAGGCAGATCCTGTGAAGTTGATACCCATACCTGAGCGACCGTCGGGCCAAGGCCTAAGCCATGTAGATGCACTCAAAGTCAGGAATCCCAAAGTTGTACAAAAAAAGTCTTTATCTTTACTAAAAAAAACAAAAAATATGACAAATGTTAAACACACCAAAAAAAAACTCAATTCTTTCTTTAAGGCATTGAGTAAAACGACTGAGTCGCAAGCTAAAGTGGCTACTATAATTGAGCAGACATCTTCTCCAAAGTCAGCCTTTATACCTACCATGACCATTCCTCGGTTTCCCCCAGCCATTTTAAGCTTACAGCATATAGCCCACACAGGAGGCTCTCTCTCACCTCTTTCACAGTTAGCATTATCCTTACAGCGAAACAAGGAGGTTGAGATTTACCAAGCTCAACAAAATAAACAAAAGGCTTTGTTGCTCTACACTGCCTCTGGTATGCCCACTGCACCTCTATCAGATCTGACTGCTCAGAGGTCACTAACTAGGCCAAGTGAGCCTTCAATTGCACAGGTTCAGTTAAATACCACTGCGCCCATCACTAATAAATCTGTAGTTGTCTGTCCGCAAGTTCATGCTACTACAACAATTCTGACTGATCAGAGCATCTTTAACTAGGCCAAGTCTATCTTCAATTGCACAGGTCCCGTTCCATGCCACCGTACCTGCCACTAAGCAATCTGTAGCGTCTTGTTCGCAAGCTCATGTCACTATGACAGGTGCTGCTTTAACATCACAAGATGTATTTGAGAACTTCAAACAGGGAGTGGATGAATACCTGGCCACTAGTATGGCTAAGGTCCTCTCCACCTCTAATGAATCACAACTAAGATTGCAAACTACTCTTCCTTCCTCCACGATTGGTTACAGTAGCCTTACTTCACATACCCCTTCTCATACTGATCAACACACATCAGGAGGAATTGAGTCTTGCATACCCCAGCATAAGTCCAGATCGATCAAAACTAAATTGGATACCACGGAAACAGAATTCACAACCAGCTTCACGCCACTTAAACCCGCGTCGAGCAAATTTTCATACTCTCATCTTGAAATGTAGAGATGGGAATTTTCCTGCCTACGACCTGAATCGCCAGAGCGTTTTAAATCTTTTTGGTGATGTCCATGAATTGCCTACAACACAGGACATCTACCAAATAGAATTTATCTCCGATTTTACTCGCTCTGTAGTGCGATTATGGATTCCTTCAGGAGTAGTCTGGGACTTGATTTGGAGATGCAGAATGCAATTGTTCGAAAAGGGCTTTCTCATAGCAGAAAACCCGGAATTTGTCCCACCCAAAACCCAAAATCCCATCTTGAAATCAAACATTTATCAAGGAGTGTACAGAGCCAGTCATGATATTCAGGGTGTTTCCTCTCAACAGCATTAACCCCTAACGTTGGATACCTCATCTACACTCATTAATAATCTGATAGGCATTCATCATGTGATAGCGTTACAAGAAACCTGTCTTCTTACCCCCCCACTATGGGATGGCTATAACATCGCTTTGTACCAGCTCTTCCTAGTGGAGGCAGACCCTCTTCAGGCCGGCTTGTCGCTGTGAATATCTTGAGTGGTTTCAAGGTTAAGTCATGGTTATCCGTTGGTGCTCAGATCCAATTAGTCAAAATCACTAGCAATACTCAGGCATTTGCCTTAGTCAACATCTATCGAAATACCGCTACTATGTCTGATGACATCTTTTATGAAGGTCTAATCATGATTTTGGATACGATATTGCTAAATCACACAATCAGCCACACAATTATTGTGGGCGACCTCAATTTGGACTGCTGGAACCTGACTGTTAACACTCAAGATGTTCAGAGATGGACCAATGTTATGACAGATCGTAATTTCCACATGCTTAATGGCTCTGTCATTGGGGATGTGCCCCCTAACCACACGTGGCACCATGGGATGAGTTCAAGTATTATTGATTACATATATATGAGTCCTCAACTATTTCAAAATGTAAAAAAACTCACTGTCAGTGACCATTCCCACAGTGATCATAGAATTTTAGTTGCACAGATAGCTTGGGACTTCTCAAAAAGTAAAGAAAAATTAGCTCTGCAGGCATACAGCACGAAGTTGCCTCAGGTGGAACTTAGTTACATTAAATACTTTCAAAAATATAGAGGATTGCAATGCATTACAGTTCAATAATGATCAGTACTCTGATTTGTTAAAACCATTCATGAAGACTGTTACAATCTTACGCCATAATTAAATCTGGCATCCACAAACTTTTGATGCAGATACCCACTGAGTTAAAGCAGAGTTAAAAAAACTTAAGAAAAAACTAGCATCATCACTAGACCCGCTGCGCTGGTAACACCTGAAAACAGCTAAATGCTGTTATAAAAACTGGTTAAGGAGCCAGAAAGCAATACAATTTCAACGTGATAGTGAGGTGATGCAATTAGCTATGTCTAACAAAAACTCCTCTGAAATGTGGCAACTGTTAAACGATTGTAGGTGCCACCTTCAGGTGGATGCACAAATCAATGGTGTTAATGAATTAGACTGGGTCGCTCATTTTTCATCTTTGTATGCTGACCCAGTCTTTGCAAAAACAGTCTATACATTGGCATCCTGTTCATCCTGGCACCTACAAATGTCTGTAGAAACTATTCACAACATCATTATGCAGGCCAGCTCCTCCAAGGCGATGGGCCCTGATGGACTCTCAAACTTCATGTTCAAAAATCACCCAGATGAATGGGCTAATATTCTATTCAAAATCTTTTATGACATCTTGAGGACTCGTTCCATTCCACCATCTTGGAAAACCTCAATAATCATTCCCATTTTTAAGAAGGGTGATCGGAGCGTTCCCGCTAATTATCGGCCCATCGCCTTATTGGATGCACCAAGCAAAGTTTTTTGCAAACTGATCCTTTCTGAATTTAACGCTTGGACCTTAAGATCCGGGCTTCGTGGTCGACATCAAACAGGATTTGTTGCGGGCATGGGCATAGCCATAAACCTCTTTGCTTTAAATTCCATCAAAATGCAATGCCATATGCATACACAACCGTTTTTTTCGCTTTTGTTTATCTAAATGCGGCCTTTGACTATGTGAGTTGGTTAATCATGTTGTCAAAGCTTCGTAAAGATCACTGACTTCCACACTATATGATGTCATCCACTTGCTTCATTCACAAACATCTATTTGAGTCCGTCTCTCCCTGGATGGTGTATTAACAGATCAAATTAACACCTCACAGGGCCTAAAACAGGATGCCTTTTAGCCTCTGCGATTTTCAACTATTTCATTCAAGATGTTAGATTTTCATTAATCAATGTTGCGTCAGATTCCCCAAAACTCAACAATAAATTAATTCAAACACTCATGTACGCAGATGACTTAGTGCTCGTCTCCAAAACACAAATAGGCCTGCAGCGTCTTCTGGATGCTTTCTATGAGTACACCCAAAAGAATGAGTTGAAAATCAACAAATTTGTGTCTATTCACCTAGACATTATCCTATGGCCGGACCTACAACCAGTCTCAAATAAAAATGGTGCCTCAATATTACTATCTTGGCATATTATTTGAGGGTTCCACATTAGCAACAGGCCATTTAACCCGATTCGAAATGAGGCTCACTTCATTTATATCACAAGCAAGAATTCTCATGTATACATTTGGGAAGTTCTCTATTCTACTAGCATGACATTTCTGGAACATGAAAGTAACACCAGCTCTTTTGTATGGCCTGGAAGCATTAAACACCAATTCGCCTTTCCAATTTTCAAAATGGGAAGCAAAATACTGGCGACAGATTTTACGCCTACCTAATTGCATACCCGCCGCTTGGATAAGGTATGAGTTAGGCTTGGTTTCCTTTCAGGCTGTGTATAATTGGCGTGTATGTTCATTTTTCAGAAAATGTTTGATCTCGACTGAGTTAAATATCTTGTTAAAAACTCTGACGAATTATATGTTTACGACTAATCATTTATTCATTAAATCATGGCTTTTGAATGTCTATCATGTGTTAAATTCGGCAGATATTTCTTTGGAATTACTAGTATACAATCCAGATAAAGCTAAATTGAAACTGTTCCAGTCAGACTGGATAACTACAAGGTCATTGTGTCTCTCATATTCTGACAGGGGGGATTGTCGTTTCCCACATAAAAAATTCTGTATCTTACCCTACTATTTGATACAATGTCCTACACTCAAAATTCGCAATGATATTTTAAGATTACAGTTCAATTTATGGATTACAGGGACATACGAGCCAGACGAAAATTCTTAGCAGTAGCCGGTAATTTCTGCTGTTTCTGTCTAGTGATGAACATTCGTGAAACTCTACCACATCTTATCACAGAATGTGGTGCACTGCGATCTGCACGAGAAATGCACTTTTCGAGACACTGTAAATATTTGTGTTTAAAAGATTTGTGCTCTTGCTGGTCAATAATCTTGGGTGCATGTCATTTGCCGTTACAAATTGCAACCGTAAATCTTTTGTCAAGTTTAAACCTGGATCCTTTGAAAAACTAATATCATTGATGCCCAATCTAGGGCTAATTACATATCATGCATTTTGCAGGCATCATAGATCCTAGCGCTTAAATTTTACTATGATGAAATGCATTTAGTCTTGTTTCAGTATGTATTGTTAAATGATGACATTTTCTTTGTGATCTTTCTTAATTATGTTAAATGTAAATGGTTACAATTTTGTATATAAGAATTTTCTGTACTTTGTGTTTGAAAGGTTGATTTGATTCAACCAATACAAAGAAAGGTGTTTTTTTGGTTAGCCATTTCCTCCGGGGAACAGCCTTTTGCACTTTTCAAAAGGAGTGTTATTCCAGCCGCTTCCTCTTTTAAGGCCTTCTGATCCTCCAACATCCCGGAACACAAATGTAGAAGCACCTCAATTTTTGCATCCAGGATCTCTAATCCATTCTTCCCTTTTGGTGGGATGGTCCTGTCAATTATATGAACCTTCTCTCTAATTTCCTCCAGACATTCTCCCCTATCACTCTCACTCTCCCCAGGCACTGCTTCTGACTAAGTCATAAAGTTTTCCAAGTTCAGTGTATGGGAAAGATTGGAAGAGATCAGGTTATCAATCTCAAAGTCAGCCGGCACCATCAAATTCCTTTTCACCACATGGCATAGTTTCAAAACCAAGCCATTATTGGCTAAAGATGTTGCTGAATCCAGCTCAAGATTTTCGGGATAACAAGTATTTAGTGTGGGCAACAGGGCCTCCAGGCAGAGTTTTGTAGATGGGAAGAATGTTTTTATTTTTGGCTGGGAGTGGGGGTTTACCGACAGCCAGATTTGTTCATTGTTGGACTTCTCATGCATTTCCCCCATGTCTTCATTTCCCAAATAGTCGAAATAAGAGGAAACAACCACTACCAGGGGGATCAAAGATAGATCTTATATTTCAAGCAGAGATCCCCCGACCCCAGTAGAGGAGCAGCCCCGTTAGTCACAAAGGGTATTGGCCAACTGCTATAATTCAGCTTTGCTTACTCCCCTAACCATCTTAGCCAAGAGAAACATTTAGGATTGTTCCGGTTCATAAAACCTTGGGTGTTCCACAATTAGAAGGGGTAGAATAAGGCAGGGAGTGGACCTGCCGTGCCAACCTCCCATCAGCTCCAGCTGCCAATACGCCAGGTCCACTTCCACCACCCCACTGACTCACAGACCATGTCACCCACTTCCCCGCAGGAAGTGGGATTTTATACAGTCAAACTCCCTGCTGCAAGGAAACGTCACCATGAGGCTGGGCCAGAGTAATTAAAGGGCCCGTGTTGCTTTTCTTGTCCGATGCCGACGCTCACTTGCACCAACAAGGAAACGAATCCTATACAGAATAACAATGGTGGTGCACAGGTTCCACAGACTACTTTATCCACTTCCATGCACATTCCATGCAGGAAGTGGGATTTAATATAGTTAAACTCCTTGCTGCAAAGAACCTTCGCCAGGAGGTCGTGCGGGAGTAATTAAAGGGTCTGTTATTTTTCTTGTCAGATGCCAACGCTCACTTGCACCAACAAGGAAATTAATCCTTAACAGAATAACAATGGTGGTGCAAAGGTACCACAGACCACTTTACCCACTTCCACACACGCTCCGCGTAGGAAGTGGTATTTTATACAGTCAATCTGCTTGCTATGAAGAAACGTCAACAGTAGGCCGGGCCGAAGTAATTAAAGGGCCCATATTACTTTTCTTGTCCGACGCTCACTTGCACCAACAAGAAAATGTATTTGTAACAGAATAATGATGGTCGTGCACAGGTACCACAGAATACTTCACCCATTTCTGAGCATGCTCTGTGCAGGTAGTTGGATTTTATATAGTCAAACTCCTTACTGCAAAGAAATGTCACGTGGTGGCTGGGCCAGAGTAATTAATGGGCTCGTGTCACTTTTCTTGTCTGATGCTGACGCTCACTTACACCAACAAGGAAATGAATCCTTGACAGAATAACGATGGTGGTGCACAGGTACCACAGACCACTTCGCCCACTTCCGCCAGAACATTTATACGCACGTACACACACACTGACATTCCTACTCATTCACCCACCATTCATTCACCCATAAACCTCTCACATACACTCTCACTGCGTTCTCCACACAGACACGTACCCACCCTGGAACCATGAAACATACTATGACATTCATACTTAGTCACCCACCAGTCACTCACTCATACACCTTCTCTTACATCCACTCTCACTGCATTCTACAGACAGGCACACACCCAGAAAATAAAAGCACACACACTATCGCATGTCTTCTAATTCACCCACCACCCACTGACCAATAACACATACAAACATCTAACACGCATTTCACACATGGAAAATACACATCACATTTGATCTTTTAAAAATCCTTTTTACCTGTTTTTCCAGCTTCGGTCCATCACTCCAGGCCACCGTGAGCTCCTACGTGCTGCTCCCAAACAGGAACCAGGAAGATGGGAGAGCTTCCTGGTGCCTGTATATGAGCCGCGAGGAAGCCGGAGGCATGTGACACGTGCCACATGTCATGGTTCTCTCCAACCCCTACTAGGCACTTCCTTTGCGCGCTGCAACTCCCAGGCCCAGCTGTCACCCTGATCAGTGTGGACTGGGCTGTGACCCCCCTGAGACCTAGTGTGGTGGGGCCCCCGCACTGCAGGGGCTGCAAGGGCCATACTACTCCACTGTTCAAGACCTTCTGTTTAAAAATAGTAATAATAATATATATATATTTTTTTAAATACAGTGGTAGCAAGGTAGACTGCAGGAGTGACAAGTGAGACGCCAGGGATCACAGTTCTGACCCCTGGGGACCCCCAAATTACATCCGTGATTCCAGTGTTAGAGTGACAGCAGAGTGCATTTGTTTATGTTTTGTTGTTGAACAAATTACTCCCAAATGAATGTGCTTATTTGAAGATATCCAATAGATTAATTCCTCATGTTCTTTTTGAGGCACAGTGAGTGTGAGCCTTTTATGACTATCAAAGACAGGACGATCAAGAAATGAAGCTGACAGTGGCATTTCATGGGCGCCATAAAATGCGATTATCCCTGATTCAAATACAGGTTTAATTGGGCAGTATAAATTGCTTGACAAGTTGAAAGGAAACTGTCATGTCAGCAAAGGTCAAAGAAACAGTGTGTCTCACTGAACATATAGAGCCAAATTCACAGAAGCGTTTTATAATGGCGCAATCCAATTGGAAATCGCTCGGTGAATAGGGCCCATAGTGCTCTTTCTGGCAGGAACCCCCTTTGCAATATTCCCTATGCTTATTTTGGCTCTTTCATGGTTTTCATTGTTCTTTATGTTTGTCCAGTTTCTCTGTCTTCCTTTTAGTGCACGCTCCGAATCAAAGACATTTCACTGTTTTTTTTCTCCATTTATTGCTTTCACATGAGTGCTGAATTTTTGCCCTTTTTGTCCATCTTTAAGTGAAGAAAAAGCTGTAAAGCGTTCAAATAAGGAATTCAAATAGTCGTAAAGATAACTATACTTAATGTCGAACTTCCGGTTGCAGAGACTCAAAGAATTCTTAAACATTGATGGAATTTTTTTTCTTCTGAATATCTCCTTTTGCCCGGCCCTCTTTCAGATTCAGGTGCAGACTTTAACAAATCCAATTGCTACTCAGCTGTGTGTTTTGTTGTTGGGCTTGAAACACAAAGGCGGGAGAATTGAGAATTCCACCTGTTTTCTTAATCAAATATCCACTTCCATGTTTTTCTCACACAAGTAATTTACAGCCAGAACTTTAAGTGTGGTATTATTTTCACTTCCAAAAAGAATGTGATTACGTTTAAATTTAAAGTAGAGAATCGTATGACTTCCTTGTCTAAGAAGTGAACGCATGCACCAATGAAGTGTGTGAGCTGGCATGTAAATCCATAATCCATCGAAACCACAGATAGCAAACATGGTGGCTTCAGGTCAGTCCCATACCATTTTACAGTAATCTTGATGTCGGTGGAACAGAAGCTCATGCACCAGTCGCCGTTCGCCCAACAAATCAAGTTAGTTGATATGTGGACTCCAGCCAATCAAAACAAATTCAAGCTAGTAAATCGGAAGTGGGAAGAGGTCATAGCCCATGTGACAGGGCTAGAACATTTCAAAGGATTTTCGTAAGACTTTTCTTATCATTTTAGTCGACATAATATTTGCCTTCTTTTATTCTGGAGTGCAGTTATAAAGAAACATTCCACGATATGGCAGTTGAGGATGGGGGGAGGTGCGCAGACAGACCTTAGCGAGGACACAAGGTTAGCCAGGGCCATAGGCTTGGAAGGCTTATGCCTTTTGTTGGATGGCTAAGGCTGAATGAGAAAGCCTGCGAAAGAGAAGAGAAAAGGCGCCTGAAAGTCTGGGGCGAGAAACGGGCAATCACAATTATAGACTCAATGTTTTAAATGTGCGGCAAGTGGGGGACACAGCCAATCATGTTAGATGTTCCTGGGTTCCTGGGTCCATAAGTGGTATCCGACACCGGATGAGCCTCACTTTTATCCCGTGGTCTGCAGAAGCAGCAACCAACACAAACAAAAAAATCAGTGACCTGTGGGACAAGTGAAAGGTGCTTGGACTTGGAATAGAGGAGATCTGAGTTCTAACTCCATGTTCGGTATCTCCTTGGAGTTTTCTCAATTTCATCCTGTGGTCCTCCGAAGCAGCAACCAACGCAGACAAAAAATCAAAGAAGAAGGTATGAAAATTGCAGTGCAGTGGAGCAAGGCAAGTAAGTAGAAGATTTAAGCATCTAGCCATCAGTGAGGGGAAGCACCAGTAGAAAAGCGGCGACTGGGCTTGAGGCCAGCACACACCAGGACACATCTGAAGAATAGGACAGAAAGAACATTTTAGCTTGAGGAACTTGAGGCATAACAGCGGGAAGAACTGCACTCCAGCAGGGGCTGAGGAGTCATAACGCTTCAGCCAGCCAGAAGATTTCAGAATTTCTGCACCACAGACGGCTGTGGCAGTGGAGTATTGAGCATGTTGCCGGACCAGGTGCAAATCCTTCAGGCGCCTGCTACTGGTGAGAAGCTTTTGGGCGAACGGGTGAGCTAGGACACAAGCTTCCAGGCATGAGTGGTGGGACGTGCTGGGAGAGTCAAACACAAGTAACCTCCACTATAGACTTGCAAACAGTGGTACCCGCCCTGCCCATTTGAACCGCGCTGTTTGGGAGAAAAAGACTGCATCAGACACTCCTGCTCACCATTGAGCACGAACATTGTTTCGAAGACAAGTACTATTACAACAGGTGCCTTCCAATGGGCTGTTCAAATCAATAGGTCAACGTAGATGTGGAGCAATGCACAGTGAGCTATGCATAGTTTGATGATGTAGTGGACATGGGCAGGTCCGCTGGGAGGGGGAAACTGTTGGCGAAAGTGGACACTGAGTTGGCTTTCAGGCTCCTTTCCACTTGCGGGGGTTTAATTTCACAGAGAAGTACTTTTACGACAGGTGCCTTCCAATGGGCTGTTCAATTTCATGTGAGCTATTTGAGAAGTTCACTAAGTTCTTGGAATGGGTCCAAAGGGCACACAATGCACTACCTCAATGACTTCTTATTCATCGGCATGGAGGGTACTAACGAATGCAAAGTCTTGATGGATAAGTTAATTATGATGGCAAATGAGATAAGGATCCTGCTTGCCCAAGGGAAAAAGGTTGGCCCCCTTAACAGGCTAACATTCTTGGGCATAGAGATTGATACACTGGCAAGCATTACCAGGCTGCTGCCGAAGAAGGTGTTGGAGGTTTGCTGGTAAAGAACAAGGCAACACTGAGAGAGCTGAAGGCCCTGTCGGGGAAATCACACTTTCGCTGGCAGTGTGATTTCAGTGGGGAGGGTCTTTGCGAGGAATATGTCAATAAAAACATCTGGAATACAGCATGTGGCACAGCGCGCCCATTTTGGCGATAATATAATGAATGCTTCATTCTCTTCTAGGGATTTATATAGACTTAGCATTAACACTAACGAGAAAAACCAATTCCCTAGCTTCCTCATCTGCCCACAATTGCAAGCTTATTACAGCTTGTCGACCATATCTTTCTCCAGCCAACTGCATCATACTATCTAGAGCCCTAGTACTCTCTAAGTTAGATTACTGCAACACACTTTAACTCGGCACATCACAACATAACCTTAACAAAATACAAGTCCTGCAAAACAATGCCATTCGAACAGCAATATATATTCCGAAGAATCACCACATCTCGGAAACTAGACGTTCGCAAAAATGGCTCAACATCAACCAAAGAATAGCCTACAAAACCCTGTCTCTTACGCACAAGTGCCTATCTAATCAAGCCCCCACCTACCTGTCCAACACTATCTCTTGACACACATTGTCAAGACCCATTAGATCCGCTATGAGGCACAGTGTCATTATACCCAGATTCAGGCAACAACGTGCATGCGGAGCAAGTTTCCAGGTCCTAGTGGCGAGAAAATGGAACGCTCTCCCCTCTCCATCAGGGAAGAACCGTTTTATCATGCATTCAGATACAACACCAAAGCCTGGCTCTACGAGCAGGATAGCCACCTAGTAGCCTAAAGCCGACCACAATCCAGATATACACATCATAAATGCGTCCATTCACTGACCTTTCTCTGTATATTATATCTATATTGTATATTTCTGCCATGGTCCATTCGTTGACCTTCTTTGTATATTATTTGTATATTGTATATTTCCTGCTTCTATATTGTACATTGCTCAATCTGTGTGTACTTTATAATTGTTTGTACTTGTAACATGTAAGCCTAGCACCCAGTTGCCCAAGGGCTCGGTGCACTCTATAGATACATAAACTAAACTATATAGGAAGATTTGAAGATGTGGGCAATTTTTCCTAAAATGTCAACAGAGTCCTCCTGTGGAAGGCACCATGGAAGAGTAGTGACAGTCCGAGGTTCTATACAGATGCACCAGGCAGGCATGGTTGTGGAGCATTGTTGGAGAGCGAGTGGTGCACCCTAGCTTGACCGGGTGAGTGACACGAGAAAGGCATCACAGCAGATATCTCGTTGCTGGAACTGTTCCCCAATATAATGGCGTTCTGCTTGTGGGAGGAGCATCTCAGGAATAAGAAAGTGATATTGTGTTCAGACAACCTAGCAGTGTTTCAGGTGATAAACAAGGGTCACAGGAATGGGGCTAGAGTTCTGCGATTGCTCAGAATGCTACCGGCGACCCTGCTTAGAATAAACGCTGAGGTGAGGGCTCAGTCCATCCCGGAGGCAACAAACAATGCGGCAGATGCTCTTTCTCATTCACATTGGTCAAGGTTCTGGGTGCTGATGCCCGAGGCCAAAAAACTGATGACCCCCTTCAATCAAGACCTATGGAGGACAGTTGGCAAGATCTGACAGCACTCAGCGTCAAGGCGCTAGCCCATAGCACTGCAAAAAGATACAGGGCCTGGTTTACAGAGCATTTTCCTATGGGCTTGCGCCATTACAAACACTTCTGTGAATCAGGCCATAGGGTGTGCTGTGCGACTTTCACAAACTTCAGGTAAGGCTTGGTTGGGCGACAGGTAGAAGTACCGCTGAGGGTCTGCATAGAGTGGGCCTTCCGCAACAAGATGTTGGGGGGATGGACCGCCACGCCCTTGGTGGCCATAGCACATTATCACAGACTGGAAGGCAAGACATACCCTATGAGGTAACACTACATAAAACTAGCAATGAAGGGATGGACAAGACAAGAAGGCATTAAGGAGGACAGCCGGCGTCCCATCCAGAGGGGGAAACTGAGAGAAATGTTCAGCAACCTGGAGGGTAAATGCATTGATGGGTCTGAAACTGCGCTTTTTAAGGCGATGTTTAGTTTTGCCTTCTTTGGAGCACTCTGGATTAGCACGCGGGTTCCGCGCAATAGGAAGGTGAAGGTTTAGAAGACCTGAGGATGGGCGATGTAGCAGTAAAAGGAGAAATGGTGCTGAAAGACATAGAGAGATCCTCAGACTGACCAGAGTGGCAAAGGGAGGTCCAGAACCCTGTACTGCTGCTGCATCAAAGACGGCCTTCTTGCCGAATGTATAGGCACTTTGAGAAGAGACCCCCGGGCGAAGGAGTAGCCCTGTTATTTTTACATCAGGATTATAGGGCGATGAGCTGCTTCTAGTTTAAAGGGGTTATGGAACTAGCGCTTAAGCAAATGGGCAAATGGGCTCGGAGGTGGGGTAGTTTGGGACACATTTGTTTAGGATAGGGGCTGCAACGTCAGGGCCGGGTGCATGCTAGCGCTTGGACAGGATCAAGAGCGTGGGGAGTTGAAAGTCAGATTGTTATAAGAGATATGTAAGGACGGACAGGATGTGAAATAACATACACCCCTTCCGCTCCCCCCCATGCAGGTGGTCCAAACAAGACAAGAAGATTGATGTGGGTGGTTGGGCACTCGTTCGTATCAAAGGCCAAGTTGATGTGGAGCCGTCAGAGGGAAGAGATCACAGTGAGTGCATTCAAGGTTCAATGGTAGGGGAAACCAGGAATGAGATGCAGACAATTGTAGGAGTACATGGAGACCCTCTTACAGAAGTGCCAAATACCAGGGATCTTGGACGTACACATGGGCGACAATCATTTTGGAAGTTGGGGTACACCTGTCTGAGAGAGGCATGGATCTGTTTTTGTGGAACGTGGCAACCAGATTGGTGGAAATGTGAGGCCTGAAACAAGTACAGCTAAGGGGGAGCCAACGAAGGGCATGAACCCTCTTTGTTGTGGTGGTATGCACGCAATCATTAGGAGCGAATTGGCATAAGAAATGAGCGTTGGAGAATCTGAGAGGGATTTTGTCCCATGCGAGGTTAGGCACCCTCTGAGACCAGTCGGCCAAGGGGGCTTTAATAAAGTGTGAAAGCTTGAGTCCCCCCATCACAAAAGGCACCCCTCCAGCCAAGGATCATCTGCAAGGTCAAGCAGTAAGCGGAAACCTCAGGCTGGGGAGTTTTGACCTTAAAGGAGTGTAATAAGTCTTGATGGAATTGCAAAGGGGAAGGATGAGAGTTAAACTACCCCACTGGTCACTGCATAGTTCTGGATATCAATTTGCAATATGATGTAATGTACTGATTATTGAGAAACAATGCAATCAAAGTTTTGATTTACACCGATGTTAAGCTTTAAGGTAGAAATTGAGTTTGATGTGTTTAAATCTAATAAACCTGCTGCCTTTTAAGCCACAAACAAGAAGGAGCCTTCGAGTGCATCAGCTCTTTTTTGGGTAATGTTGCATGACGCAGGTATGTTGCCTTAGATTGGTCTTATGATGGGAAAGGGGCGAGAAGTGTCCTAGTGCCAGGGTTAGGGTGGTAGTCGATGGGGGCAGGCACTGAATGACCTTGGCGATGACACAAGCTTAACCCTGGCAATAGTGCTGGTAGGCTTATGCCGTTTGGTTGATGGTGGAGGCTGGAGGAGAAAGTCTGCGAAAGAGAAGAGCAACAGCGCCCGAGAGACTGGGGTGACAAATGGCCTGTTACTCACCGGACGGGAAGTAAACCAATCGGTGGCCGGAAGACACAGGACTGAACTTATTGATTGAAGAGCTAGGTCGGGGCCTCCAACCTAGCCTCCTCTCTGTGAGGGCACAAGACCTTTTTAACGATATGACCCTCTGCTGGGTAGGACCAGGCAGATGGACTGATCGCTCAAAAGGGTGGGGAGGACACGCTGCTAAGAACCCAGCTGAGCTACGCCCTCCCCTTGTTTTAAGGCAACCGGAACCACCACTGCTGTGCTGTTGAGTCTGAGTTGTCCCAAAGAGTTCAAAAAACGGAGGTGCAAAATAACAAATGGGTAGGTTAGTTAGGGAACTGAACCCGGGCGGAACGAGGGCCGCGCTAGAGTCGGGTAGGTGCACTATCTGCAAGGCGTCCCTGTGCACTACTGCAGAATGTACAATGGAAGTCTGATTGTGGGGATGATGGTAACAGCAACAATAAGAGGCACAATTGAATTGGAGTATTGCAGGTGATGGAGTTCAGTGGCAAGGTACGATTTGTACAAGAAATGCTTGTTTAGCAAGTAGTGAAAAAGAAGAGTCTTACCGATGCCGTGATCACAGGTTTCCAAAAGGCGGCAGGTATAGGCAGTCCATGAAGGAGGAAACAGGTCTGGTACACGGGTAAGTAGTTTTTCAAAAGCGGCAGGCAAAAGCAGTCCGTGAAGGAGGAAACAGGTCTGGTACACGGGTAAGTAGTTTTCCAAAAGCGGCAGGCAAAAGCAGTCCGTGAAGGAGGAAACAGGTCTGGTACACGGGTAAGTAGTTTTCCAAAAGCAGCAGGCAAAAGCAGTCCGTGAAGGAGGAAACAGGTCTGGTACACAGGTAAGTAAAGTAGGATCGAAGACGGAACTTCTAAACACTGGGATGCAACTTTAATCAGAAGCATCGTCTTGCCCCGTTCTGAGGTTTAAATCGGGAAGGAGAAAGGCGGAACCGGACGAAACCGAGGTTCACGCATCATCGCCTCTCTGCTGACAGCGGGAGGCGGAAGGCTGGGAATCGTAGTCCAACTTGCCGCAGAGCGCTGCGGAGTGAGCCGAAGCCACTATTTTCCAGGGCAGTTGCCAGTGGGCGTAGAATGGATTTGCAATGTGACGCATGCCCTTACGAAGGGCAATAATCCTCCTCCGGGCCTGCCGAGGCGTAACATGGCCAAGCACAACCAGGAGTCTTCGCTATTGGCTGCAAGTTTTGAATGTAGCGAGGGACACAACTAATCATGCGCTGACGGTCCTGGGTCCGTAAGGGGTCCCCAACGCCGGATGAGCCTCACTTTCATCCCTTGCCCCGCAGAAGCAGCAACAAATGCAGACAAAAAAACAACCTCCCTCCCAACCATCTTTGGAAAATAATTGAAGGGCACTATATGGATTTTAAGTAACCACAAAGGCAACTGCCTGTGTCACAAGGGTGGTATTCAAGCAACCAGAAGGAGAGAATTGGCACAATAAATGAGCTTTGGAGAATCAGAGGGGGTCTTTGCCGCGTCCGTGGTAAAGCCCCCACTGAGGCCAGTTGGCATGGGTGGCTTTAAAAAAGTGTGAAAGCTCGACTTCCCCCCCTTTTCACGCACGGCGCTCCTGCAGCCCAGGATCATCTGCTAGGGCAGGCAGTAAGCAAAGACTTCGGCTAGAGAGCTTTTGCCAAAAGGAGTGCAATAGGTCTTGATGGAATTGCGAGGGAGTGGGAGGAAAGTTAAACTATCCGACTGGTCGCCGCATAACTTTGGTTATCAGTGTGCAACATGATGTAATGAACTGGTTATTGAGAAACAATGTTATCATGGTTTTGATTTGCAGTGGTGTTAAGCTTTAACGTAGAAATTAATAGAGATTGATGTGTTTAAATGTAATAAACCTGCAGCCTTTTAAGCCACACACTAGAAGGAGGCTCCGACTGCATCAGTTCTTTTTGAGTGATGTTGCATGCCGCAGGTGTGGTGCCTTACAATGGTCTTATGATAGGAAAGGGCCGCAAAGTAGCCTACTTCCAGGGTTATAATGTATTTACCACATGGCCACTCTGCGGCCCTTAATGTGGGGTTTCCCCTTTGAAACAAGGCAAACATGGAAGCTCTGTCAACGACCCTCTTTCCCCCAGTCTCTAAGTTTTTCTATGATCTTGAACTGTGGGTTTCTTGTGACCTGTTTACAATTGAAGGTCTTTCCTAAGTAAGTTATCTTCTTTTTCTCGACTTCTTTCAAGCTTTTTCCCCTTTGGTCCGGTTTTGCACCATTTTGTAATATATCGCTTTCAGACAGAAAGGCACTTTCTCGCTTTTGCGTTACGTTTTTAAGTCTTTTCTTGCTCTCTTTCTTTCTCTTAGATTACTCAATCCATGACTCTAGGGTTCTTTGTATGCTCACTGTGCTGTGTCACCACCTCTCTTGCTCCCTTCAATCTCCTGTTGTGTTTTTTATTCTCTCCTGTCTCTCTTCCTCTCTGATCATCTTGCACACAAACTTTCCTTATATACCACTCTTTTTCCCAGTAACTTGCTCTCCTGCCCTCACTTTCATTTTCTTATGCTTTTACCTCCTTTTCATGCTTTTGGTTCCACTTACATTTACTTATATTGACTGACTCATTTTCCCTCTCTTTCTCCCCCCTCATATGGCTGCCTCTCTTCATGCCTCCTTTTCCCTCTCTTTCTCTACTTCTCCTATTTCTGCCTCTCTGTATCTGTCCCTTCACTCAAACTCTCACATTCTCTACCTTTGTCTCTCTTTGTTTTCCATACTATGTGTTTCCCTCTGCACACGTCTCACCTGTTCTCTTGATTTGTCTTACCATCTGGCTATCTTCAGTTGTGATCACCCTTGTTTCACACTGTCCATATTTGGTTCCCTTTTTATGTGTGCGCCTCTCTGTTTGACTTACACTATATCTCTCGGTTTATAGTCATAAAGTCGAATGAAATAATATCCAAAGTCATAATGTCTAAAACAAAAAGTTGGAAAAAAAAATGTCGAATTTTTTTTTTGGTTGCTTTTTGTTCGAAATGGGGGGTTCCCCCTAATGCCCCCTTTTTTATTTTTTTTGTTTGACCCCTTTATTTTACCCCCGGAACCCAAAAAAAACATGTAAATTAAAAAATAAAAAATTCGACATTTTTTATTTCGACATTATTGTTTAGACATTTTTGCAATTCGATATTATTTTTTCGACATTATGACTGCACACCATCTCTCTCTCTCTCCCATTTCTATGTTCTCTCTCTGTATTTGCTTTGACTCTTAGACCCTGATTCATGGAAAAGTGCGCAGAGATCCCACAAAGCTTGCATGCCGAGAACGACTCTGGGCGAGACTGCGCGCAGAAGGAAATATGCCCCCGACACACCCCCACGCAAAGAAAATCAGCCACATTCGCCTACTTTTGCAGGTTCCCCGGGCGCGAACATACGCACCCCGGGAAAATTGTGTGGGGTCCCCCACAATCAATCCAGCACCTATGCGACACTGAGCGGGGTCTGCCGCAACTGGAATCAGCACCCAGAGAACGTGTGTACCGTTTCCCATAACTCACATCCTATTTCAGTCAAACTGCGTGCAAAGCCCTGTATAACATCCCTGCACCCTGCTACACTGCATACACGCACCCCTAAGTTCGATTGGAACCCTGTCTGTGTGCACGCACCCCTAAATTCGACATGCAAACTCACCTCTGCGCTGCGAATCCTATGCGCAAGTGTATTTACCCCTGCCTTCAGGTGGTGGAAAGATCAAGGTCTTTGCGTGGGCGTTTCGCAGGTGAGATTTTACGCAGTCACATCCATGAATACGTTTTGTCGTGCGCATTCGTGGACGTGCTATGGACTGCCTGCGGCCCATCTTTTCCCCCTGTTCTTCCTCATTTTGCGTGTTCCACCCCTACTCTGGTCACTGTGCAGGCCACGCCAACCCCATGAATGGAGTCTTGCGCAAGGCGCTCGAATGCTCGCAGAGGTGTGCCAGACCTGCGCAAAATCCACGCAAGTCCGGAAACGTTCCATGAATCGACAAACGGGACTTTGCGCTCAGAAGGGCATGCAAAGTCCAGATTTTCCATGCAGAAAATTCCATAATTCGGGCCCTCAGTCTCTGTCCGTTTTCATTATTTTCCACAGCTGTTTGCAGTCACTTTCAATCTTTGTTTCTCTGCCTCTCTCTCTCTCTCTTCCCCCTCTCTCTCTCTCTTTCCCACTCTCTATCTCTCCCACCCTACGCCCCCCTCGCTCTCTTCCTCTAGTCAAATTCTGCTTGTGCAGTGCCCCTTGTTATCCAAGGTGGAGCAGGGTACATCAACAATAATTACAATGTAGACAGCTACAAGGAAAGAGAGCAGAGCGACACATGTATAGCTTGGATACAACCCAGTTCATTCTAGATAGTAGCTAGATTATCCTTCACAGAAAACCCTCGACAGGGAAGTATAGTAAAAGGCACAGCCCTCTTCATTCATAGAAGGTGTGAAATGTGAGGCGTGTACTGTTAGGACAGCAGACAATGGCTCTAAAAGGCATGCATTCCGTGGCGTTATAAAGGGTTGGTGGGAGGAGAATAAAAGATGGGACACATTGTGGGAGAGAGGGGTAGAGACTAGAGTGCAAGCTTTCGAACAAGGCTGCTGAAGATTTGCCATGCCTTCTGCAACATTTAACAAAGGGTTAGCATCTTGCTCGGTGCCACATAGCTTTGAGAAGTCTCAGGCCTCAGTCTTGGCAAAACTAAGTGACTGTACGGAGGGCGGCCCATTTCAAGCACCGTGGAAAACCCAGAACATGTCAAGGACAGCACCACTTTAAATATGATATTTTTCAGGAAATATGTTCAACAATGGCCGGGTCATCAATAAAATTTTGGGCGCAGCACATGAATGGATGTAGACTACTTTGATGTACACGGATGTGCTGCGGTGCTTGCTATTGTTAAAGAGGTACACAGCTGCCCAGTTCTATAAGCACAAAGGACAGTGGTAGGCACGTAATCATTAAACGTGTGTGCCATTGACAGGTAAGATTACATGGTTTCATTGTGTCCTTCTCTACAGCAGTGCAGGATAAAAAGATAGACATCCCCTCACGTACTAAGGATGAGGAGGAGGAGGAGGTGGGGGTGGGGGAGCTTTCGGGGTCAATAGGAGTGGTCTGGGTGATGCCAGGCAGCACTTGTTGAATTGGCGGGATAGAGTATTGGAGAGAGTGGAGCAGAGGCTCTGTGTATTCTTGGAGAGACACCATAACTGAAACATGTGATGGGTAGAAGGTTTAGAAGTATTCCTAGCCATTGGTGTTCCTCTGGCCAAGCTTCCACATTGTTGTTTTTTCGCCTCAGTTCAGAATCACAGAAGTGGCCAGTAATATCAAAAGTAGTATTAAAACTGCCACCAATTGGAGCAGTAGAGCCGACACTGCTAGGCCATGTCCCCTCTGCCCTTGTTGGGTCTCATCTGTGAAGTGAAATTTGGTTCACTATCGTCCAACGATCTGGACATATCCTCTCTTAGGAAGAATTCACATTTCTGTGCTAATTCCCTTCAACCTTAGAGACCCACAGCTCTTTTTCTGAACTTTAGAACTTTTTAATTGTAACCCTGGAGGGAGCGAGAGCGTTTCTAACTCTCTGATATGTTTTGACCTGATTTGGATTATGTGTTTCAGCTGTTTTTGGAGTCTGACAAGCTCCATAGGCATCTACCTTTTGTATGGTGGCACACAGCACCTTCAGTGCAGTGTCACAGAGAAATCCCTTAGATTTCTCCTAAAGTTTAAATACGTTTTCTTGTGTGAACTACAGTTCCCAAGAATAGTAAAGTGAAATTAATGTTACTTAACTTTTCTTTTTGTAAGCCCAGCAGACACCATTTTATGTGGAGTGCTGGGGGGTTACCTAGTAGCCCCTTATCCTACATTTTCATGTAACATTTTTATGTCAACCTCACCATTTTAAATGGCTGGTGGCAGCGGTTAAATTTAAATGTTCCTACCATTGTGCTTTTTTTAATGGAGGCTGAATCCTCAGCTGCAGTACAGCACCCATGGGTGACCATTTCGTCAAAATGGCCTGGTCTTCTTTTTTCACAATTTTCTGTTTGAGCTGTCTTTCTTGAGGTTTGAGCCCTTTGTTCCTTTTGCTTCAGTTCTGAAACCCACCTCTGACTTCAGTGTGTCTGGAAAGACAGGATGGGAGGGAGGTTCCCGAAATTCCCCTGTCCTTTGTCTCTAGGAGTGCCTGATTGCAACCAGTCCTGATTGGCTGACAGCCTAGGCTGTGCATGAATGGGAGAAACAAGCTTAAAAGGCGAGGGCTTTGGGACTAGAGGCAGAGTCGACAACTGAGAGAAATACCTGGCAAACAAACTGTGAACGAAGCTTGCTACATCCTCCTTGACCTTTGAATTGCCCGGTGAAGCCCTGCTCCTGTGCTGAAACTCCTTTTTCAATTCAACAGAGAAGCTCCGGAAGGGACTTCTTCTTCCCTTGGTTAGCGTGACCAACTAAACCCGAGACGTACTGCACTGGACCATCTTCCCTGACTGACTGTACCTCTTTGCTGCTGCAAGAACCAAATGCCAGGGATCGAGTAATCCATTGTCGATGTCATGAGGCAAATCAGGCAGGTCAGAAAACACAGAGTAGCAGGCACAATGGGGGGCCAGAATCACAGTAGGCGCCATGTTTGTCCCTCCTGCAGGTGTACCAGACACTTTAATCCAGCACGTAGCAGCATAAAACTCAAAACAAGGCCAAATGGTGGAAAAGACCACATTTCCCAGCAGCCCCAGTGGCTCCCACACACAAGAGACAGAGCCCAAAGAGCATATAAACCCTCTTGGCAACGACTAGACCAATGCCCTGGCATGCACTTGTCGGGGTAATTTCCCGGGGGTCGGCAGGCCCGTCCGCGGACCTCTGGAATTGGGGAGGCCCCAACTCCTCCTGCGTCCCAAAGGAGTATGAGGCACACACAAGAGCAAAGATTTACTGCTGTTTATTGCACAAAACAGACAGGGACAGGTTCTCGGATCACAGGTACCCCGGAAACGTCTCATTCGTGGTCGGCTCGCAGGCCCTTTTTCTAACCGGATGACGCAACTATGTGTGTCATCTGGGAAAACTAACCCCTAAACCTAACGCTATCTCGGGTTGGCTCCCCGAGTGGTAGGGTCAGTATTGACCCGTATAGAAGAAAAGGTTATTGGTAGAGAAGGGGTCAGGTGGTACGCTTGGGTTGTCCCTAATAGTTGCTGCATGAGAATTGAATTAGTGATTGGCTAAACTATAGTGGCATCAGTGGTTAGCCCCTTGTATTCTGATTGGTTCACCCGTGAGCCCCCAAGCCTGGGACCATCACTGTTCCCAGCTCGTGGTGTACCTGGTGTTGGCAACAATGTATGAATATGTGTCAGTGGCGGACAATGGACAAGTCTGACTACTGGCTGTTGGGTGTTCCTTTCCCATCGCTGTCGGTGTCCAGCTTGTCACTTCGTTGTTGCAGTCTGTGTCCCAGATGTGAGACCCCAGAGCTTCTCTGGTCATTGGGTCTTGGCATCATATCAGGTCGGCATGGTCACGTGTTGGGAGACCGTGGCTGGAGCAGAATTATGGGTGTTTGATTTGTATTTCGGCTCTGAGGATCATTTAGCAGTGGCAGGTGTAACCTTGGCGCGGGAAGCGCAGCGTGTAAATTGCAACTTCGTGGCCATGGCTGTGGGGCTCTCGTCGGGGTTCGTTCTGCATTATCAGCATTTTGCAGCATTGTCTGAGCTGCTCCGGCCTGGGGACTCTGGTTTGCGGCCTACTTTGGCCTAGCTCATGGGTGGTGGTATACAGTCCATAATACGGGGGTCGCGAGGGGTGACATGGGTTCTTATGCACTAGTTCATATACAGGGCTACATCTTCATGGTTTTGATAGCAAGGAAGCGTCTGCAAGCATATACACGAGCTCTTCTGGCGTCTTGCATTTCTGCGGTGCTGTAGTTGGCCTCTGTGAAAAATACAACGATACATATGTGAGTGTGAGTGGTCCTCTATGTCATAGCACTCAGTATGTTCTTTGTGTGGGTTGGTGTGTGTCTGATCCATGTGCTTGGTGGCACATGTGTTCTTGCCCGCTGGCTATGTCGTCATAGCATCTCTAACGATGGTGATATTTGTGAGTGATGTCTAATCGAGTTGGTCCATATGGTCGGTGTCAGCTCCACCCGAGGTCCCAGCCCGAGGTTGGGATGATGCACAGCTTGCCTGTGTGTGTGGGGAATGGCCACGGTGGATCTTGACGTCCGGGGCGGCAGTGAGAGGGTTGAATTCCTCCCACGGTGGGTGCTTAGGTCGTGACGTCATAGGCCATGGTCTGGACGAGAATCGGGGGAAGGGATCATCCCATTTTCCCTCTTCAGTCCCCCCTCTGGTTGACTTGTCGACCACAAAATGATCCACACTCTTATCTCCTCGTACTCGCCATACCATTGTTATTCCTGCCAAGTGTCTGTACCGGTCCACATGGTCTTCAAATGACCAGTACATATATACACATCCACCACCGCGCTTGCAAAAACCCATTTCCCAACATAGCTTTTCGGGTTTCTTGGATTCTCAACTTTAATGGATGGTGGGTACAAGTCTGCTTCTGCTATCTGTTGGCGTAGTCGTTCACGTTCCTTGATGATGATGACTGTGTGTTTGACGTCTTCAGCTGGCATTAGGACGTGCATGCCGATCATTTCCTCAGCAGTGCGCTTCGATCCAGTCCTCCATAGCTTTATCCCCATCAGAGAAGCCATTCCCAGAATCACACATCCTGCCACAACCTTGAGGCCATCTGAGAGCCATGATGGCATCCACGACCAGATTTACGAAAACCAGCTACCATCCTTCACTCCCTTTGCTTCCTCTTCCATCTTTTCGTGCATCTTGACCAGCTGTGCTACTGCTGCAGATAACGTACCTTTGTCCTTGTCGTTTGCAGCAATGAACGTGCAACATGAACTTCCAATTTTTGCACAAACGCCTCCTTCCATTTCTGTCAGAAGCTCCAGCACATATCTGTTCTGTAGGGCCACCATTCTGATCGCCCTTAATTCTTCCTTTATCACGTTGAATCTGTTAACTGTGGAGTTAATCATCATCATTAGCTCCCATCTTGTTATTTGTAGCCATTTTGCATTTGCATACGCCTGTATACCTGGATGTATGATGGAGGAAAAGAACATTGCCGCTCTGCTAAATAGCCTGTGTGCTGGTGGAATGTCACTCAGGGCTATTTCTGACTTTCCCCACAGGTAATTTCCTGTCAGTAGTTCTTCTTGTATTTTTACTCTGGGTAAGTGTGCAGTGCCGCTCTGTGACTTGCTTTCTATCATCTTCAGTGATCTTTTCTTCCTTTTGTTCCCTTCGTCCATCTTAGGGAAGTTCTCCATGTTGACGTGCTTTTGTGGTACTACTAGTGATGGTACGTTGATGTGTACCATAGTGCACACTCCATTCCATAACTGTGCCAAGCTGTTGTATGCTTTGGCTCCACAGGCCCAATAGTGGTCCATCAATAATGCTGTTCCCGCACCCCCGACAGGAAGCTTGATCGTTCTCTTGCATCCTTCATTCGTCCTAACATCAATTTCTCCATCATGCTGGTAACACAATGTGGGTGCTGTAAGGGGGATTATTGTTATGGGTTCTTCTTCTTTATCTAACCATGTTACCAATGCTGCACTCTTTGACCATTCCTTGTAGCATTTGTCCTTCTCTTCTTGCACTGTCATCACAGATGATTTTGCCAACATCAAGGGTTTACTTCCAACAACTCCATCCACCCATCCGTTCTTTGTGCATACTTTGCCATATATTAGTATTAGTGGCCTCTCCCAGAACCCTGGTTCACCTCCAATCTCTCTTGCGCTCCACTGGTACGGTAGGTAGCTCAGTGTAACCTCTTTTATTTCTCCTTTGTCGGGTATATCTGTTATGTACTGGAGTCCTTCGGTCAGCTGCCAGGAATTGTCAAACATTGGTAGTGTTTTGATGAAGTTGTCTTCGTAGGGGTATGTGGACCATGATTTCCATCTTAGTGTTGCACTTTTACCTTGAAATCGTCCTTGTGTTTGAAACAACGCTAAATATAACAGGCATTCTACAGTTGTTGCAGGTACTTCAGTTGCCACAAATGTTCTTGAGGCGCTCATGGCGTATGGGATCAACGAGCAAACATAGCAGTTGTTCGTTGTCATGTCCTTACCAATTTTGATCATGTGCTTGTACCAGATGTTGTTGGAGACGTGTGCGGATTCTGTGAGACATGTGTCCATCCCATGTACATCAATAGAAACACTACATTTATCCCTCCTTATGTTGGACCCCGTGCTACTTGTACCACCTGACACATGCTCCTTGCAGCCATGGTAGGGGAAATGTTAGTAGTGGGAGATGCTGTCACATAAAAAGCATAGTAGGCCTGCCAGACAGTGGCAGTAATCAGACCAGTGGCAAAAAATATCCCTAACATCTTTATTACAGTTGCTATTACCACTGGCTTTTTCCTCTTACCTTTGCTGTGGTCCTGCAGCTACTTTACTTTTAGATGATATAGGTGCCCACCTGAAAATCTCTCAAAATGTGCGTTATTACTGTTAGTACTTTTTATTCAAGCCCTGCGTATCAAGTGGTCGTTCAATGCCCAGGCGAAAAGCTCTTCCCACGCTTTCCTTACCGTCCTATTTCTAAAAAGAAGTTAAAGCTGCGTGGAGGTGGGGAAACTAGCATACTATTAGCATTATAATAGATGTGTATTCTCCGTGGTTTTAAGTATTGTGGCCTTTTTATAATGTATACAAATTGGTGTGACAAGGATTCTGGGATATCGTCTGTGGGCAGCATTTACCCCAGGGCAGTGGCGGATGTTCCTTGTCATTCACTTACATATACAATAACAATGCACAATACCTGCATGTGCAAAAAGAGAAGAGAGCATGCACGTGTTTACACAGTGTGGTGTATATTGCAGATTCCTTTGACAATGTTCTTCTTTAACTGGTGGCTGGTGGGTGTTAATTTTTAGTTAACCTTATTTATTTTGATGTTCTTAATTTACTGTTCTGGTAAAATGGCATACTTTTTCTGGGATCCCGTAATTATGGGGTGGGCTCTCGTTGGCTGATCGGTTGTGTCTTTTGGGGTATCTGGCGCTTGTGCTGATTCATTGTTGTCAGTTGTCGTTGCTAAAGCATTGGCCCCTTCGCTGAGATGAGGGCAGGTTTGTGCTTTGTAGGGCTTAATGTTGTGAATGTGTGTCCACATTTCCTTGTCATGGAGTTTCACAGCTCTAGGGGCTACCCTCTGCACTATATGGGGCCCTGTGAATCTAGGGGCATTCCACTTTCTCGGATAGTTCTTTAGAAGAACTTCATCTCCTTCTTTCACTGTCCACTGTGCAGTCAGTTCCTGCTCCTCGTTGGTTGCTTCTCCCTGTTGGTTATTCTTCGACCCGCCCTGTGTCCGTTGGATCTGTTGAGAGATGAAAGCGGCACTAGTAATCAACTAAGAGCCATTCTTGTGCATTTCTTCACCAAAAACAGTACTTGTATTATTACAATCACTCATTGCTCTTGATGGTGGTGTGAGTGAGAGGTGCATCTGGCATCTGCTCACCACTTCATGGGGTTTGAGGTGGTGGGCCGAACCTGGTCTATTTCTTATCTCAAACAGGGCCAGGGGGAGGCAGTACAGCCAACTCGTTTTGGTTGTTTGCTGGATTTTTGCTATTTCCTCTTTTAGGAGACCGTTGAGGTGTTCACAGACGCCATTAGCTTGTGGGTGATACACACAGGCACACGTATGCTTTATTCCTAGGAGGGCAGTTACGTGTTGGAATAATTCATTGGCAAAGTGAGGACCATTGTCTGACCTCAGTACTTTGCAAACTCCCCACCTCGCAATACCTCCCTTATAAGAATTAAGCTGCTCTGAATGTGTCTGCATGGGAGCACGGACTGGCCTCGATCCACCATGAAAATGAGCAAACTACTACAATCATGTAACTGTATCCTTGACAGATGACAGATGACGAAATGAAATACCTACAACCATCACACCCTAGAATGCCAACAATCTATTTTTTGCCTAAAATCCACAAGATGTTTAACTCCATACCAGAAGGACGCCCAATACCGAGTGGGATAGGATGGACAATGGAACCTTTTAACAAATACATCAACAACGTCTTGTCACCTGAAGTACCTAAGATACCAACCTTTTTACGTGATACAATGCACACCCTTCTAATCTTGCAGGATATTGTGTGGAACAAAGACTACACTCTGGTGACTCTGGATGTTAAAGCCCTCTACACATCTATAGACCATGGATTTGCCCTCAAGGCCATTGATTTTGCCTTTACAAAAACATCAGCCTCATTTTGGTCACATTTGGAACTCACAAAAGAATTTCTAGAATTTTCACTGACCAACACTATCTTCATTTTCGATCAACAGTACTACAGGCAAACAAAAGGCATAGCCATGGGGGCTACATATGCACCCTCGATGGCAAACTTATTTATGCACCACTATGAACAAGTACATGCCTTCACCAACCACGACTTAAACAAACTGATCCATATGTGGAAGAGATACATTGACGATATCCTTATGATCTGGAGTGGAACAAATGAAGAACTTGAGTCATTCAAACGCTATCTGAATGAAAACAACTTTGGCATCGAACTAACAGGATCTTCAAGTAAGGAGAGCATGGACTTCTTGGATATCACGATTACACCAGTTGGCACAGAGCTAATGACCTCAACGTATAGAAAACCGACGGAAGTCAACTCAGTCTTGCAAGCATCCAGCTGCCACAAGAAATCTGTGATCAACAATATCCCTAAAGGCGAATTCCTCCGAGCCAAAAGGAACTGCAGTACCCGGCCAGCATTTGGAAACGAATGTACAACACTTAGCAGACGTTTCCTTGAGAGAGGTTACCCGGAAGAATCAAAACAAGCAGCCATAACTATGGCCAACAGCAGAGAACGTAGCACACTCTTAACTCCTAAGGCACACACCAGCAAACAGGCAATGAATGACAGCCCTATACGATACATTACGCAGTACTCCTTTGATAGCCATCAGGTTCAGAAGATCCTGAGAAGACATTGGCATATCTTATCAAAAGATGAGGACATCAAAGCATGGATCCCAGACAAGCCGATCCTAACCTCTACCAAGGCAAGAACACTCAAAAACATCCTCAGTCCATCATATATGGTGCCTATCACGAAACCAGATGGCAACTGGCTCACCAGCAACAATCCAGTGGGCTTCTACAAATGTGGAAGCTGCGCCATGTGTAAATTCGCTACAACGACCAAGACCTTGACTTTCAGTACCTCTGCCACCGATACAATCAGACAATACATCAACTGTAAATCCAAATATGTGGTTTATGCTATTAACTGTGGATGTAATCGCAAATATATTGAGAGTACTATAAGAGAACTCAGAACAAGGATCAGGGAACATCTTAATTCCCTACATTCCCAGGACACCAGATATCCACTGGCCTTACACTGGCAGGAAAAACACCAGTGGGACAACAAGGAAGATATCACCTTTGTGGGACTGGAAAAAATATCAACGGATATAAGAAGTGGAGATAGAGAACTCCAACTACGCCAGAAGGAAGCAAAGCTGATATGCAAATACCGCGCCGTCACTTTTGGACTAAATAGTGACCATGATTTCCATGTGTTTTTGTAAATATGGATACATAAACCTGTAAGGCCTATCTTAACCTAACATGTAGTAGCAAATACCTGATAAAAATCCCTCCATCTCCTAATGCTACAGCTAGCCCTCACTTACACCTGCCCAACCATTCCTACTATTGCAGTCCTGCTCATCCAACCATCTAGGTGGGCACCACCTCTGGGCCACCACATTATTGCCCGTCCTGCCAACAGCCAGAGGGGACACTCGCATTTGTTTTCCCCCTCCTCCACTCCCCTTACCGTTGCCTCTAACACACACATCCTATCCAACCTCATCAACTCTCAGTGATATACCCCCTTTTAGTTTGCAGCTAACCATGCTGCCATGAACATACCATGGTACTTGCTTAACACTGTAGGCTCTCGCCTCAAACTACTCAATCAGATAAGTCCATCTGTTTACATAGGGCAATCTCCCCTTCATCCAGACAAATCTTTCACTTTCATTGTCTGACGCTACACGAGCCAGTTTCCAACCCGCGGGCTCTGCCCTTGGACCAATCATGTGGCTCGTGGCACCAACCAATCCACACCCTGGTTCCTTTTAATCCCAGAAGCCGCGCGGCTATCATTCACACTGCTTTCCAGAGAAACGCTCGCCTGACCACAGCACGCCGAACCCGTCTAATGGTGAGTTCCCTTACCAGACGCAACTCCACAGGCCATTTCACCTTGGTCACCTGCCTTAATGCAGCAAGCTCACAATCACGCAGGTCGCTTGATCGCCATGAATGCTAGCCAACCCCCCCGACCGCATGCATGGTGTTGTCTCACAACACCACGCTTAGGCACTGTCCACCACCATGGTTCTCACTGCAAAGCCTAACAGGCAACTCAGGACATTACAATCAACTTGCTCACATTCCTCATGAGCTGCATTCCAGGCAGCTGCAATTAAATTCATATTCAATCAAAATAAAGAATAATTCTTCCAAAAGAACGAGTAATTTGTTCGCCCCGTGAGTGACACCCGTTTGAAACTACTGCTCCTGACAAGCAACTTATGACTGGGCATTGTTCCCCCCCTTCTTCTCTCATCCCCTTCAACAATCACGCCATTTCCTTCAAACATCACTGAATTCCCAAGATTCAGCCTCCCTGGACATTTCTCCTATGTGCCCACTTGGGAACAGGCACTTTTTTATGTGCCGCTCACGACACTTTCCAACCTTGGCTATACGCACCGCCAGCCTTTCGCTCGCCTACAGGGAGCCCACCGACTGCCTAACCCTTGATCCTTGACTGCACTGTCTTGCCTCCAACCACCTGCGCACATCCCAATTCATCTGTCTAACAGGCAACCCTCACGCAGTCCTACTGAGGACACCAACCTATCCACTTGTATGACAATTGTCCATGGGTCCTTGCAATGGTTAGAACCCTGTCTATCTACCTTTCAGAACGGCCATCGTGCCCCCATGGCGCCCTTATCTGGGAGAACCAGTCTACAACAATTTGGAGCCCACCCCCTAACTCAAATGGATAAGACTCTTTATTTTCACTCTATTAGCTTGCCATACCATTTTTCTTGGCTCCCCAATTCAACTAACTTACTCTCATGTTCCTTACTTTTCCTTGGTACATCGTCCATTACTCTCTCTTAATTGTTGTAATCATGCATTCCATTCTTTTCTAAAATGTTACTATTACTTGTCTGCCACTAAATTCACCCTGTCACCACCACTCACGATCACCAACATGCCAACTACCTATTTCTCTTGCCATAATGTAATTTTACTTTCCATGACTTAAACTACGTATCAATGTATGCATATTGGATTGAATACAAATATCATGAACACAATTGGGCCTCACAATGTCACTTCACTGTGTGTATCACTTCACCATCAATTAATTTCACAAAACACAGCCTTGAAAAAGACTTAGGTTGAAACGCGTGTCGGCCGTGTAGCGATTTACCATGTCAAAAACTGCCATTCATTTCCATTATGATGTTTTCATTGGTGCTAACTAACCATGAAATAAACAACCAAACGAATGACAAAGACCTGACTCGACCATATGTCTAAATTAATTCGCTTAACAGCGACCACTGGATCATCATATCCCACCAGCGCCTAAACTGATCCACAAGTTTGTCATCCCCACAATTCGTCTATAACTAATGAGAACCCCGGAGTTGGTTCCCAGACAAACCAGGAACAAGGCTGCAGGCTTAATTCAGGAACAACGAAGGAAGAGGTGCGCAGGAGAAAAGGGAGTCCCGCCATCAATAACTCCATCAATGCAATAACTTTAACTCAGGGACCAGATCCCCCACAGCAGCTGGGCCAACATGGCAGATTATCTAGAATCAAGGAAAACTGACACCAAGAATCTCTTCTCTGCAAAAGGATCCACAGTGCATGCATTCCCACTCACTCCAAGGGCACCGGATAACCTGAGGCAGCAATTTGTTAAACTCGAAAGACTTTGTACCAAGGAAATTAACCCATTCTGGGAGAGATTTACCCTCCAAACTTACCTGGAACAAGAGAAAATCCCAAGGGGTTTACAAATCATTATTTTCCCGGACTTACTGACCCAGAGGACGCCGACCTTGCGGCCAAATGGGAAGAAAACCTCATTATGGGGTCTAAAATAATGATGGAACTACTCCTGGAACATCCTGACAGAGCACATGGGAGACTAGTAACACAGATAGATCAACTAAAAAATGACATTGAATCTAGCAACTCTCCCACAACAACAAAAGAGAAAAATTACAAAATCATGTATGAAATATTACTAAACCACCAAGACGAGGTCAAAATCAGGAAATGCAGACAATTTGCAAGGGATGAAAGAGATTACCAAGACAATAGAGTCTCACCTTTCAACCAAAATTCGACAACATACAGGGAAATAACTCCAAAGACAGTTCCGCAGCCAGCTCTCCGGCAACATCTGACGCGGACAGTGAACCAGAACAAGAAACTGAAGACAATGAAGAGTGTGACCAAGCACTGGATACGCCACAAGCAGAGACTGCAGGGACAGCACCCCGCACTGAAAAGGAAGGGGCTGCACCAAGATTGTCTAGACAACATGAGCTAAGCAGAAGTATTGGATATAACTTCCTTGACGAAATTCACGCTACAGAAAGGAACCCGAGCCCCACAGCAGCAGCAACAACAACAACAACAACGAAGCAACAAACAAGTCCATTTTTTAGACCCTACCCGGGGAAACGTACCACCAAGATTAGAACCAAGAGAGGCAAGAGAGCGGGGACCAATAAACGCCCAAGAACTAGAAAGCGCTATCAGACTCACAAGATCCAAAACACAGCTACAGCAACAAACACCAAGGTAACATACTTAGTGACAAATTTCTCCAAATACATCCTGTCAGAGCATGACTCAGAAATCCTAAACAAGGGTCTCTCCTTTGTCCCAGCGAAGCACACCAACTATGTGAATGCCCAGATCGACCTTTTGAAATACATCAGGAAACTCAAACTCAAGAAATTCTTCTCAAAACAAGTCAAGTGGAAACAACCAACACCTGTAACAGTACCACTGAGTACCCTAGATATGGAACATCTAGAATGCACCCATCTTTTGACAACCCTTGATTATTCGCCTTCCAAGGAAATGCAGACCATGTACCAGACCATGCAAGAATTGGACATTGAGGAAAGCAATTTGAAAATACCGGAAATGAAATTAAAATCCAAATTCACCCCCAATCTACAACGTGACAATGCAATAGATATTTTCCATCTGGCGGTCACAAGAGACCTCCAAGCATTACAGGACCGCATGAGAAGGATCCGCTCAAGAGGAGAACATAACATTACCAGCCAGGGACGACTCGCACTCATTAGATTACAAGAAAACCACGAAATCGTAATCAAGGAAGCTGACAAGGGTGGCAACGTGGTCTTAATGGACAGATCTGACTACGTTAAAATGGCCCTCACCCATCTAACTACACCAGGTTGCTATAACATCATAAGTAAGAACCCGACGAATGACATCACAGTGGAAGCCAACAGCCTGCTTTCCAAATGGCACAAACGTGGACTCCTGTCAGATGACAAAATGAAATACCTACAACCATCACACCCTAGAATGCCGACAATCTATTTTTTGCCTAAAATCCACAAGATGTTTGACTCCATACCAGAAGTACACCCAATACTGAGTGGGATAGGATGGACAACGGAACCTTTTAACAAATACATCAACAACGTCTTGTCACCTGAAGTACCTAAAATACCAACCTTTTTACGTGATACAATGCACACCCTTCTAATCTTGCAGGATATTGTGTGGAACAAAGACTACACTCTGGTGACTCTGGATGTTAAAGCCCTCTACACATTTATAGACCATGGATTAACCCTCAAGGCCATTGATTTTGCCTATACAAAAACATCAGCCTCATTTTGGTCACATTTGGAACTCACAAAAGAATTTCTAGAATTTTCACTGACCAACACTATCTTCATTTTCGATCAACAGTACTACAGGCAAACAAAAGGCATAGCCATGGGGGCTACATATGCACCCTCGATGGCAAACTTATTTATGCACCACTATGAACAAGTACACACCTTCACCAAGCACGACTTCAACAAACTGATCCACATGTGGAAGAGATACATTGATGATATCTTTATGATCTGTAGTGGAACAAACAAAGAACTTGAGTCATTCAAACGCTATCTGAATTAAAACAACTTTGGCATCGAACTAACAGGATCTTCAAGTAAGGAGAGCATCGACTTCTTGGATATCACGATTACACCAGTTGGCACAGAGCTAATGACCTCAACGTATAGAAAACCGACGGAAGTCAACTCAGTCTTGCACGCATCCAGCTGCCACAAGAAATCTGTGATCAACAATATCCCTAAAGGCGAATTCCTCCGAGCCAAAAGGAACTGCAGTACCCGGCCATCATTTGGAAACGAATGCACAACACTTAGCAGACGTTTCCTTGAGAGAGGTTACCCGGAAGAATCAATACAAGCGGCCATAACTATGGCCAACAGCAGAGAACGTAGCACACTCTTAACTCCTAAGGCACACACCAGCAAACAGGCAACGAATGACAGCCCTATACGATATATATCCCAGTACTCTAGTGATAGCCATCAGGTTCAGAAGATCCTGAGAAGACATTGGCATGGATCCCAGACAAGCCGATCCTAATCTATACCAAGGCAAGAACACTGAAAAACATCCTCAGTCCATCATTTATGGTGCCTATCACGAAACCAGATGGCAACTGGCTCACCAGCAACAAACCAGTGGGCTTCTACAAATGTGGAAGCTGCTCCATGTGTAAATTCACCACAACGACCAAGACCTTGACTTTCAGTACCTCTGACACCCATACAATCAGACAATACATCAACTGTAAATCCAAATATGTGGTTTATGCTATTAACTGTGGATGTAATCGCAAATATATTGGGAGTACTATAAGAGAACTCAGAACAAGGATCAGGGAACATCTTAATTCCCTACATTTCCAGGACACCAGATATCCACTGGCCTTACACTGGCAGGAAAAACACCAGTGGGACAACAAGGAAGATATCACCTTCGTGGGACTGGAAAAAATATCAACGGATATAAGAGGTGGAGATAGAGAACTCCAACTACGCCAGAAGGAAGCAAAGCTGATATGCAAATACTGCGCCGTCACATTTGGACTAAATAGTGACCATGATTTCCATGTGTTTTTGTAAATATGGATATATAAACCTGTAAGGCCTATCTTAACACAACATGTAGTAGCAAACACCTGATAAAAATCCCTCCATGTCCTAATGCTACAGCTAGCCTTCACTTACACCTGCCCAACCATTCCTACCATTGCAGTCCTGCTCATCCAACCATCTAGGTGGGCACCACCTCCGGTCCACCACCTTATTGCCCGTCCTGCCAACAGCCAGAGGGGACACACGCAATTGTTTTCCCCCTCCTCCCCTCCCCTTACCGCTGCCTCTATCACACACATCCTATCCAACCTCATCAACTCTCAGTGATATACCCCCTTTTAGTTTGAAGCTAACCATGCTGCCATGAACATACCATGGTACTTGCTTAACACCGTAGGCTCTGGCCTCAAACTACTCAATCAGTTCAGTCCATCTGTTTACATGGGGCAATCTCCCCTTCATCCAGCCAAATCTTTCACTTTCATTGTCTGACGCTACACAAGCCAGTTTCCAACCCGCGGGCTCTTCCCTTGGACCAATCATGTGGCTCTGGCACCAACCAATCCACACCCTGGTTCCTTTTAATCCCAGAAGCCGCGCGGCTATCATTCACACGGCTTTCCAGAGAAACACTCGCCCGACCACAGCACACCGAACCCGGCTAACAGTGAGTTCCCTTACCAGACGCAACTCCACAGGCCATTTCCCCTTGGTCACCTGCCTTAATGCAGCAAGCTCACAATCACCCATGTCGCTTGATCGCCATGAATGCTAGCCAACTCCCCCGACCGCATGCATTGTGTTGTCTCACAACACCATGCTTAGGCACTGTCCACCACCATGGTTATCACTGCGAAGCCTAACAGGCAACTCAGGACATTACAATCAACTTGCTCACATTCCTCATGAGCTGCATTCCAGGCAGCTGCAATTAAATTCATCCCCGTGAGTGACACCCGTTTGAAACTACTGCTCCTGACAAGCAACTTATGACTGGGCATTGTCCCCCCCCCCCTTCTTCTCTCACCCCCTTTAACAATCACGCCATTACCTTCAAACATCCCTGAATTCCCAAGATTCAGCCTCCCTGGACTTTTCTCCATATACGCCCACTTCGGAACAGGCACCTTTATATGTGCCGCTCACAACACTTTCCAACCTTGGCTATACGCACCGCCAGCCTTTCGCTCGCCTGTCTTGCCTCCAACCACCTGCGCACATCCCAATTCATCTGTCTAACAGGCAACCCTCACGCGGTCCTACTGAGGACACCAACCCATCCACTTGTATGACAATTGTCCATGGGTCCTTGCAATGGCTAGAAACCTGTCTATCTACCTTTCAGAATGGCCATCGTGCCCCTCTGGCGCCCTTCTCTTGGAGGACCAGTCTACAACAATTTGGAGCCCACCCCCTAACTCAAATGGTTAAGACTCTTCATTTTCACTCTATTAGCTTGCCATACCATTTCTCTTGGCTCCCCAATTCAATTATATACTCTCATTTTCCTTCCTCCTCCTTCGTACATCGTCCATTACTCTCTCTTAATTCTTGTAATCATGCATTCCATTCTTTTCTAAAATGTTACTATTACTTGTCTGCCACTAAATTCACCCTGTCACCACCACTCACGATCACCAACATGCCAACTACCTATTTCTCTTGCCATAATGTAATTTTACTTTCCATGACTTAAACTACATATCAATGTATGCATATTGGATTGAATATAAATATCATGAACACAATTGGGCCTCACAATGTCACTTCACTGTGTGTATCACTTCACCATCAATTAATTTCACAAAACACAGCCTTGAAAAAGACTTAGGTTGAAACGCGCGTCGGCTGTGTAGCGATTTACCATGTCATAAAATGCCATTCATTTCGATTATTATGTTTTCATTGGTGCTAACTAACCATGAAATAAACAACCAAATGAATGACAAAGACCGGACACGACCATATGTCTAAATTATTCGATTAACAGCGACCACTGGATCATCATATCCCACCAGCGCCTAAACTGATCCACAAGTTTGTCATCCCCACAATGAATGTATCCTTGACATATGTTGATCATGTCGACGTAGTCAATGTGTAGGTGCAGAAAGGGTCCTTCAGGCCGGGGTATTGTACCTTTGATCACTTGCAGCGTGTGACCGGCTGTTTATTGCTGACATGTGAGGCAATTGCTAATGAAATTTGCAACGTGTGAGTTTAGCTCGGGGCAGAAACATGATTCTTTTATTCGTGCTGCAATTACCTCTTTCCCTGTGTGCATGGGATGGTGTATTTGGGCCAGAGATGTTTTCAGTGGGGCCAGGGGCATCACAAATTTCCCTGTATTGTTCTGTCGCCATAGTGCATCTGCGGGGGACATGGTGCATCCTCTTTTGTACCCACAGTTCCTTTTCCGCCATTGGTGCTGCTGCCTGCAGCTCCATAATCGGTGTCTCTGGGATGTGTGTGTACCCATCCTTCATTAACATCTGTCTTACCCCCCCTTATCTTTTTGTTTTTCTGGGAGGTTCCATGTCTCGCCAAAGTACACAGCATATTTTGCATGTGCGTCTGCTGTTTCATTACCTCTTGATATTGGATCGTCACCATTAGTGTGTGCCTGACACTTCACCAGGGCTACCTCTGCTGGGTAATTTATTACTTCTATTAGTTCACCCAGTAGGAGAGCATGTTGTACAGGAGTACCATCTGCTCTTCTGAATTCTCTTCTTTGCCACTTTATTAATCCTGAATGTACTGTTGACGTAACATATGCACTGTCAGAGTATATAGTTACTTGTTTCTCATTGCTTTCTTCTAAGGCCAGAATGAGCGCTACTAGTTCTGCTTCTTGCGCTGAGTAGTGCTGGGGTAACTTGACACATTTTACTGGTACGTATGTCCAGTCTTTCCTCAATCGCACTACTGCAGCTCCAGTCCTTCTTATTCCATCACTTTGAACAATAGTTGATGACCCATTGATGTACATTATCTCACCCCCTCTAGGGCATTCTCTTCTACTTTTCTGGTACACAAGTCGAATTCAATCGCATGTACACAGTCATGTGCATACTCTCCATTTTCCACTTCCTCTGCTATAAATCGTGCTGGATTGACATTACTGCAATTTACTATTTTCAGCTCAGGTCTAGACAGGATAATCTCATACCATGTGGCTCTTCGGGTAGTCAGTGTGGATTTTGGCTTATTTACAATTGCAAAGAGGGTGTGTTTCACGTACAGTGTGGTGGAGCATCCCATGGTGATTGAGGAGGACTTTTCTACTGCAAATGCTGCTGCAGCTAGGCTCTGTGCCCACGGGAAGTGTCCCATCATTACAGGATCCAAATGGCCACTGTAAAATGCCACTGGTTTGTGTCCCATGCTTGTCTTTTGTGTTAGCACTGCTTTCATTACTACACTATCACAATGTGAGAAGATGTAGAATGCCTCTTCATAATTAGGGGTACCTAGTACTAGTGCCGTTGAAATGGCGTGTTTGAGCTGCATCAGTCATTTCTATTGTCCACCTCAAATTCCTTGCCCCACTCTGTGCCTCCCTGAGGGCCTCTAGCAGTGGTCATTTGTATGAACTGTAATCAAAGACCCATGCTCTAAAGTAGTTGCATAGACCAAGAAATTGCTTCCCTTACTGTCTGCGGCTGTGGTGTATTCTTTATTACTTGTGCCCTTTGTGGTGCAATGTTCCTTAGCTTTTGTGAAATGATCTGCCCGATATAAAGCACTTGTTCTTGACAGTACTGCAGTTTCCCCTTGTCAACCTTTTATCCTTTCTCAGCCAGCACTGTGAGCATCTTTACAGTGTCCCTCCTGCACTTTTCCTCGGTGGTGCTGCAGATGATTATGTCATCTACATATTGCAGCACCATGCTTTCCAGCTCTATGTTTCCTGGGTCCATTTGTATTACTCTGTTAAAGATGGATGGTGACTCACAGTATCCTTGGGGTAGTCTAGTGTGTTTCCACTTTGTGTTGCGTTATGTGAAACCTGTTAAATCTTGCAAATCAGGGTGCAGTGGTATTGAGAAACATGAATTTTTGAGGTTGATCACTGTGAATCATGGTGCCTCTGCTGGTATTCCACACAGTATGGTGGCTGGGTTAGCTGCTATCGGTACTCTGCTTCCACAATGTGGTTAAGAGGCCTCAAATCTTGTAAGAAATGCCAAGACCCTCCCTTTGCGTTGCTCACAGGATGCACTGCAGTGTTGTATGGTGATTCTGATGGTACCAATATTCCTCTATCCACTAAGGTAGTTATTGTCTTGTAGATCCCCTCACCATCTTCCTTAGATAGTGAGTAATGCTTCGCCCTGGGCAGCATTGCACCTTTCTTTAGTTTTATTTGTACTCCTCTGATGCGTTATATGCAACCCATGTCATAGGTACTAGTATTCCAGAGAGAGGCGGGTACAGCTGCTAAGTCTTCCTCGTAGAGGAGTACGTGGGTAGAGTTGGGTGCTTCTAGTGCCGTTGCCATTTTATGTGCTACCTCCTTGTAGGTCACCCTCAACCAAACATAGACGTTCATCTGGAACACCATCTCCCCATCTCCTGCTTCATCTGAGAAGAGCTCCCCATCTTGCACTTGCGTCAGTCTGCATCCTTCAGCTAATGCTATTAGTGCTCTCCATGCTTTTCCTTCCCCTTCCTGGGCGTGAACTGCAATGTAGTCTCTGGTTGCTACAATACTCTCAATGTCCACTGATATTATTGTCCCTTCCTCCTCACTAGTGGGTGTTTCTGGCCTGAAAAGGTATGCTGCTGGCCTCCTCCACACCTTGCCCTCAATTCCTGGTAGTCATGCTATTGCCATGTTAGTTCCATATTGGAAGAGGTCCCCGTCCACTGGTTCTGCCCTTGTCACTGTTTCGCCACAACAAAACTGGAGTATGTTTTGTGCTGTGAGCATGTGTATGCCTGGTGTGGAGCATACTATTCAATTGTCAGTGAAGGATATAGTCACGTTCAGTCTGCTCATGATGTCTCTCCATTTACATTTACTGGTGATTGTTTGGAGTATAACAGTGGTAGGGATAGGTTGTGATCTCTGACAGATAAGGAGATGTTATCAGTAAAAATGAACCAGCCCTCGAGCCCCAGAGAATCCTTGAGTGTGCATGGCCTTGCCTGACAAGTTGAACTTCCCTTCCCTAATACAGGAACTAGTGGCCCCTGTATCAACTAAGAAAGAAAATGTTTGTCACCTATTGCCACCTTTATGCGTGGTTCCTCTGCAGGGATAGGTGTTACCGACAGGATGGGACACAACAAGGACGTCTATGGGCTGTCCTATTGGAGGTATAGTGATTGTCTGTTCCCCGTGTACGGGTTGTGACCCAGTGTCGTCACCTTTCCCAGTGCGTCTGTTGTATTAGCGTGTCTGTGGTTAGTTGTTTATTTTCCTGTATTTGTGTGAGCCGTTGTACTGTCTGGACGTGTTGTTGTGCCGTCGCCATTTGCTGTTGTGCTTGTTGCTGTGCTGGTTGGTACTGCATTTGTTGTGTAGGGGCGTCGTGTATGTTTGCTGCTGCTGTTGTGGCGGCACTTCTTGTTGCGCTTGTGGTTCTGTCATCTGTTGTGGCTTGTGCTGTTGATAGTAGTGTTGTCCCCCATTATAACCCTGCTGCCCTTGCTCTCCCCATCCTGCTTGTGCCGGCCTTGCCCTGCATGTGCATGATATGTGTCCTACTAGCCCAAATGTCCAGCACGTTGGCGGCTCTTGGGCTTGCCACGGGTATCCTCAAGTGTTGTCTGAGTAACCCTGCTGTCCATATTGGTTGTACCCTCGGAAACCTCCCCCTTGCTGTGGTGCTGCAGGTCCAAATCCCCTCCCTCTTGCTAACCCACACCTCCCCCTGTAGTTGTTTGTGTAGCCGTTTCCTACTTGCGTGTATCCACCCCTATCGGAGGAGTGTATGTGTGTATGGAGGCGGTGGTGGCAGTTGTTGTGTCGTAATCTGTGCTTGCTGTGGTGGTGCTGCTAGTTGTTGCTGTTGCTGTGAAGTGACTGGTGTTTGTGTGGCTCGTAATGCTGTCACCTGAGCAGGGCTTGTTATTAGCGCACCTTCCATGGCATATTTTGACAGTTTCTTCTGGACCAGTTTTGCGTCCTCTGCCTTCCTGTCTTCCTCTTTCTGTTTCATCTTTTCTTGCCATAGCCTACAATAGTGTACTATTGTTAGCTGTATCTCTGGCCATGCTTTTGCTTTCATTCCTACCAATTTTTTGTAACTGCCTTTGTACTGTTTCTGGGAGTCCCTGTATAAGTATGTGGAAAAATATTCCTAGTTTTTGTCCCACAGTTCCCACGTTTCTAGGCGCCACTTCTCCTGAATTTCCTGGATGTAATCAAGAGGGTCCTCATTCTCACGCATTTTGCGTGACGTTATTGCCCCTATGTCTGAAGTGTCTGGATATTGTACCCTCAGTGCCTGCCATAGTGCATGTCTACAATTTGCAAATGGCGCCCCATCATGCAAAGTGTCACTGATTGTCACCCCTGGGAATCCGGCCCTCTTCCAAATGTCACCTGCTGCGTCACCCAGTATGGAAATTAACAACCCCTTGACATCGCCCACTGCTAGCATTTGTCCTGCAGTTTGCTTTTCCATTTCATCTATCCATTTCCCCACTCCTCCTCTCAAGGACGGTAGTCTACGTTTAATGTTTTCCTTGTCTGCATGTTTCCATGGGACATATTGTGGCCTTGCCCCTCCTCACCCTAGTAATGGCATTTGTGTGTATTCTTTTACTCCCCTGGCGTGGTGGTGTGGTGATGTGTGCGTGTATTCGCTCTCCTCTTCCATGTCAGAAAATGTGTCAAGAAAGTCAGTAATGTGTTGTGTAAACCGAGTATCTTCTATGCCTTTATGTCCTCTCTGCTGACACATCTGATCCTTGTTGTGTGAGGTGGCTGATCCCTCCATTCTGCGTCCTGGGAGGTCTCTAAGCCTATTAACATATGGGGTGTGTTTTGCTGGTTGTGTCAGTGGTCGTTGTGTCCCTTCTCTTTGTTGTCTTTTGCCCTCCCTTCCTGTCTTTCCTTCTTCTTGTGTCTTACACTCCCATGACGGCCCGCAGCCTGTGCGTGTTATGTATAATTTACTTCCCTCTTCCTACTCACTGCAAAACCCGTCTGAGAATGTCAATTTTGTGCTTGGGCGTTTTCCCCCCACTGTTACAGTTTCAAAGTCTATGTCGGTGTACTCACCTGTCTTCTCCGTGTCTCCCTGTACTTGTGTCATCATTACCTCCTTATTGTCACACGCATGTGTCATAGTCCCATGTGCTTGGCTTGTTCCTCTTAGCCCTGTATTACTTCATTTGTTTCCTTCATCCTCTAACCCCGTTCTTGCCCCTGCAAAGTTTGTTCATTATTGTGTCACTTAACTGTTCTAATACCCTTGCGTCTCTATCCTTGTTGTTCCATATCCTGCCCTCCTTTGCCAATATACTCTCTATTATTCTCCCTTCCACATACTTCTGTGCGCTCTCTGATATAATCTTCCTCTTCCATTGCGTCATCTCCCTGTCGTTCTCTTCTCGTTCCTCTTCTTTCCTCCTGATCTCCCACTGCTCCATGCGTGCTACTCTTTCTGCAATCCCCCTTATGCAGTCCTCTTCCCGTTTCCTTCTTCCTTCCTCTTGTTGGTTTAGCCCCACTTGCTCCTCTTTACCTTCTTTCCTCTTCACCTTTCTTTCCCGCTCCTCCTGCTCGAGCTGTCTGCACTCCCCGCATCCCGCCCCTTTTGGTAGTTGTATGCTGGTAGGTTTGACGGTGGGCTGTATGTAGGGTTCGAATACCCTTCAGCGGCTGTTAACTGTGATCGTGCCGCTTCCCTCTATTCCCTTATTGAATACAGCCCTTCTCTTTCTTTTTTCACTTCTTTAATTGTGGGTGTCTCTCCCTCACTTTTCTTTTTTATATCTGCACCTGGGTATGATCTTCTGCCTCTTCCTCACTCTCCTCAGCGCTGGCAGGAGCTTGGGGTACGCTGCACCCGCCCTCCTTGCTCACCTTGTCCTTTTTTACCTCCTTCACGCTCAACATCCCTAGCACACCTGGTACATATCCCTGAAACATTCTCCAGAGATCAAAAACCTCTAGGTGGCTCGCTAACTTCTTCCCCTTATATGTGTTATGTAAATATGCTAGCAATGAATGTTGAGTGGACATGTCGAAGCTGCTGCTGGACGGCCATGCTATCCTAATTCTGTTATCCGTCTCTTGAGTCCATTCAACACTGTACTTTACTATTCTATCTCTGTGCGGTGATAGTGTTGCGCAGATATTCTGGAGTGGTGTAGTTAATGTGCTGGCTCTGTATCCTGCCCCTGCCCCGTAATACAAAGACATTTTGAAATGTTCAATTTTTCAATACCGCCGTTACCTGGCCCCGTAATTTGGGGACTCCAGACTGTCCGCTGTAATGAAAAGCAAGGTTATTATTATTTCGTGCTGGGTGCCACCGCCCTCTTGGTCTTTACAATACTATCACCTTCCTTTACACTCCTCCTTTAGGAGCTAGGGCCCCCTTCGACCCGTGGCACACAAAGCCCTCTGTGGCTTCGCGGCCCACGTGGTGTGCTTTTGAGCATCCCCGCCTTTCCAGTGCTGCCGCTACTCGGCGCACCTGCAACATACTTCTAACTCCTGCTCCTTCCCCTCTTACCTCACCGCCTGCGCAGTGTATGCCCTTCTCTTCGCCTTCCCACTGGACGTACCACCTCTCTGTGCGACCGATTTGATCGAGGACGTTCCAGCGTTCTCAATGCGTGGCCGCCTCTCCCCCTTCACCCATCCTTTACCATGTGTCTCTGCTCTGATCACGCTTCAAGAAGACTGCAGTATCCTATGCAAGCCCTATGGGTGACATCACCAACTACAATAATGTGTTACCGGTAAGTACAATTACAACAGAAAATGCGTGCTAGTTTTGACAATGTTATTCCCCACAATCCCCACAGCTGTCTTCTCACCCCGCCTGGAGTGGAGTATTCATTAATCACTTTGTTATTACAATTGGACTGCACCCGCTGCGTCAACTCGCATGTGATACGCTCCCTCACTAGGGGAACTTAACCAGCCAACTGTCTTCCGCAATCTGAGAGAGACTCTAGCTACCTCCTGTGGGAATACGTCATCTATTCACCGAGCGAAAACACTGAATCAATAGGAATCCTCATCTATTCATTGATCTACAATGCCAACTCATAGGAATGTCACACCCCCTTATACAGGTATCCGCGTCCTAAGCAATCAGGGTGATTCACCAGTCACACGTGCGTGCTCGAAGCCCCACCCAGCTTGCTCTGTAACACTAGAGGGGATGGCCTTCGTTCTGATGCCCACTACACCTTACACATCGATTGCCGCTCAATGACCAAAATCTTTTCTGAACAGACTGCAAAAACCACCCGCCACCCTGTTTACAATGCCTCCCACCACCTGCACAACATTACACTGCTTGTTGTGTGTGCCATACTCACATCGGGCTCTCTCCTGCCGGTGCCGCTCGGCTGCGGTCACCACTCCCAATCAGCTCGCCGCCTACCCTCGTCAGGGCCACGTCTGGACACTCACCAACCGTGAGCGGGATACTTCTGAACTTGGCTCCCGACAGCCAATCTCTGGATTGCGCTGTCCGGTTGTCTCGCAGTTACGAAATGGTCCTGCAGTCCTCCAAAGGGGGCAAAGGCAGAGGGGGCCGCGTTGCCAGGCACTTTGACGCAAGCTGCCTCGCTGTGGTCTATCTCGCCAATCTCAGCAATGCCTCCAACTTGTCGGGGTAATTTCCCGGGGGTCGGCAGGGCCGTCCACAGACCTCCAGGGTTGGGGAGGCCCCAACTCCTCCTGCGTCCCAAAGGAGTATGAGGCACACACAAGAGCAAAGAGTTACTACTGTTTATTGCACAAAACATACAGGGACAAGGTTCTCGGATCACAGGTACCCAGGAAACGTCTCATTCGTGGTGGGCTCGCAGGCCCTTTTTCTAGCCAGATGACGCAACTGGGTGCGTCATCTGGGAAAACTAGCCCCTAAACATAACGCTATCTAGGGTTGGCTCCCCGAGTGGTAGGGTCAGTATGGACCCATATAGAAGAAAAGGTTATTGGTAGAGAAGTGGTCAGGTAGTGTGCTTGGGTTGTCCCTAATATTTGCTGCATGAGAATTGTTACAATGGGAAAATTAGTGATTGGCTAAACTATAGTGGCATCAGTGGTTAGCCCCTCGTATTCTGATTGGTTCACCCATGAGCCCCCAAGCCTGGGACCATCGCTCTTCCCAGCTCGCGGTGTACCTGGTACTGGCAACAATGTATGAATATGTGTTAGTGGCAGACAATGGACATGTCTGACTACTGGCTGTTGGGTGTCCCTTTCCCATCGCTGTCGGTGTCCAACTTGTCACTTCGCTGTTGCAGTCTGTGTCCCAGACGTGAGACCCCAGAGCTTCTCTGGTCCTGGGGCTTGGCATTCCATTAGGTTGGCCTGGTCACGTGTTGGGATACCGTGGCTGGAGCAGAATTTCGGGTATTTGATTTGTATTTCGGCTCTGAGGAGCGTTTAGCAGTAGCAGGTGTAACCTTGCCGCGGGAAGCGCAGTGTGTAAATTCCAACTTTGTGGCCTTGGCTGTGGGGCTCTCGTCAGGGTTCGTTCTGCATGATCAGCATCTTGCAGCTTCGTCTGAGCTGCTCCGGCCTGTGGACTCTGGTTTGCGTCCTACTTCATGGGTGGCGGTATACATTCCATAATACGGGGGTCGCGTGGGGCGACATGGGTTCTTATGCACTAGTCCATATACAGGGCTACATCTTCTTGGTTCTAGTAGCAAGGAATCGTCTGCAAGCATATACACCAGCTCTTCTGATGTCTTGTGTCTCTGTGGTGCTGTAGTTGGTCTATGTGAAAAATAACAATGATGCATATGTGAGTGTGAGTGGTCCTCTATGTCATAGCACTGAGTAGGTTCTTTGTGTGGGTTGGTGTTTATGTGATCCATGTGCTTGGTGGCAGGTGTGTTCTTGTCCGCTGGCTATGTCGTCATGGCATCTTTAACAATGGCAATATTTGTGGGTGATGTCTAATCGAGTTGGTCCATATGGTCGGTGTCAGCTCCACCCGAGGTCCCAGCCCAAGGTTGGGATGATGCGCAGCTTGCCTGGGTGTGCGGGGTGTGGCCATGGTGGATCTTGATGTCTGGGGCAGCAGTGAGCGGGTCGAACTCCTCCCACGGTGGGTGCTTAGGTCGTGATGTCATAGGCCATGGTCTGGACGAGAATCGGGGGAAGGGATCATCCCATTTTCTCTCTTCACACGCATGCGCGAGCAACAAAAACATGTTCGCGCTCAACGCTTCACTATATCTTGAGGAGCTCCCGGCAGCCAAATTCCATCGCAGGGCCAATCACTCGCCACAGTAACCCCCTCAGGCCTTAACAATAAGTGGAGGGAGTCAGGCACTTGGTGCGACAGTGGGGAGCAGCTAAATCTAACAGCTTGGGAATAATCAGCATGAAGTTGGGCACGGGCTCCTGGGGTGAAGCCATTAACACACATGACAAGTGTTTGGAGGGCCCTTCTTGTGATGCATGTGTTTTTGATATGCCATAAACGTAACGAGTGTTCAGCCCGAGGCACACACTGTTTCCTCTCTGCTAAACCACATATGCTGCTCGTAGGTGTTCGGGAGACAGCTGACAACCAGGCAGGTTTCCGGTACATGTGAACAGCCAAAGCTAAGTGCTGCTTACTTTATTGACAATATTAGGCTAACGTGTGCAATGTATATGCAATGCATGATTGTTTGTAGTGTAATTACAGCAAAGTAAGGTTACATAGTTGATGTACCCAGTGTTTAAAGTTTCTCATGTTTTACAAACAAACGGTTGAGCGCTAAAGTCAGACGCTACTGAATGAAGCTGAGGGTCAATGTGCTGAGCCCCTGAATCAGTGTCAAGGGGCTAAATCATGCTCCACAAACAGAAGGAGCCGTCTCTAAAGTGAGTGTATGGGGGAAACTCAGTGGTTAAGTAAATGAGTGGTGAAACCCCATTCTAGGTGTGTGCTCGTGTATGTGAATGGTTACAGGGGTGCCAGAGTGCGCTCCAGCAAGAAACTGGAGCAGGCCCATAAACCAAGAGCCAAGGAGCATGCTTTCCCCAATACCCTTACCTATCCATAACCTCTGCCTATTCCTCTTATCGGTGTTCTTCCCATCCATTTTGTGGATCCTAACCCTCTTTCCCCATGGAGGTCGCGCAGGCCTGTGTTTTCACTACTACAGGTACCAAGACCATCAAGGGGAGGTAGGAGTTTGTGCTGCCTCTGCACTGGACCAAGATTTGCCTTGACAGTAGAGCAAACCCACGTGTTAGCCATTATGGAGGACAAAATCCAGATCATACACAAATTAAAAACCGAGCTAGCTGCTACCCGACAGGATTACGCAACATTGGCCATCTGGGTGCAGGTTTTCACCACACAGGAGAGCCCACTCCTAGACAGAGCCCCAACAACGGTTTCTGCAGCCCCAGTTCAGGTCCAGGTTACAGGTGACCCCCATTGCCCTTAGCTTCACCTGAGAGGTATGAAGGGGATACACAGAAGTTCATTACATCCATTACCCAGTGCCAGTGTCATTTCATCAGGAAACCACCGCATTTCGGTCAGACCAGGCCCGTACCTCATTTGTCATCCCCTACCTCACGGGGGATGCAGCAGCCTGAGCCACCCTGCTGGTTCAAGAGGATGACGCAATGCTATATGACTGGTCTGGTTTCCAGGAAGAGTTTGGAAAGATATTCAACCACAAGGCAGTCTCCCTAATGAGGGACCAAGAGCTATTGATGCTGCATCAAGGCAGTAAGGACCTCGTGACCTGTGTTATCTGCTTTAACCACTTGGGGGTGGAAGCAGAATGGCCAAATGAAAAGAGGTTAGCTCTATTCTACCAGGGGCTCAGAGATTACCTGACAAATCTGATTGTGCAGGTCAATCTGCAACCAGAGACCTGCACAGCAATGATTGACTTAGCCTTACGTTTAGTAAGTAGAGAGACGTCAGGATAAAAAGCGATGGGAAACCAAGCAGAATCCATTAAGGTTGGATTACCAGAGGCCTGCTATCACAAAGAGTGAAAAAACCACCAAAGCAGAATTTATGCAAATTGGGTCAGTACGAGGTCCAATATCAAAGGAATTGAAGGAAAAAAGAAGGCGAGAAAAGCTCTATCTCTATTGTGGTAAGTTGGGCTATTTCGTAAAGGAATGTGGGGTAAAACCAAAAGGGGCCCCCATGGTGGGAAACTCCAGTGATCACCAGTTGAAACTAACCCAGGTCTTGGTCAATGTTGCTCATGCCTGCAAGCTGCACATTACTGTCACTGGATTGTTACGAACATACCAGAAGGACATGCCTGTTACACTGATGCTAGACTCTGGGGCCACTGGGAATTTCATGGACAAAATTAAGTGCAATCTCTGGGTCTTCTGGTGTGCCTTAAGGAGAGTGAAGAAACAGTCTGGTCGATGGACGGTTCCCCACTGAAGTCGGGTCCTGTAACCCAACACACCAAGGCGGTGTTATTAGAAATACAAGGACATAAAGAGGTCATCCAGTTCGGAGTTATAGCAGCCCCCCGGTTCACCCTCATTCTGGGACTCCCTTGGCTCACGCTGCATAATCCAATGATCGACTGGACTCGAGGTACAGTACAGTTTTCATCAGACCATTGTAAAATGAATTGATCCAGGGAAGAAGGACTTGTCGCCCAGACGTTGGATGCAACGCAGGACACGGGCATCAACACCACAGTGGCTCTGCCCCAGAGTACAAGGAATATCGGGACATCTTCAGTAAGGTAACCGCAGAGCCCCTGCCTCCTCATTGGTCATTCAACTGCAGGATCCATCTAGAACCCGGGGCTACATTGCCCTGTAGTAGAATGTATTCCCTGACAGAAGCTCAAAACAAGCATTTGAAGAAATATATCTATGTCAATCTGCAGAATGGCTTCATCAGACAGTCCACATTGCCGGAATCCTCGCCTCTGTTTTCTGTGCCAAAGAAGACCAGAGACCTCAGGACTTGCATTGACTACCGGGCAGTAAACCGCATCACAGTAAAAAATCGCTACCCCTTGCCTCTCATACCAGTTCTTCTGGATCAGGTACACAAAGCTACCATCTACACGAAGTTGGATCTACTGGGGGCCTAACATCTGGTGCGGGAGCGAGAAGGAGACGAATGGAAGACTGCATTTAGGATGAAATTTGGACTATATGAATACCAGGTCATGCCATTCAGTCTCTGCAGTGCACCCACCACCTTCCAACAGTTCTTAGATGAAGTCCTCTGTGGGTACTTAGATATCCTTGCCATGGTTTATTTCGATGACATCTTGATATACTCACAATTCAAGGAAGAACATATACAACAGGTGAAGGCGTTGCTGCAGCACTTGCAGGAACACTACATATATGCCAAATTGGAAAAATGTGATTTTCACTGCACCACCGTGGAGTTCCTATGATTCATCCTATCACCAGAAGGGGTTAAAATGGACACACACAAATTACAAGCAATCTTTGATTGTCCGGCTCCTTAGAAAGTCAAAGAGGTGCAATCAGATTTGGGATTCGCAAATTTCTACAGCAATTCATCCAATACTTTTCTGAGAAAGTCATTCCCATCACACAGCTTCTCAGGAAAGGCACACTATTTGTATGAGACTCGGAGTCTGAATGCAGCTTTGATCACCTGAAAAAAGCCTTCACGTCAGCGCTGGTTCTTTTGCATCCTGACCCAACACAACCATCCCTTGTGGAAATGGACGCTTCAAGTTACGTGTTAGGAGCTATGTTATCTCAACGGGACCAGTCAGGCCATCTTCATCCAGTGGCATACTACTCCAGAAAACTAAATCCAGCGGAACAGAATTACACCATAGCGGATCATGAGTTACTCGCTATCAAGGTGGCTTTTGCTGAATAAAAGCACTACCTACTGGGAGCATAACATACGGTAACCATCCTAACAGATCATGCAATCTTCAGTTCCTAAAATCTGCAAGAGCTCTCATGCCGCACCAGTCAAGATGGGCCATGTACTTTGCGGAATTCGACTTTGTGGTTACATACTGCCCGGGACAAGGTCCAGGTATCCGGAAGCCCCCATTTTGGAGCCCTCAGGGGAAACACTGAGACCAATTGCCCCTCAGACAAAAATCATAGGTAGCACCACCAACAAACATTTTGAGCAAACATGGAAAGGGCTCATTTGGCTTTAAAAGAGAGTCAAGCCACTTTTTTGGGCAGATCATCTGAAGACTTTGCAAAGAGTAACAAGAAGAACTCAGCATTGGATCCTGGCTGAAGGTAGAGTCTGCCTTACAGCTTCTGCCATTGAAGGAAGGCCAGGATTTCCAAAGAGGTAAGCAAGATCCCTCTCTAAATATCTCCCAGGGAACAGAGGGAGATACTGAATCCAGAGGGCCCTCCAGGAGCTGCAGAACTAGGACCCAGCCAGCACACAGCATGCACTGCTAGGCTATGCAGCAAGGTTCCTAGGTGGGAAGTGCCAGATAGTATCTGAATCAAACAAAGGACAAGGTAGTTGCCTGCAAGCTCCCCTGAGCTTTGAGCCATCTGCCTTAAAGGATGAAGCAAGCACAGTGAAGAAGCTAAGAGGAGTGCATTGATAAGCATCTACCAGCGTCTGCCTTAAAACAAATATTTGAGCCAGTCGATGCCCTCGAGCTGCAACCGACTACACCGCTGTCCAAAATGCCTCAGCCAGTGCTTCAGATCCACCAACCAGCACAGAGACAGCAATTCTTGACCCTGAGCTGCAATGTAGACCAGCCTGCAGCTGTCCATCCAGCCTTGCTTGCCGAACTGCCTGCCGCCTGATACCCTCAGCTGTCTCCCATCTTGAACTCCTTTGCAGAAGCTGTAAAGCACCTTCAAACTGACTTGACCCTTTCGAGCACCAAGGACTTCTCCAAGCACAAGGTACATTGTGGTTCTGTCCCCCTGGTCATTTTTCAGAGGCCCCTAGTTACATTTTACAACCCATTGCACCCTTTGTGTTGAAGCCAAGCATCCTTGAACTATTGCAATTAATTACTTTACCAACTACCCTCCTGTCAGTATCCAGAGTGCATCCGTTTTCCTTCTTTGAAACTGTTTGTCCTCTACATTCATTTACAGGGTGGGTTCTATTATGTAGTCTGCTAGAACTGTCTGTTGTGATAGTCTGTTATATCATTGGGTAATTGTATTTTTGCTGTGTTGCAACTAAGTAACGATCCACTAACTTGCAGAGATAAGCCTGCCATTCAGTCCACGTTACCAAAATTGGACGTTTATAATTTGCTTCTGTTTCCAATCTGTCCAGATTCCTTCTGGTGTACTAGAGGTGTGAGGCTGACTGATGGTTTAGAAAATGATATTCATCCCTGGACCACTGGTGCCCGGAGGTTGATTTGTCACACAAGGGATTATTACTATTTTGCAGTCACATGACGAGTAAGTAAGCAGCCAATCCTGTTTATGTCCAATAAAATGGTTAGTGTTAATGATAAATAATGCTGATAATGGCACTCTGTATCCCCCTGCACAAACTATACATTCTGCTGCTTGTGGGGATATTCAATGGTCACAAAAATCATCACATTATAAATACCAAACAAAAATACCGCCAGCAACGGATAATTAGCGAGATCACCATGCCATATAGCACCAAACACGTCACATTTACATATTCCAAGCATATGTAATCAAAATCACGCATAATGTAAATGTAGAAATACAAGCATGTAAAACACAAAAACTGTCATACATTACCCCTGTTCCAATCGAGTAGTGTGTATAACACAAATCACGTGGATGTGGAAAAAACAAAAAATAAAAACAATCAAGGAAAATAACAAAGGGAATACAAAGAAAAATCAATGCAATGTAAATCACATTAACAAACGTCTCTAAAGCTTCATAATACCTCTGAACAATCAGCTAGAACAGTGTCACTAACCTTCAATTAGCGTAGTTGCAGAAACGTACATGCATGTTCACCAGCGGTCAACCCGCGGGATAGATACGCGATCGGCTGAATTCTTTGTAGAGAGATCAACCGCGGGTGTTTAGACAAACATAAACCACAATCATAATATTTTACCAATTGCATCGTAATGGGGATAAACTTATGTGAGTTCTGACTTGTAGTACCCTGCTAGTGCAGGACGCATTCGCGCGCATGCAGAACAGGGTCCCTGTTAAGTTGTTGTAGTTGCTGCCGGTCGCCTAGGCAACTGTTGCTCGGTACGCGATGGCCATTTTGAGAGTGGTGACCTCAATGAGTTACACAGAGCTAGTCAGGCGGCCATGTTAGAATGGCACAAAGGGAAATATAGTCTAATGTGCTGTAAATGTACATTTAGTTTGTAAATTGAACACAATGCTGCGTGTACCAATAACATCAACCATTTTAAAAACCATATGAAATTTCTGCAAAGCATCTTGAAAAATTAGGAATTAACAGGGCAGAATGTCTTTGGGAAATGTAGCAATCACACAATGTGGGTTGGTCCAGGATAAATACATAAAAATAGACAAGGGTAAATTAAAAACAGATAAGAAAAAAATGTTAACAAAAAACCATCATATCAAATGGCTACCCTAAGATCAAACACAAACTAATAGCTATAATGCATAACACATTATATAAGAAAAATAAACAAATAGACAAACAATCATGAGATTAAACCAAACAGAAAAACGTCCTACAAAACATAAAGATGAAATAAAGGTGCAACAAAAAATAAACAATGTCACGTAAACAAACAGTCGGAGAACCCCTTTGTAAGATTCATAAAAAGCAAATCAGATCCAGCTTTTCGTTCATCCCTTCTGGAGCAATGGACCCCATTCTTTCTATCCACTTTGCTTCTTTCTGGGCCCTCAGTTTCTTCATGTTGCAGGTTTGACCTTTAGTTGGTAGGACCTCCAAAACTGCAAATTTGAGCTGGGCGACTGTGTGTCCATTGTCATGAAAATGTCTCGCTACTGATGATGTTAAATTGTTCAGTCGGATGTAGGATTTATGTTCATTAATGTGGACACGTACTTTGAGAGCGGTTTCTCCGACATAGTAATGGGCACAAGGACACTTAATAGCGTAAATAACATTCTCTGGCAGATATGTGGCATGATATTTCAATTTAATCTGCTCCCCTGTTCGAGGATGGGATATATATGGTCCTTTAATTATGTTGTTGCAGTTACCACAACTCATGCACGGATGTGTGACTGGATGTTTATCAGGTATTCTCTGCTTGCCACTTCTTTTGTTGTTTGTATCGACTAACAGGTTCCGTAGGTTGTTACTTTTTTGATAAACAAACACTGGAGGGTTGGCAAATAGATCCTTGGTTCTTTTATCATTCTGTAATATGCTCCATCTCTTAAAGATACTGGGCCTCATTACGACCCTGGCGGAGTGGGTTTACGCCAGCGTTATTCGCGGCGGACCCGTCCGCCCTACTACGAGTTCCCGTAGCGCCATGGAGCGTTTTCCGCCTGGTTTTTCCGGGCGGAGAAATCCATGGCGCTACGGGACCTTGTTGTTAATTATGCCACCGTATTTTACGGTGGCGCAATTAACGCCTTCCCCACTCCCATTATACCCTATGGGGCAAAAATGGGAATGGGGAAGGGTAAAATGGGGAATGGGGATTTACCGCCCCGCCAAGGTCGGAATGGGGCGGTAAATCCGCCAACCCCCATGGCGCTATCGGCAGCTTTCCGCCGTGCTCCATGGTGCATATTGCGCCACGATTTCCGCCAGGGTCGTAATGAGGCCCACTGTCTTTTATTTGTCGACTCTGTGTGGAGTACTTAGATACAAAGACCAAATCAGGACTCTCTCATTTTTGTTTTGTGGTTAACAATTGTGTACAGTTGCGCATATCTGTCTTATCTCTTGCTATTTGGAGATCTTCCTCTAGATAACCTCTTTCTTGTATTTTCTTATGCAGTTTGTTTAATTCGATGTCACATTCCACTGAATTGCTCACGATTCTTTTGATTCACAACATTTGTCCAAGAGGTAAATTACGCAGAATGCTGGGTGGGTGAAAACTCATCCTTTGAAGCAAATTATTTCTGTCTGTGGGTTTGGTGTATAATGTTGTGGAAATGTTCAAGTCTGTGATGATGATCTGTACATCCAGATAATGTACATTAGGATTACCTACTTCCATAGTAAACTGTAGGCGGCTGCCAATATTGTTCAGAAAGGCCAAAGAATTGTTGATATCATCACGACTGCCTTACCATACTCCAAAAACGTCATCAATGTAACGTATCAATTTTTTAAGATGGTCCCTCCATTGTGGATTGCTGATAATGTACGTGGTTTCGAAATCGAACATGAAGCTGTTTGCATTCGATGGTGCCATGATGGCTCTCATGGCCGTACCTGAAAATTGGTTATAATATGTACCATTATATTCGAAACATGAATGTGTTGAAATGAAATCCAACAGTAACATCAAGAACTCTTTATTCGCTCCTATGGATCCTGTTCTTAACAAAAGCTTTTCCACCGCCTTTTGTCCTAAATCGTCTGGAATGCTAGTATAAAGACTAGTCACATCTATAGTAAATAGAATAGGATCAGGTGTTAGTATAATCTGATCCAAGATTTGGAGGAAATGGGAAGTGTCTTTTACATAGGTAGGTGTTTGCTGTATCAAAGGCTGGAGGAAGTAATCTATGTATGGCCCTAGAGGTTGTAAAATGCTTCCTGTGACCGCTACAATGGGTCTTCCTGGGGGATTATTGAGCTGTTTGTGTATCTTAGGTAGAGTATATAAGTGTGGCATTTTAGGATAGGGTATCCATAAATAGATTTTGGTCTTGTGACTGATCCATTCATTTTCGACTGCTGTTTCGAGTAATTTTTTGAGATCATCCTTAATACTCTTGGTTGGGTCATGTGTCAGTGCTCGATACGTAGTTTGATCTGACAATTGTCTGAGACATTCTTGATGTATTGTTCAGTGTTTTGTATCACAAGTGCTCCATGCTTATCGGCTGGTCTGACAGTTATCGTGTCATCTGCGAAAAGGTTTTTAATGAGGGATAGTTCTCCTCTACTGAGATTGTGTCTTTTAGAAGGGTGAAATTGAATTTTCTTAATGTTGTTAAGCACCATGTTGTGAAAAATATCAATTGACGATACAGTTACTGGTGGACAAAATATACTTCTGGATTTAAATTCCACATACTCGGTTTCTGGTAGTATTTCCATCTCACTATTACTTGTTTCCGTTAAAAAAGTCTTCAATTTCAATTTACGGACCAATTCATACAGTTCTACTTTGGTGTTAAATGTATTACTGCTGTAGGTAGAAACAAATTTAAGTCCTTTCTCTAGTGTTTTCACCTCTTTAGTTGATAATGGTCTCGAAGATAAATTAACAACTAACTTCGATTCATTTGTAGCCTCGTTTTCATTCCTTGTTCTTTTCTTCTTTCCTCTCCTAGTCCTCTTCCTCATGACCCTAAAAAATCTTTCCTTTGAATATTCCCAGGTTGTTTAGGTCTTGTTTCGATCCCTGATGTGCTTGCTGTGGCGTTGTCTGCTTTGCGCTCTTACGTGGTTTCAGTGATGTCCGATTCCGAGCTACTGTTGTCGCTTGTCTGTTTGTTGGGTCGTGGTTGATCAAGATATTTATCTGCCCATGTGTACAAATAGTCATAAGTGTCCCTCTTAAATGTTCATATTTTTCTGGCTTCTATATCTTGTTTATAGCTTTCTAGCTTGGTGTTAATATCCGTCAATATCTCAGCAAAGGATTCTGCGTCAGTAATTAGATAGAGATTCTATCTCTATTTCAAGTTGCTTCATGTTACTAGATGTTGCTAGAAAGTTCTTTAATCATGAGAAATATTAGATCCAATGAACACTTATTTCAAATCTGTTCCCATTTTTGAACAAATTCTCTATTTTCTTTACACAAGGTCGGACGCAAAGGTATCCTGAGTCCTCTTGGGATGTGTTGTGCCTTATATTACCAGCTTAGAGTGACCGCATGTAATTTCCGATTTATGATCCTTTTAATGGAGTATTCCAACTGCTTGATTTTGCTTTGTGGATCCTTGTTGGCTGTGCTGTGCATCGTTTTTTTGATGAGACCAAGGATGGCTTCTGCCTCTTCGGCTGAAAAGCCGAGTGTGGTAGCTCTGTTATCTGTAAGGAATTCGATGTCTTTGTACGACATAGCTGGGTGCACCAACTCAAAGTAATCACGGATAGAAAAGTGAGCAATTGCTGGTGGTGAGTCAGGCCCATCTTAAATTACAAAAGATAGTTTCATTCGATTGTATCAATATAGTTTTTCAAGCTTGCAAACCCACTGAAAGCAGTAAACAATGGAGAAAAAAGACCTTGGCCGTGTGGCCAAAGGTGCGGGCTTCACACCCTAAAACCACTACTAAGTGGCATAGTTCAAATAAATGTATTTCAAGATTAATTTCTTTTTCCAAAGATTTTAATGAATAAAGTTGCATTGGCAAAATACGCCAGTCTTCAAGTTAAATTCTTGCGGCAGAACTAATCACATGTCCGGCCTATGCATTTCGGGTCGAAACCCTTCCTCAGGGCCTGTGATTGAACCTGTTCATACATACGTTGGTCACAAAAATCATCACATTATAAATACCAAACAAAGTTGCCGTCAGCAACGGATAATTAGCGAGATCACCATGCCATTAGCACCAAACATCCTGTTTATGTCCAACAAAATGGTTAGTGTTAATGATAAATAATGTTGATAATGGCACTCTGTATCCCCCTGCACAAACTATACATTCTGCTGCTTGTGGGGATAGCATGAATGTATATAATTATGCTAGACACCTGTTTGTGTATCACCTGCCATAACATTTAAACATGTTAAGACATGTAAGGCAAAGACACTAGTTGTGAAGCACTATACATTCATGAAAGTGGACAGCTGCAGGACAGGCACATAAAGAAGGCAAGCACGGCAGTGGACTACTCAGTGTGGCTGCCTCAAAGTGGCCCTGGGAAGGAGCACTAAAGAATCACTTAGCCGCTGGAGGATGTCCAGAAAGGCCATCCCGACCCTAATCCATCAAATCAAGAAATGCAGGGGTTTGCTACCCTTGCTCTCCAGATGTTTTGGACTACAAAACCCTTAATTCCTGACAGCATAATCAATGATGTGGGCACGTGGGCATCATAGACCAAAATATCTGGAAAGTTGCAGGTTCCAGACTCCTGCTAAATTGTTTAGTATGCACCAGAAACAATGCAGCTACCTCCAAAACAGGCTTCTACTGTTAAAATGGCTTGCACTCCACACTGTGCAAGTTTAAGAGTATGGGAACCCCTTAATGTGTACAGTACAAAATGCACATATGTTCAATATACCATTTTCTGTTGCTATTCTCTGCAGGTTGAGAAACTGCATTTCTAATGGAACCTGCAATGCATAGTGTAAGCTCACTTTGGTATGGCAAGGGTAAACCTGGTCAAATCTCTGCAAATCACCCTGTGAATTCCTGACCGTATTCTTCTAATGTAATGAGGGAGACCTGTGAGGTGCTCACTGAACTATTTGGCATCCCACGTGGTTACCTAATATGCCTAATACGGCAGGGAGTACCTCACAGGACTCCCTCATTACATTAGAAGAATAAGGTAAGCCGTGTGAAGAAATTGACCTCTGACTACAATCAGGATATTGCAGATCCCTTGCCCATGAGCTTACAATTGGCATCAATCTGCAAGTATATTCAATAGGTATATCCTAGCCAGTAGAAAACTAAAGCATGCTTCTCAAGAATCAACAGTAAAGAATGAAAGTGGTTTCAGAGACAATCTATAACAATTTGCCAGCACACTGAAACTAAGATTGGCATACAGAACGAATGTTTGCCTTCAAAATGACCGCTGAAGGTCGAAAACACGGGTTGGTTAAACTAGGACACAGTTTACAATTGTTAATACTGGACTATAAAACATTTTTGCTTTGATTGCACATCTCAAAATAAACACTAATTGCTGGAATCAGTACACAAACCTTGGTGTTACCAGAACTTTACATTATTACGTCTAAAGAGGATGGGACACTACCTCTGTAACACTGAAACAGGCACCGACCCCCAGGTAAACATAAAGAGAGAGGAAATACCCATTTTACCTTGGCCTGCTAGACACTTGGCTTGCCCTTATCAAGATTATTCCATATTATATTGACAGATTGTAATTGGCTCCTGATAAAGGGATTACTATACCGAAATGCGTTGGACTGATGTTGCCACATAAAAGAAGTTTTTATCTTCAATTTAACTGTCCTTAAAACATTTTGAAAATCTTTTCTTCTGATATATTCTCTAAATTTATATGTGAACTTTTAAACTTAAATGAATTAATTTAGATGTCTCCTTCAGCATTAAGGTGTGCAGAGGACAGGCGCACCCAACTGTTTTGGATAACATGCTACTGCATTAGTTGTCCAACCCTGAGTCAGAGTTGTGTTACCTCCCCAGCACCTAAGTCACTTTAACTTTTTGGTTTACACATTGAGTTGATATTGAAATGGGGTGTGCACTGATAGATCGTTTTGTTTACGTTTTAAAGGAGGCCCATGAGTTCTCCTGAAAGTACATCGAGGGCAGGAAGGCAGAACCCTTTTCCATCACACTCTTGGGCTAGGGACCACTATAAGGTGCCTGTTGGGGATTTAGCAGTAGGGGCTACATCCTTGGTGTACACGTGATGCCTGCGGTCAAAGACCAATTGGAGGGGAAAGGTCTCTGCTACCCATTCCCTGGGTACGATGGCACCCCAGAACCACCTGTGGCACTGGCACCGGGATGTGTAAAAAATGTCCACCAACCCCTTGCCCATACCAGTTATGATGAATGAACTGCAGAAGGGAACAGCCAGAAGGACACCGGGGAACATAGACATTTTCATAAGAGCAGCCTAGTCAATGCAGTGAGAGAGTCCTTTGCATGCAGTGATAGGGTTGTACCTACACAAGGACCAGGCCAATTCGAGATGCCATTGTGGTTGTGTGGGAGACAGGGTCAATGTCCTATAGGGCAGAGCCATGAATAAGTGTACGTGGAAAATTGGGATATGTTGCCTAGCGTGTGGGATCATCTTCAACCTGGTAGAATTCCTATATGAGGTGATAAATCTGATCTGTGGCTCAGTGGACTAATGTATACTTTGCAGGGCCCTGTGTTTCACCTCATGGTCACAGGTTCAAATCTTTATAGGTTCACTCAACCCTTCATCCTTCCAATGTCAATGAAATGACCACCATTGATTTGCCTAACAATAAATAACCCTCTGTGGGTGAACATGCGCTCTACATGACAAAAACACCTTTATATTATGTTATAATTAGGCTTTCAGATTTTCGGTAAAATCCGAAAAGGCAGGGCAAAAGTCTCCCGAGATTGTTTTCTTTCTCCTCGAGGGAATCCAGAAAACTCTGGTTTCAGTTCAGTTCTGTGATCTTGTGCCAGTCTCTCTACAGCACAAGTCGGCACCATTCTTTTCTCCCATCCCAGTGAAAGATTCCCACTTTGATAGGCCCGGCATGCCTAATCTGTCTGGAGGAGAGTGCTGAAAAGTGTCAGCTGTCAGTCGACTTTAAAAGGAAAGCCACGCGGTGCTTCCATGTACAGGCTCTCCTGAGACCATGGTTTCACAGTCACCTCCTGTGGCTCTCTAGAGCACCCAGCGGCCCATCAGAAGCTTCTGGCCCCTTAATTGCTGCTTAGCACTTTCTTTCTTCAAGGAGAGTTATTAAATTAGGAGTGATTTATAAATCATGGCTGATTTAAGTGACCATTGTTTTGGGCAAGACTCTTGTAACCTTTCAGTGTGCAGAAATGAAAATGGGCATTTCTTTCTGAAACCACACAGAAAGCACAAGTTAGTTGCCTAAATGTAAGCCCTCGACCAGGGCAATATCACACAGAACAGTTTTAAACTAACTAGCTGTCTTTTTTTCAGATGTTTATATAACAGCAAAATGCATTTATTTTGGTAGAATGTAGTATTTTTATCGCATCATAGATGAACCCTACATTTGTCAAACACTGAAACACTAACAGGTAATCCTTCCACACATTACATTTTGTTAAAAGACTGGAAAACACATTTTCAAACCCTAAACGCCATTTGTTTGCCTTTTTCTGAATTGCATTCTGGTATTTGTAGTCTGCCTGTCAAAATGGGGGGAAATCATGCCACCATTGTTTACTTTTTGCCTAACATAGTTCGATACGGATTTATATATTTGAGTTTGTACCTTACTATGGGAGGTCAATTGAACTACATTTGTATATGTCACTTTAAGATATATGCTCACTGACTGTGCATATATTCATGGGTGCCAGCTTTTGTTTTCACTATGAGGGCAAAAATACCTGGGCATATGTTATTCTTGCAGAGGGTCATTTCTTTCCCTTTTCCGTGCTGCTTAAATGTGGTTAGTTGAGGTCCTGCAATGTAGCACAACAGTCACTAAGAGACCAGCCATAAAACAAGAGGCTTGCTGCTTAACCAAAGTGTGTGATCCTTGGCAAATAAAGTAATCTCACTGTGCATGGCTAAAATGTAGTGAATTCTCAAAGCCTGTCATCTTTAATACATAACAATACCAGTGTTAAAACAGGTACGAATCAGCTGTGATTGATGAACGTCATTGAGCGATGGTTGCATTACGGTGGATTTTGAGGTTAACCTCTCAAAACTGGGCATGTTATTCTTGCAGACTGTCATTTTTTTCTCTTTCCTATGCTGCTTAAATGCGGTTCGTTGGGGTCCTGGGTCCTGCGATGTATCACAACAGTCCCCAAAGGGTCGAGTCATAAAACAAGGGGCTTGTAGTACGCTGCTTATCCAAAGCAGGTGATCCATGACAAATCATTTAATCTCACTGTGCATTGCCTAAAATAATTGTGTGTTCTCAAAGCCTGTGATCTTTAATATTTAATACATTACAATACCAGTGTCAAAACTGGTCAAAATCAGTCTGCGATTGCTGAATGTCTTTGAGCGATGGTTGCATTACGGTGTATTGTGAGGTTAACCTTTCAAACCTGGGCATATGCTAATCTTGCAGCCGGTCATGTGAGATATTACCTTACTCATGCACGCAATGAAACAATAAAATAATGTGTGTGTGTTTACAATGGAAAAAACAGTTATCTGCGATTTTTTTGAAGTGAGCAAATGGGAAAATACTAATAAATACAGATTCTGAACAAAATTGAAACACTGAAAAAACAACACTGGAAGTCCAAAGAAAAACCCACTGAAAACAGTAAACCCTAGTTATAATGGCCAGTGAACAGCATCATTTAGAGAAGTAACTTCCCAAGCGTATTTGAAAATGCTGAGAGTTTTGCTGTTGTGGCACGACACTGAGGGAACCGCTACATTGATTTTTTTTCTGGATGTGGGCTATTTGTGTTCTTTTTATTTTGCCTCCCCCCCGCTTATTATAAGTAACAAAAAATTACAAATGGTCAAAATCTGAAAATAAAATGACCAACCAAAAAATCCACAAAATTGACATGACGAACCTTGTTCAGTTTAGTTTGGTGTCATGTTCTGGGTGTTGAAGAATAAACATCCAAGTGAGGGTAGAAATGTGAAAATCATGTGTCCCTCTAAGGAAGGAATTCTTTTTGATAGGAACAGAATCATATGACACTCACTGAGACTTTGTACAACCTCCCTTTCTTCTTTTAGATAGGTGGTGCATCACTCATTTCTCTATGCAGAGAGTCTGGTTATAGGGACAGCAATATTTCCTAGCACGATATACACTGCTAAGTAAGAATGTGACTCTTCTCCGTGGCACCAATGTAGTATGCCTTGTTGAGACTTGCTTATGATTTATTGTTACGAGTCCCACCATGTGAAGGTTGTCAGATCAGACTTGAGAGTGATTCATTGAGCAACTTCTCTTCTCTCTACTCAGGCTCATTTATCCTGAGAGAGACATAGGGGCTGATTCATGGAATTATTTGCGCCGAAAAATGCGGATGTGTGCGCCATTCTGCCTGCAAATCCCCATTTGTTAAACAGGGATTTGCGGGCAGAATGGCGCACAAATCCCTGTTTTTTTTGGCGCAAATAATTCCATGAATCAGCCCCATAATATTTCAATGGGTGACCCAATCCTGTGAAAAAGGAGAGACTTCACATGTTAGTGTGTATGCACGCCCCTCTGAGAGAGGCAAGACATAAAGATTAAGTGTTTGGACCCACCCCTGAAACAGTGCATAGACATAAAAACTCAGTGTGTGCCCCCACTACTGCAAAAGAGGAGGGATGTAAACATTCACAGGCCGATTCATGGAATAATTAGCGCGGCACAATTGGGCAAAAACGTGCGAATCGCAGTGGAATAGCGAAAATCGCAGTGCAAGTGCAAAAATCGCACGAAAAGCAGCGCACATCGATTCATGGAAGTTCGTGCACGAGAAAACCAGCGGATGTGCGATAAAAAAGTGTGCGGCGCACGTTGGCGCACAGGCCATCTAACAGCGTGCGCCAGGTCACAGCGAAAATCGCACAGGCCACAGCGAAAATCGCACATAGCGCGGCGCACGCAACAAAAGTAGGCGGAACACGGGCGTAACACTCGGAATGGGGAACAACTTGCCAAAATGTGGGCGTCACGGGGAAGTACAGGGCACAAGTGCGCGGAACGCCCACACGCTCGCCTACAACACGTATTCATGGAATAGAATAGGGCAAAAAAGCGCACGCTCAAACCAGCGCACAGGCACAAACACGACCGCCACAAGAAAGCAGGCGGTAGCGTCTCTGCGGCTGTAAGAAATGTGCGCCAAAAGGTGCACCAACAAATAGCACCTATATACTGCCATGATGAATGTCCTATACTGTGGCCCTCCAGGACAAATGACGTGCAAAGGGGTACCCACAAACACGGACACCCGCTGACAAAAAATACGTGTGCGTGTATACCGGGGTGCGCGGGAAGTCTCACACGCGATTTGGCCGGGTACATGTATTTCAGGGGTGCGCGGGAAGTTCCACACGCGATTTCAGCAAGGTATGTGTATTTCAGGGGTGCGCGGGAAGTTCCACACGCGATTGGCCCAGTGCGAGCAGGGTACGTGTATTTCAGGGGTGCGCGGGAATTTCCACACACGATTTCAGCAAGGTATGTGTATTTCAGGGGTGCGCGGGAAGTTCCACACGCGATTTCATCAGGGTACGTGTATTGCAGGGGTGCGCGGGAAGTTCCACACGCGATTGGCCCAGTGGGAGCAGCGTACGTGTATTTCAGGGGTGCGCGGGAAGTTCCACACGCGATTTCAGCAAGGTATGTGTATTTCAGGGGTGCGCGGGAAGATCCACACGCGATTTCATCAGGGTACGTGTATTTCAGGGGTGCGCGGGAAGTTCCACACGCGATTGGCCCAGTGCGAGCAGGGTACATGTATTTCAGGGGTGCGCGGGAATTTCCACACGCGATTTTAGCAAGGTATGTGTATTTCAGGGGTGCGCGGGAAGTTCCACACACGATTTCAGCAGGGTATGTGTATTTCAGGGGTTCTGGGGAGTACCACATGTGAATTGGCCATGTGGGCCCTCCCAGGTGTACGCTCCACAACCTCCACGGACCCTGCAGGCAGCCCACACCACGGGGGACTACCCTGCACCCATGCTCATGTCCCGCAGGAAGCCCATCCACCATGGGCATGCCCCCCAGCCAACCCACATGTCACCTTGCACTACTGATCAACAATGCATGTCTACCACCACCCCCACCCCCCTGCCACCATGGGCATCCTCCACCAGGCCCCCACTCATGTCTCCCACCACCCCCACCCCCCAGCCACCAGGGGCAGCCTCCACCAGGCCCCCACTCATGTCTCCCACGACCCCCACCCCCCAGCAGTGCAGGGGCAGCCTCCACCAGGCCCCCACTCATGTCTACCACCACCCCCACCCCCCTGCCACCATGGCCACCCTCCACCAGGCCCCCACTCATGTCCCCCTGCACCCCCACCCCCCAGCATCCAGGGTCACCCTCCACCAGGCCCCCACTCATGTCTCCCACCACCCCCACCCCCCAGCCACCAGGGGCAGCCTCCGCCAGGCCCCCACTCATGTCTCCCACCACCCCCACCCCCCAGCAGTGCAGGGGCAGCCTCCACCAGGCCCCCACTCATGTCTACCACCACCACCACCCCCCTGCCACCATAGGCAGCCTCCACCAGGCCCCCACTCATGTCTCCCACCACCCCCACCCCCCAGCCACCAGGGGCAGCCCCCACCAGGCCCCCACCCATGTCTCCCACCACCCCCACCCCCCAGCAGTGCAGGGGCAGCCTCCTCCAGGCCCCCACTCATGTCTCCCACCACCCCCACCCCCCAGCAGTGCAGGGGCAGCCTCCACCAGGCCCCCACTCATGTCTACCACCACCCCCACCCCCCTGCCACCATGGCCACCATCCACCAGGCCCCCACTCATGTCCCCCTGCACCCCCACCCCCCAGCATCCAGGGTCACCCTCCACCAGGCCCCCACTCATGTCTCCCACCACCCCCACCCCCCAGCCACCAGGGGCAGCCTCCAGCAGGCCCCCACTCATGTCTCCCACCACCCCCACTCCCCAGCAGTGCAGGGGCACCCTCCACCAGGCCCCCACTCATGTCTCCCACCACCCCCACCCCCCAGCAGTGCAGGGGCAGCCTCCACCAGGCCCCCACTCATGTCTCCCACCACCCCCACCCCCCAGCATCCAGGGTCACCCTCCACCAGGCCCCCACTCATGTCTCCCACCACCCCCACCCCCCAGCCACCAGGGGCAGCCTCCACCAGACCCCCACTCATGTCTCCCACCACCCCCAGCCCCCAGCAGTGCAGGGGCAGCCTCCACCAGGCCCCCACTCATGTCTACCACCACCCCCACCCCCCTGCCACCATGGCCACCCTCCACCAGGCCCCCACTCATGTCCCCCTGCACCCCCACCCCCCAGCATCCAGGGTCACCCTCCACCAGGCCCCCACTCATGTCTCCCACCACCCCCACCCCCCAGCCACCAGGGGCAGCCTCCACCAGTCTCCCACCACCCCCACCCCCCAGCAGTGCAGGGGCAGCCTCCACCAGGCCCCAACTCATGTCTACCACCACCCCCACCCCCCTGCCACCATGGGCAGCCCCCACCAGGCCCCCACTCATGTCTCCCACCACCCCCACCCCCCAGCAGTGCAGGGGCAGCCTCCACCAGCCCCCCACTCATGTCTCCCACCACCCCCACCCCCCAGCAGTGCAGGGGCAGCCTCCACCAGGCCCCCACTCATGTCTCCCACCACCCCCACCCCCCAGCAGTGCAGGGGCAGCCTCCACCAGGCCCCCACTCATGTCTACCACCACCCCCACCCCCCTGCCACCATGGGCAGCCTCCACCAGGCCCCCACTCATGTCTCCCACCACCCCCACCCCCCAGCCACCAGGGGCAGCCCCCACCAGGCTCCCACCCATGTCTCCCACCACCCCCACACCCCAGCAGTGCAGGGGCAGCCTCCACCAGGCCCCCACTCATGTCTACCACCACCCCCACCCCCCTGCCACCATGGCCACCCTCCACCAGGCCCCCACTCATGTCTCCCACCACCCCCACCCCCCTGCCACCATGGGCAGCCCCCACCAGGTCCTCACAATCCCCAATCATGTGCGTAATGGTCAGCCTCCACAGCCAAAAAGCCCTACCAAGTAACCCATTCACCCACATGGAAATGGAAATCACATGTTACACCCCCAATGTTCATGAAGCTAATGAACCCATGTCCTTCACACACAATGGTTGCAATTGAATGGGAAAACACCCAACATGACATGCATGAAACCAATGAGATGATACCACACAGTGAAGTATGGAAACAAAATTGTATTGAAAAAATAAAGAATGCTAAAGAAAGAAAACAAACTACAATGTGAATGAGAAAAAAAAAGCTGCATGTCCGTATAAAAACACAAAACTGCAAATCAGAATCCAAAAAAAATTTGTCCAAAGTCAAATGTAAAAAAATCTCATGCAATAAGGAACTATGTAAAAAACTACCAAGGGTCCATGAGCCCAACTGAACAAAGGAAACCTACTAAAAAACCTACCTAAAAATCAACTATATACAAAAAGTGGAGCAGTGTCCGTCGACTCCAAATCATAATGAGAAAGAAAGGAAACCTAAAACTAAAGAACTATATACAAAGGCGGCGGGCAAGTCCAGCGGCTCACTCCGTGGTGTCCCGGGCCAGGGCATCATCGAACTCCTGTTCGATGTCCCGGAGGCGGTCCAGTTCCATGGCCCCGAGGGTCCGCAGGGACGACGCCGTGTCCTCCTCCAACCCCCTGCGGATTGCCTCGAGGCACTCGGCCCGCCTCAGGGCCCTCCGCATGGAGTTCTCTGCCCTGACCATTGTGAGCCGCGCCTCTTCCGCCCGCCGCCGCTCCGCACCTATGGCGTGGCCCAACCGCTGCCACACGGAAGACACTCTCTGTCCTGGGTCCCCCTGCCCTCCGGCCGATGCCTGCCCCTCCGATGTCGAAAGCCCCGAGCCTTCATGTCTCCCACCATGTTGCTGCTGCTGCTGCTCTGCCTCTGCCCGTGCACTGCCTCCTGCTGCCTGCACATCCTCCGCCGGCTGGGGTGCAGTTGTTGATGTGGCCAGCCCTGCTGGACCTCCGACTCCCGACTGTGGCAGGGATGCCTCCTCCACCAGCCTGGCCGCACCGTCAGAGGCAGCTCCACAGGGCACCCAGGTGACTGATGGGTGGGAAGATGGCACAGAGGACGACTGGCGCGTAGGGGGTCCAGTTGAGGAGGGGGTCGGAGCAAGCCCCATCAGACGGAGGAATCCGGCCTGGGTGACCTGTCCCAGCAGGCTGACGTGGTCAACGAGCCATTCAAGATGACGTGCAGTCTCTCCATGAAAAGACTGCAGGTCACCTCGCATGGCCCGTTGATGCAACGCCACACCAGCCAGGACAGGCTCAACCCGGACCTGGATGGCCACGTCCGCAGGCAGAGGAAGGCCAGTTGACGTCAGCTCCGGACTACTCACTCCCCGACGAGATGACAACACGGGAGGGGAGCCGGGCCTTGCGTCTCTGGCTGGCGGTCGGATCCCCGCCGCTGTGCTCCACAGCACATTCTCCGCCCTCTTCATCAGTTGACGCTGCAGACAGGGAGAAACAAAACACAGGCATCAGGGCACTGTACAATGGACACATACACGCATGACAGTTGCACATGAGTGGCATTGGCAAACCTCAGACATGTCATCACAATCCCCAACACACATGTCATTGCAACTCGCACACATGAGCCATACCACAGCCATATCGCAACTGCCACCACCATCCATACACATACAACAGCATCAGCAGCCAAAGGGGAGCCAGACATCACATGCAATACAGGAAGTGCACCACACATGTACACACACCACCACACTTACACCTCTGCCAAGTGTCGCACTGTTCAGACGGGCATCCATGTCACATCTGCCAATCAGGCTTCCACATACCGCTGTCACATGCATCCATGTTGCATCACTGTTGCACCCTTGACAAATACACACACATGCACATGTACACAGTGCTCATACATGCAGCCGAAAACAACATACATGCCTGACATCACGGACATGTCTACTTACATACACATTCATCCAAACATGTGTGCACGCACAACTGCATTTGCCATGCAAGCCCACACACACAAGCACCATCCATGTCTCACACATTACAGCCCTCGCATGTGTCAGCCCCACGGCCCTGTACACCCCCACCCATACTCGACCCCATACAAACAGATGTGCAACCGGCACAATACCGAATAATCACCACACGCACTGCTCACAATCAGGATGCATGTACACTCACCGCTCGACTCCAGACGGGTCTGCTTCTCTAGGACCTGGACGTGGAGCGCTGGGGATATGCGTTCGAGGACCCCCATCTGTTCTTCCGACAAGTGGCCCCGGCGCCCCTTGGCATCCGCTGCCTTCAAGAGGCGCCGGGCCTTGTTCAGGGTCCTGGACCTGAAGTCCTCCCAGCGCTTCCTGACATGTTGTAAGTCCCGGACTGCCACCCCCTCCGCGTTGATGGCAGTCACGATGTCAGTCCAGATCTGAGTCCGTCCTTCCTTGTCGGCGCGGGAACTTCCGAAGAGGGCATCATACTGCCCCAGGACTTGCTCCACCAGGACACCAACTTTGGTGGCACTGAAGCTGGTGCCCCTCTGCCTCTCTGGCCGGGGGTTGTCAGTGGTCACAGATGGTGTTTGCCCCGACATGACAACCCCAGAGGCAGGAGTGGGTGGGCAACTGGGTCCTGGGGCTGGGCTGTGGAGCGATGGAATTCCAGTCGGGAGTCTTCGGTTCCAGCAGGGGTGGTCACAGCAACAGCACCCCTGGCTGATGTGCAGGCAGCAAATGGCAGTGCACGTGGGCAGCAGGCAGTCAGGCAGCAGCAGATGGCAGGTGGGAGCGTGCTCGGGGCTCTGGGGGGCAGTAGTTCGGCCTTCTGGGCAGGAGCGTGGTCTTCCGTGTGCTTACGCGTGGCCAGCTTGGTACGGAGTGATTTGACACGTGAAAATCCTGCACGTCAGCGTGAAAACCGAGGAAAGGCCCTTAGCGCGTAAGCGCGTCAGCACGCATACGCGATTCTATTGGACCAAAGGCCCTCAGCGCGTAAGCGCGTCTGTGACGTGACCCGCACGGGTGTTTCCCACACAGCACGTGATGACAGAGCACACGTGGAAAGACTGCACGTCAGAGTGTCATCGCGTGTAATTGGACAGCACGTCAGGGTGTCATCGCGTGTAATTGGACAAAAGTGCTCGTACACGCGATTGGCCTATGTACGTGTATATCAGGTGTGCGCGGACACTTACACACGCAAGTACGTCAGCGCAACTGTATCCCGGTGTGCGCGGGAATTTCCACACGCTATTGGACTGGGTACTGGATTTCAGGGGTGCGCGGGTCACACGCTCGCCTACAACACGCGCAACGCATTAATTTGCGCGCTAACAAAATAACAAGCTCAGACCCAGGATGAACATACCGTTCCTAGCAGCAGTGGGCGTGGCCTACCAAAGGAGGAGGAGGAGGATAGTCAGGGCCAGAATATTCACACCCAGAACCAGCCTTTTCGGGATGCCTGATGACCAGGTGCATGGGAGGTACAGGTTTCCACCACACATCATACTGGACCTGGTGAGTGAGTGGGAGGATGACCTCACATCACCCACCCTGTGCTCCCAAGCACTCAGCCCCCTGAAGAAGGTCCTCAATGTACTGCACTTCTTAGCCACTGGATCATTTCAGCGGACAAGTGCCATTGTGGGTGGTGTATCACAGGCCACCCAGTCACGCTGCCTACACCAGGTCTTGAACATCATCACTGCACGCCCATCAGTCCGCAGGCACATATGCCTGCCCAGAATCCCTGCAGAAAGGCATGCTGCCGCCCTGGATTTTTACGCTGTGGCACGATTCCCCAAAGTGCTAGGTGCCATCGACTGCACCCATGTGGCTCTACGTCCCCCCAGGGCATCTGAGCACATCTATAGGAACCGCAAGCACTGGCATTCCATCAACGTGCAGGTAGTATGTAACGCCAAGGGAATCATCACCTCAGTATATGCCAACTATCCCGGGTCAACCCACGACAGCTTCATTTACCGAATGTCCACCCTAAGCCGGGACCTAGAAGCTGGGCGGCATGGCGATACATCTCTGCTTGGTGAGTATGAATGCCACTGCACATGCATGCATGTCAGATACTGAGCAAGGTCACAACCCCACCAATGATACCAATCACCACCTCCACAGGGGACAGTGCCTACCCTCTCAGCCCCCACATGATGATGCCAATTCGGAACCCCACCACGCCACCCCAGGTAAGATATAACGCAGCCCACATTACAACCCGGGGCATATGGAGCGCTCATTCGGAGTGCTGAAGTCACGCTTTCGCTCCCTTGACCGTTCTGGCGGGCAGCTGTTGTACGCTCCCCCAGTAGTGTGCAGGATCATAGTGGCAGCATGTGTCCTGCACAACGTTGCAACACGCCGGGGCCTGGCCGTGGACATGGTGGTGCCCCCCCATCCCCAACCACATGCACAGCCGCTGCGCATGGGAGGGGAAAGGGCACGGGGGGAGGCAGCCCGTACACAGCTAGTGGCTAATTACTTCACATAGAAATCACACCCCTGTGGAGTGCACACTGCCCTGGCACATTCCATCTGACAATCAATGATGACTCAACCTGACACTGATCCTGAATGACTGGAGAATGAACCGTGAAAACCATATCAGCCTGAGATTGTTCACCTGGAAGTGTCACAATGTGTGCATCCCTACCCACACAGACACCACCAATGCAGTTTTGTGAAGTTACACATTCAAGCAGCTAAAATGAATACCCACTTGCAAAATGCAACAAGAGGACAGTGCCATGTCAGCCAACCCAACCCCAGCACCGCCACACGACACACTGTGCCATGTCATGCTATTTGCAGGTAAACAAAGTAATCCCCACAACATGACACTAGTGTCACAATGTACAGTGTCCCTATTAGAAACTTGCAACACCTGAAATCCGGGGTGCGCGGGAAGTCTCACACGCGATTTGGCCGGGTACATGTATTTCAGGGGTGCGCGGGAAGTTCCACACGCGATTTCAGCAAGGTATGTGTATTTCAGGGGTGCGCGGGAAGTTCCACACGCGATTGGCCCAGTGCGAGCAGGGTACGTGTATTTCAGGGGTGCGCTGGAATTTCCACACGCGATTTCAGCAAGGTATGTGTATTTCAGGGGTGCGCGGGAAGTTCCACACGCAATTTCATCAGGGTACGTGTATTGCAGGGGTGCGCGGGAAGTTCCACACGCGATTGGCCCAGTGGGAGCAGGGTACGTGTATTTCAGGGGTGCGCGGGAAGTTCCACACGCGATTTCAGCAAGGTATGTGTATTTCAGGGGTGCGCGGGAAGTTCCACACGCGATTTCATCAGGGTACGTGTATTTCAGGGGTGCGCGGGAAGTTCCACACGCGATTGGCCCAGTGCGAGCAGGGTACGTGTATTTCAGGGGTGCGCGGGAATTTCCACACGCGATTTTAGCAAGGTATGTGTATTTCAGGGGTGCGCGGGAAGTTCCACACACGATTTCAGCAGGGTATGTGTATTTCAGGGGTTCTGGGGAGTACCACACGTGAATTGGCCGTGTGGGCCCTCCCAGGTGTACGCTCCACAACCTCCACGGACCCTGCAGGCAGCCCACACCACGGGGGACTACCCTGCACCCATGCTCATGTCCCGCAGGAAGCCCATCCACCATGGGCATGCCCCCCAGCCAACCCACATGTCACCTTGCACTACTGATCAACAATGCATGTCTACCACCACCCCCACCCCCCTGCCACCATGGGCATCCTCCACCAGGCCCCCACTCATGTCTCCCACCACCCCCACCCCCCAGCCACCAGGGGCAGCCTCCACCAGGCCCCCACTCATGTCTCCCACGACCCCCACCCCCCAGCAGTGCAGGGGCAGCCTCCACCAGGCCCCCACACATGTCTACCACCACCCCCACCCCCCTGCCACCATGGCCACCCTCCACCAGGCCCCCACTCATGTCCCCCTGCACCCCCACCCCCCAGCATCCAGGGTCACCCTCCACCAGGCCCCCACTCATGTCTCCCACCACCCCCACCCCCCAGCAGTGCAGGGGCAGCCTCCACCAGGCCCCCACTCATGTCTACCACCACCCCCACCCCCCTGCCACCATGGCCACCCTCCACCAGGCCCCCACTCATGTCCCCCTGCACCCCCACCCCCCAGCATCCAGGGTCACCCTCCACCAGGCCCCCACTCATGTCTCCCACCACCCCCACCCCCCAGCCACCAGGGGCAGCCTCCAGCAGGCCCCCACTCATGTCTCCCACCACCCCCACTCCCCAGCAGTGCAGGGGCACCCTCCACCAGGCCCCCACTCATGTCTCCCACCACCCCCACCCCCCAGCAGTGCAGGGGCAGCCTCCACCAGGCCCCCACTCATGTCTCCCACCACCCCCACCCCCCAGCATCCAGGGTCACCCTCCACCAGGCCCCCACTCATGTCTCCCACCACCCCCACCCCCCAGCCACCAGGGGCAGCCTCCAGCAGGCCCGCACTCATGTCTCCCACCACCCCCACTCCCCAGCAGTGCAGGGGCACCCTCCACCAGGCCCCCACTCATGTCTCCCACCACCCCCACCCCCCAGCAGTGCAGGGGCAGCCTCCACCAGGCCCCCACTCATGTCTCCCACCACCCCCACCCCCCAGCATCCAGGGTCACCCTCCACCAGGCCCCCACTCATGTCTCCCACCACCCCCACCCCCCAGCCACCAGGGGCAGCCTCCACCAGACCCCCACTCATGTCTCCCACCACCCCCACCCCCCAGCAGTGCAGGGGCAGCCTCCACCAGGCCCCCACTCATGTCTACCACCACCCCCACCCCCCTGCCACCATGGCCACCCTCCACCAGGCCCCCACTCATGTCCCCCTGCACCCCCACCCCCCAGCATCCAGGGTCACCCTCCACCAGGCCCCCACTCATGTCTCCCACCACCCCCACCCCCCAACCACCAGGGGCAGCCTCCACCAGTCTCCCACCACCCCCACCCCCCAGCAGTGCAGGGGCAGCCTCCACCAGGCCCCAACTCATGTCTACCACCACCCCCACCCCCCTGCCACCATGGGCAGCCCCCACCAGGCCCCCACTCATGTCTCCCACAACCCCCACCCCCCAGCAGTGCAGGGGCAGCCTCCACCAGCCCCCCACTCATGTCTCCCACCACCCCCACCCCCCAGCAGTGCAGAGGCAGCCTCCACCAGGCCCCCACTCATGTCTCCCACCACCCCCACCCCCCAGCAGTGCAGGGGCAGCCTCCACCAGGCCCCCACTCATGTCTACCACCACCCCCACCCCCCTGCCACCATGGGCAGCCTCCACCAGGCCCCCACTCATGTCTCCCACCACCCCCACCCCCCAGCCACCAGGGGCAGCCCCCACCAGGCTCCCACCCATGTCTCCCACCACCCCCACACCCCAGCAGTGCAGGGGCAGCCTCCACCAGGCCCCCACTCATGTCTACCACCACCCCCACCCCCCTGCCACCATGGCCACCCTCCACCAGGCCCCCACTCATGTCTCCCACCACCCCCACCCCCCTGCCACCATGGGCAGCCCCCACCAGGTCCTCACAATCCCCAATCATGTGCGTAATGGTCAGCCTCCACAGCCAAAAAGCCCTACCAAGTAACCCATTCACCCACATGGAAATGGAAATCACATGTTACACCCCCAATGTTCATGAAGCTAATGAACCCATGTCCTTCACACACAATGGTTGCAATTGAATGGGAAAACACCCAACATGACATGCATGAAACCAATGAGATGATACCACACAGTGAAGTATGGAAACAAAATTGTATTGAAAAAATAAAGAATGCTAAAGAAAGAAAACAAACTACAATGTGAATGAGAAAAAAAAAGCTGCATGTCCGTATAAAAACACAAAACTGCAAATCAGAATCCAAAAAAAATTTGTCCAAAGTCAAATGTAAAAAAATCTCATGCACTAAGGAACTATGTAAAAAACTACCAAGGGTCCATGAGCCCAACTGAACAAAGGAAACCTACTAAAAAACCTACCTAAAAATCAACTATATACAAAAAGTGGAGCAGTGTCCGTCGACTCCAAATCATAATGAGAAAGAAAGGAAACCTAAAACTAAAGAACTATATACAAAGGCGGCGGGCAAGTCCAGCGGCTCACTCCGTGGTGTCCCGGGCCAGGGCATCATCGAACTCCTGTTCGATGTCCCGGAGGCGGTCCAGTTCCATGGCCCCGAGGGTCCGCAGGGACGACGCCGTGTCCTCCTCCAACCCCCTGCGGATTGCCTCGAGGCACTCGGCCCGCCTCAGGGCCCTCCGCATGGAGTTCTCCGCCCTGACCATTGTGAGCCGCGCCTCTTCCGCCCGCCGCCGCTCCGCACCTATGGCGTGGCCCAACCGCTGCCACACGGAAGACACTCTCTGTCCTGGGTCCCCCTGCCCTCCGGCCGATGCCTGCCCCTCCGATGTCGAAAGCCCCGAGCCTTCATGTCTCCCACCATGTTGCTGCTGCTGCTGCTCTGCCTCTGCCCGTGCACTGCCTCCTGCTGCCTGCACATCCTCCGCCGGCTGGGGTGCAGTTGTTGATGTGGCCACCCCTGCTGGACCTCCGACTCCCGACTGTGGCAGGGATGCCTCCTCCACCAGCCTGGCCGCACCGTCAGAGGCAGCTCCACAGGGCACCCAGGTGACTGATGGGTGGGAAGATGGCACAGAGGACGACTGGCGCGTAGGGGGTCCAGTTGAGGAGGGGGTCGGAGCAAGCCCCATCAGACGGAGGAATCCGGCCTGGGTGACCTGTCCCAGCAGGCTGACGTGGTCAACGAGCCATTCAAGATGACGTGCAGTCTCTCCATGAAAAGACTGCAGGTCACCTCGCATGGCCCGTTGATGCAACGCCACACCAGCCAGGACAGGCTCAACCCGGACCTGGATGGCCACGTCCGCAGGCAGAGGAAGGCCAGTTGACGTCAGCTCCGGACTCCTCACTCCCCGACGAGATGACAACACGGGAGGGGAGCCGGGCCTTGCGTCTCTGGCTGGCGGTCGGATCCCCGCCGCTGTGCTCCACAGCACCTTCTCCGCCCTCTTCATCAGTTGACGCTGCAGACAGGGAGAAACAAAACACAGGCATCAGGGCACTGTACAATGGACACATACACGCATGACAGTTGCACATGAGTGGCATTGGCAAACCTCAGACATGTCATCACAATCCCCAACACACATGTCATTGCAACTCGCACACATGAGCCATACCACAGCCATATCGCAACTGCCACCACCATCCATACACATACAACAGCATCAGCAGCCAAAGGGGAGCCAGACATCACATGCAATACAGGAAGTGCACCACACATGTACACACACCACCACACTTACACCTCTGCCAAGTGTCACACTGTTCAGACGGGCATCCATGTCACATCTGCCAATCAGGCTTCCACATACCGCTGTCACATGCATCCATGTTGCATCACTGTTGCACCCTTGACAAATACACACACATGCACATGTACACAGTGCTCATACATGCAGCCGAAAACAACATACATGCCTGACATCACGGACATGTCTACTTACATACACATTCATCCAAACATGTGTGCACGCACAACTGCATTTGCCATGCAAGCCCACACACACAAGCACCATCCATGTCTCACACATTACAGCCCTCGCATGTGTCAGCCCCACGGCCCTGTACACCCCCACCCATACTCGACCCCATACAAACAGATGTGCAACCGGCACAATACCGAATAATCACCACACGCACTGCTCACAATCAGGATGCATGTACACTCACCGCTCGACTCCAGACGGGTCTGCTTCTCTAGGACCTGGACGTGGAGCGCTGGGGATATGCGTTCGAGGACCCCCATCTGTTCTTCCGACAAGTGGCCCCGGCGCCCCTTGGCATCCGCTGCCTTCAAGAGGCGCCGGGCCTTGTTCAGGGTCCTGGACCTGAAGTCCTCCCAGCGCTTCCTGACATGTTGTAAGTCCCGGACTGCCACCCCCTCCGCGTTGATGGCAGTCACGATGTCAGTCCAGATCTGAGTCCGTCCTTCCTTGTCGGCGCGGGAACTTCCGAAGAGGGCATCATACTGCCCCAGGACTTGCTCCACCAGGACACCAACTTTGGTGGCACTGAAGCTGGTGCCCCTCTGCCTCTCTGGCCGGGGGTTGTCAGTGGTCACAGATGGTGTTTGCCCCGACATGACAACCCCAGAGGCAGGAGTGGGTGGGCAACTGGGTCCTGGGGCTGGGCTGTGGAGCGATGGAATTCCAGTCGGGAGTCTTCGGTTCCAGCAGGGGTGGTCACAGCAACAGCACCCCTGGCTGATGTGCAGGCAGCAAATGGCAGTGCACGTGGGCAGCAGGCAGTCAGGCAGCAGCAGATGGCAGGTGGGAGCGTGCTCGGGGCTCTGGGGGGCAGTAGTTCGGCCTTCTGGGCAGGAGCGTGGTCTTCCGTGTGCTTACGCGTGGCCAGCTTGGTACGGAGTGATTTGACACGTGAAAATCCTGCACGTCAGCGTGAAAACCGAGGAAAGGCCCTTAGCGCGTAAGCGCGTCAGCACGCATACGCGATTCTATTGGACCAAAGGCCCTCAGCGCGTAAGCGCGTCTGTGACGTGACCCGCACGGGTGTTTCCCACACAGCACGTGATGACAGAGCACACGTGGAAAGACTGCACGTCAGAGTGTCATCGCGTGTAATTGGACAGCACGTCAGGGTGTCATCGCGTGTAATTGGACAAAAGTGCGCGTACACGCGATTGGCCTATGTACGTGTATATCAGGTGTGCGCGGACACTTACACACGCAAGTACGTCAGCGCAACTGTATCCCGGTGTGCGCGGGAATTTCCACACGCTATTGGACTGGGTACTGGATTTCAGGGGTGCGCGGGTCACACGCTCGCCTACAACACGCGCAACGCATTAATTTGCGCGCTAACAAAATAACAAGCTCAGACCCAGGATGAACATACCGTTCCTAGCAGCAGTGGGCGTGGCCTACCAAAGGAGGAGGAGGAGGATAGTCAGGGCCAGAATATTCACACCCAGAACCAGCCTTTTCGGGATGCCTGATGACCAGGTGCATGGGAGGTACAGGTTTCCACCACACATCATACTGGACCTGGTGAGTGAGTGGGAGGATGACCTCACATCACCCAACCTGTGCTCCCAAGCACTCAGCCCCCTGAAGAAGGTCCTCAATGTACTGCACTTCTTAGCCACTGGATCATTTCAGCGGACAAGTGCCATTGTGGGTGGTGTATCACAGGCCACCCAGTCACGCTGCCTACACCAGGTCTTGAACATCATCACTGCACGCCCATCAGTCCGCAGGCACATATACCTGCCCAGAATCCCTGCAGAAAGGCATGCTGCCGCCCTGGATTTTTACGCTGTGGCACGATTCCCCAAAGTGCTAGGTGCCATCGACTGCACCCATGTGGCTCTACGTCCCCCCAGGGCATCTGAGCACATCTATAGGAACCGCAAGCACTGGCATTCCATCAACGTGCAGGTAGTATGTAATGCCAAGGGAATCATCACCTCAGTATATGCCAACTATCCCGGGTCAACCCACGACAGCTTCATTTACCGAATGTCCACCCTAAGCCGGGACCTAGAAGCTGGGCGGCATGGCGATACATGGCTGCTTGGTGAGTATGAATGCCACTGCACATGCATGCATGTCAGATACTGAGCAAGGTCACAACCCCACCAATGATACCAATCACCACCTCCACAGGGGACAGTGCCTACCCTCTCAACCCCCACATGATGACGCCAATTCGGAACCCCACCACGCCACCCCAGGTAAGATATAACGCAGCCCACATTACAACCCGGGGCATATGGAGCGCTCATTCGGAGTGCTGAAGTCACGCTTTCGCTCCCTTGACCGTTCTGGCGGGCAGCTGTTGTACGCTCCCCCAGTAGTGTGCAGGATCATAGTGGCAGCATGTGTCCTGCACAACGTTGCAACACGCCGGGGCCTGGCCGTGGACATGGTGGTGCCCCCCCATCCCCAACCACATGCACAGCCGCTGCGCATGGGAGGGGAAAGGGCACGGGGGGAGGCAGCCCGTACACAGCTAGTGGCTAATTACTTCACATAGAAATCACACCCCTGTGGAGTGCACACTGCCCTGGCACATTCCATCTGACAATCAATGATGACTCAACCTGACACTGATCCTGAATGTCTGGAGAATGAACCGTGAAAACCATATCAGCCTGAGATTGTTCACCTGGAAGTGTCACAATGTGTGCAACCCTAGCCACACAGACACCACCAATGCAGTTTTGTGAAGTTACACATTCAAGCAGCTAAAATGAATACCCACTTGCAAAATGCAACAAGAGGACAGTGCCATGTCAGCCAACCCAACCCCAGCACCGCCACACGACACACTGTGCCATGTCATGCTATTTGCAGGTAAACAAAGTAATCCCCACAACATGACACTAGTGTCACAATGTACAGTGTCCCTATTAGAAACTTGCAACACCTGAAATGCTCACAGTAATGCCGGACCAACAACAAACTTGAGCACGTACTACCATTAACATGACATCACTAATGTTAAATATTAGTAGTCTCACCACCTGGAAATGCCTGCACTCCCACCACTACCATCTGTGCAGTGTTGGCGCCATGTAAAGTTGTAGGTGCACTGCTGCCAACATGGACCACATCTCCAGACTAGAGGTCCTTGTGTAGACATGAGGAAGGGACCTGCAAATTGGGAGGTAGACACAGAAGATGAGTTACACATCAATGCAACATGCAGTGTACAACACAACAGCAATATGCACTAGGAATGTATACACAGTATTGACTACAGACTGCCCACACAGCTTATGGGAGTCCAACGTCACTGTGTAATTCACTGTCACTTGGGCACACCCTTTGCAAGCCCATGGAAACGGGAAGCAGGAGGGGTGTGTGTGACTCAAACCCAAGCATCTGAACCAAATACATTACAAGCCTGCATGTGCCCAGCCACAATGCAGCGTATGCCCACAGGAACCACGGAAGCCAACAAATCGTCCCAAAAAAATTGGGAATAAAATAAATAAAATTAAAAATAAAAATAAAAATAAAAAAAAATAAAAAATGGCCATTGAAGGGCCCGGGGGGGTTGGGGAGGCCACCCAGGAGGTCCGAGGACAGGATGCACACCAGAACCCACCTGCGTGGATCCTGGGGAAAAAAAACACCTCCATGGGCTCATGGCCCACACGGCTACCCTATTGTGGGAGTATCACTGCTGTCACTATTATCACCCTGTGCAGCTGCATCCGGAGGTGGTTGCACTATGGGAGGCAGCCCACGCAAGGCCCTAGTCTGCTCCTCCATGGCTGCAAGCATGCGGGTGTGGTAGGTCTGGTTCTGGAGGATGAGTGTGGGGAGGTCCCCATGCAACAACTCACGGGATGCCCGGACCTCCGCCCTCGTTGCCTGCATCTCAGCTGAGAGCGTACGGGTGAGACGCTCCAGCTGCTGTTCTGTCCTTTGGTGTGTTGAAGCCTCAAGCTGAACAAGAGTCGTCCTGAGGTGAAGGAGCTCCTGCCTCAGGGCTTCCCTGTGGCCCTGGGACTCAATGGAGATGGCCTCCTGCAGAGTCGCCAGTGCCGCCCGCCTGTCCCTGTTGGACCCCAACATGTCCTCCCTGTGTGACTGGCAGATGGAGTCGGTTGCCTGCTCTAGCCGCTCCATCAGCCTTTCAGGGGGGACAATGGAAGTGGCCACCCTATCCATGGCCTGAGCCATCATCTCGGATGATGCTGCCTGTTGGGTTGCCATACCGAAAATGGATTGCTCCCATGCGGTATTGCCAGGTGGCGTACGGCCACCACATCGGCGGGCACCACACCTGTCTGGGGCAAGGCGAACTGCGCCTTGCTGTGCCGGCACTGCCTGAGGCTGCAGGACTGCATTCCCCCTCTGATCTGCTGGCCCAGGAACAGGATCAGATGTCGCGGAGTATGACCCTGCATCCGTAACCACCAAAGGCGTAGCTGCCAACACTGACATCCCCATTGAGGGTTCTGACCCTGGTGCAGGTGGGTGAGACAGAACAGAATCCCTCCCTGGAACACTCACCTGCGACGGCACGTAGGTCTCATCCGAATCAACACCTGAGTACAGCTAGGGGGAGGTGCAGCCAGAGACACCCCTTGAGAGCAGGACCTGCAGCACTTGTGGGTTCTCACCCACCACCACACCACGTCCCTCACTGGTGTTTGGTCGGCCCTCGGACCCCTCCTGGGTCTGCACCATCTCCACAACCCCAGCAGTATCAGGTGCGTCTTCCCCTGCAAAGACATAAAAACAAAGAAATGGAAACAGGCATTAGCACCATGGCACACAATGAGGGCTGAGAAGCAAGAGAACCAGTACTTGTTTGACACATGTCCCACATGACTAAAACCCTCCCATGCATGCACCCTCACTGCGTATGAAGGGCAGGCAAATGGCACACACTGATGACACCAAGATGGAAGATGAACACATTTTCTGCATGCTGCCTGGCAGTGGCATCACACATTGGCCTGTGATTGGCAGGTGAAACACACATGCCATCACACAGATGGCATGTACCATTGCTATTGAGTGAAGATGGAGAGGAGGGCAGCACCTATTCATTCAGTCCAGTTCCCGCATGTAATAGCTTTTCAAATTCAAACAGGTCAGATTCTTCACCTGGAGCTGCCAGTCCGAAATGGTGCAATTGCACAGGGACATGTTTGAACAAATGATATCCAGGTAACAAAGTCACTCCACTTTACCATAGCCATGTCAGACATGTGACTAGAGGACTGCGACATGCCTAGTAAAAGTGGTGGAATGCAAACAATCTGACTAAATGAACAGTGAAAAATTAAGCAACAATGTTGTGGCAAGGTGACACTTCAAGGGCAACTGGCGTGCAGTTGGGCTAGATGTCTACTGTTGGCAGAAGGGATACTGCTATGGCCAAATTCAGCTGCGCAGGATGTATTGCATGAAGCACATGGCTGACCCATACGACTTAGGCGCACACACTCTCACCTGTCACACAAACAGAAGCCCTCACACACACCATGCACATGGATGACACACACATGCACGTGCACTCACCGGACAATGCCTCGTAATCAGCCAAATCTCCCACGCCTTGGATCTGTTCCTCCGTGACGTAGGTCCCAGCGACTGACTCATGTGGAGTGAGTTCCATGTCTACTACTGGAGACCCACCTCCAGTCACTAGAGTTGCGGCATGACTTGAGGCCAGCTTACTCTTTGCCCTGCGCTTTAGGTCATTCAAGCGCTTATAGCAATCATTGGCTGTGCGCCTCACGATTCCAAGGGCACTTACGATGTCCGCAACGGTCAGCCAGTGTGCCTGGCGTTGTGCAGGTGTGGTCTTGGATCCTGCAACAATGACCATCTCATTATCATGTGCGGACACATACTCGACAAGTGCATTCAGTTCGGCATCCGTGAAGCTGGGCTTCCTCGACGGGCCGGACTGTGTAGCCGTGTCTGGGGCATCAGCCTGTGCCGGACGAGCACTCTTCCTCTTCTGCTTGGAAGGTGGTGGTGATCCTGAGTGTCCTGCGCCGCTCTGGTCACTAGGGGCAGGAGCCCTGGTGGACTCTGTATCAGGAGTGTGGGATTGCACACTCAGCATGGGAGTTGGTGCAGGCATTGGCTCAAGTGTAATGGTGTCAGGGGGAATGTCAGCAGGATGGACTAGGACCAACACTGTCCTGGCTGGGTGTGTGAGAGCTGGGGTGGATGGAGCCACAGCTGCCCCTGCAGCCTCTCCGCCCTGCCTACTTGGGGCAGCAGATGACCTTTGCACCAGCGCACGTGTCATAGGCCTGCTGACCTGGAAGTCAGCCATGGAGTCAGCCAGGTCTGGTGCCACAATGGGCTGGTCCAACAAGGGCTGAGCATGGATGGTGTCAGCCACATCAGCCTCAATGGGAGGGGGGGTGGGGGGATTATGGGTGCCCTTGACTGGTCCTCCACACATGGGGGGACAGGCTCACCCTGCAAGTAACGACCACGTCCCCTACCGGATCCACCACGGCCACCACTTGTGGCTCTTCCACCTTTGCCACGCTTACGGAATCCTCGCCTCCCAGCCATGGCACTGATGTTAATGTGCGTATGGGAGTGGCTGTAAAATATTGTCCTGGGCAATTGGGGGTCAAAGGGGTTGGGTACCAGATGGTAATTGTACCCTAGTGCTCTTGCAAGGCTGATTGTAACCCCTGGGGAAAGATGATGGGTCACGCTACGCACAGGAGCCCCAAAAAAGGGAGATGACGTGCACGCAACCCCTCCTAGACCACGTGTGCAGAAAGAAAAACCTGCACTACGCTGTGGCACCCAGTAACACAAGAATGAACGTATGCGTGTCACACGCAGCCTAGAATGACCTCTGAAGGGGTAGGCTACACACGGGGCAAGCACAGATGTTAGATACGTGCGTGACTCACCGTCTGCCAGGTAAAAGAGCGTGAAAAAGGAGCGCGTTTGGTTGGCAACACCCCCGCCAAAAGAAGATTTGTACGCTGTCTGAGGAGACAGGACAACAGTAGAAGGGAACACTGTTTGAGGGAACAGGCCCAGGTAAACCAGTAAAAGAGAAAAAAGAGAAAAATCTGTCAGAGGTAACAGGGAATACGAACTTGAAACGCCGTGAAGTAAATCGCGTGTGAAACGACAAGAAGTACAGAATTCACCCACTCGCTCTCCACGAAAAGCACGTACAAGGAAATGGTGTTCTACGCGTACCTTTTATACAGGCCCACACGTCCAGCGTCACTTACGCGGCGTGTACGCGCTAGGCCCATTTCCACCAATTACACGCTTTGTCACTTATGCGTGTAGGGCCATTTCCACCAATTACACGCTTTGTCACTTATGCGTGTAGGGCCATTTTCACCAATTACACGCTTTGTCACTTCTGCGTGTAGGGCCATTTCCACCAATCACACGCGATGACACTCTGACGTGCAGTCTTTCCACGTGTGCTCTGTCATCACGTGCTGTGTGGGAAACACCCGTGCGGGTCACGTCACAGACGCGCTTACGCGCTGAGGGCCTTTGGTCCAATAGAATCGCGTATGCGTGCTGACGCGCTTACGCGCTAAGGGCCTTTCCTCGGTTTTCACGCTGACGTGCAGGATTTTCACGTGCCAAATCACACCGTACCAAGCTGGCCACGCGTATGCACACGGAAGACCACGCTCATGCCCAGAAGGCCGAACTACTTCCCCCCAGAGCCCCGAGCACGCTCCCACCTGCCATCTGCTGCTGCCTGACTGCCTGCTTCCCACGTGCACTGCCATTTGCTGCCTGCACATCAGCCAGGGGTGCTGTTGCTGTGACCACCCCTGCTGGAACCGAAGACTCCCAACTGGAATTCCATCGCTCCACAGCCCAGCCCCAGGACCCAGTTGCCCACCCACTCCTGCCTCTGGGGTTGTCATGTCGGGGCAAACACCATCTGTGACCACTGACAACCCCCGGCCAGAGAGGCAGAGGGGCACCAGCTTCAGTGCCACCAAAGTTGGTGTCCTGGTGGAGCAAGTCCTGGGGCAGTATGATGCCCTCTTCGGAAGTTCCCGCGCCGACAAGGAAGGACGGACTCGGATCTGGACTGACATCGTGACTGCCATCAACACGGAGGGGGTGGCAGTCCGGGACTTACAACATGTCAGGAAGCGCTGGGAGGACTTCAGGTCCAGGACCCTGAACAAGGCCCGGCGCCTCTTGAAGGCAGCGGATGCCAAGGGGCGCCGGGGCCACTTGTCGGAAGAACAGATGGGGGTCCTGGAACGCATATCCCCAGCGCTCCACGTCCAGGTCCTAGAGAAGTAGACCCGTCTGGAGTAGAGCGGTGAGTGTACATCCTGATTGTGAGCAGTGCGTGTGGTGATTATTCGGTATTGTGCAGGTTGCACATCTGTTTGTATGGGGTCGAGTATGGGTGGGAGTGTACAGGGCCGTGGGGCTGACACATGCGAGGGCTGTAATGTGTGAGACATGGATGGTGCTTGTGTGTGTGGGCTGGCATGGCAAATGCAGTTGTGCGTGCACACATGTTTGGATGAATGTGTATGTAAGTAGACATGTCCGTGATGTCAGGCATGTATGTTGTTTTCGGCTGCATGTATGAGCACTGTGTACATGTGCATGTGTGTGTATTTGACAAGGGTGCAACAGTGATGCAACATGGATGCATGTGACAGTGGTATGTGGAAGCCTGATTGGCAGATGTGACATGGATGCCCGTCTGAACAGTGCGGCACTTGGCAGAGGTGTAGACATGCATGCAAGTGTGTTGGTATGTGTACATGTGTGGTGCACTTCCTGTGTTGCATGTGATGTCTGGCTCCCCTTTGGCTGCTCATGCTGTTGTATGTGTATGGATGGTGGTGGCAGTTGCGATATGGCTGTGGTATGGCTCATGTGTGCGAGTTGCAATGACATGTGTGTTGGGGATTGTGATGACATGTCTGAGGTTTGCCAATGCCACTCATGTGCAACTGTCATGCGTGTATGTGTCCATTGTACAGTGCCCTGATGCCTGTGTTTTGTTTCTCCCTGTCTGCAGCGTCAACTGATGAAGAGGGCGGAGAAGGTGCTGTGGAGCACAGCGGCAGGGATCTGACCGCCAGCCGGAGACGCAAGGCCCCGCTCCCCTCCCGTGTTGTCATCTCGTCGGGGAGTGAGGAGTCCGGTGCCGCATCCCAGGCCGCAGCTGCTGGGGGGAGGTCCAAGAGGCAGAGGTTGCAGTTGGACTCCTCGGCAGCAGAAGGGGCAGCTGGGACCCCACAGGGCCCAACAGGGGAAGATGGCACGGAGTCATCCAGGTTGGTGGGGGGTTTGGTGGAGGAGGAGGCCGTGCAAGCACCAGAGACAGGGTCTGGAGGTCGGGATCCCACTGGTGCTAGTGGTGCAGTGCAGGACCAGGGACAGGAGGCAGCACAGACGGCCGCGGAGGTGCCTGTGTGCAATCCTGTCCCCGATCCTGTCCCTGCATCATCTTGCACCAGCAGGGATGCCTACGTCCAGACCCGTTTTCAGGCAGGGGATGAGCTGACGTCAACTGGCCTTCCTCTGCCTGCGGACGTGGCCATCCAGGTCCGGGTTGAGCCTGTCCTGGCTGGTGTGGCGTTGCGTCAACGGGCCATGCGAGGTGACCTGCAGTCTTTTCATGGAGAGACTGCACGTCATCTCGAATGACTCGTTGACCACGTCAGCCTGCTGGGACAGGTCACCCAGGCCGGATTCCGCTGTCTGATGGGGCTTGCTTCGACCCCCTCCTCAACTGGACCCCCTACGCGCCAGTCGTCCTCTGTGCCATCTTCCCACCCATCAGTCACCTGGGTGCCCTGTGGAGCTGCCTCTGACGGTGCGGCCAGGCTGGTGGAGGAGGCATCCCTGCCACAGTCGGGAGTCGGAGGTCCAGCAGGGGTGGCCACATCAACAACTGCACCCCAGCCGGCGGAGGATGTGCAGGCTGCAGGAGGAAGTGCACGGGCAGAGGCAGAGCAGCAGCAGCAGCAACATGGTGGGAGACATGAAGGCTCGGGGCTTTCGACATCGGAGGGGCAGGCATCGGCCGGAGGGCAGGGGGACCCAGGACAGAGAGTGTCTTCCGTGTGGCAGCGGTTGGGCCATGCCATAGGTGCGGAGCGGCGGCTGGCGGAAGAGGCGCGGCTCACAATGGTCAGGGCGGAGAACTCCATGCGGAGGGCCCTGAGGCGGGCCGAGTGCCTCGAGGCAATCCGCAGGGGGTTGGAGGAGGACACGGCGTCGTCCCTGCGGACCCTCGGGCCATGGAACTGGACCGCCTCCGGGACATCGAACAGGAGTTCGATGATGCCCTGGCCCGGGACACCACGGAGTGAGCCGCTGGACTTGCCCGCCGCCTTTGTATATAGTTCTTTAGTTTTAGGTTTCCTTTCTTTCTTATTATGATTTGGAGTCGACGGACACTGCTCCACTTTTTGTATATAGTTGATTTTTAGGTAGGATTTTTAGTAGGTTTCCTTTGTTCAGTTGGGCTCATGGACCCTTGGTAGTTTTGTACAAAGTTCTTTATTGCATGGAGATTTTTTTACATTTGACTTTGGACAAAATTTTTTTGGATTCGGATTTCCAGTTTTGTGTTTTTATACGGACATGCAGCTTGTTTGTTTTTGTTTTCTTTCTTTAGCATTCTTTATTTTTTTCAATACAATTTTGTTTCCATACTTCACTGTGTGGTATCATCTCATTGGTTTCATGCATGTCATGTTGGGTGTTTTCCCATTCAATTGCAACCATTGTGTGTGACGGACATGGGTTCATTAGCTTCATGAACATTGGAGGTGTAACATGTGATTTCCATTTCCATGTGGGTGAATGGGTTACTTGGTAGGGCTTTTTGGCTGTGGAGGCTGACCATTACGCACATGATTGGGGATTGTGAGGACCTGGTGGGGGCTGCCCATGGTGGCAGGGGGGTGGGGGTGGTGGGAGACATGAGTTGGGGCCTGGTGGAGGCTGCCCCTGCACTGCTGGGGGGTGGGGGTGGTGGGAGACATGAGTGGGGGCCTGGTGGAGGCTGCCCCTGCACTGCTGGGGGGTGGGGGTGGTGGGAGACATGAGTGGGTGCCTGGTGGAGGCTGCCCCTGCACTGCTGGGGGGTGGGGGTGGTGGGAGACATGAGTGGGGGCCTGGTGGAGGCTGCCCCTGCACTGCTGGGGGGTGGGGGTGGTGGTAGACATGAGTGGGGGCCTGGTGGAGGCTGCCCCTGCACTGCTGGGGGGTGGGGGTGGTGGGAGACATGAGTGGGGGCCTGGTGGAGGGTGGCCATGGTGGCAGGGGGGTGGGGGTGGGAGACATGAGTGGGGGCCTGGTGGAGGGTGACCCTGGATGCTGGGGGGTGGGGGTGGTGGTAGACATGAGTGGGGGCCTGGTGGAGGGTGACCCTGGATACTGGGGGGTGGGGGTGGTGGGAGACATGAATGGGGCCTGGTGGAGGGTGACCCTGGATGCTGGGGGGTGGGGGTGGTGGTAGACATGAGTGGGGGCCTGGTGGAGGGTGACCCTGGATGCTGGGGGGTGGGGGTGGTGGGAGACATGAGTGGGGGCCTGGTGGAGGGTGACCCTGGATGCTGGGGGGTGGGGGTGGTGGGAGACATGAGTGGGGGCCTGGTGGAGGGTGACCCTGGATGCTGGGGGGTGGGGGTGGTGGGAGACATGAGTGCGGGCCTGGTGGAGGGTGACCCTGGATGCTGGGGGGTGGGGGTGGTGGGAGACATGAGTGGGGGCCTGGTGGAGGGTGACCCTGGATGCTGGGGGGTGGGGGTGGTGGTAGACATGAGTGGGGGCCTGGTGGAGGGTGGCCATGGTGGCAGGGGGGTGGGGGTGGTGGGAGACATGAGTGGGTGCCTGGTGGAGGCTGGCCCTGCACTGCTGGGGGGTGGGGGTGGTGGGAGACATGAGTGGGTGCCTGGTGGAGGGTGACCCTGGATGCTGGGGGGTGGGGGTGCAGGGGGACATGAGTGGGGGCCTGGTGGAGGGTGGCCATGGTGGCAGGGGGTGGGGGTGGTGGGAGACATGAGTGGGGGCCTGGTGGAGGGTGACCCTGCACTGCTGGGGGGTGGGGGTGGTGGGAGACATGTGTGGGGGCCTGGTGGAGGCTGCCCCTGCACTGCTGGGGGGTGGGGTGGTGGGAGACATGGGTGGGGGCCTGGTGGGGGCTGCCCCTGGTGGCTGGGGGGTGGGGGTGGTGGGAGACATGAGTTGGGGCCTGGTGGAGGCTGCCCCTGCACTGCTGGGGGGTGGGGGTGGTGGGAGACATGAGTGGGGGCCTGGTGGAGGCTGCCCCTGCACTGCTGGGGGGTGGGGGTGGTGGGAGACATGAGTGGGGGCCTGGTGGAGGGTGACCCTGGATGCTGGGGGGTGGGGGTGGTGGGAGACATGAGTGGGGGCCTGGTGGAGGGTGACCCTGGATGCTGGGGGGTGGGGGTGGTGGGAGACATGAGTGGGGGCCTGGTGGAGGGTGACCCTGGATGCTGGGGGTGGGGGTGGTGGGAGACATGAGTGGGGGCCTGGTGGAGGGTGACCCTGGATGCTGGGGGGTGGGGGGGGTGGTAGACATGAGTGCGGGCCTGGTGGAGGGTGACCCTGGATGCTGGGGGGTGGGGGTGGTGGGAGACATGAGTGGGGGCCTGGTGGAGGGTGACCCTGGATGCTGGGGGGTGGGGGTGGTGGGAGACATGATTGGGGGCCTGGTGGAGGGTGGCCATGGTGGCAGGGGGTTGGGGGTGGTGGGAGACATGAGTGGGTGCCTGGTGGAGAGTGACCCTGGATGCTGGGGGGTGGGGGTGCAGGGGGACATGAGTGGGGGCCTGGTGGAGGGTGGCCATGGTGGCAGGGGGGTGGGGGTGGTGGGAGACATGAGTGGGGGCCTGGTGGAGGGTGACCCTGCACTGCTGGGGGGTGGGGGTGGTGGGAGACATGAGTGGGGGCCTGGTGGAGGCTGCCCCTGCACTGCTGGGGGGTGGGGGTGGTGGGAGACATGAGTGGGTGCCTGGTGGAGGCTGCCCCTGCACTCTGGGGGGTGGGGGTGGTGGGAGACATGAGTGGGGCCTGGTGGAGGCTGCCCCTGCACTGCTGGGGGGTGGGGGTGGTGGGAGACATGAGTGGTGGCCTGGTGGAGGCTGCCCCTGCACTGCTGGGGGGTGGGGGTGGTGGGAGACATGGGTGGGGGCCTGCTGGCAGGTGCCCCACAGTGCTGGGGGGTGGGGTGGTGGGAGACATGAGTGGGGGCCTGGTGGAGGCTGCCCCTGCACTGCTGGTGGGTGGGGGTGGTGGGAGACATGGGTGGGGGCCTGGTGGGGGCTGCCCCTGGTGGCTGGGGGGTGGGGGTGGTGGGAGACATGAGTTGGGGCCTGGTGGAGGGTGGCCATGGTGGCAGGGGGGTGGGGGTGGTGGGAGACATGAGTGGGTGCCTGGTGGAGGCTGCCCCTGCACTGCTGGGGGGTGGGGGTGGTGGGAGACATGAGTGGGTGCCTGGTGGAGGGTGACCCTGGATGCTGGGGGGTGGGGGTGCAGGGGGACATGAGTGGGGGCCTGGTGGAGGGTGGCCATGGTGGCAGGGGGGTGGGGGTGGTGGGAGACATGAGTGGGGGCCTGGTGGAGGGTGACCCTGCACTGCTGGGGGGTGGGGGTGGTGGGAGACATGAGTGGGGGCCTGGTGGAGGCTGCCCCTGCACTGCTGGGGGTGGGGGTGAAGGGAGACATGAGTGGGGGCCTGGTGGAGGCTGCCCCTGCACTGCTGGGGGGTGGGGGTGGTGGGAGACATGAGTGGGGGCCTGGTGGAGGATGCCCCTGCACTGCTGGGGGGTGGGGGTGGTGGGAGACATGAGTGGGGGCCTGGTGAAGGGTGACCCTGCACTTCTGGGGGTGGGGGTGCTGGGAGACATGAGTGGGGGCCTGGTGGAGGCTGCCCCTGCAGTGCTGGGGGGTGGGGGTGGTGGGAGACATGAGTGGGGGCCTGGTGGAGGCTGCCCCTGCACTCTGGGGGGTGGGGGAGGTGGGAGACATGAGTGGGGGCCTGGTGGAGGCTGCCCCTGCACTGCTGGGGGGTGGGGGTGGTGGGAGACATGAGTGGGGGCCTGGTGGAGGCTGCCCCTGCACTGCTGGGGGGTGGGGGTGGTGGGAGACATGGGTGGGGGCCTGCTGGCAAGTGCCCCACAGTGCTGGGGGGTGGGGGTAGTGGGAGACATGAGTGGGGGCCTGGTGGAGGCTGCCCCTGGTGGCTGGGGGTGGGGGTGGTGGGAGACATGAGTTGGGGCCTGGTGGAGGCTGCCCCTGCACTGCTGGGGGGTGGGGGTGGTGGGCACATGAGTGGGGGCCTGGTGGGGGCTGCCCATGGTAGCAGGGGGGTGGGGGTGGTGGGAGACATGAGTGGGGGCCTGGTGGAGGGTGACCCTGGATGCTGGGGGGTGGGGGTGGTGGGAGACATGAGTGGGGGCCTGGTGGAGGGTGGCCATGGTGGCAGGGGGTTGGGGGTGGTGGGAGACATGAGTGGGTCCCCGGTGGAGGCTGCCCCTGCACTGCTGGGGGGTGGGGGTGGTGGGAGACATGAGTGGGTGCCTGGTGGAGGCTGACCCTGGATGCTGGGGGGTGGGGGTGCAGGGGGACATGAGTGGGGGCCTGGTGGAGGGTGGCCATGGTGGCAGGGGGGTGGGGGTGGTGGGAGACATGAGTGGGGGCCTGGTGGAGGGTGACCCTGCACTGCTGGGGGGTGGGGGTGGTTGGAGACATGAGTGGGGGCCTGGTGGAGGCTGCCCCTGCACTGCTGGGGGGTGGGGGTGGTGGGAGACATGAGTGGGGGCCTGGTGGAGGCTGCCCCTGCACTGCTGGGGGGTGGGGGTGGTGGGAGACATGAGTGGGGGCCTGGTGGAGGCTGCCCCTGCACTGCTGGGGGGTGGGGGTGGTGGGAGACATGAGTGGGTGCCTGGTGGAGGGTGACCCTGGATGCTGGGGGGTGGGGGTGCAGGGGGACATGAGTGGGGCCCTGGTGGAGGGTGGCCATGGTGGCAGGGGGGTGGGGGTGGTGGGAGACATGAGTGGGGGCCTGGTGGAGGGTGACCCTGGATGCTGGGGGGTGGGGGGTGCAGGGGGACATGAGTGGGGGCCTGGTGGAGGGTGGCCATGGTGGCAGGGGGGTGGGGGTGGTGGGAGACATGAGTGGGGGCCTGGTGGAGGCTGCCCCTGCACTGCTGGGGGGTGGTGGGGGTGGTGGGAGACATGGGTGGGGGCTTGCTGGCAGGTGCCCCACAGTGCTGGGGGGTGGGGGTCGTGGGAGACATGAGTGGGGGCCTGGTGGAGGGTGACCCTGGATGCTGGGGGGTGGGGGTGGTGGGAGACATGAGTGGGGGCCTGGTGGAGGCTGCCCCTGCACTGCTGGGGGGTGGGGGTGGTGGGAGACATGAGTGGGGGCCTGGTGAACGCTGCCCCTGCACTGCTGGGGGGTGGGGGTGGTGGGAGACATGGGTGGGGGCCTGGTGGGGGCTGCCCCTGGTGGCTGCGGGGTGGGGGTGGTGGGAGACATGGGTGGGGGCCTGCTGGCAAGTGCCCCACAGTGCTGGGGGGTGGGGGTGGTGGGAGACATGCATTGTTGATCAGTAGTGCAAGGTGACATGTGGGTTGGCTGTGGGGCATGCCCATGGTGGATGGGCTGCCTGCGGGAAATGAGCAGGGGTGCAGGGTAGTCCCCCATGGTGTGGGCTGCCTGCAGGGGCCGTGGAGGTTGTGGAGCGTACACCTGGGAGGACCCACACGGCCAATTCACGTGTAGTACTCCCCAGAACCCCTGAAATACACATTCCCTGCTGGTATTGCGTGTGCAACTTCCCGCGCACCCCTGAAATACACGTACCCTGCTCGCACTGGGACAATCGCGTGTGGAACTTCCTGCGCACCCCTGAAATACACGTACCCTGCTCGCACTGGGACTATCGCGTGTGGAACTTCCCGCGCACCCCTGAAATACACGTACCCTGCTCGCACTGGGCCAATCGCGTGTGGAACTTCCCGCGCACCCCTGAAATACACGTACCCTGATGAAATCGCGTGTGGAACTTCCCACGCACCCATGGAATACACGTACCCTGCTCACACTGGGCCAATCGCGTGTGGAACTTCCCGCGCACCCCTGAAATACACGTACCCTGATGAAATCGCGTGTGGAACTTCCCGCGCACCCATGGAATACACGTACCCTGCTCGCACTGGCCATGGTGGCAGGGGGGTGGGGGTGGTGGGAGACATGAGTGGGTGCCTGGTGCAGGCTGCCCCTGCACTGCTGGGGGGTGGGGGTGGTGGGAGACATGAGTGGGGGCCTGGTGGAGGGTGACCCTGGATGCTGGGGGGTGGGGGTGGTGGTAGACATGAGTGGGGGCCTGGTGGAGGGTGACCCTGGATGCTGGGGGGTGGGGGTGGTGGGAGACATGAGTGGGGGCCTGGTGGAGGGTGACCCTGGATGCTGGGGGTGGGGGTGGTGGGAGACATGAGTGGGGGCCTGGTGGAGGGTGACCCTGGATGCTGGGGGGTGGGGGTGGTGGGAGACATGAGTGGGGGCCTGGTGGAGGGTGACCCTGGATGCTGGGGGGTGGGGGTGGTGGGAGACATGAGTGGGGGCCTGGTGGAGGGTGACCCTGGATGCTGGGGGGTGGGGGTGGTGGTAGACATGAGTGGGGGCCTGGTGGAGGGTGACCCTGGATGCTGGGGGGTGGGGGTGGTGGGAGACATGAGTGGGGGCCTGGTGGAGGGTGACCCTGGATGCTCGGGGGTGGGGGTGGTGGGAGACATGAGTGGGGGCCTGGTGGAGGGTGGCCATGGTGGCAGGGGGGTGGGGGTGGTGGGAGACATGAGTGGGTGCCTGGTGGAGGCTGGCCCTGCACTGCTGGGGGGTGGGGGTGGTGGGAGACATGAGTGGGTGCCTGGTGGAGGGTGACCCTGGATGCTGGGGGGTGGGGGTGCAGGGGGACATGAGTGGGGGCCTGGTGGAGGGTGGCCATTGTGGCAGGGGGGTGGGGGTGGTGGGAGACATGAGTGGGGGCCTGGTGGAGGGTGACCCTGCACTGCTGGGGGGTGGGGGTGGTGGGAGACATGAGTGGGGGCCTGGTGGAGGCTGCCCCTGCACTGCTGGGGGGTGGGGGTGGTGGGAGACATGGATGGGGGCCTGGTGGGGGCTGCCCCTGGTGGCTGGGGGGTGGGGGTGGTGGGAGACATGAGTTGGGGCCTGGTGGAGGCTGCCCCTGCACTGCTGGGGGGTGGGGGTGGTGGGAGACATGAGTGGGGGCCTGGTGGAGGCTGCCCCTGCACTGCTGGCGGGTGGGGGTGGTGGGAGACATGAGTGGGGGCCTGGTGGAGGGTGACCCTGGATGCTGGGGGGTGGGGGTGGTGGGAAACATGAGTGGGGGCCTGGTGGAGGGTGACCCTGGATGCTGGGGGGTGGGGGTGGTGGGAGACATGAGTGGGGGCCTGGTGGAGGGTGACCCTGGATGCTGGGGGTGGGGGTGGTGGGAGACATGAGTGGGGGCCTGGTGGATGGTGACCCTGGATGCTGGGGTGTGGGGGTGGTGGTAGACATGAGTGGGGGCCTGGTGGCGGGTGACCCTGGATGCTGGGGGGTGGGGGTGGTGGGAGACATGAGTGGGGGCCTGGTGGAAGGTGACCCTGGATGCTGGGGGGTGGGGGTGGTGGAAGACATGAGTGGGGGCCTGGTGGAGGGTGGCCATGGTGGCAGGGGGGTGGGGGTGGTGGGAGACATGAGTGGGTGCCTGGTGGAGGCTGGCCCTGCACTGCTGGGGGGTGGGGGTGGTGGGAGACATGAGTGGGTGCCTGGTGGAGGGTGACCCTGGATGCTGGGGGGTGGGGGTGCAGGGGGACATGAGTGGGGGCCTGGTGGAGGGTGGCCATGGTGGCAGGGGGATGGGGTGGTGGGAGACATGAGTGGGGGCCTGGTGGAGGGTGACCCTGCACTGCTGGGGGGTGGGGGTGGTGGGAGACATGAGTGGGGGCCTGGTGGAGGCTGCCCCTGCACTGCTGGGGGGTGGGGGTGGTGGGAGACATGAGTGGGTGCCTGGTGGAGGCTGCCCCTGCACTCTGGGGGGTGGGGGTGGTGGGAGACATGAGTGGGGGCCTGGTGGAGGCTGCCCCTGCACTGCTGGGGGGTGGGGGTGGTGGGAGACATGAGTGGGGGCCTGGTGGAGGCTGCCCCTGCACTGCTGGGGGGTGGGGGTGGTGGGAGACATGGGTGGGGGCCTGCTGGCAGGTGCCCCACAGTGCTGGGGGGTGGGGGTGGTGGGAGACATGAGTGGGGGCATGGTGGAGGCTGCCCCTGCACTGCTGGGGGGTGGGGGTGGTGGGAGACATGGGTGGGGGCCTGGTGGGGGCTGCCCCTGGTGGCTGGGGGGTGGGGGTGGTGGGAGACATGAGTTGGGGCCTGGTGGAGGCTGCCCCTGCACTGCTGGGGGGTGGGGGTGGTGGGAGACATGAGTATGGGCCTGGTGGAGGCTGCCCCTGCACTGCTGGGGGGTGGGGGTGGTGGGAGACATGAGTGGGGGCCTGGTGGGGGCTGCCCATGGTAGCAGGGGGGTGGGGGTGGTGGGAGACATGAGTGGGGGCCTGGTGGAGGGTGACCCTGGATGCTGGGGGGTGGGGGTGGTGGGAGACATGAGTGGGGGCCTGGTGGAGGGTGGCCATGGTGGCAGGGGGGTGGGGGTGGTGGGAGACATGAGTGGGTGCCTGGTGGAGGCTGCCCCTGCACTGCTGGGGGGTGGGGGTGGTGCGAGACATGAGTCGGTGCCTTGTGGAGGTTGACCCTGGATGCTGGGGGGTGGGGGTGGTGGGAGACATGAGTGGGGGCCTGGTGGAGGGTGGCCATGGTGGCAGGGGGGTGGGGGTGGTGGGAGACATGAGTGGGTGCCTGGTGGAGGCTGCCCCTGCACTGCTGGGGGGTGGGGGTGGTGGGAGACATGAGTGGGTGCCTTGTGGAGGGTGACCCTGGATGCTGGGGGGTGGGGGGGCAGGGGGACATGAGTGGGGGCCTGGTGGAGGGTGGCCATGGTGGCAGGGGGGTGGGGGTGGTGGGAGACATGAGTGGGGGCCTGGTGGAGGGTGACCCTGCACTGCTGGGGGGTGTGGGTGGTGGGAGACATGAGTGGGGGCCTGGTGGAGGCTGCCCCTGCACTGCTGGGGGTGGGGGTGAAGGGAGACATGCGTGGGGGCCTGGTGGAGGCTGCCCCTGCACTGCTGGGGGGTGGGGGTGGTGGGAGACATGAGTGGGGGCCTGGTGGAGGATGCCCCTGCACTGCTGGGGGGTGGGGGTGGTGGGAGACATGAGTGGGGGCCTGGTGGAGGGTGACCCTGCACTGCTGGGGGGTGGGGGTGGTGGGAGACATGAGTGGGGGCCTGGTGGAGGCTGCCCCTGCACTGCTGGGGGGTGGGGGTGGTGGGAGACATGAGTGGGTGCCTGGTGGAGGCTGCCCCTGCACTCTGGGGGGTGGGGGGGGTGGGAGACATGAGTGGGGGCCTGGTGGAGGCTGCCCCGGCACTGCTGGGGGGTGGGGGTGGTGGGAGACATGAGTGGGTGCCTGGTGGAGGCTGCCCCTGCACTGCTGGGGGGTGGGGGTGGTGGGAGACATGGGTGGGGGCCTGCTGGCAGGTGCCCCACAGTGCTGGGGGGTGGGGGTGGTGGGAGACATGAGTGGGGGCCTGGTGGAGGCTGCCCCTGCACTGCTGGGGGGTGGGGGTGGTGGGAGACATGGGTGGGGGCCTGGTGGGGGCTGCCCCTGGTGGCTGGGGGCTGGGGGTGGTGGGAGACATGAGTTGGGGCCTGGTGGAGGCTGCCCCTGCACTGCTGGGGGGTGGGGGTGGTGGGAGACATGAGTGGGGGCCTGGTGGAGGCTGCCCCTGCACTGCTGGGGGGTGGGGGTGGTGGGAGACATGAGTGGGGGCCTGGTGGGGGCTGCCCATGGTAGCAGGGGGGTGGGGGTTGTGGGAGACATGAGTGGGGGCCTGGTGGAGGGTGACCCTGGATGCTGGGGGGTGGGGGTGGTGGGAGACATGAGTGGGGGCCTGGTGGAGGGTGGCCATGGTGGCAGGGGGATGGGGGTGGTGGGAGACATGAGTGGGTCCCTGGTGGAGGCTGCCCCTGCACTGCTGGGGGGTGGGGGTGGTGGGAGACATGAGTGGGTGCCTGGTGGAGGGTGACCCTGGATGCTGGGGGGTGGGGGTGCAGGGGGACATGAGTGGGGGCCTGGTGGAGGGTGGCCATGGTGGCAGGGGGGTGGGGGTGGTGGGAGACATGAGTGGGGGCCTGGTGGAGGGTGACCCTGCACTGCTGGGGGGTGGGGGTGGTTGGAGACATGAGTGGGGGCCTGGTGGAGGCTGCCCCTGCACTGCTGGGGGGTGGGGGTGGTGGGAGACATGAGTGGGTGCCTGGTGGAGGCTGCCCCTGCACTGCTGGGGGGTGGGGGTGGTGGGAGACATGAGTGGGGGCCTGGTGGAGGCTGCCCCTGCACTGCTGTGGGGTGGGGGTGGTGGGAGACATGAGTGGGGGCCTGGTGTAGGCTGCCCCTGCACTGCTGGGAGGTGGGGGTGGTGTGAGACATGAGTGAGTGCCTGGTGGAGGGTGACCCTGGATGCTGGGGGGTGGGGGTGCAGGGGGACATGAGTGGGGGCCTGGTGGAGGGTGGCCATGGTGGCAGGGGGGTGGTGGTGGTGGGAGACATGAGTGGGGGCCTGGTGGAGGGTGACCCTGGATGCTGGGGGGTGGGGTTGCAGGGGGACATGAGTGGGGGCCTGGTGGAGGGTGGCCATGGTGGCAGGGGGGTGGGGGTGGTGGGAGACATGAGTGGGGGCCTGGTGGAGGCTGCCCCTGCACTGCTGGGGGTGGGGTGGTGGGAGACATGAGTGGGGGCCTGGTGGAGGCTGCCCCTGCACTGCTGGGGGGTGGGGGTGGTGGGAGACATGGGTGGGGGCTTGCTGGCAGGTGCCCCACAGTGCTGGGGGGTGGGTGTCATGGGAGACATGAGTGGGGGCCTGGTGGAGGGTGACCCTGGATGCTGGGGGGTGGGGGTGGTGGGAGACATGAGTGGGGGCCTGGTGGAGGCTGCCCCTGCACTGCTGGGGGGTGGGGGTTGTGAGAGACATGAGTGGGGGCCTGGTGGAGGCTGCCCCTGCACTGCTGGGGGGTGGGGGTGGTGGGAGACATGGGTGGGGGCCTGGTGGGGGCTGCCCCTGGTGGCTGGGGGGTGGGGGTGGTGGGAGACATGAGTTGGGGCCTGGTGGAGGCTGCCCCTGCACTGCTGGGGGGTGGGGGTGGTGGGAGACATGAGTGGGGGCCTGGTGGAGGCTGCCCCTGCACTGCTGGGGGGTGGGGGTGGTGGGAGACATGGGTGGGGGCCTGCTGGCAGGTGCCCCACAGTGCTGGGGGGTGGGGGTGGTGGGAGACATGCATTGTTGATCAGTAGTGCAAGGTGACATGTGGGTTGGCTGTGGGGCATGCCCATGGTGGATGGGCTGCCTGCGGGACATGAGCAGGGGTGCAGGGTAGTCCCCCGTGGTGTGGGCTGCCTGCAGGGGCCGTGGAGGTTGTGGAGCGTACACCTGGGAGGACCCACACAGCCAATTCACGTGTAGTACTCCCCAGAACCCCTGAAATACACATTCCCTGCTGGTATTGCGTGTGCAACTTCCCGCGCACCCCTGAAATACACGTACCCTGCTCGCACTGGGACAATCGCGTGTGGAACTTCCTGCGCACCCCTGAAATACACGTACCCTGCTCGCACTGGGACTATCGCGTGTGGAACTTCCCGCGCACCCCTGAAATACACGTACCCTGCTCGCACTGGGCCAATCGCGTGTGGAACTTCCCGCGCACCCCTGAAATACACGTACCCTGATGAAATTGCGTGTGGAACTTCCCGCGCACCCATGGAATACACGTACCCTGCTCACACTGGGCCAATCGCGTGTGGAACTTCCCGCGCACCCCTGAAATACACGTACCCTGCTCGCACTGGGACAATCGCGTGTGGAACTTCCTGCGCACCCCAGAAAAACACGTACCCTGCTCGCACTGGGACTATCGCGTGTGGAACTTCCCGCGCACCGCTGAAATACACGTACCCTGCTCGCACTGGGCCAATCGCGTGTGGAACTTCCCGCGCACCCCTGAAATACACGTACCCTGATGAAATCGCGTGTGGAACTTCCCGCGCACCCATGGAATACACGTACCCTGCTCACACTGGGCCAATCGCGTGTGGAACTTCCCGCGCACCCCTGAAATACACGTACCCTGATGAAATCGCGTGTGGAACTTCCCGCGCACCCATGGAATACACGTACCCTGCTCGCACTGGCCCATTCGCGTGTGTAAATTCCCGCGCACCCCTGAAATACACGTACCCTGATGGAATCGCGTGTGGAACTTCCCGCGCACCCATGTAATACACGTACCCTGCTCGCACTGGCCCATTCGCGTGTGTAACTTCCCGCGCACCCCTGAAATACACGTACCCTGATGGAATCACGTGTGGAACTTGCCGCGCACCCCTGAAATACACGTACCCGGCTGAAATCGCGTGTGGAACTTCCCGCGCACCCCTGAAATTCACGTACCCTACTTGCACAGGGCCAGTCGCGTGTGGAACTTCCCGCGCACCCCTGCAATACACGTTCCCCGCTTGGCGTTTGCTGTTTGCCAGCCCGGTGAACTGGTCCAGGGTTAGCGCAGCCCTTTGCGATGATTTAGCGATTTTGATGGCTTTTCCTTGCGCGAGGGCGTTCTTGGGGGCGTTACTGGTGCTGCTGCAGGGTCGCTGCGATTCTCTGTGCCACGGCTGGTTTGGAAGCCTGAAATCCATCAATACGCTGTGCGCGGAAATCGGTTTTAGCGCACGTGCCTGGCGCAGTCAATCGCACGCGGACACTCTGCGCCAGCCGCTTGCGACACTTTTCTGCGAAATTCTATGAATTACCCTGTCAGTGTGTGCTCACACTCCTGAAAATCAGGAGAGACATAACCAAATCAGTGGGTCACCCAACTCCTGTATGACAGGAGAGAAATCAAAATTCACACATTTTGGTATCCTATTCTGAATGCTTCTCTTGCTACTTTGATGTGTACCCTCCCTGTATCTACATTTCAGGTCACAATGCATTTTCCCAGCTGAAGGTTCAGGAATACGGCTTCACCTGCTGGGAGAAGCCATAAAGTTACAACAGCTGCAGGGAAAATTGCTCAAAAGGAGAAAGGAAACGGAAGCAGCGGATTTGGTATGGGTTGATAATAATACTGCCATTGCAGCTTGGGGTTTATATCTGGGTCCATACTTGGATGATTGTTTGGGCTGACTAGAAAGAGCAACAGGACTTACTTCTGGGGCACAGCTTACCAACATGGACACCAATATCGCTGAGTTGCATGTCATCAGGACACGCAATACAATCACCCGAAACATCCTAATACACCTTAAAAAAGGAGGGTTTTCCTACGAGCAGAAGCTTCAGTGGCTTGCAAAGAAGTACAAGATTAGCTGACCTTTGAACACCACAGTGTTCAGGAAGATGCCCTTCATAACAGCCTAAGACTCATCCAAAATTATTCAGGAGTATTGTAAGAGCTGTGGCCATGGAGAGACTTCTGGCACTGCAGTGGATGGAGCTGTGGATACCAAGAGCGCACTTTCAAAGCAAAGGGGCCAGTGAATCGAGCATGGACCTGTCCCAGCAAAATCATACTAGGCCCGTGTGCCAGATGCAACTGGGACTGGGTTGCTCATCAAGACGTGTGGCAAATATGACCTTCAGAAAGTGCTGCATTATCCCTGACTAGTGCCACGGGGATAACAGCTGACTTGTGATTAGGTATTGGTTCCACTTGGAAATGATGGGTCCCACTACCACCCCATTTGCAATGTATCAGTAAGTTAGCTCAAGGAAAAGTACTGTTAGTGGGGAATAGCCTTTGATGCTATCGAGGGGATGTGGGGATTGTATTAAATGGGAACCTATTATTACAACAAAAAGGTAGGTGTATACAAATGTTGTCGACCACAACTGCTGACATACATTTTGTATTACAAACAGGGACCCGTCAGTATGAGGTACTTGGGGCAACAGTGGATGGAACACCAGTAAATGTACATATTGAGCTTCCAAAGGGTTGGCTAGGGAATTCAACAACTTGTAAAATGTGATTCCCGAGTTGAGGAAGATAACATATATTAAAAAGCGCCTTCAGGTTTTAGACATAGTGGGTAGTGTTCAATGAACAGAAAAAGGTGTTCCCGGTTGCCCATCATACAGTTATGCTAAGCACTCCCAGTGATGTGTTTTGTTAATAACGAGGTCTCTGAGCTACCCTATCAGAAGAGAGCTGTGTGTGTAATACTGATCTCTGTTCTCAAGGCATGTTATCATTACATGATGTCATGAATCTGGCGCTGGAGAGGAGAAGATAGTTGTCAACACAGCGCCCTTCCAACCCAACTGCTAAATTACCAGAGATGATCTGTAGCCATACGTTGTACTCCGAGATGTGAATGAACAGTCTGTGAGCTTCAGCAGCTGCTCACTATACAATTTCATACATTCACAAAATTAGAACATATCTTTAGGGGAGCAGTAAAGGACATTTGGCCCGGGGTTCCAGCAACCTTTTTTATTTTGTACCACAGCATATTTGGAGAAAATGGTTTGCATATAATCTACAATGCCTGATTGAAATGTGTTGTTGCACTAGAAACACAACAGGGGGGACTGTGGTAGCGTGCACTCCCCACACCAGGTAAAGCAATAAATAATAAAATAAATTGGGGTAACCGGAAGAGGAGTCGGGGAGATTCTGTTTCAGTGATGCTTTCTTGAGGACTATTCAGTTCTCGTTCCTCTGTGATCTCAATCAATGCCCCAGCACATAGCATTCATTTTTCTAGCAGACGTTGGTTGGGTGAGAAACCTTTACACTGAAGGCAGTGGACACGTAGTGCCCTATATGAACTGGGCTGTGTGGGTGTGCCAAGAACTGCTGACTATGAGCTTTTTCACTGTACTGGTTTGCGGGGACAAGGCCAGACTTAGGCGAGTGGATCACACTGGCTGAGACCCGATAGAACAATGGATCATTCAGCAGTGCTGGAAACTGCAATGGGGCGGATGCCCTACACCCTCCCCTGAGGATTCAACACCCAAAGTGCTATGGCAACAGCTGTGAGGAATCTGAAGTATTCTGGTTATATGTTAGTTTTCTGCCATTGATAGTATAGAAAGACTAGTCTTTCAATTAATGTACCATATGTATGAGGCAGAGGCAGGAATAGTGTGCCGGGAAGGCCAACCTCCACTGGTGTAGTGGGGGCACTGCCTGCCCCTGTGGTACACGGGACCCCATGCCCTCCGGGCCAGGGGGTCCCCAAAAACAGCCCACTGTTACAAGTTCCTTTGGAAAACTAACAGCCACCAGAGACATTGTTGTGGGTGAAACAAGAAATCATCTACCCGGGATAAGTCTCACTAGTAGAAGAAAAGCATGTCCAAAATGGTATATATTACTCATATCTTGCAGACATTTTACTGATTTCATGGGTATTTTTACACATGAATATTCTGACCCGAGATAGGATTGTGACCCGCTGTGCATTGTGTACTCAAAGTAGTTGCATGCCTATATCATTATCAGAGTCAAATATAAAACTGTATTTCCATCTTCATGTTCCCATAATGACCTTTGATTTTATGCACAGCAACCAGGAACTATTATGCCATTTACCTCCAAACCCCTTCCCATAGAAGAGTTGTTTACAGAATGAGGGAGATTTACTCACGTATTGAATTGTATAAATACAGAGTAAGAGACCAGTTTATTTATAAGCAGCAACTAATTTACAAACTGAGCCAGAGAAATGTATTTACATTATGGAGAGTAGATGCAACCAAGACCACCCGATAATATGCCGAGTGACCCAAAGTATATGCTTGCAGTGTCTCAAAATTATAATTATTATTATTAGACTATACAGCATGGACCTTGCTTTGAGAAACAATGGAGCACTTTACAAGTCATAAGGGGAAGAACACAGAGAGAGAAGCAGATTGCAAGGAATTCATTCAAGGGAGGCGGAAGCTAATATTGGGGCAGAGAAAGGGTTGTCCATTAGGCAACAAAGGTTCTACAAGTAACCAGGGTGGGAAATATGGGTGAGCAGATTGTCCAGTCCCAGATTAGGTGGAGAGTGGAGGGTGTGTGAAACTAGGCGTTAGGGAGAAGTCATTCCGTGAAGAGGGTTTTTTTGCACTGGGTACTGAAATGCAAAGAAAGTGGGTGCAGCCGGTATTGATGGGGAGGATGTTCCAGAGTCTGGGCGCGTAAATAGAGAAGGCCTGTCTTCTGTTTGTTTCCTTCCTACACTGGTCTGCACATGACTTTGCCAATTGGTTCTGATTGATTGTGTAAATGTTGTTTGGGTGTTATTGTCTGTGTGGGTGATATGTGGATACAATCCGCCAACTTTCTCTATTGATAATTCTGGAATAGAATGCTGTTGCAGCCTCATCAAGGTTATTTACTGTGCATATTCAAGCCTAGAGTGTGTTCACAGCATCATAAATGTGATTTGCAGTGACCACAACCGCATAGATTGTGACCACACCATCAGAGTGCTTTAATCTAGGAATGATGGCATTTATTATGGACTTCATGACATTATTTAAAGTGGCAATGCTGGGATTTATCATGGGCACAGCTGCATAAAATTGACTTAAAATGTCAATGCTGGCCTATGGTTTGAACTCAGGCTTCATGAACATGTCAAATGCTGCTTTGTACTATTGGGGTCATGGACCAAAGATAAGTTGTGGTTATGTTATACCTTAAATACAAATACAATATTTCCAATATGGTCCTAGGATAGACATTAAAATGTAATTCAGTTTGAATTGAGCAAATACAAGTAATTGCTGCTACATGCACTAGGTTAGATAACATGCGGAGTTGAATAAAGTAGGACTGTTGGCTAAATTCTAGTAATTGTGTTCCAGTGCACCTATTTCAGTCAACTTCACTTTTCTTTTCACAGTTTGACATAAAATAAAAATCATAAATGTCAGTGGCGCTGGCAAACACTTCCCCTCTGCAGCATAGTTCATCCCATTCTCAAAAGATATTAAGGGAACGAGAACTGCAACTTCAATATTACAGTAACAATGTCATTTCCAATGGATTTCCAGTATTATCTGTTTTAAAAATACACCGTGCCTGGCGTTGTGGTGGCAGAAGGATTTCAGCCGACATCCTTTGTTTGCAAAGCAGTTGCTTAACCACTGGGGTTCACTTCCTCAATATTGTATGCTTTCAAATCATACCTTTGTTAACTAAAAAGATCTTCATTCTACTTCGTAATGTGCTGAGCTCAATAATCAAAGGTGGGGCTGAGGGCAGTACACATATGTATATATTTATTTATTTATTGGTTTGCTGCAGAGTAAGTGCATGTTCGGTGTTGAGAGTCACAACATTTACCATTGATTATTCACTATAGGTTTAACAGCCAAACCATGCAGAGTGCATATGAAAACAACCTATATAATTTGCAACACAGTTATAATACACAGTCACTTGTTTGCTCCTCCCCATTTGTTGCAAGTCAGATACTGAGGACTGGGAAACAGTGACGGCCAGTGAATTCTTTTTTATTGATGGGGCATACATTTTAACCCCAAATATGCAGGAGTGATCGAGTGTAGTGAGACAGCCCAAATCAAATACTGAGGGCTTGGGGGGATAGGTGGGGGGTACTTCACACCCCCAAGAAAATGTTTTAAATATTGGATTACAATCATGCATTTTTAGCACACCTACTGTGAAAAGTGGGTAAACAGCAAGCGTGCAATGGGTTTTGTAGTGTAACACATGCAAATATAAAATAAAATCGCAACATATGCAAGTATAAAAAACATGTTCATGTTGTCTATGCCCATGGAGGCTGAACCAATATATGCCAGTATTACCATATAAGAACATACTCCTATTGGAACACTCAAAATGTTGCCTTCAAACCTGAAGACCACAAAAAAGCCCTTTCACAGTAAAGAAAGATATGTAGGCTGGACCCACCAATCTGGCCCAGTACCACTTAGGAACACACATTATGCTGCCTTCCCCCTTGTTGCCCAGTACAAAAATGCCATGCCACTGTGAATGTTTGCTTAAGCTGGACACACTCATTTGGTATGTGCAGTTTGGACAAGTATTCACCTCAACAATACAAAAAAGGCCCACTGGCTGTCGTCCGACCCGCCCCCTCTTTCTTACCACAAAAGTAGGCCTGCTGCTAAACACACAAATGTACATACATAAATGATCGTTCAACCAACATTCATTCTTCATCCACTTTGCATTCACACACACATCAGGATTCAAGTGGCAATATTAATTATTCATTCATTCTTCATTCGCACACACGCAAAAACATTCATATGGCATTCATACGTCATTCACTCTCACACACACATCAGCATTCTTCATACTTCATTCACTCTCACACACGCATCAGCATTCTTCATTCTTCGTTCACTCTCACATTCACACACACATCAGCATTCTTCATACTTCATTCACTCTCTCATTCACACACGCATCAGCATTCTTCATTCTTCGTACTTCATTCACTCTCTCATTCACACACGCATCAGCATTCTTCATTCTTCGTACTTCATTCACTCTCTCATTCACACACGCATCAGCATTCTTCATTCTTCGTTCACTCTCACATTCACACACGCATCAGCATTCTTCATTCTTCGTTCACTCTCACATTCACACACACGCACCAACATTCATAAGCCAACATTGTTTCTTCATTTAGTCTCACGTTCAAAAACGCATCAGCATTCATACGGTATCATTCGTTCTTCATTCGCTCTCCAATCACACACACGCGTCAGCTTTCATAAGGGATTAATTCCTTATTCATTCCCACATTCACACATGTATCAGCATTCATACAGCATCATTCATTATTCCTTCATTCTCACATTACCTTCATGTCCCTCTTCCTCTTCCTTCCCAGTACTTACTTGTGATAGAACCTTATGTCACAATCAAGTACTGGGACGAGGAATAGTAGGATTAGGAGTAATTAAGCATATTGGTAGATAATCCCAGCATTCACACACACGCAACAGCATTCATTCTTCATTCACTCTCCATTCAAACACATGCATAGACATTCATTCACCCACACAGCAATCTCACGCTCTAACATAAACACGATAACCCACACAACATACACTCCCTCTTTCACGCACCCACTAACAAACACAAACACTTGCATGCACGTAAACACAATTTTCTTGTTATTTTGTTACCCACGGCCCTGCTTCAGATTCGGTCATCTCTGCCTCAAGATGAAGGCCCTCTGACTACCGCGCAACATACAGTAGGAACCAGGATGCAGAGATCCGTATGATCACAGCCCCCCGGCCCCTGGATGTGCACGGAGGCACAGGTGTGCCATCCAACTCTGTAAGGAGAAGCAGAAGGGACCTTCCCAGAACTGCCACCTATGCATGCAGGTCCCACTAACATCTTTAGACATCTACACATATATGAACCTGGCACCATAGGGGAGACACTTTTAATTGCCCCCTCTGTGCTATTCTCTCTTAATTCTCCTACCTTTCGTAAAGTGCTTCAGTGTTGGGTAGGTAGGTATTCGCTGCATAACTCCTTACATGCATCGTTAGGTTAAGCATGTTTCTTCTGCACAATAGTAATCTGCACGCAAATGAAATGAGTGAGAATATTCAAAGGCTAATAATGCTGACAAACTGAAGCCCACTTTCCTGAACCAAATACTTCCCTTGGGCTCTATATTTGTAAAGATATGCTGAAGTAAACTTCTCAAACCGTGTATGCTTTGCAGGTCCGGGTATTGACAGCACATGTCAGTTTGCATTCCTGTATGGTGTACATCTGCAGGGCTGAAAGTACCAGAATCTAATATGTGTTGTGTGCCTTGAAGCCAAGACTGGTAATTTATGTCCCACCTGGCATGAGTCTATCCGAGATATTGCCCAATGATTTATACTTCTTGCAACATTTTGACACACCACAGGAGGGCTTGTGTGTGCTATAAATTCACATGCTTGCAGACCTGTTTTGACACAAGATTCAGATGGCTGTTATGTACAGCGTGAATAACTTTTGCAATTGCTGAAGAAAAACATGTATTGTGTATCAAACAAGCAAATAGTTACTGTCGTATTAAAAAAAACTGTTTCTCACCCTAACACTAGTAACTTAATTTTAATGTGCAATGACGTTGTTTTCAAAACTGAAGTGGTAATGACAGTCCTTGCCAACAGAAAAGTTTCCAATGTCTCGGGTGATAAAACAACAAAAGAAATGTTCCTTTTCCACAGTAAATTACTCCAATGATTAGGGGTTAACCGCTTTCCCCTGTATTTCTTCTGCTTGTAAAACAACAAAATAAATGTTTCTTTATCGTCTTGGGTCCCAGACCGCATAACCTTGTTGAATGAACTTTACTGTATCCTTAGATTTCCATCTGGGTGTGAGTCCCAGACTCTCAGTGCTCTTATATACATACCAGTGTGGTGTACTCTCCTGCCAAGTATATGTTTCTTTCAGGGTTCCCAGACCCTCATATTCTCTGGTTCACATGTGGGTATGGGTCCCAGACACGCAACAATGTCTCTTGCCTGCTTGGTTTACCCTCCTGCCAAGCATATGTTTCCTTCTGTACTGTCTCTGTTTCTCTCAGGGTCCTAGGGCCTCTCTGGCTCTTATATTGGTGCGGGTCCCAGATTTGCTCGCAACAATGGCCCTCATTATGAGTGTGCTGGTCTGTGAAAAATGCTGGTAAAATGGCCTGTAATACCGGATCTGGCATTTTTACAGTCCGGCACACTCTGAATTTGCCAGTAGGGGCAGAGAACTACTGGCAGGTCCGAAGTTCAGAACCCCTAATGGCAAAGAATTGCCCTTTTCACTGGCACCGTTACTACTGATGCGGGTGATAGGGGCAAGCACATTTCATGGACTCCTATCGACTCCATGGGAATTTACCACTGTTGCTGGCGCACGTAATATCCCGGTAACATCGGGATATTGGGCACCAGTAACAGTAAGGCGAGTCTGCCGGCATCCCGCTGGTACGCAGACACGTAATGAGGACCAATGTCTCTTGCCTGCTTGGTTTATTCTCCTGCAAGCAACAAGTGCCCCTTTCTTTCTCTTGTGTTCTCGGGGTGCCAGACCTTCTTAACCCATGTTCTGCAGTTGTTCCCTGACTACTCCCAGACCTCTAGCATCTTTTGGTCTGCCTGTGTAGATGTTTGTGTAGTTCACATCTTCTGAGCACCAGTGATCTGCTGTGAGTCTATAGCAGCGTTTGCATGTTACCTCAGGTTGGTAGCATCTCCACCGGGCACTTCTTCCTCGGACTAAATCTTCGGTCTCCAGCCACACTCGTGTGCTTCTTCCTGCCAGCAGTTGCTCCTCTAGTCTCTGTTCCCTTCTCAGGCTGCACTTTTGCTTTCCAGTGGATTGCCAGACTTTGGAACGCCCGGAGGTTTGTTCGGGCATCGTACAAAGAAGCACCTTCTCCCTGGTCTACCTTCATGCTCACGTTTGACTCTGTGAATGGCGTCTCCTGCTGCGCTTCCCTGTTCCTTGTTTGCTGGTTCGGCATCTCTCGGGTTTCCTCATTGAAGGAGGTGCAATGTTGTTGATGTTTGCATTGCCTGGTGAGTTTGGGGATGGCCTGTGGGGACAGAGGGAGAAAATATATGTTGGCATGTGCTTGCCTGTTGCCTGAGCAACGGTTTGGACCCTGCATCTGCCGGTTCCAACAGGTCCAAACAGCAATTGCCATTTTCTTCATCTGTCCTGTGTGGGGATTAGGCCACATGACCTAGATCCACTTGCACCAACAGCAAAGCAAAAGAGGCTGGAGGGCTGCTTAAGTAGGGACAAAGGGTGGTTTGTCTTGTGCTGCTGGTGGTACTCTTGCTCAAAGGAGAGCTGCTTACCATTGTGGTAGTGGACTGCCCAGGTGGGATGGACCAGGCTGAGATGCAAATAGATATTTCTCCTATGGAAAAGCAAAGTGAACTAAAATCGCATAATAGAGGCTCCTGAATTGGTTCTCTCCCCTAAAACAACATATTTGACCAGTGTGTGTTGTCTGCGAAGTGATTCTTTCTGGCTAATGAAAAAGGTGTTAACCTTATGCACTAAGACAATTGTCCAAAAGAGAGAGGGCAGCTTATCATTTTGTGTGATAAATTCTAGAGACAGGTACCCCGTTCAGTAAGCTGGGCCACCTAATGAATCCAGTTTCTTTAGATTCATTCTATATCACACAGTGAAGGCCTCAGGAAGAAATCCTACTGGGGAAAAGTGCTATCAGAAAATGTCATTTGGGCAAGACGTAGCTGTAATGTGTTGCTGTTTTTGAATGATCAATAAATGGTCGCAAGCTAGGTTCATCAAATCCACTTTTCCCACTGCTCCCGCTGAAGCCACCTATCATGGTCATTGCAGGATCCTCCATTATCCTTCCTCTTGTGCAGTGGACACTCCCTCAACTCCTGTGGGCCCCTCTACTCCGCCACCTTCTGTGCAGCAGACACGTCCACAGCCTCCACTAACCCTCCCACTAGTCCTTCAGCTCTCCAGTCCTCTTCCTACCCGCCCCCCAGCATGCTCTGCATACTCTTCACTCCCCAATGCCCAATCCGCAGCCCACTCCTTACCTTACCGGAATGTAGCGATGGTCCATGGCCCTCGGTAGACATGCGATGTATGCGCATGGGCTAATTCCCTTCAGGTCGCCGTTCAGCAAAGGCGACCTCTTTGGAAATGTTCTTCTGGGAAAGTGGGTGGTTTGGTGACTGCTAGTGGCTGACAGATGACACTTATGTGTGGGATACGTTTGCACCTTGGTTAAGTACCTAATGGATATGAGCATCTCCCTCATATGTGATATTAATTGCATGCAGCTCTTTAGCAGCTAGTGAAATACCACAGTTATAATAGGCTTTACCATGATCACTGAAAAGTAATGTCAAGGAACCGCCACAGCATGCCCAGGTTAAAAGGACCAATGTGCACACCGAGTTAGAGTCACCACATGGAGGCTAAGAGACCGGTTCACGAAGAAATGAATTTACAGCTGAAAGTGTGGTAGGCACAAATCTACCCAATTCACAAACAAGTGCAAGTCCCAGGAAGAAACAAATAACATGGGTATACAACAACAAAAAAATGCTATTCATTTTTTCTTGAAAATGGTGGGAGAATGAATCACTCGGGGAAAATAAATCTGACAATAAATTAAACTTTTCCTGTAGATTGCGCTGTGTCCCAAATTGGAGCAATTTTCTCTTTTTGTTTGAATGGGTACCTACATTTCTTACTTCCGCCTTCCGGCATAATGTGTGATGCAAAAGACTTTTGAAAAAAATGGGAGCAAAGAGAGCGTAGGTACCCCTTGCTTTACTCTTGTTCCTGCACTGGTGGATTGCACAACGGTGGCTTAATACTGGACAAGAGTACCTTACAGCAGGGCCGGCAACCGTTGCCTCTCCAGCTGCTTCCACCAAAACTCCCAACCGCCCATGTCATTATGGTAAATGCTGATGCATCAAGGGAGTTGTAGTCAAACATATCTGTGCTTGCAGAGCTGTGCCTTACAATATGCCACTCTCGCTTAACATCCATCCACTAGCGAGGAAATAATGAGTGCAATCGGATGGCTCGCTAACTTGAAGTAAATCTGTTTTCATAATAGAGCAGTGGTCTGAGCATCCACCAAAAGACCATCAGGGGCACATCTTTTAATCTGGTCACTGCTATCTCAGACTTACATCCTATTAAGGCCTATTCACTATGTAATGTTGGCCCTGTTAACAATCATATTCATCCTTCACTTACCTACAGGTTGTGAAGTGTGGCTTACTATTTATATAAAATATGAATAATTGTTATTTTTTGTATTGTTATTATTATTATTGTTATTATTATTATTATTATTATTAATAATAATAATAATAATAACTATCCCATATAAACAGTATGCATAATTAGTATTACAATATTATTATTAATAACAATATTGCAATAACACTAATACTAATTATTATTAACATTATTATTAGTAGTAGTAGTTTTACTATGAGCTCTATTTGCATTACCATTCCAGACACTGTACTGTTCTGCTCTGCCAGGCTTCTCAGCAGTTTTTCTCAAAACCCCTTCATTCCTTCAGTTAGTATAATGGATGCATCCTCTGTCCTTGATATTGCAGTTTGTGTAGAGCGCGGACTAGCAGTGAGTGACCAGCCGCACGGAGTCACGAGTTTGACTCCCAGCCAGCTTGCCCGCGCCGTGTGGATACGTGGGGAGCCTGCTTACTGAGCACTGCACGCATTACGACCCCGTGTGGAGCCGGCGGGGTCTTTATCTCTTCAAGGGTTCACTAATCGCAAGAAGGCTATTTCTTCTTTCGTTTTCGAGCCCTCTGTATTACTCAAGAAAGGAAATTACAGAATGAAGAACAAACCGAGAGCTGTCACTCTCCGAAGGCTAACAAAACAATGAAAGATGGCCATTGACTGCCGCGGCACATACACTATATCACAGACGTTAATCAGGCAGAGCCTGTCACACATGGCTTTCACCTGGCGGTACTGATAAGGGGCAGGAAACCCCAAAGTTTTCTGTGAGTGTTGCTTTTCTCCTGATAAGAGGCGTCACTGCCATTGTTGGATCCGCACCACAAGACTGTTTTCGAGGCAGACATTATGGATTTAACATTTGTTTTTTTTTTTTTGGTGGGCTGTGCTGTAAATATCCCAGTTGACAACAGAGTCGAGAAGAAAAAAAACCCACAATATGTGTTGTGTTTGATTTGAAATGTAGACATAGATCGTCTAAGACATGTCAAATATCAGTCAGTTCGAATTTTACTAATGGAAAAACATGCCTGTCGACTAGTCCCATGTTGGGGTATGAGAATTTTAACCAACACCACTTTGAGCTTACTGCACAAAAACACCCAGACTCGCTTGTAGTGGAAAAGGTCGCTTTAATGTGACAGGCCAAAGCTCACAAATAACTGCTAACCTGGCTCCCTGGCCTAACAGACTAACACAAAATGTTTTAACAACCAATTTAATAATTCAACACTTTCATTTCCCCCAATAAATAATTAATTACTTACACTTCCTCCCTGCCTATCCCTTGGTCCCTACCATCTCCTAACCATCTTCTCAAGGCGTCCCGCTTTCTCCCCGAGGCCATGCCCGTTTATCCAAACAGCACCACCCAGATCATTTCCTTTGCTATTCTCCCATTGTGCTTCACTCCCCCCTCATCTAAAGGGGCCATGCCCCCGGACACAGAAAAACCCTCCACCGAGGTGTTCTTTCTGCCCCACCCCAACCACATCCTTCTACTTCCAACTCCTTATTAACTCTTGCACCTGCAAAGTCAAATCCGCAAGGTAGTAACTGTTCCCGTAAATTGACAGGTGAATGCCAGCCTCCCTGAAAATCTTGAAACCCTCATATACTATTTGTTTGTGGTCCAGAACCTGCACCGCCGCCAAAGCACAACATTTTTCCATCTCTCTATTTATTCCCTTCCTCGCCCGCTCTATTGCTCCCTCACTTCTCGCTCCCCTCCAAACTCTCCGCGTCAACAGCTTAGTCCAAACTACACTTGCTTTGGGCCACATTTCTCTGACCCATACCAAATCCCTTCTCATTTTTCTTAGCAGAGCCACACCTGTGTCTCTTATTAGGTCGTTCTCCCCTGCATGAATAATTTCCCCCTCTGGAGACCCATAGCGCTCCTTCAGCCCCTCCAACATAGGTAAAAGCTGATCCCAGCGAAGCCCCCTAAACCTGACCACCTTACCAGTGCCACTTTGTAGCTGCACCCCAATTGCTTGCCAAAAACCCTTCTCCCCACCTCCTTCCCCACCCACTTAACAATACAGTGGCCCACAATCCAAATCTGCGTCATCTCCCCCGTCCCCCGTGCAGCCTCTGAAAAAGAAATTACAATGTCACTTTCCAGTAACGACCACCCCACCACATTCAACCCTCCCCTACACCCCTGACCCTATTTAAAACAGCCCCTTTACCCAAGTCCCTAATATACCCTTTGTACTTCCCAGACCTCCACAGTCCCAATCTTTTCACCTTATCCTCGGATAAGCCCAACCGACTACCTTTAGATGCCACACCCATCCTAAATGAATGAGTTCTGAACTCCTACGCCTTTTCCCCAACCGCTACCAGCACCTTCAGTAGCACCCCAAAGCCTGGCACTGCTGATAATGCGGCCAAATCCACATGCTGGAAAACCAAACCCGTCCTTCCCACACATAGCTCCTTCCATGAAAAACCCCTCCTCACAGGGCACACATCCTTACTGCCCCAACACAGCAACACCCAACAGCCCTTTCCTTTTTGATCCGTATTTGACCTTTTAATCCTGATGTCCAATCTCAACTCTGAAAAATAAACATCTTCCCAACGCAGGCCAATTACTCCACTCTTTCCTCCCACCAGCTCAGAAACCTTAAAGGCCCCAAAGAACAACCATGTAAAGCAAGTTGCAAACATCACTCCCTCCCAAGCCGACCAGCAGACCCCCCCCACAGCACGACGCAACCTGACCAATAGAGCCGCCGATACCGGACTCCTACTGTCCTTCCCCCTCTTATTCTCCCTTGTCCATCCCTCTAACATTCTGCTCGCCATTTCTCCACTGCTCAGCTGGAAACCCCAAAACCATTTCCCATAGAAAGCGACCCCTGCCATCTTTCCCGCTATAGTTGCCTTAGACCAACCCTTATCCATGCATCTCAAGAGGAAGTTAACTACATCATCCCTTCTCCGCTCTTCCGCATCCCCCCTGCCCTTCCAACTATGAGCTCCCCCTTTTAGGAAATCCTTCCATGCTCTCCTGTATGCCTCCCTAGATGCCGGGGCAAGTGAACCCTCCACCAAAGAAAGTGCTTTCAGCTTCCTATCTTCCACAGCTCCTCCGGAATCCGCTGCCCCTCCTGTTCCGCTCCTGGAGCCAATCCACGGAATCTCTGCCATTGAAAATGAGATAATGCATCAGCGATGCCATTATCCTTCCCCGGCACATGTGTTGCCTTGAACACTACATTCAATTCCATGCAACAAAGAACAAACTCTCTCATTAATCTCGCCACCCTCTGATCCCTTGCCGACTACCTGTTCACTTCATGAACCACGCATTCGTTGTCAATGTTGAAATTCACTTTCCTGTTCTGCAACTCAATCCCCCACAACTCCATTGCAACCAACAAAGGAAAAAATACTAGAAATGCTATGCTTCTCCTTTCCTTCAACCAATGGGATGGCCACTTCTCAGCGCACCATTTTCCTCCCCAAAACACTCCAAACCCCCCCCCCGCACCTGCTGCATCTGAAAATATCTGCACTTCCCATGACACCGGATCCCCTTGTAGCCACATGGACACCCCGTTAAAACTCTCCAGGAAACGCAACCAAATCCTACAGTCTTCCCGAATTGCCCCTGACACCCTTACCCGATGGTGTGGGCACTTTGCTCCCGCCATAGACCATGCCATGTTTCTACAAAAGGTCCGTCCTGGGGCCACCACCTTGCATGCAAAATTTAAATGCCCCACCAGCCTCTGCATTTCCACTAGCGTCATCTTCCGAGCCCCCACCACTTTCTCTAGCAAACCTACCAGCCTGCTCACCTTGTTGTGCGGCAAGCGTGAGGTCATGGCCACTGAGTCCAATTCAATTCCTAAAAATATCAACACCACTGCCGGTCCCTCCGTTTTGTCTTCTGCCAACGGCACCCCAACTCTCCCATCAGGTCCTGAAACATCCCTAGCATCTCCCTGCACTCCTTCTCTTTGTCCACCCCACTGATCAACAGAAAATCATCTAGGTAATGCAATACCCCTTCCAATCCAGAACTATATGAAAAAACACACTGCAAAAATGAACTGAAACGCTTAAACAAGGCACAACAAATTGCGCACTCCATCAGCAATGCCTTGTCAACATAGATGTGGTCCTCAAATTGCATTCCCAGCAGCCAAAAATCCTCTGGATGCACCGGCAACAACCTGAAAGCCGCCTTAATGTCGCACTTGGCCATGAAGGCCCCACACCCCGCTTTCCTCACCAACCCCACCGCCTGATCCACACTTGCATATACAACCCCACACTCCTCCGGAGCTATAAAGTCGATGACTGACATGCTTTCTGTCCATGACAGATTGTGTATCAACCTAAATTGCCCCGTGACCTTCTTGGGTACAACACCCAGTGGGGATACTACTAAATCCCCTGGCAGATCAGCAAATGGCACTACCACCCTACTAACTGCTATCTCCTTGCCCAATTTCTCTCTTACCACTTCCACATTTTCCTTGGCAGACTTTAAATTCTCTGCCCAACGACACACCCTTGGCCCCTGGGACCCAGCCTGAAACCATAACGAAAACCATCTCCCAAGCTCCACTGCCCCCTCCCTGTCCGGATAAAATTCAAGCCACTTCTCCAACATCTCCAATTTAATTGGATTAAAAGACTTTCCCCACAACCCCCCTGCCTGCTCCTCACCCTCTCCCCCTGTCTCCTTGATGGAAACACTGAGTAATTGGGTGCTTCCCTGCACACTTACTTCATTCATGTCTAAACCTACACACATTCCTTGTGCAGCCGTCCTTATTAAAGGCCCAGCATGCCGCTGAGGTTGCCCTCTGCCTTCTGCCACTACCCCCTCATGGGTGGGGCGACCAAGAAAGGGCTGGAAAGGCACAGGCAAACCACTCGCTGTGTGCAATGTCGGGGCTGGCCTCGTCGGTGCCATCCACTGATCCATATCTATTTCACCCCAAACTGCATGGCTGTACTCTGCCATCCTTGCCCTAAATTCTTCATCGTAACGCACCCACGCAAATCGCCCAAAACCCGTAAATGCCTTGCTAATCATGTCCATATAATTTAGCAGAACCACAGATCTCTTTGGAAATTTCTCACAATAGACACTCGCATAGACAATAAAAGCCGACGTCCAATTCTCGATCGTCACCGGTACCTTTGGGCTAGAGGCCAGCTCCCTCTCCTCTTCCTTAGAACCCTCTTTTTCTCTCACTTCCCTATGAAGCAGCTTGAACACATCCACAAATTAACCTGCCCATATCTTATCTTTTGTTGTTGTCATCAAATGTGCTCCCAAAGGTTTCGTAAAGCCCATGTTTGGTAGTTTTTTTCTCCTTGCCCTTCACCTCTACCTCTTTCTCCTTTGGAACCTGGACCTCGAGTGCCAAGGGCTCAATCACCTTGTCTGTCGGCACCTCCACCAAGCAATTCTCCTTCTCCCCCATCAAGACTCCAATAGCCTGTACTCCAGTCCCTCTCCTCACCCCTTGCAACCCTGCCCCATCCCTTCCTGGCCCCCCTCGTGTCCCCTCTCTGCCATGCCGCTGACCAGTCCCCTTCCCGCTCAGCTCTTTCTGCCCTGCCATCGCCCGTCTGAAGCATGGCCTCCACTCCGATGCTCCTCATCTCCTTCCTTACTGGGCTCCTGCTGCGGGGACAAAACATGTCAGCAGTCTCACCCAGCCAGTTATCCCCCCGATCTCTTGCCTCCCAGCCCCCTTGCTCCTGTCTTTCTCCTTCCCATCTTAGGCCCCTTTTCACATTTCCCTCCCCCTCCTCCTTACAGCACTGTATCCTTCATCCTCCCACTGCCCCACATATTCTTCCCATCCTTCATCATCACCCGTGTAATACCATTGCTGTTGCGGGCAGATCCTCCTCCTGTGAGCCCGAGGCGTCCTCCCCGCTACTCTGTCGGTGACTTCTCGGCGGAGCTGCAGAAACCCCTTCCTGGTCCTCTTCTCTCAGGCGAGGGGTCCTCACCTCCACCCTGTGGTCTTCCTCGCTAGGGGCCGTGCTGTGCTCTTTAGACTGTCCTCGCGAAGTTCGAGGAGGGGCCGTTCTTAAACCCTCTCCATATTCCACCTCTGCAATAGCAGGGGCTGCTCTGTGCCCTCTGCCCGAAATCCTCCTAGCCGGGGGTGCCGTTCCGCACCTCTCCCTCACCTCAATAATCGATAGGGACCGCACTCTTCTGCAGGTATTTTACAGCCCTGCCCCTCTGCCCTGACACCCCTCTCTGCACCCTGTCACCTCCACCTTCATGCCCTACCCGACCTACACCTTTTTGACACTCCTAACCTCCCCTTCATCCACCTGTTCATTATCCCCCAAACCCCTTTCTGACCCCTCTCCTAACTCCACCCCCCCGGCCATTCTCCTATTAATCTCCCTCCTCAACCTCCTACCCCTAGACTCCCAGACCTCCCCCCATCTGCCGCTGCTCTCAGCTGCGGCCTTCCTCCACTGTCCTCCCCTATGCCCGTAACTTCCCCCAGAGCCCCCTCCATCTGGGCTTTGGATGCCCTGCTAATGATTTCCAAGGCTTCCCGCAGGGCCTTGGCTTCCACCAGTCCATTCTTTGTTAGCACCCTGGCCCACCATGTCGCCACAGCAATAATAAGCAGGTTACAAAGAATTGCCTTTTGCTGCCCTGCCCCTAAATAAACTAAACCCCTGAGCCACAACACCTACCCGTGGGAAAAATACAAGCTGTAATAGGCAAAATATCTCCCTACCCCAACCCCAGGCTGCTCCCTTCAGAATGTACTTAAAGAAGCCCTTGCATAATTCTAAATATAAATTAACTCAATTGGAAAATCTTAGTTTATTTCTATATTAACTTTTATTATTATATTTTTTTGGGGGGGCATGGCCTTAAAATGCAACACGTGCTGTAAAAGGGGGCGGGTTGTGCTATTCCCTGGCGGTACTACAATAGCACTGCACTATTTTGAAATCTAAGGCGGAACTCAGCACAATCTGGTTGCCGCGATGCTTTTTAACTGAACTAGCCCTTTAAAGACGGAGCATCGCCTCCTATACTTGCAGGACAGGCACCACACTCACCTGGAGCGAGGACCTAGCCCGCTATTCCCCAGGCGCTCTTTCCATGTGGGGTGTCAGGCCCGCATTACACTACCTGCAGTGCTCTGCCCGAAACCCCGATCCCTCACTCCAGCACCCGCCCGATACCAGCTTCGATCTACCGCCCACACCCACACAAGCTCCCCCAACGCCACGAGGAAACTTGCTGCACTTGGACGGGAAGAACGCAGCCCCCGGATCCTACTCACCCCCCCGGACCTCACCAACTGCTACCCAGCAATGGAAAAAACGCACAGCGCTGACCCGGCCAAGGTAAGAGGAGGTACCTTATCTACGGTACCTCCGACTATTAAACTTTTATGAATTTCTTTTCTTTTTTTTAAATTTATATGTTATAACCTCGCTAACTACCTACCCGACCTGCTACCACTATGCTAACAAAACTTCTCACCTCAGTCACAACCTACTAACAGGCCCAGACGCAGGCAAGGCTCGGGAGCAGGCGACCTGGACAAACGCTCGTCCTAACCGTAGCCTGCTCCGGAACCTTCCGTACCCCCTTAAATACCCCTGGGGGCGCGCTGCGTGCAGGCCATCTCGTTGGCCTGTGTGCATCTCCCAGAATACCCTCAGGGAAAACGTTTCGCTTTCCCCCGCCTCCTTTACGACTCCTGTCGTAAGTGTGTGTCATTTTTTCAATTCGAAGAATGGACCTTTTCGGAAGGCTTTGCTTCAGGCCTGCGTTATGCTTTTGACGGTATCACTTTGCTCCCAAATAAGGCACGGACACCAGGAGAGGAAACAAACATGTCTTCGTGCCCACCCTGCTCCCTCCTGTCGCACGTGATCCTGTGTTGTGTTTTACACTTTGCTTTCCTTGATCTGTATGTGTCTACATTGAGTGCTAATCTGAATATGGAATGTTATGATGTAAGGTTCCTAGAGATTCTACCTGGTGTCAGTTGGGACGTGTATCTTGAGGGAGTGGGGGACCAGTGGATCTCTCTCTAAGGATGAACTTAACCTGACTTGTGATGTACTGGTTTCCCGATGTACTTACCTGCTGTCTGTGAACCCATTAAAGTTGTGTCCTGTCACTTGTGTCTCGGAGTGATCTGTCACATTAAAGGCACAACTCATCATCCTGCTCACACTCTTGAGACATCACAGGTCCTAAACATCACAACATGCCTAGTAGTGTTGTGTGAGATGACATGGTCGTGGCAACATTGAGCTGTGAGACAATTATAAAAATTCAAACTCTTCAAAGTAAAATTGCTTATTTTTTAGCTATCAACCGGGATGAAAATTGTTGGTTTTGTTCACTTTCTTTTGGTTATTAGTTTTGGGGCACAAACGGAACAAAAAACACCAGACAAATGAAGGTACAGATGAGTGGTGAGGTGCATGGGGGGTGGGCTGATGGCTGAATAAGGTGATAGGTGAAACAATGCCCAACCGGGTCATGACATGGCACCACTTCCTTCTTTCCTGGACACAGTCAAGGATGATCACTTAGTCCGGGTAACTGACGGATGCTCAAAGTGTATGACAATACCGTGGAGGGCATGGCAGCATCCACACATACCATGCTCAGGGAGCTCACACTGCTCCATAGTCTCCTGAGTGGTTGATTGACAGTTCAGGATCTAGGCAACAGGTGCACTATGTCCAGGTTCATCTTCTAGACCGAAGCCTATCACCTTGTGTTGCTCCTTTTACCACAATCCAACCACCTAAAGCTCCTGCTCATGGCATGTGCTCAATACGGCAGGCTTCCCCTGCAACCACCCTTCACCATCCTGCATGGTCCTCCTCTGGCATACCTCCACTACCAACATCCTCTCTGTGTTAGGGCCACCAAGCCAAAGGGACCAGAGGGAAGAGATAAGGGTGGACAGTAACCGTAGAAGTAACATAGAAACAATACAGAAGGAGAGTGGAGTGAAGGCTATAGGATCATCATACATCAATAGGCTCTCTGAGGTGGGTGTCTCCGGTCCCAATCTCTCTCTCTCTCTCTCTCTCTCTCTCTCTCTCTCTCTCTCTCTTTCGGTTTCTGGTGTTCTTCCTACACAGATGACACACAAACCCTGGTTCGTCTGGATCTGGCCCTCCCCTCCACTGCTGAACGCTGTCGCTCCTGTCTTTTGCCCATCCATTCATGAATGGGTAGCAACTGGCTCTGTCTGGATGTTTAAAGAAAGAGGTTTTGGTGGTCGGTGGCCCACTTGATCCCTGCCCAGGTCCGCAGTCTTTTGGCTGGCAGAACCCCACCCCTGCCATCCCACTCAGCCACTGTGAAGGACCTTGGTGTCGATTTGTCCGCATCTCTGTCAATGTTTGACCAGATCAGTGCTGTATGTAAGCCTGTCCAGTTTAAGCTCTGCATCTTCTGCAACGCCCTTCCCTATCTTCTGCAGTACCTTTGCCCTCTGGTTGTCTTGTCTAGAGTCTCTGGTTCCATTGATTATTGGAAGGCCCTCTATCTTGGGCAGCCCGCGTATCTCCTACAATGTCTGCAAAGCGTGCGAAATTTGCTGACCGGGATGGCTGTGGGGTCCCTTTGCCTCTACTCGGCATCCACCATCCTGCGCTCTCTTCACTGGCTTACAGTGGCACAGCAAGGAAAATTTAAGGTACTCTGCCTGGTTCATCGGGCCTTCCACAAAGTTGCATACATATTTGCAGTGTACATTTTTGCGGTAGATTCCCTCTCACTCGCTGCGATCTGCTGCAGCTTACTGTATTGCCGTTCCACGCTTTAAGAGCTGGCATTTAGGGAGAACGCTCCTTTTCTGTTACTGCCTCCCTGCTGTGGTGCTCTGTCTCTCCCCCTCTGCTCCATCAGCAATCACCTTGCATTCCGGCGAGCAGTAAAAACCCTCACTTTTCCTGCCTAACCCTTTGCCTATTCTTCTTTCTGTTTTTCTCCTTTTCCAGTTTTTGCCCCAGGCGCCAGGATGCCCTAGTTGGCGATGGTCTGCGCCTTACAAATGCTCATAACATAAAATACATGGGAGGGACACAGGGGACAGGGAGAGCAGAAGGACATGGACAAGAACAGTCACTTATGGCTGTGCACTGGAATAATATGCGCATGTGGAGTCTCATGATCAGCTCCAGGCAGCATACACATAGATGTAACCTCTTACCACCAGGTACTGAATTCATCGGGCCACTTCTGTGATTTAATGCCAGTCTACTCTCACGACTTGTATTTTAATGGAATATTTTCCAGTTAGCAAAGTGTGGCTAGTAGTGCATACAAATGACCATGTACTCATATTATTACTCATGTATTGTCATAGGACGATATGACAGAGTATACGAATAATGTTAGAGATATGTTTATCTTACACTGAAGAAGTGCCATCCGTTGCCCAAGGAGTCCCACCACATGTCAGGAATTGCCATTATATGCCGGCCATTGCAATCTCAAGTACTCCTAACATATACCAGGTAGTTGTATCATAGTGCGGACAGAATGCTAGAGAAAGCATTCATACTTGCATACATTCCCATGCCCTTGCACACATATCCCCCACTAACCACACATGCAACAGAACATGCCATGCCACTAATTTGCTGTCAAACCCTATGCCCCCAAAAAGGTGCAATGTTTGTGTATGTATAGGCAAGCGTGAGAGCATAGTACAATTTGCACCAGAATACATGGCTGTCCGGTCATTTGGTCGACAGAAAATTGGTCGACAGACTAATGGTCGTCGCAATTTGGTCGAAAGACAAATGGTCGAATTTTTATTTTTTATTTTTATATATTTTTCAGGTTTTCATTCAGGAAAAAAAGGGTGTTTAAGCAAAAAAAGGGGGTTGTGGGGGGACCCCCCCAAAAAAAAAAAAAAAAAAATGTGAAAATACAAAAAAAAAACATTCGACCATTTGTCTTTCGACCAAATTGCGTCGACCATTTGTCCTGTCGACCTTTTTTTTCGACCAAATGACTGGTAACCGAATACATGAGTTCTCGACAGTGATAAGTATCCAAAGGTTATGTTATTTAGAAAAACCACAAGATATTGTATTTAAAAATACATGCGAAGTGCGGCAAAGTGTTTCCGGTGTTGGGCTCTACGCCGGTGTTGGGAGAGAAAGGCTGCTTTTTCTTTGGCTCCTGGACTTGTGTTGCCATGCGCTGGGAACAAGCATCCTGTGGCTTTAAGGATTCTCTTTATGATCCGCCCACTTTCACCCACTGTTTGGCAGTGGTAGGCAATGACTGGACGAGTTACCCCGTGCAGACTTTGCTGTCTAGGGCCTGCCCAGAAGATTGTTCCAGGCCTGGCTGCCCCTACAACCCTGTTTTTTCTCAATGGGGATAAATCGCTGAAGACGCAGTAAGTGTCCTCCTCATGAACAGACTCGTCATAAACTGATTCCTGCTGTTTGGCGTCTTGCTGCGTGCAGTGTTAGTAGCTTGACATGAAGTTATATAAACAGAGCAAATGTACGTTGCATAGCCTCACGAGGAAGAGAGGAAAACTCCTGTGCAGCCCCAATCCAGCGGGCGCCACTCTCTCCCACAAACCAACAAAAGACAAGCTGTTTGGCCCCGTAGTACAAAAGCCTAAAATTTCAGTTATCCTACTTCTGGCACCAGCGGCCAAAACTTTGGTACCCTGTGCCATTGATCTGTCGGCTGTAGTTGACACAGTTACACAAGAAATCCCTAGCCCGGAATTTTTTACCATTGAGAATAAGCATTTGCTTTTGAACTTGTGCCTAGAGCTCGGGCGTGACTTGGCCAGCAATGGTCAGGCATTGAACGCAAGGGATCAGGATTTTGGGACTAATATTGGGACCAACCTCTCGGCCAGCCCAGACCATCAGAGGTTAGCCTCGACCAGTGACTTCTCGGAATCCGTCACTGATGACGAGAGTATTGCCTTAACGGTTCCATGTCATTTCATTGTGGGATGTTTTTTCGCTGGGGTTTTTACCGCAAATTTTTTAATGAAAAAAAACGTGTCTAATTTTTATTTTTTTCATTTTTGGGCGGGTACCCCCCCAATCCTCCCATCCCCTTTAATTCTTTTGCTATTCTCGAACACCCACACCCCATGTATATATTTTCTAACCTCCCCAAAAAATGTGATACATTTTTTTCGTTAAAAATTCCACAGTAAAAACCCTAAAATTTCAGTTATCCTACTTCTGGCACCAGCGGCCAAAACTTTGGTACCCTGTGCCATTGATCTGTCGGCTGTAGTTGACACAGTTACACAAGAAATCCCTAGCCCGGAATTTTTTACCATTGAGAATAAGCATTTGCTTTTGAACTTGTGCCTAGAGCTCGGGCGTGACTTGGCCAGCAATGGTCAGGCATTGAACGCAAGGGATCAGGATTTTGGGACTAATATTGGGACCAACCTCTCGGCCAGCCCAGACCATCAGAGGTTAGCCTCGACCAGTGACTTCTCGGAATCCGTCACTGATGATGAGAGTATTGCCTTAACGGTTCCATGTCATTTCATTGTGGGATGTTTTTTCGCTGGGGTTTTTACCGCAAATTTTTTAATGAAAAAAAACGTGTCTAATTTTTATTTTTTTCATTTTTGGGCGGGTACCCCCCCAATCCTCCCATCCCCTTTAATTCTTTTGCTATTCTCGAACACCCACACCCCATGTATATATTTTCTAACCTCCCCAAAAAATGTGATACATTTTTTTCGTTAAAAATTCCACAGTAAAAACCCTAAAATTTCAGTTATCCTACTTCTGGCACCAGCGGCCAAAACTTTGGTACCCTGTGCCATTGATCTGTCGGCTGTAGTTGACACAGTTACACAAGAAATCCCTAGCCCGGAATTTTTTACCATTGAGAATAAGCATTTGCTTTTGAACTTGTGCCTAGAGCTCGGGCGTGACTTGGCCAGCAATGGTCAGGCATTGAACGCAAGGGATCAGGATTTTGGGACTAATATTGGGACCAACCTCTCGGCCAGCCCAGACCATCAGAGGTTAGCCTCGACCAGTGACTTCTCGGAATCCGTCACTGATGACGAGAGTATTGCCTTAACGGTTCCATGTCATTTCATTGTGGGATGTTTTTTCGCTGGGGTTTTTACCGCAAATTTTTTAATGAAAAAAAACGTGTCTAATTTTTATTTTTTTCATTTTTGGGCGGGTACCCCCCCAATCCTCCCATCCCCTTTAATTCTTTTGCTATTCTCGAACACCCACACCCCATGTATATATTTTCTAACCTCCCCAAAAAATGTGATACATTTTTTTCGTTAAAAATTCCACAATAAAAACCCCCATGAAAAAACATCCTGTGATGAAAGGACGTTGTACCGCCTTAACCAAGGCACTATTCTATGCCAAAGAAAGGGAAAGTGACAATGTGTAGACTCTGGCACTGAATAACTGTATGAACAAGATTGATGCCCTTCATTCCCTGTGTAATATTATTGCAGAAGACCAACAGGATTTGAAATTTCTTTTGCCTAGGGTAGTGGACACTCTCCTGGTGGGCCAAAACAACTCCACATTGGACACCCCTAGGTTGGATCCTGCTAATAGCCAGGAGACAGTGATAAACAATCTTATACTTCCTCTGGAGCCTACCATTAGGAATAATAACAAAGAGGAGGGGCCTTACCTCCTGCTTTAACCGGATAGTTATTAACTCACCTCGGGTGGATAAGGGCATGCCTCAGGGGTGGATCACTAATCCCCAGAGGTTGTATACACCACCCACAAATCGAGGAGGAGGAAACGCCTGAAAAAGGCTATGACCCATTTTGAGGAAGAGTCAGGGATTGAAGGTGGCCCGGATACACAGCCCGCTCACGTCCACAATCAAGATGACAGGCAGGCAGCTTCCAGTGGGGAGGGCCTCACATCTAAGAGTGTCACAATTACAAGGGGACTGTACCACTAGGGAGATACCTTTACGTGGCCTCTTGGATAGATGGATGCTACCTAAGGGGTCAAGTGTGCAGACAGGTCCGGTGTCGCAATTCAAGGCACCTGGCTTTGAGATAAATAGGTCCACTTATGATTCTGGGTCCCCTACCGTAAGCATGTCCCTGTGTAGGGCCCTGCTGGGACATCCAGTGCTGTCAACTCCTTTCACTATGGAGCGGTATTATCAGACCGATGCAATATGAGGAGTCTCCCAGAGTGACTTGCCCCCGTAGTGCAAATGCCTACAGCTCTTGGCAACTAGGTGCATTTACCGGTTGGGAGGTGGGTCATATTGTCGAAATTAAACCCGGCTCTGTACAGCCTGTTCCTGAATCGATCAAACTTGATCACCTTATGTTATTTAAGCGTAAACTGGTGGGTTTGAGTACAATGGAAATGACCTGCATCGAATTACCCGCAGTAAGAGATTGTTATAACTGGGCACTGATTGAGTTTGTATCCCCGGAGGTGGAAGGATTGTTATGCTCCTGTACTACTGAACTCCATGGTCTGGTATTTGAACTTACAGTCTGCAGGAAAGTTGTGTCTAATCCAGAGGCTATAAATCGGCCTCGGGCAGACCCCATTGGAGTGACAGGTACGAAAAGAGGCAGACGTAGAGCCTCATTGATCCATCCTAATCCATCCCTACGGGTGTCTGCAAGTAGGGTTCACTGGCTTACTGACAGGTTGAAATTTCGCAGCAATTGAACTATTTCTGAGCAGAAAGTCATTAACTGATTATGCTGGAATACAAGAGGTTATAGATCTTTTTTAAGTCATGGGCCGGGGTCTGAGAACATAAACAATTGTGACAACTTTATACTTCAGGGGTCCTGGCTTACCTTCCCTCTCCAGCTGGATGTGTCCCAGACTATTAGCCAGAATGCCACTCAGTCGGGTAGACCAAAGAGTGGTATGGCAATTGAAGCTAGGTGCGACATAGACATTAAGCCCTTTGCCCACGATTTGGAAAGTCAGTATATTTTACTGGCAATAATCACCTTACCTGGAAATACTGTACAATCTATCTTGGTTTTAAATGTATATATGCCTACGCCAGGTATTACTCAACACTTTGTTATTTTTCATGTAATGGAACAATTGATAATTGAATGGGAGGAGATGTGCCCTAAAGGTCGGCTGATGATTGTTGGGGATTTTAATACCTCTACATTGTATGGTCATTCTGCTATTAGGGATTCACTTGAGAGATCGACCAAGGAGCAAGGAATTTTAGGAACGTACTCCCAACGGTGTGCAAAATGGGGGAGCTTCATTCTGAGACATGATTTGGTGTGCTTAAATGCTAAAGAATGGAGTGGTGTTACTTTACAATCCACTTGGACTAATAATACCTAATTTTCATGTTTAGACTATGGGCCTCATTCCGAGGTTGGAGGTAGCCATGGCACTATTATAAGATTATTTTTATATCAGCGTGATAAGGCTTGTTCAGATTCTCACAGCAGAGTAGTTGATGCTGCAATTCAGAGAAGAAAAGGGGAGTATAGAATTTCTAGAGGTGGGATCAAGAATAATTCTAGTTTGGTTGAATGGGAAAAGCACAATTAGCTTGCCAATCTGACCACTAAATACAAAAACTGGGTTAGAATGCACTAGAGTATTAGTGATGAAAATAAGAATTGTTGGTATCTTATCAGGGAATTTTCAGCCAATAGTTCTAAATGTGACAAGGTTACTGTCTCAGCACAGAATTGGGTATTATTCATCAGGGAACTGTATTATAAAGATCCTGCTTTGCCCGTTAGTACTGTAGTTCAGAGCTACGTAGTTCAGAGCTACAATGTTGAAAGGGAGCATGATTTCGATCATCTGGCTACCTTATTGATCATAAAAGCCCTTAAAAATTCTAGATGTGCTGGCTAACGTGGTGTTCAGGTCTAATCCAGAGATGTGGGCACATATCCTCTATCACGTTTTTGTAGAGATCTGGAGGTCTGGCACTATTCCATCTAGTTGGAGGATCTCCATCTTGATTGAAGTCTTTAAAAAGGGCATGAAGAATAACCCATCCAACTACCGGCTGTTGGCCATGTAGGACAGTAGTTAAAAAATATTTGCCTCTATACTTCTTCAAAAGTGTAATGTTTGGGTAGAAGCTAATCAGTTGTTGCATAAATGCCAAACTGGATTTTGCAAGAATCATTCCACCTCACATAACATCAGTACTCTTCTAAGTGTGATATCGACTGCCGTGACTGAGGGTAAGCATCTATACATCTGTTACATTGACTTTTCAAGGGCATTAATACCGTCAATCACTTCTGGCTTTGGTTAAAATTGAGAGAATGGAACACAGATCCTCAATTATTGTATTTCATCCAGTCGCTGAATACTGATACACTGATCAGAATCTGTATCAACCGTGAGGGGCTTTTAACTCAAACGAAAGCGACCAATAATGGACTAAAACAGGGCTGTGCTCTCGCTCCTATTTTATATAACTTATACACCTCAGTTATGGTATGGGCTATTTGTTGGGTTTGAAATTGTCCACCCTCCATCGGTGGAGAATGCACTCCTTGGCTTCGTAATGCAGATGACATGACTCTTATGGTTAAGACACCAATTGTCCTGCAGCGCTCCATTGAAGAATTGATGCTCTATGCTAATCAAAATGATTTAATACTAAACATTGGCAAAACTAAAATTATGCAAATCAGGTCTGGCGTTAGAGCCAACGTGACTTCACTCCACCCAGATAGAACTGGTGAGTAACTACCTCTACCTAGGCTTTCCCATTAAGTTTCCTCCAAATAATTGTTTCTATCATGACTTTTCTCTACTTAAGATCATGAGTAAGTGGCTGGTGCTAAGGAAATGTATCCGTACCCAACGAGGTGAGAGCCTGGAAGGTAGCAATACTGTCTAGCGTACTTCAATTATCCCTGGGATTCTATATGGCACAGTGTTTCTGCATTAGGATAAGAATTGTTGGTTAGAAGTATTGGAAGGTAAAATCTTGGGGTCAATTTTGGGAGTCCCCCAGTCTGTATCGTTAGAGGCTCTCAGATTGGAACTGGGTGTCCTATCACTTCAATCACTATGGCTGATCTCCAAGTGTAAACTTTAGCATACCATATTGTCTGCACAAGCAGGCTCGCTCTTGTTATTGGTGCCAAATCGTCCTTGACTGTGACTAATGCCTTTACAGCATGTCTTCAGGGATCTACCTATAGTCATCTGGCTCCGATTGGTATGACTATTAGTGAATTGTTGGACTGGCCTAATGGCCTGAAATCTTTAAAACTCAAACTGCCGTATGGGATGCGGATTCGAGTTTCTCTAAGTAATGGCTAAATAAAATGTATTTCATATACGCAGGACAAAGTTGTATCCCTAATCTGCCCTGTGCGTACTTGTTGAAACCCGTTAACTCGCAAATGAGGTGTTACCTATCTAAGATTTAACGATTCCATGTAATAATGTCGCCACAAAAATCTCGCCATGCAAAAATATCGCCGAAAAATGGCAGTTTTTTGTGGCGACATTATTGCATGGAACATGTGGGGGAGACCCCCACAACCCCCATTTTTTTTTGTGTTTTTATTTTATTTTAAAATTATTATTATATTTTTTTTTTTGCCCCTGTCCCCATATATATGGTCACCCATATAATATCGCCACGACCTTTTCCCTGCGATATTATTTATGGCGACCATATATATGGGGATAATATTACCTGATACCGATTTAACATCCTACCCACTAACGAACATCTGGGTAGAATGAGGGGGCTCCCCATGAAGAAAGGGTCTGTAGGTTATGTAGCGATACATTGAAACCTCTCGTCATGTGCTCACATGTTGTCCAATTTTGACAAAGTTATATAGCAAGGGGTGTGCTTTGGACAAAAATCACGATTATTTTCTTTCTTCTGACCAATTCTGGATTATTATTTATTACGCTAGGTCAATTGTTGGGGCCTTTTATATTTGGAAAGTGATGTTGAGGCGGGTAGATAACAACACAACGGCCAGCTGATTGGTGCTACAGGAATTTGACGAGCTATAGCTTTTATTCTATGCTTATGTATTTATATAGAGATGTTTTATTCTGTTTTTTTTATATTTTTATGATTATAATGTTATTGTGTGTATTTTGTAACGCAGAAGGTTGATTTGTAACCATTGCATAGTAAAAAGAAAATGCGCTCTGTCAGTCTATACTATGATATTTACTTTACAACTTATGGTTATAATGGAAAATCAAATTCAAGTAATTGTTAAAGTAGGGATGTGAAAGTATCTTCCCATGGTGCAGTAGTATGCCTAGAAAAAAGCTTAGAATGTGCAATAATGACACGATAAGGAATTACAAAGAAACACATTCCCTGGATGTCTGCAAGCATGGTTCAATCATCATGCGTGCATCAAAGAGTGAGGGTTTTTTCATCAGGGAACAAGAGATAAATGGGGCCAATTTACTAAGGCTCAAAAATCGCGTAAGTAAAACTCATACCAAAAAGTACTCTGTCGAAACACACACCGATTTCCTAAAAGAACTTGCGCCCTCTCAAAAGAAGGTGTAAGTGAAATTCCAAAGTCTAAGTGATGGTAGAATTTCCCCCAATGTCGGAGAGCATGCCATCATAAAAATGAGGAAAGAGCCCAAAACAATGAAAATAATATATTGGGTGGGAAAAATCGCAAAAAAATACATGCTCTATGAACATCAACAAGCAACCCAAGAGGAGGAGGGACTCAGAAAAGTCAACATACATTCCGTACAACATCACAAATCACATCAAATACACGTAGTACCACATGTGGCACAAACATACAATTCCAGAAAGGGGTCAAATGCTGCCCTGCAAAACTCAGCCAGGATGCGACTAAAGCAAAAACCCATGAATGCCATACCTACAGGAGCAGAGCTATCAACACACCCACGAGGCACACATCCCAACCAATGACCCAGCACACTTGCATGCACTTCCTGGCAGCACACGTGCCATAATAAAGGCACACTGCTTCCCTTCGCAGATTCCAGCCTGTAGCATTTTGCATGCGAGTTTGAGCTAGCGCTGCTTGCCCAGGAACAAGAGGTTGCCACTGCAGCAGCCGATGCCACCCCACAGCCGAGGAGGACACAGAGGGTGCAGGTCTTCCACTCCAGGGTGTAACTTTTCAGTATGTCAGACACAGGGGTGTTGCGATGATATTGCTTCCCTCCACAGGTCATCATGTACATGGTGCAGGAGCAGGAGGGAAACTTGCAGCCTGCCAAAGCACATTCACACGCCATTGGAGCACATGTGAAGCTCTTGGATGCCCTGCATTTCTTGACCACTGGATCCTTCCAGAGAATCAGTGGTGTCACAGCAGGCTTATCCCAGGTCACCCAGCCATGTGTCCTGCACCAGGTAGTGCGTACATAATATCATGCAGCCAACTACACGTCCACATGCCATGAACCCAAAAAGAACGCAGAGAGATGGCACACCACTTCTACGCGATGCACTGGTTCAACCTGGTGATCTTTGCCATAGACTGCGCCCATGTTGCAATATACCCCCACAGTCTCATACGTCTACAGCAACCTGCAATGCTGGTACTTTGTGAATGCACAACTGGTATGCAATGGCAGTGGTGTGTTCACGGATGTCTATTTTGACTTCTCGTGATGCACTCATGCCTAATTTTCAGGTGTTCCAGGTTGTGTGCACAATTGGAAGCCAACACTATGGGGAGACGTGGCTGCTAGTTAAATACCAAAGTGCTCCCAAATATTTGCATATGCACACAGACATGCAGAGGCAAATGGGTGCATACCCTCATGACCATCTCTGCACATCCACATCATCACAGGGTGCCCACAAAGAGATCTTGCTCACATCTCCGACTGGACATTAAGGAACGCCCCACTATCAACTATAATATCCTTCATTACACAGGTGATTATGGTTACAAATTATGAACCTACCTCTTGACACACTACAGGTGCCCACCAGCACGCAACAGCAATGGTACAGTAAGGCACACAGGGTCACCAGGGCCATCATTGAGCGGGCAATAGGCATCATGAAGACCCTATTCAGATGCCTTGATCACTCAGGCGTTGTGCTTCTGTAGACCACACATTTTGTGTGACATTATCCACGCCTGTAGCTTGCTACACAACGTCACTGTGTGCAAAGGCACGCATGCCAAAATTGTTCCTAGCCTCTGACCAAGCAACATACCCCAGGGAGCATAGTGCAAATGCAACATGAGTGAGGTATCAGCTGGGTAACAGCTTCGTCACATGAGCCTGAATGCATTTGGAAAGGTAGAGTGACCGTCCACAAGTGGGTGCCAATGATGAAAGGATGACAAGTGCCAGACAACATGGACACAAACAACACCCTGAATCACCCATGTACACATGTATGGGGACATGCAAATGCATACCATAGACACACACATCCCCTGCCATCACACCACCACTCCCACAAAATCTATGTGCATGTCACATGCACACACACACACAGATGCATGCCACCATGACCCGTGTGCAAAATGGCCCAATCCAAACAAGCAAGACATGTGATGGCTGGGAGCGCCATTGCACACAATAACACTCAACAATGCATGTGTGCCTGGTCAAGACCGGCTGCCACCACAATTTCCAGATGGTGAACTGCACCAGAAAATATGTTGGGCACACCACATCACACATAACAAATTGCCTGTCGGATGTACGCACAGCAACTACCATTGATGCAGGACACTTTGTGCCACAACGTCAATTCAGCAGAACATGAGTCCAACCCCTGCCGAGCAGATGTCAACGGATGACACACTCCAACCTGCAGCGGCTTCCCTCTCAAAAAATTCTTGTAAAATCATCTCAGCTAACATACTCCTGCTGCTGCAACCTCAAACAGCCTACACATACTCAACTAATGACGCTACCTCTATGTTAGAATTATATAACCAAACTCTCCAACTGGCTATCGACAATGTAGAAGCAATGAGCAAATGTAAACCCAAACCAGTCGCTCACCTGAACTCTTGGTAAACCTCAAACCTTAAAGCTCTACGTTTCACAAAGAGAGAGCCGAGACTACATGGATATACATCACCTTCAGATGCCTACAAAGAGCATTTGACTGCCTTGTCTAAAAACTACAAACAGGCCATTCTCCAAGCCAAAAGCACTTTATGCAATGAAAAAATAGATAAAGCAAATGCAGGCACTAGAAAGATCTTTGCCATCTTGAGAGAACGCAAGCTCCCCACCCAAATAGAATATTCAAAAGGCACTGCTGGATAAAATCTCCTAGATACAAACGAAAATTGTGGCTAAAAAAACCCAAATTAATTCCAGTTCATGCACCACAAGACCCTGTGCGTCGCCTCCTAGCGCCTTCCTTCGGTTTGAGTTTTCCCCAGTCACTGTCACAGAAGTTATTAAAATCATTAAAGGCCTGAATCTATCCAGATGCCAAGGGGTCATCTGCCCTGCCTCATTCGTTAAAGATATTGCGCTGCTGAACTTGCCCCCTTCATCACTTCGCTGATCAATACCTCCTTCCCATCTGGTAATTTTCAAGCTAATCTAAAAGAGGCATGGTTTCTCCCACTTCTTAAACCTACACTAGCCCCCAATACACCTAACAACTACTGCCCCATCATGACAGTACCTTTCCTTCTCATAATACTGGAGAGAGCAGTTTATCTGCAAATCCAAAAGTATCTGAAAACTAGCAACCTCCATGGTCTGCGCCAATCTGGCTTCTGCCCTGGTCATGGAACGGAATCAGCTCTACAGTATCTAAAAATCAAAATGGATGAAATAAAAGTCATTTGGCCTCATTACGACTCTGGCAGTGATGGTATGAATGGTCAATCTCTCAGCGTCGTTTGATTTGGTGAGCCACAAAATCCTCTGCCAACACATCTCTCAGACTATTTCGCTACCAAAGCTACATCTTGGATAGAGTCCTTCCTGTCCAACCGAACAATGAGGGCCTTCTCCACCTCTGCAGCCACCCCCAGGCCCAATCACCTGTGGAGTTCCCCAAAGGCTCCTGGGTCTCCCCGACACTATACAATGGCCCTCATTCTGAGTTTGGTGGTAGTCATGGCGCTATTTGCGCCATGACTGCAACCAATAACGGTGCCGTGCCCGGTTTGGTGCAATGGGGACTCACCGGTCTAGTCTGACCTTGGCGGGACTGGTAAGTCCCCATTGAACCAACCATTCCCCATCCCCATTCCCATTTGAGCCCTAAATGCCCTAATAGGGCTCAAATGGGAATGGGGAGGGCACAAATAACGGGCTCGCGAATATCAAGCCGGTTATTTGCCTGGTCCCTTAATGGGTCCCGTCCACAACGGCTGGTCAGACCAGACATTAAAGGAGGGACCCGCTAAGGGACCTTGTACTAGGGCGGTAAGGGATTACCGGCACCGGTCTCCTTACCGGTGCTCGGTATCCCTTACCGCCCAGCTTGGAATGAGGGCCAATATCTTTATTAATCCTCTTTTCAACCTCCTCGATGATTTGGGTATAAACTGCACCAATCATGCGGATGATACCCAAATCCTCCTCCCTATCTCAGGTACCTATGACACCGACTCGCAACAAGCAAAATGTATCAAACCATCCAGGCCTAGATGTCAAAACATGGTCTATGATTAAATGATGAGAACACTGAGTTACTCCTTTTAGGCACACAAACTCAGCTAAACAAACTCAACAGATCCTACAAATCCTTTATCATCGACGGGAATATTATCACTGGCTCAAAAGATGTAAACACCTTGGTGGTGTACCTGGACTGTGCGTTATCCTTAACTAGACAAGTAAATGCCATTGCATCTGCGGCAGCATGCATCTCTAAACTTATCAATGCCTGTAGACCCTTCCTAACCTCTGACAGCTGCATCCCGATTGCTAGAGCCCTTATTCTATCCGGGATCATTTACTGCAATGCCCTCTTTGCAGGCTCAAGCACTCGCAACATCAGAAAACTACAGGTCATACAAAATAATGCCCTAAGAGCCGCTCTAAACATTCCGAAAAAAAAACACATCTCCGCTGCTAGATGGAAAGCCCACTGGCTCCCTGTTCACGAAGGCTGGGCCTCAATTCACGTATGGCGGTACAGTAACAACGGTGCCGGTAGTGCTACCGGCACCATTGCTACCGCACCGCCATATTACGATCTTTGCTTGCGGGTGCCTGTCAGCCTAACCGCGGGTTGACAGGCAGCCACGAGCACAGCAAGTCAGATGCACCGGCATCGTTATGAATGGTGCTGGTGCATCCGATGTCCCCATTCCCATTGAACCCTATGGGGCTCAAATGGGAATGCGGAGGTACCGGCGCGGCACCTGCAAAAGGGTAATTACCGGTCTGGCTGGGCCGGAATAGCCCGGTAATTGCCCATTCGTAGGTGCCGGGCCCGGATGTGAGTTTCGAGGTAGCCATGCCGGATTTACCAGAAGAGTCTGACCAGAATGTGCCAACAAGTCAGATGCCGGAACATACGTGTGATGTGATTCCCCCCCTCCCCACATTCAGTGCAGCCATTTCCTCTCCCAACGTTTAAAGGGTCTCCACCCCAACATGATAGCCTAGTAGCACCCCTGTACATATGTGTCTACCAGACAGTCCATCACCTGGCTATGGTCAAGTTGGTACTGAACAAAGTGCAGTATACATTGGTGCTTTGACCTGTGGTGCGATGGCCACCATCACTCTGTTCGGTGTCGGAAGTGACATCCCTGCAGGGCTCAGCAGTTGTCACCACAAATATGAACGGGCACAACCCACATACACATCCTGCCAAACATGGCCCATACCTCTATGTGCAGTCAGCCCATAGCCCCGTCATTGAACCTGCTGAAGAAGGAACATGTGCCATGCACCAACTCAAAATGAAATGGCAGCAATACCACACAAAAATGGGAGTCCCTAGATTGCCCATCATGGAAACACAGGGCAATATACAATGGCATTGAAGACTTACCACACCCTAGAGTGATTGTAGCACCATTGCATTGCACCCCCAAACACACATCATAGCATGAGGACATCCTGAATAGGTGACGTAGGACAGTTACACAGTAGCACATTGCCAAGCAACATGATGCATTTGGAAGTGTAAAACAACAGGACACCTACATGTCTCACAAGGAATTGCACACCTTCCCACAATGACTCTTGCATCAACCTCTCCCACACAGCCGCTAAGCATTCACGGAAGACACACTGGAAAACATCCTTAGCATATTAGAGTTCTGAGCACCAGTATGATCATACAGCACAAGGGATGACACGCGCACAATGAGAAGGTGAATGGTGCAAAGGTGTATTCATTGCAAAAACCAGTTACAACATAATAGTGACAGTGTGATTTCATCCATCACCATCCATATTACTGCACAGGGGCAAATCACTCCGTCCGTGTCACTGTGCATGATCAACAGGGATCCACCAAATGCCAGATGTATCGCTGTGACCTGGAGAATCTTTTGACAGGAGTGAATACTGGGCAACTGTAACGCTTACCTAGACTCCTCGGGAGCGTAATGCCTTCTCAGCCTGTGAACCTGTACTTGGGCACTTTTTGGATTCCTTTTCTGTAAAAATTATAATAACAACAATAGAATGGCTATAGCATCTATTACTGAGAAGGTGCTTCCTTAAAATATATACTTTGTTAATTATCCCCTCTCACCTGTGTTTATTATGTGTGGAGCTCTCCATCCTGGTTTCTGCAGGGGGCATGTTGAAATGGAATACACTGTAGTCTTGGAATGCTGAGGGCTCAATAGTCGTTTGCCTTGAAAATGCCTATACGTTTCCATAAAATGTCTTTGGGTAAGTCTCTTGGTAAAAATGCTGTATTGTTTATAACTTGAAATTATCCCTACTTTGGAGAGATCTCTCTTTCTAATAATTAACCTTTCTTTTGCAGGTTTGCAGAGTTCAGAAAGGTTTATAGCTGCAAAAGTCTACAAAGTTACTTAGTCTGAGGAAACTTTAAACAACGTAAATTCAACTATGCAGAATAAGTGCTGTCTTCAGGAAAAGCGCAGAAACTACTGTGCTGAGAGAAACCTGCAATACTACAGGTACATAAGCTTATTTAACTTTCTTTTGTATTTTTCTATTCATTTTGTTAGTAAATTAAATACATCTGTTTTATCTGCAGATTTTCGGAAAGCTGAAGAAAATCCTTTCGGATGGTGCACCGGTGGCGAAAGAAACTTCTTGGAGTGAGGATCTAACTGCTAACTGGAATAACTAACATCTAAAATAACAGGGTTGTCAGGGATAACCTAACTTGAAAACAATTCCTAGTGCACCGAAGGGTAAGTGGCAGGTTGTTTCATATTTTACAGCCAGCGACAGTAAACGCCCGACCAAAGAGTGCCCCCCGGGAAATAAGGGGAAATTTATCTTGGAGGTAGTCAGTCCCCTGATGATAGAATGCCTGATGCACTAAACACAGGTTTTAAATTATATCCTTTGGGCCACAGGGAGCCAGTGAAGAGAGCGGAGCACAAGACTGATGTGAGCACCATAGGGTGAGTTGGTGGCCACCCGGGCAGCACGATTTTGCAGCAGCTGCAAGCAATGTACCAAGCCAGATGGCTGGCCCACAAATAATATGATATGATATGCTATGATATGATATATGATATGATATGATATATGATATGACACTTATAACGCGCCTATACTCAAGTGTTTCAAGTCACGGGTTTCAAATAGGGTTTTACAATAGTCAATTCGACTAGTAACCAGAGACACAACAACCAGGGGTCATAGATGACAAGGAAGAAATGGGAGTATTTTACGGAGCACTTTAAGGAGAAAGTGACCCATTTTGCAGACTGCGTTCACTTGGGAGACCATCGAAAGAGGGGAGGAGAGAAAGACTCCTAAGTTCTTAACCACCATCATTGGAATAGGAAGAATAGGAAGATCACTGAGTGAAGATGGCCATAGAGCAGGGTTAGGTGGGGAACCCACCACCAGGACCTCTGTCTTGTCCCCGTTCATCTTAAGCCACTTCATGTTCATCCACTCTCCCACGGCATGCCAAAAACTCACACAGTCCCAACAACACCTCATCTTGGTCACAATTTAACTGAACCAAAATCTGTGTGTCGTCGGTATAGGTGTAAACAACGAAAGCTGCGGGATTGGATGAGGTGAACCAGCAGCTGAACATAAATGTTGAAGAGCATGGGGGATAGGGCAGAGCCCTGATGAACACCACAAAGGAGTGGTTGAGATGGGGAAAAGAAAGTGGGGAGAGAAAGCAATGTACTCCTGTAATCCAGTAAGGAGGTAAACCAGGCCAGAACGGGGCCAGAGAGACCAGCCAAAGCCAGGCCGGACAACAGGATGAATTTGTTGACAGTGTCGAATGCCAGAGACAGAACTAGAAGTATCCCACTCAACCCTGGCAACCAGCATGGCCAAGTTGTCAACTACAGACACCAGGACACTCTCCGTTCCCGGTCCCCATGCAGAAACCAGACTGAAAGGGGAATAAGAAGCATGAAGAGCTGAGAAATGATGACAAAACAGAGGAAACAAAAGATTCCAGCACCTTCATGAAGAAAGGAAGAAGAGAAATAGGATGAAGTGACCAAAACCGAAGCATGCAGTGATGTTTTTTTTTCAGAAGGGGAAGAGCATTAGCCTGTTTCAATTCAGTCGGAATTGAGCCTAACTGACAAGAAAGATTGACTGCTTCGGTGACCCAGACAATCATGCCAGGCATGATAGCCTTCAGGTTCGGCAAAAAGGAACCGGGTCAGTGGGAGCAGCAGACTTAAATTGGCTGGCAGCCCTTAAAAGAGTGAGTAGCAGCAACTACAGCCTGCGCAGGGGTGTAAATGTACCATGCTCTGCCCTCTAACGTGGATATTCTTCCGTATGTCAGAGATTTTACTGCAGAATTTAACCAATTTATGAAAAGAGCCCACAACATGTAGATTTGTAAATTCCCTATGTATATCAGTGTGCATGTATGTTTAAAAAACAAGCGTCCTCTTTACAGTTGTTTCTTCATAACAAATCCCCCTCCTCGCATGTGCATTATGAAACTCCTCGGTGCCCAGCTTCTAAGCGCTTCATAGCACAACCTATCTACATTGTGTTTATATTTCATTGGCGATTTTGACATTTATCTTGCTGCACGCATGCAAATCTAAAATCAACTTAACACAAAGTAACACTTAAAGTAACACATATCTCATCACATTGACTATGATGGATACATATAGAATTGCAAGATTAAACCATATTCGCTGTTCCCCCAGTCACAAATATGGCACACACAACATGGACCACTCTTTCTCATTCGGACCTTTCCTGAACACCCCAACAAAACTCGAGTTGCCTTTGCAAGTGCATTTAAGCAATATAGTGGTTGACTCGGCTCATATTGAGAGTATGCTTTATTTCTCCTGACTCTTTTGTGTTCCTGTGGCATTACAATTGTCTTCGGCTTGCTATTTATCTTTAACATGCCATCGAAAAGTAAAAATCACCAGCACTGCAGCAATGCGACTAAATTATGAGCTGCTAAAACAGCAAACAGAGTGGAATACAAGCAAAATCAATGCTGACCCAGATCCTTCCAACATGGAAAATATTTTGATTATGGGCCCAGAAAAGGGTAAAATTACTAAATTTGTTCAGCCCCGTGCTTAAACTCAATCTTTTATCTGACACAGTAGCCCCATCAAGACTTGGGCACTATCTCTGCATCTCCTCAAATTGATAGTTTCATTGTATTTCAGACACATGAAAATATCTCACTGCTTAATAAGTGCTACACTCTGCAACGCAAATCAATTGTGCTTCCCCTCCCCTGTTCTAATATACATAGCAGTGTCAGCCCCCATTGCCCCCCCAGCCCCTCTTCCGTGTGGGGGATACCAGAAACTAGACCATACCCTTACTAACCAAATAATACAAAGACAATAGTTTTAAAGTTTGGAAACAACAGGCCACAATTCATTGGAGCGTAACACCAAGGGGGGCAGGCCCAGCCCTAAACACATCATCGTTCATGACCAGCTGCCCCCAATACCCCAATTCTCCACTAAAATGTACCATTGTTCTAGCTGCAACCGGCCTTCAAGAGGGCCCCTAGAATGGCTGTGATGAACAGGTCATTCCCCTTATCTGACAGTTGCACACTGTCTGCCATATAGTCGGAAGGGACAAAGCAGGGCCATGTCAGAGTTCTGAATGTTTCGCTGACCCTCTTGGTGCCCACGGCTTTAGCAAGGCAGCGGACATGCGCTTCAGATTGTACTGCACGTAGTGCTTCCTCCTTAGACTTTTAAGGTGGCCCCATAAGCAGGCCAATGCAAAGTTCTGAATGTTCACGATGTCTCCTTGCCGCACACAGCTTTAGCAAGGCAGCGGACATACGCTCCTGATTCTCTTTCATGCAGTACTTCTACCTCAGGCAGGTGTGTCTTACAAAACCAAAGCCCTCAGCTTTTGTACATTTTTCGATCCCTCTGGTGAGCCTGCGCCTTGACTTCTCCTGCCCCTGTGCGATGCCGTCCCGTGCCATTGCAATCTGGGCACCACCTCTGACCAGATGCTGGTACCAGGCAATTTTTGCCAGTGTGCGCAGACCCACTTGAGTCTGGGCCAATAGTCGGACCCCATGATGGCCAGATCATTGCCACCCAAATGCTTTGTTTGTTTGTTTTATTCATTTGTAATGCACGCCAGACCCAAGGGTATCAGGGCGCAGGAACAACAAGGATATTCTCAGCTTTGTTACATTTCTGTACATTGTTTTACAATTATGTACATAGGTCAATACAGATGTAAGAACAAAGGCATATACATTAAAGCAAATTTACAAAATGTACATAGGGAGGGCATGCAATGGTGGGGTTAACAGTCATTTTCCTTTATCAACTGAATATAATTACGTCTAAAATGAGGGTAGGTTTGGGGTGTTCTTAAGGTGGGTGGCAGGGAGTTCCAGTGTTGGGCCACTTTCACCTGGAAGCTATTAACTCCAGTTTTGGATTGTTTAAATCTAGGCACTGTGAGTAGGTTAGAGTTTGCCGTTCTGGTGGATCGGTTGGGAGTGTATCTCTTGAATCTGTCAACAAGGTAGCGAGGTGTTGCTTTATTGAGGCATTTGTGTGTCAGTGATGCTACCTTGAGCATAATGTTGCCTGTTGTGGTGAGCCAGTGTGCAGTGTGAGTTCTCCTGGTGTTGGAGGTATGTTCTTTTTTGGAAATACTCAGAGCTGCTCTGAGTGTTTTGCAAAATCTGGATTTTGTCAGTAATATATTTGTTGGCTCCAACATATAGGGAGTTACAAAAATCTAGTTTTGACAGGATAAGTGCTCTGGCTAAGGTAGTGCAGCTCTGGGCTGAGAGGAAGGGGTTGGCTGCTCAATTTACAAGTGTAGGCTGTAGAGGAAGCCGTAGTGCTGACCTGTTGCCGGAAGGATAGGGTGGCTTCTAGGTAGAAACCTAGCATTTTAACTTCTTTGGCTATATTAATAGTTTTGCCATCTATGATAAAGCTGGCGTATTTGTGATTCAATTTGTTTAAGTTAGGGGTAGAGCCAAGGATAATGAGCTTGGTCTGGTCATCATTCAGGCAGAGACTATGAGAGGCCATCCATGCCTGGATGAGGTACACCTTGTTCACCAAGGTCGAATCCTTGTCATAATCACATGTCAACGGGATGAGGATCGGGGTATCATCGGCGTAATTGGTGTATGTGATACCAAGACCATCGAGATCATCTAACAGGGGCTTCATGAACAGGTTATATAAGGTGGGGGAGACTCATGAGCCCTGGAGAATCCCACAGGTGATGGGGATAGTGTCAGCAGAGGCTGAGGTAGAGAAGATTCGCATGGGCCTGTTGTTGAGGAAGGATTGAATCCAGCCGATAGCCTCTAGCGAGAAGTGGGCTGCCGAGTCTAGGGGCCTCATTACACGTTGTGCGGTAAAAATCGCAAATTAGCGGCATGGCGCTATTAACGTGTCCGCCCTCGCAAGAGGGCGCTAATAGCGTACCATTACGAGTACGCGGACCCGAGCATAGCACCATGCCGTTAATGACCCTACCGCCATGCCGCTAAAGTCCCCAAAAAGTCCCTTACCGGCTTCCATGAAAGTGCAGATAGCACCTCCGCCTTCGCGCTGCATGCAAATAGCGGTCACCGGTGACCGTTAAAATGCGGAACCGGAAATGGCATCATCGCACAGGAACGGGAAAGAGCATGACGGGCATCTTTAGAAACACAATCCATTGTCATCCTCTGCCCCCTGGACCTGTTTTGAGTTGTGAGCAGTGCAAAATCATCTGGGACACCTGCATCATGCCCAAGGCATTTCAAAAAACCACTGACAGGCAGCGCAAGGAGAAATATACAGCTGAGGAATGGATCATGCTAACACAGACCCTGGCTGAGAATGCAGAGGTCGTTTTTGCTATTTTGCTAATGACATGCGCAGGCCAACCTAACTAAAAAAAAATAAGCCATCTGGGAGGAGGTAGCCGTCAAAGTCAGTGCTGTGGGCACCAGCATGCGCACTGTGCGCGAATGCAGGAAGAGGTGGGACGACCTCAGACTGCGGGTGAGGGGCATCCTGGCTGAAAACCACTGCATTGCCAGTGCCGGTGGAGATGGTTCACCAATCAGAATGAAAGAATGGGAGGAGACATGTTCAAACCTGATTGCTGTTGAATCCATTGAGGGAGTAGGTAGCATGGAGCTCGGCGTGGGTACCACTTCAGATGGAGGTGACTGAACACATGACAAGATGCAATGTGAATGTACTGTTCCCCCCATATGTGAGCACAGACTCCTCTCATGCATGGACACACATCCACATATGCATCCATCCCTCACCATGTCAGTGTCAGACCCAAACACACACACATGCACACATCACCAGAGACAAGTTCCAAACACAACCATGCATGGATGAGGCACTGAACTGGCACATCACCTGCATCCACAACAACTAAGTCCCAATGGCCACAACTGCATCATTTATGTAATCTGCATTAAGTATATTGAAACGCAACCAATGCCATCCCCCTTCTCGTCCCTGACAGGCTCACATACAGATGGTGAGGGTGCCGCTGATGCATGCCAGGCACCAGCTACGTGCAAGAGGCCAAGGGCACAGGAGCCGGAGGACACCCCAACAACATCCAGGGGCAAGGGGGGAAGGTCACACCTGACGAGCGGGAAACATCATCAGAGTGCCACTGCCAGGGCAGTAGTAGCTGCACCACAAACTGCAGCCCCACCACCGGAGGTGAACCCACTGGCACCAATGCCAGCCACCGAGGGCCCACCATCAGCTGCGGCAAGCTCCGCTGGTGAGGCAGCCGCCACTGCCCCCCTATCCGATCCGGAGGACACCCTAGTCGAGCCTATGGAGATGCACACCCCAAGCCCCCCTAGAACCTCAGAGCCAGCACCATTCCAGACCCCTGGGTCTGATGTGACTGTTGAGGACAACAACCCAGCAATTATGTCCCCCATGTTAGCTTCACCTGCTGCAGTGGATGCATCTGAGGGCACAGCATCCAGTGCACGGTCAACCAGCACTGCCCCCACTGACCACCATCCTGCAGCGTCAACATGAGCTGACTGTGCTGGTTGGCCAGCATGTTGAGGAGGCTGCCCATCTCAGGGAGAACATTGTGGAGACGGCGAGGCACTCCACTGAGAGGATGGATGCAAACACTGACAGGCTATGCAACGAGATAGCGAGGCTCAGGGAGGTCCTTGTTCGCATGGCCGACACCATGGACCGCCACTTTTCACAACAAGCCCAGTCTGCCCCATCATCATCTTCCGGGTCGAGACAGACAAGCCCCCTCCGGCGCTCTACACGCACCACCAGGCGCACGTCTGACCATCCTCAAAATGCTGCCAAAGACAATGGTAAATAGGGTGTTAATGGAGATTCCTCTGTGTGCATTGGCCAGGGCAAACATGGCAGACACATGAGGGACTGTTGTGGGGGAAGGGTGTTATGGGTCTGTTGTGGGGGGTGGAGGGAAGGGTGTTATGGGTCTGTTGTGGGGGGTGGGGGAAGGGTGTTATGGGTCTGTTGTGGGGGGTGGGGGGAAGGGTGTTATGGGTCTGTTGTGGGGTGTGGGGGGTAGGGTGGTGGGATGTTTTGGGACTTGCACTTCTACACCTTTCTGTTACTCAATGCACTGGTTTCTGATCAAAACACAGGCTTGGACATCTTCATTGTGTTTGTGTACTTTATTGGCGACAGGGTCCATTGCGTGGTTCCAAACATACACCAGTGCATTAATACCCATATCCATGCGACAGTACGAAAACATGTTCCTCAGAATATTTGGTTGAACAGTTGGTGTTGCACAGCAGTGAGGATTGCTTGATGTACCACCATCAACTCTGCCACCTGACTACTTTGGGGACTGATCCTGTACTCAGGAGAGGGCTCTGGGGCATCATTTACCCAGGCATTCCCAATGCCAGCCACTAGTACATTTTCCCCATGATTCTGAACATGTTAGGAGCACTGATCCATGTAAACTGTGTGTATCCCTGGCATGTGTCTTCCTCATAGACTTTTTGTGCAGGGAAGTAAGGTACGCCTCCATGTTGTCTTTGGTTTTTAGACTTTTATCCTCAAGACAGTTTTCTTGAGCACATTCATGCAAGTCAGCGAAATCTAGCGCAAGGGCACTCTTTTGTTTTGGCCATATCTGACCTCCACAGGAAAGCATTGCATGTACAGAATCCAGGAAGTAATTCTGGAATTACTCACGTTCAATGTTCGGATTCGGTCACTTTGGAGATATTGCATGGGCTGGTAAGGAGTCTCGACAATGATGTGCTCCCCTGGATGAATGGGTGGTAATTCTTCAATGCCCACACTGTTGCGAGGAGTATTTTTCACTATTCTTCCTCCACAGAGGACAAAGTCTTGCTCACATACAAGATGACTTTGTTAATCTTGTCATGCTTTTGGTATAATACTGCTGTTAAGCAAGTATTTGAGAAGCCTGTCTCCAAGAAGAACTCCTTGTTTTTTATGGCGTAAGCCAAACAAGGCGCTTGGGAAAGGCTTCTCTTGAGTTGTTTTACTGCCTCGGCTTGCTCTGGACCATACTCCCACTTGACCCCAGACTTTCGCAAATTACCTAGGGTCGTGTGACCCCTGCTTAGTCCTCTATGAACATCCTACTATAATTAGTTAGTCAAAGAAGGCTTCTTAGTTCACACAGAGTTGTAGGGTATATTAATTTCAGTAAGGCTTCCACCTTTTTCACCTGAGGACTGAGACCCTCAGGGGTGATTTCATGCCCTAAGAAGTTCATGCGGTTCTTACACCACTGTGCCTCTGAATGGACAATTTTGCTCTGGCTTTCTGCAACTGGGTTAGAACATAGCTTATTTCAGCTATGTGTTCCTCCACAGTTGAGCTTTTGATTAGAACATCATCCATATAGGCCAGGTTTCCCCTTTCGGCCAAGTCGGGCATGGCCTTATGCATGAAGATGTCAAATTTGTTGCCGGAGTTTATGTGTCCAAATGGGGTATGGGTCCACGTGTATTGCTGCCCCCGAAGATAAAGGCAAGTTTGTAGTGGTCTTTCCTACTCACGGGTACTGTCCAGTAACCGTTGGTCAGGTCAATGGCGGTAAACACCTTTGATGCTTGGATGTCAGGCAGTCTCTGATCGATGTAGGGAAGGGGCCATCTTGACATGTGGACCCGTTTAGTTAATTCCCTATGGTCTGTGCAAAATCTCTGTTGGCCATTGGGTTTGAGTATCCCCAGTTCCTGGTTATTAAGGGTACTGTGGTCTAGAAGAATTATCCCACAGGATTCTAAGTTCTTTATAATCAATGTGAGTGACTCCATAGATGCGAGAGGCAACCGGTATTGCTTTACAAACACCAGAGCCATCCCAGGGTCCGTTAGTATGGTGGTTGAATGTATCTCGGTGCGACCACAGTCATACGATTTCACAGCAAAGATCTCCTGAAAATCCCATAACACCTGTTTCATCCTTTGCTTTTGCTCCTCGGTCTCACAGGCATCATCAAGGTTGATTCTTTCTTCAACCATCTGCCTGAAGCCTGGAAATACCTCGGGTTTTGCAATTTCTACGGCATCCTCCAGTGTGAGTGGAGAGACCTCCTGTTATAGTGTTGGCCTGGACATGTGGTTTCAAGGAGGGGAGGTAGTCACTGTTGACTTGAAATACCACCTCATCCTTCCTGATGTCACAGGTTACCTCTTCCCCACCATAAGTGCAGGAAGAGTACACCAAGAAATTCACCCCTTGCCAGGTAAAAATCTTTTCCGGAGGTATAGCATTGTCACAGTGGTAACAGTTTTTGGAACTGGTCCCATGATCTCATTCCCTAAGTCAATGGAAAAATGTTGGGCATCAACTGCCATTCTAACAAAGGTGTCTGCGCCCAAAGTGATAATTCTAGGGTTGCAATTATTCACCAATATTCGAATGGTGTTGTGTTCTAGGTCAAAAAGTGGTTTCGTGTTCAAAGATAACCCTTGCTGTTGAAGGTGATAATGCATATTTTGAGGTTTTTCCTTGCTTAATTTTTACGGGAATTGTGAATTGTCATACCTGACCTGGGATGCTGACCTCTTCTCCCGTTTGAACTTCAACTGCATACAGCAGCAATTGGGCTGACCAAGATGCTTTCTCAGGGTTGTCAAAGCCCATGGGGTTAGCCTCCAGTCGGAGCAGGCTTTGTAATTAATTAGGTCCAAATTAATTGTGAATCGATTGAGAATGTCACTGCCTTAGTAAAATGCAGAGGGGACATCGCTCACAATCCAACTATTATGTCCTATGCGTTTGTCGCCAATGGAAATGCTTAGCATGCACCTGCTAGACACTTAAATGTGGGAATGGTTTGATCTTTTGGGAGTTTCCTGAATAATGCGTTGTTGATTAAGCTTTTTCCATTATTCAGGCATACTCTGGCGAGAACAAACCCCTCCCTCATTTACCTGAAAGGGGAAAAACTGATGTTCACCCGTTTTCTGGATACCAACCAAACTTTGAACCGGTTTTTCATCACCTTTCATCATGGGATTTGGGTTTTCTTCAGATTGTAGATCGGTATAACATTTCAGGGTATTTGCTTCCAGTGTGGAATGCCACTTGAAACTGTTGGAAGGTTCATTTTCAAAAATGGAGAAGCGTTCTCATCACCAGTTTGCTCTCCTACAGAGATGACAGTGATGTCTGGGACTTCATTGTTCCTAAAGTGAAATTCGATTTGGTCAGACCTCTGTTCAATCATGTGGCCTGTGCCATTTAACTTCACATAATTGGTGCTTGGTTTTAGTTTGATTGGCCGGTTAGTCTGTGTCCAGAGGACCTTGTTCACACAGTCAATCAAGGTGATAACCTCCGGAAGAAGTCATTCCCCAGTAGACAAGGTGTGCCCTCTTGAGTGATGACTATTACCAGGTGTTTCACCCTATGTCGCCCAATTTTGATCTCCAGATCTGCAGTCCCTTTGACGGAAACATAATTTCCATCAAAGTTTTGGAGTTGTCCAGTAAGTGGTGTGAGGGGAATTTGGTGACTCTCCACCCTTCTGTAATTAATTTGGTGCAATCCCTTTTTTCGGCAGGAGGGTGGCTTGGGATCCAATTTCCATCAGCACTGATAATGCACACTGACCCTGTACCTTGACGAAGGCATAACATCTCCCTTCTCTCTCCTTACGGGGGCAAAGAAAATGTGCATTTTGTGCCAGCCTGGCAGTTAATTTCTTTTTTTTTTACTCCGACACTGTGTGACCTTGGGCAGTTTTCTGTGTCAGAGTCTGGGAATCTGTAAAGAGAATTTTGCACCCAGCAACAAACGGACTTGGCAAGTCCCCTTTAGGGTCTATTAGGACCAATTTTTCCTTGGGAGGAATACCTCCATCCCTGAAAGGGAAGATTGTCTTCCCCTTCAAACGGGATTATGCAGACTTCCTCCAAGCAATGTGTTTTCTTTGGCCCTTGATTTCTCCTACTTACCCTCTGTTTCCTAGGTTCTGCTTTTTGGGAATAGGAGATGTGGGTTCAGGTTCAGAGGTTTCTAGGGTTTTTCTCAGGTGAGAAAGGAAGTTTCCTCTAGGGCTTTGCATCTTCCTTCCCCCTGTGCCTCTTCCTCTGGAACCTGTTGGTTGTTGGGGTTTTCTCCCTGTCATCTCTCCGGGGCACCAGACCCGGGTGTTTAGCTGTTCTGAGCAGACATGTTCATTTGAGGGCTCTGCTGAGCCATCAAGATGCAACCCAGGTCTTGTGTCAGATTTTGACCTGGCGTTCCAGTTGCAACATCCTTTCTGGTTGGTATGGGGGTCTAGGGCCATACCTTTGCTGCTCTCGGGAAGGGTAGCACTCCCTTCTCCCAGAGTAGCTTGGGTGTTGAGGGTTTCCCTGATAGCCTCCATCCTTGGTCCCCCTTCTCCCTGATTTGGGGCTCTAGTGTCCTGAAAGCAGGGAGAGAGAGGATCATTGTTCGGGAAGTTGGGGCTTGTAGGGTATCTGGAAAGAAGGTTAAGTTGGAGTGTTCAGTATTTCTTCCCTCCTGAGGGAAGTTTTGAGGGAAGTTTTTAGGGATGGCTTGAGGGTTTCCTGTGGCCGTACCTACCTGTTTGTACCCCCCTTGGGCTGGGGGAGTCAATACATACCCCAGGTTGGTCTGTTAGTATTGTATCTCGGGCTGATATAGGTGTCAGGGTCAGATACCCTGCCTGGCTACCACACAATTGTGATGAATCAGAAGGTCTTTTGTACCTCTCATTCTGGTTATTAGAGGGAGGAGTATTTTTCAGCCCCCTCCACTTTTAAGTCCAGAATGGGGGTATTCTTCACCTATACTACCTTTGCAGCAGCGGGTGTGTTAGAGGGTTTGGCATTTTCTGGGTTATTTTTGTTTGCCACTGGATTTTGGAATTCATAAATCTGTATCACCTGTTATATTACCCAATCCAGGGTCCTAAACTCATGGAAGACCCTAACCAATTGGGTCATGATATATTTTGGGAGTACATGGAAAGAAGTATTGGTGAACTACCAGCTATTTGTGTACCCCTGTAGAGGTCTAAGCAACTGCCCGCTTTAGTTCTTACACAAAGTTTCTAGGTGCCTGGTCTTCTCCACACTGCAGATTGTAGGCCGCCTTGTGGGCATCCAGAGGGTTCCTGTGCAAAGAGAAGTGTTTTAAGATGGCCACCTTGTAGGTAGACCATCTTTTGTGATCTTGATCCTGTAGCCCAGCAAAGATGCTGGAGTATTCTGGCAAGAATGTCCATTTGACAAACTCCTGGAATTGTGATCAATTGTGATGCCAAATGACATCATCATCTGGTCATACAATTCCAAATGCTGCTTTACTGAGTATTTGGCTTTTTGTGACAGGGTGTCATAAATCTTCTGATGGCTTTTTTTGCTGAATTGGGTCTCTTTTACAAGACCTCTCTTCCGTTTGGCACCCTTCTTTAGCCGCTGCACCTGAGTCCACTCACCTTCTGACTCAGAGCCGCTGCTATTTCTGGTCTACTCCCTGTCCTCTAGGTGCTCCATGCCTCCCTGAGACTGGGAATCTCTCCCAGAATGACAGGGTCTGGTCTCTTCTCCCATGTGGTACTGTGGGCTTTCTGAGTCACTTCCTTTGGCTTCCCCTTTCGCACAGGGGAGTACTCATCTTCCTCCTCCCTTCTTCCGGGTATGGAGGTGAACTCCCCCCACCTCCCTGAAGGTGTGAAGGTCTTCAAAATACTCTGTTGTGGCCTGGACTCCAGTTCTTCTCTGTCAGCAAAGCAGTCCCTTTGTAATTTATGTTCCTGCCAGTCTAACTCCCTGATCCTCTCATCATAGGAACCCCCCTGCTATGGTGTTTTAAAATCTGGATAAAGGTCTGTCAATATCTGATAGGGACTGGCCTTCCTGCTCAATTATACTAGGCCTTTGTGAGTCCAGCTACCACATTTTTCCCTGTCCTTGCACACTGGCAGGCATGAGGTTAGCAGTGCCCTGTGCATATAATGTGGTGAATTGGCTTGAGGTCCTTGGTAAAGAGGGCATCAACCCGTGATCAGAGTGTACCTTCCCATACTCTAGCTTCTCGGGGTGACTCGGGGTGACTCAAAGCCTGTTTGGATCTAGCCATTTCCTTCTCCACTGTCTCAGATATGGCTTTCTCAGCCCCTATATCTTGATGATATATAGAGGCCTGAGTTCTGAGCTCTGCTATCAGAGATTGAGTAGCTTTGATTACTTTGCTTTGTGCCACCACTTGGCTGATGAGTCCCTTGTTCTCCTCACAAAGGGACTCTTTATCCGTCTGTGAGGCCTGTATTATCCGGGCATTCTCAGACCTCTTTTTTTGAAGGAGACTAATCTCCTGACTTTGTGCATTTTTGGTCTGTGTTGCCTGTTCTAGGTCAAATTCCACTTGTCTCGTATGTCCCGTTAATGTTTCAATTGATATCGCTCTTTCAGTCAGTTCCTGAGAACATAACTCACTTTTCTCCATGTCCTTTCTTAACTGGTACACTTCCTGATACAGGGCACTTTTCTTCAGACACAATTTAAAATTCTCCTCACTGTGGTGATCACTCTGTCATTTCAGAGTGGTCAGATTCTGGCGCCCATGATCGAATTCCGCCTGGGAATCAACCTCCTTTATGATCAACCAGCTATTCTCATCTTTCATTTGTTTAATTTTCATTTGAAATGCACAAATGTCCACCAAACAGGCTCTATTATGCACCACTTGCTCACTCATTTTTTGTTGACTCTCTCCCAGGTTTTCCACTCTTTCTTCATATTCTTTTCTTAGTGCAGAAAATGGGGACTCTCGCTCTAAATTTGTTTGCTGCTGTGCCACTAACTCATCTTCCAACTGCTGGATCCTGTTTTCTAATTTCAACTCTGAATTGTGTCTCTGTTGCACTTTTTCTTCTCCTTTTTCACCTCTTTCTGTGCTTGATACAACAGCTCAAATTGGGTTTGGACAGAGGCTACACTCTCCTGGTATCTTTCTTCCATTATCACCAAATGGAAATACATATATGCTGTGAGGTGGGCCATTTTAATGTGCCCATCTCTGGTGGTCTGTGTCATATAAAAGTCTGTCAGGGCCTGATGTAACAGCCCATTATTTTATTACATATCCATATTTACAGAGGTAACCTCCTGCATTATTCTTGATTGCCACATTTCATTTCCCTGTTCTATCCATACCCCTTTAATAAACAATTTGGATACAAGTTGCTTCTTGGTCATATTAATCTATACAGTGCTGATTATGAAATATGTCTGTACCAACAATGCTCTCTATTCAAGGGCAAAATCTCAACCCTGCTCCTGCTTAGTTTGTATTTACAACAATCACTACTTTTATTCATACAAACAGCCGTAAAACCCATGGTACAGGTTTGGATGGCACCTTCACAATGCAACACAATGTTCTATCCACTAAATGTAACAATACATTTAATGACTAGTCTGCTCTGCTGCACTGTCACGAGTGAAAACACTTCAATCAATCACAGCACAAGCTCCCAGTTCTGTCGTGGTTTATTCCACAGTCGCACGCAAGTCAGGAATCTCCTTCCCCTACAATGATTGTGGTGCACAAGAAAAATACTTTTGTTTATGCCATTAAGGTGCATTTTCATAAGGCCTCCATCCTGCCTCGCACACAACCTCAACAAATACCCTGTGCCACAATGGACCAGGAACCAGGCCAGTGTGTATCAATAAGATATTTATTAATTAATTTATTTAGGCAAATGAGGACAAACAGATTACAGCAGCCACCAATGTTGTGGCAACACAAAGTCAAAATATCCTTTTGGGTAAAGTACCATCACAGAGATGACACTAGAGTGTGCAGTGACAATAGCTACCTTTTACATCACCCCCCCAATACAAGCGAAGAACAGTTCAAAGCACAAAAGGAAAACAAACAGAATTATACTTTTCTCCCAGCAACCCTCACCGTCCAAACATCCACTAGGCTTGACAGTTTTTGGGTAGTGCTCACAGGAGTATTATGGGGAACAGAAAGCGGATGCGAACATTTGTTTGGCAGAGCACAAAGGTAACATCTGTTTGAATGGTTGAGCACAACTGATATACGATATAATAGAATGCAATGGAATTTGTTTTTCCTACAACTAAAAGGACAGGCAGGGCTTTGGGGAATATTAGTCAGCACACAATAGGAACATCGGATTTTGGAAGACTTGATCATAAGAGCAATAGAGGAGACACAAATGTTTTGCTACTCCTGATAATAACACACAGGGCTATAGGGTTATTATCAGAACAGAATAGGAACATCTATTTTGCGATGTTTAGCACAAGGGCAATGTGAGAAAGAAAATGCAAATGGAAATTCATTTTTTACCTTACTATGGGACACACATGGAAACAGGGATTTTTGAAGGTAATTCTTTTAGCAAATCTTTATGACTAGCCTGCACGCAACACACTGGGAAAAGATTGTTGGTTTCAAATGCCAACAATACAGATCCCATGAATGAAACGGGGGAATTAATTCATTTACTTTGATCAATATGCTAAGGATCCACACAGACAAATGGGGAATTTTCAAGGGGAAAGAATTAAGATACACAGGCAGAGAGGGATTTTGTAATGGGGAAATATCTAAGACAATGCTAAAGGAATACAGGGCATACACAATCTATGGCTTGGGGTATTTCTACTCACAGGAGAGGTCTGCACTGTGCACCAGAGAGCGCCAGGGCATGCTGCTGCGACAGCCTATGGGGTGAGTCAAAGGTCTCCTCTCCTGGCTCCAAGGGTCTCAATCAGTCACTATTTCTCCTGGCTCCACTGCAAGGGTAGGCCTCTCTCTGCTGCAATGGTCACACCAGATTTCGACAGCAGGTTACCTCATGAGATTAGTGGGAGGACTCCTTCTCTGAGGCAAGATGTCTTAGAAATAGGGCAGATGACATCACTAATGTGTCATGATTCTCGTGAAAGGGATTGGCTAGCCTTCACTAACCCACTCCCCCTGTGTGCTTATAGGACAATGGAATAGGGGAGTGTTTTGGGACACCAGGGGAGGGGAGCACTTCATCATCTCACTTCGACAGATGGGCTTGGTCTGATTTGGGGACATAGAAATCTCACTACATGGCAAGTACCCTTTGTCTCCACAATTGAATATGTATGAATATATTTCTGAGCACTTCATTTTAACACGAATCAGATGAGACTAATCAGAAGTCTGTATGTTATTCCTGTGCAGAAATACAATCATATCTGTGAAAAACACGCCATTTTACGGGCATCATAGGAATTATGATTGCCGTGTTTTATCAAATTTTCACATCTCTGAGAATCAATGGAGGCCCAAATCACATTTTCATTTATAAATTCAGTTGTGTTTCTCCCACGAAAATCGTTTTTATGTGGCGAGAAGGGGTTAACTTTCACCTTTAATCAAAGCTTAGCAAGACTATTTTTCAATATACACAGTCCAGTTTACATTATAAAATGCATTTCTCCCCTTTTGACCAATGGGCAGGTTCACCACTCATTTGCTCAGACCTCCCATCTTTTTTTTAAAGTTTCACTTATGCTATGTTCGAGCATTACATCAGTAGAGCTGTGTTTACATTAGCTCAGCCCTTCAAGATCTAATGACCAGATAATGCACTTTCTATGTGAATTGTGACCTGAAGGTCACCAATGCTGTCAGCCCAGAACCAATCTTATCTGGTCCACCGTTTTTTCTGATCTTAAAGGTAATTCTTTTCTGGCATTTTTTAAGGGAAGCACTGACAAGTAAGGCAGCCAGACCTCTCTCTCCCAGGCAACAGGGAGGGGAGCTGGGTTTCACATTTTGAAGAATTCAACATCCCGGCCCTTGCAACAAACAGCCTGTAACTTGTGCCTAAAGGCATTTAAAATGACATTTCATAAAATACAGTTTCAAAATATTTGCACACTATTTCAGGATGGTACCTGTAAATGAGAACACCATGCCCAAGCTTGCAAGTCTGGTCGGCATTTTGCTGAGCCTATTATTAGTCTTAAAGGGAAACACACGAAATTACATGTTTCATGGAAATATCAGTACAGCTCTTCATGGATTTGACAAAGTATGATTTCCACGTGTCTTTCACATTCTTTATGAAAGGCAGTTTGCATCTCTCCATATTTTGCAATTTTAGCACATATCCTTTTCTTTTGATTTGAATGAACAAGGACTTATCATGGATATTATTTCTGTGCAGGCCTTTTATTTAGGGGCATGTCCCCCAATGACTCTGGTCTTTTTATTCATGGCATCCAGCGCTATGTCACCTCACAATATTAAAAGCGGACCATACTTGTTGGGAGGCACCCACACTGTGAAATGCACAGAACCACCAAGTCCCCCATCCTCACTGCATGGCCCAACACCACACCAAACTCATATATTGAATAACGTCATATGGCTGTTGCCCAGGGACACATGAACAGGGATCACAATTATCCACACACACATATGCCCACTGGGCAACAGCACCTGCACCGTCATTGATGCCATGGACACAAACCCATACACAATTCACCCCCCCCTGGCATGACAGAAACCAGGCCAATGTCCACCCAACACACACTCACAGCTATGCAGGCACAAAAGCCACCCTGACGGACACAGCCTGGCCAAGTTGGGATACCCAGCTGCGATACCCACATGGCCAAATGCAATATTGGCCTACCCAGTCCACAACAGCACACCCCATCTGTGCTGGGACACACAGAACAAACCAATTGTCTTGGCAGTCTGACACATAAATTCAGTCCTGCCCTACCCTACCATCACCACTGTACCACGCCAACAGTGATTTGCCAATGTCACATTTCCCAGCTACCAACACCCATCCTGCACCCGCTGTCCATCCCCTCCAAACCACATTCAATCCTGTGCCAATCAAGTCACATGCCTAGTATCCCATGTCTGCCCCAATCCCACCCGCACAACTTTGTCACCTGCACACCATAACACACCCTGGACAGAACCCAAGGGACCATTATCCACACAACCACCCATCAACAGTAAAACATCCCAGGCCTCTCCCCAGAACATGACATGGCCTCTTCACACACCCACACACCCAAATGCACTCCCAGGGCACTGTTCATAGCAATAATCCTGGCTCCTGGACTTGAACTGCACCTGCAAACCCCTGTGAACACTGCAGAGGCACAATGTGCTGGCAAGTTTAATTGCATGTACCCCAGACACTCAGGCAAATCTGTCTGGTACCACATACAGCATGTGTGGCAGCCGTGGCAGCCCATCCATGGAAATCCAACAATGGCATCCCTCACCAGCACCTGCACATAGCCACCCTTCCCCACAATGACTAGGACATGGACCATCCACATTCCTGTCAAACTTACCACAAATCCCACATGCACCACCTGGACCTGCCCCTATGACCCACATCAACATATGCCTGGTCCCTTTCATCCCCCGAACACTGGACCCCCCCACATCCCAGTTCCCATTTCAGCCAAACCTGCATGACACTGTCCCCTGCAAATGCAGCGTCACCACGACAGAAAGCCAAATACAGCCACATTGCGTGAACTAACATCCAACTTCCTTCTGCAGCCACAGGTGTGTCTAACGTCATGCCTTTCTTCCAACCTCAGGCACATCATTTGACAGCCAAGCTAATTCAGGGGCTCCAAAAGTGGAAGGAGGGCTATACCACGCAGCACTGGTACCAAGGATACAGCAGCAGCACACACACACAGGTCCAGTGAGCAGGCCCCTGCCCAAGATCCTACTCCTGCTGCTACTAGGGAGACACAGCCAGCGGCCATTGACACTGCTCCTACTGCCACTGTGGTGGAACAGCCTGTAGTCATTGCTACACACACAGCTGCCACTGACGTCAAACAGCCTGCAACCATTGCCACAGACACAGATGCCACTGAGGTGGAACAGGCGTCAGCCATTATAACTGCTCCATCATCTACAAGGGTGGCGGCAAGAGGACAGCCATTCCCCCGACACCCCAGCCTCCAGTATACGTGCCTGTGTCCAGTTATGAGTATACTGCACAGGATTCTGGGGACTCAATGGAGGGCACCTCTGAGCACACCCCATACCGATGGCAAAGCTTCAGCCCATCAGACATGCACAGCCCACCACACCCGCCCTTCCCCAGCATCAGGGAGAGAAACAGCCATCTATGGCGCATGGAGGAATGCCATGAGCACATGACAGGCCTCGTGCAACATCACCTAGAGGAGGCCAATTTGTAGGGACAGTTTAGAAGGGAGAGCATGCAGGGCAAGGGCGGCACAGGGCATGTGCCCTGGGCTGAGCAACTAGTGCAATGGTGATGCTTGCTCGAAGGGTACGTGAAGGAAATGAGGACATATCGGAGATGGCTGCATCAGTGACTCTATCCCTGAAGACGGCCCTGGCACAATGGGAAATTGGCAATACCTGCACTCCCTCAACCAGCACCACACATGCAAGTTCACAGCATAGCAGCCCAAGGTGTAGATCCCGGTCCCCGTTGGGCCCACCTCAGGGGGGCAAGGCAGCCATGAAGAAGTCAAGAAAGTGAGCAGGGCTGTGAAAGGAAAAGTGACAATGAAAGCCTAGGGGGTGCAATGGTGATGGTGTGCCTTTGCTGTTCAATCGGGGTGTGCTGGGGTTGTTTGTGAGGTGCTGGGTGTTACATATGGAGTGAGGGTTTGGGGTATTTGCCCGGAAATGCAGCACAGAGAACACTGTCAAAAGTGGGGTATGGCAGTGCGGATTCCGATGGCACTATGAATGTCTTCATGGATGAGGTTGACTAATATGAGGATGGTTTCCCTTTTCAGCCAGTAGAGAGTATGTATTTGGCTGTCAGTCAGGGTCCAGGGTGTGGACGTTGTGTCGGGTATAGGTATTCGCCTATGTGGGATGGCTTCATGGCCATTCTTCCTCACCATGAGCATTTGTCAACTCCTCCTCCTTTTCCACCATTGCCTGTCGGCCTATTGCCGGTTTTCTGAATCCTGCTCATGCACATTAACTCCTGCATGGAACACCTCCAAGTCCATGGCTGAAACTACAAGTGGCAGCATGGTTGTGTTTCTGTGAGTATGTGAGATGTGGGTGTGTTTCTTTTCTGCAGTCCCTGGGCTCATTGTGTGTAGCTAGGTTGATTAGGTACACCTGTGTCCTGTTCCTGCTCACCTGGGCCTGGTTACTGGCCGCTCCATGATGCCGGTGTTACCGGTGCCGGTGTCACTGGTTAGCTCATGCCTGGAATGCTGCCTTCTTTCAGTGGTGCTGGTGTTTCCGGTGACTCACTCCATTGGTTCCCCTGTTTCAATTGCCTGTGCTACTAGCAACAGAGTTGCAGTTCACACAGTGGTAGCAACATTGTTTCCGTGGTTGCCTCTCAGAGTGCCGCCTTCTGTAATGTGTGCCAGTAATGGGAATTAAATTTACCAGCACGTTGTTTCTGGACCGCCACACTTGTTGTAAGGAGACCTTATGTCTCCTGAAATTATCACCTTTGAGAACCAAGTAGGGTTGCATTAATAAGCTGGAATGATGGAAGATCAGGAGCTTCCCAACATTAAGGAGAGACAGGTGGTTAGAACTCTTGTCAATGTCCCCTCTATTACCATTGAGCATGCTGACAAAGGGGTGGCATTGTAGTCGTGGACACCACAAAATATGAGGATGAGATTACGAGACAGGTTCTCATTGCCACGTTGTATAAACCCTTACTCCAAGGCCCTACTCCCAACATCAAGGCAGATATTTTGTCTTTGGTCTCTAGGGCCAAATAAGAGGATTGGATAACAAAAAAAAGATTTCCAATACCGCACCTGTGAGGAACCGATGATACAAGCAATATATATTCTGCCTAAAATACATAAGGACTGCGTTAATCCACCAGGAAGAACCCCAGTCTCAGGTATTGGCTATATCTTTGAGCCACTTTCCAACTTAGTGGATTACTTCCTAAAATGATTTGTATTACTGATCCCATCATATATCAAAGACACCAAAAACATTACCAATCTAATAGAATGCATGCCATTCCCATAAATCCAGCACCTTCTAGTCACTTTGGATGTTGATAGTCTATACACCAGTATTGCACAAAGAAAGGCCATAGACATAATAGAATTCACCCTTAACCAGAGAGAGGAACCCCAGCGAACACTGACCAAATTCCTGGTAGATCTCACCGAGATCTCTAAGACAAAACATTTCTACATTTTCAAAACATATTAATTCCAACCAATGAAGGGGGCCAGCATGAGAGCCACCTTTGCCCCCAGTTTAGTCAACCTATATATGCATAACTATGGGTTTAAATTCTGCAATATCAGAAATGTTGCTGAGACTGCACTCAATATGGATTGAGGTGTTAGGAGTACATTTTTGGGAAGCCTCAAGATTGACGCTAGAAATGTGTTCTCTACTGTTGCCAAAGATGAACAATTAGTATAACCCCAGATTTCCACACCCTACAGACCTGCAGGAAGTGCCTGCACGTAATAAATCTCTAAGGTGGGGAACATTGATGTACAGCCATGTGTTGCAGCAAATGTACGGACTCTCCCACTGTTTATCTCCAGTGAGGTTCATGATTTAATAAGCTGGATCTGCCAAGAGACGCTTTCATAAAAGTGAGTTCCCATGTATTTGTAAATTGGATACCTGCTCAAGATGACATCTATCAACCTCCACTACTAACTTGCGGGGTCTTGCAAATTTGGGTCGAAAGGTCATAACCTTTGTTTTTCGCTTATTAGGTTCCGGACATAATTGTATGCATTTATTGGCAAAACGACTTAGGGTATGCCTTAATACTATGGAGCAGGTGGCCTACAACACAGCGTCATCTGCAGAATATAGGCACAGGAACTTGTCAGCCCCCAACCTATGGGGGGGTCTAGGTAATTACCAGACAATTCTCTGATTACCTTCTCTAGCTCTTTCAACCCTGAATTCGGCTGCTATCTTAGCACCCATATTTTAATGAAGGCTAGCAGCACTCCCAAATTTCAACAAAGTTTTTCAGGTTTTAAGACAATAGTTAGAGGGGTGCAAGGGAGAATAACCAGCATTAAAACTAGGTAGTGTTCAATATGAAAAACAACAGATGTCCAAAAACTTGTGGAACTCTCCCTCGCACTCCCAGTTCATGTTATACAACTACAAAATTCTTTCTGAAATAGACAAGGATTCTACCATGGAAGTAGCGAGGATCATAAAAGGAATTCTAAAGAGAGCACTTGAACAAGATTGGATTTCTGAAAAACTGAAAATTCTCAGCAAACAATTACCCTATTACTCCAGTCTTTTATGGGTTGCCTAAAATCCATAAGGATGCAAGAAAGTCACACTACGTCTAATAGTAGCAGGTACAGAAAGTATATTTAATCCATTGGCAATATATGTGGACAAAGCTTTACATCCACTGGTACAAACTACATCTACCTATCTGAGAGACACAACAGATTTTCTGAACTCACTAAAGGACTTGACTAGAATACAGGAGGCAGACTTACTAGTATCTTTGGATTTACAGTCACTCTATATGTCTATTCCCCATCAAGACAGACTGGAAGCTCTGGAATGGGCCTTATTTTTTTTTTTTTTTTTTATTTAAAGTGTAGTATTTTAGTTTACATTTAAACTTTTATCACACTTTCCGTTTCAATTCAATTCCTCTTTTTTCCTTTCGTTTCATCGTGACTATCTTTACGTCCGTCACCTCCTAAGGTATATGTTTGTTTGTTCACTTGATGTGTCCAGATGTTTGCAAGTTTTCCTCTGCTAGTTCATCATCTTTTTCTTTGAGGATTTTATCCAAAAAGTTTATACCCGCACATGAGAATCGGGGATTGTGTCCTTGAATAAAATAGTCCCATCGTTCCTCATCGTTGCGTTGGGTTGTTTTTGACATATACCTTGATAACAAACGCTTTCTGTCCTTTGATACGGCGATGCAGTTCATCATGAGATGCATCGGAGTCTCTAGTTGCCACTCTTTTTGACAAAACCTGCAGCGCCCTTCATTAATACCTCTTCCTCCAGTTCTATTTTTATATTCGTTTGTTGGGTAAACTCCCAACCGGATTTTTAATAATGTTGCTCTATGTGCGTATGATGGAAATTTTACTAGATACTCTGGAAGCACATTTCTTTTTCTATGTTCGACTGCCATGGTGTTTATGTTCGTTAGCTTCATTTTGGCCTCTCTTGTTGCAATCCAGTCCTGTCTCATGAGCTTTTCTTTTACTTTGTTGGGGTTTGTAAGCAGTTCTTCTTTAGATGAGTCCATTTTTGTTAGTACTTGGGACCATTCTCTTTTCCAATGGTTAAGGTAAGTTGAGCTTTTGTCTACTCCTTTAGTAGCCAGTATTTTATAGCTCTCGGCCGGACTGGTTTCACATATTTTTCTCAACAGGCATAATGATTTCCATTTCATTATGGCTTCAAGAGACTCGAGGCCCAGTTCCGCTCTTATAGCCACTATCGGAGTGCACCTCGGAAGCTTCAATACTGGTTTCCAAAATCCACTTTCCAGTTTCGACCATATTTTATATGATAGATTCAGACCGGCTTCACTTCCGTATGCTAAGGACGGCAGGACATTTTGAACATAGAACAATCTTACTGGTGCCAATGAAAATTTTCCATATTTGCCATCTAGGACCCTTCCTTGTGCACTTAGATTTCTGACTTTTACAAGCAGAGTTTCTACCCAGCTCTTTTCCACTGTAGAGGCGTTGAGTCCTACTCCTAAATATTTTATCGTCTGTATTCGTTCAAGAGGTTCTCCTGCTATATGCCATTTAAATTTTTTCATTATGGCGTTGTTCTTGCCGTTTATAGTCAGGATCTTTGATTTTCCTACATTGATCATCAGGTCATTTTTTTGCATGTAGGTTTGTAGGTTGTTTATGAGTCGTTGCAGCGCAATTCTTGTTTCATCTAGTATTACTATGTCGTCTGCATGGCATATTATCGCCACTTCCTGATTGTTAATTTTCGGACTGAAATGTCTTGTGCATGATGTTATTTCTGGAATGTCGGCTATAAACAGTTTGAACAATGTTGCTGCAAGCGGACAACCTTGCTTCACTCCCTTGTTGATTCTGATGTTAGCCGTCAAATCCCCTCGGTCGTTTACTCTGATTTGGGTGGTCGTGTTTTGATGTAACGCCCTTATTGGGTTCAGTAATTCCGCAGGGCAAGACCAGGATTTTAACTTTTCCCATAGCTTTCTTCTGTTTATAGTGTCAAATGCTTGGCTTAGATCAATAAAGGCCAAATGTAGTTATTTTTTGAACTCTATTGCGTTGGTATTTAGCATAGATATGATAAACAGGTTTAGATCCGTTCCTGTACGCTTTGTGAACCCTGTTTGGCGCGGGTCGATGATGTTATTCGTCTCTGCCCATATTGTCAGGTTTTTCTGTAAGTCTGCTGCAAAAAGCTTTCCTGTTGATGCTAGTAACGAAATAGGTCGGTAATTTATAGGCAAATCACGTTGACCCTTTTTATATATAGGCACTGTTATGCTTTTTGTCCATGTTTCTGGGATCTTTCTTTGTAGTACAATTCTCTTGAATAAGATGTTTATTATCACTGCCCATGATTTTGGGTCTTTCTTCAGGTGGATATTCGTCAGCCCGTCAGGGCCTGCAGCGGAGGAGTTTCCGAATTTCCGAATTGCAATTTCAATTTCCCTCTCGTCCATCATTTTCATCCAAGGAAGTGTTGTTATCTCTTCAGGTAAGTCTACGTCGTCAGCCCTGGCAGCGAAGACTTCTGTGTAATGTTTTATCCAATCATTCTCAGATACACCACATATTAATCTACTTTGATGGTTCAGGGTACAATTGTTTATTAGGTCCCATGTTTCTCTGGTATTGGACTTTTGTAGGGTTTTTAGCATTGATTCCCCTTGCTCTTGAAGTCGTCTTGTTTTAAAGTCTGTGAGCCAGTTTTTATATTGATTTCGGAGTACTTTGATGTTCCTTTGTTTATCTATATTTGAATCTTTTTTGCTTTTTTTACAAGCTCTTGTTTCCTTTCTTAGTTGTTTCCTCCTTTCAACTAATTCTCTGCTGTATTTGTGCTTATGTGTTAATGCGTCAGTTTTAAGTCATGAGCTCGTTATTTTATAGGCTTCTAGTAATATTTCGTAATTGAGGTGTCCCGTCAAATTATTTTCTGGTTCTACGAAGACCTCTTTCAGCGAAAGAATATTTTTCATTGTTAGCCTTATTCGATTTGCCGACGGATTTAAGGCTAGGTTAGTGCTGTTCCCGTAAGATTTTAAATTTTTCTCTCTCCTCCATGATGTTTTAAGGATGTTATGGTCACTGTCATTTTGAAGTAGTATTTCAAAGTATTCTATTTCCAACATCAGGGGTAGAGAGACCCAAGTGTAATCTATTGTTGTGGATGCTTGGCCATTTGACCACGTGTGTTTACCTGGAATATCGCCACGTGTTTGACCATTTAGCATATGCAGGTTAAAACCTTTTGTCATCTGTGCCCATCTGGCCGCGTTTGAGTTTCCCATCTGCAGTTCTTCTAACCGCGGAAGCCCGTTTTTTGTCAGACATTTTATATTTAGATCACCACATAAGATTATTTGACAAGTTGAATTCTGTTCCCTTCTTTTGACTATAATGTCTGTAATTGCTTGCAGGAACTGGATGGTTGTTGTTCCTGCTGGGTTCCAATAGACGTTTATCACTAATAAGGAAGACATTTCCACAATCTTGGAGTCACTGTCGGTTTCTAACAGAGTCCATTGTATAAGGTGGGTTGCATTACCTTTCTCCGTGATCCGCCAGCCACTTGCCTTTCTTATTAATGTAGTTAGGCCGGCATAGGGTCTCCCATCTCGTTCTTTTTTTGCGGGGTTCATGGCGATCTCGAAGTTTCTGCATGCCGGCATTTCACGTATCCAGGTCTCCTGTAAACATTCTCCTTCGTCATCAAGTGCTTAAATCCCCTCGTATTCCAGGAGAACAGTGATTCCTCGTTTCTTGTTTCCGATTTTCTTTGCTATCGGTCGTTTCCATCTGAGGATAGGGAACAAGCTAACCATAGCCAGTCTTCTTGGAGCTCTACATTCCTTTTCAGACTGTCTTTTCTGTCCCTATTTGTTTTTTCTCTTTTTCTTATGTCGTCTTTCACCGATTCCTCAAGTGCTCCCTTCATGTTTGCCACTGTTATTTTGAAGTTTTCTTTTAGCGTTCTGTCCGCTCCCTTTTGCGGTACTGGAGTTTTTGATGCTCTTTTCTGTTCACGAGGTATTTGCTCTTTTCTCTTGTTGTCATCTGTTTTTGCATTATTTAAGACTTCTCGAATCTCGTAGCCTCGTTTCAGCAACTCTTTTCCGTCTTTTAAAATTAGTTCTTTGAGAGTTCTTGATTTCAGGTGTAGGACAACTTTGTCCACGCGTTCTTCGTCAATGTATTCAACCACCGCTATATCTTCGCTTCTTAGCTTTCTCAATTTGTCCACACAGTGAAGCAGGACTATCACATTTTTCCGGTTTAGGTTTTTTCCTTCGTTTTCTTCAAGCAAGTTTTCGACCAGCACCTTTTTAGGAGACTGGACTCTTTCGTTTTGTTGTTTTTTCATATGATTGCGATTCTGTACATTGGACTGTTTTATCCTCGGGTGCTTTGGATTCCATGGATTATACGTTTCTCCCGATAGGTAGCTCTTGATATTTGCTTTTTCAGTCGGTAATTTTTCCCTGTTAGTTCTATTTCTTTTTTCATCTAGTGTTAGAAATCCTGAACGTTCATGGTAGTCGTCTTCATCCGAATCCAAAAACGAGCTTTCATCATCCTTTTTTTTTTCTTCCCCTCGTGGTGGACTTACTTCATTTTGTGCTTGACATGGAGACTCAGCCACTTCCATTATATTTTGCCTATTGTTTGCTTCTACCTCTTCTATGTAGAAAGAGGCATCCTCGATCAGATCTCTTGAATAATCTTGCGACTCTAGGACGCTTTCTTCGTCCTCAGTGATCAGCACTACATGCCTTTCCCTTTGTTTGGGAGGCTGTTGAGTTGTTCGTTCTAATTCTTTACTTAAGGTCACATCTTCATTTTCTCTTGTTTGTTTGACGTTCTTAAATATTGACCGTATGCCTTTTGTAGATCCGTCTCCTTTTTTTGAGATTTTCGGGATTCTCTTATCTTTAGCCTCTACTGTTTTAGTTATTTTGAGTGTTTTTTTTGATGTTTTTATAGCTTCGACCGTGTTTTTGTGTTGGGTCTCCTGCCCTTGTTTAGGACCAAACACGGGATAGTGCTCGTCTTTGTTCAAGTTTTTCTTTATACACTCGTTGTCTCTTGTTTCGGCTAAGAGATCGTCGTCTCGTTTTGTCTTGATGTTCTTCCTCGGGTCTTCAACGAGACCTTCAGCAGTTATTTCCTTACAATTCAAGTTTTCGCTGGCGCTACTTGGTCGAATTCTTGAATCGTCTGGGTCTTGCACTCTAGTTTTTGATAACGTGACTTTATTCACTTTTGCACTATGTGTTGGTACTGGGCAGTCTTCTTGATTTTCTTTATCATAACCCTCGAGACTACTTATATCGGGTCTATTTTCCGTCATGACCGTTTGTTTAGTAGTTGCAACCAGGCTCTGGAGTTTTTGGTTCCTCTCTGCAGACTCAGTGGATTTACGCATCCATTTTAATGAGTCTAGCAGGGCGTTTGTCAAGATGTCTTTTTCTTGTCTTTCTCCACTTGCCAGGTCAAACAGTCTCCTTTGCCATGCTGCTGAGGTTTCTGCTTCTTGATTTAAAATCACTTCCAGTTTTAAAGCTGTTATTTCTTGGGTGGTTAGCTTGGTGAGCATTAAAGCTACGAGAGCGTTATTGTCCTTTACATTTTCACTGATGGATTCGTACAGTTTCATGTATGGAGCTAATGAGATTGTTAAGGCGGCCATTACGTTATTCTGCAATTGTGTTCCTGTTTGTGGGAATGAAGATGGACCTACAAATACTTCTTCGTTGATATTTGTGCTCTCTTTTGTGTTTCCTGTTGGATTTTTTTTAATACTTTGCGAATTAATGATGTATTGAGACTTTCTTTGTGGTGAGCATTCCTCTGTTTGTGTTGCGGTGCATCTCGTCGTGGTGTTTTCACACGTCTTTTCCCCTTGTTGCATTTGAGCGTCAAGGAACCGGCGCCTTTTTTCGAATGTTGAATGCAAGCATCTTTTGTCGGTTGGTGAATATGTCAATAAATCAGCATCTTCAAAATTAAGAAAGTGCTGGGTTCTTATTGCCCTACACAGGGTCTTCTCAGTCCGAAGTCCATAAGCGCTGGTTGTTGTTTTTGTTCTTGCTCCCAGGTCTTTAAGTTTGCCTCTCCCTGGAGAGGGACTGCTTTCCTGGCAGTGTTTTAATCTATTACCTGTTGTTATTCTCTTCATTGTGTTTCCTTCCATTGTTTTAATAAAATGTTCTCTCCATTCATGTTCTCCAATCTCTTCAGCAATTGAGTTTTCCTGACCACCATTTTTAAGAGTGGGTCTTTTCCCGATTAGGGGGGAATGCAGTTTTTTCTTTGCTGATTGAAGAAACTGGTTTGTCTGTCTGTGTGGGTCAGTCCCCTCTTTCTGACTAAGTCCACTATGCTGCAATCTTTGCTTGATTAATGATTCCAGTTTTTTATAGTCATTCTCATTTGGTCCTGCTTCCGTTTGTGCCTTTATGTTATTTGTTTGTTCTTTGGAGACATTCAAGTCATCGTGTGGTATTCTGCTGTTGTCGGTCTTATGGTTCTCTCCTTTATCACTTATTGATAGTATTTCGGACGCATCTGAGTAAACTGATTCGTCCAAGTCTTTGTTATGTAGTTGTGTGACTTTTCCGGTGTTGTTTGCGCTAGTAATATCTTTATCTTCGATTGTCATTAGTACTTTGTTATTTTGATTTTGCTCTAACAGAGTTTCTGGAGGATATACTCCATCATGTTCTCTGTTTGTCATTGTTAGACTACCCTTGTTCCTTTCTTCCACGGGCAGATTTACTCTTATTTCATCATCTTCCGTTCTTAAATCAGTTCTATTTTGCTGAGCTTCCAACAACATTCCAAGATCTGTTAGTTCGGCGTCTGTCACGTTTAGGAGTTCAGCTGTCAATGGTGCTGTGGGAACTGAGTCTTCACAGTGTGATTCCTTTTCATTTACACACTGCTGTACTACTACGTTTTCGCCTGTGGATGAGGTCTGGACTTTGTCTGCACACTCTATTGTCGGACTTTCTCTGTAGGCTTTCTCACAAAGAACATTTCCTTCATCGTGATTTTTTATGATTGTATTTGTGTGTGCGATTGCTGATGTTGTCGATTTGAATGGGTTGATATTCATATCTCGTTTGATTGCTTCCCTCCTCTGTTCCCTCCCTCCCATCTCTATGTTTTCTGAGTTTTTGGGCAAGTCGGTATTCGATATTCTGGGAAAGGCTGCAATCTTACCTCTTTCTTTGTGTATGTCGTGGATATACCCCAGCCTCTCTCGTTGTTGCAGTGGAAGTCTTGAGGTTGCTCTTGTGAGTGGGCGGGCTGTAGCCCCTCCTATAGAGATGTTACTACTGTCTTCTGTTACTGGTATTATCAAGGCCATCGTTCTACGCCTCTCTTTGTGGTTCTCTTGTTGAATTCGAGCACAGCCCTTATGCCGCAAGATTTTATTTGAAATACGTTTCCTTCCCGGCTGGTGTTTATAACAGTAATGACACGGTTTTACGTTCGAAAGGGGATCAAAGAGAATAAATCTCCGCAGTCTCCCCGAATTAAGGGTGAACGCGGCTGCGTTATGAGGACTCTTCCGATCACGTGATGGATCACGTGGGCTCCAGCAGGCTCCGCCCCCTCCAGGGAACGAAGCAACGACCAGCAAGAGTCGTCGCTGACTCGCAGTCCTGTTGGTCGCTCTGCAGTTCCAAAAGGTCTGGTAGGTAAAACAAATGTCTCCTTCAAGTAAAAACGCCTTATTAAGAAGTGAAAGTTGTGATGCTAACAAGTTATTCATCTTAGAGCTAAGTAAGATAATGTTGGTAGCAGAGACAATCTTTCAAATTCCTGATTTACATAAACTCAATCCACAAGCAAATTACATTTACCATGGAGGTGGGCACCCCCAAAGTACACTTTCTAGATGTGGAGCTAGAAATTAAAGACACCGGGATAACAACAAAAGAAATTCATAAAAGGACAGATGTGAACAATTCATTGCACTATCAAAGTCACCACCCACAGCATCTAAAAAAATGATTTACCATGTTGTCAGTTTCTTCGCCTGAGAAGCATCATTTCATCAGAAGACACACCCAAAGAAGAAAATGAATGAAAAGACGACCGAAAAATACATAAAGAGCGGATATCCAAAGGGGATTATAGAGATAGCAAGAGCCAAGAATTTAGACGGGATGGATCTCTTATCACCTAAAACCAAATCTAAAGAGATTCCGTTTCTATACGCTTTGAGGTACTCAGGACAAAGCCACCAGGTGACCAGACTTAACAAGGAAAATTGGCATCTTAAACAATTAGACCCAAAACTCCAGCCGCTATTCCCAAAACCCCAATCATTGCCTATAAGAGGGGACAGAATGTGAAAGATCAACTAGTCAAAGCAGAAAGCCCACCAAAGGAAAAACAACTAACATTAAGTACAAAAAATCTGGTACTTACCCTTGTTTGAATTGTTGCAATTACAACAATAACATGAGGGGATGATTTGTTAGACACCCAAAGAGGGGCAATACAATCAAATTAAAAGACTTTGCAACTTGCGATACTAAATTCATAATTTATGGACCAAGATGGCCCTACGGAATCTTTTATGTGGGTCAAACTACAAGAAAAGCCAAAGAAAGGTGGAATGAACATAAAAGCAGTATAAGAACGAACAATATAAGATCACCAGTGGCTAGACATTTTAATGAAAAACGACATACTATTGAGGAACTGAAAGTTATCATTCTAGAGATCGTAAAAAAAGCACACCGAGGAGGTAATCATGCCAGACGCATGGATCAAAGAGACATCTACTGGATTGAAACATTGAATAGCCTGACCCCCAAGGGGATGAATGAAGAATATAATCTGAGTTCCTTTCTGTAATTTTAGGAAAATCAACACTTACCAGCCAACTGTAAGATATAAGAATAACATAACATATAAAGAGAATAAGATGGAGAATTAATCTTGACTGTTTGACGCTGGCAAGATATCTACATGTACATAGGGGAAATAAAAAGTCTATACCTATCCTTTTTATGTATGCAAGTTGATACCTACCAACTGGTTATAATTGATGAGATTCATATACAAGTAGAATACGATACATAGGGCCTCATTATGAGGTGGGAGATAAGGGATTACTGGCACCGGTAAGGGCACCAGTGCCGGTAATCCCTTACCTCCCTACTACAAGTTCCCTTTGCGGATCCTTTCTTAACGCCTGGTTTTTGCAGGCGTTAAGGACGGTACCCGCAAAGGGACACCGGGGTCAATAACGGTACTGCAATTTGCGGTACCGTAATTGCCTCCTTCCCCCTTCCCATGGGGGCTCAAATGGGAATGGGGAATGGCCCTGGTGAATGGGGAATTACCGGTCCCTCCAACCTCGGAATGGACCGGTAATTACTCCATTCACCAGGCCAGAGTCGGAAGGGTTTTGGAGGCAGCCATTTTATATGATTTCTTCTAGACAAAATCAAGTGAAAAGAGTCACATTGAATCAAAGAGCTCCTGATGAAGGGAACATATTCCCGAAACATGTTGAGAACATTTCTAGGATAATACGACACTACAGTCATTACGAACTTATTGTCATAAGCAAAGGAAAGGATATAATGAGAAGACATTTTTTTCATGTTTTCATTATTACAATTCACGGAATTGACCTAAATTGTTTCTTTATAGTGTAAATTATTGTGAATACTAAGATATGCAATGTAACAAAAATAACAATTGAATGTATGATGCAATATTATTCTGAAGTGATTTACCTTATGAGAACAGTAAAAAATCATTATCTTTTATTTAGAAGAAGTTTGAATTTTGTTTCCCATTAGGAATAACATATTACAGAATTGTGTTGTTGTATAACACAAACTGGGAGTGCGAGGGATGGGAGGGTTCTAGAAGTTTGTGGACATCGGTTGTTTTTCATCTTACCACCCATAACCTGATAATTTACAAAAAATAGCAGTAGGCCCATGATTCACCAACATACCATGTTCTATAAAATAAGTACATATTATTTCAATGTACCATGTATTTGTTTGGATGTGTGTTGTGTTTACCTATGTTGTGTCGTGTTTGTTTGACTGGGATCATGTTTGTAGTTGTGATGCTCATGGTGGTGGCTGTGATTGGTGGTTTCTGGTGGTAGATGTGTTTGTTGGGTGATGAAGTGAAATTGCTTGTGTTCATTAGCCTTGTGGTATTTGTTAGATTTGTGTTGTTTTACGGTTTTGCTTGGGCTGGATTTCATTTTTGTGTTTGTCACTTTTGGAGTTTTTGAGTGTGTTGGAGTATTTGTCTTTTTGTTGTCATTCACTTTTGCATTTTCTCACTTTTGTGGTGTGTTAAAGTTTTGTCATATTTCTCTGTTTTATCATGTCAGTCACTTTTGTGGTGTTTCTCCATCAGTCCCAGCATCTTTAACAGTATTGTGGTGTCAGCAAGGCTTTTCTTTCATGTATTCCTTTGGTGGCTTATTTATCCATGTAAAGCATGAAATATTGGTTTTGTTAGTTTATTTATATTTATTAAGTATATGAATTTTAACTTACAACAATGACTTGCTTGTTTTGTAAAAGTCAGGTATGTAGATAAATAGAAGTTAATTTGTTAATAAAATGTACATATATTGTATGTTTTTTGTAATTATTGTGGTATTTCGAGTTCACTTGCATTATTTTATATTTGTATTACATACATTCTTTTTTAATGTTTAGGATTTCTTTACTAAGAAGTGCTTTTTGCACAATACTAACCTATTCATATTGTTAATGTTTGATGGAATCATATTATGTGCTGGTTTCCAAATAGCTTTTCCTATATCAGTTGTATTGGTGAGAGTTTCCCTTTAAGTTGGTATTTACCACATTTTACCTTTTCTCTTTGAGTTGTATATGTGTGTGGGTAATGTTGCTTTTGTTTTCTCACTGAGAGAATATTGTTGGCTTTTGTCCACTTTCTTCTGCACATTCTGGGAACATAGTAGACAACCATGGGGTTCTTAAAGGAGTCAGGGTTCAACCCTGAGGCAGTGGCTGGTTTGTAGTGGGAGTATGATGAATCCATAGACCATCCTTGCTGGATGTTCTAAGGCATGGGACAGTCACAGTAATATATACTCCTCTACCACTTCTACAAAGACAGAGGACCACTAAGGGGATAGACACAAACACAATCACAACCTCATCATCCTTACTCATGTCCAGGACAATCCCGAGGATAAAGGGATGGCCAAAACAAATAAGAAAACTCTTTCTGATAAGGCTTCCATCCTAGGAGAGCCATTCACGCCCCCTAGACCGACCCACTTATGCATAAGGGAATACAGCTACTACATTCCAAAAGGCCCAACAAGTGAAAAAATATGTTCTTCTGTACAGTGGAAAACCCAAACGAATGATCCCTATTGCAGCATATACTCAAGCAGCTTGCAGAAGTCCCATGGGTACAGAGTTTCACCTGAACAAGTAGGAGGTTGTTTGTGTACATCACACAAGTGTGGAAGCATACCAACCCCATTCCCCACTTCCTTAGCATTATGGAGCTCACACAACTGAAAATTCCCCATAATGGAAATGTAATAATGGCCACAGGCATCATCCCTGATTTATGGGATGATTTCCTTACCTCTGCTATAAGTGCTGGCAGAGTCGAGGGACCCAGATTAGGCAGGCACGGACAACAAGGATCCACAGAGGAGGGTGAGAGACCACCTCCAAGTCCAATATTGTAGGAGGGCCTTATGTAATCTCAGCCCAACCCCCTTCCAAACAGCCTGACAACCAACACATGTTACAATCACAAGAGAGCAGAACCTTAGATTCAAAGGTGTAGCCAATGTCACTCAAGCAAAGGGTGTAGGATCTTGACTGTACAAGGTAGCCAGTTCAATCTGACAGTGTGTGGAGTTCAAGTAGCAGTTGGAGGAAGGAGATTGGCTGAGATTGACAAGAGAGGAGTACTGTGAGGATAGCAGGAGAAGAGAACTTGAAGAGGTGGAATGGAGAGTCGCGGGAACAAGTAGGAAGGGGGAGGTGCAAGCAAGGTTGGAGGAGTTGTAGAGAATAGGAGGTGGACCATCAGAGAAGGGACAAGAAATGGGATGTGGTTGGAGAAAGAGAGGCATTGTGAAAAGGAGAAGAGTTTTTAGGGTGTAGATCAGGTGAACCCTCAGAGAAAGGTCTATGGTAGTGAGATGTTTAGAGGATATGTTACCATCTGGAGAGAGTGAGAGTGGGATGTTGGAGAGGTGCCATCAAGAGATCAACAGACCATGAGGTGGAAGGAAGTGAAAGCCCTTAACATTAGTGCCAGGGAAAGAAAAGATCAAGGGGTATATATAACTACTATACATGAGTAGGTGGAAGGAGAACAGGTACCCATAGAAAGAAAGATCCAGTGCACTAGGTCAGTCACGAGTACAATCTAGAACTGGCAGGAGAATATATGAGATGGTGCAATCTCACTGGAGATGAGGGAGCATACTGTAGAGGGGGTCAATGAGAAAGTGTTTTCGGTAGCAAACCCTAGGTTAGGGAGCTACTCAACTGACAGAAAGCACTTTAGGCCACACTCCAAGAGCCTGGTGGGAAAGTGGGTCTTTGCTGCAGATGTTCACTCAGTGCCTCGAACATTTTGGAGGCGACCTTCCAACAGTGCCCGAGCATACCAGCCATGGAAAGCCTTACATTGTACTCAACCCACGAGGGTTTGGGAAGCCCATAACCAGCAAGTTAAAGACAAAGACAGGGGTTATCAATTGGACATTTAAGCAGGAATGGATGGACCCCATTGGCTGGTACATTTATTTGAACCTTTTATTGTGATTTCTTACTGAGACACTCAGATTCACTCGATCTTGCTATCAAAATAAACCTTTTAAAAAAATCATCTTTGTGTCAGCTTATTTGTGACTCACATACATCGACCCTATTGTAGAGTTCTTAGGAGTTATTTCTGTAATAAAATGTACATGTGGTTTAAGGTGTCTTTGTGTATGTATATGTGTGTGTGTGTGTTTCTTAATTTGTGTGTGTGTGTATTGATAAAAAAAGTTTACTAACTGTTAATATTTGGAATTATTAACATCATATTTTCATAGTTACAACATTTTTGCCAACACATGTTTGTTCCTCATTTTCGAGCCTCATGAAAATGGTATGATAGACCCAGATAAGACTTCTCATTAGGTGTGCCTCCATTAGTTATGTTGCAATTTCTTTCGTCCAAATGTACATGTTTTGACAATTTCCTTTTCCTCTCTCTGATGTATTTTTCTGTGGCTATGTCTGATTCTTTGTTTGTTTAAATAGGAGGTATTAGTTATCCTCGTTCATGTGCTTGGTCGGCTTCTCTTTGGGTTTTTTGGTGGTGAACACGATGAGGTCCCTCCCGCATTTCATCTGTTGATAGTGTTTCAAATAAATTAACATATTTTATTGAATGTAATTTTTATGATTTGCAGTACCTTTTCGTAACCATGTTGTTTTGTCCATGGTGGTTGTGTGGCCTGTAAATTAAAGAACATATGTACTGAATATTGTCAAATAATGTGTACTTATAGGAAGTGTTTAAATAAAATGGATTTTTCTTCTTCTCTCCTTGGAGGTTGTGTGTATAGTAATGCAAGTAATCATGAGGATGTGTTTGTGACTGCGTATTGTATTTATGATTGTGCATGGTAGCATACATGTGGGAGTGGCTATGGTTGAGGATGCATATTGTACTAAAATTAATGCAGGTGCATGTTGCGGTTTTGATCATATGAGGTGGCTTTAGTGGAAAATGGATGTTGTACTTGACATATGCTTGCGTATAATTGTGTAATGCGGTTTTGGATGTGCATATATTTTGTGCATATAATGGTAATGGTGAGTGAGCTGTCTAGTAGCAGATTTCTATTCTGTTTTTGTTTATAATGTGCGTTTTCATGTTCTGGTTTGGATTTATATGTTATGTTATGTTATTTTGCACTTATATAGCGCCTTATATACCATTGGTATGGTCTGAAGGCGCTGGTAGGTTGAACGCCCTTGGGAACCAAAGTTCGGGTCAGTAGAGAGAATAGAGAGAGTCCAAAGGTGCGTGTGCGCACCAGGTATGTGTGCAGCTGGTGTGGAATTCCTGTGGAAGCTGCTTCCTAGCGGTAGGTGTGGTGGCTGGGAGATCAGGAGTATGTGTTCAATCTGGCTGGAATTATCCAGAGCGAGTGTGGCAGCGTTAAGCCAGAGGAGAACGCCTGGCTGGGGGTGTGAGACCAGCAATTTTTACTTAGAGTGATGGGGAGTGAGCGGCAGATATTGATATGAGAACAGTTATACCGAATGGTGTCATAGTATCTCTGTGTTCTAGTTGAGTGGTGGTGTAAGGAGAGAGTAAGCGTGGGGTGTGATATGAGGTATGCTCTTTCAGAGGTTTAATGCATTCCAAGGCATAATACGAACGTCGTGCAATTCTGAACGGTCAGGTTCGTTCTATGCATTTTTGGTCATTTCAGCCGTTCTTGGTTGCACTACACACTCACACGCTCTGGTTCACCATGCGTGCTCTAGTCTATCCTTCATTCTCTAGTGTGCTCCACGTGTGTTCTCAAGTATTCCATACGCTTGCACTCCTGCCCTTCTCGAGCAAGTACTCCATTTTACCCTGCGCAAGCTTTTCTTTTTTTTGCTTTCCGTATTTCGGCCTTGTATTGATATAGGTGTCGGGCCAGGGTGATCCTGCTCTCGTGGGTTTTCTCTGTCTGCCATTTGCGTTCTAGGTATTTGTAAATTCGTTTAGTGGTCTTCAACTCAGGAGTGAACCATCTGGGGAAAGGGCCATGGCGGGTTGATGGTTTACACGGGGGGGGGTGAGTTGCAGAAGAGATGCGTTGAGCCATGAGTCAAAGGCCTCAGGGGTTAGTTGGTTATTGGGATGGCAGGTGGGTGGTGGAGATTGGAGGAGTGCCTCGGCTAGGTCCGGAGTGATCGTTAGTTTTTTCCAGCATTTACGTAAATTCGGAGGTTCGGATGCGGGTACGGGAAGGCGGTCGGGTGCGTGGATGGCGAACGAGAGCATGAAGTGATCGGACCAGATGATTGGGGTGGGGGGCTTTAAATGAATCAGGGTGTTGGAGCTAAAGATTGCACCCTGCTGGAGCTCCAGAGACATGAATCATGAGAGTGTTGGACCTTGCAGACAACAAGAATCCAACCAGTGATCAGGTCTTCTGTGCCCCTGAAAAAGGGGCCAAATCCACAAAGCCGCGAGGAAAACCTTGCCTAGAGTCTACTTGCTGCCAAAGTCCTTACAGTGTACAGTCTTCTTGATGAAGGAATTCAATTGCTGGGTTTTTGGCTGCAGGTCCCAAGTCTTCCTGCTGCAAAATCTTCTGTGATGAGATACTGTGCCGGCTTGGGTACTTATTAAGTCTCTTGTGATTCAAGTTATGGGGTATTTTCTTTGATTGTGAGGTCTTCCGTCTAGTTCGTTGCTAGAATCCCCTAGGGTGTCTTCTCTGAAGACCCTAGAACCTTAACTAACTCTAAAGTAAAATACTTGTTTCAGCAGTGTTCCTCGGGAACTCTGAACTGTGCCCTATTTGACCCTGCCTACTGCTGGCCCTTAGACCACTAGGGTCCCTCTTCTGCATCTGAGAGAACTCATTGGGAAGGGCTGAATACTATACACTGAATATTAAAAAGGGATCTGCCTTAAAGTGAAACACGTGTTGACAAGTTTACTTTTGAATGGGTGAGTTGGTAACAATAAACTGAAGAGTGAAGTTACAAAAAATGACTTACCTTAGATATGTTCTGCCATTCCGAAAAACACAGGATTTACCTAGAATAAGCGGTGTATCTAGTATTCTCAAGTCTTACTTTCCTTAGAAACTGTCTAGTCATTCTAACAGAAATTAGATACAAGGTTATATTACTCACCTGTTAATTGGGTCCCCCTCTCTTCCCAAAAGTAATGCTGCTGGTTTCACTTTATTCCGGTTAGGATAATTATACAAGTGAGCCTGTCCAGAATAAGTGTGCTTAGGACATACCCAACATTTAGGTTGCTGGAAGCTCCTTACAAAAGTATATAGGGGTTTTACTTACCTTGCATAGCTGTGCGCCATCCAAAAAATAAGTTACTGCTTCCCTTAGACTGAACTGAAAAGCAACTGCAATTGATTACATCAAAAGAGTTTACTTACCTTGAGCACAAATGTTATGCTAAAATATGTTATTGCTTCCCTTAGTCTGTGCACTGAAAAGCAACTACAACTGAGTATTACACCCCAAGGTCGAACTCCCCTAAAATAACATCCTGAATCAGATTTATAGGCTCATACTGTTCCTGGAATAACTATTCTGAAAAGTATTTTGTCCAGTTGACTTACTATGATTTCTTGCAGAGAATCAAGGTACAACTGTTAGTGGTCTACTAACAGTGTATTACTGTAAGTAATCCAAAACTAACTATTGGTTTTGACCAACTACTGCTAGATATTCCAAATAAAGTTGAATGCTTGGTCTGTGAACGAGTATAGATATATATTTCCCCCCCACACCCCTCCATATTTATTTGTAGCTACATGTAATTAAATAAACCATTTATTTTTACAATACATAACGTGCATTTGTCTTACAATTCCTTTGTACTGATTCTACAGCCCTCTCTCCCTCCTAAGACAAGCCTGGCTGCCCGCTACCATGAACTCAGGGGGTACAGCCTTGTACTAAGAGTAGAGTCTTGTACTGCCTCAGTTAAAATGGTTTTACTGAGACTTGAAAAAAACAGTCCAAACAGGCGCTGAGACAAAAGGACAGTCCTCTGTGCTACCAGAGTAGCCCCCACAGCACGAGACGAGTCAGTCATCATCACCAGGGTAGGCTCTGGTCAGGTGAAGGGGGCTCCCACTGAAACATTGCCTTCCAGCCACCAGCAAAGATCGGGCAGTATGAGCGAGGGAATTGCGATACTGTCCGATTGGCAGAAAGGGGAGCATGCCGGAGGTTATCAGGCCCAGTATAAGTTGGAACCACCATGCTAAGGTGGTTGTGTTGGCCAGGTAGTGCCTCACCACCTTGCGGAGGGACAGAAGCCTCTCGGGCATAGGAAACAGTGTTCCAAAGCACACTTAGGAAGACCAGTCCCTGAGATGGGCACAACTGACTTTGTCTGGTTGAGGGAGAACCCCAGCTGATCAAGGATATCTGGCAATCTCTGGCAGCAGTGCACCACCCCTTTGGGTGACCCTGCCCTCACCAGCCAGTCATCCAAATAAGGATACAGAGGATGGCATCTCAAGGCAGAGAAGGCCCACCACTGTGTTCATCAACTTCGTGAAGACACGAGGATTCCAGGCCAAAGAGCAGCACCTTGTACTGAAAGTGGTACACCAAACGTGAACCACAGAAATGTTCAATGCAGTTGGAAGATGGGAAAATGCAGGTATGCATTCTTGAGGTCCAGGTAACACATCCAGTCCCCTGCACACAGACTGCAATGAGCATGGGAGTAATCTTGAAGCGTTCTAGCAGAAAAGAGATTCAGAAATGACAGGTTCAAGGCAACCATCAGGCCAGCCTGGTTGTTCTTGGGTACTGCATTCATCCTGGAATAGTACCCACAGCCCCTGCCTACAAGAGGAACCGGTTCCATCACCTGCATATCGAAGAGCAAATGGACCTCCTGTAAACGAGCCAGGGACCCAATCTGACAAAGAAGAAGACAGGCAAAGGAAGAAGACAAGCCAGTGGAGACTACAGATCGTATGCATGGGTTGCTGAAAATGCACTTCCAGGTGTCCTGGAACAGAGCCAAACAGCCCCCACAGGTGAGCTGTGTTCCCAGACCTTGACATCACTGCTTTTTGGCATCAGGACTGGCGAGCTGAAAACCCCACAACGTCCTTGGCCGTTTCAGTCGTACCCAGCTGAGATCAATGATGTGAGCGGATCAAGCTTTTCGGATACGCTGCATTTGTGTGCCCAATCAGGAAGTGGGCATCAAGCAGGTTCAAATTGTTGCTAGGCACAGTTTGGATGCAGTGCTTGGCTGGCTCTATTTGAAGTAGAGCCAAGTCAAGCTGGGTGTTAGGCAAGATTGTATGTGGTACCCTGTGGGAGACTGCACCAGCCTTGTCCTCTTGGCAATAGTTAACCCACCCTTTGGTATAAGCATGTACTACACAAGTTGTTAGAGTGACTGAGCAGCCAGGCTCATCTCAAGAGGGGTCAATTTGAGCTGTAGGGTTACACATGAGATTCAGTGACAAGTATCCAAATAAACTTACACTCAAGTTTTGATTAAACAATGATTTAACTGTCAGTTGAATAAGCCTTCTTTAGAAGGGAGCAAATATATGTAACCAAAATATACTTCAAAATACACACTTTCTGTAAATCAGTATATATCCATTTGGGATGGCACACAGACATGCTACACCCTTAAGTCGTTATGTCACACTACTGGTTAAGGAGTTTGCTAAAGGAATGTTCCATTGGTTCCCGCCAGTGAAGGCTCCAGCCCCGGTGCAGGAACTCCATGTGGTGCCGACTAGGCTCATGGGCCCTTCATTCGAACCCATGCAGACAGTTCCACCGAAGTTCTTGTCGTGGAAGACAGCGTTCCTTGTAGCCATCACACCTCTGCACGATGAGTGGGTGAGATTCAGGCCCTGTCCTGTAAGCCACCTTATTTGACTTTTCACGACAAGGGTGGTGCTGCAGATGCACCCCTCCTTCATGCCCAAGATTCTGTCGGAATTTCACCTCAACGAGCTCCTGGTGTTACCTGCACTCGGTGGATGTGGCTAGAGCACTGAAGTTCTAAGTTGCCGCACGAAGGGTTTCCGGTAACACTACTCAACTTTTGTGAACTTTGGTCCTGTGAATCATGGGAAGGCCCTCTCCAAGGCTTCCATTTGCAGGTCGCTCTCCAGCTGGACATCTGCAGGGCTGCGACGTGGAGGCCGACACCTTCACGAAATTCTACTGCATCAACAGGGAGGAGTCCAGAGTCGGCCAAGCAGTGCTGCGCAAACTGTTCGCTTGAAGGTGAGCCTGGTGAGATAAGAGATTGCTTCTGTTGAGCCTTGCCACCTCCTGTGGTTGTGCGTGTACTGCTATGTATTATTTATTCATGAGCATGTGAATCCATGCCAGACCCCAAGCTGGAGAAGGAACAAGTTATTTACCCGTAACTGTTCTCCAGCATGGGTCTGGCATGGTTTCACATGAAAACCCTCCCGCCCACCCCTCTGCGTCTTTTCTCTTGGTCCTATTGCCACTTTACATGCTACCAAATCTGAAGATGGCTGCCAGAGGAGGGGCTTAGGTAGAGGACAGTCATTGGCCTGGGGGGGGGGGCAGTATGACCCAGAGCTCAGTGATTGGTTGTTAGGAGAAAGTGATTTCTTTCACCAATGAAAAAGTGTTGTGAATGATACGGCCTAACACAGGCTCGAGTATGATTGTGGATGCGTATGTTGCATTGTAAGTGATTCAGTCGCAATTGATCCCATAACTAGCCACCAAACTGTAGAAAATTGCTTTCTTAAGCAACTCCTGGGCCTCCTATGTTTGGTCTCATATTTTGTAGCCCACAAAGAACTCAAAATGGAGTATATCTCTAATGAATTAGTGAAAGATTCAGTCGGTAGACAAAAAGACGACACTTTCTGCATCTTAAGCCATATCTGTGCCTCGAAATATAATTCCTTATCTATTCCATCGTGCTTATTTGTTCAAAATCACCTTAGCATGGCACATTTTTCAGAATTTTATTCTGATTCTTCTCCAATCTCCCTAAAATCTGCTAACATAGCAATACACAATTTAACCTTGCAACTGTATGTGGCTGGATTATAAAGAACTTCATAAACCAGTTTACCGCACACATTTCATATTCACTATAGATATAATTTCAGACTATTTAATTTGGTATAATTCAAGCATGATTTAACTTGCCACCACTGAGAGGGGTAACCAGTAAATTCAGCTAAATCTACCAGCGAAAGAGACCTCAAATGTCACATAAAAGACATTGGGCCTCATTAAGAGTCTGGCGGTAGCTGTGCCTTAAAAACCAGCAGGCTGCCGCTGGACCCGAAATACCATTCTGCTTCTGTGATTGCCAGAATCACCGGGGCATTACAACCCCGGTGACCCGGTAATTCCGGAGGCGGAATTCTGTAAATCCCCATTCCCATACGACTCCATGGGGATGGGGACAATGGACACACTGGTTTCATCTATGACGGAGCCGGTATTTCCATTTCCACCTGCAGGCGGGTGGCGTTACTCCCGCCAGGTCACACCTGGCGGGAGTGACACCTCCCACCTGCAGGACTCGGAATCAGCCGGTCCGGAAACAACGGTGGCGCCGGATTTACCGTCATCATTGTTTCCGGACCGGCAGGGTCATAATGAGGCCCATTGTCTTTTATGTAATGCACCAAATGAATATCTGATTCATTTTTTTATTTTTTGTCCTTCTTACTGTAATATTGGTAAAACCACCCCAAATATCCTGTTACACAACATACACTTTACTCAGTGCAGACCACTCATGCAGTTTATTCTTCTAGCAAATCCAAAGTAGTGGCATGGACTTTACTTATATTTCTTCGTTGAGCTCTAAAGCATAGAGATGTTTTAATGAAATTGCTGTTATTATTTATTCAAGTGTTTTCTTCGTGCAACTGCAACATTATGTAAACTACTTTAATTAATGTTCCGTCATGCAACACACACTTTATTCAATGTAGACCAGTCAAGCACTGTGCTTTCTACTAAAAGTCGTAGTTGGTGGTTTGGACCTTGTTATTCCTCCCCCACAGAATATAAAAAACACAGAGACTGTTTATTGTTTTTTTTATTATTGTTGAATATGTGGTTGTATGTTATTGTACTTTTTATGCTAATGTGTGTACTTTTATGGACACAATTCTTCTCCGAAATACAGTATGTTAACAGTAATGCAGTCCTTGGTATGAGTGATACAGTGGTAGAGGGTTGAAGTTGCACATTTGGTCATGGATGAGTGTTGGATAATGTAAGTGATATTGTATAATACATGTAGGTTGGTTTTGCAGCATGGAATGAGGCTGATTTTATGTACCTCTTTTTTGCCAGTTATGGGGCTAAACACATGTGATAGTGTGACTGTAGGTTTTCTCTTCAACATGCATCAATCTCATTCAAAGAGAGAGTATTGTACAGACTTTGAAGCATGCAGATCAGAGGTGAGGTTAATCAGAGTTATATCACACATGCAAAACAAGCCATGTAATATGTTTTGATTGTGACTTTAAATACACGTGAATATGTTTTTATTTTAATTGCTAAGTTTTGTTTGTATGAGTTTATATCTGATGCATTTAGCATTGTTTGTGTGTGTATGTTATATGTATGTGTTAGAATGTATGTACTAAGCAGCAATGAGTAGTGCAATTCATATTTGTGATTTGTTCCAATCGATTCAGGCCTCAATTGTTCCATTGATGTGCATGGGTGTGTTAGGTAAGGTTGTGCCCTGGTGCCCGGACGTGTATCTGTTATCATCCTATACTTCTCTGCATGCGTTTGTGGGTGTGTATTTTGCATATTCATCTGCAGGGATAGGCTCACCTCATTGTTGATTGGTTATAGTCTGTGAAATAAATGTGATTTTGTATGGATTCAGACTTCAACAGAGTAGAGATATTGTGGTATTGATCTTTTTGCAAAATGGATTGATGTGTTATGCTATTTTCGGAACTTTAGCAGACAACCCAATAGACCTTTATTGCACGTGAAAGGGAATACCGTTCTATAACTAAAAAGCACTGATATAATTTAAAAAACAATGTCTGACCTTCCAGATATTTTTCAATATTTTCCTCTATGCCATGTAGTCTTTTCAAACATTGCACATAGGAGATTTGGGAATAACGTATTAAATTGTAAAGAATGCAAGGCTCATTGAAATGTCAGTATGTGCACTTGTAGTTTCCTTAGGGTTAATGGTGTGTCTGTTATTGTTATTGTCCAATAATATCATACATAAAAGGGTTGTGTATCGATACATTTTGGAGGGATGATGTTTATTTGATGGATAATGGAAAGCAGACTATGTTGCAGAATATGTTGACTATTTTAAAATGTGTTTGTGCTAAATGTATTAATGTGTTTCAATTAACAGTTCATCAAACTAAAGTAAATATATATGGAAATATATATTTTTATCTTGAAGGTATTGTTTTTGTTGAGAGTTTGTGCGTGCGTGTGTGTGCATACGTTGGGGGTATTCATTGGGTGTGTGTAGCTGTGTGGGAAATGTATGGGTTTGTGTGTTATGCAAGTGAGTGAGGTGTATTTTGTGTGCTCTCTTACGCATAGGCATATTTTGCTTATTTTTTTTATTTCTTTAGCTTTATTCAGGAAATTCGATGAAATGTAAAAAAACAAGTTAAAATCCAAATAGACAACAAATTAAAAAACCCACATTATAACACTTTTCACATAATGTCGCAAATGGTAAGATATTCAACATTATGTGAATGAATGTAATAACACATCAATTCCGTTACCATCTAATGAAAATATATACAAATTAGGAAATTTAATAACAGTCAAAATGCATACAGAGAACAATTCATGGCACAATCAACTATCTTAAACTAAAATTGTTAAAGCATAAAAACATGATCAAATTTGATGCTTAATAAATTAGAGATTGTTTTTCTAGGCCACTGTAATGGATGAAACACATTGAAAAACAACATCTATTTTTCTGAGATCGCTACAGAGATCAATTTCCTCCTGTTCTATGGTAATGCCATAAAATATAGGTAATAAACAACATTTTAATAGCTGTACAAGTATAGGAAACCAGATTAAAACATGATCAGTTTTTGGTAAAGTTCGCAACATGTAATATACCTAAGTGTAACTTCATATATAAATGTTTTTCATAAATAAAGGTTTTACATGAGATAAATCATATTTATCAGAAATCCTGCTTAATTGAAAGATAGCCTTTAAAATGGGTTTTTAATGCAATCTTTATTTAGTATATCCTCTATACCGCACTCTCGTGTAGGTGCTCTTTTCCTTCACGATAATTCCAAAGTCAGTGCCAATCAGTTTTTTTATATACAGAATGCAACACATCCAGCATAACTCTTTTATATAGTATTGTGTCCCTTAACAACCACAAGCGGAGGCATAATAAGATGGGTTTAGGTTTGGCAGTATACTGCATACCTAAATATCCATACGCCATAAGTAAATATTTTGCTTACTTGTATATTTGCGGTAATGCATGAACATTCACATATCCTATGCATATTGTCATTTGGTGTGTGAATGCACATGTAAAATGAGGGGATGTGTATATGTGTTTATTTTGTGGTTATGACATTCAGGTTAGTGTGTTTGTTTTGAGGCTGCACATGCATAATTCACAAATGTGTATTGTTTTGTGTGTGTGCTGGTGTCTGTATGTCTGTAAGTGTGTTTGGGTGTCTGCATGGGGAGTTTAGGTTTGAGTGAGTGTTAGGCAGAATTACATGCAGTACCCTTTGGGAACACTACACACAATTAAGACTACAGGTGTAAGCACAATCTCACCTTTGGTACAAGCCTGTACTACACAGTTATCTGGTAGCAGTGGCTGAGCTGCCAGACTTATCTCAAGAGTAATGTGATCAGTACAATAGGTTACACAAAGGACTTGCAATCACAGTAGTTCAAACAAACACTATTCAAGATTTCTTGGTAAAAGAATATACATTTATTTACACAGTCAGTTGCAAAACATTACACTAGTAAGAAGCAGCTCAATATCACAATCTAATACACTACAGTGCCCAACCTATACATTAGGCTCCCCTGAAGTGGGAGTAAAATGGAACTTCAGTAACTTTCAAAAGGGGTAGAAAGACAAGGGTTAAAAGAATTAAAGCACAATTACTTTCATAGGCAGGGCAAATAGTTTGAGATCACTACAACTGGCAATTCAATTCAATAGGCCTAGGCCAAAGTCAATGGTTCAGAGTCTTGGATAGGATAGCACAGTTCTGGTAGTAAATGGTTAAGTCTTTGCCAATGTTCGAGGAAGTAGTTTGCCAGAAAAAGAGTTACATGTCGGTTTAGGAGCGAACAAGACTCCAATGTTTCACAAACTTTCACCGCGGCAGAAAGGATTTCCACACCGCATTTGCACAGTACCTTATTGATGAAGAAAGAAATCTATAGCTGAGGCAGTTGTTCCTGGAAGTTCCTGCAGATCTCGCTGTTCCTGAGCTTCAGTCGTGGGGACAAGAAGCAGGACATCAGGAGGTTCCTGCACTGCCCAGGGAAAAGGCCACAAGCTTGGCTAAGCATCGACTTTAAGGTGTGAGTGCCTTAAAGTCCACAAACTGGTATCCTTCTCACTGGCTATCTGGTTTTCAACAGCACTCTGATGAAGCTCATGATGCTTCTGCCATCATGTGTGACATTCTCCTCTGGAGACCTGTCACATAGTCAGTGACTCTCACTGGCTTGGGGGAAGGAGCACTCTCCAACCCCTCCTTATTTAGGGCTAAGGGACCTCTAACTGGATGGCATAGAGAAGCTCAAAGGGACTAAATCCAACTTCCTCCTGAGGGACTTCTCTATAAGCAACAAGAAAGGCATGGCAGTAGAAGATCCCACTTTCTTTTAAGGGGTTCCTCTAAAGCACCTATCATGTTCTTCATTGCACGATTAAACCTCTCGACCAATCCATTTGTCTGTGTACGGTAGACTTTTGAGAACTTGTAAGTCACTCCACAGTTCTTCCACATGGCCTGCATGTAGTGGGACATAAAATTGGATCCCCTGTCAGAGATGACTTCCTTAGGAAAACCTACCCTTGTAAAAAATACCAAGTAGGGCCTTAGCCACAGCCTGAGCTGTAACAGTCTTCATAGGGATTACTTCAGGATACCTAGTAGCATGGTCTACTACAACTAGGTTAATCCGGTTGCTTGAAGAAGTTGGAGTGTCCAAGGGACCAATAATGTTGATTCCTGCCTTCTCAAAAGAGACTCCCACCAATGGGAGAGACACCAAAGGTGCCACATTCGTGGCTCCACTCTTGCCAGATGGCTGACAAGTGTGATAGCTCCTACATAATTTATCTACACCAGACCCCAACATAGGCCAGTAGAAATACAGAGAAAGCCTTTCCTTAGTCTTCTTGAAACTCAAGTGACTAACCAAAGGAATCTCATGGGCTAACTGGAGGAACTGTTGCCTGCTTTCCAAAGGCGCTACAAGTATTCTGCTGTAGTCCCCTGGAATAGACTCAGTACATTCACTGTAGAAGAGGCCATCCTCCCAGTATAACCTATGCTTCCATGGCCCTTGCCCTTCCAGCTGGGAAGCTGCCTGTTGGCGAAGATCTTCAAGAGTAGGACAATCTCTTTGACCTCTACCTTTGGTACAAGCCTGTACTACACAGTTATTTGGTAGCAGTGGCTGAGCAGCCAGACTTATCTCAAGAGTAATGTGAGCAGTACAAGAGGTTACATAAAGGACTTGCAATCACAGTAGTTCAAACAAACACTATTCAAGGTTTCTTGGTAAATGAATATACATTTATTTACACAGTCAGTTGGAAAACATTACACTAGTAATAAGCAGCTCAATATCACATACACTACAGTGCCCAACCAATACGTTTCTGAACAAGTTAGGCTCCCCTGAAGTGGGAGCAAAATGTCACTACGGTAACTTTCAAAAGGGGTAGAAAGACAAGAGTTAAACAAATTAAATCACAATTACTTTCATAGGCAGGGCAAATAGGTTCAGTTCACTACAACTGGCAATTCAATTCAATAGGCCTAGGCCAAAGTCAATGGTTCAGTCTTGGACAGGATAGCACAGTTCTGGTAGTAAACAGTTAAGTCTTTGCCAATGTTTGAGGAAGTAGTTTGCAGAAAAAGAGTTATATGTCAGTTTAGGAGTGAACAAGACTCCGATGTTGGGAAAGTTTCACAAACTTTCACCACGGCAGAAAGGATTTCCACACCGCGTTTGCAGTGTACCTTATTGATGAATAAAAGCTGTTGCTGAGGAAGGTGTTCCTGGCAGTTCCTGCAGATCTCCCTGTTCCTGAGCTTCAGTCGTGGGGACAGGAAGGAGGATATCGGGAGGTTCCTGTGATGTCCAGGGAAGAGGCCACAAGTTTGGCTAAGCGTCGGTTTTAAGGTGTGAGTGTCTTAAAGTCCACAAACTGTTATCCTTCTCTGTGGCTATCCGGTTATCAGCAGCACTCTGATGAAAATTCAACCAGTATGGAGTCAGTGTCCAGGCGGCTTACGAGTTGGTTGTTCCCAACAGCTCAAGGGAAGAAGTCGTCCTTGAAGGAGCTTCTCTGTCAATGGAGTTTCAGGCAATTCGGACCAGCAGCAGGGCTTCACCGGGCAAACCAACGGTCCAGGAGTTGCAGCAGTCGTCTTCCTTCAGCTCGTCTTCGGTTCTTTCGTTCCATCGACTCTGCCTTCCAAGTCCCAGAGACCTGCTTTTAAACAGTTTTCCCCCATTCTTCCTGCCTAGCTGTCACTCACCCAGCAGGGTGGCTTCCTTGCTAGACAGTCAGCCAGCCAATCACACCAGAGTATATTCAGGTCTCCTAGGAGACTAAGCACAGGGAGTTTCGGGCACCTCCCTCACATCCTGTCCACCCCAGACACTCAGGCGCCAGAGGAGGGGTTCAGCACTGAAGCCCACCAAAAGGCATCAAAGAAAGGGACCAAACTTGGTTTGGCGTGCAGATTTAAACACAAGAAGGACCTTTCCTAAAAGAAACTGCGAAAAAAGAGGACCAGAGTCTGTTTTTACAGAGGGGACTTGGGCGCCATATTGAAAAACATGACTGACCGATTTTTAGCTACCGGCGTTCGCGGTCAGGAAAAAACCACTGCCACCAGCCATTTCAAGAGGAAAGGGTAACATTTGACTGTTATATGAATGTTTGACCCAGGGGATGCTAGGCAACCCCTCCAGCACTCTATAGGAAGATAGTGTGTGCTGGGTCTATACATTTAAAAACACTAGTGAAGTCAATTTAACTTCACAAGTTCTGGGAGACGCTAGACAGTCCCAGAGAAGGTATTTAAACCTTGGGGAGTCTTAAGGACACCCCTGAACCAATGTACTGAAGGTGCTGTGTGACACACAAAAAAAGGATGATGTCTATTGAGTTGTTTAAAACCCCATATCCAAAGAACACAAAAGTAAAACACACATCAAAATACATGAAAGAGAGGGGTAAAAGGCTCAATCTCTTTCCAGGTACAAATTTTAATCCTAGAAATCCAGCAACGTTGCTGGGGGTCACAAAAGGTAAGGGACACTAGCACATTCTTGAGAATTCTCCCTAACAGTGAGTGAGACCGAAGTGTTGTGCATCTTACTATATCCAGTATATTGTTACATACAGTGATTCTGATCATAATGAATTTGCTTGCACATATTTGTGTATAATTGTTGAGTCAGTGCCCATGAGTAATCTCGTTACATATATTCTGTGTTTCTTATTGGCAAGAGTGTTTACGTGTGAAGTCGTATATATATTCCATAGAGAAGTATATATGTTTGGACTTTTAACATGCAGTGTACATCCAATAAAACATACATTCTTTAAAATGTCTTAGGCAGCGTCACTGATGTTGTGGACAAACATCTTGCAGATCGAAATCCACCACAAATTTTAAATATATGCTGTCTTGATGAAAAAGGAAACCTATATCAGATTTTGAAAGGTCAACTACTACTTCAGAAGCAAGTGCTGTGGTGTGGGCAGTGGCCATGCTGAACAGGAATCTCTACATTCTAAAAGGACAGACAAAAGGGGACATCCCTGCAAAACCTACTTGGACAAATGGTTTTTCCCTGCCATCGCATATTTATACTTGCAACAATTTGGAAGTGGAAGCAGTGTTCAAACGGACCATTCGATGCTGAAATTGACAATGATTACAAAATGATCAAGTATCGAAAAGGATAAGGGCAGTACGACTTGAATCATCTTGGAAGGAAGAAACCGGATATCTATTCACAAAAAGGATATTATCAAAATATCTGAGAGCTACAAACAAGCAAAGCCAACTGGATGGTGAGGTAAATGATGTCCCTTTACTTCAAGATTATAAGACTTTAATCAATAAACACGGTAAAATCAAAACCGTGCAAAAACACGTCTATGCCAAGAGATATCAGAAAGAACAAACTGCCATCTGAGTTGCGGAAGTGAGACACCACAAATATACCAACCATCATTGATGCTAGGAAACAAATGAAGCAAAACTATAAAAACTGGCTAATTGCTCATAAAGTTCACCAAAAGCAGATAGATGCAGAGTGTATGTAGAAAAGAAAGGCCTCAGAAAACATTTGGCAACTGGTAAATGAGGCAACAACTTCACAGGATTCAATCTTGTTGAATGCCATAACAGAGGAACAATTGGTCTGTTTCTATCGTGACCTATTCGGGCAAAGTTAAAACCGGAACCATCATCTTACCCCTCAAACAAAAGAAAATGTCATATCGTGTTTGAGGACTCAGATCTCAAAGATTTTAAAAAAATAGCAAGAAGCACCTCAGCTCCAGGACTGGAGTGACGTATAGAGACATCAAAGCCACTCAACAAATAACCAACCATGTATGTATGCATACCTAATGTACGAATGTATCCTTTATTATGTTTGTCTATTATTATCTATGTACTAACTGCTTTCTTGTCAACTATACATATGCCTCACTACTGTACTATTGTTCCCTAACGTTGCCTGTAACCTGATGTTCAAAAGCGCACATATACCCCTGGGTCAGGAGCGCTATACAAATAAATAAACAAACAAACGAACAAACAAACTCAAACCATATGCATCCCAATTATCAGAAGACTTTTTAGAGATGTCTTGGGTAGAGGGAAGATCCCGGAATCATGGAAAAAGGCAATTGCGGTTCTGATTCACAAGGAAGGAACTGGATGTGACCCCAACAACTACCATCCAATTGCTCATCTCAATGTTTTGGGAAAGCTTTTTGCTGGGATATTACTAATACATCTTCAAATCTAGGCAATGGAAACAAAGAGATGGGACCATTGACAAGCAGGTTTTTTGAAAGGGGGTTGGAACTGACCTGAACCTATTTTTGATAAACCTCCTGCAACTGAAAGCAATAAAAAACAAAAACAAAATCTATGTTACTTTCATATACCTGAAGAAGGCTTTTGACAGTTTTGAAAGATAGCTACTCTGTAAGAAACTCCTAAAGTGCAAGTGCCCACTAGATCTAGTTGAGGCAATAAACGCAGTATACACTAACACAAAGGCACAGATCAGGTTAACATTGGAAGGATTACTATCAACAGAGATTGCAGCACAGAGAGGGCTAAAGCAGGGCTGTCTTTTAGCACCTACACGTTTCACCCTCTTCTTATCCGACCTCAACAAAATCCAAAGTGAGGTCAGAGCATTCCCATTGAACATCAATGACTTCCCAGTGGCTTGTTCTATTTGCGCAGACAATCTGATCCTAATAGATCAGACACCCATTGGCATACAATGCTGATTGACAGTGCTCCAAAGATGCGTCCAAGTATAAGGATTACAAATCAACGAAGGAAAATCATCTAACATGATTCTGGAACTAATGGGTGGAAAAGGAAATCACCCATTGAAATGGTACCTAAATAAGGTCCAACTCCCTCTGGTGAAAGAAACGATCTATCAGGGAGTACCAATCAGCTTGCACACAGAAGATAAGCCGAGACAGTTGGACCTGAGAACACGGGTGAAAGTTTTGGCTGCCCAGGCAATAGCAATAAAAAGAGTACTGCAAGTTCTATGTTATGTTATGTTATGTCATTAGATTTGTAGCACGCCAAAGACTGTAGGCATCCATGTGCTGAGAGACAGAAAAGAAGGCGAGAAGCTGAGTGGGTATTTCTAATAAAACAGCATTGTCTTCAGCTGTTTATGAAAGACAAGATGGTCCTCTGTCTTCCGTAACTGTGGGGAAGGGCATTCCATGCTCGAGCACCCTGGACATGAAAAGCGCGACCTGAACCACGAGATTGTTTTATCGGCGTGCCAATTCCAACAGGAAGCCTTTGGCAGATCCTAAAAATCTCCTAGGTCGGTAAATGCTGATCCTCTACTTCAGGTATAGGGGGGAATTACCAAATATACATTTATGACAGGTTTTGAGCAGTTTAAACTGGATACGAGCTGCCACCGGAAGCCAGTGGAGTTTTTTTCTGGCTGCATTGATGGGTTCTGAGTGTTTCATCTCATAGATGATCCGCACAGCAGCATTCTATATCGTCTGTAGCTGTTGTATGTCAGCCTTATTGGCACCTGCCAGTAGGGCATTGCAGTAATCTATGTGTGGCAATATTACCGCCCTTGCAAGCTTGATACGATTTTCCACCGAGATTAGTGGTGCCACTTGTCTAAGTACCTTATGATGGCAATTAGCGTTGGTAGACATTTCTGTAACGTGCGCCTCGCAGTCCAGACTTTACTCCATGTATGTACCTACTGTCTTAACTTTCTGCACTACTTTAATTTGGTTGCCCTCGATGGTGAAATGGGCTTACCTGTGGTCTAATCTAGTATGAGTCTGTTGAGGGCCGAAAAGCATTAATTTAGTCTTGGCAGCATTTAGACAAAGCCAATTGAAGGACATCCATTGTTTTATAACATGATAGGCTGCTGCTATTGTTAGTTGGTCAATATGATGTTAGCCAGTAATATTCAGCACCAGTTGGAAATCATCAGCGTAGTTGCAGAACAAAATCCCCAATGATTCTAATTCAACACACAGAGGGAGAATGTAAATGTTGAACAGCAGGAGGGAAAGACAAGCCCCCTGCGGAACTCCACATTTCGTAGTCTGTGACTCAGAGGCACAGTCATCCCAATAAACCTGTGACTGGTGACCCTCCGAAAAGGATCTGAGCCAGGTGGTGGCATTCTTGGAGAGTCCGCCGACAGTGGACATCCAATCAAGCAAGATTTTATGGTCTTGTCAGTCGAAGGCTGTTGATAGGTCTAACAACATCAGCAGCCCCGACTTACTTTGTTCCAATTTAGAAAGCATGTACGTTTGCAAGTCCAACAGTGCGGTCTTGGTGCCATGGAAACTCTGAAAACCAGATTGCTTCACGTGCAGTTTACCAGTATCTAGTACGTAGGATTGCAATTATACAGTAGCTGCCTTGTCAAAAGGTTTGAGAAAAAAGAGGGTGTTAGTGATGGGCCTTTAGATTTGCTGCATCCAGCGGGTCCAAACCTGTTTTTTTTTTAGCATTGGGAGGCATAGTTTTAAGTAAACCCAAAATTTCAGCTAGTGAAGGTTCTTTAGAATCAAAACCAGCAGGTTGGTCTAATTGACCAGCTGCTACAGGGTTCTGATTTATCAGATCTTTTAACGAGTTAATACAGCTAGCTGTTTCAGACGGGTTTGGTTTTGATATGAGGTCTAACATTGGAAGTGTTTGTATCTCTTGCTTGATTTTATTTTGAGCCTTCAGAAGTTTCTCAGCAAAAGCCTTCTGGACTCTGTTACAGTTGTCAGCTGTGGGTTTAATTATAGGATTACAAACGGCGGGTTTCTCCCATGTTCTGAAGAGCCGAAAGAGTTCTATTGTCTTGTCTCCAGCCTGATTTATTTGATCATCATAAAAGGTTTTCTTAACGTCAGTAATCGTCCTCTTGTACTGCTTCTTGATAAGCTTCCATGCCAGCAGGTTCTTGTTAGATTTGTCTTTATACCAGGCGTGTTCCGCCTGTCTTTTACTGGTTTTAAGCTCAGCCAATGCAGGGGAGAACCATTTGTGGCGGTTAGGCAGATCTTTAATGGTTTTGTCCTTCATGGGGGGAAATGTATCTAACATTTCGAGCATTACTTCATTTTAACTACTTATGAGGCTCTCTGGACCATCAAGGCTGTTTGTTTTAGTCATGAGTGACTCCATACAAGCCATTAGGATATGAGGGGTAACATTTTTAAAATTAAACCGTATGTGCCGCCAGATGTACTCTTGAAGCTTTAACAGGAAGCTTCAGGCAACACAACACAAAATAGTGGTCTGACCAAATACATGGGGTAGTGCAGATAGGTCCAAATTGAACATTTCCGCCTCCAATCCAATCTAGTGTATGACCCTCATTGTGTGTGGGTTCTTTGTTTTGACATATGATGTGAAGTGTTTTTAAAAATAATTCTAGTTGGAGTGCTTTTTTGTCAGATTTGTCATTTTTCCAGAGGTTGAAATCACCCAGGATGACCAACCCTGAGTTTGTGGTAATCATGGGTTTAACTATGTTGACTAAATCATCGTTAAAATTGCATGTTTCTCCTGGTGGGCGATAGAGTAGTACCATATTCAGCCTGTAGTATGGATTTAAGTTTCATTTCACACCCTGTGCATTGTATTTTGGCCTCATAGAACCCCAGCTGCTTTTTGCAAATAATGGCCACTCCACCCCCAACATTGTCCTCCCTGTGCCTCCCAAAGAACACGTAACCTGGAGGGGTCACCTGCTCTATAGTTGGCCCATGGGCTTCGGTAAGCCATGTCTCTGTGAGGCACATGAAGTCAGGTTCATGCTCTTGGACGTAATCATGTATTTCTATGCCATGTTTTACCAAAGAACGTGTGTTCAGAAGCACTATGGTGAGTTCAGTGAGAGTATTATAGGTTCCGATGGCATTAATTACATTATTTCTGTTATGATTATCTGGCGTGGTATCAGATGAAACGCCGGTAGATCTAACATTAAGGGAAACTCCCTTAGTCTGTGAGGTAGATTCCTCCTGGGGATCTATTGTCATCCCATTGGACTTACCGATAACCACCATATTCTGACGGTTCTAGACTTGCATAGAGAGTCAGCAGGTCTGCACGAACTTGCACGTACCCGCACAGACTCGCTGGTCTTGTTCGCACCAGTGCGTTCGCGCCTGTGGACAGAACAAATACAGCAGGAGAACTACAGTCCTTCTGGGGGCTGTAGTTCAATCTCCTGGCACATGTGTGCTGAGAAACTAATTCTCGTTTTAAAATCACATGTGCTATGTCAGTTTAGTTTTCCCATCTTATCTTGTTCAGCGAGTGAATAACAGAGAATGCAAATTCAAATCTAGGTGAAGTTACACATTTTATAAAATGTGAACAGATAGCTGTCACAGAAGACTAAAAAGGTTAAAACAATTGTATTGGTACCTTAACCTGCACAACTATTAAACAAAGAATAAAAGGCAACAACGCCAGCACCTAAGTGACTATCTAGTCACCAATCCAAACTTGGCAAAGAGAAGATTTTGGCAGGCCGACTGAATAGACTCAGAGGAATCAAGATAAAAAAAAACAGCAAAAAGAGCTTTGGTTGGAACAAAGAACATATATAACGTACCACCGAAGTATCTTGTAAAATTTCCAAGTCCTCAGCATCACAATGCATTCCTGAAGTATCGACTCAACATTTTTCCAACTTTGGATTCATTGGCTCTCATTAGGACCCTAGCGCTAAGTGTTTAACGGTGCCGTAAAAGGCTGCGGCGCCGTTAAACACTTAGCGCCTTACAACGAGGTCCCTTTGCGGGACCCCACCTGAACGGCTGGTCTACACCAGCCGTTAAAGTAGGGACCCGCAAAGGGACCTTGGTGCTAAGTACGGTACCGCAATTTGCGGTACCATACTTAGCGCCTTCCCCAGTCCCATTGAGCCATATGGGGCAAAAATGGGAATGGGGAAGGGCCAATGTTCAGTGGGGAATTACCGCCCCGCCAACCTTGGAATGGGATGGTAATTCCCCATTGAACATTGGCGGACTCGTTACGATACCGGCACCAACCATGGTGCTAATAGCGCCATGGTTTAGCGCCAGTATCGTAATGAGGGCTATTGAGTCTTTTGAAAAGTATCCATGGATTTTTGACGTGCAGATTCTGCAATATCAGTGACAGTCAGGAAACCCTGAAACATCTAGTTTAAACTGCACCGCCGTTACAGCCTTGAGAATGAACTACTTGGGAGGATTCATTGCAAAGAGGCCCTGCAACTCACGTGAGGATTGGTGGAGGACAGTATGCATGGGAGAAGATTTTAAACTCACTTGTGCAATGCTGGACAATTTAAAATTCATTCTCCCACTCTCTGCTCCTCTGCTTTCGCCTAAACATACTGAACTTTCATCATGAGGCATCAGCCGTGCAGCCAGGATTGACACTTTTTAATGTACATTAGATAACATTACTTTTTTTTGTTTTTTTTCTTTATGTCTGTTTTTCATAAACCAAATATCTAATAAAAAACAAAAGAAAATGTGTAAAAAGAAATATCTTGATTTTGGCTGACCTGATTTTCAAATTGTTAGTGGCATGCACCAGTCTCATGTAAGGGACAAAGACGCACAAAGTGAAACCAGAAAAATACAAAAAACCAGCAAAAACAACATTTAAAAAAACGGTTAATGTGAAATCTATAAAATTGGGCAATGATAATGTTAAAATCCAGACATACAGCCCAAACACACCGGAATATAAAGTCTAAAAATTGTCAGAATTGCAATGTTCTACTAACACCCCTCCAAATTAACAAATGCCCTCAATCACTCTGTGAGTGTAACCTTATCCCACACCTCAGCACTTGAATGACATATTAGGTAGCTCAAATCCATGCCACATGGGAGTTTTGTGAAGTAGTAATGTGCTCTGAGAAAAGGTTACATTGTAGTGGTATCAGGTAATATTATCCCCATATATATGGTCGCCGTATATAATATCGCTGGGAAAAGGTTGTGGCGATATTATATGGGTGACCATATATATAGGGACAGGGGCAGCAAAAAAAGAATACAAAACAAAATATGTTCCATGCAATAATCTCCCCACAAAAAACGCCCAATTTTCGACGATATTTTTGAGGGTACATTATTACATGGAACCATTGTAGTGTGATGGACTTTGTTTGTATTAGGCAATTAGTTCATTTGTAAAAAGTGGTTTTACTGTAACATTGACATTCCCTGTATTTGTAGACTTCACCTTCTTATTTGTAGTAACCTTAAAAAGTTAAACATATATTGACACTTCTTCTGTATTCGACGTAAAGCAGTGAAGAATATATATGAATAGTAAGTACATCTATACAGTGTAACGCAGGTGTCAAGGATCAACAAACCAGGCAGATCAGAATATGTTTTTTAAAAAAAACTTCTTTATATAGTAAAATGGAAATGGAGGTTGGGTGCAAAACAACAACTGTATAGGCTCTGAGTTCAACTTAAAAATATCAGAATGATTACTCTCTATAGGGTACGGGTAGGGCTTCTGGATACCGTAATAGTGGAAAGTGTCCATGGGCAAAATAAAATAGTGTCCAAAGAAAGAATTCTCCCTGTTCCCAGGGAGCCTAGACGAGGTTTCTGCCAGATTGCAATAAAAATAATTCAATGTATGCCGTCTGATTTTAAGGGTGTATTAGGGGACTTTGATGAGCACTGCACATTATAGTTCAAAAGTAATCTAAAAAGGACTGTACATCGGGAAAGATTTAATGGCGTTTAGTACAGCTAGGAAAGCATAAATCAACCAGCACAGTGAAACAGAAAGGTTGATGAGAGCCGACAAAGGTGCTTAGTGCAGTCTGATCTTTTATACTGTGAAAACAATACTAGCATAAAAAGAAACATTTGCAATAGTAATTATGTGCTGTTCAGTGTCTCACAAAGCTAAATGATGGGGCTATTCAATCGCCTAGAGAAAAACATAGGCTAGTTAAAAATGATTGGAGCAAACAGTCCCACTGCCCCCAAATACCTCACCTCCCTCGTGGCACCACATTCCTTCCCGCTCCACCTCAAGCATTAGTTGCTACTTCACACTACATGATTGTGCTGACCTCAGGAACATATCCTGTTATTGATCAGCGCATATTGGAACAACACAGAACCATCCTCTGCTACCACGTGAAGCCTAGAGGTCCTTTTAATCATGGTAACACATCGTACTATAGATGGGGCGGAGAATAACTTTTGCACTAAACAAATAAGACAGTCTTAGAATGTAGGCACATAACTCTGTTTTATTTTGCAATTATCAAAAACAGGGAGTACAATGGACGTCAACGGACGTCACACAGCATAATATCAACGTTTATCATGAAAAATCACATTTATATAACAGAAATGTGTCATAAGTGATGTCATACTATGTGGCAAAGTAAGAAAATCTATGCAGAATTGTGGTTGGCTCAAGGGGCACTTCTAAGTATACTGTCTATATCCGATAGGATCATGATTGGTTTTCTAGAGTCAGATGGGTCACTCATGCCCTCCCCTATTGCAAGTCATCTTCAACAGTTATAAGATACACAATATATTATTGGCTCTCAAACTATAGGGCCCTTCATTATACTGCCTTCTACAATTGGTTGGCATGCTTGTACCCTTCTAGAACATTTGATTCTCCAGCAGCACCTAAGCAGGTACCCCAGGTGCTGGTGGGCAAACTTGACTGTGTCGTTCCACCCAATTAGCCCCATATCTCTCATCGCTCATGCCTTCTGCCATTCACATTGTCTTTGAACTTGGCCTTGTAGTAGCTTCTTGACTCTGGGAATATAAGGGAGTGTGAACGCTTACTATCTTCCGTCTAGTGCACCATGCTCGTCATCTATTTTCATCTTCAGCTCACATGATCAGTGACCGTGAATCTGCTCATTTAATAATCTTTAATGAAGAAATTTGGCAATCATAGTATTCTCTCTTTGCAACTTAACAATGGATGCCTCGGCTTCTCATGTATCCTGTTCTTCGCAGGCTGATAACCAGTTCTTGGCTGCTTCCAGTCTTTTACATCAAGTCAGATAGCCTCTTTGGTCATGCTTTGAATTCAAACCTATTCTTTGCTGCGACACACAGTAGCTTTCAATCCGTCTATCTTCAAAGAGACTTGCTTACTAAAATTGTCAGGCCCACATGCCAAAGGGTTATTTCACACTGCGAGGGATGCTTTTGACTGTACCTTCACAGGCATAATTCTGCAAACTGTGAACAACCAAAGGACCTTTCCCAAAAGACATGGTATCCCACCTTTTCGATTCCAACCTACCCGACCTTCCCTCTACTGTCATAGGATATTGTCAAAAAGCACACTCAGTCACTGGGGTTGGGTAAGTGGCCTGTAACTATACCCTAACACATTCAAACAAAGTTGAAACAGGTTTACATTTTAATTATTATTTTTCTATTTTGTCAGTGAGTACAACCTATGTTGCCCTCCAACCATTCTTACTAAACCCTCCTGTGGTTGCTAGGCCCTAGGGTGCAGTGGTGTGTTGCTTATCTAGGGTTAGGGGACAGAAGCAGAGGCTTGCCCTACCTAGTAGTAATAAGAAGGCTTCCTAAACTAGCTGATTTTAAGACTACCTTGGAGGCGTTGTTTACCAAGCCGCAAAAAGTATTGGAAATCATAGAGGATTCAAATAATTGCTTTTAATTACCCTGTTTTGCAACTTCAAAATTGTTAAAAAATGAAGCTAAAAACAAGGCTCCATGGATACGGAGCTGTGTACACCATCTGCTGTACATTGAGGTTCCTAAAGGCCTGTCTCTTGGATACTAAGCGGCCACAGGAACCCCTAACTTGTAGATGTACCTAAAGCATGGGAACACGTTGGGGGTATTACTTTTGTCCACAGATAGATGCACATGTTATCTCCAGTGTTGCCCCCCGCCCACATCCATATCAAAGGAACGACAGGAGAGCATCAATCCTGGAACCTTTCCCCTTCCCACCACCATGTCATGGAAGTAAAAGGCAGTATTAACTCAGACAACCGTACTGCCTTATCCTGAAGTAATTGGGGAGGACCAGGCTATCAAAGCAAATGTTGTCCCAGTTGGGGCTGACACACGCATTAGACATGAAGCAGATGTACTTCTACTATGACGCTATACAAACAATAGGTCAAACTGCACTTCGACACAACGGACATACTTGTGCCTAACAGGTTAGACACCATATATACTCTATACGTTGAAACACAAGACTCATGAGAAATACACATAAAAGCCTGCTTAAAATGCAAGAGGACAAACAAGAGTGACTGGCCATGTAAAACAAACTCGACAGTGAAGCTACAGTCAACTGAAGGGGAGGCACATGGGAGGCCTGCACGCTGAACAGATCTGCTGAATTAACTAAAATCACTGGGCTGAGCAACACAGAAACCAGATGCTCAACCCCTGAAATGGTGACAGTAGAAAGGGGAGTGTTTTGGGGCCGGCACCAAGGAGAAGGGAAGATAATGCCCTACAGTGAAAACATTTCTCTTAGATTAAGTCTAGGAAAAACAACTCATCAAACCCCAGATGCTCATTAATTAGGAGACAACATTGAAGAAAAGTAGCTCGACTAAGTCTTTAGAGGTAAGAATGGGTAAATACACACATATCCATATAGAAAAGAATTCCAGTAAAAGTCGAGAATAATTCAAAACATGGGGCCTCATCACGGGTCTGGCGGTAACACTGCTGGTGCTATCCACGGGTTGCCGCTGGACCCATAAAAAGTTACCAGTGCCTGACTTCCCAGTGCCCTGGCTCATTATGAATCCAGCGGCTGGGAAGTCAGCCACCGGTACATTTGTTAATCCCCATTCCCATATATTCCCATAGAACTCTATGAGAGTGGGGACACGGAAGCACTGGCACTGTTGCTAATGGTGCCGGTGCATCCGTGAAGGGTTTGCCTACCATGATCGTTGCGCCCGACAGGGTCAGACCTGTTGGGCACAACGGCTCCGGCAGGCAAACACGTAGTTTGTCGGTCCAGAAACAAGGTTGCACATCATTGATAGGTCAATAGGCCCCATGGCACTGTGCTTGAGCCTGCTTTTGACCCTGCAAACTATACTGAGCACTGGGTCGACTGTGAAGGAGATGGTGATTGTTGCTTCATGACATATGGGCCAGAAGAATGTGTAGAGCAAGGAGGTAGCTTGAGTGGGTGCACAAAATATGGATACCACAATATGGAGATAGTAGGCTGGAGGAAAATTGATGGCTTGGTCAATAAATTGACCAGAGGGGGAGTGTAGTAATGGAGATGAGAGTTGCACCAAGCCTGCCCCCATCCCATCTTCCTCAATTATGAAGGAAGATATAAGCTAAGAAATGTTCAGTGAACTGTCAGTGAAACACTAAGGATCACATAGCTGCAACTAAGAGTAGAGATACTGTGTGACACAAGTAGGGCACAAGGTAGTTAACACTACAGAAGTAGGAGGTTCCAAAATATGTAGATATGGTACACATGCAACAGACATCAAGTACACTAAAAATGGCAGAGAGAAAACCAAAGTGCCACCATTACTCTGACCAGAACTAGCAAGGCCTCAATTCTTAAATGTTTTACCCTGACATAAATTGCTTAGCACACAGTTTTCCAGGCCTCATGAACCCCAGACAGTAGCACAACAGCAAGGTCGATGCACCGAAGAGACGTTTGTTTGAGGAGCTAAAACTGGACTAGATAACGGTTCCCAGATCCCACAACGTACAATTGTAATATTATGCAGTTGCAGTTGGTAGCAGTGCGAAATACAAACGCCCTTGAATACAAGGTGCAAGTAGCTGCCGTGCCAATTGATCTCACAACGAATGAACATACAGCGCCCCAAACGGCCAATGAAGGTATGCGCACACACACAGAACAGTAGTTAAATCCCAATAAATGCTTGGAATGATTTTAGCACAGCAGTCATTCATTATGTGACCGACACAACCACCATTTAGTCAAGGCCCAAGTACATAGTGCACCTGTCATTTCCCTAGCACATCTAGCCACCAAGATGGCATGCCCAAAGCCATGAACAGGATGGTAGATGTAGCTCATGCATGGGAACATGTTGTGAGTATTACTTTTGTCCAGAGACAGATGCGCATGTGATCAGCAGCGTTGACCACCCACATCCAAATCAAAGGAACGATGGGAGAGAATCATTCCTATAACATTTCCCCTTCCCACCACCATGTCTTGGAAATAAAAGGCTGTATTCACTCATACAACCGTACTTGGATAATTGGAGAGGGAGTGAAGATGCAGAATCAAAAGAACTGAAGCTGGTGTGACTGGGATATCAAAGCAAATGACATCTCTGTTTGAGTTGACACACATAGGGCCTCATTACACGGTAGGCAGTAAGGGTTTACCGGTATCGGTAATAGCACCGGTACCGGTAAACCCTTACCGCCTTACTACGAGTTCCCTTTGCGGGACCCGACCTTTACGGCTGGTTTTACCAGCCGTTAAAGTAGGGTGCCGCAAAGGGACCTCGGTGCTAATTACGGTACCGCAATTTGCAGTACCGTAATTAGCGCCTTCCCCATTCCCATTATGCCCCATGGGGGCAAAAATGGGAATGGGGAAGGGCCTTGGTGAATGGTGAATTACCGCCCCCGCTCACCTTGGAGTAGGGCGGTAATTCCGCCATCCACCAAGGCAGACACAGTAAAATACCGGCGGCAACCATGGCGCTAATAGCGCCATGGTTACAGCCTACCGTGTAATGAGGCCCAAAGACACATTAGACATGAAGTAGATACACATCTACTATGAAGCTAGGCAAACAATAGGTCAAACTGCACTTAGACACAAAGCGCATACTTGCACCCAATGGGTTAGAAAACATATACACTCTATACACTGAAATGCAAGATGCATGGGAAATACACATACAGGCCTGCACAAAATGCAAGAGGAGTAACAAGAGTCAGTGGCCATATAAAATAAAATGGACAGTGAAGCTAAAGTCAAGTGAAGGAGTGGCACCAGGGAGGCACAGAGCTCACCTGCCAAATAGATCTGCTGAATTAACTTAAATCACTGGGCTGAGCAACACAGAAACCAGCTGCTCAACCCCTGGCAAGGTTAGAGTAGAAAGGGGAGTCTTGGGCTGGCACGAGGAGAATGGAAGATAATACCCAAGGGTGAAAACATTTCTCTTTGCTTAAGTCTAGGAAAACAACTAATCGAAGCCAAGATGCTCATTAATTAGGAGACAACATTGAAGAAAAAGTAGCTTGAGTAAGTCTTTAGCGGAAAGGATGGGTAAATACACAGATATCCAAATAGACAAAAATCCCATTAAACAGTGAGCAGAATAATTCAAAACATGGTCTTTGCACACATGACCTACTGATGAGAGTGTTCTGGGGGTCCTCAGACCCCCATCTTGCTCCTCTGCTCCTCTTCTGGCTCTCTTGGGCTCTCAACACTCAGGAAAAAACTCAGGCAGCATAGCATGAGGTAGAGACAGCTTTTCAGGGACGTTCCGTTTATTCACGCCAGACTGACACACACAATGCATTTTTATCAAGTACAGGAACTCTGGCCCCGTGCTGAAGACGGAGATTGTTTAAATAGCATTCCGAGAAAAAGTCCATCCCCTTCCTAATACATTCCCAGGCAAAGCTCTGACTTTACTCTTGCACCTGGCAATAAGTCATTCTCTGCTTAAACCTTCAAATTGAGATACATTTTGGCACCCGCCACTGGATTTTCCGGTCAAGATACCCTTATATGGTCATGCAGCTGTGTCCTTTTGTTTAAAACCCACACACGGCCTCGTTATCTGACTGTTGTCTGGCCAAGCAGGGAACATTGGCAAGATTAGGGCTCTGTGGCCTTGAAACTTTTCATAAAGGGCTGACTCGTTTCAACACTGTCTGCAAAGATGAGTTTCAATAAATACATTCTATTGGTCATTAAAGGCATTGTTTGAATTAAAGGCATTGGCCAGTTACACAAAATGGTGGATTTCTTTTCTGTCTGTTTACATTTAAACACTTGGATATTTTCCTACCCAATTTTTATAATACACATTCTGTATCCTGCCTACTTACTAAATCATGATAGCATTTTTGACTATATAAACATAACATCATTTAAAATACTAATGTCTTTTAGCCCTATGAGTTCTATTTTCACACATGTGAAGTACTAAATCACTCCACGTGAATTTCGATGCTTAGCTTTAAGTGGGGGGGTGGCTGCCCTCTACTGCATTCAGTTGTCGTTACATCCTCTTAATATTGGTACCTCCTCTACAAGGACAGTTGGTCTCATTACGTGTTTGGTGGTAAGTGATGAAGTTACCGCCAACTTTACCACTACACCAAATTCCGAGTATTGGCCTGGAGTGGAGAATTTGCCTCCATGAAAATCCTGGAGGTACAACCTCCAAATGACTGCCGAAAAATTGTCAGAATGGGCGGAATTACTGTGGCGGTAATCCCGCCACAGTAATTCTGCCAAAAAAGCCCCATTGAGTTCAATGGACTCAAATTAACTGGTGAATTACACCACCATCACCACTTTTACCAGCTGAAATTCTAACAGACCAAGTGGCGGTAACGGTAATTCAGTTTGGTGGTATCTGGGCTGATTTACTGGCCAGATACCACCAAACTTGTAATGAGGCCCATATCTATTAATTAAGGTGAAATACAGGAATGCACCTGCCGGCAACTCCTTAAAAATTCGCAAAACTACAATACGGGACAACGTTAAATTCAAAGCTAGAAGCCCTGGCTCATGACCTAGAGAATTGGAGATGGCAAGTTTTTATTGGGAAAGTAGCCTCTCGATGTCTCTCCCCCTACTAGTTCAGTTACTTATGTGTTGATGGTCTGACAAACAATCAAGGTTGGTGAAGTCCATGCCAACCAATCATTAGCCTCAATTCATAATATCTCATAATTAAATGCTCCAGCCAATCCCAAGGTAAATAAATTACAAGTAGTCATAGTTATCAATTTGGAGGTGGTTCCAAGTGGAACCATCAGATACGGCACACCCAACAAGAACACTCACCCCTATATATCATATATGTAGAATATTCCCATAGCCAATCCCCTTCCCTCATAGGCTTTTGTTACTAAGTTTGTCATACCATGCTAATGATGATGCAGTTGGCGTTTTTAATCTGTTACCTGAACTGAAAGAGTTGAGAGCTCTGAGAATTGTTACTTATGGCTGTCTCTGTTTTATATAACTGATAATAAAATAAGTCTGTGTGATTTACTTTGACTATAAACTTGCCCTGGCACCAAGATGACAGTCTTTCAAAAGCAGTGCTGCAACACAGGACCAAATACTTACATGCTGAGTATAAGGGGAACAATTACAAGCCATTTTAGAGTTATGGAAAATGTTTGAGGATGAGATGGAAGTGCCCCCCAAAAAGAGTGGATGCTTAACCAACATGAACGAGAAGGCACTGTGCCCTTGGCTCCTCCTTTTCCTCCCCAGAACATTGATCCACCAAACCAAGGGCAGGGATTCTACCAACTCAAAGAATTAAAAGCAGCGTCAGGGTACATATGGTGTGAGGACAAATATTACTTAAACTGGTGTAAGAAATGTAGAAGACCCTAAGAATGAAGAAGTGGAAGCTAAGAGATAAAGTGAAAAGGAGGAATTATTAGGAAGTTGGAAGAGGAAGAAAGGGAATGGAGCAGAATAATGGACACAGCGGAAGAAAGAGAAAGATGGCGTAAGGCGAACCAAGAAAGAGAGAAGTAAATGACAGGAAGAAATATGGAGGGAAAGAGAAGAAAAGAAAAAGGAGAGGGAGAGGAAAAACATAGAGATTGACAAAGCAAAGGGAAGTAGAAGAAAAGAATGCAACAGAGATGGAAGAAGAAAGAGAAATGCAGATGGAACAGAGCAGAGAAAGATGGTGGAAAGAAGTGCATAGGCTCGTTAAGGAGCACATACTGCAAGGTAGGGTGAAAAGTGTGGGACAGGAACGGCCAGAAGAGAGAAGTTTAGAAAGGCACGCTCAAGATGTGGAGGACATAATTAAGAATAATACTCTTTCAGATGAAGATGAGGGAGTGGCGATACGCAGGAGGATTGGCACCCTCTATAGGAGCAGAAGGGAGAGTGGGGACAAACGTAGGGTGAAAAGGAGTGTAGTAGGATCTCCATAAAGAGAGCTGAGTTTACTGGAACAGCTGCTGTGAGGAATATATAGGACAAACCCTGTAAAGCAACTACATTCTGAGGATAGAGAGGACGAAGAAAGTAATGAGAATTGTGGGACAATATGTTCAGCTGAAGAGAGGTATGGTAGTGATCACGAGGAAGGAGAGTGAGCAGGTCCAGGCCCATCAACAGGAGTGAATACAGAAAGAGGAATCGAATGGTTAGATTCAGAAGAACAAGAAGAAAAGACAGCCAAACCCACGGCGTAACCCAAGTGGCCAAAGGAACGATTGCATAGTGTATAAGGAATAAACCCCTACACAAATCAATTAAGGACACTGCCAGGATGTAGTAGAGTGAGCATGGCAACAAAGAGTTTTTCTGAACCCTGAGATAACGCGGGAGTGACACAGTTCCCATTGTTATAGAAGGGAACAGGGCAGCCCACAATTCATACCATGTCCACAAATAGACAAAGATAATTTAGACGCAAGGTGCTGATGTTGACATCAGGGATGGGAAAGTGGATTTTCGAACTAGAAAGAATGACCTCAGTAATGACATTAAAAGTCTCGCCTCCACCATTCGGGAAAGTGCTGACAACATATGTAGATGAGCCTTGTACCCCGGGGTACCCATACAAAATGGGGCTCCTAATGAAGCCCCGTTTAATAACTGTAGGGAAACCCTATGGAAAGCAATCTGAGTACAGTACCCTGACACATCAGACCGGAGTGCAATCACGACCCAATAAAATGCGTGATGACGAGGACCCGTGGCGTACATTCATGCAATTCAAGAGTGTTGGTGTAAACACGAGAGCCGTGGGACAAAACCACAGCTATTTTTTATCACATACTATGCCATGGGTTGCCCTAGCAAGAGAAGAGACAATTGACAAAATGGTGAGGTTGGAGGCAAAACCATGGCCAGAGATTCAGCTGACAATAGTTCATCATTGTCGATTATTGCAAGAGAACACAAGAAAAAAGCTTGAGGAAAAAAGGATAGAAGAAGCCCAGCTAGTTCAGAAAAAAACGACCAAAGTTTTCTGTGGAAGGCGCTGTGTTGACAAGTGGAGAGTGAGGGGTTACACAAGATGCACAGCAAGGACAGATAATAGCTGGAAGATGATTTGCAGGAAGGGGAGAATATAATTATTGGCCACGAGGCAAAGGTGTTGTGCCATGAGGAAGAGGTATTGGGGTTCAGGCAATGCAAGGAGAGGGATTTAATAGGGGATCCCCAGATATGGGGGAACATCCCAGCATTGTTGGATGTGTGGAAAAATGGGACACATTGATCGAGAGTGTAGAAGCAGAGGAAGAATGCAACATCATTTACAGACCCACAATGGGGCAGGGGGGCGGCATACCCACCACCATACAGTGAAAAGCCACACAAGTATTATACCCAAAATTACACCCAATATCAGACACATGTACAGCAATAGCAACATATACAACAGTAGCAAGCACAACCACAACCCACAAAGGCACAGCAAGTACCCATATGGACACAACAAGCACAGATGCAACCACAAACACCAGTGAAACAGACTGACACATCAGACATGAGTGCAATCATGACCCGCAAGATGCGTGATGATGAGGACCCTGTTGCATGCATTCAGGAGATTCAAAAGCATTGGTGTCTCCAAACACGATAGCCATGGGACAAAACCATAGTTATTTATTATCACATACTCTCCAAGTGTTGCCTGAGCATGTGCAGAGACAATTGAAGGAACTGGTGAGGTGGGAGGCAAAGATCTGACACAAGTACCACGGATTCAGTGGATCAGTAGTCCATACAACATCAGCCTGCTGAAAGGAGTAGGTGCAGTTAAGATTAAATTGAAGCCAGGAGCGATCTTACCCAGAGTGAAACAGTATACCATGTCAAAAAGAAGCATACAATGGCATACATGAAACAATTTTAGCATTAGTGAAACATGGAATATTGGTACCATCTGAATCCCCATGTAAGACAGCAGTGTACCCAGTGAAGAAATGGAGGTCATGGAAATTTATCCAGGATTTACACCCCCTAAACAATATTGTTGAAGCTGAGTTTCAATTAGGCTCAAACCCCGTCACAATATTGTATAACATCCCATCTCAGGCAAAATGTTTCACAGTAGTAGATTTGAAGAATGCATTCTTCTCGATCCCCCCGGCATGAGGCCTCACAAGACCTAACCTCACATTCATGCTGAAATAAGAAGTGGAAACACACATTTTTATCACAGGAGAATGTGAGTACCTCTCAATATTCAACCGAGTCCTCCAGATGGACTTAGGGAATGTACGTCTAAAAAGCACAGTAATCCAGTATGAAATGACATTTTGGTGTGTAGTGCAACAAAAGAAGAGTGCAGAAACTACTTGGTGCAGTCAATGACAATCTTGGCAGACAATGGTTACAAGGTGAACAAGGAAAAGTTACAATATTGCCAGGAGGAGGTCCTGTATATTGGACATTTGATATCCCAAGACATGGGGACGGTGACCCCTGAGAGAGCGGAGACAATTATGAAAACGCCACAGCCAAAGACAGTAAGGGAGATACAACCATTCTTGGGCCTATGCCAACTATTGCAGGACATGGGTGTTTGACTACAGCACATATGTCAGGCCCTTGCTGAAGGGACTCAAGGAATTCCAGAAGGACAATAGACACATAGTGTGGACAGAAGAGATGATGGGAGGCGTTGATGAATTAAAGAGAGCAATACACTATGCACCAGTCCTGGGGATCCCGGATTACGTTGCAGAATTTTTTCTGTTCACTCACTCCAATGGGGTGGTAATGAGAGCAGTAATTACACAGAATACTACCCTAGGACACAAAGAACTGGCCTAATATAGTGGACTTCTAGAGCCAGTATTGAGAGGCCATTAGCCCTGGGAACAATCCCTGGCTTCTGCAGCCTTTGCAATTAAGAAATCAACAAATATGACAAAGGGGTGTGGAGTGGTATTGTATGTAGAACATGCCCATTCTTGAGAAACAAAAAAGCACACTAATGACGCAAAGAGCATCCGGGTACAGAGTGATTATATCAAACACAGCGATCAAGATTGTCAGTTGTAGGGTGGTAAATCCAGCAACATTCATAGCAGAGTCAGTGGAAGAGGGAGACACAAAGCATTATGATGACATATCCCACATTAGAGAGAATGCACTTGGAGGAGGGTAATAATTTTCATTGACGGGTCATCGACTTTAGATCAAAGTTCAGGAGAAAGACACAAGGAGAACGTAGTGATAAAACAGACACAAAACCGCAATGGCAAAAATGCAACTTCGAAGTAGCGGCAAGTGCAAGATTGCCTGTACATTTTTCAGCACAAGCAGCAGAATTGGTAGCGCTCAATTAAGTAGAAACAGCAGAAAGCGCTGAACATTATCATGACAGTTCATATCACTTTCCCCATCTCATTGCCTTGCAATGCTCCAATTGCTTGTTGGTTGATGCTGCAATCGTTATCGTGTTAGTGTGTGTTAATTCAAGCTCTACGCTGCTGGTACTGGGCAAGTGCTGCATAAAACAATTATTCCCAGACTATACTTTTTCTCTTATTCCCAAGTAGAGTGATAATGGATGGGTCTCCATTTGTCATTTGTAGGTATGTGTGGGCTACATATATAAGAAATGCATGGAAAAATAGTCTTTGAGGAATCATACGTTCTTTCTACCTTTGAATAACTAAATGAATGATACTCTGTTGAAATTAGTTCTGCCGTTGAAATATCCTATTGAAAAACAGTCTTTTTGCTTTTTTGATGAATGCTGTGTGTAGGAAAAGGACAGTGTACATCACGTATGTGTTGTATTATCTTTTTCTCGCTCTCTTGTTCAGGGTCAAGTCATTTGCGACTGTTGTTCTTCCTCCTGGTTTTTGTCTTCTCGCATCAAATCATCTTGTTTTAGTCGGGAAGAGGCCTCACCACGGCAGGGCTTGATGTTTCAAATATAATTCCAAACCTTTCTTTGCAGTTTCAATGCTCTGTCCATTGCCTTTTGGACAATAAAGGGTCCATTATAATGAGGTTTAAACCATGATACAAGTCCGCCAGATACAACAATGGTTGCCATAACAGTCTCTCGGGTGTGGATTGGCAACCATGAGCTCGGACCTGTCTCAGGCTGTCTCCCACTGATCCATACATGATCCTGCAACTTAAGGATGCTGAAACTGAAGCATGAATCACTGGAATGGCATTTTACGCTGTGTGAAATCATGCAGCATTGATGGAACTTCTTCTGGAGGAAAACGGAACCGAAATACAGCAACTATGAGAGAAATCGCAACAAAGGCTGACTGCGGAGATACCGAAAGTAAAATGGCAGCCAGCTTCAAAGGGAAGTGAGGCTCGGTTGGGAAGGTAAAACCACCGGATGAACGTGAAGAGGAGCCCGCGGTCAACGGAGGGTACGACGGGTACTGAGAAGCTGAAGCGGCCGCAGAGCTCCAGGAACCAGAAAAAAGGCGGGTGGCTGAAAAGTGCTGCCGACATAGAAATGGCGGCTCTCACAGTGAGTCGAGCAAAATGGTGGAGAGGGCCCAGCTCGGAGCAGCAGTGCACCTGAAATAAGTGGTGTTGAGGAAGTAACTAAGTGGTCCCCCGACAGCCATACATGTTGGCGTGGGCTAACAGAAAGTGGATTGAGTGTGGGCAGACTGTCCCGGACTACAAAAGGAAGTTGCGCTGTTTAGCGCAGACGGTGGAGGAGAGCGGGCTGCATCGGGGAGCGTTGTTACAATGGCTGCTTACGAAGGCACTGGAAGCCTCGAGCTGCAACTGTAGCACACAGACTGGCGCGCAGCCAAGAACCGTGTGTTGGAACACTGAATTCAGGCAGTTCAACCCAGAGTGGAGAGATACATTGTGACAGATGAGTGGCTCTGACGATAGATGTATGGCTTGAAGCTCCCAGCATGAGAGATTGTGATTTAAGGAATCTGATGCAGCAGGACTCACGAGCCTGGTAACCAATAACCAGATAAGGCTTGAGGCGAATGGTGCTGCTGTGAAGCACGACGAATATGGGGAAGAAGAGCCCCATCCTAAGATTAGCTCAGATAGCACAGGAGTGTAAGCCGCACCCCAAAACAGTGAAGCCCACCAAGGTATTAAGGATGAGCAGTTGGTGGGGTGAGATGGGAGTGGAGATCCCCCAGAGACCACGCTGAAGAGGTATTAAATAAGATTAACAGGGGGGACGCATGGGGTGCCCATGACCAAGTACAGCGAGGCAGAGAGGCACCCTACACCGGTGGGAACCTGGCCAGGGCCTGGACCCCTTCGCACAAAATGAAGCTGGAAGCTGCACTGTACTGGACCCGGATCATAACTCATTGCTGAAAAGGGCCATGAGACAGTAGGACCTTACTGTAGGAAAACCGATAGTTACGACTCGGCTGTCCCATGAAAGAGACCCGGTGTGACAGCTGAGGGAGAGCATAATGATGGGACTACTCTGGCTACTCTGGTTACGTGCCACAGCATTACTGTCACCCTCGGTCTCTACACAGACACTAGAGACGGCAATACACAGCCTGGCATCTGGCTGGCTACGAGTGGAAATTTCATCTCGGGTTGGGGTGGTGGAGGCCTCGACCAGGTCGGGTCGCGGGACATGGTGTCCAAATCGAGTAAACTCAAGGCGAAACAGTCACTGATGGACATATTTACCAAATCGCCCCAAGCAGGAGAGACAAGGAAACTCCCCGAGCGCAGCAGGCATGAAGAAACTACCTCACCAAGGGACGACCGTCAGATCCTGGACGCCATTGCAGATCTGAAAGTGGCATGGGAATACAAGCTGGGATCTGCCATTGCAGAATTGAAGACATCCCTGGAGGCTAAAATCTACGCAGTCAATGTGGATTTCAACCTTCTGAGGAAGGATGTGAGGGGCTTGGCTGACCGTACAGGCAAACTGGAAAAGAAGTGAGAGCGAACAGAGGTAGCTGCACCACCAACGCGGAAGACGCCTCTGTGCTCCAACAGCAAGGGCGCAATCTATAGAACAGGGTGGGTGAAGCAGAAGGAAGGGCGTGCACAAATATTATCCGGTCGGGCTACCGGAGGGAGCTGAGAGCCCAGACCTGATCAACTATGTTGAGAACCTACTGCTACAGGAAATTGGAGCTGGTTCGCTCACGCAGGGATGGCAGTGGAGAGAGCGTACAGGGCCTTGACGAGGAATCCACCATGGGGGACTCCCCCAGTCCGGTCATTGCCAAATTTTTCTAAACGATAAAGATAGAGAGAAGATTCTGGAATACTTCCGTAAAGGAGGTACCATCAGTAGAGCATCAGCTACCATAACAGCATACCCAGACTATACCTTCCAGGTGCAGCGGCAGCGGTTAAGCTACGTGTCGATTAAAAGACAATTACACAAGTCTGGCTTTAAATACATGTTGCTATACCAGGCAAGATTGAAAGTGTTGCCTAAAGATAAGGCGATTTTCTTCGAGTCCCCAGAGGAGGTGATGAGATGGATGGACACGCAGAATTGCCCAGTGGAAGCGGCTGACCAGACGGAAGGCGGTGGGGATAAGTGGGCCCACTTCTAATCTGATATAGCTATGCTGTGAATGGGATATGATAAGCGCAGGCGGACTGGGGGGGGCTGGTCGGATAAGTGACATCGGGCCGCCTTGACACAGACTTGCACTAAGCGAGGGTGGTATTATCGTCGTTGACACATACCTGATATGAACATCTGGACTAGAATATAGAACGCAATATGGGTCCTTTGGGTGGCAAGTGCGCAGAAGTGCTTGTGATATATGTGAGGACAGTAAACTGTGGCATTAGTGCGGGAGACATGGAGGGGGAGCGTTCTCACCCCAATAGTTAGTTTAGTAGGCATACTAGTAGAGCAGAATCCCCTGCTGAGCTTTGAGTAGCGGCAAGGCTGTGAAAGGGACTAGATGCAGGGTAACCTGAGATCCAGGGATAGACCTGGACGACAGTTGGTTAAGAGCAGGGTGGTGGGAGGAGGGGAAGTTGGGGTGTGTGTAGGGAAGGGAGGGGTGGGAGTTTGGGGAGTTAGGGAGAAGCAAGCCTACAAACACAAGCCAAGGAGTAAGAGAAGGAGGGCGGAGGAAGAGATGAGAGATGAGATGGAAGTAGTGAGGTATGGGTAAAATGGGAGACCTAAAGATAGTGACCTGGAATGTGAGGGGACTTAATAACTATTTGAAGCGGAATAAGGTCATGATGTCTCTGATACGACAGAAAATTGACATTGCCTTGTTACAAGAAACTCACTTGACTAAAGATGGACAGGAGGTGGTGAGGAGGAAATGGAAGGGGACCACCATAGGTGCAACATATTCTGCATACACTAGAGGGGTAATCACGTGGGTAGCACCACGTGTCCCTTTTAAGCTAATACAGTCCACCTTAGAGCCTGACAGGAGGATGGTGTTAATAAAAGGGTTAGTAGAAAACAGCTGAGTATTATCAACATGTATGCCCTGAACCAAGATGCCGCCAGCTATTTGAAAAATCTATACGGTAAGATCAGCCTGTTTATCGGAGGGGCGGTTATATAGGAGGGGACTTTAACTGCACGCTGGATCCCAAGCTCGATAGATTGGATGAGAAGATTGAGAAGCCCACCCCAGTAGCTAGGCCTTTGAAAACGCTAGTGAGCGATTATCGACTGGTAGATGTATGGAGAATACACCACCCACAGAACAGGGAATACTCTCACCACTCTGCCCCACAAAACCTGCACACGTGGTTGGATTACGTATTTGCTGCACCAGAGATGTTGGGAGATCTAGTGAAGTCAGAATACAAAGCAGTGGTCCTGTCGGACCACGCGCCATTGCTTATAACATGGCAGTACCCGGCTCATAGAGTGAAAATCCTGACGTGGAGAATTAGGGCCGAAGCTCTGAGAGATATGGTGTTCAGGGAGACCCCTAGATAAGCAATTAAAGGGAGGGAGGGGAGCGATGAACAAATATAAGAAACACAGGAAGATGTGAACAAAAGCTTTTTAGAGTACTATCATCGATTGTATATGGACATAACTGAGGGAGAGGAGATCGACATGATTGAAACTCTAACAGATATTAACCTTCCCAAACTGGAGGCAGCAGAGAAAGAACGTTTAGAAGCACGATTACGTTAGAAGAATTGGAAGAAGATATCAAGCTACTTCCCACTAATAAAGCCCCGGGGTCGGATGGACTCCCTAGCGAGTTCTACGAAACGTATAAGACAGTTTTGCTTCCCGAATGTTAGCAATGTTAAATGAAGCGCTGGATAAGGGCATGCTGCTGGAGTCTCTCAGGGAGGCAATTATCATTCCGCTCCTTAAATCTAACAAACCGAGCATGGATTGTGGGTCATATAGACCATTATCCATGCTTAATCAAGATAGTAAGGTACTTACAGCAGTGCCCGCAAATAGGCTGAGATTGGTTATTAGCAAACTCATACACCCTGACCAGACTGGGTATGTTCCGCGCAGAAGTATATCAGACAATCTCAGAAGGCACCCTCACATTATAGAACATACAGAAGGGGACACCCAGGTGGTTGCAATAATTCATTAGATGCAGTGAAAGCCTTCTACTCAGTAAAATGGCCTTGGTTGACGGCAGCCCTGAAGGAATATGGGGTCGGGCCCACATACTTGAAGTGGGTCCAACTGTTGTATAGTAAACCAGTGGCTCGAGTCAAGACGGGGGCGACCATCTCAGAACGATGGCAACTTAGTAGGGGTACTTAGACAAGGATGCCCGTGATCCCCGATACTTTATATCCTAGCACTTTAACCCCTGGAGATATACTTGAGGCAGGCATATGGACAGGTGGGTATTGACACAAAAGGAGGGCGGCATTTGATATCAATGTACGTTGATGCTATGTTGCTGTACCTGAGATACCCTGAAGAGAACCTGCAATATATTTTGGAAGTCATGGAACGATATGCGATGTTGTCCAGCATAACAGTGAACCCCAAAAAATCATGCATATTTCCCCTTGGTAGATATAAAGGAATACCACAAGACAAACTGTCGGTATTACAAATACAATGGGAGACCGATAAATTTAGATACTTGGGGATAGATGTTCACCACAGTGCTGAGGTCGAACAAAAACATAATACGGCGAAACCGGTGGCTAATTTCAAAAATAGCATGAGGTTTTGGGCCAAAATCCCTTTGTTCATGATGGGGAGGGTGGCACTGTTGAAGATGGTGGTACTGTCTAGGCTACTGAACATTTTTGTGAACATACCATACATGATAACCAAATGATTCTTTGATAAAATTCAGAGTGTATGTAGAGGTTCATATGGCACAACTCCAGGAGTAGAATAGCATCATGGCAATTACAGAACGCATATGAGCAGGGGGGCTTTATATTACCCACCTTTGAAATGTACTATTTGGCTAGCCAGCTGCAATATGTGGTGAGATGGTTATCAGAGGAATCTACGCCGGAGTCCAGATTGTTGAAGGCTGAGTGCGCTCCATTTTTTCTGATTGAATGGATATGGTTGACAGTATCGCAGCAAGGAGAAGGGCCGAGAATGTTAGATTCAAGCTGGAAAATGTGGCGCAGGGCATGCTGGGACATGGGGAACCCATTTTCGTGTTCCCCGCAGATGCCGCTAGTGGTGCTTTGAGGGGGTAGATGAGCAAATGAGTAAAACAGTCCGAAGGAATTGGGAACCGGTCGGTGTAGCAACTCTAGGGGATGTGTGGCAAGACAGGGAGATGGTGGAGTTTGACACATTGGTGTAAGATACTGGTTTACACCGGGGACAATACATTACTTATACAAGGCTGTGCGGAAGATAAAAGATACGTGGTCGGAGACAGTGCTGGCTAGACAGCCCAATAAGGCCATAGAAACATTTTACGATATGTCGGACGGAGGTCATGAGGTCTCCCAAATATATGAACTGCTGATGTCAAAGGTGGGATAGGAGGTGATCCAAATGAGGCGAGAGTGGGAGGTGGAAGCCGGGGAATCAATGAGTGACGGGCTGTGGATGAGGGTACAAGGATACCACGAAAAAGTGTCCAGAAACGTGAGACTGCAACAAATCCAGTTATATGTTACCCATAGAGTGTATATGACTCCTAAGAAGATAGCTAAGTTTAAGGATGCGGGTACACAGGCATGTCCTAAATGTGGGGAGGTGAATGTGGGACTATACGTTCTGGGCATGCCCTGAAATAAGGAGACTCTGGGGAGAGGTGGACCATCTCTTGGCGGGAAAAGAGATAAGTCTGGATGTAAACTCTCTCTGGGCTTGCATGGTAGGGGGGGTTCCCCATGCCACGTGCCCTGAAACATGTCAGTAAACTCAAAGATCTGGCTTATATACTAGCTAAGCACAGAATAGCTATGAGCTGGAAGGCAACTAACAGACCGAAAGTAGAAGTCTGGTGGCACGATCTTTGGAAGTGGGCAGACACGGAAACTGTGGTGTGGAGTGAAGCAATTAAACAAGGGGGAGACGAAGAAGCAGAGACTCTGGTAGCCTGGAGGCAACTGGTAGCTACACTATCTGGCCTGACCAGGCATGCCGGCAGGATGGAGGTTCTTCGGGGGGAACGGAGAAGGGGTGCTCTCAGAAAGGGTGGTGGATGATGGTGATGTGGAGTAGGCTTGGGATAGGGTGGGGGGATAGTTGGGTGGACCGGTGAAACAACATGAAACTGTACATGAGAATTGAAATGTATAATTTCTGTTACACTTACGGTTTTCACGTTGAAATTAATTAAAATTGTTATTAAATAACAGTCTCTCAGGGTCAGTAATGTTGTCTTCTTCACTGTTCTTCAGCCTCTTCCACTGTGCCTGCAGTTGATGAGAAATTAAAGACGCCATCCAAGAAGCCACATATTCGTACATTTCATCACCACAAACACTGGATGTGGCACTTGCATCTGTAAATGCTCTAGTGGGATGAGCCAGGGGAAGTCGCATGCACCATCCTATTACCCCCTTATGGGCGTTAAATGGTGGCCAGATCTGGGATGATTGCACAATGTGAACGAAGCTAAGGGCAGGCAGTTGAGACATCCTTTTTTTAAATTTGCTTTTATTTGTGCTATTTTCTCTTTGAACAGGTCATTCAAACGCTCACACATTCCATTTGCATGTTGTTGATAAGCACAGGAAAATGTGTGCGGTATCCCCAGAGGGGTTTTGATATGCTCAACAGTCTCATTTAAAAAATGAGGTCCATTGTCTGATCGCAGAATCTCACCCGCCCACCATTGTGGGAAGACTTCTGTGACAAGGAATTTTTCAACCCTAAGGGCATCAGGTATGAACAGGGACCAGCTTCAATCCATCAGGAAAAAAGACACACAACCACTATCACTATCATGTATCGGTAGCCCTGACATACCTGGATCATATCGACGTGATCTACATGGAGATGTTGGAAAGGACCTATCGAGTGTGGTATGGCTCCTCCAACTACATGTAAAGTATGTTCAGAAGAAAATGTCTTACATGTTATACAGTTTTCTGTAAATGCAGCAATATGCTCTGCTATATTTGGACAGAAACACGCTTAGGCTATTTGTGCAGCAAGTACCTCATACGCATGTGGGTAGGGTAATGCAGTTGCATGAGTGCAGTCTGCAATAATGCTATTGGGAGTATAGGTTTGCCTGTGTTTTCCTGTCAAAGCAAGGCATCAGTATGCAATATTGAACATTCCCTTCTCACCCATAACTGTTCTGCCAGAGCCCTCCCCTGAAGGTCCATTATTTGCATCGGTTGTAAGTGTCAGAGTCTATTATTCCTGACAAATATGCTGAATGCTTTGCTTACGCGTCCGCTGCTTCATTGCCCCCGGAGACTGCGTCCTCCCCCCTCATGTGAGCCTGGCACTTTATGACCGCTATGGCAGCAAGGAGTTGAAGCACCTCTATGAGTCTGCCCAATAGGGGTGTGTGCTGTACTCGTGTACCATCAGCACGTCGGAAGCCCCTCCTCAGCCATCATGACAATCCAGAGTGTACTGTAGATGTCATGTACGCTGAGTCAGAATACACTCTAATTTCCTGGCCCCATCTGAGCTTCTAATGCTATTGTGAGTGCTAGCAATCCTGCTGTCTGTGCTGAAAATTGTGAAGGTAATCTCGTGCCTACTATCGTTTTCGCTGTACCGCCTGCCTTTAATGTCACCGCTGCTGTCCCTGTATGCCTCTCCCCTATTGTCTGGTCTATTGTTGATGATCCGTCAATATAAAGCAGTTCTCTGCCTCAAGAGGCTTCTCCCCCACCTTGGGAATGTTGTCATACTGTTCCATGTATGTTGCACAGTCGTGCACATAGTCTACTTCCTACACTGGTTTTGTCACAAATGTCGCTGGGTTTACAATCCTGCACCTTACTAATTTGATTGCTGAATTTTAGATGATCACCTCATATCCAGAGCCCCTTTGTGTAGTCAATGTACTCTTGGGCCTTCTGAGAATAGCAAAAAGTGTGTCCTCCACATAAAGTGTGGTATTACACCCCATAGTAACGCTCACTGACTTTTTTACTACAAATGCAGCAGCAGCCAGAGCTTTCTCACAAGGGTAAGGTCCTTTCATTACTGGGTCTAAACATTCTCTATAATAAGCTAGAGGTTGTGTCCTAAAGTAGTCTTTTGTGTGAGTACCACAGTCATTGCTACTCCATTGGAGTGCAAAAACCAGAACAATTCATCATGGTACTCTGGAATCCCTAACACTGGAGCAATTCTTATTACTTTATTCAGCTCTTCAAATGCATCCGTCATTTTGTGTGTCCACAACAGCTTACCATTCCCCTTCTGTTCTTCCTTGAATCCACTCAACAAAGGTCTCCTGTATGTGCTATAGTCAAATACCCATGCCATGTAATAATTACTGAGGGCCACAAACTGCTGCATCTTCCGTACTGTCTTTGGCATCAGTGTACTGCGGATTGCCTCCGCCCTCTCTGGAGTTACCCTTCTAGTTTTGACAATATTGTAATTTTGCCTTGTCCACCTTGTATCCCTTTTCTGCTAATACTGTCAATAAATACATAAATAAATAAATACTGAGTAATTTTGACACTGGTCTCCTGTCTTGCTGCAAATCATAATGTCATCTACGTACTCTATTATGGTGCTCTCTATCTGTAGGTTGCCCAGATCCATTTGAAGGACCCTATTAAAGATAGACGGTGAATCACAGTACCCTTGTGGTAATCTTGCGTGTTTGCAATTTTGGTTTTATATAGGAAGGAAGTCAGATCTTGTTACTCTTCATGAAGTGGTATAGAAAATAAGGCGTTCTTCAAATATATTACTGTGAAGTGTGTAGCTTTCGTTGGGATGCTACACAGAACTGTCGCTGTATTTGGATCGAATGGAAATTATACCTCTACTATCTGGTTAAAATGGTGCAAGTCACGGATAAAATGCCAAGACCCCCCTGTTGCCTTTTTTACAGGGTACACAGTCATGTTACACTGTGATTCTGATGGTACTAATATTCCCTGCTTCACCAATGCAGCACTTGTCTCATAAATTCCCTTGTCTTCTTCATTTGATATGGGATACTGTCTTGCCCTTGGTAGGATAGCTCCTGGTTTGAGCTTCATCTTTACTGCCCCAATTCCTTTTAAGAATCCCACGTGATAGTGATTACTGGCCCATAAGACACCGGATACCTGCCCTAAGTCTTCTTCAAGGAATGGCGGACATTGCGTTTGCAACACTGCCATTCTCTGTGGCACTTCTCTATAATATAATGTATTCCCACCCAATGTGTAACACTCATGTCAAATATCACTTAGTTGTCTGATCGATTGTCTTGGAATAGTTCCTCATCTGTCCTGTCAGTCTGTATCCTTCCCCTACTGCAAATACTGTCAACCACAATCATCTTGTGTCGTCTGTCCCATGGAATATTATCACCTCGTTTCTCACTATGACAACCTCGATTTCTATTTAGATTACCTTTCCTTCCTTCTCATCTAAGAGAATATCTGGTCTAAATAAGAACGTGTTTGGTATTCATAGCAGCCTCCCCTGTATCCCTCTAAGCCATGTGATTTACACTTCCGCTCCATATGAAAACAGTTCAGTGTCTGCTGACAAACCTCTCTGTACCATCTGCCCACAATAAGCTTGCATGAGTTATCTCATGTTCATGTAATTTCTGGTGTCAAGCACACTATCCCCTTGTGAGTGAACGAAATGGTCATGTTCAGTGTGCTCATCATGTCTCTACCCATTATATTTAATGGTGTCTTTTGGGAATATAACAATGGCATGGTCATGTCGTGCAACCCTACAGAAAGCAATAATTTGTCAGTAAAATGAACCAAATCTGACACCCCAGAAAATCACTATGCATTCATGGCAATGCCTGACATTGGATATCTCCCCTCCCTGATATAGAATTTAATAGCCCCCATATCTGCAAGAAAGGAGACTGTCTTATCACCTATGGTCACCCCTATACGTGGTTACTCTGCCTGATTAGGTGTAACGGATAGGATTGAACACATCAGGTCCACCTGTGGGCTGTCCTATTGTGGGTACAGTGACATTCCCATCCCTGTGAATGGATTGCCACCTATGACAGTCGACCCTTCGAGACTGTGCACGGGAGTTTGCATCTGCATCGTGGAGCCCACATGTGTTGTTGCTATGGTGTTCTGCTGAATAGGTGCTTGGTATGACTGTTGCATGTGCCCCTGTGTCTGTACCGCATGTGTCACAGGCTGGTACTGTTGCACTTGCATGTTCTGGGTATGCATCTGTTGTGGTGCGTATACCTGTTCTTGTATGTCTTACGTGTGCATTAGTTGTGGTATATATCTCTGCATGGATACATGGTCTTGAGTGTGTTGTCCATTCTGCTCAGTCTGACACATGGGTTGTTGTTGCATTCTCCCATTTTGGTGTATCAGTCCTCTATCCCTACACACTGTGTCCTTTTCATCCACAGAACCAACATACTATGGGACCCCCATTGGCCTTGCAGTCCCCCTGGAAATCCTCCAGAGTTCTGCTGCATCACTTGTGCAACCCCTCTTCCCCAAAGCATTCCTCCTCATCCTCTCGTCCATTGGTGCATATCTCCTCGTCTGGCAAGTACGCCCGCCGCCATCTGTGGCATGTTCTGCACATGCTGGGTAACTACTCCTTCTCCACTTGTTAACACCACCTCCTCCGTTGTATATTTGGATAGTTTTTTGGCACTCATTTTGCTTCCTCCTTTTCCCTCTCATCCTGCTTTTTTCTTGCGTTATCTTGCATTAGCCTGCAATAGTGCACTCTAGACAGCTGAATTTCTGACCAGGGTTTAGACTGTATCCCCAAAAATGTCTTGAACTGCTTCTGCATCTGGTCTGGTAATCCTTGGCATAATATATGATAAAATACCCCAACTGTTTTGTCCCATGATTCCCTCATCTCAAGACGCCATCTCTCTTGAATCTGTTAAAAATATTGCAGCGGGTCTTCGGCCTCATGCATTTTACGTACCAGAATCGCACTTATGTCCGAAGTGTCTTAGTACTGTACTCTTAGAGCTGGCCATCCGGCTGCTCAGCACTTATTGAACAGTTCACCATTGTGTGCCATGTTCTGTGCTGTTACAACAGGATACTCCTTTCCATACGTCTTAAGCTACCTCCCCAAGAAGGGCTGAGAGTAGGCTTTTCATGTCTCCTACTGCTGATGTCGTCTTTGCTGTCAATCCTTCCATCTTACTGATCCACTTGCCTGCCCAAGCCGTCAACGACAGTAGTTTGCATCTTAAATTGTCTTTGTCCATTTGTTGCCATGGAATGAATTGGGGTCGCCCACCTCCCTTCTCCAATAGGGCAAATTGTGTCCATCTCCCTTCTCCGTCCTGTCCTCCCATATCTCTAGTGATGGTGAACGGCCATGCCATCCCTGTGTTTTTCCATCCTGACTGGGCCGTGAGCCTCTGCGCATATGGAGTGATTTGTTCTGTGCATCACTGTTCCTCCGTGGAATGTGACAGTCGCCCTTCAATGTCTCCCCTTCTCTGCCCCAGCTTCCTCATCCCCCCATGCTCTGTCTCTGTCTACGCTCACTTCCCTGGAGCGTCGAAAGTGTTTTCCCTCTTCATCATCCTCACTCTTTTATGAGTCTTAGTCTGACCCCATGGTCCCGATGCTACTGTCACTGTGTCCCTGTTTTTTATCACTGAAACTAAGTGTCCTTAAAATTAAGTCATCCTGCATATTTTCCTTCATCCGGTCTGTAACTTTGCGTTCCCCTCTCACTGAGGGTTCAGCGCTTCCATCTGCTCGTGAGGCATCCATGCTGCTCCTTCTGTTCCTCTACAGTTCCATTATCCTTTTCTGTATACCTTCCATATCCTCATCATTTAAACGTGTAAAATCCATTTAAATCCCTGTTACCTTAGTAGAGTGCCTGCTCTTGTCCCTGTTTCTTTCATTTCTGCACTCTCACTCTTGCTTGCATCAGCATTCTTTAGAGATCCACTCGACTTCTAACCTCCTCTTCTCCTTCTTTAGCTGCACTTGTCTTTCCTGCTCCTCTTCTGCCTTTCTCCTTGCCATGTCTTCTAGCTCTCTGTTTCCTTCGCTCCTTCTCTTCCTTTTCTTGCGCTTCTGCTTGCTCTCATTCCCTTTGTAATCTCTCTTTTTCCTCGTTTCTTCCCTCTCCCTCCTATGCAATTCCTAAGTCATCTCCGCCTATTCTTTAGCTTCTTCCTCCTGGCCTTTACAGTTCAATGCTACTTTTTTCCACATTCCCTATTTCACTTGCCGGCTTTCCGTCTAGTTCGGGCAATATCTGTCCGCCTGTCCATTTGGTTTATGCTACTCACTTTTGGCCCGTAGCAAGTCCTGTCTTCTCTGTGTCATTCTCCTGTAGTTTTGCTTGCATCTCACTGCGCTCCTTATGTTCACTGGTATTGTCTTGTGCCGTCTTACTCGCTTGTGTCACCCTATCAGGTGCATCCCTGCTACTATCCGCTGGTGAAGCAAAAGTGGGATTTGTGTATCCTGCAGATGTTTTTAGTTCTTTCATGGGGTAAAATCCCTTGCTCTCTGTTGCTGTACCTGTGTCTACTGTTTGAGGAGGAGGAGGAACTGTGGGCTGTTCGCTCTCCCCATCCTATTGGCTTGAATGAAATCCCTGTACCCGTCCTGAAACATCCTCCACAACAGGTCCGCACTTAGAAACCTCTGGGTATTAAGTGCGTTATAAATAACTTGTCATATATCATATCATGACTCTAATATGGTTGCTTAATTTTCTCACCTTATATGCTGCCTGTGGATATGTGACCATGTGTTGCTGCACACATTTGGAAAAACCTCCATCTTTGGGCCATGGCTTTGTCAACTTGCCTTCTATGTCTTGATATCTCTGAAGGGACGTGCATAAGTTTTGAATAGGCATATCCTTCATTGTGGTACTTTAAATAATACTTTGTCAAATACTTCCTTGACCTCAAATCTAGGTTTTCGACACATCCGATTTTAAGTTATTTCAATATGACATAACTTTTTCACAGCCTCTCCAGGACAATACCATAAACACAGGCGTGCACCACGCACCTCTCCTTTGCGACTTTCCGCCCTGATGGATTTAACTTGCAATCCTCACGCTGCGCCCGAAGGCTAAACACTGATTTTAAATGACAATCGACAAACTGGCTACCAAATTTCACCATGTTTCGCACACTTCAAGTCCAAGTATACAACCTCATCAGTGATGTCACCACTACTATAGAGGAAGAATTATTGCAACACAACAACAAAACACAACACAACATATACACGGCCACCTTCCTGCTTCTTCTAACAGGGTGAACCAACAAATCATGTGGTCCTTCTTCTGTTGCATCGCCTTCCGAGATAACATCTCAGAGAGAAACTTAGGAGACCATCTTCCATAATATAAAGTCGCCTTTTCCGCTAACCAATATATCCAGATAAACCAACATATGCATTTTTTTCAGTGTTCTTCTTCCGCAAGCTAAGCTGACTGTCTAAACCTACCGCCCAAACCGACTGCCCAACAAACAGGTATCCTTACACTGCCTCAAAGATTTCACCAGAACTATTAAACAGATCTGTTTTCCCCCTACTTGCTGTATAGCTGGGTCTATACTTTCTGTGATCTGCTGAGGTCTCTTGGGCACCGGCTCTCCCACAACCTGCCACTCTGCCATCCGGTCTGGTAGGTGTCCCACGGGAAGCAGGCAGGAAGTTTTCAAAGATGGCACTGGTCAGCCTTTTCTTGCTTTCATGCGTGAATTAGGACGTCCGTTTCCGTGAGTCACCACATAGCCCCTCAGGCATGTGGCGGGACGAGGTGGTTACTGTCGTTTATTAGCAAATAAACAAGACAGGGATTACACCAGAAAAACAAAGTTCATCCAGAGCTCTCATCTTCTAAGCATGTTTCAGCTGGTTTTAGTCCAGTGTGATGTCACAAATACAGGTTCCCTCCTGGAAACTTATTGCACAGTCTAATCTGTCAGTTTGGGCAAGATATATATATAAAGAATATATAGGTCAGTTCACAGATTGGCTAGCCATGTTCAGTGGCTCTTCCTAGAACCACCTCTAAGAACACCCATCTACAATGTAGCATGGTTGTCGAGAGACAATTGGCCCTTGCAACAAATTGTATCCCCACACTAAAGGTGAATTTGGATTGGACAGTGGGTGTCTCCCCAACCCTGGGAGCCCAAACAGTTCTCAGACTCAATGTACCTCTTCAAGGTAATGATAAAAAACATAGAGGTGTGAAGCGTTTTCTAATGTTGCCATTCTCTGATTGCCTAATCCTGTGAGAGTTCAGTCAGTTCACGAAACGTGGGCAACACTTCTATCTTCTTTTCTCTGATTCTCTGGGAACGGTCTTTTCTGTCCAGGTCACATGTATGGAGAAGACAAAATGAAGCCCTCTCGTCTACATTTATGAGGATTTTAGCCTGAATTGCTGCGGGAGGCTCACTATCTCGGTAGCTGGAATTGTCCTGCTTTTACTTCATGCTTGGCTGGGAGTCCTGTTTCTGCTCGCCTCGAGCTGTGGAGATCATGTCAGCTTGTGTGTGCAGTCAGAATCTGTCTCTCCTTTCTTGTTCATTTCAGAGGCACTCATCTCGCTTAACGTCTGTTAGCACATATTCCACCTGATTCTATTTTCTTCTCCATATCAAGTTCACAGACCTTTCATCAGTCCTTGCCTTTTTTGCCTGATTTGCAGCAAGTTCAGTAGCCTCTTAGGTCATATAAGGGCCCTGCCTTAGGACGCATTGTCTTCTTGAGTAAAATAGTCAGTGAAGGGAACATTCTCATAATTGGGGACTTAAGGATGGGGGAGTCCATAAAGTGGATTGTTTCTTCTTTTTATTTCCTTCAATTCAGCAGCAACGGGCATCTGACTGGGTCCCTAATCCCATTTTTATGGCAGTTAGGGACTTTTTCCCTGCTGATAGACTTGTGTGCAGAAGTCACTTGAAGTGCAGGTGTTCTCAGGCTATTAATGGGCAGATTACACAAGCTTTGCACAGGTGCAAGTGCAAAGTTTGCACGGTATTAGCACTAGGGGAAAGTTTGCCTTATTTTTAAAAACACTGGGACATATTATAAAACGATTGCGTCATGACAAGTGCAGTTTGGTATGTAATAAGCACTAGGGCAAAAAAGATGAATTTACACTGCATTATTGCAACTGGGCAAAGTTTGCCCTAGTGCTAATACGGAATGGTATTAGCACTAGGGCACACTTTGTCCTGTTGAAAAAACGCATCGGAAATGTTTCTTTTTTTGCACTAAGGAAATGTTTGCTTTAGTGCTTATAACAAGCTAAACTGCACATGTCATGGTGCAATAGTTTTCTAATATGTCCCTGTGTTTTGAGAAATAGGGCAAACCTTGCCCTAGTGCTAATACTGTGCAACTTTGCACTTGCACCCGTGCATCTGTAATCTGGCCCCTGAAATATAATAAACTGGGTGAATTTCTTGAAAAATAAGTGCATTTTATTATCAGCACTTCCTCCTAAAACCTAAATATTACTACTTCAATGCTTCTATTTCTTTAAAATTCTCCTACCTCCTAAAATACCTGCTACTAAATTTCCTCTTCTTTCATTTAACTGAATGACTGCTCCTCCTCCCTCTTGTGCATACCTTAATGTCACCTGTGTTTATCTATGCTTATACCTGGGTGTGCCTGCAATGTGGGACCAAAAATCCCACACATATGTTGTTTTACCCTCACTTGCCCCACCCTCTTCATAAGTTAACACCCCATTTTGTCCTTCTTGGTGCAGTGCTGAGCTCAACCGTCATCTCCAAATGCTTCTCTTAATTGAAAAAGGAAAATGTTTTCCTCTATTCTTGATAATACTTATTGTAAATGATTGTGTCATTATTAACACTACTGGGGTTAAATTGTCCTCATCATTATTATCAAAATAATGAAAAACGAACCATACAAGACAAAACCAACAATGATACAAAAGGAACAGTGTTCTTCTTCAGCTGCTCTTTTTCTTTCATCTTGGCACATTCACGGATAAAATGTTCACTTCCGGTAGAAATGGAGGCAAAGTGATGATATACTAACACATTACACTGTACTTTCCTTTTAGTACATTTTCTCCCGCCTTTGCATGCAGGTCATTAGCCTTGCTGCTGTGTAGTTTCTTAATGTGAGAATCCTGGGGTCACCTCTTTATATCCATCGCTAGGTAGAACACAATCTCATCTTTTTAGAGTAGAGGCAATGGTAAACTTTGCTTTATCTTTTTTCTATGTATATGAGATCAGGCCTGCTTTTAGCTTTTTTTATTCTGATGAAAATCTTCTCTGGAATCTTGCCTTTGTAATCTTGTTTTTGTAATCCTTCCTCCTATAGTGTGGTACCACAGCCTCTTCTTTCTTTGCTGTGTTTATCCTGGCAAGATATAATTAACAATTTGGTCACCCTTTCTACTCTAATTTACCTACCCATGATGCTGCATAGAAGCGCATGTCTTATTTAAATACATGCAAGTATGGCATATATGGATACAATATTTGCTTACCACTTCTTTTTCATTACCCATCAGTTCTTTGTTCCTTTGCTAAACAGAACATATATCAAACATACTTTCAATACTTTTCATTGACATAATCATAAAAGGTTACTCCACCTTCTTACATCCAGGAGTCTTTTTTACCTTCTTCACTAGATATAGCCATACGTATACATATACTACGCTTTATCTACACCTACTACACTTAACTTAGGAGAAATGCTATCATTTTGAATCCACTGTATCCCTTACTATCTTTAACTTGTACTCATCTGGGTCCTCTTTCTTCAACTAATAATCAGTGAGGAGATCCACACACTTCTTCTGTCCACAGGTACCTACCTTTTTTCTCTTTATTCATCTCACTCTTTCATCCCCTAGTACTTACTTTTTCTTATGTGTGTCTTCCAATTGTATCACTATTCTCCACTAAGGCCATATACAATGTCCTCTTGTGCTTCAAAAATGACAATGGGCCTCATTGTAAGTGTGCCGGTCTGGAAAAAACGATGCCGGTAAGTTTATCGGCACTGTTATTTCCGGACCAGCACACTACAACTCTGCGGGCGGGTGTCCTCCTGCCCACAGAGTTTTCACAGGAGCACTGGCCCCTTTATCAATGGTGCCAGTGCTCCCGTGTCCCATTGCCATAGAGCCCCATGGGACTCTATGGGAATGGGGACTAATGAAATTACTGGCGAACGACTTCCCGGCCGCCGAACTTGGAATAGCCCGATGGCACCAGGAAATCAGGTGTCGATACATTTTTTACAGGTCCAACAGCAAGCAATGTCTTTATCTACCACATAAATCAATATTTTTGACATAAACACATATTTATATAGAAATAATGTTCTGGTTACTTGCTCGCAAACGTTGATCCATAATGCTGGCAGTAGTTCTCTCATTGCATTTTTTCTCATAACCAGTTCTTCCTGAACTTGTCAGTTGCATGTTACTGTGTGTCCTTTTATATCTTTTCATCCTTACCCTTTCATTTTAAAAATGCTCCAAATATGCTACAAAAATAATATGCACTTAATGTTCTCTTATGTTGTGTTTAGAAAAACATGGTGTTACTATTGCTTAAGTTGACTCTATGCATGCATTGCGAGAATATTGGCTACTATTGTGAGCGTAGAGGGGCAAAAATGTGTTCAGTATGTGTGTCCCACACCCCCCTTTGGGGCCATAACGTGACTAAATTATAACATGATATTCCCATGTTTTTCCAAACCTTGCGCATAATGCCCTCTCCACATCTCCACATTCTTCTCCTCTTCACTTCTGATAAATCAATCATCATTAGTTCTACTGATCCATAACATGCTCAGTACTGGTGCCAAATCCTCCTCATCTCTGCTTGCAATTTTTTAACTGCTAAATAAACTTTAATTAAACAATCCTAAACAAGCCTTTGTTTATCAAATTAATCTATCTGTGTTCTTCGCCAAGAGCCATCACTGTCCCTCAGTTGAATTCCCTCATTTTCACAGCTCTGCTTGCACTCATTGGTCCCTCTTTCTTATTCATGAGTGTGTTTTATCTAAATTAAAACTCTATAGGTAAATTTAGCAATCTACTCTTTATTCTTGAAAGCCATGCTAATCAGGGTGTGTGCTGCATAAATATACTTTGGCCTAATGGCACACCCAATTATGTTTCATGGCCTTAAAATACTAATGTGACTTCTTGTATAATTACATAATGAATCCCTAAAATAATGCATGTTATCCCCGGGTCACGTACGCAAAGCCCCCCATTATATATTTTAATATGTTACAAAAAACATAATAATGGTATAAAAAGATCATGCTCCCTTATCCTATAGGGATCTACTTTGTAATACCGAATCCAAAAAGGTTGAATTACAAATATGAAAAGCCCACTGGTTTGCATTTTGTAACTTCTGGGGTTTTGGTTGTTTGTCCCCGCTATACATGTATGCAGGGGACACCCCCCGCAAGCCCTGCAGCCCATAATACTGAACTAGGTGAGCGGGGGACACCTCTGCAACCCCTGCTCCCCTTGTTTGATATTATGGGCTTCAGTATTTTTTTTACCTTGCACACCAAATGAGAATTCTGATTTTTGAAAACTATTTTTGGGGTAATCCCATTTTATAGGGTATGTAACTTCAGTTTTGGGCAGGTGAGAGTGTTCTCTCTCATTAATTTTACGTTGCCCCATTCTAAATATGCATTTTATGGCGCTACTGCAAAAAGTGCCGCCTATAATCTTGTTAATTCCTGCTTATACTCAGGTAAGTGTTTGTCGTGCCTGATCTAGTGTCACTTTCTAATACATGAACTGTCTCTGTTGTATAATTTCGTTTATAATTGCACTTTTGTTCTCGGCACATGCCTGACACCATGTGTGATCTTGGGCATATTATTTCAATGATTGCGTGTGTTATGCAGTGGGCGCTATGTTGTCCTCCTTCTTTCTGTCCTTAGTTACTCTTTTGACCAGTTTCCTCACTGTCTGGTTATTGGAAGCACTTTCCTGTGCCTTCATTGCAATCGCTATTTCACTCTTGCTCGCCCATGCCTTTTTCTTTCTCACTACCATTTCTCTCCCTCGCCTTCCTCGATCAGTTTCCTATTTCCCTCTTCTGACATACCTCCTTGCCTTCTTATTGTTACAAATTCTATGAAAATAAACTGTGCGCATCTGCTCTTCCTTTTGATAATGCACTGACAGATATAAGAGCCCTTCCAGTTGTTTCAATCATTTCTATGGTACTTAACACAAGTGTATGAGACATCCCCCTGTGCTCATTCATTGCATATTGAAAAACCATTGGGCAAGGCACCTTACCTTTTTCAAATGACTTATTCAACAATGCACCTAAACTTATAAATAAAAAGAAATCCATTACTCAACATGCCTTTTTTCCGTATCTGTGTGACTGAAAGACCAAAGAAATATCGAGGCTTAGTGCAACAAAATGAAATACGCCAATCACAGGTTGAAAGATACAAGTATCTTTATTACTGTACAGTATTAAAAGCAAAACAGATAGCTATCTGGCTTCCAGCACCTCGCAGTGTGTACCAGCAGGCACAGTGAGGGGTGAGAGTGCAGGACATCTTAACACGGATGCTTTTATACTCTTTGCAAAACATTGTCCAGCCGCTCTCCAAACTAATAATTTACATGCTAGGGTTCGTGCCCAGTTCATATGAAAAATATTACAATATTATACAACAGATTTAACAAGTTTGCATGTCCATGAAGTTAAAATGGTGACATTGGTTCTCTGATCCACAGTAAGCCTTGTTTCAAGAATCACTACAATGCAGTTCAGCAAAAACACACAATCTGAGTTTGTTCTACGTTGTCCCGTTGTTTATATGAGGATGAGGCTCATAAGCACAGACAACAGTTGGATTGCAGTTCATTTGAGTCGCAGGGTTTCTTTGAATAAAAAAAAACAGTCTGCTCTCCGGTCAGCCTAAATTTTGAGACAACTCACAAGGTCGTTCGGCTCGGCTGCAGTTCAAAATGCAATCCACCACTTTAGGACACAAGCAAAAGTTAAAATCAAAATGGCGATGATTCTTAAAATGGCGGCGATGTTGGTCAAAATGTAAACATTTCAGATGCGTTTCTCCATGCAACGGGACTGGGCTTAGGCCAATATTCATAACAAGGCAGTATTATACGAATACAGTTTAACAAACACTCCTTTTGGCCTAAGCCAAGAGCTTTACCCAAACATTCACTTTACTCAAAACCCCACGTCTCAATGTCCGTACATACTGAATCACATTCTTCAGAAATATCGATCACCATAAGTTCCTTGATAGTAATATCCTTCATTACAAAAGCGTTAGCAGTTTTCTTGGGTGCATGTACGTTTGGTCCTAATGTACCTACAATTTGTGCACAACATCCTCCTAACATCGAACATATGGCAGGAAGACATTGTACAGAACATCAACAACAAAACAATAGAACACTAAGAGCTATCATTAGGACTGTAAAGAGCTTCCAGCCCCATGAACGTAGTAAGTCCCAGAACCAAGCACTAAGATTCCAGTTTCCTTCAGGGACATGTACTTCCATACTCAAGGTACACACATTTTGTATTGCCTTGAATATGGTAGGGGAGGAGTCAGGTACAAAAACACAGTATGCAGATCCCATCAATTTACATACCCCACCACTCTCAGCTAGGATAACGTCTAACACCATCCTATTTTGGAGGGCCACTAATCTAATGGCCTTTTGCTCTAGCGTCATGTTGTACAGAATATCGGTGTTTCTATTGATGGTTCTCTCCAGTACCCTTGCTAGTCTCCTGATATCCTCAGAGTTCATTATCTGTCCTCAAAATGGCACAAAGGATTTTGCTACATCACCCATGACTTGTGAAGGAGTATCACCATACTCATCCCGCCTTAGACGAGCTTTACAGACTTCAGAAGTGGTAGCCACATATACCCCTGGTAACAAGATACCCAAGTAGCAAGTACCCTGCCAATCTCTAGGTAACCAAGGATAAGCTTCATTGCCACAAACAAAGTAAACAGGGTCTCCTACATACAAAGGTCTGTCCTCACTGATTAAATTTGCAATGTTGGTACAACCCTCGTATGTACCCATTGGCTGAGAGCCATCCCTTTGTATACAGAAGGAAACAGAGTTGGGGTTATGATTATTAGTATAGGAAGGAGGCATGGCCTCCCAGTTGCCTACGAGAGCCATCTTCAAAGAAATTAGTGATTGAAAAGGTCTAGAGTGTCTATCAGAAATCCTAATAGAAGCAACATTAAGTTTGCTCCTATTTGCAAAGAGGGAACATCCCAAAGGTATTCAGGCTCGTTTTTCAAACTCGTTCAGATTAGTCCCATCGAAGTTCCCAGAAATACTATTGTTCCAACGGTCAAAGAATAGTGCCCTGAGCGAGGCGTAGCATGCAGTAATTAAAGGAAGTGGCTGAATATACCAGCCCAATCCCTTTTCCCCTTGTTGTGGCAAATGTGAACCCACCCAGCAATTTGTTCTGTTCACAATTGCATGGGTCGCATTCATGATCAATAGGAGAGTGTGATTGTGATAACCCTGTCTGCGTTGGGAGTCTCAAGGAGAAAGAGTGTGCAGATGCACAAAATGTGGAGACACGGTGGAGATTATTTCAGTGGGTAACAAAGTCTCAAGTGGACGTACCCCTTCCATATACCAGAACACAAGCACAAATATAATTACTAAACATACTAGTACTGTGATTACAAAACAGTGGGTCCTCAGGGACCATGATCTATGATGAACAGATTCTTTGTCAGCCCAAGACCAATAGCTTGTTCCGTACGAGTAGATACAGGAAAGGACATTGTTTCTGAGAGTCCGTTTAGAAGCCTCTCCGTTAGGCTCTTTTAGTTCATACGTCGGTGGCTCCTGACCACGTGGCCTATCTTGCTTGAAGGTAACTTTGCTGGTCCCTGCCTCTTATTTATGTTTCAGCAAAAAGAGTGACAAGGGACTGGCTCAACGATTCCTTGTGGGCACAGCTGATGCTGTGCTGTAAGTCTGGCACCTTGGACACAGATTGTACCTCAAGACTCCAGGTACGATGTGATCTGCAAACAGAGTGTCGTCGCTTCCTAAAGGAAGTGGTGAAGCAGAAGCAAGATTGCTCAATGTTGCAGAAAGAGACGAAGAAAAATTTGAAGGCAGAGCAGCAGTCTCCCCAGGCCCCACGGGCTCAGGAAGGATTTCCGGGAAACTCTTGGTGTCGGTTAGAACAGACTTGTGATGCGTATCAGAGTGAACAGTCTCCTTCTCTTCCCCTTTGTCGTGGGGCAGAGGAAAAGGTATCTTCTTGATGTGCATTGCGTGGATCCACTGTCATTTTCCATCTACTCGTACAGCGGTCTCTGTGGCAAGGAGGACTTGATACGGTCCTCTCCAGCGAGGTGCGAGACAAGAGGCTCTTTCAAACGATTTGATGAGCACCCAAGTGCCAGGTCGGAGTTGATGACCTGGACCCTCGTACTTTACTGGGAGGAGAGGGCTTCTCACACCTGTTGATAAATCAAATACAAGTTTTGAGTTAACTGGTCACAGTACTCAGAAAGGAGCAAATGCTCCACATCTTTTAATTGCTTGGGTTTAGGTACATTCCAAATATTGGCTGGTTTCCTCATGATTATCTCATAGGGAGAGAGCCCAGTTTTCATTTGTGCTGTCATCCGCATTGACAATATAGCTATCGGTAAGGCATCTGGCCATTTCAAATTGCTACTGGCACAAATTTTAGCCAATTCATTCTCAATATACCGTTGTGGCGTTCTACAAGTCTGGCACTCTGAGCGTGTCTGGCCGAATGGAACTGTTTATCGATCTGTAATCCCACGCATACTAGCAGGATAACAGCAGCGATAAAATGTTGACCATTGTCCGACCAAATGACCCTCAGAAAACCAAACCTAAGAAAATATTCCTTCAGCATGGTTTTCGCCGTCATCATTGGGGTGGCTTTTTTTAAAGGGAAAGCTTCGAACCATTCGCTAAAAGCACAAATGACTACCAAAACATAGTTGTAATTCTGAAAATGCTCAATTTCAATGAAATCAAAGTGTATAAGTGTATAATTCAGCAGCAACGGGCATCTGACTGGGTCCCTAATCCCATTTTTATGGCAGTTAGGGACTTTTTCCCTGCTGATAGACTTGAGTGCAGAAGTCACTTGAAGTGCAGGTGTTCTCAGGCTATTAATGGGCAGATTACAGAAGCTTTGCACAGGTGCAAGTGCAAAGTTTGCACGGTATTAGCACTAGGGGAAAGTTTGCCTTATTTTTAAAAACACTGGGACATATTATAAAACGATTGCGTCATGACAAGTGCAGTTTGGTATGTAATAAGCACTAGGGCAAAAAAGATGAATTTACACTGCATTATTGCAACTGGGCAAAGTTTGCCCTAGTGCTAATACGGAATGGTATTAGCACTAGGGCACACTTTGTCCTGTTGAAAAAACGCATCGGAAATGTTTCTTTTTTTGCACTAAGGAAATGTTTGCTTTAGTGCTTATAACATGCTAAACTGCACATGTCATGGTGCAATAGTTTTCTAATATGTCCCTGTGTTTTGAGAAATAGGGCAAACCTTGCCCTAGTGCTAATACTGTGCAACTTTGCACTTGCACCCGTGCATCTGTAATCTGGCCCCTGAAATATAATAAACTGGGTGAATTTCTTGAAAAATAAGTGCATTTTATTATCAGCACTTCCTCCTAAAACCTAAATATTACTACTTCAATGCTTCTATTTCTTTAAAATTCTCCTACCTCCTAAAATACCTGCTACTAAATTTCCTCTTCTTTCATTTAACTGAATGACTGCTCCTCCTCCCTCTTGTGCATACCTTAATGTCACCTGTGTTTATCTATGCTTATACCTGGGTGTGCCTGCAATGTGGGACCAAAAATCCCACACATATGTTGTTTTACCCTCACTTGCCCCACCCTCTTCATAAGTTAACACCCCATTTTGTCCTTCTTGGTGCAGTGCTGAGCTCAACCGTCATCTCCAAATGCTTCTCTTAATTGAAAAAGGAAAATGTTTTCCTCTATTCTTGATAATACTTATTGTAAATGATTGTGTCATTATTAACACTACTGGGGTTAAATTGTCCTCATCATTATTATCAAAATAATGAAAAACGAACCATACAAGACAAAACCAACAATGATACAAAAGGAACAGTGTTCTTCTTCAGCTGCTCTTTTTCTTTCATCTTGGCACATTCACGGATAAAATGTTCACTTCCGGTAGAAATGGAGGCAAAGTGATGATATACTAACACATTACACTGTACTTTCCTTTTAGTACATTTTCTCCCGCCTTTGCATGCAGGTCATTAGCCTTGCTGCTGTGTAGTTTCTTAATGTGAGAATCCTGGGGTCACCTCTTTATATCCATCGCTAGGTAGAACACAATCTCATCTTTTTAGAGTAGAGGCAATGGTAAACTTTGCTTTATCTTTTTTCTGTGTATATGAGATCAGGCCTGCTTTTAGCTTTTTTTATTCTGATGAAAATCTTCTCTGTAATCTTGCCTTTGTAATCTTGTTTTTGTAATCCTTCCTCCTATAGTGTGGTACAACAGCCTCTTCTTTCTTTGCTGTGTTTATCCTGGCAAGATATAATTAACAATTTGGTCACCCTTTCTACTCTAATTTACCTACCCATGATGCTGCATAGAAGCGCATGTCTTATTTAAATACATGCAAGTATGGCATATATGGATACAATATTTGCTTACCACTTCTTTTTCATTACCCATCAGTTCTTTGTTCCTTTGCTAAACAGAACATATATCAAACATACTTTCAATACTTTTCATTGACATAATCATAAAAGGTTACTCCACCTTCTTACATCCAGGAGTCTTTTTTACCTTCTTCACTAGATATAGCCATACGTATACATATACTACGCTTTATCTACACCTACTACACTTAACTTAGGAGAAATGCTATCATTTTGAATCCACTGTATCCCTTACTATCTTTAACTTGTACTCATCTGGGTCCTCTTTCTTCAACTAATAATCAGTGAGGAGATCCACACACTTCTTCTGTCCACAGGTACCTACCTTTTTTCTCTTTATTCATCTCACTCTTTCATCCCCTAGTACTTACTTTTTCTTATGTGTGTCTTCCAATTGTATCACTATTCTCCACTAAGGCCATATACAATGTCCTCTTGTGCTTCAAAAATGACAATGGGCCTCATTGTAAGTGTGCCGGTCTGGAAAAAACGATGCCGGTAAGTTTATCGGCACTGTTATTTCCGGACCAGCACACTACAACTCTGCGGGCGGGTGTCCTCCTGCCCACAGAGTTTTCACAGGAGCACTGGCCCCTTTATCAATGGTGCCAGTGCTCCCGTGTCCCATTGCCATAGAGCCCCATGGGACTCTATGGGAATGGGGACTAATGAAATTACTGGCGAACGACTTCCCGGCCGCCGAACTTGGAATAGCCCGATGGCACCAGGAAGTCAGGTGTCGATACATTTTTTACAGGTCCGACAGCAAGCAATGTCTTTATCTACCACATAAATCAATATTTTTGACATAAACACATATTTATATAGAAATAATGTTCTGGTTACTTGCTCGCAAACGTTGATCCATAATGCTGGCAGTAGTTCTCTCATTGCATTTTTTCTCATAACCAGTTCTTCCTGAACTTGTCAGTTGCATGTTACTGTGTGTCCTTTTATATCTTTTCATCCTTCCCCTTTCATTTTAAAAATGCTCCAAATATGCTACAAAAATAATATGCACTTCATGTTCTCTTATGTTGTGTTTAGAAAAACATGGTGTTACTATTGCTTAAGTTGACTCTATGCATGCATTGCGAGAATATTGGCTACTATTGTGAGCGTAGAAGGGCAAAAATGTGTTCAGTATGTGTGTCCCACACCCCCCTTTGGGGCCATAACGTGACTAAATTATAACATGATATTCCCATGTTTTTCCAAACCTTGCGCATAATGCCCTCTCCACATCTCCACATTCTTCTCCTCTTCACTTCTGATAAATCAATCATCATTAGTTCTACTGATCCATAACATGCTCAGTACTGGTGCCAAATCCTCCTCATCTCTGCTTGCAATTTTGTAACTGCTAAATAAACTTTAATTAAACAATCCTAAACAAGCCTTTGTTTATCAAATTAATCTATCTGTGTTCTTCGCCAAGAGCCATCACTGTCCCTCAGTTGAATTCCCTCATTTTCACAGCTCTGCTTGCACTCATTGGTCCCTCTTTTCTTATTCATGAGTGTGTTTTATCTAAATTAAAACTCTATAGGTAAATTTAGCAATCTACTCTTTATTCTTGAGAGCCATGCTAATCAGGGTGTGTGCTGCATAAATATACTTTGGCCTAATGGCACACCCAATTATGTTTCATGGCCTTAAAATACTAATGTGACTTCTTGTATAATTACATAATGAATCCCTAAAATAATGCATGTTATCCCCGGGTCACGTACGCAAAGCCCCCCATTATATATTTTAATATGTTACAAAAAACATAATAATGGTATAAAAAGATCATGCTCCCTTATCCTATAGGGATCTACTTTGTAATACCGAATCCAAAAAGGTTGAATTACAAATATGAAAAGCCCACTGGTTTGCATTTTGTAACTTCTGGGGTTTTGGTTGTTTGTCCCCGCTATACATGTATGCAGGGGACACCCCCCGCAAGCCCTGCAGCCCATAATACTGAACTAGGTGAGCGGGGGACACCTCTGCAACCCCTGCTCCCCTTGTTTGATATTATGGGCTTCAGTATTTTTTTTACCTTGCACACCAAATGAGAATTCTGATTTTTGAAAACTATTTTTGGGGTAATCCCATTTTATAGGGTATGTAACTTCAGTTTTGGGCAGGTGAGAGTGTTCTCTCTCATTAATTTTACGTTGCCCCATTCTAAATATGCATTTTATGGCGCTACTGCAAAAAGTGCCGCCTATAATCTTGTTAATTCCTGCTTATACTCAGGTAAGTGTTTGTCGTGCCTGATCTATTGTCACTTACTAATAAATGAACTGTCTCTGTTGTATAATTTCGTTTATAATTGCACTTTTGTTCTCGGCACATGCCTGACACCATGTGTGATCTTGGGCATATTATTTCAATGATTGCGTGTGTTATGCAGTGGGCGCTATGTTGTCCTCCTTCTTTCTGTCCTTAGTTACTCTTTTGACCAGTTTCCTCACTGTCTGGTTATTGGAAGCACTTTCCTGTGCCTTCATTGCAATCGCTATTTCACTTTTGCTCGCCCATGCCTTTTTCTTTCTCACTACCATTTCTCTCCCTCGCCTTCCTCGATCAGTTTCCTATTTCCCTCTTCTGACATACCTCCTTGCCTTCTTATTGTTAAAAATTCTATGAAAATAAACTGTGCGCATCTGCTCTTCCTTTTGATAATGCACTGACAGATATAAGAACCCTTCCAGTTGTTTCAATCATTTCTATGGTACTTAACACAAGTGTATGAGACATCCCCCTGTGCTCATTCATTGCATATTGAAAAACCATTGGGCAAGGCACCTTACCTTTTTCAAATGACTTATTCAACAATGCACCTAAACTTATAAATAAAAAGAAATCCATTACTCAACATGCCTTTTTTCCGTATCTGTGTGACTGAAAGACCAAAGAAATATCGAGGCTTAGTGCAACAAAATGAAATACGCCAATCACAGGTTGAAAGATACAAGTATCTTTATTACTGTACAGTATTAAAAGCAAAACAGATAGCTATCTGGCTTCCAGCACCTCGCAGTGTGTACCAGCAGGCACAGTGAGGGGTGAGAGTGCAGGACATCTTAACACGGATGCTTTTATACTCTTTGCAAAACATTGTCCAGCCACTCTCCAAACTAATAATTTACATGCTAGGGTTCGTGCCCAGTTCATATGAAAAATATTACAATATTATACAACGGATTTAACAAGTTTGCATGTCCATGAAGTTAAAATGGTGACATTGGTTCTCTGATCCACAGTAAGCCTTGTTTCAAGAATCACTACAATGCAGTTCAGCAAAAACACACAATCTGAGTTTGTTCTACGTTGTCTCGTTGTTTATATGAGGATGAGGCTCATAAGCACAGACAACATTTGGATTGCAGTTCATTTGAGTCGCAGGGTTTCTTTGAATAAAAAAAACCAGTCTGCTCTCCGGTCAGCCTAAATTTTGAGACAACTCACAAGGTCGTTCGGCTCGGCTGCAGTTCAAAATGCAATCCACCATTTTAGGACACAAGCAAAAGTTAAAATCAAAATGGCGATGATTCTTAAAATGGCGGCGATGTTGGTCAAAATGTAAACATTTCAGATGCGTTTCTCCATGCAACGGGACTGGGCTTAGGCCAATATTCATAACAAGGCAGTATTATACGAATACAGTTTAACAAACACTCCTTTTGGCCTAAGCCAAGAGCTTTACCCAAACATTCACTTTACTCAAAACCCCACGTCTCAATGTCCGTACATACTGAATCACATTCTTCAGAAATATCGATCACCATAAGTTCCTTGATAGTAATATCCTTCATTACAAAAGCGTTAGCAGTTTTCTTGGGTGCATGTACCTTTGGTCCTAATGTACCTACAATTTGTGCACAACATCCTCCTAACATCGAACATATGGCAGGAAGACATTGTACAGAACATCAACAACAAAACAATAGAACACTAAGAGCTATCATTAGGACTGTAAAGAGCTTCCAGCCCCATGAACGTAGTAAGTCCCAGAACCAAGCACTAAGATTCCAGTTTCCTTCAGGGACATGTACTTCCATACTCAAGGTACACACATTTTGTATTGCCTTGAATATGGTAGGGGAGGAGTCAGGTACAAAAACACAGTATGCAGATCCCACCAATTTACATACCCCACCACTCTCAGCTAGGATAACGTCTAACACCATCCTATTTTGGAGGGCCACTAATCTAATGGCCTTTTGCTCTAGCGTCATGTTGTACAGAATATCGGTGTTTCTATTGATGGTTCTCTCCAGTACCCTTGCTAGTCTCCTGATATCCTCAGAGTTCATTATCTGTCCTCAAAATGGCACAAAGGATTTTGCTACATCACCCATGACTTGTGAAGGAGTATCACCATACTCATCCCGCCTTAGACGAGCTCTACAGACTTCAGAAGTGGTAGCCACATATACCCCTGGTAACAAGATACCCAAGTAGCAAGTACCCTGCCAATCTTTAGGTGACCAAGGATAATCTTCATTGCCACAAACAAAGTAAACAGGGTCTCCTACATACAAAGGTCTGTCCTCACTGATTAAATTTGCAATGTTGGTACAACCCTCGTATGTACCCATTGGCTGAGAGCCATCCCTTTGTATACAGAAGGAAACAGAGTTGGGGTTATGATTAATAGTATAGGAAGGAGGCATGGCCTCCCAGTTGCCTACGAGAGCCATCTTCAAAGAAATTAGTGATTGAAAAGGTCTAGAGTGTCTATCAGAAATCCTAATAGAAGCAACATTAAGTTTGCTCCTATTTGCAAAGAGGGAACATCCCAAAGGTATTCAGGCTCGTTTTTCAAACTCGTTCAGATTAGTCCCATCGAAGTTCCCAGAAATACTATTGTTCCAACGGTCAAAGAATAGTGCCCTGAGCGAGGCGTAGCATGCAGTAATTAAAGGAAGTGGCTGAATATACCAGCCCAATCCCTTTTCCCCTTGTTGTGGCAAATGTGAACCCACCCAGCAATTTGTTCTGTTCACAATTGCATGGGTCGCATTCATGATCAATAGGAGAGTGTGATTGTGATAACCCTGTCTGCGTTGGGAGTCTCAAGGAGAAAGAGTGTGCAGATGCACAAAATGTGGAGACACGGTGGAGATTATTTCAGTGGGTAACAAAGTCTCAAGTGGACGTACCCCTTCCATATACCAGAACACAAGCACAAATATAATTACTAAACATACTAGTACTGTGATTACAAAACAGTGGGTCCTCAGGGACCATGATCTATGATGAACAGATTCTTTGTCAGCCCAAGACCAATAGCTTGTTCCGTACGAATAGATACAGGAAAGGACATTGTTTCTGAGAGTCCGTTTAGAAGCCTCTCCGTTAGGCTCTTTTAGTTCATACGTCGGTGGCTCCTGACCACGTGGCCTATCTTGCTTGAAGGTAACTTTGCTGGTCCCTGCCTCTTATTTATGTTTCAGCAAAAAGAGTGACAAGGGACTGGCTCAACGATTCCTTGTGGGCACAGCTGATGCTGTGCTGTAAGTCTGGCACCTTGGACACAGATTGTACCTCAAGACTCCAGGTACGATGTGATCTGCAAACAGAGTGTCGTCGCTTCCTAAAGGAAGTGGTGAAGCAGAAGCAAGATTGCTCAATGTTGCAGAAAGAGACGAAGAAAAATTTGAAGGCAGAGCAGCAGTCTCCCCAGGCCCCACGGGCTCAGGAAGGATTTCCGGGAAACTCTTGGTGTCGGTTAGAACAGACTTGTGATGCGTATCAGAGTGAACAGTCTCCTTCTCTTCCCCTTTGTCGTGGGGCAGAGGAAAAGGTATCTTCTTGATGTGCATTGCGTGGATCCAATGTCATTTTCCATCTACTCGTACAGCGGTCTCTGTGGCAAGGAGGACTTGATACGGTCCTCTCCAGCGAGGTGCGAGACAAGAGGCTCTTTCAAACGATTTGATGAGCACCCAAGTGCCAGGTCGGAGTTGATGACCTGGACCCTCGTACTTTACTGGGAGGAGAGGGCTTCTCACACCTGTTGATAAATCAAATACAAGTTTTGAGTTAACTGGTCACAGTACTCAGAAAGGAGCAAATGCTCCACATCTTTTAATTGCTTGGGTTTAGGTACATTCCAAATATTGGCTGGTTTCCTCATGATTATCTCATAGGGAGAGAGCCCAGTTTTCATTTGTGCTGTCATCCGCATTGACAATATAGCTATCGGTAAGGCATCTGGCCATTTCAAATTGCTACTGGCACAAATTTTAGCCAATTCATTCTCAATATACCGTTGTGGCGTTCTACAAGTCTGGCACTCTGAGCGTGTCTGGCCGAATGGAACTGTTTATCGATCTGTAATCCCACGCATACTAGCAGGATAACAGCAGCGATAAAATGTTGACCATTGTCCGACCAAATGACCCTCAGAAAACCAAACCTAAGAAAATATTCCTTCAGCATGGTTTTCGCCGTCATCATTGGGGTGGCTTTTTTTAAAGGGAAAGCTTCGAACCATTCGCTAAAAGCACAAATGACTACCAAAACATAGTTGTAATTCTGAAAATGCTCAATTTCAATGAAATCAAAGTGTATAACCTCAAAAGGCACAGAGGGGGGCCCTAAACTACCCATCGGTGTTGATATACCCTTCCCTGCATTATGCTGTAAGCATACCATGCAATTTTGGACCAAACGCTTAGCTGTTTTTGAGATATTTACATTCATCCAGACAGGTTCTAACAGTTTATACATTTTTCTAGCACATATATGAGTTGATCCATGAGCCATCATAACCAGAGCGGTGGCATAAGCATCGGGTAGCATCCATTTGTGTTTTGCATTATCTACCCAACACCCTTCATAGTCTGAACTTGCTGAACCCTCAGCCCACTGTTTAAGTTTGTCTTGAGTGGCATCAACCTGAATGTCTTTTAAACAACCAATTCCTTCATCTATTATACAAGTGTTAGTGGCTTTTCTTGTTATATACATTTCAGAATACAAATCAGTGGCAGGTTGTTTGGCTATTCTGTCAGCAAAAGTGTTTCCTCTCCCCACATCATCTGTTACTTTCTGGTGTGCTGCACATTTCATTATCGCTAACTGAGTGGGAAGCGCAAATGCTGAAAGTAGCCGAACTATCAACGTGCCATGTTGTATTTTAGTTCCATGCGAGGTCAAGAAACCTCTCTCTGCCCATGATGGACTGAAGATGTGAACCACCGCAAAGGCATACTGACTGTCTGTATTATGGGCTTCAGTATTTTTTTTACCTTGCACACCAAATGAGAATTCAGATTTTTGAAAACTATTTTTGGGGTAATCCCATTTTATAGGGTATGTAACTTCAGTTTTGGGCAGGTGAGAGTGTTCTCTCTCATTAATTTTACGTTGCCCCATTCTAAATATGCATTTTATGGCGCTACTGCAAAAAGTGCCGCCTATAATCTTGTTAATTCCTGCTTATACTCAGGTAAGTGTTTGTCGTGCCTGATCTAGTGTCACTTACTAATAAATGAACTGTCTCTGTTGTATAATTTCGTTTATAATTGCACTTTTGTTCTCGGCACATGCCTGACACCATGTGTGATCTTGGGCATATTATTTCAATGATTGCGTGTGTTATGCAGTGGGCGCTATGTTGTCCTCCTTCTTTCTGTCCTTAGTTACTCTTTTGACCAGTTTCCTCACTGTCTGGTTATTGGAAGCACTTTCCTGTGCCTTCATTGCAATCGCTATTTCACTCTTGCTCGCCCATGCCTTTTTCTTTCTCACTACCATTTCTCTCCCTCGCCTTCCTCGATCAGTTTCCTATTTCCCTCTTCTGACATACCTCCTTGCCTTCTTATTGTTACAAATTCTATGAAAATAAACTGTGCGCATCTGCTCTTCCTTTTGATAATGCACTGACAGATATAAGAGCCCTTCCAGTTGTTTCAATCATTTCTATGGTACTTAACACAAGTGTATGAGACATCCCCCTGTGCTCATTCATTGCATATTGAAAAACCATTGGGCAAGGCACCTTACCTTTTTCAAATGACTTATTCAACAATGCACCTAAACTTATAAATAAAAAGAAATCCATTACTCAACATGCCTTTTTTCCGTATCTGTGTGACTGAAAGACCAAAGAAATATCGAGGCTTAGTGCAACAAAATGAAATACGCCAATCACAGGTTGAAAGATACAAGTATCTTTATTACTGTACAGTATTAAAAGCAAAACAGATAGCTATCTGGCTTCCAGCACCTCGCAGTGTGTACCAGCAGGCACAGTGAGGGGTGAGAGTGCAGGACATCTTAACACGGATGCTTTTATACTCTTTGAAAAACATTGTCCAGCCGCTCTCCAAACTAATAATTTACATGCTAGGGTTCGTGCCCAGTTCATATGAAAAATATTACAATATTATACAACAGATTTAACAAGTTTGCATGTCCATGAAGTTAAAATGGTGACATTGGTTCTCTGATCCACAGTAAGCCTTGTTTCAAGAATCACTACAATGCAGTTCAGCAAAAACACACAATCTGAGTTTGTTCTACGTTGTCTCGTTGTTTATATGAGGATGAGGCTCATAAGCACAGACAACAGTTGGATTGCAGTTCATTTGAGTCGCAGGGTTTCTTTGAATAAAAAAAAACAGTCTGCTCTCCGGTCAGCCTAAATTTTGAGACAACTCACAAGGTCGTTCGGCTCGGCTGCAGTTCAAAATGCAATCCACCATTTTAGGACACAAGCAAAAGTTAAAATCAAAATGGCGATGATTCTTAAAATGGCGGCGATGTTGGTCAAAATGTAAACATTTCAGATGCGTTTCTCCATGCAACGGGACTGGGTTTAGGCCAATATTCATAACAAGGCAGTATTATACGAATACAGTTTAACAAACACTCCTTTTGGCCTAAGCCAAGAGCTTTACCCAAACATTCACTTTACTCAAAACCCCACGTCTCAATGTCCGTACATACTGAATCACATTCTTCAGAAATATCGATCACCATAAGTTCCTTGATAGTAATATCCTTCATTACAAAAGCGTTAGCAGTTTTCTTGGGTGCATGTACGTTTGGTCCTAATGTACCTACAATTTGTGCACAACATCCTCCTAACATCGAACATATGGCAGGAAGACATTGTACAGAACATCAACAACAAAACAATAGAACACTAAGAGCTATCATTAGGACTGTAAAGAGCTTCCAGCCCCATGAACGTAGTAAGTCCCAGAACCAAGCACTAAGATTCCAGTTTCCTTCAGGGACATGTACTTCCATACTCAAGGTACACACATTTTGTATTGCCTTGAATATGGTAGGGGAGGAGTCAGGTACAAAAACACAGTATGCAGATCCCACCAATTTACATACCCCACCACTCTCAGCTAGGATAATGTCTAACACCATCCTATTTTGGAGGGCCACTAATCTAATGGCCTTTTGCTCTAGCGTCATGTTGTACAGAATATCGGTGTTTCTATTGATGGTTCTCTCCAGTACCCTTGCTAGTCTCCTGATATCCTCAGAGTTCATTATCTGTCCTCAAAATGGCACAAAGGATTTTGCTACATCACCCATGACTTGTGAAGGAGTATCACCATACTCATCCCGCCTTAGACGAGCTCTACAGACTTCAGAAGTGGTAGCCACATATACCCCTGGTAACAAGATACCCAAGTAGCAAGTACCCTGCCAATCTCTAGGTAACCAAGGATAAGCTTCATTGCCACAAACAAAGTAAACAGGGTCTCCTACATACAAAGGTCTGTCCTCACTGATTAAATTTGCAATGTTGGTACAACCCTCGTATGTACCCATTGGCTGAGAGCCATCCCTTTGTATACAGAAGGAAACAGAGTTGGGGTTATGATTAATAGTATAGGAAGGAGGCATGGCCTCCCAGTTGCCTACGAGAGCCATCTTCAAAGAAATTAGTGATTGAAAAGGTCTAGAGTGTCTATCAGAAATCCTAATAGAAGCAACATTAAGTTTGCTCCTATTTGCAAAGAGGGAACATCCCAAAGGTATTCAGGCTCGTTTTTCAAACTCGTTCAGATTAGTCCCATCGAAGTTCCCAGAAATACTATTGTTCCAACGGTCAAAGAATAGTGCCCTGAGCGAGGCGTAGCATGCAGTAATTAAAGGAAGTGGCTGAATATACCAGCCCAATCCCTTTTCCCCTTGTTGTGGCAAATGTGAACCCACCCAGCAATTTGTTCTGTTCACAATTGCATGGGTCGCATTCATGATCAATAGGAGAGTGTGATTGTGATAACCCTGTCTGCGTTGGGAGTCTCAAGGAGAAAGAGTGTGCAGATGCACAAAATGTGGAGACACGGTGGAGATTATTTCAGTGGGTAACAAAGTCTCAAGTGGACGTACCCCTTCCATATACCAGAACACAAGCACAAATATAATTACTAAACATACTAGTACTGTGATTACAAAACAGTGGGTCCTCAGGGACCATGATCTATGATGAACAGATTCTTTGTCAGCCCAAGACCAATAGCTTGTTCCGTACGAGTAGATACAGGAAAGGACATTGTTTCTCAGAGTCCGTTTAGAAGCCTCTCCGTTAGGCTCTTTTAGTTCATACGTCGGTGGCTCCTGACCACGTGGCCTATCTTGCTTGAAGGTAACTTTGCTGGTCCCTGCCTCTTATTTATGTTTCAGCAAAAAGAGTGACAAGGGACTGGCTCAACGATTCCTTGTGGGCACAGCTGATGCTGTGCTGTAAGTCTGGCACCTTGGACACAGATTGTACCTCAAGACTCCAGGTACGATGTGATCTGCAAACAGAGTGTCGTCGCTTCCTAAAGGAAGTGGTGAAGCAGAAGCAAGATTGCTTAATGTTGCAGAAAGAGACGAAGAAAAATTTGAAGGCAGAGCAGCAGTCTCCCCAGGCCCCACGGGCTCAGGAAGGATTTCCGGGAAACTCTTGGTGTCGGTTAGAACAGACTTGTGATGCGTATCAGAGTGAACAGTCTCCTTCTCTTCCCCTTTGTCGTGGGGCAGAGGAAAAGGTATCTTCTTGATGTGCATTGCGTGGATCCACTGTCATTTTCCATCTACTCGTACAGCGGTCTCTGTGGCAAGGAGGACTTGATACGGTCCTCTCCAGCGAGGTGCGAGACAAGAGGCTCTTTCAAACGATTTGATGAGCACCCAAGTGCCAGGTCGGAGTTGATGACCTGGACCCTCGTACTTTACTGGGAGGAGAGGGCTTCTCACACCTGTTGATAAATCAAATACAAGTTTTGAGTTAACTGGTCACAGTACTCAGAAAGGAGCAAATGCTCCACATCTTTTAATTGCTTGGGTTTAGGTACATTCCAAATATTGGCTGGTTTCCTCATGATTATCTCATAGGGAGAGAGCCCAGTTTTCATTTGTGCTGTCATCCGCATTGACAATATAGCTATCAGTAAGGCATCTGGCCATTTCAAATTGCTACTGGCACAAATTTTAGCCAATTCATTCTCAATATACCGTTGTGGCGTTCTACAAGTCTGGCACTCTGAGCGTGTCTGGCCGAATGGAACTGTTTATCGATCTGTAATCCCACGCATACTAGCAGGATAACAGCAGCGATAAAATGTTGACCATTGTCCGACCAAATGACCCTCAGAAAACCAAACCTAAGAAAATATTCCTTCAGCATGGTTTTCGCCGTCATCATTGGGGTGGCTTTTTTTAAAGGGAAAGCTTCGAACCATTCGCTAAAAGCACAAATGACTACCAAAACATAGTTGTAATTCTGAAAATGCTCAATTTCAATGAAATCAAAGTGTATAAGTGTATAATTCAGCAGCAACGGGCATCTGACTGGGTCCCTAATCCCATTTTTATGGCAGTTAGGGACTTTTTCCCTGCTGATAGACTTGTGTGCAGAAGTCACTTGAAGTGCAGGTGTTCTCAGGCTATTAATGGGCAGATTACAGAAGCTTTGCACAGGTGCAAGTGCAAAGTTTGCACGGTATTAGCACTAGGGGAAAGTTTGCCTTATTTTTAAAAACACTGGGACATATTATAAAACGATTGCGTCATGACAAGTGCAGTTTGGTATGTAATAAGCACTAGGGCAAAAAAGATGAATTTACACTGCATTATTGCAACTGGGCAAAGTTTGCCCTAGTGCTAATACGGAATGGTATTAGCACTAGGGCACACTTTGTCCTGTTGAAAAAACGCATCGGAAATGTTTCTTTTTTTGCACTAAGGAAATGTTTGCTTTAGTGCTTATAACATGCTAAACTGCACATGTCATGGTGCAATAGTTTTCTAATATGTCCCTGTGTTTTGAGAAATAGGGCAAACCTTGCCCTAGTGCTAATACTGTGCAACTTTGCACTTGCACCCGTGCATCTGTAATCTGGCCCCTGAAATATAATAAACTGGGTGAATTTCTTGAAAAATAAGTGCATTTTGTTATCAGCACTTCCTCCTAAAACCTAAATATTACTACTTCAATGCTTCTATTTCTTTAAAATTCTCCTACCTCCTAAAATACCTGCTACTAAATTTCCTCTTCTTTCATTTAACTGAATGACTGCTCCTCCTCCCTCTTGTGCATACCTTAATGTCACCTGTGTTTATCTGTGCTTATACCTGGGTGTGCCTGCAATGTGGGACCAAAAATCCCACACATATGTTGTTTTACCCTCACTTGCCCCACCCTCTTCATAAGTTAACACCCATTTTGTCCTTCTTGGTGCAGTGCTGAGCTCAACCGTCATCTCCAAATGCTTCTCTTAATTGAAAAGGGAAAATGTTTTCCTCTATTCTTGATAATACTTATTGTAAATGATTGTGTCATTATTAAAACTACTGGGGTTAAATTGTCCTCATCATTATTATCAAAATAATGAAAAACGAACCATACAAGACAAAACCAACAATGATACAAAAGGAACAGTGTTCTTCTTCAGCTGCTCTTTTTCTTTCATCTTGGCACATTCACGGATAAAATGTTCACTTCCGGTAGAAATGGAGGCAAAGTGATGATATACTAACACATTACACTGTACTTTCCTTTTAGTACATTTTCTCCCGCCTTTGCATGCAGGTCATTAGCCTTGCTGCTGTGTAGTTTCTTAATGTGAGAATCCTGGGGTCACCTCTTTATATCCATCGCTAGGTAGAACACAATCTCATCTTTTTAGAGTAGAGGCAATGGTAAACTTTGCTTTATCTTTTTTCTATGTATATGAGATCAGGCCTGCTTTTAGCTTTTTTTATTCTGATGAAAATCTTCTCTGTAATCTTGCCTTTGTAATCTTGTTTTTGTAATCCTTCCTCCTATAGTGTGGTACCACAGCCTCTTCTTTCTTTGCTGTGTTTATCCTGGCAAGATATAATTAACAATTTGGTCACCCTTTCTACTCTAATTTACCTACCCATGATGCTGCATAGAAGCGCATGTCTTATTTAAATACATGCAAGTATGGCATATATGGATACAATATTTGCTTACCACTTCTTTTTCATTACCCATCAGTTCTTTGTTCCTTTGCTAAACAGAACATATATCAAACATACTTTCAATACTTTTCATTGACATAATCATAAAAGGTTACTCCACCTTCTTACATCCAGGAGTCTTTTTTACCTTCTTCACTAGATATAGCCATACGTATACATATACTACGCTTTATCTACACCTACTACACTTAACTTAGGAGAAATGCTATCATTTTGAATCCACTGTATCCCTTACTATCTTTAACTTGTACTCATCTGGGTCCTCTTTCTTCAACTAATAATCAGTGAGGAGATCCACACACTTCTTCTGTCCACAGGTACCTACCTTTTTTCTCTTTATTCATCTCACTCTTTCATCCCCTAGTACTTACTTTTTCTTATGTGTGTCTTCCAATTGTATCACTATTCTCCACTAAGGCCATATACAATGTCCTCTTGTGCTTCAAAAATGACAATGGGCCTCATTGTAAGTGTGCCGGTCTGGAAAAAACGATGCCGGTAAGTTTATCGGCACTGTTATTTCCAGACCAGCACACTACAACTCTGCGGGCGGGTGTCCTCCTGCCCACAGAGTTTTCACAGGAGCACTGGCCCCTTTATCAATGGTGCCAGTGCTCCCGTGTCCCATTGCCATAGAGCCCCATGGGACTCTATGGGAATGGGGACTAATGAAATTACTGGCGAACGACTTCCCGGCCGCCGAACTTGGAATAGCCCGATGGCACCAGGAAGTCAGGTGTCGATACATTTTTTACAGGTCCGACAGCAAGCAATGTCTTTATCTACCACATAAATCAATATTTTTGACATAAACACATATTTATATAGAAATAATGTTCTGGTTACTTGCTCGCAAACGTTGATCCATAATGCTGGCAGTAGTTCTCTCATTGCATTTTTTCTCATAACCAGTTCTTCCTGAACTTGTCAGTTGCATGTTACTGTGTGTCCTTTTATATCTTTTCATCCTTCCCCTTTCATTTTAAAAATGCTCCAAATATGCTACAAAAATAATATGCACTTCATGTTCTCTTATGTTGTGTTTAGAAAAACATGGTGTTACTATTGCTTAAGTTGACTCTATGCATGCATTGCGAGAATATTGGCTACTATTGTGAGCGTAGAAGGGCAAAAATGTGTTCAGTATGTGTGTCCCACACCCCCCTTTGGGGCCATAACGTGACTAAATTATAACATGATATTCCCATGTTTTTCCAAACCTTGCGCATAATGCCCTCTCCACATCTCCACATTCTTCTCCTCTTCACTTCTGATAAATCAATCATCATTAGTTCTACTGATCCATAACATGCTCAGTACTGGTGCCAAATCCTCCTCATCTCTGCTTGCAATTTTGTAACTGCTAAATAAACTTTAATTAAACAATCCTAAACAAGCCTTTGTTTATCAAATTAATCTATCTGTGTTCTTCGCCAAGAGCCATCACTGTCCCTCAGTTGAATTCCCTCATTTTCACAGCTCTGCTTGCACTCATTGGTCCCTCTTTTCTTATTCATGAGTGTGTTTTATCTAAATTAAAACTCTATAGGTAAATTTAGCAATCTACTCTTTATTCTTGAGAGCCATGCTAATCAGGGTGTGTGCTGCATAAATATACTTTGGCCTAATGGCACACCCAATTATGTTTCATGGCCTTAAAATACTAATGTGACTTCTTGTATAATTACATAATGAATCCCTAAAATAATGCATGTTATCCCCGGGTCACGTACGCAAAGCCCCCCATTATATATTTTAATATGTTACAAAAAACATAATAATGGTATAAAAAGATCATGCTCCCTTATCCTATAGGGATCTACTTTGTAATACCGAATCCAAAAAGGTTGAATTACAAATATGAAAAGCCCACTGGTTTGCATTTTGTAACTTCTGGGGTTTTGGTTGTTTGTCCCCGCTATACATGTATGCAGGGGACACCCCCCGCAAGCCCTGCAGCCCATAATACTGAACTAGGTGAGCGGGGGACACCTCTGTAACCCCTGCTCCCCTTGTTTGATATTATGGGCTTCAGTATTTTTTTTACCTTGCACACCAAATGAGAATTCTGATTTTTGAAAACTATTTTTGGGGTAATCCCATTTTATAGGGTATGTAACTTCAGTTTTGGGCAGGTGAGAGTGTTCTCTCTCATTAATTTTACGTTGCCCCATTCTAAATATGCATTTTATGGCGCTACTGCAAAAAGTGCCGCCTATAATCTTGTTAATTCCTGCTTATACTCAGGTAAGTGTTTGTCGTGCCTGATCTAGTGTCACTTACTAATAAATGAACTGTCTCTGTTGTATAATTTTGTTTATAATTGCACTTTTGTTCTCGGCACATGCCTGACACCATGTGTGATCTTGGGCATATTATTTCAATGATTGCGTGTGTTATGCAGTGGGCGCTATGTTGTCCTCCTTCTTTCTGTCCTTAGTTACTCTTTTGACCAGTTTCCTCACTGTCTGGTTATTGGAAGCACTTTCCTGTGCCTTCATTGCAATCGCTATTTCACTCTTGCTCGCCCATGCCTTTTTCTTTCTCACTACCATTTCTCTCCCTCGCCTTCCTCGATCAGTTTCCTATTTCCCTCTTCTGACATACCTCCTTGCCTTCTTATTGTTACAAATTCTATGAAAATAAACTGTGCGCATCTGCTCTTCCTTTTGATAATGCACTGACAGATATAAGAGCCCTTCCAGTTGTTTCAATCATTTCTATGGTACTTAACACAAGTGTATGAGACATCCCCCTGTGCTCATTCATTGCATATTGAAAAACCATTGGGAAAGGCACCTTACCTTTTTCAAATGACTTATTCAACAATGCACCTAAACTTATAAATAAAAAGAAATCCATTACTCAACATGCCTTTTTTCCGTATCTGTGTGACTGAAAGACCAAAGAAATATCGAGGCTTAGTGCAACAAAATGAAATACGCCAATCACAGGTTGAAAGATACAAGTATCTTTATTACTGTACAGTATTAAAAGCAAAACAGATAGCTATCTGGCTCCCAGCACCTCGCAGTGTGTACCAGCAGGCACAGTGAGGGGTGAGAGTGCAGGACATCTTAACACGGATGCTTTTATACTCTTTGCAAAACATTGTCCAGCCGCTCTCCAAACTAATAATTTACATGCTAGGGTTCGTGCCCAGTTCATATGAAAAATATTACAATATTATACAACGGATTTAACAAGTTTGCATGTCCATGAAGTTAAAATGGTGACATTGGTTCTCTGATCCACAGTAAGCCTTGTTTCAAGAATCACTACAATGCAGTTCAGCAAAAACACACAATCTGAGTTTGTTCTACGTTGTCTCGTTGTTTATATGAGGATGAGGCTCATAAGCACAGACAACAGTTGGATTGCAGTTCATTTGAGTCGCAGGGTTTCTTTGAATTAAAAAAAACAGTCTGCTCTCCGGTCAGCCTAAATTTTGAGACAACTCACAAGGTCGTTCGGCTCGGCTGCAGTTCAAAATGCAATCCACCATTTTAGGACACAAGCAAAAGTTAAAATCAAAATGGCGATGATTCTTAAAATGGCGGCGATGTTGGTCAAAATGTAAACATTTCAGATGCGTTTCTCCATGCAACGGGACTGGGCTTAGGCCAATATTCATAACAAGGCAGTATTATACGAATACAGTTTAACAAACACTCCTTTTGGCCTAAGCCAAGAGCTTTACCCAAACATTCACTTTACTCAAAACCCCACGTCTCAATGTCCGTACATACTGAATCACATTCTTCAGAAATATCGATCACCATAAGTTCCTTGATAGTAATATCCTTCATTACAAAAGCGTTAGCAGTTTTCTTGGGTGCATGTACCTTTGGTCCTAATGTACCTACAATTTGTGCACAACATCCTCCTAACATCGAACATATGGCAGGAAGACATTGTACAGAACATCAACAACAAAACAATAGAACACTAAGAGCTATCATTAGGACTGTAAAGAGCTTCCAGCCCCATGAACGTAGTAAGTCCCAGAACCAAGCACTAAGATTCCAGTTTCCTTCAGGGACATGTACTTCCATACTCAAGGTACACACATTTTGTATTGCCTTGAATATGGTAGGGAAGGAGTCAGGTACAAAAACACAGTATGCAGATCCCACCAATTTACATACCCCACCACTCTCAGCTAGGATAACGTCTAACACCATCCTATTTTGGAGGGCCACTAATCTAATGGCCTTTTGCTCTAGCGTCATGTTGTACAGAATATCGGTGTTTCTATTGATGGTTCTCTCCAGTACCCTTGCTAGTCTCCTGATATCCTCAGAGTTCATTATCTGTCCTCAAAATGGCACAAAGGATTTTGCTACATCACCCATGACTTGTGAAGGAGTATCACCATACTCATCCCGCCTTAGACGAGCTCTACAGACTTCAGAAGTGGTAGCCACATATACCCCTGGTAACAAGATACCCAAGTAGCAAGTACCCTGCCAATCTCTAGGTAACCAAGGATAAGCTTCATTGCCACAAACAAAGTAAACAGAGTCTCCTACATACAAAGGTCTGTCCTCACTGATTAAATTTGCAATGTTGGTACAACCCTCGTATGTACCCATTGGCTGAGAGCCATCCCTTTGTATACAGAAGGAAACAGAGTTGGGGTTATGATTAATAGTATAGGAAGGAGGCATGGCCTCCCAGTTGCCTACGAGAGCCATCTTCAAAGAAATTAGTGATTGAAAAGGTCTAGAGTGTCTATCAGAAATCCTAATAGAAGCAACATTAAGTTTGCTCCTATTTGCAAAGAGGGAACATCCCAAAGGTATTCAGGCTCGTTTTTCAAACTCGTTCAGATTAGTCCCATCGAAGTTCCCAGAAATACTATTGTTCCAACGGTCAAAGAATAGTGCCCTGAGCGAGGCGTAGCATGCAGTAATTAAAGGAAGTGGCTGAATATACCAGCCCAATCCCTTTTCCCCTTGTTGTGGCAAATGTGAACCCACCCAGCAATTTGTTCTGTTCACAATTGCATGGGTCGCATTCATGATCAATAGGAGAGTGTGATTGTGATAACCCTGTCTGCGTTGGGAGTCTCAAGGAGAAAGAGTGTGCAGATGCACAAAATGTGAAGACACGGTGGAGATTATTTCAGTGGGTAACAAAGTCTCAAGTGGACGTACCCCTTCCATATACCAGAACACAAGCACAAATATAATTACTAAACATACTAGTACTGTGATTACAAAACAGTGGGTCCTCAGGGACCATGATCTATGATGAACAGATTCTTTGTCAGCCCAAGACCAATAGCTTGTTCCGTACGAGTAGATACAGGAAAGGACATTGTTTCTCAGAGTCCGTTTAGAAGCCTCTCCGTTAGGCTCTTTTAGTTCATACGTCGGTGGCTCCTGACCACGTGGCCTATCTTGCTTGAAGGTAACTTTGCTGGTCCCTGCCTCTTATTTATGTTTCAGCAAAAAGAGTGACAAGGGACTGGCTCAACGATTCCTTGTGGGCACAGCTGATGCTGTGCTGTAAGTCTGGCACCTTGGACACAGATTGTACCTCAAGACTCCAGGTACGATGTGATCTGCAAACAGAGTGTCGTCGCTTCCTAAAGGAAGTGGTGAAGCAGAAGCAAGATTGCTCAATGTTGCAGAAAGAGACGAAGAAAAATTTGAAGGCAGAGCAGCAGTCTCCCCAGGCCCCATGGGCTCAGGAAGGATTTCCGGGAAACTCTTGGTGTCGGTTAGAACAGACTTGTGATGCGTATCAGAGTGAACAGTCTCCTTCTCTTCCCCTTTGTCGTGGGGCAGAGGAAAAGGTATCTTCTTGATGTGCATTGCGTGGATCCACTGTCATTTTCCATCTACTCGTACAGCGGTCTCTGTGGCAAGGAGGACTTGATACGGTCCTCTCCAGCGAGGTGCGAGACAAGAGGCTCTTTCAAACGATTTGATGAGCACCCAAGTGCCAGGTCGGAGTTGATGACCTGGACCCTCGTACTTTACTGGGAGGAGAGGGCTTCTCACACCGGTTGATAAATCAAATACAAGTTTTGAGTTAACTGGTCACAGTACTCAGAAAGGAGCAAATGCTCCACATCTTTTAATTGCTTGGGTTTAGGTACATTCCAAATATTGGCTGGTTTCCTCATGATTATCTCATAGGGAGAGAGCCCAGTTTTCATTTGTGCTGTCATCCGCATTGACAATATAGCTATCGGTAAGGCATCTGGCCATTTCAAATTGCTACTGGCACAAATTTTAGCCAATTCATTCTCAATATACCGTTGTGGCGTTCTACAAGTCTGGCACTCTGAGCGTGTCTGGCCGAATGGAACTGTTTATCGATCTGTAATCCCACGCATACTAGCAGGATAACAGCAGCGATAAAATGTTGACCATTGTCCGACCAAATGACCCTCAGAAAACCAAACCTAAGAAAATATTCCTTCAGCATGGTTTTCGCCGTCATCATTGGGGTGGCTTTTTTTAAAGGGAAAGCTTCGAACCATTCGCTAAAAGCACAAATGACTACCAAAACATAGTTGTAATTCTGAAAATGCTCAATTTCAATGAAATCAAAGTGTATAACCTCAAAAGGCACAGAGGGGGGCCCTAAACTACCCATCGGTGTTGATATACCCTTCCCTGCATTATGCTGTAAGCATACCATGCAATTTTGGACCAAACGCTTAGCTGTTTTTGAGATATTTACATTCATCCAGACAGGTTCTAACAGTTTATACATTTTTCTAGCACATATATGAGTTGATCCATGAGCCATCATAACCAGAGCGGTGGCATAAGCATCGGGTAGCATCCATTTGTGTTTTGCATTATCTACCCAACACCCTTCATAGTCTGAACTTGCTGAACCCTCAGCCCACTGTTTAAGTTTGTCTTGAGTGGCATCAACCTGAATGTCTTTTAAACAACCAATTCCTTCATCTATTATACAAGTGTTAGTGGCTTTTCTTGTTATATACATTTCAGAATACAAATCAGTGGCAGGTTGTTTGGCTATTCTGTCAGCAAAAGTGTTTCCTCTCCCCACATCATCTGTTACTTTCTGGTGTGCTGCACATTTCATTATCGCTAACTGAGTGGGAAGCGCAAATGCTGAAAGTAGCCGAACTATCAACGTGCCATGTTGTATTTTAGTTCCATGCGAGGTCAAGAAACCTCTCTCTGCCCATGATGGACTGAAGATGTGAACCACTGCAAAGGCATACTGACTGTCTGTATTATGGGCTTCAGTATTTTTTTTACCTTGCACACCAAATGAGAATTCTGATTTTTGAAAACTATTTTTGGGGTAATCCCATTTTATAGGGTATGTAACTTCAGTTTTGGGCAGGTGAGAGTGTTCTCTCTCATTAATTTTACGTTGCCCCATTCTAAATATGCATTTTATGGCGCTACTGCAAAAAGTGCCGCCTATAATCTTGTTAATTCCTGCTTATACTCAGGTAAGTGTTTGTCGTGCCTGATCTAGTGTCACTTACTAATAAATGAACTGTCTCTGTTGTATAATTTCGTTTATAATTGCACTTTTGTTCTCGGCACATGCCTGACACCATGTGTGATCTTGGGCATATTATTTCAATGATTGCGTGTGTTATGCAGTGGGCGCTATGTTGTCCTCCTTCTTTCTGTCCTTAGTTACTCTTTTGACCAGTTTCCTCACTGTCTGGTTATTGGAAGCACTTTCCTGTGCCTTCATTGCAATCGCTATTTCACTCTTGCTCGCCCATGCCTTTTTCTTTCTCACTACCATTTCTCTCCCTCGCCTTCCTCGATCAGTTTCCTATTTCCCTCTTCTGACATACCTCCTTGCCTTCTTATTGTTGCAAATTCTATGAAAATAAACTGTGCGCATCTGCTCTTCCTTTTGATAATGCACTGACAGATATAAGAGCCCTTCCAGTTGTTTCAATCATTTCTATGGTACTTAACACAAGTGTATGAGACATCCCCCTGTGCTCATTCATTGCATATTGAAAAACCATTGGGCAAGGCACCTTACCTTTTTCAAATGACTTATTCAACAATGCACCTAAACTTATAAATAAAAAGAAATCCATTACTCAACATGCCTTTTTTCCGTATCTGTGTGACTGAAAGACCAAAGAAATATCGAGGCTTAGTGCAACAAAATGAAATACGCCAATCACAGGTTGAAAGATACAAGTATCTTTATTACTGTACAGTATTAAAAGCAAAACAGATAGCTATCTGGCTTCCAGCACCTCGCAGTGTGTACCAGCAGGCACAGTGAGGGGTGAGAGTGCAGGACATCTTAACACGGATGCTTTTATACTCTTTGCAAAACATTGTCCAGCCGCTCTCCAAACTAATAATTTACATGCTAGGGTTCGTGCCCAGTTCATATGAAAAATATTACAATATTATACAACGAATTTAACAAGTTTACATGTCCATGAAGTTAAAATGGTGACATTGGTTCTCTGATCCACAGTAAGCCTTGTTTCAAGAATCACTACAATGCAGTTCAGCAAAAACACACAATCTGAGTTTGTTCTACGTTGTCTCGTTGTTTATATGAGGATGAGGCTCATAAGCACAGACAACAGTTGGATTGCAGTTCATTTGAGTCGCAGGGTTTCTTTGAATAAAAAAAAACAGTCTGCTCTCCGGTCAGCCTAAATTTTGAGACAACTCACAAGGTCGTTCGGCTCGGCTGCAGTTCAAAATGCAATCCACCATTTTAGGACACAAGCAAAAGTTAAAATCAAAATGGTGATGATTCTTAAAATGGCGGCGATGTTGGTCAAAATGTAAACATTTCAGATGCGTTTCTCCATGCAACGGGACTGGGCTTAGGCCAATATTCATAACAAGGCAGTATTATACGAATACAGTTTAACAAACACTCCTTTTGGCCTAAGCCAAGAGCTTTACCCAAACATTCACTTTACTCAAAACCCCACGTCTCAATGTCCGTACATACTGAATCACATTCTTCAGAAATATCGATCACCATAAGTTCCTTGATAGTAATATCCTTCATTACAAAAGCGTTAGCAGTTTTCTTGGGTGCATGTACCTTTGGTCCTAATGTACCTACAATTTGTGCACAACATCCTCCTAACATCGAACATATGGCAGGAAGACATTGTACAGAACATCAACAACAAAACAATAGAACACTAAGAGCTATCATTAGGACTGTAAAGAGCTTCCAGCCCCATGAACGTAGTAAGTCCCAGAACCAAGCACTAAGATTCCAGTTTCCTTCAGGGACATGTACTTCCATACTCAAGGTACACACATTTTGTATTGCCTAGAATATGGTAGGGGAGGAGTCAGGTACAAAAACACAGTATGCAGATCCCACCAATTTACATACCCCACCACTCTCAGCTAGGATAACGTCTAACACCATCCTATTTTGGAGGGCCACTAATCTAATGTCCTTTTGCTCTAGCGTCATGTTGTACAGAATATCGGTGTTTCTATTGATGGTTCTCTCCAGTACCCTTGCTAGTCTCCTGATATCCTCAGAGTTCATTATCTGTCATCTCGGCAAAGCGCATGCAACAGGATCAAGCGAGGTCTATTCTTCCCTCCATGTTCCTGCATCAACACAGCCAAAGTACATCCATCACATTCATGCACATACAAAATGAGGGCATTGTCGTAATTTGGTGTGCCCAAAACTTGTGCTGAACACAACGCAGTCTTGAGCAGCTCAAAAGCTTTCTGGCAATCGATGATCCACACTAGAGGCAAAGAAATGCCCTGCTTTGTCAATGCCAACATTGTCTTTATCATTAATGAGAAATTAGGCATCCACTGTCTACAGTATGAAGCCATGCCTATCAAGGCTCTAACCTCTTTCTGTGTATTTGGGACAGAAATGCTAGAGATGCTTTGTATCCGTTCAGGTGTAAGTCTTCTCCTCTCCTTTGACAGGATATAGCCTAAATAGGTGACCTCCTGCCGACAATATTGAAACTTTTTCAATTAAGCCTCATGCCCATGTTCTGCTAGATGAATAAGCAACAACACATTGCCCTCCTTGCAAGTAAGTTCTGAATCTGCTGCTAAAAGAAGATCGTCAACATACTTCAACAACGTACAGATAGAAGGCAAATAAGTGTGTCGAGCTGTTCCTTCAAAGCTCTACTATAGATGCTTGGACTCTCAGTATACCCTTGTGGCACATGAGTAAATGTAAACGAGCGTCCCCCTAGGTGTCACTCACCATACAGTGAAAGCCTGGGATCGGCGACCACGCCTGTATGGTTCATGATTTGATTGAAGAGCTCGGGTTGGTACCTCCACCCGAGCCTCCTCTCTGTGGGGGATTACGTTATTTTTAATGATATGGCCCTCTACTGGGTAACAGTACAAGGGACCCGATCACTCAAAAGAGCGGGGAGAACACACCGCCACGGTACCAGCTGCAAAGAAAGAAGAGATCATGAGCAACTGGTGACAGGTAAGTGGACATAAACTACAGTCTCTCTCTGGTGTATACCTGATAAGCCTTCCCCCTGGTTAGCGGCTAGAAACACATAGGGGACCTCCTACCTAAAATACAAAACAGTATTGTAACATTGAATGATAACCCTGAATGGAATACCCGAAAAATGTCTTAGGTCTTACCATTGGATGTACTGGCTAAACTTCAAGGGAGACAACGGAAGGTATAAAATAAAAAAAGGAATTTTTCGTTAGTAGGGAAACTACTCCCGGGTGGCACGAGGAGCGCTCTAGTTCTGGGTTGGTGCACGTTAAGCATAGCATCTCTAGTGCATGTAGTAGCAACAAACAGAATGAATACCAGTACAAGTTGACAATGAGCAGGTAGGATAGGAAGTCCAGTTACAGGAAATAAATGAGTCACTATACTAGGTGTATGGAGTTTTCACCACCAAGAGGAGTCAGTTTGGAAAAGAACAAAGAACGCTCACATTTCCAGAAGACCCTAGGACCTGTAGATGGGTGGCTTGCTGCTTGAGGTGAGCGAAGTCACAGCAATCGCTGAGTGAAAAAAGCAGCAGCTAATATCCAAAGGTCAGATACACGGCCGAGGCGCCAGTATCAGAATCGCAGGGTTGTGCAGTCCGTGGGAATAGCCAAGGGTCTGGTACATGAGCTGGGCGCCAGGAGCAGAATCGTAAGGTTAAGCAGTCTGTGGGAAATGCCAAGGGTCTGGTACATGAGCTGGGGCGCCAGGAGCCGAATTGTAATGCAAAGAAGTCTGTAGATGAAAAGCAGAAGTCAGACAACACTGAAAGTAATGAAGACGTGACTTCGGGGAGTAACTTCAAATAGAAGCAGTGAGGCGTGTATCACAGCTGCTTATGTAGGTGGAGTGCAACGATCAAAGAAGACGTCTGGGTGAAAGCATAGGTCATGTGACACACGCATAGAGCAGCTTGGGTAATGTAGTCCAAATACTGGTACCCGCTACCTAACACCGCCGGAGACACCCTCTGGCCAAAAATGGTACAACAAAATGTCACACACCATGCGGAATGACCACAGCTCTGCATGCTGTCCTGGGATGCCAACGAGAGTGCCTGTCCAGAAGCATGGGGGAGCCGAACAGCCGCTTGTGCTTAGGGTGAAGTGAGACACTAGGGTGAACGCGAACAAATATCTACTTTTAACATGTACAGGAATACTAAAGAAAGCATTCTTTAAATCCACAACACTAAAATAAGTTGCTGAAGCTGGAATCATTGTTAATATACTGGTCACATCAGGCACAATCGGAAATTGTGGAGCAACAATCTTATTGATAGCACGTAAATCAATAATAAAACGGAAGGGGATCGCATTGTCCCCTTTCTTATACACCTGTAAAATCTGACTATTACACAAACTTCCTGCAATTTCCTCAATCTCTCCTTGATGTACAAAATCAAAAACTATGCTCTTTAAAGCTTGTTCACCGTCAACTGAAATCTTATACTGTGGAATATGTGGCAGTTTAACACCTGGTTTCAACACAATTTTAACAGGTTCAATTTGCAAAATGCCAGCGTCATTATCATCAACCGCCCATAAACATGCCGGAACCTTATCTAATTCAGTCGGTAAAGGCCTAGTCAAGAATTGTGAAACAGAAGTTTTATTGAGGTGAAATCATTAAATGCACTCCATCTGGAGAACAGTGAATTACAGCATTCAATTCTTTCAATAGATACAACCCCAACACATATTTGCCACAATTCGTCATCAAAAGAAATGGACATGAATCAGTGAATGGTCCCAATGAAATTGGTACCGGCTGAGAGACCGGACTAAACACTGGCGTACCAGAGAACCCTACTGAAATGTTATTCTGCCATGACAGTGGAATATCTGGAACCCATGAATGATCAACTGAACACTTCTGTGCTCCTGTATCTATCAAAAATAGATGCTTCCTATTCCCCACCTTCATTTCAACATAGGGCCCTTTCTGATTGACGGGAATAGGTATTGGTTCCAGACTCTGCTTCGGGATGTCCTGATGGAACAGTACATCATCAAATGCAAGATCCTCAGAAAAATAGACAGTCAAAGGATTGTCAAAAATGTTCCAATTATTTACACTATGCTGCTGACTATCCTGTGAAAATGACTGTTGATTTTGCACGAACTGACTTCTACCAGGACCCCCTATCCCAGGACGGCCTCTGGATCGTCTACCCATGGTACCTACCATATGTGTTATTCGATCGCCGCTGAAGGATCGGGCATTGTGCTCTCCAATGACCTTCTTTTCTGCAGTAGGCACATTGGTTCATGTGTACAGGACCCATCTCTACATTACTCTGTGGGCCAAACTGACCTCTAAACTGTGTACTCCCACCTCTGGTTACACTTACTATTTGTTGCAACAATACTTTGGTTTTCAAGTCTCCCTTTTTCTTTTCTATCATCTCTTTTTCAGTATTAACCCTATTCTCATAATACTGAGCCATGTGCAATACTTCGGACTGCGATTTACTTTCAGAAGTCATAATTTGTGATTGGATATCAGGCAACAATCCACGCACACATTTGTCCACAAACAATTTTTTTCCCTGACTCAGTACTTAAGTCCCAACCACTGAAATCTGAAAACACTAGTTCGAACCGATTAAAAAATTCAGTAGCTCTCTCAGATTTCCCCTGGATGCAAGCTGTAAGCTTGCCCCAAAGTATTCTTCTCTCTGGAACCAAAGTCTTCAATTTTGTTACTATTCTGTCTAGCAGTGTCAATATCACCTGGGGCGGTTTCTCACCAGCTTTCCTTTCTTCATCTATCTGTATCAAGTTAACCATGTGTCACCCAGCCCTGCCAGATCATCTATAGTTCTAATCTGTTTCCATAAATCAGCAGGTAGGATCACAGTGAACAACAAGTCTATATCACCCAGCGTGAAAACTGATGAATGCAAGTCAGATTCAATTTCTTTATAAAATCCTGTTGGATTTTTCCTGATATTTGGAAATGTCTGTCTAATGGTATTCACTTCCTGTCTTGAAAATGAGACATGAACAAACTGTGAGACATAATGAGACAATTGGCAGTGGAGACACAACCGCTGGCGGTAAAGACAGAGTTAATGGAACAGCAACTGGAGGTAAGGGCAGAGATGCCGAAGGGGGAACAACAACAGGACGAGGAGCAACAACCGGAGGAGGAGGAACAGTGGGAGGAACAGGAACAACAACGTGTCAGGGATGGCACTCTATTAAGAGTGGCACAGGACACCCAGAAAGGGTTTGGGTGGTTGTGCCAAATAAAGTGGACAGATAAGAACACACACAGCGGAAAGGAAAGAGAACGAAGAGTAGGCAAGAGTAGCAAGGGAAAAGATACAGAATGAATACCCTCTTGGGGTGTATGCAGATATAGGAAAAGAGTATTCCACGAACCTTGGAAATACTCTAGCCTTCTGCACAGTTTGCTATAACAGAGGCCCACGCTGTTTGCTCATGACTTGGAACAGCAGCTATGGGTGTCTGTAATGTAGAAACGAGACAAGGGAAGGGGCAGAGGTTGACTGATGGGAACCAACAGTCAAGCTCTGTACAAAAGGGTCTACAAACAGTACAAGAGAAGATACTACAGACAAATCCAGGAAAGGAGGTGATAGCAAACTAGCAGAAGGAAATGAAGGGAAAGTCGTGTAACAGGATAGGATAGCAGAGGACAGTAGGGAACAAGGTTGAGAGCTCAGAGGAGCAGGAAAGCAATGAGTAAGCCCACAGGAGTAGGACTGTAAGGTAGAAAGCCCAGAGGAAAAGGGCTTAGGGCAGCAGAGTAAAGCAGACTGCATGGCAAGGATCCCATAAGGGCCGGGCAGTAAGGAGTGAACCCTGAGGGACAGGGCCGCTGAACGTAGAAGGTAGCAGAGGACTGTAGAGGGCTGCTAGGCCGAGAACCCAGCGGAAAAGGTAGGTAGTAGGCAGCGGAGCGTGATAAGCTGCAAAGTAGGAAGGCCCAGAGGACAAGGGCTGTAGGTAGCCAGAGTGAGGTAGGCTGCAGAGCAGGGAGCCCAGAGGACAAGGGCTAAGGCAGCCGGAGTGAGGCAGGCTGCAGAGCAGGGAGCCCAGAAGACAAGGGCTGAAGGCAGCCGGCGTGAGGCAGGCTGCAGAGTAGGGAGCCCAGAGGACAAGGGCTGAGGCTGGAAAGCAGCAGAGCGTGATCAGCTGCAATGTAGAGAGCCCGCAGGGCAAGGGTGGAGGCTGGAAGGCAGCAGAGCGTGATCGGCTGCAATGTGGAGAGCCCGGCAGGGCAAGGGCGGAGGCTTGAAGGCAGCAGAGCGTGATCGGCTGCAATGTGGAGAGCCCGGCAGGGCAAGGGCGGAGGCTGGAAGGCAGCAGAGCGTGATCGGCTGCAATGTGGAGAGCCCGGCAGGGCAAGGGCGGAGGCTGGAAGGCAGCAGAGCGTGATCGGCTGCAATGTGGAGAGCCCGGCAGGGCAAGGGCAGAGGCTGGAAGGCAGCAGAGCGTGATCGGCTGCAATGTGGAGAGCCCGGCAGGGCAAGGGCGGAGGCTAGAAGGCAGCAGAGCGTGATCGGCTGCAATGTGGAGAGCCCGGCAGGGCAGTGTGGCAGGGAGCCTGGAAGGCTATGGCTGGAGGCAGCAGGGTGGAGCAAGCAACAAGGCAGGGTCCAAGCAGGAGTGAAGGTAAACAGCATACAAGATCCGTAGGAAGACGAGAAAGGTGGAGGAAGGACTCTCAGATGCAAGAGGCTGAGCCACTGCAGGCAGCAGCCTTTTATACTGCCTAGCCCAGCACAGAGGCAGGCTAATTGGTTGCACCTGGCTAAGCACACCTGCAGGCAATCGGCCACCTCCCTTTCTGTTCCTGGGCTGGTGGAAGCAGAGCAAATCCCTAGGGCTTCTGGGGGGTGTAGTTCCTCTGATGACCAATAGGAACAGCCAGGAATCGATGCTTGTAGCCAAGTGCATTATGGTATGCGTAGTTTGTTGGCAAAAATAATAAGGCACCAAAGTCTCGCAAATGGGAAATAAAGTTCCCAAAGTAAATATAGATGGATCCAAGAGTCTGTTGTAAATAAATGATAAACAAATAGTCCATATTGAGCGTAAATGGATGCGCCCATGGCGCAGGCATGACACAACGGGAGGAGGTGCAACAGCGGGAAGAGGTAAAACAACAGGGAGAGTCACATAAGGAGGCAGTGCAGTGGCAACAGTCCTACTCTCATTTAATAAAAGCTTATCGATCAGTTAATCTGCCACAACTTAATGGAGGGGAAGAGAGATCGACACTCTCCCCTGAACCACGGAAGCCGAATGAATTTCGACCCTCCCACCGTGGTTGGCACAGGTGCCTGATTGATAAATAGGTCGCCACATGGCAGCCAATGGGGGGGAAGAAGGGATAGGGAGAGGTTGTGGGGGAACACCGGATAGAGGGTAAGGAACTCCTAAATTGGATGGTAATGGGGAAGCACAGGGAAAAAACCTTAACCTATTCAACATATAACCACAAATAATTCCTTCCTACCAAATACACCTTGTATCCTGCAAGTACTTCAATGACATGCGTACTCCATGAATTCCTGATCCTGTCTATGATGAAGCAGCACACTTTAATACGTGTACTATACTCTCATTACTCACAGAGGACACATATAGCAAGCAATGTGATGAAAACAAACAGAAGGGAATATTCCTAGCATGAATAGACAATTACAAATGGCCCTTCAGGCAGCATAAGCAACATACAAAACATAAATTGTGCCCCAACTAGTTAGTCACACTAGTGGAGATTCACTTCCTGCCCATGAGTCAGTTAGAACCCCTGAGTCCTTTTGGCCATGCATTATGCATGGGTTTCCCTGCACATAGTCAAATACATTTGCTCAGAAAAGCTTATACATGAAAGACTGTAACCATATTTCAACATGTGCACATCAGCTCGGACACACCAAGCCCTTTAACGTTTGCCCAATTACTTATCTTGAGTCTGGGAGCCCCTCAGGACTTCCCAGACGCTTAATGACTTGCAGTAACACCACCCGTGACACCAATCCCTTCAAAGATAATCACGAAACTTCTCCAGTACTTATCTCAGGTCTGGGAGCCCCTTGGGATCTCCCAGATGAAGAACGAAATGTCGTGAATCTGCCTTCCAGCTCTGCAGTCCTTTCTACTCCTCCCAATACTTGCTACCGTTGAGAATTCTTCCACCCGTGTCTCGTGTAGCTCTTCTCAGCGCGCGGCATGCCTGCTTCCAAACGCACACCGAACAAAATAAGCCACACCTGCCACACGCTGTTGCCTGCTAATAAACTGTGCTTAATCCAAGACAGCTGGCAACGCGCGCGCTTGCAGAACTACCAGGCGCACTGAGGATGCTGGGAACTCTAGTTTTCAGGTCCTCTCCAACGCTCCTTATATTAATAGGCACATTTTAGCACTCCACGTCTCTGCCAGCCCTTATTCCTGACATTACCTCCTCTCCCAGGGCTCACCCAGGACCCGGTTTACCCGGGTGTCGTAAGTGAAATTGTTTAACTGACCTGGGAGCATGGACATCTCTTGCTGGTTCCCAAGAACAATCCTCAGGCCCATAACCTTTCCATTGAATCAAATACCATAATTGCTGCTGTCTTCTTTTGGCATCCAAAATGCGTTTTACTTCATATTCCGTTTGTCCATCCTTCATCATTGCGGGAGGACTCTTAGTAGTCATCCCTGGAGCTGCGGGTTTAAGCAAAGACACATAGAACACCGGGTGTATAGGTAAGGTCTTAGGCAAATACAGTTTCATAGCTGTAGAAGACACACACGCAATGATTTTATAGGGTCCAATAAACCTAGGCATAAATTTACGAGACCCCACTAAAGATAGATTTCTGGTTGATAACCAAACCCTGTCCCCTGTCTTATAGGGAGGACTCTCCTGTTGGTGCTTGTCAGCTGGCTTCTTACATGCTTCCTTGGCCTGTTCCAAATTTGTGCTCGCTTTCTGTCTGATCTTAAGAAGCAACTGTTTTTGCTCCTGTAACATTGGCATATTCTCCATTTCTGGTAAATGTTCTGGTAACATGTTCTGTTCATCCCCATATATACATTCATTGGGAGCCATACCCAAAGAAGTGTGTAAGGTGTTGTTATACGTAAATTCAGCCAACCATAGTGCCTGCACCCAAGAATCTCGGCCACCACCAAAATACCCTCTCAGATGTTTGATTTACTAGTTCCGTCTCACCATCCGTTTGAGGATGATAACTGGTAGATAGAGCACAGTTGATTCCCAACATGTGACAGAAAGAACGTCAAACTTTGAAGTAAACTGCGGGCCTCGGTCTGATACGATGCTCTTTGGCAACCCATGCAGTCTAACCACATGTTGAAGAAACAACTCTTCTAACTTGCCTGCTCCAGGTATTCCTTCACAAGGAATACAATGGGCTTATTTGGACAAAAAATCCACCACTACCCAGATTGTGTCAAACTGCTTGTCAGGCGGCAGATCTGTGATGAAATCCATCAATATGTGAGTCCATGCTTTCTCAGGAGTTGGCAATGGTTGCAGTAACACCACCCGCAACACCAATCCCTTCACTGATAATCACGGAACTTCCCCAGTACTTATCTGAGGTCTGGGAGCCCCTCGGGACTTCCGAGATGAAGAACGAAATGCTGTGAATCCGCCTTCCAGCTCTGCAGTCCTTTCTGCTCCTCCCGATACTTGCTACCATTGAGAATTGGGGCTAGGGTCATCTATTCTATAGACTCCTTTCTGGAGGAGGTTTACGCTTCCACAAGCAGTGCTTGTTCCTACCCAACACCCAGACGCAATGCACAGCTTCAAAGTGGTGCCATGATGACCCAGTAGCAGGACACAGGGGAGTGAAGAACACCCTGATTCTTGTACGACATCGGTTCTGGTGGCCTGGTATGACCAAGGAAGTGTCTAAATATGTGCACTCCTGTAACGGGTGCTGTTGTTCAAAGTACAGCACTCAGAAATCCATTGGTTACCTGCAACAGGAAGAGGTACCCAAAAGGCCCTGGAGTGTTATATCGACCGACTTCAACGTGGAACTGCCGCCTTCAGAGGGATCTTCCTGCATTATGGTGACGGTAGATTGCTTCACGAAGATGGCCCATTTCTCACCGCTGGCTGGATTGCCTACTGCAGCTGAAATGGCGTCAGTCTTTGCCAGGGACATCTTTCGATTACATGGTACTCCGGAAAAGATAATCTCCGACAGGGGCACCCACTGTACATCCCACTTTTGGAAAGAACTGTGCAAAAGGTTAGGAATAGAGAGGGCCATGTCATCTGGTTTCCACCTGCAGACCAATGGACAGATGGAGAGGACCAATGCCTCTCTTGAACAATATCTCTGATGCTTCATCAATAGCCAGCAAGACAATTGGGTGAGCCTGTTGCCCACTGCTGAGTTTGCTTATAATAATTCTACTCACAGTGCTACTGGGCTCAGTCCTTTTTTCTGTTCTTATGGTTACCATCCCAGCCTTATTCCTCCTTTTTTCTCTACTCCCTCTCCTATCCCTTCTGTTGACCAGCTGCTTTCTAACATTTCAGAGGCGCATGAAACTGCAGTTGAGAGTTTGCGAGCTAGTAGCCTTCGCTACCGCATCGAATGCAATCGTAAGCGCCTACCTTCCCCTAATTGGCTGCAGGGTACAAAGGTGTGGCTAGCTACCAAATATCTACCCCATTGGTTGCGCCCATCCAAGCTCTCCCCGGGATACCTGGGGCCTTTTGTCATTACCCACAGGATCAATCCTGTTGCCTTCCGCCTTCAGTTGCCGAACCACATGCGTCGGCTACACCATGTGTTTCATTCATCACTTTTGAAGGAGTACAGAGTGGACCCGTTTTGTTGCCCTTTACACCGCACGTCGGTTCCTTCCGTGGTTCCTCCGGCGGAGTATGAGGTGGCCTCCATCCATGATTCCCATTATAGAAGGGGTTGGTCGGAGTACCTGGTCCACTGGAAGGGGTATCCTCACTCCGAGGATTCATGGGAGCCGGTTTCTTATGTGCATGCTCCTGCTTTAGTGAAGAGATTCCATCACTTGTTCCCTGGTAAGCCGGGGGGGGTGTCCCTTGGAGGGGCCATACTGTTACGCCGCCAGCCCGCAGGTTCCACTGGCGTCTTTGGAACGCCAGTGGCATTAGACTGTTCCATTTCGGCTTTCCTTCCTTCCTGGTTTACAGTCTAGTCTTTTTCTGTTGTGTTCTGCTTCCCTATATAGCCCCGCCTTCATTTCCGGATCGGCGCGTTGCAACTATTGCCTTTCGCTCTGTTGCTGTGCTCCGATCCGCTCGCTTCTCTGCCTTGCTGCCTGCATGTTTTCCACTCCGGTGCTCTGTCTCCCTTTCTCTCCTCCTTTCCCTGAGTATTCCGCTACTCGCCTTTCCTTCTCAGCTCGCTCCCGTTTTTCTTACCTTTTTTCAGCTTGTTGTTCTGTTTCTATTCTTACCTTCCTTCTCTTACTCCATCTGTTCATGCTGTCTCTCTTCCGTTTCTTTCTGCTCCCCTTCAGTCTAGGTTTTTCTTTCCCCTGCAGTGCTCCCGCTCCTCGGAACGCGCTGTGCAGGCGCCCCTCATTGGTGCCTACCTCTTCGGCACGTTCCCATCGTTCTACTGACCAGGGTTCTTCCGGCGGCTGCCCCATCCTGGACTTCCTAATCCTCTGAGAACAGACTTCTGCCACTCCGTCTCTGGATCCATTTCTTCCAGGATTTCCTTGCCGTACCATCCAGGCCACCAACCGTCAGAAGCGGAACTAATCCAGCCTACCCGTTGTTCTCCTACAACAAATCCACTTGAAGAGGTTTTTTTTTAAGCCATTGCTTTTTTTCCTCTTTGTTTGGTCTCTGTGGGAGAGGGGTCCCCGGCTTCCCTGTTTGACAGGGAATCAGGGTGGCTTCTTACCACGGAAGACCATTTCTCTTCACAAAAAAGAAAAAGACTAAGAAGAAGACACTTCGACGTGAAATCTCTTCGGAAGAGACAGGTGAGGAGGAAGGGGAGGTGGACTTTCAGCCGGCTACAGCTGATCTTGATATCAATCTTGAGTGTCCCTATTCGGGTGGCATCTGGAAGACCAAAGAAATATTGAGGCTTAGTACCACAAAATGAAATATGCCAAACACAGGTCAAAAGATACACGTATCTTTATTACTGTACAGTATTCAAAGAAAAACATATAGCTATCTGGCTACCAACACCTCGCAGTGTGTACCAGCAGACACAGCGAGGGCTGAGAGTGCTGGACATCCTAACACGGATGCTCTTATACTCTCTGCAAAACATTGTCTAGCCCCTCTCCAAACTAATAATTTACATGCTAGGGTTTGTGCCCAGTTCATATGACAAATATTCCAATATTATACAACGGATTTAACAAGTTTGCATGTCCATGAAGTTACAATGGTGACATTTGTTCTCTGATCAACAGTAAGCTTGTTTCAAGAATCACTACAATGCATTTCAGCAAAAACACACGATCTGAGTTTGTTCTACATTGTCTCGTTGTTTATATGAGGATGAGGCATGTGAGCGCAGACAACACTTGTATTGCAGTTCATACGAGTCACAAGGTTTCTTTGCATATAACAAACAGTTTACTCTCGGTCAGCCCAAATGTTGACACAACTCAAAGGTCGTTTGGCTCGGCTGCAGTTCAAAACACAGTCCACTGTTTTAGGACACAAGCAAAAGGTAAAATCAAAATGGCAGATGATTCTTAAAATGGCATTGTTGTAGATCAAAATCAGGGGGGCAACTCTGGTGTGTGCTAATAAAATGTATATGATCAGGTCATTGAAAAAAGTATCTGGCATAGCTCCAAAAAAATCCAAAATAACGAAAACAACCTTAAAATGGGAAGTGGCTTGTGTAATTTATGAACATATTATCTAATGCGGCCAATCTAATCCATATAGGGGCAATGAATGGGGACAAATTATAGTGTGAAAAAATGTATTCCAAATACACCAAAGACCTAATAAAAAAACAGGAGTCCATGTACCCTACAATCCCATACATATCAATTAAAGGCATCCCAAGGGAACCATCTCAACATAACACATAACAACAAATGAAATCTCTTCTTTATTTCTTTAAAAGCATCCAATCTCTAATTCCTTCAACTGGTGTTGTTAAATTAAAATAAAAAGGACATCCTCTACTCAAAAAACACCTTTATTACTGAAATCTCATAAAAACATAAAAATGAAAGTCAATTGAATGAATCGGGCTCTAAAATACTTTTTCAATGAGAGTGTCACTGAGCCCCCGCTTCACATAAAGCTCTGTATTAAAAACATTTTTTTCAAAATGTATCATCACAATTATTCTAATATTTTCTTCCACTGACAATGTCAGTCCAAAATGACTTTGCAAATATATACAACATATTCAAACTAAAATATAAAAATATAAAAATCTTAAAAACCTCTCTTTATTCACAATCTACACTAATGATATGCATAACCACATATGTATCATCTTTAGGCCTACTCATTCTTATTCATTGTAATCAAAATCCCATATTTTCCAATCTATGTTTTCACATGTACACATTTTTGTACACCTCAGATAACACCACTTAATGGTATTCACCCTTTTTAAATTAACCTACTTCATAGCCTTTTTTCCTCTTATATTCACAGAATATCTATAGCAACCACTCTTTACCTCATTAAAAGTTTGAATGCCTACTTTTACACACCCTCACTGTGTATTTCCCATTATGTATATTGTTTCTGAAACCACCATTTCATAACTTCTCATCTCATTCTCATATCCAAATCATCAACCCATAACTCCTAATTTAAAGCAAACTGCATTGTTCTGCACATTAAATTTCAGCATAACTCAATTTATATAACACAGCTCCTTAATTCAAAGCACTTTATATGGCCTATATTTACATATATTACTATTTATCATTGCCCAATCAAAAGTGGCACTCGTGTGTGTGTGCGCATGACTTTTCAAATACTCCTCCTGATCATTCAATCACAATCACATACCACCACTTTTCCACATATTATTTCAAAAATACTTGACAAACAGCCCAATCCACCTTTCTAATAGTCCAAACCCTTAATATAATTTCTCTAAGCTTCTCCATAAATATTCAACTGTCATTTACCCAAAAACAACTGACATCTCTAACACACTTCCCAACCAAACTCTTTTGTCCTCTAATTGCATATTACTGCAATCCATGCCAGGATCTCAACAACCCATGCTTTGACTCACTGAACTATCATGAGTCCTGCTCTCTTTCTTAGCCCTCCCCTCTTGGCTTCTGCTGAAGGCTGTTGTTATGGCACTACTGGCCACTGGTTTGAAATCTGTGAGGCAAAGCAAAGGAATGTTATCCCTGATAGGCAAGAGCATAAATTATGTTGCACTTTAGCTGAAATGTTTGCATATGAAACCACCGTGTGTCCTTTAAAACTCCTTCATTTTATGCTTAAATACATTACAAAATATCCACATTCTTTAGGCCTGGGTAAACCAAGCTTTTTTTTTAGCTCAGAGCTATTAAAAAAATTAGGGTTTTGCTTCCCTTTCAATTAACTCAATCCATATCAGGTAATTTTTTCCTGAAACTGCCTTAATTGATAAAAAAATAATGCAGCCGTTAACTCTGTAAATATAGCCCACAGTTTAGTCATGGACAAACTGAGATTCTCTCAAAACTAAAAATGAAATCCCTGTCTTTGCTCTCACTGCAAAGTGAAAATGACGCATCACAACATACACAAAATAAGCCAGCTGTCGCTGACATATGACAAAACACTTAAAGATGCAGTGCTTCAACTTAACCTCATCACTTATTCTTCACTGATCAAAATGTGGCTCTGTTTCTATGGCAACTTAGACAAAAACAACATTGCTTTGGTAAAAGGTAAAATAAACATCCCTTGGCACGTGAAAGAAAAAATCATTTTCATTAAATTCAACAGACGAAGACACAACACACACCCCATACCACATGTAACACGGGTTAGCCGTCATGATCACACAATAAAACACATAAAAAAGCAGTATTCAAAAAGAAAATTCCATTAAAAAGCCAATTGCCCTTTTCTCCAATTATGCTGTAAAAATATGCAGTAGAATGAAATTCAGCTTCATTTACCAGATACATTTAACGCTAAATGCAAAATATCTTTACTATCACAGCCAAACCCCAACAGAATGTGCACTTTGAATTTCTTACAATCATCTTTTCCTACTGTCTGTAGTGGGTGTAACTTACCTCTCTGTTTTTCCCCATCTTGGAGCTTGAAATTTGCTCATCTCAGGCCCTTGCCTCAGGATAACTATACATATTTTGTTTCTTTGGAAGAACAGCATATCACCTGCAATAGCTCTTGCTGTCAGTATTCAGAGGTATCCTTTCCTTAAACAAATCCTTCTATTTACTCACAAAAAAACAGTGTCACACACATATATATTTATTTACCCATGCAATCTAATTTTTTATCCTAGTTCTGTTGTTTGCACAGCGATACGTCACCGTGCCTTTATGGAGTTCGGATCCCACCTCTTCATCGGTCATGCCTACTGGCTTGAAAATTATATGCTTTCGAAACATGGGGGCCAGTATGCAGCCTTTCTTTGTCTCTCATGTTTTTTGCTAATTCTTCATATCTGGCAGCGCTGGTCATCAGAAAAGATTTCAGGTCTTTGTCGCTGTTAATCTTTCAAACATTCAAAGCATCACTTCCTGGTCAACCAAATGTTAAAGAGTCAATTTCTTAGGATAATTTCCTGTTGCCAGCCTCCCTGGGAGGGAACCCACAATGTGCAAAAGACAGACACAGATAAGAACTACCCGGCAGTGTTGTTTTTAATCACCCATTTTACAGGCTGACAAAAAGAATCTCTCACTGCATTTATGCATCCATCATGGTTTTATAGATTTTAAAATAGTTCATCAGTTCAGTTGTAATATAAAACATATAATGCAATTGGTCACATTTCTAGAAACAAAGGGGCCGATTCATGGAACAAATGTGCGCCAAATTCGGTGGCGCAAGCGTGTAAAATCCAGCACACGTGTGCGAATCGCACGCAAGCGATTCATGGAAGTCTGTACTCGTGTTTTTCCAGGGAGCTGCGCCGAAACTGTGCGTGGCACACACGGGCGCACATGTCACTGCGACACCCCAAAGCATACAACGTGTAGCGCACACACCAAAAAGGGGGCGGAACATGCGCAATGGGGAACAACGCGTGAAAATGAGGGCGTAACTGGGGAAGTACTGCTGGGAAATACATGGAACGCCCACACGCTTGTGAACAATACGTATTCATAGAATCGAATAGGGGAATCCCGTGCACACCAAAAGACACGCACAGGCGTAAACATGTCCGCCCCACGAAGGCAGGCGAAAGCGACCCCACGCAGTATAAAAGTGTGCACAAACAACAAACACGTATATACAGCTATGATGAATGTCCCATTTCTCGCAGCATTGTTCGAGGGACACCGCAGTAGGAGGAGAATAGCCAGGCCCCACATTTATTTGCCTAGGACCAGCCTTTTTGGGATGCCTGATGATGAGGTCTATGGCATGTATAGGTTTCCACCTCATATCATCCTAGACTTGGTCACTGAGTCAGAGGATGAGGTCACATCACACACCTTGTCCTCCCAAGCACTGAGCCCCTTGGAAAAGGTGCTCAATGTCCTGCATTTTTTGGCCACTGGGTCATTTCAGCGGACAACTGCCATAGTTGTGGGTGTCTCACTGGCCACGCAGTCACGCTGCCTACACCAGTGTTGTCAATCATGACTGCATGCCCCTCAGTCCGCAGGCACATATACATGCCCAGAACACCTGCAGAAAGGCAGGTCGTAGCCCAGGACTTTTACAGGGTGGCACACTTCCCCAAAGTGCTCGGTGCCATAGATTGCACCAATGTGGCCCTACGTCCACCTAGGGCCACTGAGAACATCTACTGCAACCACAAGCACTGGCATTCCATCAACGTACAGGTTGTATGTGATTCCCATGGAATCATCACCTCTGTCTATGCAAACTATCCTTGGTCTACCCATGACAGTTTCATATAAAGAATGTCTGCCCTGAGCCGGGACCTGGAAGCTGGGAAGCATGGTGACACATGGCTCATTGGTGAGTACAAATGTCTGTGCACAGACAAATACATAAACCCAACTAATGACAACCATCATCACCTCCCCAGGGGACAGTGCCTACCCTCTGAGCACCCACATGATGACACCAATACGGAACCCCACCACACCACCCCAGGTAAGATACAATGCAGCCCACATTACAACCAGGGGCATAGTGGAGTGCGCTTTTCGAGTGCTCAAGGCACACTTCCACTCCTTTGACCGCTCTGGCTGCCAGCTACTATATGCACCCCCAGTAGTGTGCAGGATCACTGTGGCAGCATGTGTCCTGCACAATGTTGCAACACGGCGGTGCGTATGGTGGACATGGTGGTGCCCCCAAATCCCCAACCACAGGCACAGGCGCTGCTCATGGGAGGGGAAAGGGCACACGGCAACGCAGCCCGGACCCAGCTTGTGGCCACAATTTTTACCTAAACTCCCACCCCTATGGAGTGTACACAGGCCTGGCACATACTAGGTGACAATCGATAATGACAAAGAGACAGTCAACTATCACAACTGTCACAACCTTACCACCCTGATCTATGCATCCCTAGCTACTTAAACACAACCTCTCCTCCTCTCTCCTGGCCTCAACCACTTAACTCCTCCTCCTTGGTGACCTCAAAATTCACCTTGATTCTCCCTGTCCATCAACTTCGCTCTTTCGCGACCTCTGTGATTCCCTCTCCCTCTCTAACCTCCCCTCTGGCCCAACGCACTCTGCAGGGCACACACTTGATGTCTTGATCTCCTCTAGCCTCCCCCTATCTATCCCTCTCTCCACTCCCCTCTCCTGGAGTGACCACTACCTCCTCTCCTCCCATCTCTCTCTCTCTTCCCCCTAAACCAAGCCTACCCCAACACTGCCACCTACCTTCCTGGACATCCGGCCCATGAAGCGTGTGCTTTTGCTTCCACCTTCTCCCCACCCCCCTCTTCCTCTGGCTGACTCACACCCTGACATAGCCCTGTCTTCTCTCTATTCTTCTATTTCTGATACTCTTGATTTTCTTGCCCCTGTCATGAGGATCCGCCTGAAGTCCAAAGCCAAGTGCAATTCCTGGTATGACTCCGACCTAGCTACACTTTAACGTAGGTGTAGGGCGGCTGAGAGAAAATGGAGGGATTCCTGCTCATCCTCTGACAGACTGGCTTGTTGCCTACTCCAAAGGCAATTTCGTCTCTCTGTCCGTACCAAGAAGATAGTCCACATTCAAGCCCGTGTCTCTCTGGCATCTAACAGCTCAGCCAAACTCTTTAAAATTTTTAAGGAGCTGGCCAACCCTGCTGCAGTCTCTACCCCTCCCCTTGCCTCTCAGGCTCTTTGCAATGCCCTGGCCTCACACTTTATCTCAAAAACCCAGGACATCTTGTCCACACTCTCCTCCACTCCCTCTCCTCTCCCCTCTCCGTCAGTACTTACTGACCCTCCTCCAGCCACCCCCTACCCTCCTTCTCTTCCTTTCCTCTCTTCTCCCCTGATGAGGTCGCTAGACAAGTCCAATCTATGAAAGCCTCATCAAAACAGGTTCATCCCTGTAACTCTAAAACTCTCAAGGACCACATTGATACCCTCACTCCGGCCCTTGCTGACTTCTGCAACCACTCCTTTGCCTCAGGATCCTTCCCCTCCCATCTTAAGCACTCCCTTGTGCATCCTCTCCTCAAGAAACCCACAGCGGATCCCTCTTGTCCGGCCAACTATCGCCCAATTTCCATTACCCCCTTCTTAGGAAAAGTCCTTGAAAAGCTGGCCATCTCTCAGCTAAACATTCATTCTGATTCTGTTGGCTGTCTCCATGACCATCAGTCTGGCTTCAGATCTGGAAGAAGCACGGAAACTGCTCTCCTGAACATCCGTGAAGATCTGCTTTCCAACCTTCACTCTAGCATTCCCTCTGTTCTCATCCTACTTGATCTCTCCTCTGCCTTTGACACGGTCAACCATACCATCCTGCTCAACATTCTCCAGGATAACTTGGGCATCAACGATCAGGCTCTGGCCTGGCTGACCTCTTTCCTCTCTGATCGACCCTCCCAGGTCCAACTTGTGTCCTTCCTATAATCTATCTTCCTCTCCACCTGTGGTGTTCCCAGGGGTCTAACCTCTCGCCCTGGATTTTCAACCAATACCTGGAAACTCTTGCCCGCTGTATTGCCATTTTCTGCTCAAACTTCCAGTGCTACGTAGATGACACTCAGCTCATTATCAGGCTTCCCTCGGCCGCCTCCTCCACCTCTCTCATCTGATTGCCTAACTGCCATTCAAGATTGGTGTGCCGCCAACGATCTTTTTCTTAATGCCAGCACTACAGAGATCATCCTCATTAGCACACCATCACCTTCCTTTCCCCTCACTCTCTGGCCAGCCTCCCTTGGCCCTCCTCCTATCCCCACCTGCGAGGCCAAGAACCTTGGCGTTGTCATGATCTCTGCTTCCAAAAGGTCAGGGTTTTCCCAACTCCCTTGGAAGCAGATCCATAACCCAGGTTCCGAGTGCCAACCAGTCCCAATTGGGACCTTTTGGACCCAGTCCTGTCGCCAGTGGCACCAGGCTCATAAACATGCCCAGTCCCAGCGCTGGAAGCGCCGGGCTCATAATGCTTGGGTGGACTTACCTGCAGCAGACCATGCTGCTTACTTGCCTGCCAGTTGAGCCTCTGATCCTCATCTGTTTGGAACTACTTTTCCTGTTGGGTGGGGCAGGAGCCACTCCCTAGGTTCAGAACACTGGAACTCTTCTGGAAAGCAGGAACTCTTTTCTTACCTAGGCGTGGCTGTGGAAGGAGACACCTAAGCACTACAGGAGGCTATTTAAACCACACCCGATGGATGAATCTTGCTTTGCGTTATTCTACATCCTCTGCAGCAGAACGCTCATCGTGTCTTCTGCATCTGATCCTGGGCCTAAGGAAAAAAGGCTTACCATCCTGAATCCAGTCTTCAGCAACACCTATAAAGACAAGAAAGAACAGGTTAGCATTACGGTCTTCAGTGACAGCGCTTCACTTACTTGGTCCATCGGCTGTCACCAACGCCTCGCGCTGCATTCCGGCATCTGAAAGACAAAGGCTTACCTACTCTTCGTGCGCTCCGGAGGTCTTCGCACTGCATTCCGGCATCTGAAAGACAAAAGCTTACCAACTCTTCGCACGCTCCGGAGGCCTTCGGCGCTGCATCCCGCATCTGAAAGACAAAACAAGGTGCGTTTAAAGACATTGGGGAACTTTAATACTCACGTGCCATTACTCCTTTCCACATCTAACCCAGTGGGTATTCCGGCCCCCTGCAGCCGCTCTGAACTTGCACCTGCAAAATAAAAAGACAGTTAGAGCGCATCGTGAAGCAGGCAACAAGCGCTTACTTACGTGCTTCCAGGCGCTTCTATTCATCACACGGGCTCCATCTTCAACTCACTTCAGCCCGTCATCCGCCATCGCCGGAACCCTGCAAAACAAGAGACATCATTACTAAAGACTTTTAAAGACATTAGAATTACTCGAAACTTACCGTTCGTGCAGTAAACGACGGACAGCAGTCCTCTGAAGTCAAGAGGCCTGCTCCCCTTATCCAGTGAAGAAACTGGTTACAGCACCCTGCCCCGAGGCAGATGGAGAGCACGGCGTTCACTTACCTAAGGTGAGAGCGTTAACCTTTGGGGTTCTACAGGAGAAGAGAAAGGGAAGAAGAGAGAGACATTCAATAACCCAGTTCATTAATCCCATATTTTCTATCTGCAGACATCTTACCCTTCGAGTCAGACATACAGTGCACAGAGGTCCAGCCCAAAGAGCCAGCCGTGTGTTACACATCACCTTTGAAGATACGGTATACGCCCAGTCAAGACCGGCGCCTCTACGGGAATCAGGTGAGCGTTACAGAACGCAAAGCCTACCGCAAAACTCCCGTCCAGGCGCTATGGAAACCTCGGACACCGACCAGCTAGCCCAGTTACTTGGGGAACTAAGGGCAGAAGTGCATGCAGCCCGTCAGGAAACGAACGCTCTAAGAAGGGAACTGATTATTTCCAAGGAGCGAACAGATGATCTCGCTAGACAATTGCTACAGTCACAAGCCGGACAGACCCCGTTACCCGCATCTGGGGGAAATCTTCCTTCTACATCCTCTATGAATCCAGTGCAGATCAACCTACCTGGGAATGTACCTCTGGCTCCGCCCGAACGATTTTCTGGTGACCCAAAGAGGTTTGCAGTATTTATCAATCAGTGCCGGTTGCATTTCTTATGCCGGCCAGCAGCCTTTCCAACTGATCAAGCTAAAGTAGCTTTCGTGCTTTCGTACCTTAGTGGCAATGCGGCAGACTGGTCGATCCCTCTAGTAAATCAAGATGATCCGGTCCTCCATGATTTTCAAGCTTTTCAGCTCAGTATGGAAAAACTGTTCGCAAGACATTCACAGGGGCAGGCCTTGGACAATGAGCTTCTTTCGTTGCGACAAGGTAATCAAGACCTTTTGGCTTATATTGCGTCTTTCAACAGACTGATAGTGGAAACTCAATGGCCTGAGGACAAAAGGATTACGCTGTTTTATAGAGGTCTACGTGGAGAGCTCAAAGATGTGTTAGCCCAAGTAGTGAATCCCCCACAAGATTGTTCGGACTATATAGACTTAGTCGTTCAAATAGATCACATACTGCAGAACAGGAAGGCCGATCGTTCCAAGTTTGATGCTCAAGTATTTTCCAAACCTCCAACTCCCATGCAAATAGGGGGCCTGAAAGGTCCTCTAACACAAAAAGAGCGGGAAAGGAGAAAACAGTTGCAATTATGCCTCTATTGCGGAAACTCAGGGCACTTTCTTCGAGACTGTCCGGTGAAACCTGCCAAGAAGGCAGTAGGAGCTGCAGTTACCAAAGTTACAAACTCTGAGCAGGGAAACAACCTCGCCCGACAAGAATAGAGGTCCTCTTGCCGAGCGTGAAAACCAGTTCCGTGACCTCGCATTTCGTGATACCTATGGTCCTCATTAGCCCTGATAATCCGGATCGATTACATGCAATTGAAGCTTACGTCGACAGCGGTGCCATCGGCAATTATGTGGATCATGAAATGGTTTTGAGGATGAATCTAACTCTTTGTCCCAAGGCTGTAAAGGACGTCATTACTACGGTGGATGGAACGGAGATAGCCTCCGGACCAGTAACGCATACCACTCAAGAAGTGACGCTAGTAAGTCAAGATGGACACCATGAGAAGATCGTGTTCGATGTGATCAAGGCTCCTCAGTTTCAGATTATTCTAGGAATACCTTGGTTAGAGAAACACAATCCTCTGATCGATTGGCGAGCAAGAACGGTCCAGTTTCCAGAATGTGTCTCTACTTGTCACCCTCCACCTGGTGTTGCACTGGCAGCAATTTCTTCAGAGACTCCCCAGTTACCTCCCGAATACCTAGAATACCAAGATGTTTTCCGGAAGGATCAGGCTAACTCTCTACCTCCTCATAGGTCTTATGACTGCCAGATAGACCTGATACCTGGATCTACTCCTCCTTGTATTAGAATTTATGCCCTCACCGAGCCTGAGAACCTTCACCTTCGACAATACCTGGATCAATACCTGGCAAATGGGTTTATTCGTCCTTCCAAGTCCCCTGCTTCTTCAGCTTTGTTCTTCGTTCCAAAAAAGGAAGGAGACCTTAGAACTTGTATAGATTATCGCTCCCTGAACCAGATCACCGTCAAGAATAGATATCCGTTACCTTTGATCCCTGAACTCCTGGACCAAGTCAGAAAACCATGCATATATACAAAGCTGGATCTTAGAGGAGCCTACCACTTGGTACGAGTAAAAGAGGGTGATGAATGGTAGACGGCCTTCCGCACCAAATATGGGCTATTTGAATATCAGGTCATGCCCTTCGGACTTTGCAATGCCCCGGCCGCCTTTCAATATTTTATGAACGATGTCCTCAGAGAGCTCATAGATGTGTGTGTTGTTGTTTACATTGACGACATCCTCGTTTATTCTTCATCGGAATCTGAACATCGGAAACACGTGAAAATGGTCCTCGAAAGATTGCGTCAACACAAACTTTTCGCTAAGTTGGAAAAATGTGTTTTCAACGTGACTGAAGTTGAATTCTTGGGATTCATATTATCACCTAGCGGAGTGCGTATGGATTCAAAGAAGGTCGATGCAGTTCTCAAATGGCCATCACCATCCTCCGTAAAAGGTGTGCAAAGCATGTTAGGCTTCGCTAACTTTTACCGCAGGTTTATCCCCGAATTTTCTCGAATAGTCCAGCCCATCACTGCCTTGTTAAAGAAAAACAAACGTTTTGAATGGTCTACCGAGGCGGAACAAGCTTTCCAGGATTTGAAGACTAAATTTATCTCTGCACCAATCTTAAAACACCCTCGCCCCGAACTCCCCTACATCGTGGAAACTGATGCTTCAAGCCTTGCCATGGGGGCAGTTCTATCACAAAAGGACCCGGTAACCAATCAGTTGCATCCCGTGGCATTTTGGTCCCGCAAATTCTCGCCTCCTGAAATCAATTACACGATTACTGACAAGGAACTTCTGGCTATCAAGTCTGCCTTTAAGGCTTGGCGGCATTATCTGCTGGGGGCCCGACACACCGTTACTGTGATTACGGATCACCGAAACCTGCAATATTTGAAAACCGCAAAAGCCCAATCCTCTAGACAACTCCGTTGGGCATTATTCTTTGCCGAGTTTGACTTCATAATTACCTATCGACCTGGTACAAAAAACGGTAAAGCTGATGCCCTTTCTCGGATGGGAGTGGAAGAACACTTGATCAACCCTAAACCTGTACCAATCATTCCCGAACAAAGAATTCTGGGTGTAATCGCCACACAATCCATAGAGGAAGTTAAGGATAAAGCCAGGCAACTTGTAACTCCAGCAGACATACAGAATTGGCATCTGCAGGGAAAGGACTTTACAGTAAAAGACAACTTATTGTATTTCCAAGAACGATTATACCTACCCAGCACAGATTTACAGAAAAAAGTAATCTCTTGTTATCATGATTCTTTAATGGAAGGACATCCCGGTATGGCCAAGACCTCAGAAAAGATCAAGCGCTACTTCTGGTGGCCGTCTTGGAAAAAAGATATCAGAGACTTTATAATGTCCTGTGGAGTATGCGCCCAAAACAAGAGTCAAAAGGAAAGACCAGCAGGCCTCTTACGCCCTATTGACATCCCACCTCGCCCTTGGCATACGCTTTCTATGGACTTCATCACCGATCTACCTCCATGCTCCGGATATAATACGATTCTAGTAATCGTGGACTTATTCTCCAAGATGGCGCATTTCATTCCACTCAAAGGCTTGCCAACAGCAGCAACTCTGGCCCGAGAATTTCTCGAAAACATCGTCCGACTGCACGGTTTTCCTTCGGTTCTAATTTCTGATCGAGGTAGTCAATTTATTTCTCATTTTTGGCGAAGTTGCTGTCGGTCGGCCCAAATTGATGTTAGACTATCGACCAGTCACCACCCTCAGACCGACGGACAAACCGAGAGGACCAATCAAACTCTGGAACAGTATTTACGCTGCATGCTGCAACAAACTGAAAAAACTTGGAAAGACATCCTTTGGATAGCCGAATATGCCTACAATAACTCTGTCCATTCGGGAACTGGGAAAACCCCGTTTTTTCTTTTATACAGCAGTCACCCTCGAACCTCGGAGTTGGATCCCCTCCAAGATCTTGAAACACCAGCAGTAGACTACCTGCATTCTACAATCACCCAAGCCTTTAAGGAAGCTGTTTCTCACCTTCAAAGGGCTAAAGAACAATACAAGAAAGGAGCAGATCAACATCGGAAGGAAGCCCCTCAATATCAAGTAGGGGATCAAGTCTGGTTATCCACCAAATATCTACCTCTAAAAGGGCCACGCACATTCAACCCAAGATACCTTGGTCCCTATTCCATCACTACCATAGTAAACCCAGTAGCGGTCAAGTTGGACTTGCCCCGCACATGAAGATACATCCGGTCTTCCACGTCTCTCTATTAAAACCCGTGCAACCTCAAACCCGACTAACTAAATCTCCAAAACCCATCCTAGTTGATGGAGAACTCGAGTTTGAAGTCAAAAGCATTCTGGACTCCAAGATCTCCAAATCTAAACTATTTTACCTAATTGACTGGAAAGGCTACGGCCCCCACGAGAGATCCTGGGAACCTGCTGAATATGTCCACGCTCCTCGCCTAATCAAAAGATTTCACCGAACATTTCCTGACAAGCCAAAACCCCCGGAGAAGCCCGGTTTGGGAGGGGCCTTGAGGGGGGGTACTGTCATGATCTCTGCTTCCAAAAGGTCAGGGTTTTCCCAACTCCCTTGGAAGCAGATCCATAACCCAGGTTCCGAGTGCCAACCAGTCCCAATTGGGACCTTTTGGACCCAGTCCTGGCGCCAGTGGCACCAGGCTCATAAACATGCCCAGTCCCAGCGATGGAAGCGCCGGGCTCATAATACTTGGGTGGACTTACCTGCAGCAGACCATGCTGCTTACTTGCCTGCCAGTTGAGCCTCTGATCCTCTTCTGTTTGGAACTACTTTTCCTGTTGGGTGGGGCAGGAGCCACTCCCTAGGTTCAGAACACTGGAACTCTTCTGGAAAGCAGGAACTCTTTTCTTACCTAGGCGTGGCTGTGGAAGGAGACACCTAAGCACTACAGGAGGCTATTTAAACCACACCCGATGGATGAATCTTGCTTTGCGTTATTCTGCATCCTCTGCAGCAGAACGCTCATCGTGTCTTCTGCATCTGATCCTGGGCCTAAGGAAAAAGGCTTACCATCCTGAATCCAGTCTTCAGCAACACCTATAAAGACAAGAAAGAACAGGTTAGCATTACGGTCTTCAGTGACAGCGCTTCACTTAACTGGTCCATCGGCTGTCACCAACGCCTCGCGCTGCATTCCGGCATCTGAAAGACAAAGGCTTACCTACTCTTCGTGCGCTCCGGAGGTCTTCGCACTGCATTCCGGCATCTGAAAGACAAAAGCTTACCAACTCTTCGCACGCTCCGGAGGCCTTCGGCGCTGCATCCCGCATCTGAAAGACAAAACAAGGTGCGTTTAAAGACATTGGGGAACTTTAATACTCACGTGCCATTACTCCTTTCCACATCTAACCCAGTGGGTATTCCGGCACCCTGCAGCCGCTCCGAACTTGTACCTGCAAAATAAAAAGACAGTTAGAACGCATCGTGAAGCAGGCAACAAGCGCTTACTTACGTGCTTCCAGGCGCTTCTATTCATCACACGGGCTCCATCTTCAACTCACTTCAGCCCGTCATCCGCCATCGCCGGAACCCTGCAAAACAAGAGACATCATTACTAAAGACTTTTAAAGACATTAGAATTACTCGAAACTTACCGTTCGTGCAGTAAACGACGGACAGCAGTCCTCTGAAGTCAAGAGGCCTGCTCCCCTTATCCAGTGAAGAAACTGGTTACAGCACCCTGCCCCGAGGCAGATGGAGAGCACGGCGTTCACTTACCTAAGGTGAGAGCGTTAACCTTTGGGGTTCTACAGGAGAAGAGAAAGGGAAGAAGAGAGAGACATTCAATAACCCAGTTCATTAATCCCATATTTTCTATCTGCAGACATCTTACCCTTCGAGTCAGACATACAGTGCACAGAGGTCCAGCCCAAAGAGCCAGCCGTGTGTTACACATCACCTTTGAAGATACGGTATACGCCCAGTCAAGACCGGCGCCTCTACGGGAATCAGGTGAGCGTTACAGGCGTCACCTTTAATTCCACACTCTCCTTCTCTGCCCACATCGCTGATGTATCAAAAAAGTCAAACATCCTACTGCACCTCCTCAGAGATGTTCTTCCTTTCCTCCTATTCCCTTAGAATCTCACTGTCTCCCAAGCTCTGGTTCTCTCTAAGTTGGACTATTGCAACAACCTCTTTCTTAATCTACCTGCCTCTACTCTCTGCCCTTTACAACTTATCCAGAACAGGACTGCGAGACTTGTCCTTGGCCTCAAGCCATGGGATCGTATCTCTCCAGCTCTGAAATCTCTCCATTGGCTCCCAGTGGATGCAAGGATTAAATTTGAAACCCTCTGCATCGTCCACAAGGCTATCTGGGGCCTGGGTCCAACATGCCTTCAGCTATCCCTCTGCAAATACCTCCCATCTCGAACACTCCGCTCCTCTACTTCCAACTCCTTCAGGGTCAGTCGTTTCTCAAAGAAACGAGCTGGGGATAGATCTCTGTCTTCGGCTGGGGCCTCCCTCTGGAACAGCCTCCCTGCCACTCTAAAACTTGAGGAGAACCATCTCTGGTTCTGGAAGCACCTCAAAACCTTTCTCTTTGCTTCTGCCTTCTCCTCTCCTCTCCCATGTTGATTCTACTCTCCCTCGGCACCATGCACCTGGCCACCCTCTGTCCTCCGGGCCCAGGTACCTGCTCATCTTGCCACCCTCACGCACTGCCTCCGGGCCACCCCCTGCACTGGGGTCTGTATCTGTACCCATACAGCCCTCCCCTTTTCTTCCTGCACTTTCAAACCTACATGGCCTGTTGCCATAAACCCAACACTTGCCACTTGCTGGCTGCACTCCCATTGTTTGTTGCCTTTTTATTTATTATTATTTTTGTTTTTTTCCTTCTCACTCCGCACTATCCTTTTGTCCCCCCTCCCATGCACTTCTCCCCCTTCCCCCTCTACCCTGCACTTGCACGTTCTCAATGTCACTGGGCCTAGTAAGATCGTTGTTTTTGTTCTCCCCTGTTCCCCTTCGCTTGCCTTGTCACGCTCTGAAACACTTGTGTATGAGTGCAATAGAAATAAAATATCAATATCAATAACCAATCTGGTGTGACCCAAAGGAACACATGCAAGGTGCATATCACATCACCCCCCTGCAAAACAGGCCATGCAAATCACTGGTATGTCACCCAAACCCTCCCAACCCCCATCACCCTCATTGGCCACACCATGACATGGCATGCAACAGCAAAAGAGCAAACCAAAAGCACAAAACATGACAAGCCATGAGATAAATGGAAAGAGGCCTGAGACAATCACACCTGACATGGAATCAGATTAAATGACTGACCAACAACCTCCCACACATACAAAGTCATACACAAATGCATGCCACCAGCGGTACCATCAACAAAAGACAGAATGCTTGTTGGCATGCACATTGGCCAATCCAAATCCGAAAATCCCAAAACCGTGAGCTGTGTGTGTCCACTGCAACACACCGCTCAACACAAAGCACAGTGAGTGGCCATTGCATTGGGGATACACCTTGAGCATCATATAAAAAAGGACAAGCAACAAAAATTACCCAGTGACGCATGTACACGATCCCAAATGGTAAGTGATCATGCGCTGCAGGGACACAGCATGGCAGAGAAGGCAATCTGTGCGCACTTGTGGGCATGGATGGGTGGTTGTATGTGTGGTGGTGCATTGTGTAAGTGTGTGTGTCAGTAGGGACATGCACTCAATACATGCATGTGAAATGAAGTGACCCTCAGTGTCCTGTACACATCACATGTGAACATTGCCCATGTGGACACCCTGGTGTGTTAAACCACACAAATCCCCAGATACCTGAAAAGTAAACCCAACACAGGAACAGCCATTGACCAGCAGAACACATCATCTACATAGTACCCCACATTGACAATGTCAGAGAGTGCCCAATCACTGTAGCCCAAGCTTACTGTCCGACAACAAAAGCCCCTCCCTCATTTCCTCATCACCTTGACCTTTAGAAGAACTGTCTCTGGGGCCTGTGGGCTTCTTCCTTCTAGTCCACCTGGCTTCAGGACCCCCCCTTCCCCTTGTTTTCCTTGTTCTTCCTTTTGTGTAAATAGGGTCTAGCCCCCTCAGAGGCCACCTTGACCAGTAAAAATACCAAATCGCAGAGAACTCCAAGGAGCCAAACCCCCAAACCAGGGAAAAAGCCTCTAGGCACCAAAACACCCTGGAAGAGTCTCCAGTAGAGGACTTGAAGTCATACAATATGGCCAAGTACATGTCCAAGCTGATTGATAGAATAACTTCCAAGGTTGCACAGCTCTACAATGGTTCAACAGGATGGGTATGAATGTGAGTACACATTTGTCAATGAGGATGCCACAACTTGAGTTGAAAATAACCAACGAGACTGGCACAACTGGATGGTTGAGCTGAAACCCAATAAATCCTTGATAGCATGAACGAAGAAAGGCAGAGACAGCAACAAGTCTGGAAAGGCACAGTGAATGTGTGATAGCCGGAAACAGCTGACAGCAAGTTAAGAGCCAGAACAGTTGAATAGCATTGGTAAAAGGCCAAAGTCAACATAAAGGTATGGATGTAATAGAGGAAAGACAGGAAGAGCGAGAGAGAGAGATGCTGTGGTACAGAAGTGTACCGAGGCAAACCGAGGCAGCGTAAGAGTACGTGGGAATAACTGCCAGAGAGACGGGCGGACAGATCTGCAGCAAGAACAGTAGCAATAAGAAAATCAGGGACTAAAGGCACCAGAGTGTGAAAAACGAGTAAAAGAGCTGTAGTCCAGTAGGAAAACTGTGCCGTCATACAGAAGGGAAGTCGAAGACGGAAGACAGATACAACATACTGTCTGTCCAAATGGAACGGAGCGGAAAAGTAGTTTAGGCACACATCTCAGGTGAGGACTGGACTGTGAGTTGTGCTTCTTGGGTCACATTCCTAATGCTTCCTCCTTTGCCACAATCCCCAGTGGCACGTATACAGGCAAGAAACGAAAAAACATCACAATCAACTTCAATAAATGGACAGTTCGAAAATGTACACACCAAAATTGATTGTAGACGTGCCGTGGAGAAAACATCCATATTCCCCACTAGGGGTGTAAACACAAGTAGTACAGCAGCAGACTGCCCACAGATATGATGAAAGTCCAATGCCCTTGTGTAAATTGCTGTCACACCGAACCATCCTTTGAAGCCCATGGAAAGGGGAAGCAGGAGTGGCATATGTGTCTGGACCCCAAGCCACAAACACATACACGAGACAAGCTTGAATGAGCCCAGCTGGAACAAACAGTGGATGCTTTCAAAATCCACAAAGCAACACACCGTCACATGAATGCACAATAGACAAACAATATTATTTTTAAAAAATGGCCACATACGACCCGGGGTGGGGGCAGTGGGGTGCCCAGGGGGGGTGTGGTACAGGCTGCACCTCAACACCCACATGCGATGATGTTGAGATAAAAAAAAAAACTCCATGGGCTCAACGCCTGCACGGCTGACCTGTGTGGGAGATAAGTCGTCATCCTGGTCACCCTCTGGATGGAAATCAGAAGGTGGACATGGCACAGTTCCCTGACCACGCTTATGCACAGCTTGCCCCTCGATGGCAGCAGGTGGCGATGGCACGTAGGTCAGCATGCAGCACCTCAAGTGATACGCGTGCTTCCTCTTGCAAGGTAGCACGTGTAACATGGAGTTCTGCCTGCATGGCCTCGCATGACATCTGGAGCACCTCCCGGCATGCACGTAGCTGATCGAGATGGTATTCTCAAGCTGCTCCAACCTCTCCTCTGACCGCTGCCTCTGGGAGGATGTTGAGCACACCCAGAGTAGCTCTGAGGGATTCATAGTCATCCCTCAGGGCCTCCATGTGGGCCTCTGCATGAACAGCAAGTGCTTGACAGAGAGACACCATTTCAGCCCAGCGTGCCCTGTCTGAGGCCGCCATGCCCAGCCTGAGTGAGCGGGATGTAGACTGCACTGCCTGCTGCTGGAGCTCCACCTGCCTAGCAGGGGGGAGCACAGATTGGGCCACACATTCCATGCTCTGACCGATCTTATCAATAGCTGCCCCCTGTTGCTCTGAATTGGCATACATGGATTGGTCCCACTCAGTATGCCCCGGTGGCGCACAGCAACCGCATTGCCGGACATGGCACCCACGGGGCCCAAGGAGCCGTGGTCCTCGCTGGATTGGCACCGCCTGTGTGTGGCTGCAGGACTACATCGCTCCGTTGACATGATGCCCCAGGCACATTAGCAACTGGTGTGGAGTGTGACCGTGCGTCCCGAACCACCACAGGTGGAGGTTCCAACACTGTCTGGCCCCTCAGTGCAGGTGTCACAGACAGAAGATCGTCCACATCAGGATCACTTACCAGCGACAAATGGACATGACGTGCATCTAACTCAACATTGTGCTCAGAGTGATCATCAGAGCTGGACTGATTGCCAGCTCTGGACACGATGGTCTGGAGCACAAGTGGGTTCTTGTGGTCTACCACCACATGACCCCCAATGTTGCCAGGTTGCTGATGTAATAGCAACCCCATGTCTGGAATGACATCACCATCCTCTGGCTCCATTGTGTCATCATCTCAAACGTGAAAAAAACAAACACGAGTACACATGTCAGAAGCTCATAACCCACACACACACAGACATCAAATCGGCAGCCAACACATGAAGCAGACATGTCACACACAACTGAAATTCCAGCATGCATCCAGTGGCATTGATATGCAATGGCATCCCAAAAGCAGAAATGGATGCATGTGAATTGCGAAGCCTACACATGTACTGAATGTAGTATATCACCTCCATCACACACCACCTCTGTCAGGCTCATATCACAGGCAGAAATGACAGATGGCAACAAAGAGATGGCACGTAGCATAAGCATGTCTGAACAGCCAAAAGGCCACAGCTGCAACTGAATCCAAACACACCATGGCACACTTTATACTCAGCTCAAACCTGCATCTGGGCCACTCTCAGCAACCTCGGTCCAGGGCCCAGCCACTCTCCACCTGCACTGCCTCCCCGGCTCCCCCTGCACTGTGGGACTGTCACTGTATCCCTACAGCCCCTTTCCCAGCACTTGCTCTGCACTTACCTCGCACTTGCCACCAGCTGGCCCTTTCTATTTATTATTTATTATTATTTTATTTTATTTTTATTTATTTATTTTTTTTTTTTACGCTACTTACCTTGTACTGCACTTCCCCCCCCACCTCCTCCCCCCTGCACTTCCTCCTTTTCCCCTTACCTCTGCACTTGCGCGATCTGAATGACACCTGGCCTAGTAGGATCGTTTGTCTGTTTTCCCCTTGTTTCCCTCCCTCCCTGCCTCGTCGCGCCTTGAAACACTTGTGTATAGGCGCGTTACAAATACCATATCATATCATATCATATCATACTAACCGGGCGTCATGGGCGATGTTGATATAGTGAATGTCCCGAGCAAAGCGAGGACCTGCAACGAGGCATTAGGGACCATAACGCCCAGTACGGTCCGAGCTGCCGTCCATGAAGCCTCCAGAACACCTCTCAGGGACTGCTACAGAACATTGTGCATTGAATGTGCCAAAAAACATTATTCAGTGTGTCAAACCATCACGGCCAGGCTCCACCAGATTAGCAAAGTGGGCCTGGGCGTACACATACTGCACGACAGTGCACCTTCAGGATTGTGCCAGTTGAACATAACGGGCGCAATGCAGAAATCTCAGCAGCATTTACGTTCAATAAAAACATATTAGTCATTTAACAAAAAAGCTGCAGAGAACACATGTGTAAATAAACACTTTCGCACACACATAAGTGAGAAGCTGCAATGTTGCACTACACAATGTTGAAGCTGCTTGCATATGTATATGTGAAAGTGTTCAAATACACCTGTATGGTGAATATGAACAGCATCCTATACAGCAAAGCAAGCAGCTACAACCCTGCTTGATTTGATGTACGTGAAAGTAGACACATACACACGTGCAGGCAGATCCACAGTCATTACAACCCGATTGGCAGGCTATAATCAATCTGCGGCCTATACCAGTTAATATAGGCCACAGAATGACCAATCTACTTTGCTAAACACCCGCTAGGGTGTTCCAATACTGAGTACATTTGTCACAGGATGCACCTGTGCCTGTGCCTTTCATGACAGTGAAGGGATGACAATCTGAACATACATGTCAGGTCACTTTGACATTGCAGCAGTGAGTAGGCATGTAGAACGGTGTAACAAGGCTCAGAAATGGGTGGGTGGGTGCAGTGCAGAACTTGTGTACGTTACCAACTATCTACATCAGCAAGTACGTTATGATGTCAATCAATAAACATGAAGGCAGTGTAAGGGCAGGTCCAGCCATCATGTGCAATGTGCATGCAATGGGTTGCCTGGCTACAGCCAACCCCTCTCCACCCTTAGTGAAAATGCAGGGAGGCATTGCATGAAAATGAAAGGTTGACCAGAGAACTGTGTATTGGCAGACAGTGTTGAGTAGAGTCAATTGAATCATCTGAATCAACTGATACCACAGCAGATGAGAATGGCACAGTAATCAAGACACATGATGAACCCTCAGTAGTACACCCATTTGTGCAGAACGCACTAAACCAGTTGAACAGAGTCAGGGGGCCTGCAACAGGGGAAAGCCTGTGCCCCACACAGACTATGACACCCTAAATATGTGCGTGATGCAGGACTGAGCCAGAGTGGGCATGGAATGCATGACCAAATGCCATAATACGTATGTCATCCTGGACATGTACTACAATGCTCATCCTGCCTAGGACACATAGGGGAATGCTTGGAATGCACATGGAGCATGAATGGACACTCATGTCCCCGTGAAGCATCTGCCATCTGCACAGTACGAGTGAGACACCCTGCATCAAGGACAAAGGATGTACCCCACAGTATGTGTCTGGCAGGTTGGCAGGGGGAAGTGTGCATTTACACTGGAGCGTGGAACAGGCCATTGCAGTAGTCCAACATGTTACCCACCAGTACCATGGTGAAATTGAGGTACAGGGGGGTGGAGGGGCAAGGGAGCCTGCCCGCGTGGAGTACCCGGAAGCAGGCTGAACACACATGAACGTCAGTCATGCGATGACATAGTCCGAGTGCTGAGTGTAAAGACACCCCAGGCTACATGCAGAAGGGTCAGTGAGCTGGCACATGGACCGGAGGGGCAGCCGGGTGACTAGCATTTGAGTAGGGTGCATGTGTGGTGATGAGGACAGTCCCGTCTGCTCTACATGTTTAGCATGCAGCACAACAGGCACACATGAATGAAGCATTGCATGGCTCGCACATGAGAACCCTATACACATAGCACGTAGTGGCAGTCAAGCACAACACATCACACAAGCAAACCACACATGGGATGGACAAACACGCAACAACACTCACTGGACGAGCCATCAAAATCCAGCATCTCTCCCACTTCTTCGACCAATTGTGCCGGGATGAACTCTGTAGTGATCACCTCGTGCAGAGTGAGTTCTTCCTCCTCAGGTGCTGGCCCACTGCCAGTTACCAGAGTCATGGCATAATTGGAGGCACGCTTTAGCTTAGCAAAGCATTGGAGGTCATCCCAACGCTTTTTGCAGTCCTGAGCTGTGCGCACCTCATGTCCGAATGCACTAAAACCCTCTGCAACATGCTTCCAGTGGTCCCAACACTGGGCAGGCGTAGTGTAACAATTTGGGCCCACTAGCACATCACTTTCGTGTTCCGACACGTAGCCCACAAGGAAGTCCAGTTCCTGCTTGCCGAAAGGCTTCATCCTTGACATGCTGGAGGCCGGAGCCATTTCTGGGGTCCCAGCCTCTAGTGCAGGAGCAACCGTCCTCCTTTTGGGCTGTGGTCCAGACCCTGACTGGCAAATGCCGCCCTGATCAGTAGGGGCAGTGGCGCTGGTCGAATGGACCAAGGGAGTGGCAGGTGGAACTATGACGGAAGCCCTGTCTTGTGTCAGTGGCTGCTGGGTGGTCTTGACTGGACCCAGCGCAGCAACAGCCGCTGTGCCAAGGTCTGTGACTGAGACTGTCCTGGCTGGCAGACTCACAACCGGGGTGTTGTTGGCTGCATCTGCCCATGCAGTTGCCAACACCCGGCTGGTCAGGGCAGCAGATGACAACACTGCCCCAGGGACAAGTGCATAGCTGCGCGCCCTTGGCTTCTGACCACCTGGAAATCAGCCTGGGAGTTATCAGGTGCCAACGCATCATGCACTGACTGACCCTGAGCCTGGGTGGTGGTCGCCACAGCTGCACCTGCAGCTACCACAACCGTTTGGCCCATGGCAGTTGATGAAACTGACTGCTGGATCACATGGGTGCCAGTGTCAGATACAAGAGCTGCATCTCCCGGAGCCGCAGGGGGGTGGTGGCCTGATTGCACCAACACGTGTCAGAACATCCTGCCGAAGTGGTGCACCACTGCCTCTTCCCACTCTGCAGCCACCCAGGAAACCCTGGACTCCCCCTACTCCCTGTTCACCCTGGCCACATCCCTGACCACGGCCACCACGTGGAGGATGCCCAGCTGAGGCGCCCCTCACCTTTCGTGGCCTCCCAACCATGGCACGGTGGTACTAGTGCCAATGGGAGTTGTATACAACAATTGTCCTGGGCAAATGGGGCGAAGGGTGAGGGGTACTTGATGTAAATAACACCCCTGTGCTCCTGCAAAGCTCTATGTGACCCCTGTGAGAAAATGACGTGTCACGCAATGCTCAGGCACCCCAAATCTGCAATAAAACCATGTACACAACCCCCGTTAGTCCATGTGTGTGGAATTAATCTCCCGCAGTACGCAGTGGCACCCAGGGACACAAAAAGCACATACACGTGGGACACACAGGCTACTATGACCTTGAAAACGGGTAAGCGATACACAGGGGGACCCGCAGTGGGAAAAATAGCTTGCGCGACTCACTGTCTGACTAGCGTGGGAAAGAAAAACACGTGTCGGCAAGATCCCCACCAAAAGAAGAGGTACGTCAGCGATCGATGTGAAGGGATGGCGCGTATAACAACAAGAAGTAGCAACACATGCATCGGTCTCCACGAAAAGCACGTACAGCAAACTGCTGGGCCACGCTCATCTTTAACCGTGCCAGGCCCTTTCCTCGAATTACATGCATTCACACGTGGACGTGCTGTTTTTCAAGGTGCGGATTCACTCTGCACCCGTGCCAAGGGAAACGCCTGCGCACGTCACATCACTCACACGCTTATGTGCTAAGGTCCTTTCCTCGGATTACAAGCTGACATGCAGTTTTTTCACTTGCTAAATCATTCTACGTCAAGCTGGCCACGGGAAAAAACACACAGAAGACCACGCTCCTGCCCTGAAGGCCATTTTCCTTCCCCCCAGAACCCTGAGGTGCCCCCAACGAGCCATCTGCTGCTGCCTGCCTGCCTGCTGGCCACGTGCCCTGCTATTTGGTGCCTGCACATCAGCCATCTGTAGGGGTCCAGTTGCTGTGACCACCCCTACTGGAGCAGAAGACTCCCGACTGCTGTTCCATCACTCCACAGCCTAGCACCAGGACCAAGTTGCCCACCCACACCTGCCTCGTGGGTTGCCATGTCTGGCCAAAATCCATATGGGGCCAGTGGCGACCCCCCGGCAGAGAGGCAGAGGGCTGCCAGCTTCACTGCAGGAGAAGTTGGCATCTTGGTGGAGCAAGTGCTGGTGCATTATGATGCCCTCTTCGGACGACCACGCGTCGACAAGGATGGACGGGAGAGGATCTGGATGGACATCGTGGGTGCTATCAACGCGGAGGGGGTGGCAACCCGAAACCTGAAACACGTCCATAAGCGCTGGGAGGACTTCAGGTCCAGGACCCTCAGGAAGGCCCGGCACCTCTTGGAGGCAGCGGATGCAGTGGGGTGCCGGGTCTGCCTTACCACCGACCAGATGAGGGTCCTGGAACGCATTCACCCAGCGCTTCACCTCCAGGTCCATGAGTGGCAGACCCATCTGGAGTTGAGCGGTAGGTGTCCATGCATACTGATTGGGCGCAGTGCATGTTGAGGTGTGCCAGGAGTGTGCAGCCTGGTCATATGTCTGACATGGCCCATGTATGGATGTGTATGTGCAGGGACATGACCATGCTGCATGTCAGTCCAGTCCTGTGTGATGCACATCAATGGTGTATGTGTTTGAAAGCATGACACACAACTGCATGTGAAGATGCACACATGTTTGCACGCCTCTGTATGTACTCAGCCATGTTTGGGTGTGACACATGAATGCTCGTCATGCCTTCATGTACGTGCACGGTGTACATGTGTGTGTGTCTGTTTAGGGGGTGTGTGATTGTGAGAGGCAATGGATGCATGTGACACAGACATGTAGGTACCCGATTGGCAGATGTAACATAGTTGACGATGATTACACTGTGACAGGTGGTGGAGATGTACAGATTCATATGTGTTTGGTGGTGTGTGTGCATGTGTTCGGCACTTCCCATGTTGCTTGTGACGTCATGCCAACCTTTGGATGTTCATGCAGTTGTGTGTGTATGGATGCTGCTGCCTGCTGCACGATTCCTGTTAATTTGTGCATGTGTGTCTGTGTTCAAATGATATGAGTGTTGGGGAGTGTGATGCCATCTGTGAAGTTTGACACTGCCACTCATGTGCAACTATCATGTGTGTATCAGACCATTGTACAGTTCCCTGTTGCCTGTGTTCTATCTCTCCCTGTCTGCAGCGTCGACTGATGAAGAGGGCGGAGACGGTGCTGTGGAGGACAACGGCAGGGATGCCACCGAAAGCCAGAGACGTCCATGGCCGCAGTTGCTGAGAGAAGGTCCATGAGGCTGAGGTTGGAGATGGACTCCACGGCAGCAGAAGGGGTAGCTGAGCCCCCACAGGGGCCTATGGAGGAAGATGGCACAGATTTATCCAGGTTGGTGGGGGGTTTGGTTGAGGAGGAGGCCGTGACAGCCCCACATACAGGGCCTGGAAGGGGGATTCCACTGGTGCTAGTGGTGCAGTCCAGGGGCAGGGACAGTTGGCAGCACAGGCCACCGCAGAGGTGCCTGTGTGTAATCCTGTCCCCGATCCTGTGACTGCATCATCCAGCACCAGCAGGGATGCCTTCGTCCGGACCCGTTTTCAGGGAGAGGATGCGCAAACAACAACTGGCCTTCCTCTCCCTGCGGATGTGGCTCCATGACCAGTTTGAGCATGTCGTAGCTGGTGTGACGTTGCGCCAACGTGGTATTCGGGATGATGTGCAGGGTTCTCGTCTGGACAATGCATGTCATTTTGAATATCTATTTGGCCGCATCACACTACTAGGACAGGTCGTCGGCACTGGGTTCCTCAGTTTGCTGGATCTTCTTGCGACCCCCTCCTCAACTGAACCCCCTATGCACCAGTCATCCTCCGTGCCATCTTCCCACCCAAGTATCACCTGGGCCCCCTGTGAGCTGCCCCTGAGCCAGCAGCCAGGTTGGTAGAGGACACATCCCTGCCACAGTCGGGAGTCTGAAGTCCAGCAGGGGTTGCCACCCCACCAACTGGACCCAGCAAATGGAGGACATGCAGGCATCAACAAGCAGGGCACGTGCACAGCAGCAGCAGGCTCAGGGTGGGAGCCATCATGGCTTGGGGCCATCAACATCCCAGTGGCAGGCATCGGCCGGCGGGCAGGAGGACCCAGGATTGGAAGTGTCTTTTTTGTGGCAGCGGTTGGGCCAACAAATAGATGCAAAGCGGTGGCGGGCGGAGAGGGCATGGCTCACAATAGTCAGGGCGGAGAACTCCATGCACCGGGCTTTGAGGCGGGTTGAGTGCCTTCAGGCAACTCGCAGGGAGTTGGAGGATGACATGGCTGCATCCCTGCGAGACCTCCAGGCCAGGGAACAGGCCCGCCTCCGGGACATCGACATGGAGTTCGATGATGCCTTGTCCCAGGACATCAAAAAGTGAGCCGTCAGACTAGCCCACCACCTTTGTATACAGTTATTTAGGTTTAGGTTTCATTTTGTTTTTTTATTATTTTGAGTACACTGACTTTGCTCCCATTTTTGTATATAGTTGTGTTTTACATAGGGGTTTCTCTAGGTTTCATTTGGTTTTGGGATCATGGACCCTTCAGACTTTCATTGTAAATAGTTCTGGGCATGGACATATTTAATTTATTTTTTCATTCCATGGACTAATGTTTTTTATGCTTTTCAATTTTTGATTCATATCTATGGACTTTGGGGATGGATCACTTTTCTTTTTTCATGTCTTGGATTTTCATTTTTCCTTGGATTTTACTTTCTTTTTCATATTGCATTCATTATTTCCTTATTTGCATGTGTGTTTTTCATTTTGTCATTTTGTTTTCTTTTTAATACATTTCATGAATCTTCATTATTGGTGTGGCCTACTCTGATTGGTTTTGTGCATGTCTCTATCAGCATTGGCTCAGTCATGTGTTGCCACTGTGTGGCTCTGTAGGACATTTATTCATGGGCATGCTGGTTCTTCTCAGACTGTCATGGCATGGGTAATTTAGTAGGGAGTGGGTGCAGTGGATGGTTGGGTGTTTGTACTGGGGGGTGGGTGGGTGGGATTTGGGTTGCCATTAGGGCGATGGGTCTGTATTGTTATGACGTGGTGTTGGGGGGACAAGTGTCGGGCCCTGCTGGCAGGTGCCCGTCACTGGTGGGGGGGACATGTGTCGGGGCATGCTGGCAGGTGCCCTTTCACTTGTGGGTGGACACATGTGTGGGGCCCTGCTGGCAGGTGCCTGCCACTGGTAGGGGGGACATGTGTTGGGGCCTAAGCCAGGTGTCCGTCACTGGTGGGGGGGACATGTGTGGGGGCCTGCTGGCAGGTGCCCATCACTGGTAGGGGGGACATGTGTGGGGCCCTGCTGGCAGGTGCCCATCACTGATGGGGGGACATGTGTCGGGGCCTGCTGGCAGGTGCCCGTCACTGGTGGGGGGACATGTGTGGGGCCTGATGGCAGGTGCCCATCAGTGGTGGGGGGGGGACATGTGTCGGGCCTGCTGGCAGGTGCCCGTCACTATTGGGGGGGACATGTATGGGGCGTGATGGCAGGTGCCCATCAGTGGTGGGGGGACATGTGTCGGGGCCTGGTGGCAGGTGCCCATCAGTGGTGGGGGGACATGTGTCGGGGCCTGCTGGCAGGTTGCTGTCACTGCGGGTGTAGGTACATGAGTCGGGCCTGCTGCCAGGTTCCTGTCATTGGGGGTGGGGTGGGGAGACATGAGTCGGGCCTGCTGGCAGGTTGCTGTCACTGGGGGTGGGGTGGGGGGACATGTGTTGGGCTCCCAAGTGCATGGTGCCATGTGGGCTGCCTGCGGGGCAAGGTCAGGGATTGTAGGGGTGTCTCCTGCGGTGTGGGCTGCCTGCGGGGCATGGGGAGGGCACATCCGGGAGGGCCCACACTGTCAAATCACCTGTGAAACTCCCTGCGCACCCCCAGAATACACATACCCCACTCGCACCAGCCCTATCGAATGTAAAACTCTCCACTCACCTCTCAGAATACACATACCCTGCTCGCACCAGGCCAATCGCGTGTAAAACTCCCTTTGCACCCCTCGGAAACACGCACCCCACTCGCGCCAGCCCTATCATGTGTCAAACTCCCCACACACCCCTTGAAATACACATACCTCGTTGGCACCAGCCCTATCACATGTAAAACTCCCTGTGCACCCCTTGGAATATGCATACCCCACTCGCGCCAGGCCAATCGTGTGTAAAACTGCCCGTGCACCCCCAGAATACACGCAGGCAGCCCATCCACCCTCCACATGCCCCGCAGGCAGCCCATGCACCCTCCCCATGCCCTGCACGCAGCCCATCCACCCTGACCATGCCCCACAGGCATCCCATCCACCCTCCCATGCCCCGCAGGCAGCCCATCCACCCTGACCATGCCCTGCAGGAAGCCCATCCACCCTTACCATGCCCTGCAGGGAGCTCATCCACCCTCCCCATGCCCCGCAGGCAGCCCATCCACCCTGACCATGCCCCACAGGCAGCCCATCCACACTGACCATGCCCCGCAGGCAGCCCATCCACCATGACCATGCCCTGCAAGCAGCCCATCCACCCTCCCCATGGCCTGCAGGAATCCCATCCACCCTGACCATGCCCCGCAGGCAGCCCATCCACCCTCCCCATGCCCTGCAGCTAGCTCACACCACAGGGGGGACTTTTTCCATGCAATTTGCCTGGCGCCAGCGGGATACGAGTATTACGATGGGTGTGCGGGGAGTTTTACATGCAACTGGGTTGTCGTTTGAGGGCCGAGTGCCATTTTTAGTGCGATTTCATTGTTGGGGGGCTGTATGCTGGTCCACTGGCCTTTGCGCCATTTAGGGGATTTGTGTGGATGTTTTTGGTGCATGGGGAGGGGTTGGGGGTGTAACTGGTGCTGCTGCAGGGTCGCTGCGCCACCTGCACCACGGCTGGTTATGGATGTTTAAATCCATGAATACGCGGTGCGTCAAAATGGGTTTTGGTGCAGGCGGCTGGCGCAAGCTGGCACACGCTCCCTCTGAGCGCCAGCTTCGCGTGTCACTTCTGTGCTTGATTCCATGAATTACCCTGAAAGTGTACTGACACTTTTTATTGGATATAAACACTTCCTGAAACACATGATCATTTCCTGTCAGAGTTACCTCATATATGCTAATAAGTATGACTTTGCTATTTCCCAAATGTCACTAAACCATGAGATGTATTTCACAACCTTAAAACTGGAAAAACAGTTTTGGGAAATGACGCACGTTTCCAGACTTCTAGCACACTCTGTCCAAGGTCATACATTATCTGTTGCATTTTCATTGCTTACGCTGCCTGGTCTATCTTTTCTCTGATTTTATGTCAGCTTCATTTGTATACAACACTGTTGAAAAATAATATTTACTGCATATTGGCTTGTGCCTAAGCACTCCTTTTCTGGGTTTGCACACGGCACTATATTTTCTATTTTCTCAACACTTCCACATTCTCAGGAGATTTAAGGACTGCCGTTTATTTGTAATACATGATGTAGCAATTATTTTGAACAGAATGGTTCCTTTGCTATTGCTATGTGCCTTATTCTGATCTATTTTACTAATTTCTGTTGAGTATGAGTGATATTTCTTATGTCAGAGGGAGCTGTGTTCTATATTTTGTATTTTTGTGCACAATGTAAGCATTCCTTTGTTTTTATGTTTTCCTAAATAAATGTGTGCAGTGTCACCTATTTTCTAATGTACCTGCCTACAATAGGGCACTCTGGCTGCCTCAATGGACAATGCTTCTGACTTTTACATTGTTGGACAGGCAGGCAGGGCACATGCTCTCAATTGATATTGATATTTTATTTCTATCGCACTCGTGCACAAGTGTTTCAGAGTGCGACAAGGCAAGGGAGGGGAACAGGGGAGAACAAAACAGCAATCTTAATAGGCTCAGTGACATTGAGAACACGCAAGTGCATGGGAGAGTAATATTGTAATGTAAAAAATGTAATATTTTATACACAATTTCAAGATGTATCTGCCATAACGGGAATTGGTACTCATCAATTAGTTAACTTAATTAGTGTGATCCTTAGAGGTTCGAGTGGAATGCAGTTTGTCATTTTTCCAATCTACCGGCCTCTAAGGCCGACACTTCCAGATGGGACAATAGGATAGAGGTGACAACATTGTTGTCCTCATCAAGAAGCACAATGGGTCTATAATTTAAAGGGCTGGTTCTCACTCCCTTCTTGTAAATTGGGACAATGTGCACCATGGACCATGAGGTAGGCAAAGGATCTAAATTTGCCACACTCTCAAACAAGATAAAAAGGGTCACTGCCCAGGCCTCTGGAATGGTTTTAAACAAATATTTTGATAATTTATTAGGGCCCGGCACACGAGATGGACTGATCACCTTTTTTACCTCAAGACTGTTATTATGGTAAAAAATGCTAGATCCATCCTATCCATTAATTCCCCAATCCAATATAGTGCACACTGCATCACCATTGGGCCTTCCATAAAAGGTTAAAAAATGTAAGACCGCATCTCTTTCAGTTACTGCATTGATTTGGGGATTGACTGTTAAACTAATAGGTGCATTTTTACATTCCAGACCATTGCTGTGCTTACAGAGAGCTTCAGACTCTCTAAGATTGGGATGGGTGCCTTATTAATGCCCTGCATGATATTTAAGTAGGATTGTGGGGAGTGTCAAGGGAGTGTCAAGGCTTTCAGGGTGGGCCTGCCCTAATTGTCTTTTGGGGTGAGGAAGATCACAGCCCTCATGACTGTGTAATGGTTTATTGAGAAGCCACCCTCAACACAGGGATTTCCTTCATTCCCCGCTTAAGGTGTGATGCAACAACCTGTTTAACAGATTATTTTATTCAACCCTACTTCAGACACATACCATGGCCCTTCGATCCCTCCCCCAGAGCTAACAATGAGCCAAGAACCAGGCTGTTACACGGGAAATTTATGGGTATTTATTTAAATAAAAGTAATAGAAATTGGCATGAAAATGTCAAACACCACTTTATCCATGGCACAACACTATCAAATTCTCTCAGCATAAATAAATCACAAAGGTGAGTTGAAAATAACACAATTGCAATTCTTCACTTTCTGCAAATTTCGCTTCAAGAAATAATTACCCCCGACGCGTGAGGATTTATAGAGATAATTTGGAGGAGGGATCAAACCCTAGGACTACAGTTACGTAATTCGATTTTAAAAAACTATTTCCCGGAAGGGGGACTTCAACCTAGATAAGTAAGGCCCGGATTTGAAAAAGGCGGTAGTTAAACGCCGAAACATGTGTCATCCAAAAAGGGCAGAAACCGTACCAAATAAACCAAAGATTATTCATATCAAACAATTTGACTTTTGTGAATTTAATTTGCTACGTAAGGAGTTTGGCGCAATTAGGTGTGGGCACAAACAAACTTTTTCTCAAGAAATAATTACACTGATCAATAACAAAAGCAATTATCATGCAGTGTGCCCGAATTTGATTTTCCTGTGGACTTAAAAGGCTAGCAGTATGAATTCAAGATTGGTACAAATACATATGGCAATTATGAATTTGCCAACACTTTTGGTTTAAAATAAACACATGTTCATTTAGTGGTTTGTGTTACAGACCACCTCCTTCTTTGGTCTGTGTTGGGGAAGTCGGACAGAACAATTTGAATGATTTGGGGAATTTTGGATTTCAGACCCCCCTCCACTGAAAGGCTTATGTTGAGGAAGCTGGAAAAATGGTTGGACTGATTGAAGAACAAATACACTGCTATTCCTTAAAGAAGTAAAGGTCAGCAGGAAGACAAGGATTAGCCAATAAATGTATAGGCTATATTTTTTAGCACACACTGGGAAGTGAGCTTTGTTAATTTTGAATTTTAACAAATTTCACCCCATAGTGTTCTGCCAAATGGGGAATTAATTAAATTAATATTTTTAGTTACATAGGCTAAGGATCTACACAGTTCTGCCCCCCACCCTGCCCACTATAAAGGGAAAGGATGTAAGGCAAGCAGACTTCCCCACCTTTTGGTTTCCCAGGGCTCAGTTCTACTTACATAGTAAGCCCCTGTTTAATGTTCAGGGAAGCCAGCTGCATCTCAGGGCACTCTGGAAAGATATGGCAGGGGTATGCTCACTCCACTATCAAAGATGACCTCAAGCTCTCCACCACAGGACCCAGTCAGCTCTGAGGCCTTCCTAGAAATAGACAGCCACCCAGATACTCTCTCAGCAATGTCCACTGGTGTTTCTTACAGCTGTCAGACTGCAAGTTTCAGCAGCCCTCCTGATGGCACTCCGTCTGTCTGTGTGTTTGTCCCCTCATCCTACTGCAGTCCCCCTTATATAGGAGTGATGACACCACCAATTTTACAATCTTGGGGAAGTACCCTGTAATAATTCCCACAACTATGATTGGACAGTTACCCTTCTCTCTCATCTCAAAGCCAGCCTCCATGTCAGGATTGGTTTAGGGGTCTGGAGCAACATATGGCAATTCCCATTTGTAATCGTCATTTGTTCTCCTTTCAAATTGTTGGCAAAAACTAGTTATGTATCACAACTTCATAATTTTACTATCAACTACCATAATATACATATTTTCGGACTCAGCTAATCATGAGGAATTAGGTAAGCCAACCAACAAGTTTCCACCATGTGGCATGGCCATGTGCCACCTTTCTGCCATTTCCATAAAAGCATAACAGTTATGAATATGTAAGTTATTGCCCATATGCCTAATACTATTCTCCAGCCGCTCACCAATACTCGCATTTGGAACATGTTCAGATCAGCCAGAAACCTAGTTTAACTGGTCATTACAGTTCCCAGAGTCGCAGGTGGAGGAATTTTAAATCACTACAATCACCAGGAAATTACATTAAAAAATGGTACATAAATTAAATCAGTATGACTTATAGTTGCAGAGATAAAGAGCTACTGATAATAGTACTTTTAAATTAATTGTGAATCTTCACATTGGACAACTGGCCATTCATTCTCCTGCCTTCAGGCCATTTGTTTTCACTGAGTCAGCCTGTAGCCAGAGATTTTTTTTTCAGTCTCTTTGTGTTGGAAGCTTGCTCTTTGAAGATGTTGCCCCCATTTTCATACATATTGATCATGCTCCAGCCAATGGTAACTTATCTTGCAGCCACTGCCTTCAGAGCAGTCTGGGGAACATTGGTTTTCGACACATTTAGCAGGACACTTTATTGCAGTTAGTAATTAAATGGGAGATGTAACATCCAGACTGGCAGTAGGAGATTTCCTTGTGAAGTTTGCCCACAGCCAGCACAAAGGATTTGCCTTTGGCTGACTTTTTTCCATGAAAACAAAGTGGCTTTTCAAATGTCACTGGTATTTGGTATGTGAACCATAATATTCATTGCTTTTTGTCAACCCACACATCAAGTCTTTTCCCTGACATTTTTCTATTAGCAGTCATATATTTTCACATTTAAACTTATTTTACTTGCGCATCTATGCAAGCCGTTTTTGTGAAATTGGCCCATTTGACCGAAAAACCTTACCCTATGGCCTAGTTGACCAAATTTAGGCCGTACAACCAAAAATTCTGTCAACTAGGAATGAGGCAGGCAGGGGTGTCCCTTGCTCCACTTGCTCGCTATGATGGGAACCGGGGTTGCAGGGGTGTCCCTCGCTTCCGAGACATTGGAAGTGGGGGACTTCAAAAGAAAAAGAAAAAAAAACAGAGACAGGGACCCTGCGGCGTCAGTTCTGACCTGCGTGCAGGGATGGAACTGATGTCACCGGATCAGAATGAAAGCAGACCTTGAAAGGTACATGGGGGAGGGTGGGGATGTATTGGGGGAGTGGAAGGGGGTCATGGATATGTTGATTTTGGCCACAGCTAAATGACTATGGTAAATTCCACCTCTAACAATTATGCCAGAGTCAAATCACACAGATCCATTGTTGTGTCACTGTTTAAAAATGCTGCTTTCCATGTGAAAGGGATCTTGAATTCCTCCTTTTGTGAATACAAATGCTGCTTTTCCTTTGGTAATAACAGGTACGTCCCTTTTCCACATGGCTCCTTAATGTTACTTGAAAAAAACACACACAGGCCAAGCAGTTTTTGGTTCAGTGTTTAAAATCCTGCTGTTCCTGTGACAGGGACTCTGTTTGGGGTTTTTAAATGCAGCCCACAACTGGTCTTAAATTGCGGTACTGTTATTTTGCCCTCTTGCAAGTCAGAGACCAAGGGCGAGGGAACAGGGGATGCTTCCCAACAACCCAAAGCCCCAAAATGCACTGACACGGGATGACACCTTGCACACAGAGTCACCCCCTTGGTGGTTCATACAACCGGGCATCACAATCCGTACATCCAAAACTCCAATTTTTAGGCTGCTGCAGCAAAATGAATGACAAGCAATACATTAGCATAACAAGACATATTTAGGTATTTACAAAGAGGTTCAAACATGTTTTGAAAAGAACGTGGCACGCCTGTGTGGCGCCTGCCCACCTGGATTATAGTTAGTCACTGGACTCTGGTAATTTATATAGCACATTACCCTATGGGGCAATGCAAATATCAATAAAACTCTAATGTGCCATGAACACTGCCAGAGTCGGGGGCAACACGTCCTATACTTTTCTGAAAGAGTAAGGTATGCTGATTCCTTAGCACACCCCCTGTAGTGACAGTTCAAGTACTTTACATGCCAAGTGGTAAGCGCAGCGTGATACAGCAAACCCCACATTTAAGATTTAAGGGCCCGATTCATTGAATTTTTTGCACGGTTCAAAGCAACTTGCAGTGCAAAGGCTGTGCAAAGTCAGTGCATAGTCATTTTTTGCAGTACGAAATGTCTTTGCACGTACTTTGCACTCCAAACATATACTTTGCACAGTTCCATGAATCAGGGTTTGTGGCGGCAGTGCAAAGTTACTTTTCAGCAGTGCAAAGTTGCTTTGACCCGTGCAGATAATTCCATGAATCGCTTGTTAAGTGTCATGTTTTCAAAAGGTTTGCAATGTAAGGCAACCTTTGTTATGAGCCTGCACCCTTCTAAAATGCGGTTCCCCTCAGACTAGTGTTCTGGATGTTCCCTGAGCTATACCATGCAGTTCCCTGCTTTGCCCTGATCTGTGCTGCTGCTAAACGTTCATTTCCCCTCTCCATCTCCTTGTCAATGCTGCCAGACTCCAGTCACCAAAGGGCAGCACACTCAGCTGCGGTTACTGGGGTTCAGTCAGATGCCCAGTCATTGGTTCAATGACCTCTATTAGGCATTATCTACTTTGGCAGCGAATTAAAAATTGAACAGACATATAATCAGCAACATTTCCTGGGCACGGATTTATCTTCAAACAAGTTTCTAAAGTCCAAGGACAATTAAAGCTATCGCACTGAGACCTTACTTTTCTGGAGGAACTAATGGAAATGCAGTTTCCAAATGATTGGTGACCTCCGGGGACTAATTTTACATAAATAATATAGGAAAAAATTCCATTCACATGCCCACACTAATTTGAAGGCTAGTTTTGACATTTACGAGCAGTAACTTAACATGTTTATTGTACTACTAATGAGTCCTTCTATTCATGTATGAGATGTTTTCAAATAGAAGACACAGCAGGCCAGATTCTCAAACCCTTTTTAGCACAAGTAATGAGAGGCACTATTGAATTTGATCACTTGTTAATATTAATGTTAAAGGGTACTTGTACCGCGCATCAACGGAGTGGTCCCCCAGAATTCTAGCGCATTTGAAAGGAGGGTGTGAAAACAGGGGAGTTGGGGGGGTTAGTAGGGCATAGTGGGAATATAAAATTGAGAGTTGTGGTGTGCTATTGGCAACTTCAGTTCGGTTTTCACTGTTTGCTGAGCATAGGTGCGATTTCCACTTCGGTGCGATTTCCATGTGCTGTTGTGTCCGGTTATGTGTTGTATTCTATGGTTTTATTCTAAGTTGTTGCACTGTGGTGAAGTACATGAGGATTGCTGAGCTGAGAGGTGGTTGTGTGAGTTTCCGTATGATAAGTGTATGTGGAAAATTGAGGTTTTAGAGATGGGTTAGCAGGTTTTTCCTTACCTATTTGCTTTGGGTTTCTGCGCTCAATATCTATGACCATACTCTGTTTTTGATCTTGTTTGGCAGCCCGTTGAGGAGTGGTAGTTTTCCTCTGTTGTATTCTAGTGGTATGTGGAGATGGGTGATGGAGGCGTGTTTTTCTCGCCCTGGGGTAGGATGGTTTTGTTGGGAGATTATTACGGTCCTTCCCTGGCCATCTAGTTCTTTGCCTACCGTGGTTTCCCTCTATAAGGTAATGTTGTGTGGACATGAGTGGTCTGGGCCTCCTCCCCTCACCCTCCGGTTACAGATGATTCATTTAGGGATAATGGGTCCCTCCCTGTGCTTTCTGTATCCAGCTGGGTCTATGTTTCCTAGTCATTTCCTTCTGGTTCGGGGTTGAAGAGCCATGTTTGTGGCAAAAATAAGTGTACCCAAATTCACAGAAGGCACATCTGTGCATCCTGAATCTACACCTGGAAAGCACTTTGCAATGTGCACACATTTAATACCTTCCCCTGTGCCTGTTTGGACTAGTTAGAAGGACAAATGCAATGCATGAGAGGTTCATTTCTGAACCTTTCATGCATTGATTTTGAGTTGATAGAGCAGCAACGTGACCTTCTGTTCACCCACTTGCATTTCTATCTTTCAAACAAACAGGGATAGAAATTGAATATTTTATGTGTAATACATTTCACAGTGACAGGTCCTTTAACGGTCTTTCACTCTGAAATGTGGGTGCTGGGAACCTGTAAAACATGAGTTTCAGAAGTCTGCTACCGAACCGAATGTATTCACCGGAGCCCACCATCTAATCTTTGCACGACTAATCAAAGCTCTGTGTAATGCTCAAGTCATGTTTGAGAATATGTTCCACCTATAAGCCAAAACATTTGCATTATAGTGAGAAAAGGGAGAAATGTCATATGAGAGAGACAAAGCGTGAAGGTGTTGTTTTGTTAGGTGCCCTCCAAATGACTGCCTATGGCCATGCTTAGCTCTGGCCATTCGCGCCCAGTTCCCGCCCCTCACAGCCCAAAATATCTGCTCATGGGAACTCTTTCAGATCACTTTAATCAAGTCTTAGCATGAAACTTTGCATGTGCATTCTAGTGTTTTTTTCAAAGCTGTCGTGTGATAGTTAATGACTTAACTGGAGTTATAAACACACTACAGGTGAAATAACAATGTCTAAACCAGTTATGCCTACATCCACTCGATTTATAAGCAGTATGGGTGTCCTTCACTGACGTCCTTCTGATGAGTCAACTTCCAGGGCACCAGTTGTCCAGGGATGAATATCGGTTTCTAAACCATGAATCAGCCCCACACCCCTAGTACACCAGAAGGGATCCGAACAGATTCGAACCACATATAAATTATAAACCTCCATTTCCAATTTTGGTAACGCTGATGGACTGGCAGGCTTATCTCTGCAAGATCGTTGATTGTTGGTTAGTTGCAACACAGCAAAAATACAATTGTTATCCAATGATAAAAGGCACTGTCCAGTCAAGGTTGTATACAAATATCTTCTTTATTATTATCACAGCAAAAAGTTATAGCACACTACAAAATACAGCCACCCTGTAAAGGAACACAGAGGACAGACAGTTTCCCAATGGAAAGGGATGCACTCTGGATATTGACAGGAATATAGTCTGTAAAGAAATCAGTCTTAACTGTTCAAGGTTATTTGCTTTCTGTACCAAGGAAGCAAGGGTCGTAAATTTCAATAGTGGCCTTAACAGAAGGACCGCAGGGACAGAACCACAATGTACCTGGTTCTTGAGATGATCTTGATGCTCGACAGTGTCAAGTCAGTTCAAGGAAGCTTTGCAGCTCCTGCGACAGAGTTGAAGATGTGAGACAGCTGTGGGTATCAGGCATCAGGTAGTTCAGCAAGTGATGCTGGACGGACAGCTGCAGGCTGCCCTACATGGCTGGTTGGCGGATCTGGAATGCTAGTCGAGGCGTCTCAGGTCGCTTTAGTGACTGCAGCATGAAAACAGTCAGTGGTACAGCCGGAAATGTCCTTAAAAGATGGTGTCAGGAAATGAAGGGGGATCAGGCCTTCGGTTAGGTCCAGAGCTCGGTGTCCAGAAACTATGCCTGTTCTACCCTCTGTTCCCACACACCGCTGTCAATCACCCCATGGAGTATGGACATATTCCTACTGCATTCGTACCCGTAATCATTCAATACGCTGCCAGTCCTTCCGAAAGCACTGGTGGTTGCCATTGAAACGTGGACTCTCTGCGTTTCTGAGGTCACGTGTCTTCTCACGTTGAGCTCTGTATTATGGATCATGTGACCTGCGTTAATGTATTCATGTCCCGTTTGAACTTGGCACTTCGCTTCTGAATTTGTATTCTATAGCCTAATTATTATTGTGACACTCTTGACCCTTGGATTTCTTGACCTGGGCCTGTTTTTGGATTCCCATGGTTCGCCCATCTTGTCTTCTTGTTTCTGGATATCTTTAACCCCAGAAAGCTACTCGACTTCACTTTGCCTCACAAATCAAATCTTGATTGCCCACATTTCTGACCCTTGGCTTTTGTCCCCAACCTGTCTACCGCTTCGCCCTTGTCCCTGTCTTACCTGTACTGTTGCCGACACAGACCGCTTCCTCGACTCGCCTTGGATCTGTGATTCATCTGACAGAGCTCGGAGTTCCTTCTTTCCGTGGATTTCAAGTACGCCCATTCCACTTAGCGTTTGAACTAGAGATGCTTTGTGTTGCTACTTAGGCGTCCTCATGCTGACGGTTGGTAGGTGGATTGCTGAACTCTTTTTCCATTCCGGGACTGTAATTTGGGACTTTGTAGGCGTCCTCATGCCGGCGGGTGATAGGTGGTCTCCTGGACTTCCTGTGGACTTCTGAAATCATCTTCTTCACAGATCTGCAAGGTTTACTGCATATGGTAAGAGCGTTCTATGTTGAGTCTTTGTTAAGGAAACTAGTCAGATCATTGATTAGTGTCTAAATGCCTTGGTGTTCTTCAAGGTTAGACATCTCAAGTACTTACTCATATAACATCTTCCTGCTAGTCATTCACGTATTGTTTTACTCTTGCTTCTTATATTGCTTCGTTATTGACATTTTGCTGGTATTAATTGTGACTTCCTTTACAGGCTGGCGGTTCCTGTAGCGTCCGTCCATCTTTTGGTTAATAGATCTGTCAGGGGGTTTTTATTGACTCCTCTGACAGGTATATTGACAGAAAGAACTTCTCTACTACACGACAGGTTCAACTGCGAAGACAGATCTACGCTTATTTGGCAAGAATATCATGCTCTATGCTAACAGATGTATTCTGGTTGATGCTTGTTGTGGCAATCCTAGCTTCTTCACCGGGCTTGTGTCGTCCTTTAATGTAGGCGGCCCAAAGCGTAGGAGAGTGCTTTCAGGCAATGGCTTTGTCCTTTGGTCAGAGACTCTCTGGCACTTCCCACCTAGGAAGCGTGCCAGCAGAACCTAGCAGGGCATGCTGTGTGCTGGCTGGGTACCTGTTCTGGAGCTGCTGGATGGGTCCTCTGAATCCGGTATCACCCCTGGTCCCTGGAAGATGTTTAGGGGAGGGATATTGCTTTCCTCTTTCCAATCATGGCCTTCCTTCACTTGTGAAAGATGTAAAGCATACTGTACCTTCAGCCAGTGTCCAAATGAGTCCTTCTTCTTACTCCTTTCGAAGTTGTCGGATGATCTGCTAAGTGAGGGGCTCAGCTCTGTTTTAAAGCCACATGAGCCCCAATGATTGTTGCAGGCTAAGCCTACCATAAGGAACCAATTCTGGGTCCCTACCAACAATCTTCTGTTATGTGTGGGGTCAGAACCAGAGTGTTTTGCAACAGGAAAGGTAAGAGGTGACAACATGTACTCCTAAATCGAACCCATCTTCATGTCTGTTGTAGCTTAAAGTGTCTCTCTGGTTAACTGAGTCTTCTGTGACTCTTGATCAAAACGCAGGTCTCCCTTGAAGTTTGTGATGAGATCAGACTTCCTGTCTCCCGTAAATCACATACTTCTTCCTTCTGAAAGGGGTCCTCTCTCAGGGGTTGCCTACGGTAAAAAGTGGACATAGACATTCCATTCACTGCCTTTCATAAGGAGGGGTGGGAGCTAGCTTCAAGTTGACACATTGCATACTAAAGAGGTGAGAGGCCTGCCCTCTTTTGTCAGTTCTGTGATTAAGCCTATCACAGGCCTGTTTCAATTAACTCTCATCAGTATGCACTGCTACCAGCAGATTTAGGGCCTCATTACACGGAAGGCGGTAATGGTTAACGGCCACAGTTAATGGTAACGGTGACCGTTAACCATTACCGCCTTACTACGAGGTCCCTTAGCGGGTTGGTGCTTTAACGCCTGCTTTTTGCAGGCGTTAAAAACCAACCCGCTAAGGGACCTTGGAGCTAATTACGGCACCGCAAAATTGCGGTGCCGTGATTAGCGCCTTCCCCATTCCCATAGAGCCCTATGGGGCAGAAATGGGAATGGGAAGGGCAATGGTGGAAGGGGGATTTACCGCCCCACCAACCTTGGAATGGGGCGGTAAATCCCCTTTCCGCCAAGGCGGTGCCGGTAATTTACCGGCATGGTCCAGGGTGCTAATAGCACCCTGGATCACCGCCTTCCGTGTAATGAGGCCCTTAGATTTATAGAGTGGCCAGACCCGTGGAGCCTTCGATATTTTAATTAGGCTGGTGGTGGCCAGATGAAGGTGTCACCTTCCCCCTTCTTGAGATGTTTTGATGTACCTGTGACTGTCACGTTCCAGCTGAACATGAAAGGGAGAACTGTGCTTGCAGGCTGTGTCCCCCCGGAGTACAATGTCTATGTGTTTATTGTGTGGTGAGCAGAGGAACATGTGTGAGGATTAGCCCCACACATGTTCTGAGGTTGATCTCCCATCATTCATTTTAATTTCAAAACTTTAAAATAGCCCAGGTGAGCACACCCCCTCGTGCGGATGGCCAAGTTCCTCACAGTCCTGGTAAAAAGAATTATTGAGAAAGCCAGCAGTTTTGGCTTGTGTATAAGTATTAGGCATTTGACAGGCACTGTATTAGATGCCCATGCACTCGCACCACTGTGCACCTGTTGCCATCAATTGACAGTTAATACCACTATGGCAGTACCTGGCAAGTGCCTTTCCCATGCCTATATAAAAGCCCAAACTGTTGGCATTGCTAATGTTTGTTCCGTTTACAGCCATTTTTGAGAAACTGCCCCAGCATTTAGCAATAATTTGACTCTTGTTTGAAGGCGGATTCCTGTTTGGTAGTGTCTTAATGTTTCCTTTTTTTAAGCATTTTCTATAGAGCGAAAAAATGAGGAAATATGCCTTCAGCGAATTAAATGAATTTGTTTCGGTCATGTCTGATACGCACGTGGGTGCACTTAGGTGGCATCAATTTATACAAATGTTAGCATCACAGAGAATAACACTGCATGCCCTTTAACCTTCCAATGTGAGCTAAGGACAGACGTAATGTCCTCTATGATCCCCATGTTAATGACGCCAAACAAAGTTTAGTGCTATGGAAGCAACAGACGTGCATGATTTTAGACCGTGGTGGCATCCTCAATGAAGAAGATCATTAACTTCCCTCTATGCGATATTAGGAATGTAGCATAATAAGTTACTAAAATCTAGAACATTATTTTTATTATCACCCAGCAATGGATGGACACCAATCAGGTTGCTCAGAACGCGGGCTGAATCTACCAATATAAGGTTGCTCAGAACGCGAGCTGAATCTACCAATATAAGGTTGCTCAGAACGCGGGCTGAATCTACCAATATAAGGTTGCTCAGAACGCGGGCTGAATCTACCAATATAAGGTTGCTCAGAACGAGGGCTGAATCTACCAATATAAACCCATGTTCCAGCCACCTTCTGGCTGCTTCTCCCACCGCGCACTGCCATCTTTCCCCCTCCCTCTCACCCCTGGCCTCACTTACCTGCTTGTGTTTTTGCTGCTCCTTCTTCCTGTCCACCATGAAAATGGAAGAGGGTCTCTGTATGGAGCCACGCCTTCCAGATCCATGGTGGCCTTCTTAGTGAAGTGTTTTGAAGGCATCCCATTCATTGGATCAAAATGCATTGCGCTCAGCAACCTGGGTTACCAGATTGGCAACTTTGGGGTGCTTCTAGTGTTAAGACCCTCTCCGGCATGCTGGAGAGGGCCATTATCAGGCCTTTAACTTGAATCCGGGGCAGAAAACATCCGATCCGGCCCACAGTATCAGGTCTTAACTATTATTATTATTATTATTATTATTATTATTATTATTATTATTATTATTAGTAGTGGTAGTAGTAGTAGTAGTAGTAGTTGTAGTAGTAGTATTATTATTACTGTTATTAATATTATTATTATTACTTATAATAGTAATACATACATACAAAACAGTTAGCGACCATTTATTAAGTAGGATGCATCTATGATGTGATGGTCGTGTGACCATGATGTGCTAGGGGAGCAGTCGATAAATGACAGCTGATGTGCTCCATATGCCTAGATGAAACATAATCTCCCGCCTCATGTGCTTTGCTATAGGCTCTTTTCAAAAAGTAAGGACTCACTTGCCCTGGCACAACTTTGAGTGTGCTATAGCATCATAAGCCTAGCTTTAGGTTAAATGTGCAGTTGTAGCTGCATATACCCTGCTACAGGTCCATACGGCCATCTATAATCTCCTGTGTCTAGATACAGTCTCCTACATCAAGAATAACTTTATTTACCAAGCACATCCTCCTGGGACAGTCCGAGACGTTTCTGCTCGGCAACATACTTATATGCCCCAGAACTGACTCACATGCCTAGGACATAACTGCTGTACACATGCATCACCAGATAAACGTGACTACAACCCCCTCCTCCAAAATACTGTCTAGTATGCCCAAAGAAGCCTCATTGAAAACAGGTAGAGCCACACATGTCAACCCACAGAATCATGTGCTCAGCTACAACCCCATGCGCCCTGCACAGTATCAATCCTTAGGTGAAGCTCTCATATACTGGGGACAGAGTACTAGTCCATACGACAATGCACAGGAACTGGTTCTTAAGCCAAGTATCAAGACTCATATATTTCTGTGCTTGTCCGTGCTGCGGATGGGCTTTGGAGCTGTGGCCAGTCAGCTATGGGTACTACCAATGTGCCTCGAGCGGTGTCTCATGAAAGGCTTTTGGACTTAGCACCTGTGGACACAGCCTGTCCAGGTGGGTTTCTACGAACATCTGTTATGGATAAGACAACTGCCTTTTCTGGGAATCTCTCTTGCTTACTTTTTAATGCACGCTCCATGGTGGCACATTCTCTACGTTGCTATGATCTACTCTCTGATTGTTCTCCTGATATTGCCTGCATTTTCGAGACCTGGCTTTGTGATTATTCTGGCCCCGTGGTGACGCAGGCGCTTCCAGTGAATTAAACCCTCATTTGCATGGATTGTCTGTCCCCCAATTCTCGTCGCAGTGTTGCCTTGGTGCACAGATCTACTTTGACTGCCTGTGCAGTGCCATTTGACCATAAAGTCAAAATGGAAGCACTGTTAGTTCGCCTTTCAGTAACGCCCTCTATCTCCTTCTATGTTTTGTTTATCACTCCCCTTGGTGTGACTCTGCCTTTGCTGATGCATTTCTTGACCTCGTCGCTGAGCTTCAGCTTAAATTTGATAGGCTGGTGATAGTTGGTGATTTCGATTTGAAAGCCAACGGTGACAAAGATCACACCACCATGCGTTTTCTCCCTGGGATGAGAGAGTTTGGTCTTCAATAGCTTGTGTCTGGCCCTACCACCAATTGGGGAACATGCTAGATCTTATCTACACTGTGCAAGTCCTAGTTAGAGTCTGTCTAGCGTTGCAGCTGGGGTTGTCTGGCCACTTCTTAATACCTTTTTTTATTATGACTGAGACCAACTTGGTAGCCTGTTCTAAGCCTAAAGTCTGGAAACGCAACTGGCGCTCTGCTGACACAGCCGAGATGGCAAAGTCAGTTATTGCAGGTTGTACGGCTCTTCCTGTTGTGGATGTGGCCTCTCTTGATTAACTGTTTACTGCTACTTCTGACTGCCTCGCCCCTTTGAAATTTTGTAGACAGCGAGGTCGCTATATTGAGCCCTAGTTTGATGAAGACTTATAGATTGTGTGGCTCAAACATTGGCAAGCGGAGCAGAAGTGGAGGAATTCCTACTGCCAGTCTGATAATGCTATTGTGGCTGCTAAGAGCAGATTCTACTTTGGCAGGGTGATATGATATGACATATTTATAACGCGCATATACAGAAGTGTTTCAAGACTCGATGAGGCAAGGGAAGGGAAACAAAGGGAGGACAAGACAACAATCTTACTAGGCCTAGTGACATTGAGGTCACACAGGTGCAGCGGGGATGGAAGGGGAACAGTGCCAAGGGAAGGGGAGGAGGAGCAAGTGCAGGACATAGGATCAAAAACAAGTAGTGCAGCCAGCAGGTGGCAGTGAAAGGGGTAAGTGCAGACAAGTGTCTGATAAGTGCAGGTAAGGGACTGTAGGGTTGCAGATACAGACTCAAGTGCAAGGGTTGCCAGGAGGCAGTGCAGGTGTGCTACTGGGTGGGCAGGGACCTGGGTCAGAAGTTCAGAGGTAGCCAGGTGACCAGTGCAATATCAGGCGGGAGATCAGCATGGAAGAGGAAGAGAGAAGGCAGAAGCAATGAGCAAAGTCTTGTGATGCTTCCAGAACTGGAGATGGTTCAACTCGAGACAGGGAGGCTGTTACAGAGGGAGGTGCCAGCCGAAGAGAGAGCTCTGCCTCCAACATGTTGCTTGTAGAAGCACCTGACCCTCAAGGAGTTGGAGGTGGAGGAGTGAAGAACACGAGAAGGAAGATATTTATGAAGAGAGAGTTGAAGTTATTGTGGTCCCAGGCCCCAGAAGGCCTTGTGGACAATGCAAAGGGTCTTGACCTGGATCCGTGCAGCCACTGGGAGCCAATGGAGAGATTTCAGGGCTGGAGAGTTACAATCCCTTGTCTTGAGGCCAAGGACAAGTATTGCGGTCCTGTTCTGGATGAGTTGTAGAGGACGGAAAGTAGAGGCAGGCAGATTTAAAAAGATGCTGTTGCAGTAGTCAAGCCTAGAGAGAATCAGAGCTCTGGAGCCAGAGAGCTTCTGGGGGAAGGAGAGGAAAGAAAGAATACCTCTGAGGAGGTGTAGTTGGTAGTTTGACGTCTTAGGGACGTCAGAGATGTGAAGAGAGAAGGAGAGGGTGGATTTGAAGATGGCTCTGAGGTTCTTAGCCTCACAGGTGGGAGCAGGAAGAGGGCCAAAGGAGGAAGGCCAGAAAGGGCAGGAAAAAAAGTTCAGGTGTGTCGATCAGGAGGATTGCTGTGATACTGGCATTCAGGCAGAGATCATTGGCAGCACACCACTCCTGGATTGCAGACAGACAATCCGGGATGAGAGATGCAGAAGAGTTGGCAGAGGGGAGCCTGCAAGCGAGCTGAGTGTCATCTGCATAGCACACTGAAAGTTGGTGCCGAGAGCAGCAATGCAGTGGGCAAGAGGTACCAGGTATTGGTTGAACAACCAGAGAGAATGGTTAGACACCCGAGGAATACCACAGGTAGAGAGAGAGATAGAGAAGAGGAAGGACCCAAGTTGGACTTGGGAGGGTCGGTCTAAGAGGAAAGAAGTCAGCCAGGCGAGAGCCTGATTAGTGATACCCAGGTTATCACCAAGCCGGTTGAGCAGGATGGCATGGTTGACCATGTCAAAGGCAGAAGAGAGCTCAAGTAAAATGAGGACAGTGGGGAGATTAGCATCAAGGTTAGAGAGCAGGTCTTCATGGATGTTCAGGAGAGCAGTTTTCATGCTTCTGGCTGCTCTGAAGCCAGACCGATGGTCATGGAGACAACCAGCAGATTCAGTGTGAAGATTAGCCTGGGTGATGGCCAGCTTTTCCAGGAGTTTGCCCAGGAAAGAAGTAATGGAGATTGGATGATAGTTAGCCGGACAGGAGACAACGGCTGAGGCTTTCTGAGAGGAGGGTGCAAAAGAGAGTGCTTGCCAGGGAAGGGAAGGTTCCAGTGGCGAAAGAGCTTGCAGAAGCCAGCCACGGCTGGAGCGAGTGGCAATGTGGTCCTTGATGGTTTTGGAAGAACAGGGAAGAACCTGTTTTGATGAGGCTTTCATAGATCAGACTTGTCTAGAAACCTTGTCAGCGGTGAAGAGAGGAAAGGCAGAGAAGGGAGGGGCGGGTGGCCACAGGGAGGTTGGAGGAAGAGGATAGAGTGGAGGGAGAAGCAGGAGAGGACGATAGGGTGGACAGGATGCCCTGGGTTTTAGACATGAAATGAGAAGCAAGAGACGTACTGAGGGCCTGGAAGGGGACAGAAGAGGTGAAGACTGCAGCAGGATTGGCCAGCTCCTTGCAGATTTTAAAGAGTTCAGCTGAGTTGTTCGATGCCGCAAAGATGCAGGCTTGTATGTGAGATATCTTCTTAGTGAGGATAGAGAGTCATTATTGCCTTTGGAGCAGGTGGCAGGTCACTTTGTCAGAGGATGTACAAAATGCCAACCATTTCCTCTCAGCCACCCTACACTTGAGTTTAAGGGTGATGAGGTTGGAGTTGTACCCGGAGTCGCACTTGGCTTTAGGCTTCATGCGGATCCTCATGCCAGGGGCAAGAACGTCAAGCGTGTCAGAGATAGCATAGTGGAGCATGGAAAGGGCTGTGTCACGGTGTGAGTCAGCCAGAGGTGCAGGAGGGGGAGAGAAAGAGGCGGCGAAAGCCTCAACTAACACGCAATTCATGGGTCGAATGGCCGAGAAGCTAGGTGGCAGCGTGGGGGTAGGCTTGGCCTGAGGGGTAGAGAGAGAGAGATGAGAGGAGAGGAGACATTGGTCAAACAAGGAGAGAGGAGTGGTGAGAGGGTTAGAGATGCGGAGGTCTGAGGAGATCATAACAAAAGAGATCAGGGGAGTCTGCTCTTAACCAGCCTAGAGAATTGTTTGAGCTTATACGCTCTCTATCATCCCGGCCTATGCAGAAAGACGTTACTCCCTCCCAGGATCTGTGTAATTCCCTACCTAGTTTCGTTTGTGACAAAATTCTGTCTATTGGGGACAATATTGCACCCTTGGATCTGCAGAAAGGCATATTTGACCCTGCATTGTTTAAATGTTCCCTGGCTTGTCAGTGGTCCTCTCTTCCTTCATGTGTCTATGAGGACATAGTGATAGCCACCTCGAAATTAAAATCTGCTTCTGCCTTGGATTCTAATGGGTGGCTGAGACTATTAATCAATGTTGTCAATCAAAGTTTATTCCATCAGACTTGAAGCATGCATGGTGATCCCGCTTCTGAAAATACCCCCACTTGATTCCTCCACTCCTGCTAATTTTTGTCCAACTTCTTTGTTACCTTTGTTTATGAAGTTAATGGAATCTTTAATTTCCCCTATACATGGTTTGTTTCTTGAGACTTCTAGTTTTTTGACCCATTTCAGTCTGGCTCATGCAGGAGCTGTGGTACGAAGAGCGTATTGGTCTCTGTTGTTGATAACCTAGCTTGTCTTTCTGGTCAGGGTGGAGTAGAAGCACTGATATTATTAGATCTTTCGGCTGCTTTTGATACTGTCGCCCACTCCATTCTGCTCAACTGCTTGGCCAGGGTGGGGGTAACCGGACAGGTGCTATCTAGGTTTAGAGGTTTTTTGGTTGATTGTGTACAACCTTTAGCTCTTCCTCCTTTCTGTTCTCTGTTGGTACCTCTATCATGCGGGGTCCCCCATGGGTCTGCTTTGTCCCCTACATTATTCAATGTTTACATCCAGCCATTGGTGGAGCTCATCCACTCCCACAGCCTCTATTGCTACTCCTATGCCAATGATACTCAGATCATCTTGCAGCTTGATCTTTCTCAGCCCAATCTGGCATCTCAGCTACAGGGTTGCCTGGTGGCTGTGGATGAGCGACAACTGGCTGAAATTGAATGGGGACCAGCCTGAGGTCCCAGTAGTGGGCCCCCATTTCTTTCATCCCTACGGACTCCTTTGTTTTGGCACTCTTCTCTTTCCCTTCACCAGTGTCTGTGGTAATGGATTTAGGAGTTAAGCTGTCATCCACCCTGTCACCTGAGGCTCAGATAGCAGCCGTAAGTCAATTTGGACATTATAAATGTAGGGTTCTACGTAAGGTGCTAGCTTTAATACCGCTGCAGTTTTACGCTCCATTGATTGCAGCTCTGGTAGATAGTGTGGTACACTACTGCAACTCGCTCTACCTGGCCCAGCCAGTATATTTGTAGCGCCCACAATTTCATCAACATGCTGCAGCAAGATTGGTGACTCAGACCCCTTTTCATATGCACATTTCCTCTCCCTTGCAGCAGTTGCACTGGCTTCCCATTGTGCAAAGGGTACAGTTTAAGTCTATGCGCATAGTGCATTGTGCCTTTTATGGCGGGAGGCTGAGTACCTCAGTGCACATTTTGTCTGTATGTTCCTAATCGCACCCTCTGCTATCAGGAGTCATGCACCATCCAAGTCCCACGTGTACTGCACGCTCAGGTTGGCGGGCGTGCCTTTTCCGTTGCCACAGCGAGGTTCTGGAACTGGCTTCCTTTACATCTTCAGGCATCTGTTCATCATCTTTCCTTTTGTCACACCTTGAAAACTTTTCTTTTTGTATAGATCTTCTCAGGTTAGGTACTGCTCTGGTTGACTGTTGCTGAAGTAGCGCCAAGATGCCTTTGGGCGTATGTACGCTTTACACATGCTTTTAAGATAAGAAAGGATACTTAAGCACTGCCTGATGAACTGTGATGCAGTCACCTCTGTTATCCTTTTCCAAATGTAGTCTAATATACTCAGACACTTACTTCATTTTGCTATAAACAGCCCACAGGTCAAATCACTGCCAAAATATATGTGTATACTGATATGTTGAAATTGTCAGTTTATGCTGCATGCAATCCTGCATACCCAGGTACCACTTTCTTAGTCAACTATAGACTTATAGGGCAAGTTCAATCATCATTTGCTAGGAGCCTTATTTTTTTATTTGCGTAGCAGTTTAATTTAAAACTTTTGAAATAATTGGTTCCATCCAGTCCTCTCCACTGTCTTAGTTTTCATTTTCATACTCAAGTCCCCTCCTCTTCTGTTAGACCAAGTATTTAATTTATAAATCTAACAGCTGCGATTGATAGACCAAATGGCTTCCTCTCAGCAATATTGGCCAACACTCTTCAGCAGATTGCGTGATGTATCTTTCGAGAAATTGAGAAACATGTTTGCTTCTGATGTCCCTTAGAGTTGAGCATTCCGTAAATAAGTGGTAGAGATTTTCCGTCAGGCCGGCCACTTTACAGAATCTACAGTCTGGGTTGGTTGCCCTTCTAGCGGCCCTGGCTGCTAGGATTTCATTTTCTTAATGCAAGTTCAGATGTATTTTCATAAAGTCTGACGTGTATTGAGGATCTGGAAATTTTCTTAGATAGTCAGGTATGTGTCCCCTGCGTCCAGCTTCAATGGTTGTATTGTGGAATAGCTTATAGTTACTTATTTCATCTGCTGTTGCAATCCACTCCAATGTCTGTATTTTCCTCTTTATTGTTCCTGGTTTGCATAGGGGATCTTGACCTGATACACCTAATTCAGTTAGCTTGGATTTACATTTGGCTCCCCAGCTTGCAAGCGTTTTGCCAGCTTCCTTTATCAGCGCTGTTCTGAGTACATATATTCAGTGCACCATGAGCTGAGACCAAATCTTAAGAAAAGTACTTTAAGAACATATGAAAATGTTTAACGTCTATATATATAGCACCTCAAATTCTGACTGTCAGAGAACAAAAACACCTGCCCTAGATATGTCAGTGAACAAAAACAAGTGACCTAGATATGTGATGTCATCAGTGATGTCATCCATGACATTTGTGATGTCATCTTTGATGTGCTGGGTGTTAGTCTTAGCAGTGCATGCTGGTGGCACAAGCTATGGTTGCTTAGGTTACCATAACGGGTGCATGTCAGGGGGTTTTGGTTTTACTTTTAACAATAAGTCACTTTAACCAAGCTTTTTCACTGAATTTGATAGGTTTTTATTAGTGCAGCTTACCAATAACGTCCCTTTAAGAACGCTTTTCACTGAATTTCATAGATTTTCATTCTTTCTGTGAATGTGTAGGTTTTTATGAGTGAAAATGGTTCATGATGTTACATCACTGTATATACTTTATTAATAATTCCTCCTTTAACATATATTGAAGGAACTTTAAACCTCCTTTAACAAACATATTTTTTGCAATGCATACTGATGTGTGTCGTTTCTAGCAGCGAATGCTCGGGAATCAAGTCATGATTGAATTGCCTAGGGCATGAGGCTCGGCCATCACCTCAACCCCAACAAACCACCGCCCTTATCCACTGCACCTACCCTGCATCCTAGTTCAGTGTCTACCCTACCCTCATAATGTGACCAATGGCCAGTGCTTATGGCTTGCAGCCATGGCCAGTCTCCACAATCCATGGGGCATGCACGTCAGCCATGCCGTATTTCCCAATAGGCAAATAAGAGTAGATATTTGTCCTTGCCAAGGGCCAGGCCCACTGCCAAAGCAGCAAAGTTATATGACTATTTTGTGTACTTACTTTTTGACATTTTCAAAAAAAGTAAAACACAGGACAGATTTGCAAAAGCATGCTTTCAGGTATTGCTGATGCTTGTCACGCAAGTTTGCTGCAGTCCTGTGCAGCACTTCGGGCTGCAGCCACAAGCAGAATTTTATCTCCTGTTTGAATCTAGGGCTTTGGCCATGGCGCACACCCCCAATAAGCAAATCCGAGTACACATTTGTCCTCGCTCAGGGCCAGGCCAACTGCCCAGGCACCAACGTTATACAACAATTCTTTGTACTTACATTTTGACACCTTAGAAAAAATAAAACACATAACAGATTTGCAAAACCATGATTTGAGGTCCTTGCTGATGCTCCTCGGGAATGTTTACTGCAATAGCCACCAGTAGAATTTTCTTTCCCACTCAAACCTATTCCCATTTCAACATTTTTTACCACATAGCCGGTCGTTGGTGGTTATGCCCACTTAAGATCCATTGCCGGTCCCTTGTGGTCATGGGCAGTGGCCAGATCATCCGGGTCATGGCCAAAGGCTATACCTTAGTCACCAAACCTATATCACTGTGTTTTGTACCTACATTATGGCACTTTTCAAAAAATAAAACACAGACACATTTGCAAAACCATGCTTCCAGGTCCTTGCCAATGCTCCTTGCACAAGTTTGCTCCAAATACATCCATGTTTTATTTTTTGCAAAGTGTCAAAATATACGTACAGACAATAGTCATATAACTTAGCCTCCACTTGACACAAACATTCAAGTTTGGCTTGATAATCTTTCTGAAAACATTTGTGCAGATTTGTCAAACAGCAACAAAGTTATAAGGCATCTAAAAATGTTGAGACCCCCCGCTAATGTTTCCCCCTCTTGACAAAATCTGACCAATCTTTGCAAAAACATTCAAATCTGGGTCTAAAGTCTTTTTGCAAACTTTTGTGCAAATTCGCATTCGTGAAACGGCACTACATTTATAAGCCTTTTAAATATTTTGGGACCCCCTCTAATTTTACCCCCTTTCAGCGAAACAGCACCAAACGTTGCAAAACCATCTGGGGTCATGTCTAAAATGAAATTGCAAAGTTTCATGCAGTTTGATTGAGTGGCACCAAAGTTATAAGCCAACCGAAAACTGCTTTTCACTGACCCCATAATGCAAAAATATTCATGGATGCCCCCGAACATCTGAGATGTTCGCAGACATTGGAGAGGAAAAAAAAACACCTGCTTTTGGGCTTTTCATGAGCATATCCTCGTATTTCGTCACCATCACCCTTTACCTCCCCAGAGATTGTTTCATTTGTTTGACAAGTGCAATGTTGGTTTTTTAATATGTTTTTACCGCAATGTTCGCGCACTTCAGGCATTGTTCACAAATCCAACATGGTGTCTGTTTCAAAACATCTGACACACCTCATGTTTTTGAACATCCAATGAGTGGGCTTGTTGGATGTCTGCAGACATCACGCTGGACTCTGATTGGTCCAGGGGGGTGTCCGTGGAGAGAATACAGAAATTAGTCTGTGGACCGAACCCAGATATTACTAATTGTTTTTACCTACTTTTTGGCTGTTTCAAAAACAAAATACTGGACGGATTTACACCAAATTTACAAAAGCACGCTTTTGGGACCAAGCCGCAGCTCCTGGCACAAATTTGGTGAAAATCTGTCCATCAGTTTGGGCTGTAGGCGTGAGCAAAAACATTTTCTATTGCATCTATGAGGAAAACAACACATTTTGGGACCTCCTATAACGTTGCCCCCCTGGACAAAACTTCACCAAACTTTGTAGAATCAATTTGTGGGGCCATATACCTATTTTGCAAAGTTGGGTGAGGATTCGTCTGGCGGGGGGCAATTTGTTATTTGGTGGCCGAAAAAGTTGCTGAAAAGTGCAGGGGAGTGGAATAAAGTTTATATGGAGCTGTTTTTATAGGTGAAAAAAGGACTTGCAGATGCCACCGGGTCTGCAGACATCGTCATGGACCGTGAACAGCACAGTGAGAAAAAAGTCTGGAAAACACATTTGGGGTTATTTAGTGGCCAAATGAGGGTTGGAAAGTGTGGGGGTGTGGAATAAAGTTGAAATGGAGTTGCTTTTATAGGTAAAAAAGGTGTGCAGGTACTGCCGAGTATACATTCACTTTTAGTGTCTGCGGACATCATTTGGATTGCAGGGGGAACAGGGCAAGTCTTGTTGTTTGAAGTTGTATTGTACATACTTTTTTATGGTTTATTTCTATTGTGGTGGTTGTGGCCAGTGGCCAGATTCTTGGGGACAAGGCCATAGGTCATAACCCCAAGAATCTGGCCACTGACAACACATAATATATTTTTATAGTAATTATAGGTACTTTAGCAGAAGTTACAGTATTTATAATATTGTGGAATTATATAATTGAAGTGTGTATGGTATTTATGATTGTAGTACAATTGAGGATAGAGCTTATGGAAAAAGTATTTGTTTGTACAGATAACAAATAGGATAATACTTAATATGGTTGCTTAGTTCCATACAGTAATACATCTGGAATCTCTGGTTCTTTTTCTGTGAAAAAAAAACAGTATAATTTGTTAAGCAGGATAGTTCGAAAGCTTTAATTGCATAGAATATTACATATACACTTGCCTTTTTGACCCTCATAAACAGTACATTCTATGTACTATGTTTGGTACAAAATGATTGTGTACTACACTGGTATTGTATTGACATGAAATAATCATTGGATCATTGGTGAAAAAATCCATATAGGATTAAAAAAATGTATTATAATTGTGTGAGTGTAAGTGTGATAGTATCTTTATTTGAAGTTTATTGTAATTAAGGGAATGCTTAAAGTAGTTAGATGTTGGCATATTAAAACTACATTGGACTTTACAAGAGGTTTTTCAGAAGAATAACTGTCTTCGTATATTTGAAGTTTATTGCAATGAAGTGTATTTCAGAAGTGGTTAGAAACCTGTTGGTGTATTCTAACTATCTTGGCTTTTAAAAGTACTATTGTAGTATTATGGATGTAGTTAGATACCCATTGGCATATTCTAACTGTTTTTTGTGTTACAGTTTAATGACTACATTTGGGTTGAAGGAATATTAAGTAGGCATGTGTTAGATGTGCTGTTAACCTATGTTTTGGAGTAACTGAGGAGTTGTTACATTAAATCCAACCACTTCTTTTTGTTGACATATGCAGTATAGTGGTCTGAAGTGGTTGTAGCACCAATGTGGTAGATTATGCACATTGCTGTGAAGATTTTCTTGCCAAGATATACTTGGCTGTGTGTGAAGCTGGTAGGCTTACAGTTGTGTTTGGTACCATAGAAGCATTAGTATCGCATATTGGCCATGTGAATTTATTTGAATGTTGGAACAATTATCTGAATTACAAAAGGGCATAATATGCTATGATTTGCATTCTGCAGAAGCTGGTAAAATGGAATGTGTTCAGAATTTGGTATGGATAGATACACAAATCGTTCATTAGAGTTGTGCTCTTGTGAAACATGGTTTCTGATAGTGCATGTATGTTTGAACATGTTTTAAATCTAGAAGATTTCCTTCATAGGGATGTTTTGGTTTCCAGTACTTGTAGCAAGTACATTAGGAATTCTTGTGGATTGTCCTGTGTGTTTATGATGCAGTTTACCATTGCTGTACAGTAATGTGATTGTTGCCTTATTCCTAACACACTGTAGGTACTGTCATTATCTGTGGCATTTCTATGACTGATGAGCATTTGATAACACAAATGTTTTGTGCCGTTTAAGTAAATGTTGTGAACAATTGGTGGCAATTGGAAGGGAAGATTGATTGCTAGATTTGCATAGCAATTTACTCCAGTGGTGTTGCTGAATTTAAACGGACCAGAGAGTTGTGCCTCTGTATCCTTTGATGGGCTTGCAGGTGTTTTTTGAGAAGAGATATTTGTATATGTCTTCTGATGGTCGTGTAGTTGATCTTGTACTAGACAGTTTTTTGTGGTTGTCTTATTTGATGGAGCAGCAGTTGGTCGTTGTTTCTTTAGTGGTATTGTTGGGATATCTTGCATAGGTTCTGTTTGTATTTGTTTTCTTTTGAAAGGTTTTCTTTTTTGAGGTACAACCCACATATCTAGATGAGGATGTACAGTGCACAAAGCCTGTTGTATTCTAGGATGCAAGGAATGTCAGCATTGACTTTGTTAGCATCAAAGTTAACTAAGAATTGTCCATTCAGTGTATGCAGATGCAAAAGTGCTATGTAACTCATAATTTCTTTAAAGACTGTGCTGCCAAGGTCAATAAATGCGTGATAGAGGGTTAGACCTTGTGATTTGTGAATAGTGACAGCATTTGCAAGAGATAGAGAGAATTGTTCTCTGTTTATGTACAAGTCTTTGAAAAGAAGGAAACGTGCTATTGTGCTACCTATTTTTTTGACTTCTGCAAGTTTGTCAAAGTGGATGTTGACAAACTGACAGGGTAATTCATAGAATTTCGCAGAAAAGTGTCGCAAGCGGCTGGCGCAGAGTGTCCGCGTGCGATTGTCTGCGCTAGGCACATGCGCTAAAACCGATTTCCGCGCACAGCGCATTCATGGATTTTAGGCTCCCAAACCAGCCGTGGCGCAGAGTATCGCAGCGACCCTGCAGCAGCGCCAGTAACGCCCCCAAGAACGCCCTCGCGCAAGGAAAAGCCATCAAAATCGCAAAATCATCGCAAAGGGCTGCGCTAACCCTGGACCAGTTTACAGGGCTGCCAAACAAGGAACGCAAAGCGGGTAACGTGCATATCAGGGGTACGCGTGAAGTAATACACACGATTAGCCAGGGTACGTGTATTACAGGGGTACGCGGGAAGTTTAACACGCGATTGGCCAGGGTACGTGTATTACAGGGGTATGCGTGAAGTTTTACACGCGATTAGCCAGGGCACGTGTATCACAGGGGTACGCGGGAATTATCACACGCGATTTGGCTGGGTACGTGTATTACAGGGGTACACGGGAAGTTGTACACGCGATTCGGCTGGGTACGTGTATTACAGGGGTGCGCGGGAATTCTCACATGCGATTTGGCCAGGTACGTGTATTACAGGGATGCGCGGGAATTATCACACGCGATTTGGCTTGTTACGTGTATTACAGGGGTGCGTGGGAAGTTACACACGCGATTAGGCTGGGTGGGTCCTCACAGGTGTTCCCTGTACACCCTCCACGGCAAATGCAGGCAGCCCACTAAACAGGGGACTATCCTGCACACCTGCTCATGTCCCCCTGCACCCCCACCCCCAGCAGTGCAGGGGCAGCCTCCACCAGGCCCCCACCCATGTCTCCCACCACCCCCACCCCCCAGCAGTGCAGGGGCAGCCTCCACCAGGCCCCCACTCATGTCTACCACCACCCTCACCCACCAGCCACCAGGGGCACCCTACACCAGGCCCCCACCCATGTATCCCACCACCCCCACCCCCCAGCCACCAGGGGCACCCTCCACCAGGCCCCCACTCATGTCTCCCACCACCCCCACCCCCCAGCAGTGCAGGGGCAGCCTCCACCAGGCCCCCACTCATGTCTCCCACCACCCCCACCCCCCAGCAGTGCAGGGGCAGCCTCCACCAGGCCCCCACTCATGTCTACCACCACCCCCGCCCTCCAGCAGTGCAGGGGCACCCTCCACCAGGCCCCCACTCATGTCTCCCACCACCCCCACCCCCCAGCAGTACAGGGGCAGCCTCCACCAGGCCCCCACCCATGTCTCCCACCACCCCCACCCCCCAGCAGTGCAGGGGCAGCCTCCACCAGGCCCCCACTCATGTCTACCACCACCCCCACCCTCCAGCAGTGCAGGGGCACCCTCCACCAGGCCCCCACTCATGTCTCCCACCACCCCCACCCCCCAGCCACCAGGGGCACCCTCCACCAGGCCCCCACTCATGTATCCCACCACCCCCACCCCCCAGCCACCAGGGGCACCCTCCACCAGGCCCCCACTCATGCCCAACTCATGTCTCCCACCACCCCCACCCCCCAGCCACCAGGGGCACCCTCCACCAGGCCCCCACTCATGTCTCCCACCACCCCCACCCCGCAGCAGTGCAGGGGCAGCCTCCACCAGGCCCCCACTCATGTCTCCCACCACCCCCACCCCCCAGCAGTACAGGGGCACCCTCCACCAGGCCCCCACCCATGTCTCCCACCACCCCCACCCCCCAGCAGTGCAGGGGCAGCCTCCACCAGGCCCCCACTCATGTCTCCCACCACCCCACCCCCCAGCCACCAGGGGCACCCTCCACCAGGCCCCCACTCATGTCTCCCACCACCCCCACCCCGCAGCAGTGCAGGGGCAGCCTCCACCAGGCCCCCACTCATGTCTCCCACCACCCCCACCCCCCAGCAGTACAGGGGCAGCCTCCACCAGGCCCCCACCCATGTCTCCCACCACCCCCACCCCCCAGCAGTGCAGGGGCAGCCTCCACCAGGCCCCCACTCATGTCTCCCACCACCCCCACCCCCCAGCAGTGTAGGGGCACCCTCCACCAGGCCCCCACTCATGTCTCCCACCACCCCCACCCTCCAGCCACCAGGGGCACCCTCCACCAGGCCCCCACCCATGTATCCCACCACCCCCACCCCCCAGCCACCAGGGGCACCCTCCACCAGGCCCCCACCCATGTATCCCATCGCCCCCACCCCCCAGCCACCAGGGGCACCCTCCACCAGGCCCCCACTCATGTCTCCCACCACCCCCACCCCCCAGCAGTGCAGGGGCAGCCTCCACCAGGCCCCCACACATGTCTCCCACCACCCCCACCCCCCAGCAGTACAGGGGCAGCCTCCACCAGGCCCCCACCCATGTCTCCCACCACCCCCACCCCCCAGCAGTGCAGGGGCAGCCTCCACCAGGCCCCCACTCATGTCTCCCACCACCCCCACCCCCCAGCAGTGCAGGGGCAGCCTCCACCAGGCCCCCACTCATGTCTCCCACCACCCCCACCCCCCAGCAGTACAGGGGCAGCCTCCACCAGGCCCCCACCCATGTCTCCCACCACCCCCACCCCCCAGCAGTGCAGGGGCAGCCTCCACCAGGCCCCCACTCATGTCTCCCACCACCCCACCCCCCAGCAGTGCAGGGGCAGCCTCCACCAGGCCCCCACTCATGTCTACCACCAACCCCACCCTCCAGCAGTGCAGGGGCACCCTCCACCAGGCCCCCACTCATGTCTCCCACCACCCCCACCCCCCAGCCACCAGGGGCATCCTCCACCAGGCCCCCACTCATGTATCCCACCACCCCCACCACCCAGCCACCAGGGGCACCCTCCACCAGGCCCCCACTCATGCCCAACTCATGTCTCCCACCACCCCCACCCCCCAGCCACCAGGGGCACCCTCCACCAGGCCCCCACTCATGTCTCCCACCACCCCCACCGCCCAGCGCTGTGGGGCACCTGCCAGCAGGCCCCCACCCATGTCCAACCCATGTCTCCCACCACCCCCACCCCCCAGCCACCAGGGGCATCCTCCACCAGGACACCAACTTCCCTGGCACTGAAGCTGGTGCCCCTCTGCCTCCTTGGCCGGGGGTTGCCACTGGTGCCAGATGTTGTAGTGCCCGACATGGCAACCCCAGAGGCAGGAGTGGGTGGGCAACTGGGTCCTGGGGCTGGGCTGTGGGGCGACGGAAAAGCAGTCGGGAGCCTTTGGTTCCAGCAGGGGTGGTCACAGCAACAGCACCCCTGGCTGATGTGCAGGCAGCAAATGGCAGGGCACGTGGGCAGCAGGCAGTCAGGCAGCAGCAGATGGCAGGTGGGAGCGTGCTCAGGGCTCTGGGGGGCAGTAATTTTGCCTCCTGGGCAGGAGCGTGGTCTTTCGTGTGTGAACGCGTGGACAGCTTGATACGTAGTGAGTGATTTTGCACGTGAAAATCCCACACGTCTGCGTGTAAATCGATGAAAGGCCCTTAGCGCGTAAACGCGTATGCGCGCCTATGAAGTCACGTGCACGCGTAGGAAAAAGTTGCGTGACACGTCCGAGTGTCAAAGCGTGTTATTGGTGGAAATAGCCCTACACGCAGAAGTGTCAAAGCGTGTAATTGGTGCAAATGGACGTACACGCAGAAGTGTCAAAGCGTGTAATTGGTGCAAATGGACCTACACGCAGAAGTGACAAAGCGTGTAATTGGTGCAAATGGACCTACACGCAGAAGTGACAAAGCGTGTAATTGGTGGGAATGGGCCTAGCACGTACACGCTGCGTAAGTGACGCTGTACGTGTGGGCCTGCATATAAGGTACGTGTAGAACACCAATTCCTTGTACTGCTTTTCGTGGAGAGCGAGTGGGTGAATTCTGTACTTCTTGTCGTTTCACACGCGATTTACTTCACGGCGTTTCAAGTTCGTACTCCCTGTTACCTCTGACAGCTTTTTCTATTTTTTCTCTTGTACTGGTTTACCTGGGCCTGTTCCCTCAAACAGTGTTCCCTTCTACTGTTGTCCTGTCTCCTCAGACAGCGTACATATCTTCTTTTGGCGGGGGTGTTGCCAACTAAACGCGCTCATTTTTCACGCTCTTTTACCTGGCAGACGGTGAGTCACGCACGTATCTAACATCTGTGCTTGCCCCGTGTGTAGCCTACCCCTTCAGAGGTCATTCTAGGCTGCGTGTGACACGCATACGTTCATTCTTGTGTTACTGGGTGCCACAGCGTAGTGCAGGTTTTTCTTTCTGCACACGTGGTCTAGGAGGGGTTGCGTGCATGTCATCTCCCTTTTTTGGGCCTCCTGTGCGTTGCGTGACCCGTCATTTTCCCCAGGGGTTACATTCAGCCTTGCTAGAGCACTAGGGTACAATTACCATCTGGTACCCAACCCATTTGACCCCCAATTGCCCAGGACAATAGTCTACATCCACTCCCATACGCACATTAACATCAGTGCCATGGCTGGGAGGCGAGGATTCCGTAAGGGTGGCAAAGGTGGAAGAGCCACAAGTGGTGGCCGTGGTGGATCCGGTAGGGGACGTGGTCGTAACTTGCAGGGTGAGCCTGTCCCCCCATGTGTGGAGGACCAGTCACGGGCACCCATAATCCCCCCCCCCCCTCCCGTTGAGGTTGATGTGGCTGACACCATCCATGCTCAGCCCTTGTTGGACCAGCCCATTGTGGCACCAGACCTGGCTGACTCCATGGCTGACTTCCAGGTCAGCAGGGCTACGACACGTGCGCTGGTGCACGTTAATGCCATCGTGCCACGTGGATCTGGGGCAGCAAGGTCATCTGCTGCCCCAAGTAGGCAGGGCGGAGAGGCTGCAGGTTCAGCTGCGGCTCCATCCACCCCAGCTCTCACACACCCAGCCAGGACAGTGTCGGTCCTAGTCCATCCTGCTGACATTCCCCCTGACACCATTACACTTGAGCCAATGCCTGCACCAACTCCCATGCTGAGTGTGCAATCCCACACACCTGATACAGAGCCCACCAGGGCTCCTGCCCCTAGTGTCCAGAGCGGCGCAGGACACTCAGGATCACCACCACCTTCCAAGCGGAAGAGGAAGAGTGCTCGTCCGGCACAGGCTGATGCCCCAGACACGGCTACACAGTCCGGCCCGTCGAGGAAGCCCAGCTTCACGGATGACGAACTGAATGCACTTGTCGAGTATGTGTCCGGACATGATAACGAGATGGTCATTGTTGCAGGATCCAAGACCACACCTGCACAACGCCAGGCACACTGGCAGACCGTTGCGGACATCGTAAGTGCCCTTGGAATCGTGAGGCGCACAGCCAATGATTGCTATAAGCGCTGGAATGACCTAAAGCGCAGGGCAAAGAAGAAGCTGGCCTCAAGTCATGCCGCAACTCTAGTGACTGGAGGTGGGTCTCCAGTAGTAGACATGGAACTCACTCCACATGAGTCAGTCGCTGGGACCTACGTCACGGAGGAACAGATCCAAGGCGTGGGAGATCTGCCTGATTACGAGGCATTGTCCGGTGAGTGCACATGCATGTGTGTGTCATCCATGTGCATGGTGTGTGTGTGAGGGCTTCTGTTTGTGTGCCAGGTGAGAGTGTGTGCGCCTGAGTCGTATGGGTCAGGCATGTGCTTCATGCAATACATCCTGCGCAGCTGCATTTGGCCATTGCAGTATCCCTTCTGCCAACAGTAGACATCTAGCCCAACAGCACGCCAGTTGCCCTTGAAGTGTCACCTTGCCACAACATTGTTGCTTATTTTTCTCTGTTCATTCAGACAGATTGTTAGCATTCCACCACTTATACTAGGCATTTCTCAGTCCTCTAGTCACATGTCTGGCATGGCTATGGTAAAGTGGAGTGACTTTGTTACCTGGATATCATATGTTCACACATGTCCCTGTGCAATTGGACCATTTGGGACTGCCAGCTCCAGGTGAAAATCAGACCTGTTTGATTTAGAAAAGCTATTACATGCGGGAACTGGACTGAATGAATAAGTGCTGCCCTCCTCTCCATCTTGCCTCAATAGCAATGGTACATGCCATCTGTGTGATGGCATGTGTGTGTCACCTGGCAATCACAGGCCAATGTGTGATGCCACTGCCAGGCAGCATGCAGGAAATGTGTTCATCTTCCATCTTTGTGTCATCAGTGTGTGCCATTTGCCTGCCCTTCATACGCAGTGAGGGTGCATGCATGGGAGGGTCTTAGTCATGTGGGACATGTGTCAATCAAGTACTGGTTCTCTTGCTTCTCAGCCCTCATTGTGTTCCATGGTGCTAATGCCTGTTTCCATTTCTTTGTTATTATGTCTTTGCAGGGGAAGACGCACCTGATACTGCTGGGGTTGTGGAGATGGTGCAGAGCCAGGAGGGGTCCGAGGGCCGACCAACCACCAGTGAGGGACGTGGTGTGCTGGTGGGTGAGAACCCACAAGTGCTGCAGGTCGTGCTCTCAAGGGGTGTCTCTGGCTGCACCTCCCCCGAGCTGTACTCAGCTGTTGATTCGGATGATGAGACCTACGTGCCGTCGCAGGTGAGTGTTCCAGGGAGGGATTCTGTTCTGTCCCACCCACCTGCACCAGGGTCAGAACCCTCAATGGGGATGTCAGTGTTGGCAGCTAGGCCTTTGGTGGTTACGGATGCAGGGTCACACTCCGCAACATCTGATCCTGTTCCTGGGCCAGCATATCAGAGGGGGAATGCAGTCCTGCAGCCTCAGGCAGTGCCGGCACAGCAAGGCGCAGTCCGCCTTGCCCCAGACAGGTGTGGTGCCCGCCGACGTGGTGGCCGTACGCCACCTGGCAATACTGCATGGGAGCAATCCATTTACGGTATGGCTACCCAACAGGCAGCATCATCCGAGATGATGGCTCAGGCCATGGATAGGGTGGCCACTTCCATTGTCCCCCCTGAAAGGCTGATGGAGCGACTAGAGCAGGCAACCGACTCCATCTGCCAGTCACACAGGGAGGACATGTTGGCGTCCAACAGGGACAGGCGGGCGGCACTGGCGACTCTGCAGGAGGCCATCTCCATAGAGTCCCAGGGCCACAGGGAAGCCCTGAGGCAGGAGCTCCATCAACTCAGGACGACTCTTGTTGAGCTTGAGGCTTCAACACACCAAAGGACAGAACAGCAGCTGGAGCGTCTCACCCGTACGCTCTCAGCTGAGATGCAAGCAACAAGGGCGGAGGTCCGGGCATACCGTGAGTTGTTGCATGGGGACCTCTGCACCCTCATCCTCCAGAACGAGACCTACCACACCCGCATGCTTGCAGCCATGGATGAACAGAGTAGGGCCTTGCGTGGGCTGCCTCCCATAGTGCAACCACCTCCGGATGCAGCTGCACAGGGTGATAATAGCGACAGCAGTGATACTCCCACAACAGGGTAGACGTGTGGGCCATGAGCCCATGGAGGTGTTTTTTTTTCCCAGGATCCACACATGTGGGTTTTGGTGTGCACCCTGTCCTCGGACCTCCTGGGTGGCCTCCCCAACCCCCCCCCCCCCCGGGCCCATTAATGGCCATTTTTGATTTTTTTTTATTTTTATTTTTTATTTTTTTTTATTTTTATTTTTATATTTTTCCCAATTTTTTGGGGACAATTTGTTGGCTTCCGTGGTTCCTGTGGGCATACGCTGCATTGTGGCTGGGCACATGCAGGCTTGTCATGTATTTGGTTCAGATGCCTGGGTTTGAGTCACACACACCCCTCCTGCTTCCCGTTTCCATGGGCTTGCAAAGGGTGTGCCCAAGTGACATTGAAGTACATGGTGACATTGGACTCCCACTACATGTGTGGGTAGTCTAGTCAATACTGTGTATACATTCCTAGTGCATATTGCTGTTCTGTTGTACACTGCATGTTGCATTGATGTGTAACTCATCATCTGTGTCTGCCTCCCAATTTGCAGGTCCCTTCCTCATGTCTACACAAGGCCCTCTAGTCTGGAGATGGGGTCCTTGTTGGCAGCAGTGCACCTACAACTCCACATGGCGCCAACACTGTACAGTTGGAAGTGGTGGGAGTGCAGGTATTTCCAGGTGGTGAGACTACTGATTTATTACATTAGTGAAGTCATGTTAATGGTAGTACCTGCTCAAGTTTGTTGTTGGTCCTGCATTACAGTGAGCATTTCAGGTGTAGCAAGTTTCAATTGGGGACACTGTACATCGTGACACTTGTCATGTTGTGGGGATTACTTTGTTTACCTGCACATAGCATGACATGGCACAGTGTGTTGTGTGGCGGTGCTGGGGATGGGTTGGGTGACATGGCACTGTCCTCTTGTTGCATTTAGCAAGTGGGTATTCATTTTAGCTGCTTGAATGTGTTTCTTCACAAAACTGCATTGGTGGTGTGTGTGGGTAGGGATGCACACATTGTAACACTTCCAGGTGAACAATCTCAGGCTGATATGCTTTTCACGGTTGAATCTCCAGACATTCAGGATCAGTGTCAGGTTGAGTCATCATTGATTGTCAGATGGAATGTGCCAGGCCAGTGTGCACTCCACAGGGGTGTGATCACTATGTGAAGTAATTAGCCACTAGCTGTGTAGGGGCTGCCTCCCCCCGTGCCCTTTCCCCTCCCATGCGCAGCGGCTGTGCATGTGGTTGGGGATGTGGGGCCACCACCATGTCCACGGCCAGGCCCCGGCGTGTTGCAACGTTGTGCAGGACACATGCTGCCACTATGATCCTGCACACTACTGGGGGAGCGTATAACAGCTGCCCGCCAGAACGGTCAAGGGAGCGAAAGCGTGACTTTAGCACTCCGAATGTGCGCTCCACTATGCCCCGGGTCGTAATGTGGGCTGTGTTATATTTTACCTCGGTTGGCGTGGTGGGGTTCCGAATTGGCGTCATCATGTGGGGGCTGAGAGGGTAGGCACTGTCCCCTGTGGAGGTGGTGATTGGTATCATTGGTGGGTTTGTGACCTTGCTCAGTATCCAACATGCATGCATGTGCAGTGGCATACATACTCACCAAGCAGCCATGTATCGCCATGCCGCCCAGCTTCTAGGTCCCGGCTTAGGGTGGACATTCGGTAAATGAAGCTGTCGTGGGTGGACCCGGGATAGTTGGCATATACTGAGGTGATGATTCCCTTGGCATTACATGCTACCTGCACGTTGATGGAATGCCAGTGCTTGCGGTTCCTATAGATGTGCTCAGATGCCCTGGGGGGACGTAGAGCCACATGGGTGCAGTCGATGGCACCTAGCACTTTGGGGAATCGTGCCACACCGTAAAAATCCAGGGCGGCAGCATGCCTTTCTGCAGGTGTTCTGGGCAGGTATATGTGCCTGCGGACTGATGGGCGTGCAGTGATGATGTTCAAGACCTGGTCTAGGCAGCGTGACTGGATGGCCTGTGACACCCCACCCACTATGGCACACGCGAAAACACACGGAAGACCACGCTCCTGCCCAGAAGGCCGAGTTACTGCCCCCCAGTGCCCCGAGCAGCCTCCCACGTGCCATCTGCTGCTGCCTGCCTGCCTGCCTGCCTGCCTGCTGCCACCGTGCCCTGCCATTTGGTGCCTGCACATCAGCCATCTGCAGGGGTCCAGTTGCTGTGTCCACCCCTGCTGGAACTGAAGACTCCCGACTGGGATTACATCGCTCCACAGCCCAGCCCCAGGACCCAGTTGCCCACCCACACCTGCCTCTGGGGTTGCCATGTCGGGCACTTCCACATCTGGCACCAGTGGCAACCCCAGGCCAGAGGGGCAGAGGGGCACCAGCTTCACTGCCACCGAAGTTGGTGTCCTGGTGGAGCATGTCCTGGGGCAGTATGATGCCCTCTTTGGATCGTCCCGCGCCAGCAAGGAAGGACGGGAGAGGATCTGGGCCGACTGTGTGGTTGCCATCAACGCGGAGAGGGTGGCAACCCGCAACGTCCAGAAGATCAAGAAGCGCTGGGAGGACTTGAGGTCCAGGACCCTTGTGAAGGCCCGGCGCCTCGTGGAGGGGGGCCGGGGCCGCATGAGTTCCATCCAGATGAGGGTCCTGGAACGCGTACGCTCAGCGCTCCACGCCCAGATCCTTGAGAGGGAGGCCCGTCTGGAGTTGAGCGGTAAGTGTCCAAGCATTACTGTGTGAGACAGGGCATGTTGCGGTGTGCTGGTTCTATGATACTTGCCTGTATGTGTGCCATAGGCCATGTATGCATGTATGTGTGCAGGGACATCATAGTAATGCATGTGCGACCAGTGATGTGTGACCCACATGGTTGTTGCATGTGTTCAAATGCCGCATGGGGAGCCCTATGCAGATTTTGAACATGAGAGCATGCCAGTCTCTGTACCTGGACATGGGTGGGGGTGAGGGATGGGTGCTGATGCCAGGTACATATATGGTAGCCATGTCTGTGTGCCTGACCTGCGTGTCTGTGACTTGTGCATGCCATGGATGCATGACACATGTGTGTGACAATGCACAGATTCAGTGAAGCAGCCAAATTACCCTTATATCCGCTGTGCTTGGTGTGTTTGGGGCCAGATGGATGTGACTGAGGTGAAGTGTGTGCATGTGATAGGCATGAGCCATGATGCATGTGAGTTACATATCATTGAATGTTTCAAGAGTCCATTGGACATGCATGGAAATGTCCATGGCATGCACCATGCCTGTTACTGTGTGTGTTTTGCCTGGACTGACCCATGTGTTGTGGAGGGACATGATGGAAGTGTACTTTGACAGTGGTGCTCATCTGCTATTGCTTCCTGTCTAGGGGACCATTGTACAGTACCCTGATGCTTGTGTTCTTTGTCTCCCTCTACGCAGCGGCTAGTGAAGAAGAGGGCGGAGACGGCGCTGTGGAGCAAGGCGGCGGGGATGCCCCCAAGGCTGCAACGGAAGGGGTGGGTGAGCCCCCACAGGGGCCTGCTACGGTGGGAGACGGTGAGGAGCCATCCAGGTTGGTGGTTTGCACAGAGGAGGAGGAGGCCGCCACTGGGGCACACATGGGGCCTGGTGGGGGCATCCCTGCTGGTGCAAGTGGTGCAGTCCAGGGCCAGGGGCAGGAGGCAGCACAGGTCACCGTGGAGGGGCCTGTGCATGTCGCTGTCCCTGACCCTGTGAGTGCACCACCATGCACCAGCAGGGATGCCCCGTCCCAGGCCCGTCCGCAGGTAGAGGGGATGTCCATGTCACCTGACTCCCCTCCACCTGCGGACGTGGGAACCCCTGGCCGTGTGGAGAAGGTCCTGATTGGGGTCGCGATGCGCACGGCTGTGATTCGTGATGCCGTGCATGCTTCCCGGGAGGAGCACGCACGTCATCACGAAGTGCACCGTGCCGACGTGGCCCAATTGGGATCGGCCATGTTCGGGGGTTTGCTGCATGTGTTGGCCAATCTGGCGGCCCTCTCCTCCTCTGTGCAGGCTATACACCAGTCGTTCTCCTTGCCGTCTTCCGGCCCAGATGCCACCAGGGAGACCCTGTAGACCTGCCCCGACCAATGCAGCCAGCTCGGTGGGGATCCCATCCCTGCCACAGTTGGGAGTCGGAGGTCCAGCAGGGGTGGACAACACAGCAACTGGACCCCAGCAGATGGAAGATGTGACAGCATCATCGGGCAGGGCACGTGCACGACGGCGTCGGTGGTTTCCATCAGCCTGGATGCCGTCGTGCTGGCAGAGGCAGTGGCGTCGGAGGCAGCAGCAGGCTCGACGTGGGAGGCATCATGGCTCGGGGCCATCAAGATCAGAGGGGCAGGCATCGGCCGGAGGGCAGGGCAACCCTGGGATGGTGGTGTCTTCCGTGTGGGAGCAGTTGGTCCAGCGGATAGGTGCGGAGCGGCAGCAGGCGGAAGAGGAGCGGCTCACCATGGTCAGGGCGGAGTTCTCCATGCGTCGGGCGTTGAGGCGGGCTGAGTGCCTCGAGGAAGCTCGCAGGGAGTTTGAGCTGAACATGGGGTTATCCCTGCGAGACCTCGGGGCCAGGACAGAGTCCCGCCTCCAGGACATCGACATGGAGTTCGATGATGCCCTGGCCAGCAACATCACCGAGTGAGCCGCAGGACTTGCCCGCTGCCTTTGTATATAGTTATTTAGTTAGTTAGTGTTAGGTTTCCTTTATTCATTTTTATTTTTTTGGACCGCTCGGACAATGGCCAGTTCCCCTGCACTGCTGGAGGGTGGGGGTGGTGGGAGACATGGGTGGGGGCCTGGTGGAGGGTGCCCCTGGTGGCTGGGGGGTGGGGGTGGTGGGAGACATGGGTGGGGGCCTGGTGGAGGATGCCCCTGCACTGCTGGGGGGTGGGGGTGGTGGGAGACATGGGTGGGGGCCTAGTGGAGGGTGCCCCTGGTGGCTGGGGGGTGGGGGTGGTGGGAGACATGGGTGGGGGCCTGGTGGAGGATGCCCCTGCACTGCTGGGGGGTGGGGGTGGTGGGAGACATGGGTAGGGGCCTGGTGGAGGATGCCCCTGGTGGCTGGGGGGTGGGGGTGGTGGGAGACATGGGTGGGGGCCTGGTGGAGGGTGCCCCTGCACTGCTGGGGGGTGGGGTGATGGGAGACATGGGTGGGGGCCTGGTGGAGGATGCCCCTGCACTGCTGGGGGGTGGGGGTGGTGGGAGACATGGGTGGGGGCCTGGTGGAGGATGCCCCTGGTGGATGGGGGTGGGGGTGGTGGGAGACATGGGTGGGGTCCTGGTGGAGGGTGCCCCTGGTGGCTGGGGGTGGGGGTGGTGGGAGACATGGGTGGGGGCCTGGTGGAGGATGCCCCTGGACTGCTGGGGGGTGGAGGTGGTGGGAGACATGGGTGGGGGCCTGGTGGAGGGTGCCCCTGGTGGCTGGGGGTTGGGGGTGGTGGGTGACATGGGTGGGGGCCTGGTGGAGGGTGCCTCTGGTGGCTGGGGGGTGGGGGTGGTGGGAGACATGGGTGGGGGCCTGGTGGAGGATGCCCCTGCACTGCTGGGGGGAGGGGGTGGTGGGTGACATGGGTGGGGGCCTGGTGGAGGGTGCCCCTGGTGGCTGGGGGTGGGGGTGGTGGGAGACATGGGTGGGGGCCTGGTGGAGGATGCCCCTGCACTGCTGGGGGGTGGGGGTGGTGGGAGACATGGGTGGGGCCTGGTGGAGGATGCCCCTGGTGGCTGGGGGGTGGGGGTGGTGGGAGACATGGGTGGGGGCCTGGTGGAGGATGCCCCTGCACTGCTGGGGGGTGGGGGTGGTGGGAGACATGGGTGGGGGCCTGGTGGAGGATGCCCCTGGTGGCTGGGGGGTGGGGGTGGTGGGAGACATGGGTGGGGGCCTGGTGGAGGATGCCCCTGCACTGCTGGGGGGTGGGGGTGGTGGGAGACATGGGTGGGGGCCTGGTGGAGGATGCCCCTGGTGGCTGGGGGGTGGGGGTGGTGGGAGACATGGGTGGGGGCCTGGTGGAGGATGCCCCTGCACTGCTGGGAGGTGGGGGTGGTGGGAGACATGGGTGGGGGCCTGGTGGAGGGTGCCCCTGGTGGCTGGGGGGTGGGGGTGGTGGGAGACATGGGTGGGGGCCTGGTGGAGGATGCCCCTGCACTGCTGGGGGGTGGGGGTGGTGGGAGACATGGGTGGGGGCCTGGTGGAGGATGCCCCTGGTGGCTGGGGGGTGGGGGTGGTGGGAGATATGGGTGGGGGCCTGGTGGAGGATGCCCCTGCACTGCTGGGGGGTGGGGGTGGTGGGAGACATGGGTGGGGGCCTGGTGGAGGATGCCCCTGCACTGCTGGGGGGTGGGGGTGGTGGGTGACATGTGTGGGGGCCTGGTGGAGGCTGCCCCTGTACTGCTGGGGGGTGGGGGTGGTGGGAGACATGAGTGGGGGCCTGGTGGAGGCTGCCCCTGCACTGCTGCGGGGTGGGGGTGGTGGGAGACATGAGTGGGGGCCTGGTGGAGGGTGCCCCTGGTGGCTGGGGGGTGGGGGTGGTGGGTGACATGGGTGGGGGCCTGGTGGAGGGTGCCCCTGGTGGCTGGGCGGTGGGGGTGGTGGCAGACATGGGTGGGGGCCTGGTGGAGGATGCCCCTGCACTGCTGGGGGGTGGGGGTGGTGGGAGACATGGGTGGGGGCCTGGTGGAGGGTGCCCCTGGTGGCTGGGGGGTGGGGGTGGTGGGAGACATGGGTGGGGGCCTGGTGGAGGATGCCCCTGCACTGCTGGGGGGTGGGGGTGGTGGGAGACATGGGTGGGGGCCTGCTGGCAGGTGCCCCACAGGGGTGGGGGTAGTGGGAGACATGGGTGGGGGCCTGGTGGAGGGTGCCCCTGGTGGCTGGGGGGTGGGGGTGGTGGGAGACATGGGTGGGGGTGGTGGGAGACATGGGTGGGGGCCTGCTGGAGGATGCCCCTGCACTGCTGGGGGGTGGGGGTGGTGGGAGACATGGGTGGGGGCCTGGTGGAGGGTGCCCCTGGTGGCTGGGGGGTGGGGGTGGTGGGTGACATGAGCAGATGTGCAGGGTGGTCCCCTGTGGTGTGCTGCCTGCAGGGGCCGTGGAGGGTGTACAGGTAATACCTGGGAGCACACAGCCAAATCGCGTGTGGAACTTCCCGCGCACCCCTGAAATCCACGTACCCGGCCAAATCGTGTGTGTAACTTCCCGCGCACCCCTGAAATCCACGTACCCTGACAAATCGCGTGTGGTACTTCCCGCGCACCCCTGAAATCCACGTACACGGCCAAATCGCGTGTGGTACTTCCCGCGCACCCCTGAAATCCACGTACCCGGCCAAATCGCGTGTGGAACTTCCTGCGCACCCCTGAAATCCATGTACACGGCTAAATCGCGTGTGGAACTTCCCGCGCACCCCTGCAATCCAGGTACACTGACTAATCGTGTGTGGAACTTCCCGCGCACCCCTGAAATCCACGTACCCGGCCAAATCGCGTGTGGAACTTCCCGCGCACCCCTGAAATCCACGTACCTGGCCAAATCGCGTGTGTAACTTCCCGCGCACCCCTGAAATCCACGTACACGGCCAAATCACGTGTGGAACTTCCCGCGCACCCCTGCAATCCACGTACCCTGACTAATCGCGTGTGTAACTTCCCGCGCACCCCTGAAATCCACGTACCCTGACAAATCGCGTGTGGTACTTCCCGCGCACCCCTGAAATCCACGTACACGGCCAAATCGCGTGTGTAACTTCCCGCGCACCCCTGCAATCCACGTACACTGACTAATCGCGTGTGGGACTTCCCGCGCACCCCTGAAATCCACGTACCCGGCCAAATCGCGTGTGTAACTTCCCGCGCACCCCTGAAATCCACGTACCCAGCCAAATCGCGTGTGTAACTTCCCGCGCACCCCTGAAATCCACGTACCCTGACAAATCGCGTGTGGGACTTCCCGCGCACCCCTGTAATCCACGTACCCGGCCAATTCGCGTGTGAGACTTCCCGCGCACCCCGGTATACACGCACACGTTTTTTTTCTGTCAGCGCGTGTCTGTGTTTGTGGGTACCCCTTTGCACGTCATTTGTCCTGGAGGGCCACAGTATTGGGCATTCATCATGGCTGTATATAGGTGCTATTTGTTGGCGCACCTTTTGGCGCACATTTCTTACAGGCGCAGAGACGCTACCGCCTGCTTTCTTGTGGCGGTCGTGTTTGTGCCTGTGCGCTGGTTTGAGCGTGCGCTTTTTTGCCCTATTCTATTCCATGAATACGTGTTGTAGGCGAGCGTGTGGGCGTTCCGCGCACTTGTACCCTGTGCTTCCCCCGTGACGCCCACATTTTGGCAAGTTGTTCCCCATTCCGAGTGTTACGCCCCGTGTTCCGCCTACTTTTGTTGCGTGCGCCGCGCTATGTGCGATTTTCGCTGTGGCCTGTGCGATTTTCCCTGTAACCTGGCGCACGCCGTTAGATGGCCTGTGCGCCAACGTGCGCCGCGCACTTTTTTATCGCACATCCAATGGTTTTCTCGCGCACGGCCTTCCATGAATCGATGTGCGCTGCTTTTCGTGCGATTTTCGCACTTGCACTGCGATTTTCGCTATTCCACTGCGATTCGCACGTTTTTGGCCACTTGCGCCGCGCTAATAATTCCATGAATCGGCCTGTGAATGTTGTCATGTGGATATGTGTGAAAGCCAGCAACTGTACCAATTGCTCCATTGACTAAACCTTGTTCTACAACAAGATTACATTTTAGAATTGCTCTGCATTTTAGACACAGAGTTGATACTTTTCCTAATCCAGCTGTGTTGCAGATATATTTTTCTTTGCCACTTTGTTGTGCTGTTGCTTCTTGACACATAGAGAGTGTTGACCACATAGGTTGACCTTTTACTGGTGTTAACTTTAGGAGGTCTCTGAAAACAATAACGTGCTTTCCTCCAAACAGTTCTTTGTAGTCAGTTTTTAGGACTTCTTGCATTGTGAGAAGAATTAAAACCAACATGAGTTTGGAAACCATGCTTACTTCATTTATCAGGAGCACTTTCATTTGTTTCTGTTGATAATTTGTAGTATTCTAATTTATTTTCTACTGGGAGCAGCAGTAGTCGGTGTAAGTTACACCTCCTATGATGTAGGCAGCCAAACCTGTGGGGGCTGTTACAACAGATGAGACTTTGTTGTTTGTTAAGTCTGGTAGACCTTTGCTGATTATTATAATTAAGACATTTTTGTCAGAACTAGCTTCCCCACTTAGATACAGGAGCAGAGGTTTATAATTTTTACCGCCCCAACTTTTAGTTTCATGTTTAATGCCATGTTCAATTTCTTCAGTGACTTCTAGATACATGGTGATTTGTTCATCATTTAGCTGTGGTTTGAGCACTGACAAGTCTTCTTCAGATTGTTTATATTGATATATTGTATTTTCTACCTCAGTGATGGCTATTTCTGCTTCATTTAAAATAAGTGGTTCCGTTCTCCAAGTGGATCTTGTCTTTCTATAAGGGAAGGTTGACGGCCCTCATGAGTGTCTTTATTTAGTACATCTTCAATTGATTCCTCTTGCTGGCATTCATTGTCCAACATTTCTTTGCATTGCTTGAAATTGACATTTTTTTTACTGCTTTCCTTTAATTTGAATGCACCTTCAAATGAGTCATGGCCACCCAATAATTCTTCTTCTTTTCTCCAATGTTTAAAAGGTTGCACTAGGGCCATGTAATACAAATCTCCATGTTGCAGAGATTTAAATGCTAACTTTATATGATTAGTTGTGCCGGGTTTGGTAAGTTTCACTATGCTTCCTTCAAAGGTTGAGACTGAATATTTGCCAGTTGTCTCATCTGGTGTGACATTGTTTTTGTGGGAGTAGTTTTGGGCTGTACCTGTTAAATGGTCTGCAGCTTCGTAGCACCTGCATACTCTATGGGTGAGCATTTTAATACCAAAGCTGTAAAAGATTTGTGACAGCGTTTTGTCAGATGAAATGTCATCCTAGAGGTCTTCTAGCTCTGTTTTCTCAGATTTGGTGAGATATGCTGTGACATATCTTGAAACAGCAGTGTAATTGTCTGCAGTGTATTGTATGTCTACATTCCACAAGAGGGCAATGATTGCATTGAAATCATTGATGTACTTGGATGCTGCATCCCTTTCAATGTTGTATGTGTTTTAGGGAATTTACCTTTTACAATGTGTCTAAAAGTAGACATCAAGCTATTCACATGTCCTTTTTTGCAAACTGTTCTAGGGCAGCCAAAATGATATTTGGTACAGTATTTACCTTTATTTGTATATCTACGTTGGCAGTATTTGACACACTTATGTTTTTGGAAGGGTAAGATCTTTTTACTTAGATCACTATGTTTGGTTTTGGTTTATGGTTTCTTAAGGGATGTCAGAGGTAATGTATTTTTCAATAAACTGTAAAACAATGGCATCACTGTCATGGACAAATTCGGGAGCATCTTTTATCCACAAAAGCATGTGGATGTGTGGTGCTCCTCTGGATTGATATTCATTTCTCCAAAAGAAGTCTTCCACTTCTCTGAGTGTAGGGGTAGTTTTATTGCAGATGAAGTGCAGCATGGCAATGAAGCGATGGGGAAAGTACCTTTATACATTGACAGGGTCAAGAGTACAGAGTTCCCTTGTTGTTGTTATATCTATTCCATCTTTATTGTGGTTTGCAGCGCATTAGAAGTTGTGTAAGTCATCCCAATGCATATTCTGCACAACTTAAAGTAACAAGCCATGTGGGTGGGCCTAGGTTCCTTAGCATACAACGTACATCAGGGTGACGTCGGAACCAGTATTATTTTGTACCATGCATGTTTGCCAAGAGATTTGTGGTACTTTACTGAAAAACCTCATCTTTGTCTTTTATCTTTTGAAGCAGTTGGGTAGTGGACATGTTTACAAAATTAGGCCTTGTTTTACTTGTGTGTGCAATTCCATAACATAACATTGATAGTTCACTTTCAAACAGGAGGAGGAAAATATACTCCACATTTTGGGCCTCATCACGAGTCTGGCGGTAACCCTTAAATGCAGCGGTAGCGCTATTACCGCTGCATTTAAGGGTCCGCCAGATCATGGCTTTGGCTGGGGGGAAATCTGCAGCAAAATGGCTGATTTTTGGCACGATTACCGCCGGCAGGAAATCTGCCGGCGGTAATAGCGCAAATTTTCGCCATTGGGCCCAATGGGGAATGAGGAATTCCTGAATGGGCCCAATGGGGAATGGGCAATAACCCTCCCGCCAAACCCGTGATCCGGCGCTGATAGCACCGGGGGGTTTGGCGGTAGGGCTATTAGCTGGCGCTAATAGCGCTGGCGTTACTGCCCAACTCGTGATGAGGCCCTTTGTCTGAATCTGCGGTCTTCAGAATACATTCATAAAGTGCCATATCATGATGCAGTAATTTGCATGGATCTTTTGTTATATCTTCCTCCTTTTCCTGTAGGAAAGAGCAAAGCAAAAGGACGTGCTTCTACACTTTTCTCCCATATGCTCATATGGGAACTTTTGGCTTGACACATGTAATATGTTTCTAATGGATCTTCTATGGTGCCTTTGGAGTGTAGTGGGTGAATTGTATACTGGCCTAAAATACTGGCTGCAGTAACAAGTTCTACATGTTCAAATTGGCCAGTTATTTGGATGGTTTCTCTTAAGTTTTCCTCTATGTTTATATCGTTGTACGATTGATTGTTTTCTTTGTGATATTGTAGGGATTGTCTAACTTTTTTTATGTCGACTAGTTGTTGCCACATTATTTGTCTTTTGTTTGTACATCATTAAGTAGTAAAATCAATGACCGATCTATTGGGAGTTTCAACATTTGCTTTAAGATCTAATGGCAAATAAACTACTTTGCCACAAATGCCTTTTAGTAACTCAGATAGAGGAAATGTGTCTGTTTTCTGTTGAAAGCCTATTATTGCATGAAATGGGTGTACTGTTTGGATTATAATGCCCTCACACAAGTTAAGAAGTCACAGAGCTTTTGGAAGTGTGAAGATTTCTAGGTTGTTAGTAATAGCATGTGATGGCATTTTGTTATTGTAAAGTTTTGTGTTGCAGCACATGCAAACTATTTACAGGTCAGTTATTTTGAATTTATTTTCTGTTGTTAGGTATGAAGCTAATTGGAACCATCAGGATTCCTCATTTTCCTCTATTTTGTAGGCCATATCTACTATTTGTGTGCACTTTTTATAAAAAGGTTCTGCGACAACAGACACATACTTGGTCTAGTATTTCAGCCGATGTGTTTTGAAACTTTTTGTATGTTTTTGTTAGGAGGGATGAGGTATCAGAATGGGAAACATAAATGGGAGAATTTGGAATTTTATATAATGATCATCAGGGGAGGGAGAGAGTAAAGTTTCATCAAAGGGTCTTTCATTTATATTTTGGAAATGTGATGGGGGTGATTGCCTGGGGGTAAGGGAGCAGATACAATAAATACAGTGATAATCAACATTTCTAATAACATAATTTTTTAACATAATTTACAAGTACCTTAAAGTCATTACTAAGTTCATCCAATTTTGCCAACAGGATCATGATTTCATTATTTACATTAAGCTACAGAGATTCTTGGGATTCTCCACATTTAAATTAGGGTGTTGTTTCTTCATGTTAGGTATGTGCTATAAGAAAAGATGACATTATTATTTCACTAGCTATGCATGAAAAATATAATTTGTTTATATTGAAACATCTATTGTTTACCACTACCGATGTTATCATCATTCATTTCTTCTTTTGGGAAGTTTTCTTCCAACCATTCACATGTGTTTGCCTTGTCTGTGAAAATAATAAAATAGTACTTTTTGCTTATAAGAAATGTTTATAAAATGAATGGTAATAACAGAGAAATAAATACAGTGTACTTACTATTTGGTAATAGGTTATTTTGGAATGAGCACCTGGAGTATGTTAGTCTGTATGAAGAGATGTACGGAAGTGATAATATGAAGTGTACAGTTATGGTTTGTGCTTGGTTCATTCCATTACATTGTGCTAAATATGTTGATTTTGTACAGAAAAGGTATATTTGGGTGTAGTAAATATACATAATGTTGTTTTCTATGTGTATGTGTTTGTTGGTTGAATGGTAGAACATTTTTAGTTATCCCCTGTGCTTATGGGCTTTGTGAATGCCACCTGATGTCCGCAGACTTTTGTACTGTCCACAGACTCTAGAGCTCCTACATTGGGGGTGAGTATAATATAAGGAACTTGTAGCAAGTTAAGGGTGCACTGGTAAAAACCTATGAAATTCATTGACACAACTTTGTTAAAGGGAGGTTATGGTTAAGTTTCACTAATAAAAAGCTATGTAATTTAGTGAAAAAATATAGTAAAAGGGATGTTATGGTTAAGATGCACTAATAAAAAATCTATGAAATTCAGGGAAAAAACTTTGTTAAAGGGACATTATGGTGACAAGTAAAACTGAAAACCTCCAGAAATGTGCCAGTTATGGTAAGCTAAGCAACCTGCCACAAATTTGGTGAAAATTCGTCCAGCGGTTTGGGCTGTAGGCGTGAGCAAAGTTTTTTTGCCATTCAGTCTATAGAAAAAAATCATTTTTGGGACCCCCATATAACTTTATCCCCCTTCACAAAACCTCACCAAACTTGCCAGTGCATGCCATATACTTTATTTGCAAAGTCTGGTGAAGATTCGTCCAGGGGGAGCGAAGTTATAAGCCACCCAAAAAGTGGCCTTCTTATGGGTTTAGCAATTTTACCATAACTACATGGCCACTACTGCAGGCCGTGTAATATATATCATTCTTTACCTATACATGCCCCCCTTTGCTAAATATGTTACTTATCTAAAACCATTAAACCCCTCACTTCCTTTTACTTGTACTTACATGTGTCTTCCCACCTTCAATAAAAACCAATAGGGAACCTCACACACTCCCTCTGTGCCCTCAAATACATAACTTTTCCCTCTGGCCACCTGCCCTTTTGTATCCACAAGTACTTAACTTTCCCTTGTAATGTTCCCTCCAACTACATTAATAAGCTATACTCCAATAAGGGCATATAAGAATTCTGGTTACACTTTAAACTAATAATCTTTGGATTTGTAAAACAAATCAATGTTTCTATTTTTCAATATTTCGATTTTATATATATACTTTCATAGGTCGCTCCGTGTGTTGGCAGATATGCTCTCATTCTCTATATTCAATACCGTCCATAATGTATTTCCTTTGAATTGGGTACGATGATTGACAATTGTGAGGAATATGACACCTTCAGACATTTATTTAGCAACAGTTTGCAATTTCATGAGCCTACAGACACAATTCTTTGTTATAAGAACACACTGCTTCTGTTCTCTGCAAGCAGGCTGCGTGCAGGGGAGAGACACATTCCAGGCCTCGCTATCTCCTAGTTTCTATTCGTGTACTGGGGGTCAACTTGCTCTCCAGGGCTCTACAGGGCTCAGGAACGGGGGGCCGCAAAGAAGAGGATAATTCAAGCCATTTAATGTTCACATCTAACATTTCTACTGTATTAACGAGACTAGCTGGCACCTGTGTACTGATTAAAATGCCTTGCTGCTTACTTCCAAGGACTTGTGAGGGAGGAAACCGGGCATTTCTGTCTGGGCTGCTGCGTTATGTTTCAACAAGTCTCTTGCGGCCTTGCACTTTACGTGAACAATAATGTACTAGTGGAGCAGAATAAGCTTTCAGCAAAGCAGTTTTAACAGAAAGCAAGAGGCAAACGTTAGAAAACAAAATGGCGATTTCAATCACTTCAAAATAGCTGCACTATAGTCAAGCTTATGGCTATATATTTCTAATACTAAACACATGAGGTGTACATTGCCTCATGATTGAGGGGTGTCTACTTTTTCTGGACTGACAGTACCTTCCCTCACTGCCCCTCATTTCTGGCCCTGGCAATTGCATGTTATGCTGTATGCCATTTATTTTCTTGAAGCTCCTCCTCTGTAATTTTGAAATGGTCCAAATACTCTATGCATGTGATCTGTGCCCACTTTACATATTCTCCTGTGTGGTCTGCAAGGCATTTGGTTAATGTTGCTTAATTTGGTTCTATGCTTGCATTGTAGGAATATTGTCTGCTATTGTGGGGGGATTAATATGTGCAGCGTGTGTTGGCCCTGTCTGTGGACATAAAGTGACAAAACCATAAGGTGATACCACTCTACTTCTGCATATCTTTGCATTATACCCTCTCTCTCTACATGTCCAACATCATGTATACCTAATATGGGTTTCCTTCTGTTGACTCTTTCCCCATATATATATATATATATATATATATATATATATATATATATATATATATATATATATATATATATTGTTAAAGGGACATTATGATTAAGTTGCACTACTAAAAACCTATGAAATTCAGTGAAAAAAACTTTGTTAAAGGGAAGTTATGGTTCCAAGTAAAACCGAAAAACCCTTGAAATTCGCCAGTTATGATAAGCTAAGCAACCATAACTCGCGCCACCACCGTGCACTGCTAAGACTAACACCCAGGACATCAAAGATGACATCACAAATGACATTGATGACATCACTGATGAAATCACATTTGCATTTACTTTTCATGAAATGTCTGTACAAGGGATTCTTATTATAATGTTGAGAAAAAAGTGACAACGATCATTGGAATAAATATCATGAGCTATGTGGTGCATTAAACAATGCACTGATATAAATGGCATTCTATTATGAAGTTCTTTACAGTATAGTAAGCTACTCATGCAGAAACAAAGGCATTGTGTGCAGCATACATGATGAAGGTATAATATTCATAATGTTGATATGTTGAATAATGAAATGATAACTGTTTTCTTATTAGAGTTTTGTGTACTGTGAAATATGTAATAAGTAGCTAATAAAACTCACGTATTATATAATTGCATTATTACATACAAAACATGAAGACACAAAAACACATACAAATATGGGTATATACAGGGAAAGTGAAGTAAGCAAAAAAGCAGAAGTAGTAGCAGAAACAATTCATAACTATAACCGATTATTTTTATGCTAATAAATGATTGCTCTGTTTCAAAGCTGCTATTTACCCTATGTATATGTTTCACATGATGTGACTGGACCATAAGGAAAGTAGTGTGAGTACAATGTATACAAAAATGAGCATATACAGGGAAATTATAGTAATAAAAAAACAACAGAACTATCAGAAAGTGCTGATAACTCTACTGATTATTTTAATGCACAGAAAGGATTGCTGTCTTTCAAGCTTGTGTCTTCCCCTATGTATATGTTTCATATGATATGACTGGAACCTAAGGGAATTACTGTAAGAACATACTTGAAGGATAAGTCTACAAATATAGTACTTTTACAATTTTTAGTTCATGACTCTTACTGAAGAAAACCATGTGGCCTAGATATGTCAGTAAAGGAAAAAACAGGGAGACAGACATGTGATGTCATCAGTGATGTCATCAATGCCATTTGTGATGTCATCTTTGATGTCCTGGGTGTTAGTCTTAGCAGTGCACGGTGGTGGCGCGAGTTATGGTTGCTTAGTTTACCATAACTGGTGAATTTCAAGGGTTTTTCGGTTTTACTTGGAACCATAACGTCCCTTTAACAACGTTTTTTCACTGAATTTCATAGGTTTTTAGTAGCGCAACTTAATCATAACATCCCTTTAACAAAGTTTTTTTCACTGAATTTCATAGGTTTTTAGTAGCGCAACTTAACCATAACGTCCCTTTAACAAAGTTTTTTAGCGCAACTTAACCATAACGTCCCTTTAACAAAGTTTTTTCACTGAATTTCATAGGTTTTTAGTAGCGCAACTTAACAATAATAACTTTGACTTTATGTACATGTAATATGGAACATACTGAACCTCTTCTACTGAACTTGATGTCCGCAAACTCTTTTAATGTCCGCGGACATGTTCGGAGAATAGTACCACTACCTAAAAACTCTGGGAGGGTATGTTTGATTGGTATGTCATAACATAGGAACATTTAACAAATTCAAAAAGCAGGACACATACACATTATATGTAGTAATACATAAGAAATGTAAGCCATATATGTAACACACTAACCATTCATTTAAATACAATATGTTCTAAAATGGAATATACCAGAAGAAGATAAATTGGCTTCCAACATAATTACCTCACAGACACTCCACAACTAAGAACAAGACCAGACCTACAGAGTACTTTGAACATATCTTACCTGAAATAGTAAGTGTACTTCATTTTACTCATATATTTATAAACTTTCTGTATTAGATAAAAAAAAGTATGTCACAAGATAGTGAAACTAATGGTAAACACTTTACAATATAAATCATTTAATTATTATTATTTTATATACATTTGACATATATATATTTTTTTGTACAGAGCATACCAAAATAGAGAATACCTCTGAAGAAACTGTTATGGATAACACGCTTGGCAGCATAAAAGAAAAAAATGGATTTATTTTTTACCAATGTTCATAATTTGAAAACTTTTGTTGAAGATCATTTTAAAACAAAAACCTCATACCATTGCCCCACATGTACTTGTCCCCCCTCACCATATCCCAGTCAATTATCCCCAAACCCTCTCCATAACCCAAAACATTTTGATGAGACTTCCATCCCTTCTTCACCTGATACCAATCATGTTGAAACCCCTAATTCTCCTGTTTTTGTTTCCGTTTCTGCCTCACCTTCTCTGTCATAATTTATTAATATATGTTAAATAAAGTTACATTTTTATATTGTGTTGTAAATAGTTTCCGTTTAAAAAAAAAAAAAAACAATGTATGTGTCCGCGGACAGCGCGGGTGTTCTGAAATGTTCATAAATAAACGAAAATAGAGGTGTCCTGAACAACACTATACCTGTCCGTACTGTTCGCTAGCAAGTTGAAACTGTTCTAAGAGCACACGCGATGTCCTGAAATGTTCGTAAAGAAATGAAAATTAAAGTGTCCTAAAGAACACTATACCTGTCCATAGTGTTCGCTAGCAAGTTGAAACTGTTCTAGAACACACGCAGTGTCCACAAATGTTCATTTGACGTGTGACACACTTTTAATTACTTCAGGACCCGAACAGTGTCCGTAGAACATCAACGCGCATGCGCAAACCAATATCCGTGCATTTGGTGTCCTGCGGACAGGCGCTTCCTTCGCGGACATGTTCGCGAAGGGATCATGTGACCGCGCCCACACTTATCGCGTGTTCTGAATGCGGACACTGTTCGTGTCCCTGAACAATTTAAAAGTACATTTTTAAGTAATCCACAATATTTTTCAATAACAACTCACCATAGCACAAGTCCCACATACTAATCATGAGTTTCTAAATACTTTTTGAAACTTTTTGAACCTTTTTTTGTGTTCGATCTGTCTGCGGACAGCGTGCATGTCCGCGAACCACGTACAAGCACCCCTATAAAAGACCACGCCCTAGAGCTTATTCTCATTGGGCCTCATTACGACCCTGGCGGAGTGGGTTTACGCCAGCGTTATTCGCGGCGGACCCGTCCGCCCTACTACGAGTTCCCGTAGCGCCATGGAGCGTTTTCCGCCTGGTTTTTCCGGGCGGAGAAATCCATGGCGCTACGGGACCTTGTTGTTAATTACGCCACCGTATTTTACGGTGGCGTAATGAACGCCTTCCCCACTCCCATTATACCCTATGGGGCAAAAATGGGAATGGGGAAGGGTAAAATGGGGAATGGGGATTTACCGCCCCGCCAAGGTCGGAATGGGGCGGAAAATCCGCCAACCCCCATGGCGCTATCGGCAGCTTTCCGCCGTGCTCCATGGTGCATTTTGCACCGCGATTTCCGCCAGGGTCGTAATGAGGGCCATTGTGTTTCTGGCTATTCTTCAGAGCACAGCTATTTTTCCTGCAACTTGCAGATTACACCATCGAGATGGCATTACTGGCTGCACTACTGCCACCTGGTGCTGCACCTGCTTCAGTACCACACCCACCTCCTCCACCACTACCACCTTCCCAAGAGCCTGAAGAGGGGACCAGGAGTGAGGATGCAGAGGAGGAAGAAGAGAATGACGAGAATGAGGTAGAGGAAATCCCTACTACCCGCACTAGGCGTGATTCTTGGGTGTGGCGGTTGTTTACCATTCATGTGAATGGTCCTAAGGCTTGTGCGAACCGTGTCACCTGCAATGAGTGCAAAATGATACTCAGTCACGGGAGGCACGGTTCGTACAGCTTTGGGACCACTACCATGAAGCGACACCTGAGGTCATTTCACTCTGGGGCTATGGGCAAGGTTGTACCTTGCGAAGAACGTAGTAGGTTGATTTCCTCTACTTTATCCTCCGTTTCTGATCCTGTCACCACAAGGACCACCTCTGTGGGACAGTGTCTTCCTCAAGCTGCCTCACAGGCCATACAGAATTCTGATGACCCTTACCTTTCGAGGGTCACAGTTGTATGTGTGTACTGTGACACAGTACTCTGCAGGGGGGAGCGACTTCCCAGTGCTTTTGAGACTATCGTCTCAAAGCACGAGAAGACCTGCTCACTACCCAAATAAAGCCCACTCTACATTCCTCTCTCAGCTTGCCCTTTCTTATCCCTGTGGTTGGTGTCCCCCCCTTTACCCTCCTTTCCCCTCCTCTCCTAATGTGTCGTGTATAAAAAACCAAAAAAAATACAAAATAACAAAAATCAAAAAAGAATAAGGCTCTTTTCAGAGCCGCCTTTCACAGTTAAAAAATAGAAGTGAAAATAAATGAACCAGGACCATTTGTATTTTTAGAAGTCCACAGACAGTCCACGAACATCTAAAAAATTGGGTTGCTACCCTATCATAACCATTGCAATTTTCTCTGGGAGGAAGTGGTGGCTCTGAAAAGAGCCTTTGGGAGGTGTTTGTATGTCAAAAATTATAAATACTTAACACCTACTTCAAAATGGATGCTGTAATTCTAAAAAAGGTCGCAATGCATTTTGTACATCTCTCAGAAAAATTTGATTGCCAGCATAAGTAAGATGGACTCCATCTCTGTGAAAAATATATGTACTACGAAACATAATATTTTCATTGTGAAAAGAGGACATGCCAAAATCTCTTAGAAAGGCACAAACAGCCTTATTGACATTGCGACTTGCTTTTTCCATTTGTGGACCAAATGAAGAAGAACGAAGCCACATTTGTCTCTGCGCAATCCGTGAAAATATTACTTGAGAATTAGGAAACATGTCCATAACCTTCCCAAGTCCTTCTTTCATAGCAAATTGCAAAGAAATTCCAGACACATGTCCTAAACTGTTCCCTCCATGGACATATCGTAACATGAACAGCCCTTCTACCATTTCCAGTTCACTCTCTGTGCCATTCCCTCATTGGATGTAGCTAAGAAGTCATATGACCATCCACCAATCACATTCAAGACCTCTACATCTAACTGCATCATCATAGATCAGCACTGCACATGTATTGTGAATCTCTCTGAGTACAAGTGTCACATCATTGGCAAGCACCATCTACAAGAAATACTGTACAAATCTCCAAGATTTCTACTTGCAGCTCCATGCATATCCATATGCATGAACACAAACTACAGGTATGCATATTTTCTGTACAGTACATGAACACATTTTCAAACTGACTTAATATTTTATTTTTATTTCTTTATTTATTTAAGTACTTTAATTTAAGCATGGCATTGAGGCACTGTTACCTGGAAGAGCTTAGTTATAGAAATAGTGGTATTCAGTGTTGCATTATGAATTTCACAAGACATCGTAAAGATATTTTGTTTGCTACAGTTAGTCATTGCAATATAATTTGTACATTAAGAACATATAATATGTATTGAACTGGTGCGACGTATCTTATGTAAATAAGATCGTTTTAATGGTTTTGAGGAAGGCGCTGAGGATTTCAATTAAAAAAAATCATTGTCTAAATTAAGAACAGTGCTATATACAAACAAAATTACTAATTTGTTTCTTTTACAATTGCAGTGAAGACCATTCTCCTGAAAAGAAGCAGCCACATTTGAAGAACAAAGAAGAACTAAGAAGTAACCTGTTCATTTTAGAAAAAAGTAAGTCGAATATCACCATAATATTTGTATTATTACTGAAACACACTGTAAAGTTAATTCATACTATTTCTGTGCCTAAAAATAGAGATTGTGCACCATTCTGTCCAAAAATCCCCATGTCTTAAACAGCAATTTACAGCCACAATGGCCTACAAATTCCTATTTTTGGACACACAAATTACCCAACTCAACCGCTAGAATTTTGATATTATAGAACAAACAACTGTTTTAATTGTATACATTAGATTTACTATTTGTACTTCTCCACACCACTAGCTTATTTTTTTCTGTCATCTAAACCCCAGTTTAGTAGCACATAAATTCAAGAATACCCATCCCTACTAGTTGTAGTTTCCAATGCACAATCACACACCATTACATACATCTTTATCATCTTACTCAAACACTCATGCACACAGCACACATACCTTACAGAACACCCCAACCCATACCTTCTTTATTTTTTTCAACAGACCCTAAAGAATGCCTACCAAAAATCAAGTCTGTAGAAAGCAACGCAAAGCAGAGCAAATGAAAATAAAAGTGTCCAACATAAGCATCCATCTCTAGCAGAATTTGTAAAAACAGTTGAAACAAAACAGCTAATACAGTCATTTAGTGAAACACAAGAAGTTTCAAGTACAAAAACTTTGTCTCCTCTATCAAAATGTAAAACAAACCAAAAAGCAATTAACAGAAAATCAGCTATCACTACAGATAAAACTGCTTCTTTAAATTTTGATATAGTGCAAAGTAAGCATACCAAGAAAAGTATTTTACCCAAAATGTACCGTCACAAAGTCCTTCAAAATCTTATAAAAACAGGAGAGAAATCAGGTTTAATGCTTAAAACCTATCGTAGGAAATTATTCTTAGAAGCGTTGATAGACAGTGCATTTCTTCTCAAAAGAAAGTTATTTATTTTAGTGTTAAACAAAATGAAACCACTAACAAAACGAATAACTAAATTACAAAAAAGACTTCTCAATAAACGAAATGTCAACAGAAAGAACTTCTTAAGTATCTGCGGAGGTGAATGGAATCACACTACGAACACAGAACCATACTTTAATGAAGAAGCGTACAAACAAATGCAAACAAATACAATTGCCATACATAGCAGTGGTCGAGGTTATGAAACAGTACACCTTACAAAAATATGCCCTGAAAACATAAAATTACCCCTCCATTCAACTGAATCAGAACATCTAGTGTACAAATGGCCATGCACGTCAATGTGTAACATTCCCAAACAATTTTTCAAGTCTTTACGCCAATTCCTCAATCAATATGTAAAAAGCAAAGAAAAAATTAAATTAAACTACTGCAAAATATGGATACATGTCCAGTGCGCAAGTACACAGGACTACAAGGACATTCATTGGCCTGTATTACAGGACCTACTTGTAAAACCACCTTCCATGATATCAAAAGGATATCAACCCATCATTCAACTATAAGAAATCTAGTCTATAAACTTTACTATGCTAAAAGTCCTGCTTTAGAACTAGCACATTTAAATAACATTCTTCTACAAGGTATAGCAAAAGACCTACTTGAAGAAATTGACTATATCCAGAAAAAACATTTTGGAAGTGAAAGCCACTTACAGAATGAAATAGCTTTAAACCAAATTAGCAACAATTCTACACACGGCAACCTTTTACTAAACACATACCAAAAAGAAATACTGAAATTTAAAAGTACATCAGCTGAAGTACCAAACCATGTGTGTGTATGTTGCCGCAGAACTTTTTATAAAAGTAACACAAAAACTGTAGACCTATCATACAGAATAGAAGACAATGAAGATTCTAAATGGTTTGAATTAGCTCTCTACCTTGTAGCAGAAAACAAATACGAAATGACTGACCCCTTAATACTCTGCAGTTACTGCACTACAAAACTTGACAACAACCAAACTCCTTCACGTGCTATCACAAATAATTTGGAACTATACCTACTACCAAAACCCCTACAACTTAATTTATATGAGAGCATCATAATTCAAACAGTGCACCCATTTCAAGCAATAATACGCCTTCAACCAAAAACAGCAAAATTACCTCCCTCTGCATTGGTAAAAGGCATTAGTGGAAAAGTAGTTTATTTACCATTAGATTTAAAAGAAAATGTGCATACTTTAGGAGTGCAACGTCCAATTCAGCAATCTTTAATTATCTTAGTAAATGGAGTACCTACAAAAGACAAAAAAATATGGCAACAGCTGGTAGATTTACATAAAGTTAGACATGCCTTGCAATATCTTAAAGAGAATAATGAATATTACAAAGAAATTAATATTGAAGAAAACTTGAAGGATACAACTGAAATAATTCAAGAAACACAAGAAGCTGGTCAATTTGAGCTCCTAGATCCTGCTACAATATCAAATACTTTAGACCATTATACAATTCATCCTTTGCACTCTAATGACACCATAGAAGATGCACTGGAAACGTACCAAATGCGTCAAACAAAAGGATCACCAATCAGCATATGGGAAAAAAGTATAGAAGCACGTGCTTTTCCACTACTCTTTCCTACTGGCAAAGGAGGAAGGTACGATGATAGACCTATTCAAATATCAGCTTCAGAATACCGCTCATTACGGATGTATTCTGAAGATCCCAGATTTAGACAAAATGTGGAATACATATTCCACCTACTCTTTGAAAGTGAACTAGCAACTTTATGTTACAGAGTTGCACACATATTAAAATCAGGATCACACTTTCAAAATATGACAGCTACACAATTATTACAAAAAGTGCAACAAAAGGATGAGGTTTTACAATCAAATATTACAAATCTATTAGCAAATATGCGTGCTACTAAAGAATACTGGTTTCGACATCATGGAGATGTACGTTGTATGATCAGAAACCTTGGCCCACCCACTTGGTTTGTTACATTAAGTTGTGCAGAATATGCATGGGAAGATTTACATGATTTCCTAAAGCATATCAAACAAAAACAAAACAAACATAGATATACTAACACCTGGAGAGCTTTGTTCTTTGGATCCTGTTAATGTTTCAAGATATTTTCACCATCGCTTCATTGCTATGCTACATTTTATTTGTAATAAAACTGTTCCTCCCCTTGGAGAAGTGCAACACTTCTTTTGGAGAAAAGAATACCAAGCCAGAGGAGCACCACATATCCACATGCTTTTATGGATTAAGATTGCTCCTAAATTTGGTCAAGACAGTGATGCCACTGTTTTACAATTTATTGAAAAATATGTCACTTGTGAAATTCCATTCGAAGCAACAAATAGTGATCTTCATGCACAAATTTTACAATTTCAAAGACACAAATGTGGAAAATATTGGCGTTGCAAATACAAAAACAAAGGGAAATACTACACCAAATGCCGATTTGGTTTTCCTAGAACAGTTACAAATACAGGTCAAGTGAACAACCTCATGTCTTCAGTTAGACATAGTCACCTAAAAATACATATTACATAAAAAGAAAAGAAGAAGAAAAATATATCAATGATTGTAATGCAATCATTGCCCACTTATGGAATGCAAACATAGATGTGCAGTACATTGCAGACAATTCTACTGCAGTTGCACGATATGTCACAGCATACTTTTTTAAAAAACTTTATTTATTCAGCTTGACAACACACAGAGAAACACAGTTAGCAAAAGCACACCGTGATATCAGTTTGCGATCAAAAATACAGAGGCATCACTGTACAATGCATCATAACCAAACCGAGCGCAAGGACATATAATAAGGAAAGAGTTGCAACCAGAGTGAGGAGGGTATACACCCCATAGAGGGTCACTGAGGGGAGTGGGGCGGAGAAGAGGCTTCCGAGTCTGAGGCCAGAGCAGACATGTAATCACAAAATCTGCGCCATATGTCCCTTGGTCTTGAATGTGGGTGTTGTGTTGCCCCCCAGGCCTCCTCAGTGTCATGTGCCCACGTGACTGCCCGGAGCCACTGCGCATATGTGGGCGCATTGGGGCGAAGCCAGCACAGTACTATACAGCGGACTGCCAGCATCATACAAAGACCTGCCAATTTCCTAGAATCACGTTTCAAACTGGGAAGGTCATGAAAAAGGCAGCGCATTGGAGAGGGGTCTATGGTGCAGTCTAATATGTCTGATATAGTGGAGCATATTTCCTGCAAGTATTGTGTTAGGTGCGGGCAGTGCCAAATCATATGAATGTAATTAGCTTGGTCAGCGCCGCATCTGGGACAGTTAGGAGAGGTCTCATGAAACATACGATGCAGTCTAGTCGGTGTGTGGTGATACCTGTGCAGCATCTTGAATTGCAGTAGTTTGAACCTGGAGTTGTATGATACTTCTTGGGTTCGCGCGCACATACGGGCCCAGCGCTCGTCATCAATCTCAAATCCAAGATCTACCTCCCATTTCACTCTAAGTTTAACAAATGAGGGGGCGGCCCTGATCTGTAGTAGATTATAGAGTCTAGATACTTTCCCTCTGAAGGAATCGGAAGTACAGAGCTCAGCTATTAAAGGGTCATCTGGTGGAACTGTAGGAAATTCAGGGAATTTAGCTTTCAGGACTTTCCGAAGTGAGGAGTACTGTAGCCATGCTGATGGTTTATGCCTGAGGACAGGGGGGAGATCCGACCACTCCAGGAAATTGCCCCGCACAAAGACATCCCGAAGAGTCAATAAACCTGCCACCGTCCAACGGGCAACAATGGATTGAGGAATGTAAGGGACATCAGGGAGGAAATTCCAAAGTGGGAGGTCACCGTGAAACGGATTAGGGGTTGCAACCGCCGCCCACATTTTGGTAAGAGCAAGTGACGTACTTATCACAGGGTCTGAGGAATCGGGGTCTGGTGGGGCTGGCTTGAGAATGAGGGAGCCAATCGTAAGCTCTCTGACCTTCAGTTTTTCAAGACGGACATGAGGAGAGGGGTTCGTTGTGCTAAACCAATAGGAGACAAATTGGGACTTAGCAACTACCCAGTATCTGAAAAAGTCAGGGGCACCGAACCCGCCCAGTTCCTTGGGAGCAGTGAGCGTATTCAGTTTAAGTCGGACCGCCCCTGAGTGCCAAAGAAAGGTGTTAGTAATGCTGCGCAGCGTCTTAAAGAATCCGTCGCCCGGCCATAGTGGGATGTTTGTGAAGCGGTATAGGAGTTGGGGCAGCACGACCATTTTTAGTATTCCTATTCTACCAGCTAGGGAAATGGGGAGTCGGGCCCAACTTGCGGTTTTGGAGGTCAAAACAGCTAGGCAATTCTGATAGTTATCGGCGTGTAGTTCGTCAGCATGACGGGAGACCGATACTCCCAGGTAAGTGAAGGTGGATTGGGACCAAGTAAGGCCCAACAGGTCAGAGGGTGGTTGTGTGTTGTCTGTGAGTGGGAATATGGATGATTTAGAGCAGTTAACTTTAAGACCAGATATATGCCCAAAACGGGTAACGTCATTGAGAATTGGAGCGAGGTTTGTTTCTTGAGAGCGAATGTAGAGCAAGGCATCGTCCGCGTACAGGGAGACAATATCTGCCTGTCCCGCTGAGCGTAAGCCTTTGTGAGAGTGTAATTGGCGCATCATGTCTGCGAAGGGTTCAATTGCTATTGCGAAGATCAACGGAGAGAAGGGACACCCCTGTCGCGTCCCCCTGGCTATCTGAAAGAGGGTGGAGCACCTATCTTCAGTACGGACTCTTGCCACTGGGTTGGTGTAGAGTAGTCTGACCCAGGACCGAAAATTGGGGCCAAACTTACATTTTTCCATGACTCGCCACAGATACTCCCAGGATACTGAGTCAAATGCCTTCTGCATGTCCAGCGTGACTGCTACCGCCTGTGTTTGGGGATTAATTCTACTGATCACGTTGAAAAGTTGTCTAAGGTTTAGAAACGTGGACCTACCCGGCACAAATCCTGCCTGATCAGGGTGTATGATATCAGGCATGAATGCAGCCAGGCGGTTAGCCAATAGTTTAGCAAATATTTTTACATCACAGTTTATTAACGAGAGGGGACGGTATGAACCACACTGGGTAGGAGGTTTACCAGGTTTAAGAAGGCCTGTTATCATGGCCTCGCGGAGTGAAGGGGGAAGTGTGCCTGTTTCGCATGCCTCCTCCCATAGAGCTAGCAGCTGCGGGACCAGGGCAGATTTATAACGCTTATAGAAGTCCATAGGAAGACCATCCGGTCCTGGGGCCTTCCCTGCAGCGAGTGATTCAATGGCCTCAGTCAGTTCCTCCGCAGTGAAGGGTCTCTCTAGGGAAGCAGTGGCATCAAAGGACAGGGCCGTGAGAGGGAGTTCCTCCAGGTAGCAGTACATTTCTGAAACATGGGGCCCAGCAACCTTCGAATAAAGGGAAGTATAGAATGTGAGGAACTCTGTGTTGATGTCTTGTGGCGAAGTGGCTGGTGTACCGTCAGATCTCTCTATCGCCGGGATGTTGGGCGCTCCAAGCTCGTGGCGAATTAACCTGGCCAACACACGGCTTGGCCGCTCCCCCTCCCTGTAGCGCCTAACTGCCTGAGGGTTATCAAGGAATTTACCTTCGCGCTCAGCAAGATTACGGAATCTATCCAGTTCACGACCCAATGATGCCAGTGCGTCGGGGGAGTGATTGTGCGCGTATTGGGACTCCAAGCTAGCAAGGGTCGACTCGCTGTCAGCGATATCCTCCCGGATGCTTTTTAGGATGCCACTCCCTTTGGATAAGGCGATACCCCTGATATAGGCCTTGAATGATTCCCAGAGGGTGGCTCGAAGGGGGACTGAATCTGTGTTGACTTCGAAAAACTCCTCAATGGATGACTCAAGCTCTGAGGCAACCGTATGGTCTAAGAGGGCATGGGGTCTCATTCTCCATTGCCTTGATCTTTCAAGGTCATGTCCCCAGTTCAGGGAGATGACCACCGGGGAGTGATCAGACATAGTTCTGGGAAGGATTGCCAGATGGGTCAGGCACCTAATTAGTATATCAGACAACAGCCATCTATCTATCCTAGAATGAGAGTCATGGACCGAGGAATAGTAAGTATACGTGCGGGAGTCAGGATACATTAATCGCCAGGCGGCAACCACTGCCAGCCCGGGGAGGGTTGTGAGGATTGTGTAAGCTGCCCTTGAAAGCTGGCGAGGTCTTGAGCCCGATCTATCTAAGGTGACATCCACAATCGTGTTGAAGTCCGCGCCCCATATAATCGGGATCCGAGGGTAACTCTCAAGGAGCGAGGTTAGGTGAAGATAGAATTCAGGGTCGTCAATATTAGGGCCATATATATTAAGGATAGCTACATCTTGATTCTGCAATGTACCAACAATGAGTATATATCTTCTGAGGGGGGTCAACATATGATTGGGAACAGCTGAACTTCAGGTTTCTGTGAATTAAAATGAGGGTACCTCTGCTCTGGGTAGAATAAGTTGTGTAATACCTCTGGGATCCCCACTGCTTGGCAAACCTCTCCCACTGTTTAGCACAGGCGTGCGTTTCTTGTAGACAAAGGATTTGTGTACCGTGGCGCTCAGCGTAAAGTTGTATTTGCTGCATCTTTTTGTAGTTGCCTAGTCCCCTAATATTCCAGCTCATAAAGGTTACATTACTATCCGCCATTAATATGGAACGGACGCTCGGGTTTTGTTCTACGTATTAGGGTTGGTCCAGTCCAATGCGGCCTAGACCAATGTTCTACTCCATCTATACCTCTGTGTTGTGGTAGTGTGCCATGTGTAATTTCTCTGGTGGCCGTCAAGACTTTTTTAACATAACTTCCCCTCCCCCCGGTTCCCACCCACATCCCTCCCCAAACCTGAGGAATGAATCCCAAACCCCCCCACAACAATAACAAACTTCTCAGCATCAGCGCGTGGGGGGCTGTTAGCTGACCGAGCAGTGGCTCAACGGACTGAAGAGGGTGAGCAGAGTGTGCATACAGCTGGAGTCTCTAGTGCATACAGTTTAGAGTCTATATGTGAAGCGTTCATGGTATTACCAAAAGAAAAGGGGGCTACCATAACATGTTAATGCATTATCATAAGCGCTAGACATGACAGTTTATAATCATGAGCCTTCCCGGCCTTGGTATCCCGGCAGGAAGCCTGCGTGCATTTAGAGTCTAAAGCACCGATAGGGCGTCAATAACTGACAAACATAGTGAGATGAAACCGCCCCATGGGGCCATGGTTGAGAGGATCAATACAACAATAACAACAGATAAACATTCGATGCCTTTATGCATAGCATCGAGCCATCATGAATAAGGCTAAATACGGTCTATTGCCGACCCAGCCCAACTTAACAGGCAACATTCTAGACTGGACTGGTGGTGACAAGGGATTAGCCAGGGAAGTGCTCATCCAGGAATTTAGAGGCTTCCTCTGGGATCGTGAAAAAAAAGGTTTTGTTGGAGTGTTCGATACGCAGTTTTGCAGGGAACAGCATGGAGTACTTGACTCCTAGATCTCAGAGTCTTCTCTTCACAGCTACAAATGTTTGACGTTCCCGTTGCACCGCCACCGAGTAATCAGGGTGGAGGTGGATTTTGGCCGCTCTAAGTGTAAGTTCACCTTTGATCCTGGCTGCCCGTAGGAGGGCATCACGGTCCCGGAAGTTCAAGATCCTGGCTATAATGGGCCGAGGGGGGCGCCTGGTCTAGGTTTCGTGGTTAAGGCTCGGTGTGCTCTCTCGATGGCGAACTGTGGGGAAAGTTTGGGGGAGTCCAGGAGTGTCATGAGAGTCCGTTCCAAGTAATCCTCCATAGGTTCTGTAATATTGTCCTCCGGTATTCCAACAATACGCAGATTATTACGTCTCAAACGGGATTCGAGGTCATCATTCTTCTTCTCAACTGCCGACACACGGTCGGTGAGCGTAGAGACCTCAGCCCGTAGAGAGCCAAGTACATCTTCGGCAACCCCCAGTTGAGTTTCAACTTCCGCCACACGCCCATCTGTCTTTTCGATATGGGCTTTTATGGAGGAGATGGACCCATTCATATCGTCTAGTTTAGTGTGCAGCGTAGTGAAGCCATCACGGATGTACTCCAGCATCTTCTGTGAGTCGTCTGAGGTTGATGGGGCCGAGATGGACAGGGGCTCCTCAGTATCATCGGGGAGCGGCTTAGACGGCGTTTTAGCAAACATGTTCAACGAACTTTGCTTTTTCCCTGTAGCGGCTCCCTTAGTCATGATGTAAGCAGGACAAGGGCCTGGGGTCCTGGAGAAAAGTGGATGAGCAAAGTAGCGTAGTGCCCGGTAGCAGCCGTAGATCAGGAGTGTTCGGGACGGTGGGTATGTGGCCAGTGGGTCAGTGTCCCGTTTGCGATGAGAATTACTCTCTGAAGTATATTTTAGCTCAGTATGCACATGCTGCAGTAGGTTGAGTTCACAGCCGTGGAGCACACATGGGAGTTCAGCCACCGGTGTCGCCGCACCTCGGGACTGGCACTGCACAAGGCAGGCCTTAAAATTCAGGGCAGGGTTCTTCTGAACCCCAGAGCTCGCACGGTAAGTATGGAGTGCGGTGCTGACCCAGGTTCACAGGGCGGACCGGCCGGTGAGGCACCAGAGTCAATGTGGGCTGAGGCTGGTGGCTAGTTGGTAGGGGGGGGAGAACTCTCAGCTCGGTGGAAGTAGTCTCCAGTAGGGGTGCAAGGCAGCGCCACCATCAGGGCCCGAGCGATCTGAAACAGAGTGGCGCCACAGAGTCCGGGACCCGCGGGACGCCCGCGACACAGGCCCCCCAGGGTACCGCAAGTGATGGGCCCAGCAATCCCCCGCAGTTTTCCTCAGCGGTGTCCAGAGCAAGGCAGCGGCCGCGGGAGCCCAGCAAACCAAAGGGGGGGTGTCCGCCCACCGTCAGTCACCCGGCCCCCTTACCTTGCCAAGAGACTGTGCAGGAACGCTCCGGGAGGGGAACATGGGCAGACGAGCAGGTCAGCAGCGCGGCGCCGCGCAGTCCAGAGCGAAGGGAGCCAAGAGCCCCGGGCACCAGCGGCCAGCACGTAGCGGTGCAGGGTTATCCCAGTCTGCCCGCTGGGCCGGCAGATTGGTAGCCGGGATGCCCGCGCGCCTCCAGGGCTTCGGCGCCCCTCCCCCACAGAGGCCGCACACGCCGGGGCGCCGAGTAGCAGCACGAATCAACAGTCCTCGGAGCTCCGTCATGGGGAGAGCCGGGCGTCTGCGGCATCGCGCCTCCAACAACAATAGCGGGGCTCACAGAGGGTCTCCAGATCACAGAGTTAGGATGTCGGTGGACTGCCAGCTTATACCGCGGCCATAGCAGTGATAGTTGGCACAGCTGTATTTTTGCGGTTAAATCTGCAAAGATGTGCCCTCGTCGTCCGGAGCTTCACACTCAGGCGGCCATCTTGTTTCGGCGCAACAGCGCCCCCTCCATGTCACAGCATACTTAACCAAAGCAGAAAAGGCAGAGGTCCAAGACCTCTGGAATGACCTGTCATCAGATAAAACAGTGTCTCAGAAATTATACAGCTTGGGCATAAAAATGCTCTCCCATAGAGAATGTGGATCACATGAAGCAGCTGATCGTTTAACTGGTACTGCATTGTATGGTAAATCTGAAAATATAGTATGGCTAAGTCTTGGTCCAGCTAAATCTAGAAAAAGAGTTCTAAAATCCTACGAAGATATAGAAACAATAGCCAAACATGATCCCAACATGATCCCAACACCCAAGATATTTTAAAAAACAATTTATTGGACACATTCTACCCAAACCAAAGTAATACTTTGGAAACCATGTGCCTATACCACATAGCCCAAAACGACGAATACAAAAATAATATAAAACCTGATGAAAAAAAAGGTAAATACAGAGTGACAAACTGTGAAGGCAGCTTAGTTAAACTCACTAAACCACATTTCATTAATCATATCAAATTGTCATTAAAGACTCCTCAACATAAAGAAGTATATTACATGTCCCTGCTACAACTCTTTAAACCATGGAGAAAAGAAGAAGAAATACTAGATAACTATGACTCATATGAAGATGCTTTCAAAGCAAATGAAAGCACTATAACTGATGTAAACTTTACACAGTACAAAACAATGTTGCACAATGAACAGCAACAGGAAGAAGAACTCCAGGCCCAACTAGATAAAGAAACTCCTGACAGTAGTCAACCTTCTGTAACAGGAAGCCAAGAACCACTTGGAGAACCACTAATAATAAATGAGGCAGAATTAGCTATGACAGAAGTAGAAAACACCATGTGTCAGTATGAAGATAAAGAAGACTTAACTATACTACAATCAAAACTAAACAAAAAGCAACGTAGCATTTTTCAAGAAGTAACAAAACAAATTGCACATGGTGTGCAACATGAAAATAAAGAATGTTCCTGCCATACTTATAAACCTATACTACTGTATGTCAGTGGTGAAGCTGGTTCTGACAAAACATTCCTAATCAAAATCATCAGTAAATTCCTTCAACAATTGACAAACAACAAACTGTCAGCTGTTGTCACTGCCCCCACAGGTTTAGCTGCCTACAACATAGGTGGTGTCACGTTACACCGATTACTACTATTGCCAGTAGAACACCAGAACAAATGAGACTATTACAAACTTTCTGCAGAAGCTGCAATGGAACTACACAGAGTATTGAAACAAATGAAAATGCTACTAATAGATGAAGTGAGCATGGTCTTCAAACTAATGATTTGATTCACCACAGATTACAAGAAGTACTCAAAACAAACTATGAAGAGCTCTTTGCAGGAAAACACATTATTGTTTTCGGAGATCTTCTTCAATTGATACCAGTAAAAAGGTGAGCCTATTTTTAAAACATTAGGACACAAACTCTGCTGTAAAACTGTTGGCAGCATTGGAAATGTCAACGTTTGGCAACATTTCCAATACAGAGAATTAAAAGAAAACATATGGCAATCTGCAGATCTCACTTATGCCAACATCTTAAAAAGTATCAGAGTTGGTATACTTTCTAAAGAAGCAGAAGCAATATTGAAAACCCGGCACATTAATGCACTTTATGGTGATAATGCATGTGCTACAGATGTTATGGAACAATTAGCCCACAAAATGTCAATTGTATGGCCTTAATGCCAACTCTTGCAAGCTGTTTCATATTCAATGAAATAATGTTAAGTAAAGAAATGCAACCAATAATGGATATTAGCGCCACAGACAAACTAGATGTACATGGTATGACACTACCTATGTGTGACCAAGCCACAACAAGACTAAATAGTTTAGAAAAATCAATCTCAAACACAGCAGGCTTAGAAAAGATATTAAAATTATCCTTAAATGCAGAGTAATGCTTAAATGTAACCTTGACGTGGACCAAGGACTAGTTAATGGAGCACTGGGTACAGTTGTTGGCTTTCAAACATACCCACGTGACAACAAAATTCAGTTTGTCAATATAAACTTTCAGAAGTAAAAAGGATAGGACGCTCAACAGCTCGATTCCTTCTCTTCAAAGACATGTATGTACGCACAGAACAATTTTCTCTAACTCTTGCATACGCAGTCACGATTCATAAATCACAAGGTCTTAGCCTAGACAAAGCAATGACAGATATTGGTAACACAGTCTTTAAAGAAGGCATGAGCTGCGTAGCACTATCACACATACGTACACTTGACAGTCTATTTCTAATCAACTTTGATGCAAGTAAAGTCAACGCTGATATTCCTTGCATTTTAGAATACAATAGACTTCGCTCACTATACACCCCTTATCTAAACACATATTCTGTTCCACAAAAAGTAAAACGTTATAAAAGAAAAATACATCAAACAGAAATGCAACAGAATGTCACTGCAAATCCTCCAAAGAGAGTAAAAGAAACAAACACTTCATCAAGTACCACAAGCAAAAAAAAATCAATTAGGGAAACTAAACCAGGTACTTCTTCAAAGAAGGAAGACAAACTCCAAAAAAAGCAGTCAGATACAGAACTACCTGGTCCATTTAAACTCTCAAATATAGTTGGTGTAAGTTGCAATGAATATTCTATTTCAATTACCACCAATTGTTGACAACATTTACTTACACAGTACAGACCAATTGTATTTGCAAATGTTAGTACTTCACAGAAATGCAGCAAACAATCCTGATAACACATATAGGGCCTGATCACGACTTTGGCAGTAACGCCGGCGGTATTCCCGCCAGCGGTATTAGCCCTACCGCCGAACTCCCCGGCGCTAATAGCGCCGGATCACGAGTTCAGCGGTAATGTTAATCCCCATTCCCCATTGAGCCCATTCAGGAATTTTCATGCTCTTATCGCCGGCGGATATCCCGCCGGCGGTAATAGCGCACATTTTCAGACCCTGAAATAGCGCTACCGCCGGATTTAAGGGTTGCCGCCAAAGTCATGATCAGGCCCATAGTGTTTATGGAATAAGACAACAATTGGGCTACTGTGCTGGAATGGTGAAATTCACTATAAACTCACAGGAAGATCCACAAGAATTTCTAATGTACTTACTACAAGTACTGGAAAACAAAAACATACCTATAAATGAAATCTTCCAGATTTCATACATGTGGAAACATACATGCACTCTCTGCAACAATGTGACACAAGAACAAATCCCCAATGAACGCTTTGTATATATATCAATACCTAATTGTGAATCCATTCCATTTCAGCAACTTGTACAAAATGCAAACCATGGTAGATTATGTTCTACCTGCAATTCGGATAATCGCTCCACGTTACTAATACAAACACATAGTAAATACGTAATACTAATGCTTCTACGTTACAATGCAGATGGTACCAAAAACAACTGCAAGCTGACTGGATTCATACATGGTCAAATATCACTTGGTAAGAAAACCACAGGAGCCACAACCAATTCAGGGCACAACACTGCATATATAAAAAAAGAAATGTGGATGGTTTCAATGTAATGATAGAACCATTACTCTAAAGCAGAGATTACCAGCAAATCTTACAAACGCTTATTTCATGATCTTAAAACCAAAATTTGATAACTAAACTGTACTTAAACCCTAATTAAACTTGTAGTAAAAAAATGTAAACTGTTAGAATATTCCAAAAGCTATCTAACTGCCCAAAGATTCTACAACAACTAATCAGATAAATGAATACCACTAAACTAGAGCAAAAAATAAACAATTAGAATACGCCAATTGGTATCTAACTGTCCCAAAATGTTACAATATCCAAACAGATAAATCAATAGCACTAAAATATATAAAAAAAATAGACAGTTAGAATACGCCTACTGGTATCTAACTGCTCTAAAATTTTATAATATCCAAACAAATAAATAATATGTTACTGCTCCAAAAAAAATGCAACAAGCCAATGTATAAAACATTAGCCAGAAACAACAAGTGAACACTGAAAACAAACAAACAAATAAACTGTAGCATAACAGAAAAAGGTTTTTTTTTTAATACAACATGGACTCCAGTTACTAAACCAAACAGTAAGTATATTATACACTCTATGCCCTGGCCACAACCATCGCAGCATATCACACCCATAGTATCTTATACATTTGTTTTTGACCCAAAGTTATAAGCAACTATAAGTGTGATATGCTGTGGTGGTTGTGACCAGGGCATAGAGTGTTGGGTGCATGGCCAAATGGCACGACTTTCAACCTATCTCATACTCTCCCATCCTCCCCAAACACTCCTACACACCAACACACTCTACTAAATACACATTTTGAATCAAGTTTCACTGCGCTGTCCACGGACGTCCGCGAATCCAAGATGGCGGGCGCCACCAAAAATCTTACACGCTTCACGCTCCACACTCCAATCAGCGAACACGTTGCATGTCCACGGACATGACAGAAGCCGGTCGGCCAATCAGGACACTGTCCGCGGAGCGAACAGGGAAGTGTGTCCGCGGACCGAACACAGAAATCACTAATTTTTTATGACCCACATTTTGGTCATTTTTTAAAAAAAACTGTTGGACGGATTTTCACCAAATCTGCAAAAGCATGCTTTCGGGACCAAGCCGCTGCTCCTGGTCCAAATTTGGTGAAAATCCGTCCAGTGGTTTGGACTGTAGGCACGAGCAAAGTTTGGGAAAAAAAGAAATTTTGGGAGCCCCCTATAACTTTTTCCCCCCTGGACGAATCCTCACCAATCTATGCAAAATAATGTGGGCGATATACTTTTTTTGCAAAGTTTGGTGATGTCAGTGATGTCATCAATGGCAACTTAACCATAACGTCCCCTCAACAAAGTTTTTTTTTAGTGAATTGTATGGGTTTTTAGTACTACAATTTACATATAAGGTGTACCTAAGAAAATAATGTACTACATGGCACAGATTTTCAGTAGTGCAACATAACCTTCCTTTAGGAAGGGTCGTTTGGTAAACAGTATATCGCTTCCGAAGAATGCCACATGAAAATATAGTGTCATACAGCACCGTGTCATGTCCCAGAATCAGTACACACTTACCTGAATGAAGTATGCCTGTTGGGCAATGTGGAAATAGATTTTATATACATGTAGTAACGTCCACCTTCACCATTTGCCTTAGACAACTCCAACACATATTGGTATGCAGCAATTGCGAATGCACTACACATTATATATTGGTAGGGAAAGTTGTACTTATCTGAAAAAGACATCAGATAAATGGTGCCTTCCTCGCTAAGAAACAGCAGCAGTGGTGTAATGCAAAAGCATAAGAAACTGTGCTGCTACCTTGCACATAACAGACGGAAAAAATGTGTTGCCACACATACAGTCACTCATATTACCGTTTGATGCCTTTTTGCTCAATGCCGGTCGCACATTACCTTATTACCTTATTGACTGTCGTGGCAAAAAATAAAGCCACCCGTAAACAAAGTTAGTAATGGGTTAATAACGACCTTTCACAGTATAATTGAAAAAAAAATAAAACTTGAATACACTCCACGCACTCCTTATTTCTCTGTAAAGTACATAGACGCAATAATCTTTGCCAGCAATAGTCTAAATTACGAATGCAGTAACGTGTGCTTCTAAAAAGGACGTGTACTTGTTGTAATCCGAGGCGACTTTGGCAGTAAGGATCACAAAACAAAATCCTCTTTCAAGATGGCGCCATAGAAAGGGAAGGCGGTTATTGCATAAATAGCCCCTCTTCCCTTTCCATTGTAGGTTACAAAAAGCACAAGTACGTGGCGTGACGCAGAACCTGTAAATAAACATTCAGCAACGTACAAGGTAATAAATTACATTTGCAAATAAAACAGTGGAATGGTACAGAACACGTGACCATTTTACAGGTTACAAACTAGATTTATTTAATAACAAACTTGCAGAGACCATCGGAATAATCGCATAATCAATGCAATGATTACAATGCTGGTTAGTGAGGCATTGCAAATGTTGAAGATAAGGAGTCCGTTTTTTTTGCGCAAACAAACATTTTTGGGTCTTCGTTGAAGCAGTCGCTTTGTTTCCACAGTTATTTCCCAGAAGTCCTCATGACGTTGAACCTAAAGCACCATAAATGATGTCACGTTGCTCCGAATAATGAGTTCAGCGAACTACAGTGTCATTCCACATTATTGTTATGGACAGGCAACCGCTCACCAGCAGTTGTATTTGCCGTCCGAAGAAGCCCTCAGTTGGGATTTCAAAACCATGGCATGCACAGTACTGCAAAATATACCTAGGCGGGAAAAGTTACAAAAAATAAGTGTCAGTAACCAACCTGTACCACATTTTTTTAAAAGATCGAATTGAAAATGTGCAAAGTGGTACACAAAAATACGTGCTCAAAGTTGACATTTTAGTAATAGGTTACTAATGCCCAAGTGTACCTATAGGTGGAGGTTAGAAACTATGAGATTTTGCATGCGCCGTAAGAGAAAACAAAATGGCAAGTACACAGAAAGACGATAATTTAGGAATGAAACAAAAAAGAGTGGACAAATAAAAAAAAATTACGTCTCATCATTTCAAAGAAGACCAGAAAATCGTGCAAAGTTATACACAAAGCTATGTGGACAAAGTACGCGTTTCAAATTAGAAATATAAATAGTAAAAAAGGTTGGGTGCAGTCATACCCTGCAAATAAGCAACGTGTGCACTCTGCAACATTACAGGAAAATTGTACAAGGGCAGAAAAATAATAATATGTCAATTATATTAGCACAATTAGATGTGCAGTTATGTAAAAATAAAGCACAGTTTGCAAGGGAAAAATAAAAAAATTACGTCTCGTCATTTCAAAGAAGACCAAAAAAACGTGCAAAGTTATACACACAGCTATGTGGTCAAAGTAAGCATTTCAAATTAGAAATATAAATAGTAAAAAAGGTTGAGTGCAGTCATACTCTGCAAATGAGCAACGTGTGCACTCTGCAACATTACAGGAAAATTGTACAAGGGCAGAAAAATAATACGTCAATTATATTAGCACAATTAGATGTGCAGTTATGTAAAAATAAATCATGGTTTGCTGTACAGTGGGCCAAAGTAAACTTACAAAATATTTACAGCCTCCATTCTTTTTCATGAATGTGTTTGCAGAGAAGAATCTTCGTTGACTGATATGCATGTCACTTACAAACTTTTAAAAACATAACCTTATCAATTGTGTTTTTATTACCCTTTCATTCCGTGAATAGCGCGCAAGTTTCTCTTGGGCTCAAGGTCAAAAAACAATTGCCCCTTTACATTCACTCGAATGCGCGGGCATACTGAGCGGTCAAGCAAAAAAGCTACTCGTTTGGCCTTCACTCAGAAGGCAAATACATTCTTGCTTTGAAGCAACATAATGAAATCTAATTATCAGAACCTCTACTCCCATACAGCTTCAGAAGCGCTGTTTCAAGCAAATAGTGCAGATGATGGCCTTAGTTCTCAAAATTGAAGAGGCCAATCTGAGGGAAATATTAGTGCAAAACACATTTTAATCCACACGCTGTAATTGGTCGTGGTGCAGTGAGCACGAACTTTCATTTAAACGTATCATTTTGCAGACAAGAAACTGCACTTTTTCACTTTGTGCTTCCACAGCTCATTGGGCCCTCTCAAAGGTCACCTTGTGAAATACTATTACTTGAGTGTGAGAAGTATAATGCTCTCTTGTTTTGGAGCTGTTTCTGGCGGTATCCACGCACACAAAAACATTAGTAAAAGAGAGAGGGCCACCGAACAAAGCTACTTTACTGCATGCTGCTTTGCAAACAATCTGGGAAAGAGCCACATGGTCGTGAGCACAACCTTTTTCCCCCGTTCAGTGTAAGGGGGAAAACAGTTGTTTTGAGAACCCCTCCCCTTATTACTTTCGCCCCCCTGCACCAAACATGACCAAACTTTCCAACCAAAGTCAGAGTGTGCGATTTATTTGTTTTTCAAAGTTTGGCGACGATTAGTCCAAAGGTAGGATAGTTATAAGGCAGCCAAAACAGTTCTTTCTATGAAAACAGCCACTCCACCAAAGCAACACAGTCACTAACGTCCCTCTCGAATCTGCTGCAGTGGGTGACGGCAGGACCTAGAGGTTAAGATATATGTCCATGTACTTTTGAATGTATGTACAATGGCTTATACCTCTACCGCTAACAAGGTCATTACTGGGTGCATGGGCTTCGGCCATGCAGCCAAGACTGTACAACCCTCCAGAACCATCTGACATGCTAACCTATAGGACGAGTGTATGCACTGCAGTAATATGAAGTGGTGTTTCTGGGCAGGGCCTAGGATTTTACAAGTATGATGTATGGGCTACGTGCTGCAGCCATGGAAGCGAAACTTTACATCCTGCCCACAATCACCTCAGTGATGTACAGTAGTACGGGTGTATTGTGCTATGCTTCACTTATTCTGGCCAGACAATGCACTCCTACCTGTTTGTACATAGATATTATTGCAATGTGTTGATGTGCACTGGCTTATAACTGCAGTGCTTATAACATTGTTGTTGGGTGCATGGCCTTTGGCCATGCACCCAACACTGTACACTCTCCCCTCAACCATGTAAGCGATAATCAATACTACACGTGTAGCCATGGTCGTGACATGCAGCGGTGGTTGTGGGCAGGGCCTACAGTCTTGGAAGTATGGCCTTTGGCCTACGTCCTACGGCCATGCATCCAACACTCTAGGCCCTGTCCACAACCACTGCAGCATGTCAGGACCATGGTGGCGTACTAAGCAATAACACACCCATAGGAAAATGTAATGTAATCGGGAAACACACTCAAAATTAATGGTCACTAACGCCACACGTGTCCTGTGAACATTTTCAAATTGCCTGTACACTGCACAGACTAAAATAGTAGCCTTATTAGATCCCTCATTTTCTCTACGTGCAAACATCCTGAAGAAGGCGCCAATGCAGAATATATAATAGACAATTGCTGGCCAAACAAGTACAGTATTTCATCTGTCTCTTACTCTGTGATCCTCCCCACGCACTCTCGGAGAGCAAAACAGTTTCGAAAACAGCATTTCGCCTCTGGTAAGTAGCGCACTGTCTTCGTATCCAAGATGTCGGGCGCATCCACACATTCTGACGTACATCACGGCTTGCTGTAGCCAATCGGCACAGATGTTGTGTGTCTGCGGTGATGACGCCATTCCCCCTGGCCAATCGGTATCATGTCCACGGAGCGAACAGGGAAATGTGACCGCGGAGCGGGCATAGATATCACTAATTTATTCAGACATATTTTTTGGTCCTTTTAAAGGAAAGTACTGGACGGATTGTCACCAAATTTACTAAAGCACGCTTACGGGTCCAAGCCCCTGCCCCTGGCACAAATTTGGTGCAAATCCGTCCAATGGTTTGGCCTGTAGCCGTGCGCAAAGTTTTTTCCCCATTCAGTCTATGGAAAAAAAGACGTTTTGGGACCCCCCTATACCTTTCCGCCCCCTGGACCAAACATCACCAAAAGTGCTCTTCCTATGGAAACAGCAACTTAACCATAACTAAATGGCCACTACCGTGGCCAGGTAATATATATATATATATAGTAATATATATATATATATATATATATATATATATATATATATATATATATATATATATATATATATATATATATGCACCTAAATCCATCTCCTCTACTTCTTTGATAGCTCCCACTCCATTTGGGATAATACCTGTACTCCTCTCCATGTATTCTCATTGATCTTGTCTATTGATATCCTTGCTCATACTGTTCATAACTGCCCCTTCCACAACAATCTTTGCTAATTTCTGTTGCCCCAATTTTGTGATCTCTCACCCTTTTCTCTTCTACTTACTTCTGTTGCTTCTCCTGTTAGAATTCTACAAAAATTAACTATATGCATCTGTACTGCGGGTTATTTTTTGAGTGCTCTATGCAGAATCTTATGTACCTTTCTGATAAATGTACCTGGTCGTCTTTGGCGATCAGTTCTTCAATGTGCCAGATGCACCCTCTACTAATACTCCAATCTTTTTTAAAACACTCTGCTAAAGTGTTTTAATTTAAACTGCTGTATATACAATATAAAAGATTAAAACCTATGTGCATCATTATGGGTCTCGGCGTTAACCCTGCCGGTGCTACTGGCAGGTTGCCGACAGACCCGTAATAATTTACCAGCGCCTCACTTCCCGGTGCCACCAGGCTATTACAGGTCTGGCAGCTGGGAAGTCAGGTGCAGGTACATTTGTTAATCCCCATTCCGATAGAGTTCTATTGTGCCAATGCTCCCGTGAAAGGTTGCCTACCATCAGGGTAATTCATAGAATTTCGCCGAAAAGTGTCGCAAGCGGCTGGCGCAGAGTGTCCGCGTGCGATTGTGTGCGCCAGGAACGTGCGCTAAAACCGATTTCTGCGCACAGCGTATTCATGGATTTTAGGCTCCCAAACCAGCCGTGGCGCAGAGAATCGCAGCGACCCTGCGCCAGTAACGCCCCCAAGAACGCCCTCGCGCAAGGAAAAGCCATAAAAATCACTAAATCATCGCAAAGGGCTGCGCTAACCCTGGCAAACAGCAAACGCCAAGCGGGGAACGTGTATTTCAGGGGTGCGCGGGAAGTTCCACACGCGATTGGCCCAGTGCGAGCAGGGTACGTGTATTTCAGGGGTGCGCGGGAAGTTCCACACGTGATTTCATCAGGGTACGTGTATTCCAGGGGTGCGCGGGAAGTTCCACACGCGATTGGCCCAGTGCGAGCAGGGTACGTGTATTTCAGGGGTGCGCGGGAAGTTCCACACGCGATTTCTTCAGGGTACGTGTATTCCAGGGGTGCGCGGGAAGTTCCACACGCGATTGGCCCAGTGCGAGCAGGGTACGTGTATTTCAGGGGTGCGCGGGAAGTTCCACACGCGATTTCAGCAGGGTACGTGTATTCCAGGGGTGCGCGGGAAGTTCCACATGCGATTGGCCCAGTGCGAGCAGGGTACGTGTATTTCAGGGGTGCGCGGGAAGTTCCACACGCGATTTCAGCAGGGTACGTGTATTCCAGGGGTGCGCGGGAAGTTCCACACGCGATTGGCCCAGTGCGAGCAGGGTACGTGTATTTCAGGGGTGCGTGGGAAGTTCCACACGCGATTTCAGCAGGGTACGTGTATCTCAGGGGTGCGCGGGAAGTTCCACACGCAATTTCAGCAGGGTACGTGTATTTCAGGGGTGCGCGGGAAGTTCCACACGCGATTTCATCAGGGTACGTGTATTCCAGGGGTGCGCGGGAAGTTCCACACGCGATTGGCCCAGTGCGAGCAGGGTACGTGTATTTCAGGGGTGCGCGGGAAGTTCCACACGCGATTTCAGCAGGGTACGTGTATTCCAGGGGTGCGCGGGAAGTTCCACACGCGATTGGCCCAGTGCGAGCAGGGTACGTGTATTTCAGGGGTGCGCGGGAAGTTCCACACGCGATTTCAGCAGGGTACGTGTATTCCAGGGGTGCGTGGGAAGTTCCATACGCGATTGGCCCAGTGCGAGCAGGGTACGTGTATTTCAGGGGTGCGCGGGAAGTTCCACACGCGATTTCAGCAGGGTACGTGTATTCCAGGGGTGCGCGGGAAGTTCCACACGCGATTGGCCCAGTGCGAGCAGGGTACGTGTATTTCAGGGGTGCGCGGGAAGTTCCACACGCGATTTCAGCAGGGTACGTGTATCTCAGGGGTGCGCGGGAAGTTCCACACGCGATTTCAGCAGGGTACGTGTATTTCAGGGGTGCGCGGGAAGTTCCACACGCGATTTCATCAGGGTACGTGTATTCCAGGGGTGCGCAGGAAGTTCCACACGCGATTGGCCCAGTGCGAGCAGGGTACGTGTATTTCAGGGGTGCGCGGGAAGTTCCACACGCGATTTCAGCAGGGTACGTGTATTCCAGGGGTGCGCGGGAAGTTCCACACGCGATTGGCCCAGTGCGAGCAGGGTACGTGTATTTCAGGGGTGCGCGGGAAGTTCCACACGCGATTTCAGCAGGGTACGTGTATTCCAGGGGTGCACGGGAAGTTCCACACGCGATTGGCCCAGTGCGAGCAGGGTACGTGTATTTCAGGGGTGCGCGGGAAGTTCCACACGCGATTTCAGCAGGGTAGGTGTATTCCAGGGGTGCGCGGGAAGTTCCACACGCGATCTCAGCAGGGTACGTGTATTTCAGGGGTTCTGGGGAGTACTACACGTGAATTGGCCGTGTGGGTCCTCCAAGGTGTACGCTCCACAACCTCCACGGCCCCTGCAGCCAGCCCACACCACGGGGGACTAGCCTGCACCCCTGCTCATGTCCCGCAGGCAGCCCATCCACCATGGGCATGCCCCCAAGCCAACCCACATGTCACCTTGCACTACTGATCAACAATGCATGTCTCCCACCACCCCCACCCCCCAGCCACCATGGCCAGCCCCCACCAGGCCCCCACTCATGTCTCCCACCACCCCCACCCCCCAGCAGTGCAGGGGCAGCCCCCACCAGGCCCCCCTCATGTCTCCCACCACCCCCACCCCCAGCCACCAGGGGCAGCCCCCACCAGGCCCCCACTCATGTCTCCCACCACCCCCACCCCCCAGCAGTGCAGGGGCAGCCCCCACCAGGCCCCCACTCATGTCCCCCTGCACCCCCACCCCACAGCATCCAGGGGCACCCTCCACAAGGCCCCCACTCATGTCTCCCACCACCCCCACCCCCCGGCCACCAGGGGCACCCTCCACCAGGCCCCCACTCATGTCTCCCACCACCCCCACCACCCAGCCACCAGGGGCACCCTCCACCAGGCCCCCACTCATGTCTCCCACCACCCCCACCCCCCACCATCCAGGGGCACCCTCCACCAGGCCCCCACTCATGTCTCCCACCACCCCCACCCCCCAGCCACCAGGGGCACCCTCCACCAGGCCCCCACTCATGTCTCCCACCACCCCCACCCCCCAGCAGTGCAGGGGCACCCTCCACCAGGCCCCCACTCATGTCTCCCACCACCCCCACCCCCCAGCCACCAGGGGCAGCCCCCACCAGGCCCCCACTCATGTCTCCCACCACCCCCACCCCCCAGCAGTGCAGGGGCAGCCCCCACCAGGCCCCCACTCATGTCTCCCACCACCCCCACCCCCCAGCCACCAGGGGCACCCTCCACCAGGCCCCCACTCATGTCTCCCACCACCCCCACCCCCCAGCAGTGCAGGGGCACCCTCCACCAGGCCCCCACTCATGTCTCCCACCCCCCCACCCCCCAGCAGTGCAGGGGCACCCTCCACCAGGCCCCCACTCATGTCTCCCACCACCCCCACCCCCCAGCCACCAGGGGCACCCTCCACCAGGCCCCCACTCATGTCTCCCACCACCCCCACCCCCCAGCAGTGCAGGGGCACCCTCCACCAGGCCCCCACTCATGTCTCCCACCACCCCCACCCCCCAGCCACCAGGGGCAGCCCCCACCAGGCCCCCACTCATGTCTCCCACCACCCCCACCCCCCAGCAGTGCAGGGGCAGCCCCCACCAGGCCCCCACTCATGTCTCCCACCACCCCCACCCCCCAGCCACCAGGGGCACCCTCCACCAGGCCCCCACTCATGTCTCCCACCACCCCCACCCCCCAGCAGTGCAGGGGCACCCTCCACCAGGCCCCCACTCATGTCTCCCACCCCCCCACCCCCCAGCAGTGCAGGGGCACCCTCCACCAGGCCCCCACTCATGTCTCCCACCACACCCACCCCCCAGCCACCAGGGGCAGCCCCCACCAGGCCCCCACTAATGTCTCCCACCACCCCCACCCCCCAGCAGTGCAGGGGCAGCCCCCACCAGGCCCCCACTCATGTCTCCCACCACCCCCACCCCCCAGCCGTGCAGGGGAACCCTCCACCAGGCCCCCACTCATGTCTCCCACCACCCCCACCCCCCAGCCACCAGGGGCAGCCCCCACCAGGCCCCCACTCATGTCTCCCACCACCCCCGCCCCCCAGCAGTGCAGGGGCAGCCCCCACCAGGCCCCCACTCTTGTCTCCCACCACCCCCACCCCCCAGCCACCAGGGGCAGCCTCCACCAGGCCCCCACTCATGTCTCCCACCACCCCCACCCCCCAGCCGTGCAGGGGCACCCTCCACCAGGCCCCCACTCATGTCTCCCACCACCCCCACCCCCCAGCCACCAGGGGCACCCTCCACCAGGCCCCCACTCATGTCTCCCACCACCCCCACCACCCAGCCTCCAGGGGCACCCTCCACCAGGCCCCCACTCATGTCTCCCACCACCCCCACCCCCCAGCAGTGCAGGGGCACCCTCCACCAGGCCCCCACTCATGTCTCCCACCACCCCCACCCCCCTGCCACCAGGGGCAGCCCCCACCAGGCCCCCACTCATGTCTCCCACCACCCCCACCACCCAGCCACCAGGGGCAGCCTCCACTCATGTCTCCCACCCCCCCCACCCACCAGCAGTGCAGGGGCAGCCCCCACCAGGCCCCCACTCATGTCTCCCACCACCCCACCCCCCAGCAGTGCAGGGGCAGCCCCCACCAGGTCCCCACTCATGACTCCCACGACCCCCACCCCCCAGCCACCAGGGGCACCCTCCACCAGGCCCCCACTCATGTCCCCCACCACCCCCACCCCCCAGCAGTGCAGGGGCACCCTCCACCAGGCCCCCACTCATGTCTCCCACCACCCCCACCCCCCAGCAGTGCAGGGGCAGCACCACCAGGCCCCCACTCATGTCCCCCTGCACCCCCACCCCCCAGCATCCAGGGGCACCCTCCACCAGGCCCCCACTCATGTCTCAAACCACCCCACCCCCCAGCAGTGCAGGGGCACCCTCCACCAGGCCCCCACTCATGTCTCCCACCACCCCCACCCCCCAGCCACCAGGGGCACCCTCCACCAGGCCCCCACTCATGTCTCCCACCACCCCCACCACCCAGCCACCAGGGGCAGCCTCCACTCATGTCTCCCACCACCCCCACCCCCCAGCAGTGCAGGGGCACCCTCCACCAGGCCCCCACTCATGTCTCCCACCACCCCCACCCCCCAGCAGTGCTGGGGCAGCACCACCAGGCCCCCACTCATGTCCCCCTGCACCCCCACCCCCCAGCATCCAGGGGCACCCTCCACCAGGCCCCCACTCATGTCTCCCACCACCCCCACCACCCAGCCACCAGGGGCAGCCTCCACTCATGTCTCCCACCACCCACACCCACCAGCAGTGCAGGGGCAGCCCCCACCAGGCCCCCACTCATGTCTCCCACCACCCCCACCCCCAGCAGTGCAGGGGCAGCCCCCACCAGGCCCCCACCCATGTCTCCCACCACCCCCACCCTCCAGCCACCAGGGGCACCCTCCACCAGGCCCCCACTCATGTCTCCCACCACCCCCACCCCCCAGCCACCAGGGGCAGCCCCCACCAGGCCCCCACTCATGTCTCCCACCACCCCCACCACCCAGCCACCAGGGGCAGCCTCCACTCATGTCTCCCACCACTCCCACCCACCAGCAGTGCAGGGGCAGCCCCCACCAGGCCCCCACTCATGTCTCCCACCACCCCCGACCCCCAGCAGTGCAGGGGCACCCTCCACCAGGCCCCCACTCATGTCTCCCACCACCCCCACCCCCCAGCCACCAGGGGCACCCTCCACCAGGCCCCCACTCATGTCTCCCACCACCCCCACCACCCAGCCTCCAGGGGCACCCTCCACCAGGCCCCCACTCATGTCTCCCACCACCCCACCCCCCAGCAGTGCAGGGGCACCCTCCACCAGGCCCCCACTCATGTCTCCCACCACCCCCACCCCCCAGCCACCAGGGGCAGCCCCACCAGGCCCCCACTCATGTCTCCCACCACCCCCACCACCCAGCCACCAGGGGCAGCCTCCACTCATGTCTCCCACCACCCCCACCCAACAGCAGTGCAGGGGCAGCCCCCACCAGGCCCCCACTCATGTCTCCCACCACCCCCACCCCCCAGCAGTGCAGGGGCACCCTCCACCAGGCCCCCACTCATGTCTCCCACCACCCCCACCCCCCAGCAGTGCAGGGGCACCCTCCACCAGGCCCCCACTCATGTCCCCCACCACCCCCACCCCCCAGCAGTGCAGGGGCACCCTCCACCAGGACCCCACTCATGTCTCCCACCACCCCCACCCCCCAGGAGTGCAGGGGAAGCCCCCACCAGACCCCCACTCATGTCTCCCACCACCCCCACCCCCCAGCCACCAGGGGCACCCTCCACCAGGCCCCCACTCATGTCTCCCACCACCCCGCCACCCAGCCTCCAGGGGCACCCTCCACCAGGCCCCCACTCATGTCTCCCACCACCCCCACCCCCCAGCAGTGCAGGGGCACCCTCCACCAGGCCCCCACTCATGTCTCCCACCACCCCCACCCCCCAGCCGTGTAGGGGCACCCTCCACCAGGCCCCCACTCATGTCTCCCACCACCCCCACCCCCCAGCAGTGCAGGGGCACCCTCGACCAGGTCCTCACAATCCCCAATCATGTGCGTTATGGTCAGCCTCCACAGCCAAAAAGCCCTACCAAGTAACCCATTCACCCACATGGAAATGGAAATTACATGTCACACCCCCAATGTTCATGAAGCTAATGAACCCATGTCCGTCACACACAATGTTTGCAATTGAATGGGAAAACACCCAACATGACATGCATGAAACCAATGAGATGATACCACACAGTGAAGTATGAAAACAAAATTGTATTGAAAAAAAGAAAGAATGCTAAAGAAATAAAACAAACTACAATGGGAAGAAAAAAAAATCAAGCTGTATGTCCGTATAAAAATAAAGAACTGCAAATCATAATCCAAAAAAAGGTTGTCCAAAGTCAAATAAAAAAAAATATCTATCAAATCAAGAACTATGTAAAAAACTCGAAAGGGTCCATGAGCCCAACTGAACAAAGGAAACCTAAAAAAAATACCTAACTAAAAAGCAACTATATACAAAAAGTGGAGCAGTGTCCGTCGACTAAAACTAAAGAACTATATACAAAGGCGGCGGGCAAGTCCAGCGGCTCACTCTGTGGTGTTCCGGGCCAGGGCATCATCGAACTCCTGTTCGATGTCCCAGAGGCGGTCCAGTTCCATGGCCCCGAGGGTCCGCAGGGACGACGCTGTGTCCTCCTCCAACCCCCTGCGGATTGCCTCCAGGCACTCGGCCCGCCTCAGGGCCCTCCGCATGGAGTTCTCCACCCTGACCATTGTGAGCCGCGCCATTTCCACCCGCCGCCGCTCCGCACGTATGACCTGGCCCAACCGCTGCCACACGGAAGACACTCTCTGTCCTGGGTCCTCCTGCCCTCCGGCCGATGCCTGCCCCTCCGATGTCGAAGGCCCCGAGCCTTCATGGCTCCCACCATGTTGCTGCTGCTGCTCTGCCTCTGCCCGTGCACTGCCTCCTGCTGCCTGCACATCCTCCGCCGGCTGGGGTGCAGTTGTTGATGTGGCCACCCCTGCTGGATGTCCGACTCCCAACTGTGGCAGGGATGCCTCCTCCACCAGCCTGGCCGCACTGTCAGAGGCAGCTCCACAGGGCACCCAGGTGACTGATGGGTGGGAAGATGGCACAGAGGACGACTGGCGCGTAGGGGGTCCAGTTGAGGAGGGGGTCAGAGCAAGCCCCATCAGACGGAGGAATCCGGTCTGGGTGACCTGTCCCAGCAGGCTGACGTGGTCAACGAGCCATTCGAGATGACGTGCAGTCTCTCCATGAAAAGACTGCAGGTCACCTCGCATGGCCCGTTGACGCAACGCCACACCAGCCAGGACATGCTCAACCCGGACCTGGATAGCCACGTCCGCAGGCAGAGGAAGGCCAGTTGACGTCAGCTCACCCCCTGCCTGAAAACGGGTCTGGACGTAGGCATCCCTGCTGGTGCAAGATGATGCAGGGACAGGATCGGGGACAGGATTGCACACAGGCACCTCCGCGGCGGCCTGTGCTGCCTCCTGTCCCTGGTCCTGGACTGCACCACTAGCACCAGTGGGATCCCCACCTCCAGACCCCGTCTGTGGTGCTTGCACGGCCTCCTCCTCCACCAAACCCCCCACCAACCTGGATGACTCCGTGCCATCTTCCCCTGTTGGGCCCTGTGGGGTCCCAGCTGCCCCTTCTGCTGCCGAGGAGTCCAACTCCAACCTCCGCCTCTTGGACCTCCCCCCGGCAGCTGCGGCCTGGGACGCGGCACCGGACTCCTTACTCCCCGACGAGATGACAACACGGGAGGGGAGCCGGGCCTTGCGTCTCCGGCTGGCGGTGGGATCCCCGCCGCTGTGCTCCACAGCACCTTCTCCGCCCTCTTCATCAGTTGACGCTGCAGACAGGGAGAAACAAAACACAGGCATCAGGGCACTGTACAATGGACACATACACACATGACAGTTGCACATGAGTGGCATTGGCAAACCTCAGACATGTCATCACAATCCCCAACACACATGTCATTGCAACTCGCACACATGAGCCATACCACAGCCATATCGCAACTGCCACCACCATCCATACACATACAACAGCATGAGCAGCCAAAGGTGACCCAGACATCACATGCAACACAGGAAGTGCACCACACATGTACACACACCACCACACTTGCATGCATGTGTACACCTCTGCCAAGTGTCGCACTGTTCAGACGGGCATCCATGTCACATCTGCCAATCAGGCTTCCACATACCGCAGTCACATGCATCCATGTTGCATCACTGTTGCACCCTTGTCAAATACACACACATGCACATGTACACAGTGCTCATACATGCAGCCGAAAACAACATACATGCGTGACATCACGGACATGTCTACTTAAATACACATTCATCAAAACATGTGTGCACACACAACTGCATTTGGCATGCAAGCCTACACACACAAGCACCATCCATGTCTCACACATTACAGCCCTCGCATGTGTCAGCCCCACGGCCCTGGACACCCCCACCCATACTCGACCCCATACAAACAGATGTGCAACCTGCACACTACCAAATAATCACCACACGCACTGCTCAGAATCAGGATGCATGTACACTCACCGCTCGACTCCAGACGGGTCTGCTTCTCCAGGACCTGGACGTGGAGCGCTGGGGATATGCGTTCCAGGACCCTCATCTGTTCTTCCGACAAGTGGCCCCGGCGCCCCTTGGCATCCGCTGCCTTCAAGAGGCGCCGGGCCTTGTTCAGGGTCCTGGACCTGAAGTCCTCCCAGCGCTTCCTGACATGTTGGAAGTCACGGACTGCCACCCCCTCCGCGTTGATGGCAGTCACGATGTCAGTCCAGATCCGAGTCCGTCCTTCCTTGTCGGCGCGGGAACTTCCGAAGAGGGCATCATACTGCCTCAGGACTTGCTCCACCAGGACACCAACTTCGGTGGCACTGAAGCTGGTGCCCCTCTGCCTCTCTGGCCGGGGGTTGTCAGTGGTCACAGATGGTGTTTGCCCCGACATGAAAACCCCAGAGGCAGGAGTGGGTGGGCAACTGGGTCCTGGGGCTGGGCTGTGGAGCAATGGAATACCAGTCGGGAGTTTTCGGTTCCAGCAGGGGTGGTCACAGCAACAGCACCCCTGGCTGATGTGCAGGCAGCAAATGGCAGTGCACGTGGGCAGCAGGCAGTCAGGCAGCAGCAGATGGCAGGTGGGAGCGTGCTCTGTCTGGGGGGCAGTAGTTTGGCCTTCTGGGCAGGAGCGTGGTCTTCCGTGTGCATACGCGTGGCCAGCTTGATACGGAGTGAATTGGCACGTGAAAAGTCTGCACGTCAGCGTGAAATCCGAGGAAAGGCCCTTAGCGCGTAAGCACGTCAGCACGCATACACGATTCTATTGGACCAAAGGCCCTCAGCGCGTAAGCGCGTCTGTGATGTGACCCGCGCGGGTGTTTCCCACATCGCACGTGATGACAGAGCACACGTGGAAAGACTGCACGTCAGAGTGTCATCACGTGTTATTGGACAGCACGTCAGAGTGTCATCGCGTGTAATTGGACAAAAGTGCGCATACACGCGATTGGCCTATGTACGTGTATATCAGGGGTGCGTGGGCAGTTACACACGCAAGTACGTCAGCGCACCTGTATCCCGGGGTGCGCGGGAATTTCCACACGCTGTTGGACTGGGTACTGGATTTCAGGGGTGCGCGGGTCACACGCTCGCCTACAACACGCGCAACGCATTAATTTGCGCGCTAACAATATAACAAGCTCAGACCCAGGATGAACATACCGTTCCTAGCAGCAGTGGGCGTGGGCTACCAAAGGAGGAGGAGGAGGATAGTCAGGGCCAGAATATTCACACCCAGAACCAGCCTTTTCGGGATGCCTGATGACCAGGTGCATGGGAGGTACAGGTTTCCACCACACATTATACTGGACCTGGTGAGTGAGTGGGAGGATGACCTCACATCACCCACCCTGTGCTCCCAAGCACTCAGCCCCCTGGAGAAGGTCCTCAATGTACTGCACTTCTTGGCCACAGGATCATTTCAGCGGACAAGTGCCATTGTGGGTGGGGTATCACAGGCCACCCAGTCACGCTGCCTACACCAGGTCTTGAACATCATCACTGCACGCCCATCAGTCCGCAGGCACATATACCTGCCCAGAACACCTGCAGAAAGGCATGCTGCCGCCCTGGATTTTTACGGTGTGGCACGATTCCCCAAAGTGCTAGGTGCCATTGACTGCACCCATGTGGCTCTACGTCCCCCCAGAGCACATCTATAGGAACCGCAAGCACTGGCCTTCCATCAACGTGCCGGTAGTATGCAATGCCAAGGGAATCATCACCTCAGTATTTGCCAACTATCCCGGGTCAACCCACGACAGCTTAATTTACCGAATGTCCACCCTAAGCCGGGACCTAGAAGCTGGGCGGCATGGCGATACATGGCTGCTTGGTGAGTATGAATGCCACTGCACATGCATGCATGTCAGATACTGAGCAAGGTCACAACCCCACCAATGATACCAATCACCACCTCCACAGGGGACAGTGCCTACCCTCTCAGCCCCCACATGATGACGCCAATTCGGAACCCAACCACGCCACCCCAGGTAAGATATAACACAGCCCACATTACAACCCGGGGCATAGTGGAGCGCACATTCGGAGTGCTAAAGTCACGCTTTCGCTCCCTTGACCGTTCTGGCGGGCAGCTGTTGTACGCTCCCCCAGTAGTGTGCAGGATCATAGTGGCAGCATGTGTCCTGCACAACGTTGCAACACGCCGGGGCCTGGCCGTGGACATGGTGGTGGCCCCACATCCCCAACCACATGCACAGCCGCTGCGCATGGGAGGGGAAAGGGCACGGGGGGAGGCAGCCCGTACACAGCTAGTGGCTAATTACTTCACATAGAAATCACACCCCTGTGGAGTGCACACTGCCCTGGCACATTCCATCTGACAATCAATGATGACTCAACCTGACACAGATCCTGAATGTCTGGAGAATGAACCGTGAAAACCATATCAGCCTGAGATTGTTCACCTGGAAGTGTCACAATGTGTGCATCCCTACCCACACAGACACCACCAATGCAGTTTTGTGAAGTAACACATTCAAGCAGCTAAAATGAATACCCACTTGCAAAATGCAACAAGAGGACAGTGCCATGTCAGCCAACCCATCCCCAGCACCGCCACACGACACACCGTGCCATGTCATGCTATTTGCAGGTAAACAAACTAATCCCCACAACATGACACTAGTGTCACAATGTAGAGTGTCCCTAATTGAAACTTGCAACACCTGAAATGCTCACAGTAATGCAGGACCAACAACAAACTTGAGCAGGTACTACCATCAACATGACATCACAAATGTTATATATTAGTAGTCTCACCACCTGGAAATGCCTGCACTCCCACCACTACCAACTGTGCAGTGTTGGCGCCATGTAGAGTTGTAAGTGCACTGCTGCCAACATGGACCCCATCTCCAAACTAGAGGGCCTTGTGTAGACATGAGGAAGGGACCTGCAAATTGGGAGGTAGACACAGATGATGAGTTACACATCAATGCAACATGCAGTGTACAACACAACAGCAATATGCACTAGGAATGTATACACAGTATTGACTAGACTACCCACACATGTAGTGGGAGTCCAATGTCACCATGTACGTCAATGTCACTTGGGCACACCCTTTGCAAGCCCATGGAAACGGGAAGCAGGAGGGGTGTGTGTGACTCTAACCCAAGCATCTGAACCAAATACATGACAAGCCTGCATGTGCCCAGCCACAATGCAGCGTATGCCCACAGGAACCACGGAAGCCAACAAATTGTCCCAAAAAAATTGGGAAAAAATAATTAAAAATAAAAAATAAAATAAAAATAAAAATAAAAATAAAAAAAAATAAAAAATGGCCATTGATGGGCCCGGGGGGGTTGGGGAGGCCACCCAGGAGGTCCGAGGACAGGATGCACACCAGAACCCACCTGTGTGGATCCTGGGAAAAAAAAACACCTCCATGGGCTCATGGCCCACACGGCTACCCTATTGTGGGAGTATCACTGCTGTCGCTATTATCACCCTGTGCAGCTGCATCCAGAGGTGGTTGCACTATGGGAGGCAGCCCACGCAAGGCCCTAGTCTGCTCCTCCATGGCTGCAAGCATGCGGGTGTGGTAGGTCTGGTTCTGGAGGATGAGTGTGCGGAGGTTTCCTGGGTGTTAGTCTTAGCAGTGCACGGTGGTGGCGCGAGTTATGGTTGCTTAGCTTACCATAACTGGCGAATTTCAAGGGTTTTTCGGTTTTACTTGGAACCATAACGTCCCTTTAACAAAGTTTTTTCACTGAATTTCATAGGTTTTTAGTAGCGCAACTTAACCATAACGTCCCTTTAACAAAGTTTTTTCACTGAATTTCATAGTTTTTTTAGTAGCAAAACTTAACAATAATGACTTTGACTTTATATACATGTCATATGGAACTGACTAGATCTCTTCTTATGAACGTGATGTCTGCGAACTTATTTAATGTTCGCGGACATGTTCGGAGAACAGTACCACTACCTAAAAACTGTGGGGGGGAGGTGGGGGGGTATGTTTGATTGTTATATCATAATATAGAAACATTTAACACATTCAAAAAGCAGCACACAATCACATTATATATAGTAATACATAAGAAATGTAACCCATATATGTAACACACTAACCATTCATTTAAATACAATATGTTCTGAAATGGAATATACCACAAGAACATAAATTGGCTTCCAACATAATTACCTCACAGACACAACAGAACTGAGAACAAGACCAGACTCACTGAATACATAGGACTTATCTTACCAGAAATAGTAAGTGTACTTCATTTTACTCATATATTTATAAACTTTCTGTATTAGATTAAAAAATATATTTTCTTTTTTTTTTCTCACAGAAATGTCTAGTACTCTGGAATGGCTAGAGGACAATTTCCCACATGAAGAAATGTCACAAGATAGTGAAACTAATGGTAAACACTTTATAATATAAACCATTTAAATATTATTATTTTGTATACATTTAACATATATATTTATTTTTTGTACAGAGCATAACAAAATAGAAACTACCTCTGAAGAAGCTGTTATGGAAAACACGCTTGACAACATAAAAGAAAAAATTGATTTACTGTTGACCAATTTTAATAATTTGAAAACTTTTGTTGAAGATCATTTTAAAACAAAAACGTCATACCATTGCCCCACATCTACTTGTCCCTCCTCACCATATCCCAGTCAATTATCCCCAAACCCTCTCCATAATCCAAAACGTTTTGATGAGATTTCCATCCCTTCTTCACCTAATACCAATCATGTTGAAACCCCAAATTCTCCTGTTTTTGTTTCTGTTTCTGCCTCACCTTCTCTGTCATAAATTATTAATATATGTTAAATAAAGTTTAATTTTTATATTGTATTGTGAATAGTTTCCGTTTTTTTTTTTTAAAACATTAAAAGTGTCCGCGGACAGTGCGAGTGTTCTGAAATGTTCGTACATAAACGAAAATGGAGGTGTCCTGAAGAACACCACACCTGTTCGTACTGTTCGCTAGCAAGTTGAAACTGTTCTAAGAACACACGTGGTGTCCTGAAATGTTCGTAAAGAAACAAAAATTAAAGTGTTCTAAAGAACACTATATCTGTCCGTAATGTTCTCTATCAACTTAAAACTGTCCTAAGAACACAATTGGTGTCCTGAAATGTTCGTAAATAAACGAAAATGATGTGTCCTGAACAACAGTACAACTGTTCGTAGTGTTCGCTAGCAACATGAAACTGTACTAAGAACACACGCGGTGTCCTGAATTGTTCGTAAACAAACAAAAATTAAAGTGTCCTAAAGAACACTATACCTGTCCGGTACTGTTCGCTAGCAAGTTCAGACTGTTCTAAGAACGCTATTGGTGTCCTGAAATGTTCGTACGTAAACGAAAATGGAGGTGTCCTGAAGAACACTATACCTGTTCGTAGTGTTCGCTACCCAATTGAAACTGTTCTAAGAACACAATTGGTGTCCTGAAATGTTCGTACATAAACTAAATTACACGTGTCCTGAAGAACACTATATCTGTCCTTACTGTTCGCTACCAAGTTTAAACTGTTCTAAGAACACACGCGGTGTCCTGAAATGTTCGTTTCACGTGTGACGCACTTTTAATTACTTCAGAACCCGAACAGTGTCCGTAGGACATCAATGCGCATGCGCTAACCAATTTCCGTTCACTTGGTGTCCTGCGGACAGGCGCTTCCTTCGCGGACTAGTTCGCAAATGGATCATATGACCGCGCCCACGCTCATCGTGTGTCCTGAAATGCGGACACTGTTCGTGTCTCCGAACAATTTAAAAGTACATTTTCAGTTAATCCATAATATTTTTCAATAAAATCTCACCATGGCAAAAGTCCCACATAGCAATCTTGAGTTTCTATATACCTTTTGAAACTTTCCGATCCTTTTTTTGTGTTCGATCTGTCCGCGGACAGTGCGCATATCCACGGACCACGCACAAGCACCCCTATAAAAGACCACGCCCAAGAGCTTATTCCCATTGTGTTTCTGGCTATTCTTCAGAACACAGTGATTTTTGCTGCCACCTGCAGACTACACCATCATCGAGATGGCATCCTTGGCTGCTGAACTGCCACTTGGTGCTGCACCTGCTTCAGCACCACCCCCACCCCCTCCACCACCACCACCTCCCCAAGGGCCTGAAGAGGGGAACAGGAGTGAGGATGCGGAGGAGGAAGAAGAGGATGATGAGAATGAGGTAGAGGAAATCCCTACTACTCGCACTAAGCATGAGTCTTGGGTGTGGCGGTTATTTACATTCATGGAAATGGTCCTAAGGCTCGTGCGAACCGTGTTACCTGCAATGAGTGCAAATGATACTCTTCAGAGCCGCCTTTCCCAGTTAAAAAATAGAAGTGAAAATAAATGAAGCAGGGCTCTTTGTAGTTTTTAGAAGTCTGCGGACAGTTCGCGAACATTAAAAAAATTGGGTTGCTACTCCATCACAAACATTGTAATTTTCTCTGGAAAGAAGTGGTGGCTCTGAAAAGAGCCTTTGGGTGCTGTTTGTAAGTCAAAAATTTTAAATGCTTAACATCTACTTCAAAATCGTTGTTGTAATTCCAAAAAAGGTTGCAATGCATTTTGTACATTTCTCAGAAAAATCTGATTGCCAGCATAAGTAAGATGGACTCCATCTCTGAGAAAAATGTATGTACTACAAAACATAACATAATATTTTCATTGTGAAAAGAAGACATGCCAAAATCTCTTAGAAAGCCACAAACAGCCTTATTAACATTGTGCCTTGCTTTTTCCATTTGTGGACCAAATGAAGAAGAACGAAGCCACATTTGTCTCTGCACAATCCGTGAAAATATCACTTGAGAATTAGGAAACATGTCCATAACCTTCCTAAGTCCTTCTTTTATAGCAAATTGCAAAACAATTCCAGTCACATGTCCTAAACTGTTCCCTCCACAATGAATTACAATTATGTCTGGATGTTGCTCTGTCTCCAAAGTAGCACAGAGAGGTAGCAAGTCCAACCACTTCATTCCATGTACTCCATGCCAGTGTACTTCCACATGTGGGAATCCAAGCTCTACAGCTGCTCCACAGCTTTCTGCATGCACCTTCAACCAATGTATCCACGAATCTCCTAAAATCCAAACAATCTGTTTTTGACACACACAGCCATAGCTATCTTTTGTTCTCTCAGCAAAAAGAGTATCTGAGAAAATCTCTCCTGGCACAACACACCCACCAAACTTTCCTGACCAATCCCTTTCAGTGCTTATTCTCATTTGCATGACTTCTGAACCCAAAAATCCCCGGATGTAACTCCCGATGTCCGCGAACTACCACCATGTCCGCGGACATATCGTAACATGAACAGCCCTTCTACCATTTCCACTACACTCTCTCTGCCATTCCCTCATTGGATGTACCTCAAAAATCACATGACCATGCACCAATCACATTCAAGACCTCTACATCTAACTGCATCATCATAGATCAGCACTGCAAATGTACTTTGAATCTCTCTGAGTACAAGTGTCATATCATTGGCAAGCAGCATCTACCAGATATACTGTACAAGTCTTCAAGATTTCTACTTGCAGCTCCATGCATATCCATATGCATGAACACAAACTTCAGGTATGCATATTTTCTGTATAGTAGATGAACACATTTTCAAACAGACTTTTACCTTGTAAAATCTGTAAAATGAATTTACTGTACTTTTTTCAATTTCCTAAAATCAACTGTCACTTATAAACCTTTATACTTTTTACTTTCTTTATACACACACACTCAAATCATGTTTTTTAAATGAAATATATAGACTACATATATTCAAACAAAATTGCATGCAAACACAATCTATGTTTAAACCTTTATAAAAATACTTATACAATTTCATATTTTTAGTTTTTATTTATTTATTTACTTAATTACTTTAAATTAGACATGACATTGAGGCGCTATTACCTAGAACAGTGTACTTACAGAAATAGTGGTATTCACCAATATATTATAAATTTCACAAGACATAGTAAAGATATTTTTTTTTTGCTACAGTTAGTCATTCAATACAATTTGTTCATTAAGAACATATCATATGTACTGAACTGATGCAATGTATCTTATGTAAATAAATTAGTTTAATGGTTTTACAGAAGGCTCTGAGGATTTCAATTAAAAAAATCAATATCTAAATTAAAAACAGTGCTATATACAAACAAAGTTCCTAATTTGAAGCTTTTACAATTGCAGTGAAGACCAGTTTCCTGAAAAGAAGCAGCCGAATTCGAAGAAGAAAGAAAAACTAAGAAGTTACCTGTTAATTTAAAAAAAAGTAAGTAAAATATCACCATAATATTTATATTATTAATCAAATATACTATAACATTAATACGAGCTATTTTGGTTTCTTAAAATAGAGATTTTGTACCATTTTGTCCAAAAATTTCCATGTCTTAAACAGCGATTTACAGCCAGAACGGCCCACAAATTTCTATTTTTGGACACACAAATCAGCCAACTGAACCACTACAATTTTCATATTATAGCACAAACAACTGTTTTAATTGTATACATTAGATTTACTATTTGTACTTTTCCACACCACTAGCTTACTTTTCTTTTGTCATCTGAACCCAGTTTAGTAACACATAAATTCAAGAATACCTATCCCTACTAGTTTTAGTTCCCAATGCACAATCACACACCATTACATACATCTTTATCATCTTACTCAAACACTCATGCACACAGCACACATACATTCCAACACCCCAACCCATATCTTCTTTATTTTTTTCAACAGACCCTAAAGAATGCCTACCAAAAGACAACTCCGTAGAAAGCAACGCAAAATTAGAGCAAATGAAAATAAAGGTGTCCAACATAAGCATCCATCTCTGGCAGAATTTGTAAAAAAAAGTTGAAACAAAACAGCTAATACAATCATTTAGTGAAACACAAGAAGTTTCAAGTACAACAACTTCGCTTCCTCTATCAAAATGTAAAACAAACCAAAAAACAATTAACAGAAAATCAGCTGTCAGTACAGATAAAACTACTTCTTCAAATTTTAATATAGTGCAAAGTAAACATACCAAGAAAAGTATTTAAGCCAAAATATACCGTCACAAAGTCCTTCAAAATCTTATAAAAACAGGAGAGAAATCAGGTTCAAAGCTTAAAACCTATCATAGGAAATTAATGTTAGAAGCATTGATGGACAGTGCAATTCTTCTCAAAAGAAATGTATTTATTTTACTGTTAAACAAAATGAAACCACTAACAAAACTAATAACTAAATTACAAAAAAGACTTCTCAATAAGCGAAATGTCAACAGAAAGAACTTCTTAAGTATCTGCGGAGGTGAATGGAATCACACTACGAGCACAGAACCATATTTTAATGAAGAAGCGTACAAACAAAAGCAAACAAATACAATTGCCATAAATAGCAGTGGTCGAGGTTATGAAAAAGAGAATAATATCATAATGGAACAAGAAGTACTCCTTACCAAAATATGCCCTGAAAACTTAGAATTACCCCTCCATTCAACTGAATCAGAACGTCTAGTGTACAAATGGCCATGCACGTCAATGTGTAACATTCCCAAACAATGTTTCAAATCTTTACACCAATTCCTCAATAAATATGTAAAAAGTAAAGACAAAATCAAAATTAAATTACTGCAAAATATAGATACCTATCCAGTGCGCAAGTACACAGGACTACAAGGACATTCATTGGCCTGCATTACAGGACCTACTTGTAAAACCACTTTCCATGATATCAAAAGGATATCAACACATCATTCAACTATAAGAAATCTAGTCTATAAACTGTACTATGCTAAAAGTCCTGCTTTAGCACTAGCAAAGTTAAATAACATCCTTCTACATGGTACAGCAAAAGACCTACTTGAAGAAATTCACTATATTCAGAAAAAATATTTTGGAAGTGAAAGCCATTTACAGAATGAAATAGCTTTAAACCAATTAAGCAACAATTCTACACATGGCAACCTTTTGCTAAACACATACAAAAAAGAAATACTAAAATTTAAAAGTACATCAGCTGAAGTACCAAACCATGTATGTGTATGTTGCCGTAGAATTTTTTATAAAAGTAACACAAAAACTGTGGACCTATCATACAAAATAGAAGACAATGAAGATTCTAAATGGTTTGAATTAGCTCTCTACCTTCTAGCAGAAAACAAATATGAAATAACTGAGCCCTTAATACTTTGCAGTTATTGCACTACAAAACTTGACAACAACCAAACTCCTTCACGTTCTATCACAAATAATTTGGAATTATACCCAGTACCAAAACCTCTACAACAACTTAATTTATATGAGAGCATCATAATTCAAACAGTACACCCATTTCAAGCAATAATACGCCTTCAACCAAAAACAGCAAAATTACCTCCCTCTGAATTGGTAAAAGGCATTCGTGGAAAAGTAGTTTATTTACCATTAAATCTAAAAGAAAATGTGCATACTCTAGGAGTGCAACGTCCAATGCAGAAATCTTTAATTATATTAGTAAATGGAGTACCTACAAAAGACAAAAAAATATGGCAACAGCTGGTAGATTTATATAAAGTTAGACAAGCCTTCCAATATCTTAAAGAGAATAATGAATATTACAAAGAAATTAATATTGAAGAAAACTTGAAAGATACAACTGAAATAATTCAAGAAACACAAGAAGCTGGTCAATTTGAGCTACTAGATCCTGCTACAATATCAAATACTTTAGACCATTATACAATTCATCCTTTGCACTGTAATGACACTGTAAAAGATGTACTAGAAACGTACCAAATGCGTCAAACAAAAGGATCGCCAATCAGTATATGGGAAAAAAGTATAGAAGCACGTGCTTTTCCTCTACTCTTTCCTACTGGCAAAGGAGGAAGGTATGATGATAGACCTATTCAAATATCAGCTTCAGAATACCGCTCATTACGGATGTATTCTGAAGATCCCAGATTTAGACAAAATGTGGAATACATATTCCACCTACTCTTTGAAAGTGAACTAGCAACTTTATGTTACAGAGTTGCACACATATTAAAATCAGGATCACACTTTCAAAATATGACAGCTACACAATTATTAGAGAAAGTGCAACAAAAGGATGAGGTTTTACAATCAAATATTACAAATCTATTAGCAAATATGCGTGGTACTAAAGAGTACTGGTTTCAACGTCATGGAGATGTACGTTGTATGATCAGAAACCTTGGCCCACCCACTTGGTTTGTTACATTAAGTTGTGCAGAATATGCATGGGAAGAATTACATGATTTCCTACGCATATCAAATAAAAACAAAACAAACATAGATATTCTAACACCTGGAGAACTTTGTTCTTTGGATCCTGTTAATGTTTCAAGATATTTTCACCATCGCTTCATTGCTATGCTACATTTTATTTGTAATAAAACTGTTCCTCCCCTTGGAGAAGTGCAACACTTCTTTTGGAGAAAAGAATACCAAGCCAGAGGAGCACCACATATCCACATGCTTTTATGGATTAAAGATGCTCCTAAATTTGGTCAAGACAGTGATGCCACTGTTTTCCAGTTTATTGAAAAATATGTCACCTGTGAAATACCATCAGAAGCCACAAATAGTGATCTTCGTGCACAAATTTTACAATTTCAAAGACACAAATGTGGAAAATATTGTCGGCGCAAATACAAAAACAAAGGCAAATACTACACCAAATGCCGATTTGGTTTCCCTTGACCAGTTACAAATACAGGTCAAGTAAACAACCTCATGTCTTCAGTTAGACATAGTGTTAAAGGTAAGTCACCTAAAAATACATATTACATAAAAAGAAAAGAAGAAGAAAAATATATCAATGATTATAATGCAATCATTGCCCACTTATGGAATGCCAACATAGATGTGCAGTACATTGCAGACAATTCTACTGCAGTTGCACGATATGTCACAGCATACTTAACTAAAGCAGAAAAGACAGAGCTCCAAGACCTCTGCAATGACCTGTCATCAGATAAAACAGTATCTCAGAAATTATACAGCTTGGGCATAAAAATGCTCACCCATAGAGAATGTGGATCTTATGAAGCATCTGATCGTTTAACTGGTACTTCATTGTATGGTAAATCTGAAAATATAGTATGGCTAAGTCCTGGTCCAGCTAAATCTAGAAAAAGAGTTCTAAAACCATATGAAGATATAGAAACAATAGCCAAACATGATCCCAACAGCCAAGACATTTTAAAAAACAATTTATTGGACACATACTACCCAAACAGAAGTAATACTTTGGAAAACATGTGTCTATACCAAATAGCCCAAAACTACACATACACAAATAATATGAAACCTGATGAAAAAAAAGGTAAATATAGGGCCTCATTACACGGTAGGCGGTAGGGACATACCGTTACCGGTAAGGGATTACCGGTATCGGTAAATCCCCTCCCCAATCACGAACCGGACATACCGCTATTAGCGGCACCGCAAAGTACGGTGGCACTATTAGCGGCAAGTCCGTGAGCGTGCGGCCCCTCAGACCGGAAATAGCGGCATAGCGCTAATATCACGGCATCACGAGCCATGCGTACATGGCAATACCGGCATGTAGTAGACCCAAAGAACCCTTACCGGCAAGGCGCTAATACCGGCATCGCGAACCACACGTTAAAAGAGCACAGCAGAGTTCCCACCTGCCACAGGTGGACAAAATCAGCACAGGTGGAGGCAATGGAGACTGGCAGCACAAAAGAGCACACCACACCCCTCCCCACACAACTCCCCCAAACACCCTCACCCCCCTCCCCCCACAACTCCACCGAACACCCTCACCCCCCTCCCCCCACAACTCCACCGAACATGGTGTGCACATCAGTGCTGCATTAGTTCCCAAGTGTCAACAGGGACAGGCTGGCCCTACTTCCCTCCTCCACTACCACCATTGGGGGGTTGTGAGTCTGACCGCCGCAAGGACCGGCTGGACCTGCGCAGGATGGTTGTCTGGTCGGAGCTAGTAGACGAGGGCGTGGCTGGTTGATCTGCTCCCTGTGAGTGACGCATGCTCTCCATCGCCTCAGCAATGCGCGTTAGGACCTGCCTCACAGCGGCCATCTCATCACATAGGCGCGTCGTGTTGCTGTCCATGGCAGCTTTCATGTCCCTTGACAACACCCGGATCTCCTCCCTGGTCGAGGCAGCCTCGCTCACTTGCCGGGCAACCAGGGCATTGAGCTCCTCCTGGCGCTGGCGTATCAGGCTCATGGTGTCGTCTGCGGCCCTGCCCCTGTTACTCCTCGGCGCAGCTTGCTGCATGTGGCCGACATCAGGTGAGCTTGCCACGGGACTGAATGACCCATCCATTGCATCTCCGGCATGCACCTCATGGATGCTGCCATTGGATGTGTTGCATGGGCTGTGGAGTGGGGACAGCTGGGGGCTGGGTGTACGCTGCCCTTCCGGTGTCGGACATGGGTCGTCCACATCACTCATAGGTGCCGTGGCTGCTGCTTCCCCAACGGAGCTATTGGCTGCAGACGGTGTGCCTTCTGGCACTGGCTCCTGAGTGGTGGGGGTGGGTGGTGGGGGTGCTGCCACAGTGTCGGATGGCATTTCGACCCTTGGTGTGGTCGTTGCGTGGGTGGCTTTTGAACGCTGGGCCACTCCAGATATCCCAGTGCCCCTCGATGTACTGGGCCTGGTGCCTGCATCCTTTCCCTTGGCCTGCTTTTTGGGTGGTGGGGCCTGCGTTGCAGAGTCCAGCTCCTCACTGTCAGATTGTGACCCTGTGGGGGAGCAAGACAGGGATAACATCAGTGATGGGTCAACGTGCATCATGCATATGTTGTTGTTGCTGCAGTTCTTTGGATTTGGACATCTACTTTGGGCCTGCAGGTTGTTGGCCAGATGGGTGGGTCATCCGGACATGTGTCAGGGTGACACGTGTGTGAGGTGCTGCATGCATGTGGTTGTGTGGGGATGTGCAGGGCATATATGCAGGGTTGTGTACATGTGTGTGTGATGACCCCATCCATTAGCTGATTCCCAATTCACATTTGGGGGAGGGACTCATGCTTGGCATTGCTGTGTCTTGCGTGGTCACTCACCTCCGTCTGACGTTGTTGCCACACCACACTCCATTCGGCCCACTCCCTCGATGGATTCTATGCCAATGGTGCTGGCACATGTCTCCTCCCACTCCTGCATCTTCATCGGGGATCCACCTCCGCCTCCTGTGCCCATGGCCAGATTCCTGTTGGCCGATAAAATGCTGCGTACACGGAGGCGCAGATCATCCCACCGCTTGCGCACGTCCTTTACGGTGCGGGGGGTGGAGCCCACCGCACTGACTTTCTGCGCCACCTCAGCCCAGATTTCCTTTTTTCTCAGGAGTGCCGGGCGCCGTATGTCGCTAGCGAACACTACGTCTGCATTTGCAGCCAGGGTGTCTGCCAGCATTTTCAATTCCTCGTTTGAGAAGCGTTCTTTGCGCTGGCGCGCATCGGCTTTCTTTAGGGCCTTGGGCATTGTTTGTTCTTCTGGGATGTGGTTTTGCCGGTCGTGGTGTTGCTGCAGGTCCTGAGTGCAGGGGATGGCAATGGATTGTGTTTTTAATGATGGCCGCCGGGCTCTTTCCCGTTCCGGTGCGATGACGCTATTTCCGGTTCCGGTGTTTTACGGTGACCGCTAATAGCAGTGACCGCTAACAGCGGTGACCGCTAATAGCGTGCAGCATGAGGGCGGAGGTGCTATCAGCACTTTGGTCGGAGCCGGTAAGGTGCTTTTCCGCCATGGCGGTAGGGTCATTTACCGGCATGGCCCTATGCGCGTGTCCGCTAACTCGTAATGGAACGCTATTAGCAGTCTCCTACGATGGCGGACACGCTAATAGCGTCATGACGGTAAATCACATTTTTTAGCGCCTACCGTGTAATGAGGCCCCTAGAGTGACAGACTGTGAAGGCAGCTTAGTTAAACTCACTAAACCAAATTTAATTAATCATATCAAATTGTCATTGAAGACTCCTCAACATAAAGAAGTATATTACATGTCCCTGCTACAACTCTTCAAACCATGGAGAAAAGAAGAACAATTACTAGATAACTATGACTCATATGAGGATGCTTTCAAAGCAAATGAAAGCACTATAACTGATGTAAACTTTACACAGTACAAAACAATGTTGCACAATGAACAGCAACATGAAGAAGAACTCCAAGCCCAACTAGATAAGGATACTCCTGACAGTAGTCAACCTTCTGTAACAGGAAGCTAAGAACCACTGGGAGAACCACTAATAACAAATGAGGCAGAATTAGCTATGATAGAAGTAGAAAACACCATGTGTCAGTATGAAGATAAGGAAGACTTAACTATACTACAATCAAAATTAAACAATGAGCAAAGTAGCATTTTTCAAGAAGTAACAAAAGAAATTGCACATGGTGTAAAACATGAAAATAAAGAATGTTCCTGCCATAATTATAAACCTATACTACTGTACGTCAGTGGTGAAGCTGGTTCTGGCAAAACATTCCTAATCAAAATCATTAGTAAGTTCCTTCAACAATTGACAAACAACAAACTGTCAGCTGTTGTCACTGCCCCCACAGGTTTAGCTGCCTACAACATAGGTGGTGTTACATTACACCGATTACTACTATTACCAGTAGAACACCAGAACAAATTAGACTATTGCAAACTTTCTGCAGAAGCTGCAATATAATAATGCAGAGTATTGAAACAAATGAAAATGCTACTAATAGATGAAGTGAGCATGGTCTCCAACCTGATGTTAGCTTTGATTCACCTCAGATTACAAGAAGTACTCAAAACAGACTATGAAGAGCTCTTTGCAGGAAAACACATTATTGTTTTTGGAGATCTGCTTCAATTAACACGAGTAAAAGGTGAACCTATTTTTAAAACATTAGAGCACAAACTCTGCCGTAAAACTGTTGGCAGCATTGGAAATGTCAACCTTTGGCAACATTTCCAATACAGAGAATTAACAGAAAACATGCGCCAATCTGCAGATCTAACTTATGCCAACATTTTAAAAAGTTTGAGAGTTGGTATACTTTCTAAAGAAGCAGAAGCAACATTGAAAACCCGGCACATTAATGCACTTCATGGCGATAATGCATGTGCTACAGATGTTATGGAACAATTAGCCCACAAAAATGTCAATTGTATGGCCTTAATGCCAACTCTTGCAAGCTGTTTCAAATTCAATGAAATCATGCTAAGTAAAGAAATGCAACCAATAATGGAAATTAGCGCCACAGACAAACTAGATGTACATGGTATGACACTACCCATGTGTGACCAAGCCACAACAAGACTAAATAATTTAGAAAAATCAATCTCAAACACAGCAGGCTTAGAAAAGATGTTAAAATTATCCTTAAATTGCAGAGTAATGCTTAAACGTAACCTTGACGTGGACCAAGGACTAGTTAATGGAGCACTGGGTACAGTTGTTGCCTTTCAAACATACCCACGTGACAACAAAATTCAGTTTGTCAATATACTCTTTGACAAACTTTCAGAAGTAAAACGGATAGGACGCTCAACAGCTAGATTCCTTCTCTTCAAAGATATGTATGTACGCAGAGAACAATTTTCTCTAACTCTTGCATACGCAGTCACGATTCATAAATCACAAGGTCTTACCCTAGACAAAGCAATGATAGATATTGGTAACACAGTCTTTAAAGAAGTCATGAGCTACGTAGCACTATCACGCTTACGTACACTTGACGGTCCATTTCTAATCAACTTTGATGCAAGTAAAGTAAACGCTGATATTCCTTGCATTTTAGAATATAATAGACTTCGCTCACTATACACTCCCCATCTAAACACATATTCTGTTCCACAAAAACTAAAACGTTGTAATAGAAAACTAAATCAAACAAAAATGCAACAGGACGTCACTGCAAATCCTCCAAAGAGAGTAAAAGAAACTAATACTTCATCAAGTACCACAAACAAAAAAGAATCAATTAGAGAAAGTAAACCAGGTACTTCTTTAAAGAAGGAAGACAAACTCCAAAAAAAGCAGTTAGATACAGAACTACCTGGACCATTTAAATTCTCAAATATAGTTGGTGTAAATTGCTATGCAAATGTAGCAATGAATATTCTATTTCAATTACCACCAATTGTTGACAACATTTACTTACACAGTACAGACCCATTGTGTTTGCAAATGTTAGTACTTCACAGAAATGCAGCAAACAATCCTGACAACACATATAGTGTTTTTGGAATAAGACGACAATTGGACTACTGTGCTGGAATGGTGAAATTCACTATAAACTCACAGGAAGATCTACAAGAATTTCTAATGTACTTACTACAAATACTGGAAAACAAAAACATACCTATAAATGAAATCTTTCAGATTTCATACATGTGGAAACATACATGCACTCTCTGTAACAATGTGACACAAGAAGAAATCCCCAATGAACGCTTCATATATATATCAATACCAAATTGTGAATCCACTCCATTTCAGCAACTTGTACAAAATGCAAACCATGGTACGTTATGCTCTACCTGCAATTCAGATAATCGCTCCACGTTAGTAATACAAACACATAGTAAATACGTAATACTAATGCTTCTACGTTACAATGCAGATGGTACCAAAAACAACTGCAAGCTGACTGGATTCACACATGGTCAAATATCACTTGGTAAGAAAACCTTCACAACAATAGGTATAATCTACCACGCAGGAGCCACAACCAATTCAGGGCACTACACTGCATATATAAAAAAGAAATGTGGATGGTTTGAATGTAATGATAGTACCATTACTCTAAAGCAGAGATTACCAGTAAATCTTACAAACGCTTATTTGATGTTCTTAAAACCAAAATTTGATAAATAAACTGTATTTAAACCTTTAAATAAATTTGTGTTAAAAAAATATAAACTGTTAGAATACTCCAAAAGCTATCTAACTGCTCAAAGATTCTACAACAACTAATCAGATAAATGAATACCACTAAATTAGACCAAAGAATACACAGTTAGAATACGCCAATTGGTATCTAACTTTCCCAAAATTATAAATTTGTGTTAAAATAATATAAACTGTTAGAATACTCCAAAAGCTATCTAACAGCTCAAAGATTCTACAACAACTAATCAGATAAATGAATACCACTAAATTAGGCCAAAAAATACACAGTTAGAATACGCCAATTGGTATCTAACTGTCCCAAAATTTAACAATATCCAAATAGATAAATCAAAACCACTAAAATATATTAAAAAAATAGACAGTTAGAATACGCCAATTGGTATCTAACTGCTCCAAAATATTATAATATCAAAACAAATGAAGAATCTGTTACTGCTCCAAAAAAAATACAACAAAGCAAAGTATAAAGCATTAGCCAGAAACAACAATTGAACACTGAAAACAAACAAACAAATAAACTGTAGCATAACAGAAAAAGGTTTTTTTTTTAATCCAACATGGATTTTTTTTTCTCCCACAGACCCAATGATTTTAGCAACAAATACAGAAACTGAGCAAATTGCACAGTACTCTGATTTGTACTCTACTAAATATGAGGGTCGAAAAAAAAAAAAAAGTATATTGCTTATACAATGTAATAAGTCATTACAAAATACTAATACTAACATGCTATTTTCTTTTATCACAGAAATGAAGAAGAAAAACATGGACTCCCATTACTAGACCAAACAGTAAGTATACAATAATAAGGACAACCATAGCACCATATCACATCCATAGTATCTAATACTTTTGTTCCTTATACATTTGTTTTTCACCCAAAGTTATAAGCAAATATGAATGTGATATGCTGCGGTGGTTGTTGCCAGGGCATAGAGTCTTGGGTGCATGGCCATTTGGCCATGCACCCAAGACTCTATGCCCTGGCAACAACCACCGCAGCATATCACATCCATGGAGTCAAACATTTCAACTATGATCTATGGGAAACTTTTAATGTCCGTGAACAATGTGAGTGTTTTTAGAACACTTTGAACTTGCCAGCGAACAATACGTACACCCTTTTCAGGACACCCCCTACGAACATTTCAGAACAACGCGATAGTTCTTAGAACACTTTCAACTTAACAACGAACAATACGGACAGCGTCCTAAGGACACCCCTTACGAACATTCCAGGACACCGGGAGTGTTCTTAGAAGCGTCTTCAGAACACCACCATCTTGTTTATTTGCGAACATTTCAGGACACCGCGAGTGTTCTTAGGACAAATTCAACTTGACAAAGAACAATACGGACAGCGTCCTCAGGACACCCCCTACAAACACTCCCCGGACACCGGGAGTGTTCTTAGAAGCGTCTTCAGAACACCACCATCTTGTTTATTTGCGAACATTTCAGGACACCACGAGTGTTCTTAGGACACATTCAACTTGACAAAGAACAATACGGACAGCGTCCTCAGGACACCCTCTACGAACACTCCCCGGACACCGGGAGTGTTCTTAGAAGTGTCTTCAGAACACCCCCATTTTGTTTATTTGCGAACATTTCAGGACACCGCGAGTGTTCTTAGGACACATTCAACTTGACAGAGAACAATACGGACAGCGTCCTCAGGACACCCCCTACAAACACTCCCCGGACACCGGGAGTGTTCTTAGAAGCGTCTTCAGAACACCACCATCTTGTTTATTTGCGAACATTTCAGGACACCGCGAGTGTTCTTAGGACACATTCAACTTGACAGAGAACAATATGGACAGCGTCCTCAGGACACCCCCTATGAACACTCCCCGGACACCGCGAGTGTTCTTAGAAGCGTCTTCAGAACACCCCCATTTTGTTTATTTGCGAACATTTCAGGACACCGCGAGTGTTCTTAGGACACATTCAACTTGACACAGAACAATACGGACAGTGTCCTCAGGACACCCCCTACGAACACTCCCCGGACACCGCGAGTGTTCTTAGAAGCGTCTTCAGAACACCCCCATTTTGTTTATTTGCGAACATTTCAGGACACCGCGCGTGTTCTTAGAACACATTCAACTTGACAGAGAACAATACGGACAGCGTCCTCAGGACACCCCCTACGAACACTCCCCGGACACCGCGAGTGTTCTTAGAACAGTTTCACTTTGCTTGCGAACAAAACGGACACATATTGACTTCTTAGAACACCCCCTAGTCAGTTTATTTAGAACATTTCAGAACACCCGTGATGGCCGCAAACAAATCGAACACAAAAAGAACATCTAACACATAAAAAACACAACTTTCATCATATCTCATACACTCCCACCCTCCCCAAACACTCCTACACACCAACACACTCTACAAAGTACACATTTTGAACAAAGTTTCACCGCGCTGTCCGGGGACGTCCGCGAATCCAAGATGGCGGGCGCTACCGAAAAATCTGACGCGCTTCACGCTCCACGCCGTCCAATCAGCGAACACTTTGCATGTCCGCGAACATCACGCAAGACAATTGGCCAATCAGGACACTTTCTGCGGAGCGAACAGGGAAGTGTGTCTGCAAACCCAACACAGATATCACTAATTTTTTTTTACCTACTTTTTGGTCATTTTAAAAAAAACTACTGGACAGATTTTCACCAAATTTGCAAAAGCACGCTTTCGGGGCCAAGCCGCGGCTCCTGGTCCAAATTTGGTGGAAATCCGTCTAGCGGTTTGGGCTGTAGGCACGAGCAAAAAATTTTTCCCATTCACTCTATGGAGAGTGAGTATAATGTATACCAATATGAGCATATAGAGGGAAGGTAGAGTAATAAAAATAAAACTATGAGAAAGTGCTGATAACCATAATGATTATCTTCATGCACAGAAAGGATTGCTCTCTTTCAAGACTGTATCTTCCGCTATGTATATGTTTCATATGATGTGACTGGACCCTAAGTCTACAAATATAGTACCTTTTCAATTTTTACTTCCTGACTGTTATTGAAGAAAACTATGTGGCTTCGATATGTCAGTAAAGGATAAAAAGGGAGAGCCAGCCATGTGATGTCATCAGTGATGTCATCAATGACATTTGTGATGTCATCTTTGATGTCCTGGGTGTTAGTGTTAGCAGTGCATGGTGGCGCGAGTTATGGTTGCTTATGTTACCATAACTGCCGAATTTCAGGGGTTTTTCGGTTTTACTTTGAGCCATAACGTCCCTTTAACAAAGTTTTTTCACTGAATTTCATAGGTTTTTAGTAGCGCAACTTAACCATAACGTCCCTTTAACAAAGTTTTTTCACTGAATTTCATAGGTTTTTAGTGCACAACTTAACCATAATATCCCTGACTTCATATACATGTAACATAGAACATACTAACCCCCTCGTAGTGATTTTCATGTCTGCGGACTACCGCCATGTCCGCGGACACATGGTGAATGTAAATTTAAATAGTGTGCCCCATTTCCCCTTTGAAGTTGGCTCTGAAAAGAGCCGTTTTTTTTTATTTTTACAGATGCTTGACAGACACCTGTTATTTTGTATTTTTTTTCTTGTTTTTTTTTCTTACTTTACTCCTAAAATCTTCACATAACCTTCTCCAAAGCAACCCTTACATTCCAAAATAGAAAGGCATTTCCCGTAAAAGATAAAGAAATGCCATCTTCTTTAAAATTAACAGCATTACTGGCATCAATATTCTCATTGTTACAGAAGAACATACCAGCTCTAAGCATGAAGGCACACATGCCCTGGTTGATGACACACCTAGCAATATTTTGCTGAGGACAAAAAACTGAACTATTGTCACATATTGCCCTAGGTAGTAATCCAGAAAAAATTACTTTTGCATTTGGAAGGATCTTCATTACTGCTTGAACCAAGCGTTCCAAATCAGCCAACAAAGTAGGGGCACTGACGTTGCCCAAATGGAAAGCACCATAGTGCAAAACTCCCACATGCGGACTGTTCATCGTTGCCATATCCTCACAAACTTGTACAATTCCCTGTGCATTGCAATCAGGCACACTGCTCCACACCACCTCCACTCCTTTCACATCAAAGTTCTTTGCAACATGCCTGCATTCAGCATACTGCTGTAAACCATGCACAAACATATCTCCGAGCACCAACACCCTGACTTTCTCCACTTCTGCCATCTTCACCACACACAGTCTCTTTCAACACAAATCCACAGCCTCGACATCTGATTGGCTGATCCGTACAGTCTTCTTTCCATGTTGGATTTCCTGGAAAAACCCAGATGTAGCACGCCCTGTCCACGAACAGCCGCGGTGTCCGCGGACGGCGTCCACTTTACTCTCTGTGCCATTCCCTCATTGCATACAGCTAAGCAATCACACAATACGAATAATGTCCTCAGAACAACCCCATTTTGTGAATTTTCGAACATTTCAGGACAATTATTATTTCATTATTCAACATATTAACATTACACATGTTATACTTTCATCTTGTACTCTGCACACAATGCTATGTTTCTCCATTAGTAGCTCAGTATACTAGATAGAATCCCATAATACAATGCTATTTATATCAATGCATCATTCAAAGCACTAATAACGGTATGATATTTATTGCAATATCCTTGACACTTTTTTCGCAACATTATAATAAAACGCCCTAGTACACAAATTCCATGAAAAGTACATACACACGTGATGTCATCAGTGATTTCATCAATGACATTTGCAATGTCATCTTTAATGTCCTGGGTGTTAGTCTTAGCAGTGCACGGTGGTGGCGCCAGTTATTTTTCAAAGCTTACCATAATTTGCGATTTTCAGGGGTCTTTCGGCTGTACTTAGAACCAGAACGTCTTTTAAACAAACTTTTTTTAATATCACGCAAACAATATACAAACATGGCGTGCAAAAACCAACTTCTACAGATGGCTTTACACAGAATGTTGCAAAGTAAGAATTTATCGTCGTTCACAGTGAAGGTCAGCTGCTTCCACAACTTCTACAGATGGCTTTACACAGAATGTTGCAAAGTAAGAATTTATGCTCGTTCACAGTGAAGGTCAGCTGCTTCCATTTTTTTCTCGGGCCCTGGAGAGGCTGACGAAGCGGACTATAAGGTTGTATTGTGTTTTGACCTTGACAGACAGAGATTGTGATGAAAGACTTCTCTTGAAGGAGTGTTGCTAAAACGTAAGAGAAGATAAAGATGAAATTTCTGAAACGAAACCACTTTTATATATTATATCACTATGCGAAAAATAGTTGGCACACGCGGAGTCGTATTTTGGGACTGCACCACTCGTAGACAATGGAAATTGCAATTGTACTGTAAGTTACCCTTTAGATTACTTTATACCAAATATAATTACAATAGCGTAGCATTAAAGACCGCTCAAGTTGAACTTGTTCGTTGAAAGTGGCATAATGTTTTCTACCGCGCACTATCACTGCCGAATTGATCCCCTGTCGTTTAGAGGGCTCTGAAAAAGGCAGACGACACAGGGTGGGTTAATAGAAATAATTTAACCGGTCAATAGGCGGTCAAGCGCTCTACTCGCTGTGCCACTTCACTGTAGCCTGTCAAGTGGCACAGCGAGTACAGCGCTCGCTTTGACATCCGTGCACAGCTTGCTAATGCAAGTTTGAATCCCGGCAAGGCCAAACTCAGCATTTCATCCTTCCGTGGTCGATAAATGAGCACCACACACCGTGGTTAATAATAAGCACCGCTTAGATACCTCACGGTTCTTAGCGCTATATGAATGGGAAAATATTATTATTTTATTATTAACATACTCTGTTGCACTATCTTCGATAGCAAATATTTTCACGCCCTAATAAATAAAATGATAATTTTTAATGAAAATCGGCTGGTGATACTAATTTATGTTTTTTAAAACAGTTATGTGGCTCCATTTTGCCTATGTCACGATTTACAGACTCCAGCGGATGGGGTCTTCAACTGCCAGGTGCAGGTCCAAATATGCAACTTCATGACCCTCACCATTTTATGGGACAATCGCCAAGGACCAATATGCCCTTACGCAGTACTAGCGGCTACAAACAACATACCAACCAATAGGGTGGTCTAATGGCTCGTTGTTGGAGCAACCTTCCAATTATCAGAGCGACCATTTACTGCTTTTATCATAAACCAACAGCCTATCTACCGCAAAGGAACAACGCGTGGCTCCAAATAAACTTTTGCTGATCGACAGCAGAGACAATAGCAAATCGCTGAATATTCACTAAACATTTCATGTGAAATAAATGTACTTTACCAAATGTACAATCCTGCTGTTTACTTTTAAACCACAGTTTCATATTCCGAATTGTGGCGCACTGAGTTGTAAGCTGATCTAACACTCTCTGTACCGCAAAGGAACATCGCGTGTCTCAACATGAACTTTTACGGATCGACAACAAAGACAAATGCAAATTGCTGAATATTCTCTAAACATTTGATGTCAAATAAATGTACTTTACAACATTTACAATCTTGCTGTTTGCTTTTAAATCACAGTTTCATATTCCGAATTGTGGCGCGCTGTGTTGTGACATAATGTGTGTTGTCTTCCGGGTTCTGTGTAAAGTCGCGTAGTACTGGAGACGACTGGGCGCGTTTGATTACGCACCCTGTAACGTCATGGAGAGAGGCGGGGAATATGAATGCTTTGATAATATCAGGCTTAGGGGCGGGAGATATGATTTAGTGTCGCAAAAGCAAGTCAGCCAGGTCAATAGCGCCAGTCATAGGATTATCACATAATGTCGGCGTACACCGGCCGGATTTATCGTTTCTTTAGTGGACAAAAAGTTGGTTGACGCCCCTAGGAAATTGTACTATTAGCGGACAAAAGGAGTGCTCTTAAACACTTTCACCCTGACAACGAACAATACAAACAACGTTCTCAGTACACCCCCATTTTGTGTAATTGCAACCATTTCGGGACACTGCGAGTGTTCTTAGAACACATTCAACTAGACAGATTACAATACGGACAGCATCCTGAGGACACCCCCAGTTTGTGTATTTACGAACAATTAAGTACACCGCGAGTGTTCATAGCTCATTTTTACCTTCCTTGCGAACAAAAATGACACATACTCCGTCCTCTAAACACCCCACCATTTAGTTTATTTACAAAATGTCAGAACAGCTGTGTTCTCCGTGGACAAATCGAACACAACAAAAACGTCTAGCACATAAAAAAACAAAACATTGAACCTATCTCATACTCCCCCACCCTCCCCAAACACTCTTACACACCAACACACGGCACTAAATACAATTTTTTATCCACGTTTCACTGCGCTGTACACGGTCGACTGCGAATACAAGATGGCGGGCGCCACAGAAAATCTGACGCGCTCCACGTCCCTCGCCGTCCAATCAGCGAACACGTCGCATGTCCGCAGACATGACGCAAGGCCATGGGCCAATCGGGGTGCTGTCCGCGGAGCGAACAGGGAAGTCCGTCCGCGAAGCGAACACAGATATCACTAATTTTTTTGCCTTACATTTTGGTCATTTTTAAAAAACTACTGGACAGATTTACACCAAATTTACAAAAGCACGCTTTTGGGACCAGGCCGCCACTCCTGCCGCAAATTTGGTGTAAATCCGTCCAGCGGTTCGGGCTGTAGCCGTGCGCAAAGTTTTTTTGCCATTCAGTCTATGGGAAAAAAAAAAGTTTTGGGACACCCCCTATAACTTTTTCCCCCTGGACGAATCCTCACCAAACTTTGGAAAAAAATTCAGAGTGACCCAACTACTTTTTTTGCAAAGTTTGGTGAAGATCCATCCAGGGAGAGCGAAGTTATAAGCCACCCAAAATGTGCTCTTCCTATGGAAACAGCAACTTAACCATAACTTAACCATAACTACATGGCCACTACTGTGGCCATGTAATATTCACTGACAAAAACGTTGTTAAAGGGACGTTATGGTTAATGCAATTCAATGGACAAACGTTGCTACAGGGACGTTTTGGTTACAGGTAAAACCGAAAACCCCCAGAAATTCGCCAATTATGGTAATCTAAGCAACCATAACTCGCACCACCACTGTCCACTGCTAAGAGTAAAACCCAGGATATCAAAGATGACATCACGAATGTCATCGATGACATCACTGATGACATCACATATCTGGCCCACTTGTTTTTGTTCAGTGAAATAACTGGGCCAGGTGGTTTTGTTCACTGACAGTCACAATACTAAAATTCAAAAGTCACTGTATATGTACACGTTAACCGTGTCAGATGTTCTTAAAGTACTTTCCATAAGGTTTGGTGTTAGCTCATGGTGCACGGACATGGGGCAATACGCAGGCCTCAAACACACAATTAATTTGTATACATGAAGATACATTATAATGCTATTAACATTTTGTGATGATGCTCTTTCTTTCTTCCTTACTTTAGTTTCCCTGTAGCCTCTAATTTGTATGCATTGTGAGTCTTCATATGTATCGTTTGTAGTAGCACAAGTATGTAGTATGTCTTCAATTGTTAGCTACTTATTACATGTTTTACATTACACAATCACCCCTGACATCATGTAACCAACATTCTAAACACATCCCCTTGTAAAGACTTTTGATGAAAAATAATTTCACATGTGATGTCATCTTTGATGTCCTGGATGTTAGTCTTAGCAGGGGAAAGTGGTGGCGCGATAACTGGTGAATTTCTAGGGTTTCCGGTTTTACCAGTAATCATAAAGTCCCTGTAGCAACATTTGTCCATTGAATTGCATAGGTTTTTATTAGTGCAACTTAACCATAACGTCCCTTAAACAACGTTTTGTGTCAGTGAATTTCATTGGTTTTTAGCAAGATACTCTCACTTTGTAAAGAAGAACTGTGCAACATAGTGCAACTACTGGCACCATGTTCATACAGACAGCAGTTGGGCACTATCCGTCTGTTTGCAGAGATTGTGTGGCATCCAACCTGCTAAGGAAGTCAGGTGCTCTCTTAAATGGTGGTACCAATCACCAAACGCAAAGAACATAGACAAACAGCAGCATGTGCAAGAGTTGCCAGGGAAAAGAGAGCAGGTTTGAAAATTGTGTAGGCATATGGAGTGCACCATAACGGAATGCATCATCAACTTAAGTGATGTCTGCCTTCAAAAATCTTACCGCACTGCTACTGTATAGGGGAAAAAAGAATGAATGGCCAGAGTAACGACTGGAAAGTGCCAAGACCTGAACCTCACTACAATGTAGTAAGGACAGCAAACTTTTGCTAATAATTGCACAGGTGCTGCAGTATGCAGTAGTACAGAAGCATAATGTGTCTTTTTATAATGGAGCATTGGCACGTACCTTAGAGTGGCAGGATGACAATGTCCCTCATGATGCAATGACTTTCTATAGTAAATCCATTGGTATGCACAGTGCTGTGAACCAGTACATTATGTAATATTTATTGCAGCATGTATACCAATCACATTCTCTTTTCGGAAAGAGAACATATTAGAAAGGAAAGCAAGGCAGTACAAGCGGCAACCCTTCCACAGCACCATACAGGCATAGGAAAGGAAAGAAACTGTGGATAGTGAAATGGACAGCGTGGAAGTGAAAGTTCCGAAATTGGTGAACAATTGTGCTGCTGTAAAGGTTGTGTACACGGATACGCACTGGCACACCTGCACGTGTATTCCTTCCACATGTCGGAGCCCACCATTCCCTCAAAAACCGTATCATCGGATACGTTACAGTAAGACATCAATCTCTTCCTCTCCTCACATCCAAGTTGTGCAAATCCCCATTTTCCCACAATAAGTATCCACTTCTGCTACCCCTTCCCTTTCCAAATTGGCTGTATGCATGTGTACAAATAAATGGTAATAATGAGAATGTTGCTCAGTGTTTGTATGGTATTCTTTTTTACCTCAAATGGAGTTCTGACTCAGCGGCACACAGTCCTCATAGCAATGACCGCAAGTAAGAAAAAGGTTGGTGTCCTACGGACACCGCAGCTGTCCGGCCTATCCACAATGACAATGGAGGCATCCGTATGCTGCCAGCAGGATCCACATGTCTGCATGTTCTCCCCTACCTATTAACATGTGTGGGAGCGGACGTTTGTACGTAGTGCAAGTACACTCATTTGTATCTTTTCCTCTGTGTCCAGGTGCCATTGGCACTGTTGCGAAAGAATGTTAATTAGGTCCTGGCATCCACCCACATCCTATAGGTAGCTATATACATACACATCCCACCTGCTGTAACCTATAAATTGCCAGCATCTCTCAAAATGGTTGGTGCACGTGTGGCACACTTTTAGTCAGTAGAGAAGCGGCAACGGTGTGCAGAGGACACCCATACACGTGTGCACAACACATTCTGCCCAAAATGCTTCCAGTGGACAGCCGTCCCAAAGGAAAACAGTTGAAGTGGCGACATCACCATGCGACAGCTCCCACGCCCTTATTTCAGGCACAGGAGCTGGACCCTCCAACAGTGACAAAGTGCAGGGAGGAGCAATGTAAAGAGTGTTTTTCTGAAAGTACATGCTTACAAACCTACCACAATGTGCCGTTGCCCATGTATGTATGTTTAGGAACAATGTAGGCCTGCTTTCTGGGTGGAACTTGTCCACAGCAACCCTACTAAAGGCCACACCCCAGAGGTGCTGTGCAATCTTTTTGCAGATTTTCAGACAGAGTAGGAGGCCACATAGGTTTGCCCTGCAAGTAATGGTGCACCAAATCTGGTGTGCTACAGTGTGTCTGCCACAAATAGCAACCCTGTCCATCCGGCTGTGTACGCACAGTAATGGAGAAAATTATGAATGGGCCTTGCTATGAACCACACCTGCAGCTGTGATAGTCCCCATTGTCCCAATGTCATGGATAGCTAGTGGCAAAGGGGAATATGCGCATGTGAGTTTCCCCAAGGAAGGCGAGGGCTGTGTTCCAATAAAGTAGAAACATTCCTTCTTCCCTTTCCAGTTCCTTCTTTGCTGCACGCCGTCATTGCATACTGTTAAAAAGGTCAACACGATTCCACCAATGACATTGAAGAGCTCTCCATGTAACAGTATCCGTTCTGTACAACAGTCCTATGCGTACACACCACGCCCAGAAACGTTCTGGCGCAATCCCTGTGGCTCCACAGTCCCATTTCCATTGCTGCCATACTGAAAATCCCTGGATGTGGCTTTCGTGCAGTGTGCAAGTGTGGGTGTATAACTTGCAACCACGGTAGGGGGCGTTTGTTGTAAGGGGCGGCTCTTAAAAAAGCTTTCATTTTATTTTTTTGTAGAAGCTTCTATAGAAACACCTTTTTTCACTTTTTATTTGATTTTGTGTTTTCGTGTGCAGACAGTGTTACAGTAAACTCTTCACTGCATCTTGTAGACGGGCAAACAAAACAGCATTACCAATGGGGACAAAGAAATGCCATTTGCGTCAAAATATTCTGCATTTCCTCAACTAATTAGTTCATTGTAGCAGAAGACCATCCCAGCAGCAGACAAAAAAGTATACATGCTTTGTTGATGAGACACCTTCAAGCCTCTGGCTCAGAACAACTTCCAGGAGCAATGTCCCATACTCTTCGTGGTGCTATGGATGAGAAAGGCACCTTAGCAGTGCGAAAAATCATCTTCACTAGATTTAGCAACCTCCTCAGTTGACGGAACAGTCCTAAACAAGACACATAACACATATGCATGCCGCCGTAGTGGATGACGATAACATTGGCCCTAGCAAAAGTTCCCAGGTCTTTGCAAAGTGCATGCATGTTGGCGAAACTGCACTCGTAGACACCGTTCCACAATGCGACCTCTCCTTCCAACGCGAAATTGTCTTCAAAGTTGCTTTCCAAGCCATACTTGTGCAGATCTAGTAGAAAGGCTTCACCTTTAGGCAACACAACGTGTTTCGCCATGTCAGCCAGCCTAACTACGCAGAGTGTAATGTACAGCAGTTTTACTGCCTCTTTCTGTGAGCCACACCCACAGTACCTGATTGGATAATCCTGAAAGTCCCATGTCCATTGGCCAGCAAGGTCAGAAGCGCAGATTCTGGCATGTGCGGTGCTCAAAGTACCATGAGGGACGCATCCCATTAAAGCAGGAGCACTCCTTCTTCCCTTTCCACTACCTTTTGTCTAGCATGACCTCATTGGGTACGGGTGAATGGGCACACACCGTTCCACCAATGCCATCCAAGACGTTACCATCTAACACTGTCAGTTCTGCACAACACTTCATAGGTACCATAACAATTTCAGTCTTCTATTGTGCTATCATTGGACAGCATGTCCAGTAGAAAGTACAGTAAAAGATTGCAAGATTTGTGCATCTACATTCATCCACTTGCGCACCCATCACCACATAATGAAGATACAGAAACTTTTCCTGCACTATGTGTATGACTGTGTTATAAGTGCCTCTGCGCACAGTATCTGCTACTGAATGGCCATTATGTTCTTTTGAAGCATACTGGTTTTGTTCCCATCCACTAACATGAACTGGCACTTCAGTGATATGTGCTTGCAAAGTTCTTATTTACCCATATCATACAGTGTAATATCGAAACAGGAACTCTCTGCTTTCCTTCCGACAAGTGAACCAAATGTTTTCCTCACTAACCCACCTCCTGCATGAATTGTAAAAATATGCCACCAATAGCAGCATTCAATGTATCGTACCAAGCGAAAGCAACTTTCCAAAAAGATCACTGTCTGCACAGTTGTACTTATGTCTAGGGTGCACTGTTGCAACAGGTTCTTTTTAAATCTGCCCCTTCTACTCTCTGCACTCTGGAATGCATCCAGAAAAGTAGTGTGCAACTTGGGCTGGTATCTCTCCTGCACTGAAATGTCACCAATAGCTCCCAGTGACTGCAAGGAATAAAGTGAGAAATCTCTGCATTATGCAGGAGGCCTTCAGGCCCCTGGGGCCTCAATACCTTCAACTGTAACTCCCTATATATTTGTGTGTGCAAGCTCTTCTCTCATCCGCCTCCAACTCCTTAAGGCTAAGGTGCTTCTGGAAGAAACCAGTTGGTGGTAGTTGTGCTTTTTCACCTGGGGGCTCCCTCTGCAACAACCTCCCTGGCTCCCTGACACTTCAGCCTTTCTCTTAGCGACTGCTGTTTCTGCTCCTCTCCTCGGCTCACTGCCTGATGTAAACAGATTTTGCACTACTTACCTGGCGACTCTGTGATGTTGGGCCCATGACACCTGCCCCTGCCAGGCAAACCCCTGCACTGGCTTTCTAGCAAATCCGCACTTGAGGACTGCTTTCTGTATGCCTAACAGTACATCCACCACCTGTTCTGTGCACTTATCCTTATTTTTACTTATTATCATTTGACCTTCTTCCCATGTACTGTACCTTCCCCTCCCTCCCCCCATGCACTTGGGCGATCTAAGTCACACCTGGTGTAGAAGGGCTGTTGTCTCTGTCTCCCCTCTGTTTCCCCGCCCTAGTCTTGTTGCTCTTTGCTAAACATGTGTGTAGGTGCATTCCAAATGCCATAGCATACAATTGGACAGCTTATGCTATCATACACACAATGCATTCACAACAGTAGAATGCCTGCCACTTACCATGTACACTGCAAAGTTGTATTTTTGGTTTCTTGTAGTACCCCACTAACTGCACACTATTCAAAAAATATCACGGATATGCAGCTCAGCTTGCATGTTACTAACTGCAAATAAATACATACAGTGCATGCATACACCCAGGATGCATGTCCCTTACCTTGCACACTTCCACCATAGCCTTGTGCACTTCTTTGGCACAGTGTTTGCGTACACACCAGACCCACCAACCTTCGAGAGCAGTGTCTTTCACTCCACAATTTCCTTTCCATGGCTGCCATCCAGAAAATGGCTGGATGTGGCACGTGGAAGCATGAAAGTACAGCGTAATCCACTCAGTTTTCATGCTAGGGAGGGAGAGGGCATGGGGGAAGGGTTGGGGTGGTAAATGTAAAACAGGGTAGGGCTTTGGGTGTGTAGAACTGTCTCAAAAAACAAAAGTAATTTTTATGTCCTGTTTTTGTTATGTACGTGCTTGCATACATTTCTTTTTGTATCTCTTTCGATGACTTTGTTTCCTTCTCCTGCTGACATTTTTAAGAACTGGACCTCATCGCTTCTCTTACAGTTCTACAGGATTGTCTGCAATGCTTCGTGCAGAGTGGCAAACAAAACCGCATTGCCAATGGAGGTCAGAGAAATGCCATTTCCTTGGAACCACTGCAAATCTTGCTCGTTAATGCTGTCATATTTGGTACAGAACATCCCAGCACTGCGCATAAAGTCACACATGCTTCTGTTTATGAAACACCTCCTGACCTCTGGCTGTGGGAAAATTATACCGGCATGGTCCCAAGCACCTCTTGGTGGTATGGAGGAGAAAATCACCTTGGCAGTGGGAAAAATCTGAATCACTGCTGTCAGCAACTTCTTGAGGTGACGGAGAAAGCGTGAGCACGACATGTACCGCAAATGTAGTGCTCCATAATGCGCGACCACAACATTCACAGTACCAACAGGCCACACATGTACAAAGGGGAACCATGGCACCGAAACCCCACTCATAGACTATGCCCAAAAAAGCCTCCACTCCTTCCAATTAAAAGTTAGTATCAAAGCTTCTTTCCACAGCATATCTGCGCAGATCTTGCACAATGGTATCATCCATGAAGAGAACGCTGCTTCTGTCCATCTCTGTCAACCTCACTGCATCGAGGTTTCGGGAAATATATTACCACCCCTTACTGTCAACCACACCCTCGACACCTCATTGGATAATCCCCACAGTTCCATTTGCAAAGGCACCATGCTCATAAGGGCAGATTGTAGCATGAGAGCCTTCCCACCTACAGCGAAGGCCACAGCCCATTAAAGCAGAGGCACGTCTTTCCGTTTCCACTACTGTGTATGCTACACTCCCCCATTACGTAGTATTCAATAGTCACACACACATGTAGCATTCACATCCAAGACCTCTGCATCGAAAACTATCATTTCTACACTACACTGCAGATGTATCTTTACACACTCATAGGTGTGGTGTCATATAAAAGCCCCTCCAGGTAACAGCTCTCCAAACCGATCCACGCTTTCAGCATCCACATTCACCCAGAGCGGTACCCAGCAGGTAGCAGTATTTGTTTTCCTCCCAGCACTCCGCCAACTCCAAATATACAATACTTGAAAGAGCAGTACAGTAGTTAGTAATCTGTGCAATGCACACTACTCAAGCACATGCACTATGCAGTTGAATCCTATGCACTGCTACACACACACTCTCTCAACACAGCACTCAGTGGACACACTGCAGAACTGTTCACTCCATAAACTCCTGCCATGCACTGGAAAATGTAACATGTGTGAACAATGAGCACACCTATGGAATGAATAATGCATGTGCAACTTGCATACCACACATGAAAGGCAACGAAAGGCAACAATTTAAGGAGTACTTACAAGCAACCCACATAGCTCTTTGTGTAAGGCTTCCAGCCATGCATCCAATAGTTATTCCCCATCTGTAAATTCGCCTACCACCTTTCACCCTGGCCACATCTTTGTATGCCTGGCACCATGAAGTTTCAATGGTTGTGCTGAACGGTATATGAGTGGCTCTGTACATGTTCTTTATTGCAACTTTGTGATGGTGATGACTTCCTTTCATGGCGCAATATGTTAAAACACTTCCTCAAGCAAGGGTCATGTAAAGGGCATCCCATAGCAAAATGAAATGCTGATATATGGCTGCCTAATGTGCAACACGTGCAATGACCTACACCATGTGCTCGTGAATGCATAACACCTCACTTTGGTTATTCCACCAAGTGAAAATGCTCTCCGCACCCATTTCAAAGGTCACCATCCTCTGAGAAATACTGAGGCAACTCTGCATGGCTGCATTATGGTGTGCTGGCTGTCGTCAAGGGATAGGCTCTTGTGTGCATGGCCAACGGCCTATGGCCTTTGGCCATGTGCCCAATAGTCTCGCCCTTACACACACCCAGCACAACATAATGGCCTCATGAAGTGGAACATTTGCCACATACCACAAACGTAACATAGGATGGGTGCAGCAAAGGGCAACTCATGACGAACGCAAAGAGCGCCATGAGACTCCCTAATGTCCAAGGTGCTGCAATAATGTACACCATATGGTAATGCACGCATATGAGCTCCCTTGTGCTGTTCTACCATGTCTACAAGGTCCTGCTGAACCATTTTGTTGACCATCACCACCATCAGAGACATGCATACTTAAAACTGGATGTCTGCGTTATGGTGGCGTGCTATGGTACAGGCCTAGGCTCTTCGGTGCCTGGCGTACGCCCTATAGCCTTTTGCCATACACCCAACAGTTTTCACCTTGGCCACACCCAGCACAACATAACCGAGTCATGCAGGTGAACAAGTGGCCAGGTACATGCAGGTCACCCCTAGCCACTTCTTATCATCCACTACCACTGCACCCACAGAAGACACTCGAGGAGTCTTCACTCCATCAAGTCCAGACATGGACTACACAGTGTAAGAATTGCAACCAATCCCCACACCCATGAATCCGACAGGTTAAGCAATGATCACAAAGCACCCATCAAAGGCAACAATGAGAAAGCAACTTCACCCCAGGACACATGTTTGGGGTTGCACAGTGGCCACCCATTCATTGAAGGGGCTATGGGTGTAGCACACGCAACACACCATACTGCTGTGTAAGTGTCAGGTTTCATGTGTTCTTCATTGTACTCCCCTTCTGCCATTGCTCTACCATCAATGACTGCTAGGGCCTCACCACACACAGCACACCCTAGTACGACCCATGTTTTACTCCTCATGTCATGTGTAATGCACTCCCCATCTCCAATTGTGCCTGACGACTTTCACCCTGTCCACATCTTTACATGCATGGCTCCATGACGTTGTGTTGCCTGTGCTGAACGGTATGTGAGTGGCTGTGTACATTGTCCATATTGCAACTTTGCGATACTGAAGATTTCCTTGCATGGCGGAATGTGTTAAAATATTTCCTCAAACAAGGGTCTTACAAGGGCCGAACCAAAGCAAATGCAAATGGTGACATGTGGCTCCCTATTGTGCAACAAGGGCAATGATGAATACCATATGCTTATGTACGCATAGAAGCTCACTTCTGCTGTTTTATCAAGTGTGCAATGTCCTCCACACCTATTGTGTGCTACTCACCAACTTCAAATGCATGCAGAGTGATAACTGCATCACTGCATTATGTTGTGGTGCCTGTGATGAAGGCCTAGCCTGTTGGGTGCATGGCCGAAGGCCGTAGGCCACCCCCACCACAACATTACAGAGCCATGCAGGCGACCCTGTAGACATGTACCAGACATCACAAAGGCAACATACGCACCAGCACATCCACCCAACTGCTACACCATAAAGCAGGGAGGCAGGCACACGTGTTCCACTTACCATAATGCAGAAACATATTGCTATGTTTGCCACCGCTACCCACTTTCAATCACAAAGCATTATAATCATACCAACCAAACAAGACAATCTTCACAACATTGGGCCTGCTCCCAACACTCTACTATGTGCATGGAACCAATGGTATGTAGTGCACTGCAACACTTACTAATCTCTGCAATACACATTACGCAAGCACATATAAGAACCAGGTGCACTGTGACCTCTTCCATATGTACACTATTCTATCAGTGCACCCAGTGGACACGCAGTAGAACTGGTCACTCCTGCATCTCAACCCATACACCGACAACTGTAGGCTGTTCTACCAATCACCACACCCATTCAACCAACATTGTGTGCACTGCAGCCAAACCACACACACACAAAGCAACAATGTGGCACCTACTTTCAATGAGTGGACATACCTTTCTGTGCTAGGGCTGCAGCCATGCATCGAAGTGGCTACAAACTTAGCTCACACAGCACACCATAGTGCATGCTATGTTTAAATCCTCATGTCTCATACAATTCACTCCCCTTCTGCAAATGTGCCTGCCACCACTCATCACAGAAAGACATTGCCACTGCAGCTACCATGCCATTATGAACGCTGCCTGCAATGACCACACAACATTGTTGCCTGTTGACGTAACTGCGCATTGGCGGAGTATGCACGAATACCGCTGGCACACAACTGTCTTCTTCTAATGAGATATGTCACATGAAGCACTTCTCGCTCCGGCACCCTTTCCATCCCTTCTTCCCACCACCAGATGCTGTACACTATGTTTTCAGGTCCTTTCGCCGCCGCATTGTCCTCCAATACAACATGACACTGTCATGGGACACTTTTGGCACATATCTAGTCACTGCACACTGCAGTGCAATCAAACTTTTCACCGTGCAGCGAACAAGTAAATGGGACACCAGAGCGAAGCCTGATATGACTAATTTTAGTGTGTGCTCTGCTACGTGCAAGAGTCCCAGCCATGCACACAATGGCTTCGAGCCTTGCCACACACACCACAACACAATCCTCCAATACACCATGGCAGCGTTAACCAAAAACTTTGACGCACAGCACGCTTCCCTCCAGCCGTGTTCAATGGTAATGGACATCACGGCGTACCTCAGGCCAATGACACTTCGATCCACAGAGCGAACCGGGAAGTGGGTCTGCGGAGCGAACCCAGATAATGCTAATTTTTTGGGATGTACATTTCAGTCCTTTGCAACAAAAATACTGGTCTGATTTCCACCAAACAAACAAAAACACACTTTCTGACCCAAGCCCCGCTCCTGCTGCAATTTTGGTGACAATCCGTCCAGCTGTTCGGGCTGCAGCCATGCGCAAAGTTTTCCCCATTCAGTTCATGGGAAAAAAAAATATTTGGAACCCCCTATAACTTTGCCCCCCCGCACGAAACCTCACCCAACTTGGCATAAAAAATCAGAGCCGCCCATATATGTTTTTTTGCAAAGTTTGGTGAGGATTCCTCCAGGGGGAGTGACGTTATGAGCAGCCGAAACCATAACTACAGGGATGCTACCGTGGGTCATGGCCATGTACTATATTACACAGCCACAGTAGTGGCTGTGTAGTTATGGTTAAGTTGCTGTTTCCATAGGAAGAGCACTTTTTGGGCGGCTTATAACTTCGCTCCCCCTGGACGAATCCGCACCAACGTTTGCAAAATAAGTATATGGGCCACTCTGAATTTTTTGGCAAAGTTTGGTGATGTTTGGTGCAGGGGGGAAAGTTATAGGGGGAGTCCAAAAACTTATTTTTTTCCCATAGACTGAATGGGGGAAAAACGTTGTGCACGCCTACAGCCCAAACCGCTGGATGGATTGTCACCAAATTTGCGGCAAGTGCAGTGGATTGGTCCTAAAAGCGTGCTTTTGTAAATTTGGTGAAAATCCATCCTGTAGTTTTCTTTAAAACGACCAAAAAGTAGGTCTAAAAAAATTAGTGATATCTATGTCCGCTCCGCTGTCAGAATTCCCTGTTTGCTCCGTGGACAACATACCGATTGGCTAAGGGGCTGGCGTCATGACCGCGGACATGCAACTTCTCCGCCGATTGGCTGCAGCGAGCCGTATTCTGCGTCAGATTGTTTGGATGCGCCCGACATCTTGGATCCACCGACAGCACGGCGGCGACCAGCGGCAAAAGGCTATTTCGGAAACTGTTTTGGTGTGTCAGAGTGGTTGGGGAGGTTCAGAGAGTAAGAGATGGGTGAAATACTGTATTTGTTTAGGCGGTAGGTGGTAATGATGTATTCCCTCTGCTCGCCTTTTTCGGGATGTTTGTAAGTACACAAAATGAGGGGTCTCACAAGGATAGTACTTTAGTCTGTGCTGTGCGCAGGAAACTTGTAACTGTTCTAAGGACACGCATGGTGTTAGCAAACATTGACATTGAGTACATACGGTAGTTACATTTTTTGTTTCTATGGGTGTGCTATTGATTTATACGCCAGCATGGGTGTGACATGCTGCGATGGTAGTGGCCAGGGCCTATGGTCTTGGGTGCATGGCCGTAGACCATAGGCCGTAGGCCATACAGCCAAGACGCTAGGCCCTGGCCACAACCACCGCAGCATGACACAAGTATAGATACACCCGTAGTACTGCATACCGATCAGGTGGTTGTGGGGAGGGTCTACAGTTTTGGTTGCATTGCCGAAGGCCATGCACCCAAGAACAAAGTTATAAGCACTGGAGTTATAAGACACTGCACAGCCATACATTCAACTATCTATGGCCTTACACCGAAGACTCAAGCCACAACCATTGGAGCATATGACAGCTATAGGTATACCTGTAGTATGAAACATCAATCAGGTGGTTGTGGGGAGGGCCTAGAGTCTTCGGCCATGCACTGAACAACAAACGTATAAGCTCTGAAGTTATAAGCCAACATGGGTTTTATATAGTGCAGTGGTCGTGGGCAGGATGTAGAATTATGGGTGAATGGCTGCAGACTCTAGGCCATACGCGCAAGAGTGTAGACCCTGCCCACAACCACTGCAGCATATCACATTCATACATCACACCCATACAATCGATTATGTATCGATTATGTATCTGGTAGGTGTGGGCAGGGCCTAGATTCCAGAGTACAAATTGAATACATGCTACATTTATAATGTTTCATTCTATGGGTGTGCTAATGATTTATAAGCGACCATGGGTGTAATATGCTGCGGTGGTTGTGGCCAGGGCCTAGAGTCTTGGCTCCATGGACGTAGGCCGTAGGCCATACTTCCAAGACTCTAGGCCCGGCCCACAAGCACTGCAGCATATAACAGCAATGGATACGTCTGTTGTATTACTTATCGATCAGATGGTTGTGGGGAGTGTGTAGAGTCTTGGTTGGGGGCATGGCCTTCGGCCATGCACCCAGGAACAAAGTTATAAGCACTGGAGTTATAAATCACTGCACACCCATACATTTAAATATCTATGGACATACACCTAAGACTCTAGGCCCTGGCCACAACCACTGCAGCATATCACAGCTACAGATACACCTGTAGTATTGAACATCACTCAGGTGGCTGTGGGGAGGGCCTGCAGTCTTGGGTGCATGGCCAAAGGCCATGCACCCAAGACCACATTTATACGTACTGTAGTTACAAGCCACAATGGGTGTGATATGCTGTGGTTTTTGTGGCCAGGACATACAGTCTTTGGTGCATGGACCTGCACCCAAGAACACATTTATAAGCACTAGATTTATAAGCCACTATGTGTTTTATATACTGCACACCCATACATTCAAATATCTATGGCCTTACACCCAAGACTCTAGCCTCTGGCCACAACTACTGCATCATATTACAGCTATAGGCACACCCGTAGTATCGAACATCATTCAGGTGGTTGTGGGGAGGGCCTAGCGTCTTACCCGAAAACAAATTTATACGTAGTGAAGTTAGAAGCCACAATGGGTGCAATATGCTGTGGTGGATCTGGCCAGGACCAAGAGTCTGAGTAGACTGACTACTGTCTCCCAGGAAATGTAAAGTCCCAATTGACTTTACTAGTCAATTTTTATCAACTAAACCAGTACAAACCATCTTACTATGGAGGTACTGGGAAGGGTTAATAGTTGTTCCCTTATGTTCATTTTCAAGAGTGTACTGTACAGTCCCTCTCTCAAAAGTTTCTGGCTGGTGGCAGTGGTTACTACCAAAAATATTCAACCGCAAATATTTTCCTATGGGATTTTCCCATTGTTCGAGGCTACCACTTTTTCTGACAGCCTCTAACATACCGCCGGTGTATTTTAATATTAACATTACTCCGGCAGGTTCTATTTGCGAAAACTTTAATCTATCTTCTTTCTCGTGTCTTTCTCTAAACTCCTAACACAGGTCGGGGATCCTTTGTTCATCCTTTTGGTGGGCTACTACCGAGAAGCCCTCCTTTCGGTGCCACTGAGTCTGGGGTCTGGGGTGGGTCCCTTGTGTGGGAGGGGGAGTAGGACCCCTGGACAAGGTTGCCTCAGCAACCCATGTCACACTCTATCCTGATAGGCTGGAGGGTCTCCTGCCAAGATGACCACTCCACTGTGTGAGTAACAACTAGGCTGTATGAATGGGGATCTTTTTGCATAAAAGCAGGGTCCTGAGGACTGGAAGAGCAAGACGTCGCCACTGGAACTAAGAAGCCGGAGAGGAGAGAAGTCAAAGACATCTGCAACGACTGAACCACCGGTGAAGCCCTGCTGCAGCGTCTCACCACTTTTCTCCACACGACGAGATAAGATCTTCACCTGCAAGAGCCCTCTTCCCTTCAGGTGGTGGGGCCATTCAGTTTGCCAATCACCTTCCCGGACCTGCCTTGGTCGAATCTCCTGTACCCTGTACTCGGAGGCCGGATAGCCAGGCACCAGTCCACCCGGAAAGCGATTTAAAGGAGTGTACCTTTTATTCGTCGGGCAGCACCGCAGCTGGTTTCATCCCTGGGTAGTGCAGTAACTCGAACATCCTCCACGACGAGAACCTCTCTTCCACTGCTGGATCACCCCAACTGCAGGAACTACCAGGAACAACCGCCACCATAGGAGCCACTTCTGCATTTTAAAGGTACCTTGTTCTGCCAGGCCGCCCTTTCTTCGCGGTAGCACTAAAGGTGTTTTAAATCCTTTACCTACCTGTTGGGTTGGCCGCCCCTCTCTCTTAACATTGTCTTTCAACTTCTGCATCCATCTTTTCAAAATCGTTAACCAAGACTTGACTGCAGCGACAAGAACATTTTTGCTCCTGGGCCCTTGCCCTGTACCACTGACTCTGGCACAGGCCTACTGACTCTGGCTACATTTGTTAGACCTGCCTTCTTTAGATTGAATCTGAACTAGAATTGTGTTGATGCACCCACTTCTTATAACTACCCTTTTCTTCCCCTTCTAAACCTTGTGAAATGCCATTTTGCTCAGTTTTCCTTTAAGTATTGCCTATACTGATGCACTGTCTTGCTTAATCTGGTTCACAAACTTGTGGGTAGTGTTGCTAGGGTGTGTAAGAAACTATTTCTATATAACTTGCGCTTTCCCTCCCTTGTGAGAAATTGATAGAGTATTCCTTGTGTGTGGTTTACACTGTGCCGTTTTGCTCAGTTTTCACTCTGATTCACTGGGTCTACAATTTAACTAGGGAGTGTGTATATTTTTGTTCTGACTTATTTAACTTGCTTTAAGAACTGTGATAGATGTGTTTGTCTAGAAATGTATACAATAAAATATATAACTATTTTTAATACAAAGCTTTGGTCAGTGTTTCCTTATGCCACAGTACTGTAGGCCTATTGTGTAAACCCTGAATACTGCTCATCTCCCGCTTGAGATAAGTCTGACTGCTCAGCCACAGCTACCAACTAAATCTTTGTGGTACAGACCGATACCAAAGGGGATTTATTTCTTTCACCTGTAGTCCTAATCTTATGCAGTGCTCCGTAAGGGAACTGCACAGGATTCTGCCTAACACTGGTGTACAGCGGTGAGGACCAAAGTATTGGATTTACATTTCAGAGTTCTGCTAGTACCTTCGTTCAAATAACCACAAGGCTAACTATCACAAGAAGTTTATTTTAAACAAAAGTCAAACACATGGAAAGTTACAGCCAGTAGACCCTCCTTACTAATACTGCAGATTATTTAAGGGATCTATGTAGACAGAAAGGTCTTCCTGTCAAAGGCAAGAAACTAGAAATGATTGATAGACTGTAAGAGAAACAAAGTCTGGACAGCGGTGCTGTAGTGCCCACTACCCCAGCAAATGTAGCAAACCTTTAATAAAATAATGTTGAAGATGTTATTGTTAAAACAGATGAGGAATAGGAGGATAACAATGTCACCCCCTCTGGTCCTCTACCTGCTCAAAGGCCTCAACCTGTGGCTACCAGACCCTTACCAGGTCCGATATTAAGTCCTGAATTTATCTCACTAGAAAAAATGAGACTTGAACTAGAATTCAGAAGAATTAGTGCCCACTCTGAACAGAGACATCAAGAACTAAGGCTCAAAGAAATGGAGCTCAATCATGAGCTTGAGATGGAGATGAAGAAATTGTCTTTGGAAAAACCTTCTCCCCCGGAATCCTCTAGATCTTCCAGTCCAAAAAGACCCCAGATGCCTAAACAGATTGTGGGTGTGTATGAACCTAAATTGGATGTATTAGATTGGCTTGCTGTGTTTGAATATAATCATGGGCTCCAGGATATCACAGGGAATCAGTTGATCCCCTGGTTATTCTCTAGGCTCCCCCCTGTTGCATCTGATGTGGTAATGGAGTTGGGGGAGGTGGATAGGATGGATTATGAATGTGTAAAGCTAGCTTTAATAGCTAGATTTGGGAAGACTCCTTCCCAGTACCTTATGAGGTATAGGACCCTCAAAAATCATGATAGTACCCCTTGGGCTACTTGGGTGAATGAGTGTTTGAAGAATTTAGAGGGATGGATTAAGGGTTATAGAGTTAACAGTTATGAAGGAATGAGCAATCTTGTAATGATGGAGTATATCTATGATGCCTGCTCTTCTGAGCTCAGACAGTACTTGGCTGATTCAAAAGAACTGGATTCTAAGAAACTAGCTAAGGCTGCTGACTTGTGGGTTGCCAACAGGGCTACTCACAAGGATTCAGGGGTAACTCAGAAAAAGGATGAGGGAAAGCAGCCTAAGAAAGACACCAAAGAGAATTCAAATAATTCAAATTCCAAAGAGGGCCCCAAACAAAATCCTAAGGGTAAGCCACAAGGGAATCCAAATCAGGCTAGTGCACCTTTTGGTCCCAGACCAGAAGGAGGTCAGAACAAGCCACCATTCATAAAGACATTTGGAAAATGTTATGTTTGTGGCTCTACTGACCATGTGAAAGGGGATCCCAGATATAAGGGTAAACCTTCAGGGGTCCACACTGTCTCCTTAGCCTTCGCTCCAGAGGAGGAAGTAGATATGGCCAGTGGAAACTTTCAACTACTAGCTGAATACCCCATTGGAGTCTCAGCTAGTGTATCTTTAGTCTCTCTAGGATTGTGGGAACAACAGAATTTAGATGTGTAGAATTATATCCCTCCTAATACTAAAGAGTATTATAAAGACAGTGTCCTAGTCAATAGTCAGGAGACCCATGCCATTAGAGACACTGTGGCCAGCATAAATGTGGTGGACACATCTTTTTTCAAGGTTGAGGATGTTGCTAAGGCACCCAAATGCCTCACCAAGTAAGCTGGAGGGCCTGTGCAGATGCTTCCCCAATTACCAGCTCTCATCCAGTGCAATGAAATGACTGTCAGGATACCTGTGAGTGTACAATCTGAAGTACCAGGAAGGGTGCTGTTGGGCAATGATCTGAAAGACCTGGGAGTAGTGTCAAGTACTCCCAGACCTCCTAGTAAGAGATTACAGGAGCTTATCAGACCTGCAAGTGAGAGGACCTTGAGGGGCTCTCCTGAGGAGATGATAGGAAAAGAAATCACGCCTACGCCACTGGAGTTACTAACTGCTATTTCAAAGCAACCAGAAGCAAAGGGGAAACCCAAGACTTCAAAGAAGAAACCAGCAGGAGGCACTCCAGTGCTGCCAACGAGGAAATCTCCTAGGTTGTTAAAAATCACACCTGTGATTCCTCCTCCAGCTGAGGCTGAGAGTGAGGTACAACCCTGTGTGGTTGAACTAGAGCCTGAGGACTCAGATCTAGTAGGAGTCCAGGAACTCATTGGAGATCTTGATCCTGTGGACCATCCTGAGCCGCAGTCTTTACTGGCAGAGGGTGGCCCCAACATGGCAGACTTCAGTAAGGGACAAAAAGAATGTCCAACTCTGGAAGGTCTTCGCCACCAGGCAGCTTCTCAGCTTGAACGGCAAGAGCCTGGGAAGTGTAGGTTACACTGGGAAGATGGCCTCTTCTATAGTGAACCAACAGAGTCAATCCCTGGGGACTACAAAAGACTTGTAGTGCCTCAAGCAAACCGACTCCAATTCTTGCAACTAGCCCATGATATACCTTTGGCTGGTCACTTGAGTTTCAAAAAGACCAAGGAAAGGCTCTCTCTCTACTTTTATTGGCCTAACATGGGGGCTGAGGTAGATAAGTATTGCAAGAGTTGCCACAATTGCCAAACTTCTGGTAAAAGTGGCTCCAAGAATGTGGCACCTTTAATGCCTCTCCATGTGGTGGGAGTACCATTTGAGAGGGTAGGAATTGACATTGTTTGTCCGCTTGATCCTCCAACTTCTTCAGGCAACAGGTTTATCCTTGTTGTAGTAGACCATGCTACTAGATACCCTGAAGCAATTCCTATGAGGACTGTTACAGCTCAGGCTGTGGCTAAGGCCCTCCTTGGTATTTTTAACAGGGTTGGGTTTCCTAAGGAGGTAATATCTGACAGGGGGTCACATTTTATGTCCCACTACATGAAGGACATGTGGAAAAACTGTGGAGTTACCTACAAGTTCTCAAAAGCATACCACCCTCAGACAAATGGATTGGTAGAAAGGCTTAACAGAACCATGAAGAGCATGATAGGAGCTTTAGAGGACCCGCTTAAGAAAAAGTGGGATCTTCTACTGCCATGCCTTCTCTTTGCATATAGAGATCCCTCAGAAGGGAGTGGGTTACAGTCCCTTTGAACTTCTCTATGGCCATACGGTCAGAGGTCGATTGGCCATGATCAAGGAGGGGTTGGAGAGTGCTCCTTCCCCCACGACAGTCAGAGTCACTGACTATGTGATAGAACTCCGGAGGAGAATGTCACACATGATGGCTGAGGCAAGTGATAACTTGAAAGCAGGTCAGGCTCTGGTCAAGCATTGGCATGACCAAAAGGCTAACATGGTTGAGTTCGCTCAAGTCCAGCTAGTTCTTGTTATGGTCCCAACAAGGCAGAGGGCCTTGCAGGACAAATGGATGGGACCCTTCAAGGTTGTGGGAAAACTTGGAGAGGTGAACTATCTGGTGGATTTAGGCAATCCTAAGGAGGCTCCTAGAGTCTTTCACACCAACTGTCTAAAAGCTTATGTCTCGAGACCAGAACTGGGAGCTCTGCTTCTAGCTTCAGCTCAAGAAGAGGAGGAGAGTGAACCTCTACCTGACCTTCTCAGAGGCAAACCTTTAGATGAGAGAATAGAAGGAGTCAATTTCTCTTCTAATCTGATACCTGAGCAACAGGAGGAGTGCAAAGTTGTGTTAAATCAATGTGCCTCCCTGTTTTCTCTGGCACCAGGCTTGACCCCATGGGGCCAGCATGATATCAATACTGGTGACTGTTTACCTGTCAAGAGCAGAGGCTACAGAATGTCAGAAAATGTAAGAACCCACATCAAAGGAGAGGTCAACAAGATGCTTGATCTCGGGTATAATAGAGCCCTCTACTAGTCCATGGTCTAGCCCAGTTGTGTTAGTACCAAAGGCAGGATCCAAGGAGTTGAGATTCTGTGTGGACTATAGAGCTCTAAATGCAGTCACTAAGACTGAAGCCCATCCTTTGGCAAGGACAGATGTGCTGGTGGACAGACTTGATTCAGCCAAGTTCCTCAGCATATTTGATCTCATGTCAGGCTATTGGCAAATAGCCCTGACTGACCATGCCAAGGAGAAAACTGCATTCTCCACCCCAGTTGGCTTATACCAGTTTAAGGTTATGCCTTTTGGATTAAAGAATGTACCTGCTACATTCCAAAGGATGGTTAATCAGGTTCTGAATGGGATGGAGGACTTCTGCATGGCATACTTGGATGACATTGCAGTGTTCAGCCCTACTTGGAAAGAACATGTTGACCACCTAGGAAATGTTCTGCAGGCTCTGGAACAGGCCCATCTGACCATAAAGGCAAGTAAATGTCAAATTGGTCAGAGTAAAGTGGTCTACCCTGGGCATGAGGTAGGAGGTGATGAAATAAGGCCTTTGCTCAGCAAGATTGAAGCTGTGCAAAATTGGACAACCCCTTCTACTCAAACCCAGGTGAGAGCCTTCCTAGGCCTCACTGGGTATTACAGGAATTTCATTGAGAACTATGGATGCATAGCTTCTCCACTGAATGTAATCTCTTATCCTAAGTTCCCTTAAAGGTCAAATTGAATGAGGAGTGCAATCAGGCCTTTGAAAGCCTGAAGAAAGCCCTTTGTCAATCTCCAGTTCTCAGAGCTCCTGACTAAGACCAACCCTTCATTGTACAAACAGATGGTTACAATATAGGTATAGGTGCAGTAGCAGTCAACTGGATGAGAAAGGTAGGGAGCACTCCATTTGCTTCTTCAGTAGGAAACTGAAGGAACCTGAAACAAGGTGGGCAACTATTGAGCAAGAATGTTTTGCCATTGTGTGGGCTTTGAAGAAGTTTAGACCATACTTGTATGGATCTACTTTCATTATTCAAACAGACCACCAACCCTTGAGATGGTTGATGCAAATGTGAGGTGTAAACACAAAACTGCTAAGATGGTCAATCTGCTTGCAACGGTTTGATTTTACCATTGAGCACAGGTCCGGATGTCTCCACCAAAATGCTGATGGTCTCTCTAGGATGTTTTTAACCGACTAGAGGTAAGAGACTCATCCAGGAGTGGATTATATCCTCCTGTCCCTTAGTCTGGGGGGTGGGGGGGCGAGTGTTAGGGAGAATTCTCATTTTATGGCTAATTTCCTTTACCTATAGAGTCCCCTAGCAGCTTTTCTGGATTTGCCGGGTTTGTTTTTTTCTCCTGCTAAGAGTGAGACTCTTTTTCCCACTCTTAGGCCTTTTTGCTATGTGTGCTCTAGGCTATTTTAGTGTTTAATGCCTATGGAGTTTCTCTCCCCTCCATAGGAACCATCTTTATTCACATGTGTTACACAGCACCCCCCGTGCAGTGACACAGGGGTGTCGTAGCGACCCCCAACCATAGACTCCATACCCTGGGACTGACTACTGTCTCCCAGGGCATGTAAAGTCCCAATTGACTTTACTTGTCAATTTTTTATGAACTAAACCAGTACAAACCATCTTAGTATGGAGGTACTGGGAAGGGTTAATAGTTTTTCCCTTATGTTGATTTTCGAGAGAGTACCGTACAGTCCCTCTCTCAAAGGTTTCTGGCTGGTGGCAATGGTAACTACCAAAAATATTCAACCGCAAATATTTTCTTATGGGATTTCCCCATTGTTCGAGGCTACCACTTTTTCTGACAGCCTCTAACATTCTGCCGGTGTATTTTAATATTAACTTTACTCCGGTAGGTTCCATTTGCCAGACCTTTAATCTAACTTCTTTCTCGTGTCTTTCTCTAAACTCCTAACCCAGGTTGGGGATCCTTTGTTTGTCCTTTTGGCGGGCATCTGCCGAGAAGCCCTCCTTTTAGCGCCACTGAGTCTTGGGTGGGTCCATTGTGAGGGAGTAGGACCCCTGGACAGGGTTGCCTCAGCAACCCATGTCGCACTCTATCCTGATAGGCTGGAGGGTCTCCCGCCAAGATGACCACTCCACTGTGTGAGTGACAGCTAGGCTGTATGAATGGGGATCTTTTTGCATAAAAGCAGGGTCCTGAGGACTGGAAGAGCAAGACGTCGCCACTGGAACTAAGAAGCCAAAGAGGAGAGAAGCCAAAGACATCTGCAATGACTGAACCACCGGCGAAGCCCCGCTGCAGCGTCTCACCACTTTTCTCCAAACAACGAGAGAAGATCTTCACCTGCAAGAGCCAACCAGTTTTCCAATCGCCTTCCCAGACCTGCCTTGGTCGAATCTCCCGTACCTTGTACTCAGAGGCCGGATAGCCAGGCACCAGTCCACCCGGACCACGATTTAAAGGAGCGTTCCTTTTATTCATCGGGCAGCACTGCGGCTTGTTTCAACCCTGGGTAGTAAGGTAACTCGAACCATCCTTCACAATGAGAGCCTCCCTTCCACTGCTGGATCACCCAAACTGCAGGAACTACCAGGAACAACCACCACCGCAGGAGCCACTTCTTCATTTTAGAGGTACATTGTTCCGCCAAGCCGCCCTTTCTTCGCGGTAACACTAAAGGCGTTTTAAATCCTTTACCTACCTGTTGGGTTGGCCGCCCCTCTCTCTTAACATCGTCTTTCAACTTCTGCATCCATTTTTTCAAAATCGTTACCCAAAAACTTGACTGCAGCTACAAGAATATTTTTGCTCCTGGGCCCTTGCTCTGTACCACTGACTCTGGCACAGCCCTACTGACTCTGGCTACATTTGTTAGACCTGCCTTCTTTAGATTGATTCTCAACTAGATTTGTGTTGATGCACCTACTTCTTATAACTACCCTTTTCTTCCCCTTTCTAAACTTGTGAAATGCCATTTTGTTCAGTTTTCATTTAAGTATTTCCTATACTGATGCACTGTCTTGCTTAATCTGGTTCACAAACCTGTGGGAAGTGTTGCTAGGGTGTGTAAGAAACTATTTCTATATAACTTGTGCTTTCCCTCCCTTGTGACAAATTGATAGAGTATTCCTTCTGTGTGGTTTACACTGTGCCGTTTTGCTCAGTTTTCACTCTGGTTCACTGGGTCTACAATTTAACTAGGGAGTGTGCATATTTTTCCTCTGACTTATTTAACTTTCTTTAAGAACTGTGAAAGATGTGTTTATCTAGAAATGTATCAAATAAATCGATATCTACGTTTTAATACAAAACTTTGGTCAGTGTTTCCTTGTGGCATAGTACTGTAGGCTTGTTGTGTAAACCCTGAATACTGCTCATCTCCCTCTTGAGATAAGTCTAACTGCTCAGCCACAGCGACCGAAAAAATCTATGTGGTACAGACTGATACCAAAGGGGATGTATTGCTCTCACCTGTATTCCTAATCTTGTGTAGTGCTCCCTAAGGGAACTGCACAGGCTTCTGCCCAACAAATGTATGCAGTGTAGTGACGTGCATTGGTTTTAGCTCCTGCGTGGTAGATTATACCTATTGTTGTAAAGGTTTTCTTCCCAAGTGACACTTGACCGTGTGTGAATCCAGTCAGCTTGCAGTTGTTTTTGGTACCATCTGCATTGTAACGTAGAAGCACAAGTATTATGTAGTTACTATGTGTTTGTATCAGTAAGGTTGAGCGATTATCTGAATTGCACATAGTGCATAATCTGCCATGGTTTGCATTCTGTACAAGTTGCTGAATTGGAATGGATTCACAATTAAGTATAGATACATACACAAATCGCTCATTTGGGATTTGTTCCTGTATCACATTGTTACAGATAGTGCATGTATGTTTCCACATGTATGAAATCTGGAAGATTTCATTTATAGGTATGTTTTTGTTTTCCAGTACTTGTAGTAAGTACATTAGAAATTCTTGCGGATCTTCCTGTGAGTTTATAGTGAATCTCACCATTCTAGCACAGTAGTCCAATTCTTGTCTTATTCCGTGAACACTGTACGTGTTGTCAGGATTGTTTGTTGCGTTTCTATGAAGGACTAACATTTGAAAACACAATTGGTCTGTACTGTCTAAGTAAATGTTGTTCACAATTGGTTGCAATTGCCTAGCAACTTACACCAGTTTCATTTGAAAATTTGAATGGACCAGCTAGTTCTGTGTCTGAGTCCTTTTTCGGAGTTTCTGTTCCTTCTTTGAAGAAGTACCTGATTTACTTTCCCTAATAGGTTCTTACTTGCTTGTGGTAATTGATGAGGTTTTACCTTCTTTTGTTTTCTTTGAAGGATTTGCCGTCAGATTCTGTTGCATTTCTGTTTTAATTAGTTTTCTTTTACCACGTTTAACTTTTTCTGGAACAGGATATGATTTCAGATGGGGGGTGTACAGTGAATGCAGTCTATTGTACTCTAAAATGCAAGGAATATCAGCATTCACTTTACTTGCATAAAAGTTGATTAGAAATAGACCGTGAAGTGTACGTAAGCGTGATAGTGCTCCGTAGCTCATGCCTTCTTTAAAGACTGTGTTTCCTATATCTGTCAATTCTTTGTCTAGGGTAAGACCTTGGGATTTATGAATGGTGACTGCATATGCAAGAGTTAGAGAAAATTGTTCTCTACGTACATACATGTCTTGGAAGAGAAGGAATCGAGCAGTTGAGCACCCTATCCTTCTCACTTCTGAAAGTTTATCAAAGCAAATGTTGACAAACTGAATGTTTTTTCTCACATGGGTATGTTTGAAAGCCAACAATTGTACCCAGTGCCCCATTAACTAGCCCTTGCTCCATGTCAAGGTTATGTTTAAGGATTATTCTACAATTTAAAGATAATTTTAATACTTTTTCCACCCCAGCTGTGTTGGAGATTGAATTTTCTAAGGTATTCAGTCTTGTTGTGGCTTGCTCACACTGGTTAGTGTCATACCATGTACGTCTAGTTTGTCTGTGGCGCAAATGTCCATTATTGGTTGCATTTCTTTTTTTCACATTGTTTCGCTGAATTTGAAACAGCTTGCAAGAGATGGCATTAAGGCCATACAATTGAAATTTGTGTGCGCTAATTGCTCCATAACATCAGTAGCACATGCGTTATCACCATAAAGTGCATTAATGTGCCAGTTTTTTAATGTTGCTTGTGCTTCTTGAGATAGTATACCAACTCTAATACTTTTTAAAATGTTGGCGTAAGTGAGATTTGCAGATTGCTGCATGTTTTCTGTTAATTCTCTGTATTGGAAATGTTGCCAAAGGTTGACATTTCCTATGCTGCCAACAGCTTTACGGCAGAGTTTGTGGCCTAAGTTTTTAAAAATAGGTTCACCTTTCTCTGGTGTCAATTGTAGAATATCTCTGAAAACGATAATGGGCCTCATTACGACCCAGGCGGTAAGTTACCGCCCGGGTCGTAACCTTACCACCATGGTGTAAACTAAGTTGGCGGATTTACCGCCCCATTCCAAGGTGAGTGGGGCGGTAAATCCCCATTTCCCATTTTACCCTTCCCCATTCCCATTTTTGCCCCATAGGGCATAATGGGAATGGGGAAAGGCGCTAATTTACGGTGGCGTAATTAGCACCAAGGTCCCTTTGCGGCATGGGTTTTAACGCCTGCAAAAAGCAGGCGTTAAAATCACCATCCCGCAAAGGGACCTTGGAATCAGGCGTTAAGGGTCGGCGCCGTTTACGGCGCCGTTAACCCCTTAACGCCTGGGTCCTAATGAGGGCCAATGTGTTTCCCTGCAAAGAGTTCTTTGTAGTTTGTTTTAAGTACTTCTTGCAATCTGAGGAGAATCAAAGCCAACATTAGGTTGGAGACCATGCTCACTTCATCTATTAGTAACATTTTCATTTGTTTTAATACTCTGCGTAGTTCCATTGCAGCTTCTGTAGAAAGTTTGTAATAGTCTAATTTGTTTTGGTGTTCTACTGGAAGGAGTAGTAATCGGTGTAAAGTGACACCGCCTATGTTGTAGGCATCTAAACCTGTGGGGGCAGTTACAACAGCTGACAGTTTGTTGTTTGTCAATTGTTGAAGGAACTTGCTGATGATTTTGATTAAGAATGTTTTTCCCGACCCAGCTTCATCACTGACGTACAGCAGTTTAGGTTTGTAATTTTGACAGGTACATTCTTTATTTTCGTGTTGTACACCATGTGCAATTTGTTTTGTTACTTCTTCAAAAATGGTGCGCTGATCTTTGTTAAGTTTTGCTTGTAGTACAGTTAAGTCTTCTATATCTTCTTCATAGTGACACATGGTGTTTTCCACTTCTGTCATAGCTAATTCTGCCTCATTTGCCATTACTGGCTGTCCCAGTGGTTCTTGGATTCCTGTTACAGAAGGTTGACTACTGTCAGAAGTGTCCTTATCTAGTTGGGCATGAAGTTCTTCTTCGTGTTGCTGTTCATTGTGCAATATGGCTTTGTACTGCGTATGGTTCACATCGTCGATAGCGCTTTCATTTTCTTTGAAAGTATCTTCATAGCAGTCATAGTTATCTAGTATCTCTTCTTCTTTTCTCCATGGTTTAAAAAGTTGTAGCAGAGACATGTAATATAGTTCTTTCTGTTGAGGAGTTTTTAATGACAATTTCACATGATTAATTAAACTTCGTTTGGTAAGTTTCACTAAGCTGCCTTCACAATATGTCACTCTATATCTACCTGTGCTTTCATTGGGTTTTATATTATTTTTGTATGCAAAGTTTTGAGCTATGTGGTATAGACACATGCTTTTCAAAGTGCAACTCCTGTTCGGATAGTATGTGTCCAGTAAATCATTTTTTAAAATGCCTTGGCTGTTGGGATCATTTCTGGAAATTGTTTCTATGTCCTCATATGATTTCAGTACTCTTTTTCTAGATTTAGCAGGACCAAGACTTAGCCATACTATGTTGTCCGATTTTCCATACAAAGCAGTACCGGTTACACGATCTACCACTTTGTAGGCTCCACATTCTCTATGAGAGAGCATTTTTATGCCTAGGCCGTACCATTTTTGAGATAGTGTTTTGTCTGACGATAGGTCATTTCAGAGGTCTTGAAGCTCTGTTTTTTCAGCTTTTGTTAAGTAGGCTGTAACATATCGTGCAACTGCAGTGGAATCATCTGCAATGTACTGTACATCTATGTTTGCATTCCATAAGAGGGCAATGATTGCATTGTAATCATTGAGATATTTTGATTCTTCTGTGCGTTTTATGTAATACGTGTTTTTAGGTGATTTACCTTTAACACTATGTCGAACTGAAGACATGAAGTTATTCACTTCACCTGTTTGTGTAACTGGTCTAGGGAAACCAAAGTGGCATTTGGTGTAGTATTTACCTTTGCTTTTGTATTTGCGATGACAATATTTTCCACATTTGTGTCTATGAAATTGTAAAATCTGTCCAAACAGGTCACTATGTGGACGTCGTGATGGGATTTCACTAGTGACATATTTTTGGATGAACTGCAAAACAGTGGCATCACTGTCGTGACCAAATTTAGGTGCACCGTTGAACCATAAAAGCATGTGAATATATGGTGCTCCTCTCGCTTGGTATTCTTTTCTCCAAAAGAAGTGTTGCACTTCTCCGAGGGGAGGAACAGTTTTATTACAAATAAAGTGTAGCATAGCAATGAAACGATGATGGAAATATGTTGACACATTGACTGGATCTACAGAGCGAAGTTCTCCAGGTGTTAATAAATCTATGTTGGTTTTGTTGGGGTTTGATATGCGTAGGAACTCATGTAAATCTTCCCATGCATACTCTGCACAACTTAGTGTAACAAACCAAGTCGGTGGTCCAAGGTTTCTGATCATACAACGTACGTCTCTGTGCCGTCGGAACCACTATTCTTTTGTACCACACATGTTTGCAAACAGATTTGTTATACTTGATTGTAAAACCTCATCTTGTTCTTGTACTTTTTGTATTAATTGCGTAGCTGACATATTTTGAAAGTGGGTTCTAGATTTGAAAAGGTGTGCAACTCTGTAACATAGGGTTGCTAGTTCACTTTCAAAGAGTAGGTGGAATATGTATTCCAAATTTTTGTCTAAATCTGGGATCTTGATAATACATTAGTAATGAGCGGTATTCTGATGCTGTAATCTTAGTGGGTCTATCATCGTATCTTCCGCCTTTGACAGAAGGAAATAGCAGTGGAAAAGCATGTGCTTCTATACTTTTTTCCCATATGCTCATTGGTGACCCTTTGGTTTGTTGCATTTGGTAAGTTTCTAGTGCATCATCTATGCTTTCATTGGAATGCAATGGACAAATTGTGTAATGGTACAAAAGAGTGGATACTGCAGCAGGATCCAGAAGTTCAAATTGACCAGTTTCTGATGACTCTTGAATTATTTCGGTTGTTTCCCTTAAGGTTTCTTCAATATTTATTGCTTTGTAGTATTCGTTATTGTCTTTCAGATATTGCAAGGCTTGTCTAACTTTATGTAAGTCTACCAGTTGTTGCCAAATGTTTTTGTCTTTTGTTGGTACACCATTTACCAAGACAATTAAAGAATTCTCTATTGGACGTTGCACTCCTAGAGTGTGTACATTTTCTGTCAGATCTAATGGAAAATAAACTACTCTGCCACGAATGCCTTTCACCAATTCAGAGGGAGGTAATTTTGCTGTTTTTGGTTGAATGCGTATTATTGCTTGAAATGGGTGATGCTCTCATTCAAATTGAGTTGTTGCAGGGGTTTTGGTAGTGGGAATAATTCCAAATTATTTGTGATGGCACGTGAAGGAGTTTGGTTGTTGTCAAGTTTTGTAGTGCAGTAACTGCAACATATTAGCGGTTCACTTATTTGGTATTTGTGTTCTGCTAAAAGGTAGAGAGCTAATTCAAACCATTTGGAATCTTCATTGTCTTCTATTTTGTATGTTATGTCTATAGTTTTTGTGTTCCTTTTGTAAAACGTTCTGCGTCAACACACACACACATGGTTTGGTACTTCAGCCGATACACTTTTAAATTTTAGTATTTCTTTTTTGTATGTGTGTAATAGAAGGTTGCTATGTGCAGAATTGGTGCTAGTCTGCTCTAAAACTATTGAATTTTGCAAGTGGCTTTCACTTCCAAAATATTTTCTCTGGATTCGGTCGATTTCTTCTTGTAGGTAGTTGGGTGTACCATGTAGAAGAGTGTTTTTTAAATTGGCTAATTCTAAAGCTGGACTTTTAGCATAGTACAGTTTATACACTAGATTTCTTATATTTGAATGATGTATTGATATGCTTTTGATATCATGGAAGGTGCTTTTGCAAATAGGTCCTAAAATGCAGGCTAATGAATGTCCTTGTAGTCCTGTGTATTTGCGCACTGGACAGATATCCATATTTTGCAGCACTTTCATTTTTATTTTGTCTTTACCTTTCACATACTGATTGAGGAACTGACGTAAAGATTTGAAAGATTTGTTAGGAATGTCACACTTTGACGTGCATGGCCATTTGTATACTGGATGGTCTGGTTCAGTCGAAATGGAGAGGTAATTCTGAGTTTTCAGGGGATACTTTTGTAAGCATTGTTTCTTGTTCCATGATGTTATTATTGGTTTTTTCATGCCCTCATCCACTGCTATGGATGGCAATTGTGTTTGTTTGATTTTGTTAGTATGCTTCTTCATTAAAATATGGTTCTGTGGTTGTTGTGTGATTCCATTCACCTCCACAAATATTTAAGAATTTACTTTTGTTGACATTCCGTTTATTGATAAGTTTCTTTTGTAGTTAAGTACTTAGTTTTGTTAGTGGTTTCATCCTATGTAACACTAAAATAAATAACTTCTTCTTGAGAAGGATTTCACTGTCTATGAGAGCTTGTAGGATTAATTTTCTACGGTAGGTTTTAAGGGTTGAGGATGATTCTGGTCCTTTTCTTATTAGATTCTGAAGGACTCTGTGGTGAAACATTTTTTCTAAAATACTTTTTTTACTGTGGGTTCTTGTTACAATATCAGGATTAATAGGAGCATTGTTAGTAGTATTGGTAGCCGATTTTTTGTAAAGTGTTTTCTGTTTTGTGCCACATTTTGATAGAGGAGGAAAAGTTTCAGTAGTTGAAGCTTTCTTTGTTTTGCTAAACGACTGTATTAGCTGTTTTGTTGCAACATTCTCTACAAACTCTGCTACAGATGGATGCTTACTTTGGACACTTTTATTTTCATTTGCTCTATTTCTGCGTTCCTTTCTATGGACATGATTTTTGGTAGGCATTCTTTGGGGTCTGTTGAAAAAAAGAAGGCATGGTTTGGTCTGTTGTACAATGTATGTGTGCTGTGCGCATGCATGCACGGGTTTGATTGGGAAGCTGTTTGTGATGCTGTGTGAATGTGCATTGGGGAGTTACAATGAGTTGGGAAGGCTATTTTCCTGCTTTTATATTACTACACTGTGCTTCAGATGAGAGTAGAAAGTGAGCTAGTGGTGAGGAGAAGCATTAATAGTAAATGTAATGGTTTAAAATTCAAACAGCTAGTTCTTTTCTACTACTAACATTCTAAGGCTTCTGTATGTTATTTGTGTTCCCAAAACACAGGGATTTGTGCGCCATTCTGCCTGTTATTCTTTTTTAATAAATGGGGATTTGTGGGTAGATTGGTTCAGAAATCAATGTTTGTTTTGGTGCGCAAATTACATAAATAACCCACACAGTCTCTTTGAGGAACAGTAAGAATGTAAAGGTAGTACTGTACTTACTTTTTTTTCGCGGAATTACCAGGTTTCTTCGGATATGTCTTTTGTAGTATAGATGCTGTTGATTTTCAGGAGAGTAGTCTTCACTGCAATTGTAAAAAGAAGTTAGTAACTTTGTGTGTTTAAAGCAGTGATGGTACTGTACACGTTAATTTTGCATTTTTCATCAGAGTATTCTCCTTTGATATCTCAACACAGCGCATGTGTGCATTTCACTTCACTATGTGTTGCCTTTGTATGTTATTTGCAGTATGTTAGTTGAACCTGATTCGCAAATGAGTACACTTTTTATTTTATGAAAATGCCTTGTTTTTTTTAAGCTATGTTGTCGATAACAGTCAGTGATAGGTCAGTACAGTAGATGGGAAAAATTTCACTATTTTTATATTATAAGTACAAATCGAAAAAATCGGGAGACCCACCGAGGGAGATGTCAGCACAGCAATCGGGGACGTTTATTTTTCTCATACGATCACATTGGAAGTAGCATTAATTTAGGCGGTACACAGTAAACATTTGTGACATTTTCTAATGGAAAAGCGAGTTTTGCGCTAAATAGGGAGTGTTGTTAAGTATGTATAGGTTATGCGGGAGACAGTAAGAAGTAGTGCGGTTTGTCAATGAAAAATCTGAAGCCTTGCACTTAAAGAGGAGCCTTGGTATGTATTGGCTATGCAGATTTAGTGGCATTAATTTGTTTAACTGAAATCATAACGGTTGCACATGTTCTCTGATTAAAATATGCATAGCTGTACTTTATACTCATGGATGTGCGCATGCATGGAGCTGTACGTAGAAATCTGCGACACTTGCACAGTAGTTTTTGAAGTAGGCTTTTGGAATGTAAGGCTTGCTGTAATGATTTTAGGAGTAAAGTAAGAAGAAAAAATATTTAAAAAAAAATAAATAACAGGTGTCTGTAAGGCATCCCCCCCAAAAAACAAAAAAAAAACGTCTCTTTTCAGAGCACACCTTAAAGGGGAAAAGTGGAATAATATTTAAATGTACATTTGTCACGCTCTGATCCTGTGCGTGTCCGCAGACATGGCGGTAGTCTGCAGGCAGCACGTATTACAAACAGGGTTTCTGGGGTGGAGAGGCATGAAAATGAGAAGGTGCGAAAGTAGGGATTGGTCAGTAAAGGTCAGTGGGTGTGTTTTGAACAAAGACATTTAGTGAGAACGTCTTTTCCCTGACAGGAGACTAGACAGCCATAGCTCTGTGTGCGCAAAAACAGATTATCTGGATTTTGGGAGACTCATGGATACATTGGTGAAGGTGCATGCAGAAAGTTGCGGTCTATCTGCAGATCTTGGATTTCCATTTGTGGAAGTGCACTGGCATGGAGTGCATGGAATGAAGTGGCTGGACTTGGTACCTCTCTGTGCTACTTTACAGACAGAGCGTCATCCTGATATAATTATCATTAATTGTGGAGGAAACAGTTTAGGCCCTGTCACTGTCACTCGAATTTCTTTTCAATTTGCAATGAAGGAAGGACTTGTGTTTCCAAATTGCCAAATAGTTTTTTCCCGTATTGCACAAAGACAAATATGGTTGCATTCTTCGCATTTGGTCCACAAATAGAGAAAGCGAGGCGCAATGTCAATAAGGCTGTTTGTGCCTTTCTAAGAGATGTTGGCATGTCCTCATTCCACAATGAAAACATTTTGTTTTGCAGCACTTTCATTTTTCGCAGAGATGGAGTCCATCTCACATATGCTGGCAATCAGATTTTTCTTCACAATGTACAGAATGCATTTCAACCTTTTTTGGATTCATAGTCACCTATTTGGCAATCCGTTTTTTCGATTCCACAGTTTTTGAAACACACAAAACACCATCGAAAGGCTCTTTTCAGAGCCAATACATACTCCCAGCAGAAAATGCATTGGTTTTGCTCCGCTTGCACCCTCCATTTTTGTGCGTCGTAAGACTGTGCGCAGACTTTTTGAAAAATGCGCGGGGGCCTACACCGGTCACTTGATAGTTCTATTGTTAAACTGAAAAAGGCAGCTCTGAAAAGAGCCTTTTTTAAATTTTTGTTGTTTTCCAGTTTTTTTCTTTTCAGCACACGACACACTAGGAGTGGAGGGTACAGCAGGGTAAGGAAGGGACACCAACCACGGGGATAAGAAAGGGCAGGTTGAAAGAGAAAGATGTAGAGTATGCTTTACTTAGGTAGGGAGCAGTCCTTCTTGTGCTCCGTGACCGTAGTCTCAAAATCATTTCAAAGAGTCTCCCCCTACAGAGTACTGTGTCGCAGTACATACACAATATTGTGACCCTGGCAAGGTAAGGGTCAACAGCATCGCGAATGGCCTGTGAGGCAGCTGGAGGGATGCGCTCCCCCACAGGAGTGTCTCTTGTGGTGAGAGGAATCCGACACGGAGGATTGTGTGGAGGCACTCAATCTACTGCGTTCTTCAAATGGTACCACCTTGCAAATGTCCGCACTGTGGAACAAAGTTAGGTGTCGCTTCATGGTTGTCGTACCAAAGTTGTACGCACCAGGTCTCCGCGACTTAAGAGCAAATACATTTTTGCTTTTGAATTTCTATATTTTTTTTAACGCAGTGAGCGTTTTGTACATTTTCTTGACTCCTCGTTTGGTTCTGTCACTTAGCAGACCAACCTTCTCTACCAAACTTGTGGACCAGCCTAAATACCTGAACCGGTCCAATTAAACAAATGCCTTTGAGCATTGTTCTATAGCAAGGGTACATTCATTTGTTTTCATGCTATACCTCCCGCAACTGAGCACCAAGTTGCACTTCTTACACATGACCTGGTTCACACGTGCTTTTGGTACCTTTCAAAAAACGGTAAACAGCCACCACACCCACGACTCCTGGCGAGTGCTTGTAGTGCAGAGTTCCTCCACCTCATTCTCTTCTTCCTCTTCTTCCTCGCTCTCTACATCCTCACCCGTATTTCCTTCTCCAGGCCCATGGGGAGGTGGTGGCAGTGGAGGGTTTGGGGGTGGTGCTGAGCTTAATGAAGCAACAGCAGCCATGGGTGCCATAAGGATTAGTCGGCGAATGTTCACTACAGCAGTAAAGGCAGCACAACTCAATCTGCTATAGCCAGAAGCGCAATGAAGATGAGCTCGGGGGTGTGGCCATTTATAGGGGTGCAGGGGTGCGGCTCATGAACATATCGCTCACTCAAAAGCACTGCAAATATTCTACACAATACGTTGACAGGTGGGGCCATTGTATGGGACATGTGAAATGTTCATTTTATACTGTAAAATAATTTCCCATGTTTGTATAAGTTCTTTTGAAATGTTGTGGAAGCAGACAAACTGTGCAAAGTAGTCCACATGCTCAGCGTGGGTGCAGTCACATGATGACATAGTGAACACATCCGCAAAGGAAATGGGGGCCCGCTGGACAGCAAATGCGGAGTAACAGATGTGCACATGCACCGGGTGTTCTACGGACAGTGTTCTGGTCCTGAAACTAATTAAAAGTGTGACACAAGTGACACAAACAGTTACGGACATGCGCGATGTTCGCAATACTTATGGGTGTGGTGTGCATGTGCGTACATGATCTGCTGACTGTACAGACAGGTACAGTGTCCTTAGGACACCTGCATTTTGTTTGACTAAGGACATGCCGGCCATCGTGCCTGTTATACGGACAGTTCCATCTAGGGTATGGATGGTACAGACAAGTAGAGTGTCCTTACAACACTCCCATTTTCTTCATTTACAAACATCCCGAACACCTGGTGTGTTGTAAGAACATTTCTTATACATCCCGAACACCTGGGGTGTTGTAAGAACATTTCTTATCTTGTTTGTGAGCAGTACAGAGAGGTACCTTAGGACGCCCCATTCTGTTAATTTACGGACAACTTGAACAGCTGGTGTGTTCTAGGATCAGTTCAATGTTGGTTGTGATTTGTACGGGTCGGTGTATTGGCATTAGAACACCCATATTCTATTGCTCACGGCCAGCCCGAACAGGCACGCTCTCCGTGGACATTTTAACTCTTTTAAAAAAAAAATATTTTGCCTCATACCATTTCACTACAACTAAGATAAACAATTTTTCTATACACTCACACAAATCAATCAAGAGAAATACAGGGGGATGCAGATACTGAAACAGATATAGGGGAATTATGGTTTAACACGGGCTGGTTGTGAGGGGATGAATTGTGAGGGGATGAAGGGATGGATGTTTCATCAAAACGTTCATTTTCTTCTTGAACGTTTGGGGATGGTTCACTAGGAAATGGAGAAGGGGGCAGGTACAGGTGGAACAGTGATATTGTATTTTCCCTTTCACATATTCCTCCAATTGCCTTAAACTGTTAAAATTGTCATTTAGTATGTCCATTTTCACTTCTATCCATTTCAGCCTGTCTTGCTCTGTGTGCTTTGTTGGAGTTTCTTCTTTTTTTACCTGGTCTGTTAAAAATAAATATATATATATATGTTAAATGCCCATTACATACTGACCATTAATTTGCTTATGCAGAGTAGTGTGTACCATTACTATCCCTATCTTTCCGACATTTCCTCAATTGGAAAATTCTCCTCAAGCCACTCCAAAGTGCTGCAAATTTCTGTGTCAAAACAACAGAAATAAATTACATTTTCTGCCCCTCATACAAAAACAGTACACACACACAGAAAAATGAAGGCCACTTACTATTTTGTTGTAATTTGTCTTCATTGTACTGTGTGCATCTACTGTCGCTCCTGGCTGCACAGTTTCTGTGAGGTAATTAAGTTGGAGCCATACCTTTTTTTGATATGGTATAATCCATTTCATTCTACATGGTCATTAAATGCATGGATAATGTTTCAGACGTTTAGGTTCAATTGTTTATTTATTAGTACTTATAATGTCTTTATGTGTTTTTTTTCCAAAGTTGTGCATTTTTCATATAACACAATAGTACAATTTCAGATACCCCCTGACTGTTTGGGTACTGTTCATCTCATCCGCGCCCGTCCGCAGACAAGTGCTCAGTCTGTGCCTTTCAAATATCATTAGCGAGGTGGTTCAGTATGTTCTATGTTGCATGTATATAAAGTAAGGAAATTATAGTAGATATCTCCTAAAATCACAAGATGAAAGTGTATATTCAAATGCGATATGCATCGAATGCAGCTTCAAATTCATCATGGTTACCTATTAAATCCTCTTCTTTTCTCCATGGTTTAAAAAGTTGCAGTATGGCATGTAGTAATGTTCTCTATGTTGAGGAGTTTTAAATTATAATTTTATATGATTAATTAGCCTGGGTTTGGTAAGTTTGACGAGGGATCCTTCACAAGCTGATACCACATATTTTCCACATTTTTCATCTGGTTTCACATTATTTTTGTAGGAGAAATGCTGGGCTATGTGGTACAGTCAGTACATCTGTTTGGGTAGTATGTGTCTAATAAATAGTTTTTTAATATGTCCTGGCTGGTGGGATCATTTCTGACTATTGTTTTTATGTCTTGTAGGATTTCAGCACTCTTTTCTGGATGCAGATGGACCAAGGCTTAGCCAGACCATGTGTTCAATTTTGCCATATAAGGCTGTGCCTGTTAAATGGTCAGCAGCTTTGTGGCATCCACATTCTCTATGGGACAGCATTTTTATGCTAAAGCTGCCACTTTTTGTGACAGTGTTTCGTCAGATGAAATGTCATCCCAGAGGGCTTTTAACTTTGTTTTCTCAGCTTTGGTGACATAGGCTGTGACAAATCTTGAAACAGCAGTGGAATTGTCTGCAGTATATTGTATATCTATGTTTGCATTCCACAAGAGGGCAATGATTGCATTGTAATCATTGATGTACTTTGAAGCTTCATTTCTTTTCCTGCTGTATGTGTTTTTAGGTGAATTGCCTTTCACACTGTGTCTAAGAGAAGACATTAAGCTGTTTACTTGTCCTTTTGCTGAAACTGGTCTAGGGAAACCAAAGTGGCATTTGGTGTAGTATTTACCTATTTTCCTATGTCTGTGTCAGCAGTATTTGACACACTTATGTTTTTGGAAGCAGAACATTTGTGTACGTAGCTCAGTATATATGGTTTCTGAAGAGATGTTGCAGGATATATATTTGTGAATAAACAGCAAAACAGTGGCATCACTGTCATGACCAAATTTATGAGCATCTTTTAACCACAAAAGCATGTGGATGTGTGGTGTTCCTCTGGATTGATATTCCTTTCTCCAAAAGAAGTGTTCAACTTCTCAGAGGGGATGGATATTTTTATTACAGATGAAGTGCAGCATGGCAATAAAGCGGTGGTGAAAGTATCTTGATACATTTACAGGGTCAAGAAAACAGAGTTCTCCTGGTGTTTATATGTCTTTTCATTCTTTATTTTGGTTTGTTATGCATAAGAAGTTGTGTAAGTCATCCCATGCATATTCTGCTCAACTTAAAGTAACAAACCATGTGGGTGGGCCGAGGTTCCTTAGCATACAATGTACATCAGCGTGAAGTCAGAACCAGTATTCTTTTGTACCACACATGTTTGGCAAGAGATTTCTGAAACTTGATTGCAAAACTCCATCTTTGTCTTTTATCTTTTGATGTAGTTGGGTAGCAGACATGTTTAAAAAATTAGAGCCTGTTTTTAATGTGTGTGCAACTCCCTAACATAGAGTTGCTAGTTCACATTCGAACAGGAGGTGGAATATGTATTCTACATTTTGTCCAAATCTGGGGTCTTCAGAATACATTCGAAAAGAGTGATATTCTGATGCTGTTATTTGTGTGGATCTTTCATAATCTCTTCCTCCTTTTCCTGTAAGAAAGAGTAGAGGAAAGGCACGTGCTTCAACACGTTTCTCCCATATGCTGATTGGAGATCCTTTGGCTTGCCGCATTTGGTATGTTTCTAATGCATCGTCTATGGTGTCTTTGGAATGTAGTGCGTTACTTGTATACTTGTCCAATATATTGGCTGCAGTCATAGGATCTACAGAACTCAATGGGAATGGGGGGGGACAGATGCACCATCACTGTGTGCAGCAGTGCCGGTGCATCTGTCAAAGTATGCGGGCAGGTGCCATTCCACCCACCAGGTCAGACCTGGTGGGCGGGAGGTCTTCCGGGCCTCAAACTTGTACTTTGCCGGTCTGGTAACAATGGTGCTGGTAAGCCTACCGGCACCATTGTTACTGGACCGGCAATGTCATAATGAGGCCCTATGACTGTTAACTAGGTTAATGCAGGGTAAGTGGCAATAATCCTGTTCATATGCATTTGTAAAAGAGTTGGAAATGTAATTTGAAAAATATAAGCATACCTGTACTCTGTGTTGATAGATGCAGATGTGGTTGAATCTGCAAACATAAATCTTGGAGATGTGTATAGTAGTTTTTGATGCAGGTGCTTGTGAGTAACAGAAGACATGTACTCTGAGAGATCAACAGTACATCTGAAGGGTTGAACTAAGATGACAGAGTAAATGTAGAGTTTTTGGATGTGATCGGTGGATGGGTGTGTGATGGATCGAAAGTAGCCAATGAGAGAGTGCTACAAAGATTATAGAGGAAAAGGAAGAAGGGCTGCTCTGTGTCACAGGGTCCTCTTACAGTGTGGTAGTCCACGGACAGGGCGTGCCACATCCGGGTGTTTAAAGGATGTCTGGTATGGAAAGGGAACAGTGGGGATTAGCCAATGAGGTGTTGTAGGGAAGATGGTTGTGGTTGTTGAGATGAGAAGGATTACTGTGTGGATGGTGGGAGATTCTTTTATGGTGAATCTGAAAAGGTGCACATAAATATGTGGCATTTCTGCTAACATTGGATTGGAGGGAGTGGAGGTTTCATTGTGTGGTGTGCCTGGCCAAAAGTGGGAGACTTTATTTGCACATTGCAAAAACATGTCTCATTTCCAATGTCCATATATCATTGTTGTCCATTGTTGAGGACTTAGTTTGGGCTACATCAGTGCAATGTCTTTGCAGCTTGCATTGAAACATATGGTGAAAGCACTAATCAAACTATTTCCACATGGAAAGATAATCGTTTCACACACATCTCCTAGGGCAGTATGGAGATGCACCGCAGTGTTTTGACCCCAACAAGACAAAGGAAGGTGCCTTGTGAACAAAGGGGTACGTTCATTTTTGAATGGTGTTGCGATGACATAATTCCCAAATGATTACAGTCTGCTGAATGGTGGACATAATTGTTTCAGTGATGGCATGACTTTCATTGATTTTGGTAATGCAATCTTTCTTCAAAACATTCAAAATGCACTCAGAAAGTTCCTGTACAAATTATGTAGAGTACATTTGAGTAGTTGTAGGAAAAGAAAAACTGAAAAGCCCCCAAAAAATCAAAACTTAAAAAAAGGTTATCTTCAGAGCCACCACTAAAGATTAAATAACTTATATTGGGCCTCATTACGACCCTGGCGGAGTGGGTTTACGCCAGCGTTATTCGCGGCGGACCCGTCCGCCCTACTACGAGTTCCTGTAGCGCCATGGAGCGTTTTCCGCCTGGTTTTTCCGGGCGGAGAAATCCATGGCGCTACGGGACCTTGTTGTTAATTACGCCACCGTATTTTATGGTGGCGCAATTAACGCCTTCCCCACTCCCATTATACCCTATGGGGCAAAAATGGGAATGGGGAAGGGTAAAATGGGGAATGGGGATTTACCGCCCCGCCAAGGTCGGAATGGGGCAGAAAATCCGCCAACCCCCATGGCGCTATCGGCAGCTTTCCGCCGTGCTCCATGGTGCATTTTGCACCACGATTTCCGCCAGGGTCGTAATGAGGGCCATTGTGTTTAGTTTCCCTCCCCACCCCCTTTAATTGGATGATCTGTCCATGGACACCGCGTAGTCCATGGGTGGCACGTGCACATTCGGGTCTTTTGAGAATGCTAGACATGGAAATGACTCTGTGCAGTCCAGGGGATAAGCCAATCAGGTTTTCTGGGAGTGGTATACAGGAGAGAGTCTGGCAGAAGCTTTGTTTTCAGAGAGGACTGCCAATGGCTGTGGCCATGTGTTTCAGGAGGCAGATTGTATGCATTTTTAGGGACTTGTGGATCCATTGGCTGAAGGTGAGTGCAGAGCACTGTGAAGTGTGTGAAAATCTTGAATTTGATGATGTGCATGTGCAACCGTATGGGTTGCGCAGTATGAAGTGGGTGGACTTGCTCCCATCTTGTGTAAATATGCTCACACTGCAACATCCGTACATTATCATTGTTCATTGTGGAGGGAGCAGTTTAGGGTATGTCACTGGAGTTTCAGTGCAGTTTGCAATGAAGGAGACATTTGGCAAATTTAAGGAAGTCTTCCCGAATTCTAGACTGATTTTTTCTTACATTGCCCAGAGACAGATGTGGATGCGCTCAAGTTCATTTGGTCCACAAATGGAGAAAGCGAGGAGCAATGTCAACAAGAATGTGTGTGCATTTTTGGGAGATGTTGTCATGACATTTTTCCATAATGAAAATATTAAATTTGACATTGCCAATATTTTCCGTAGAGATGGAGTACATCTTACTGATGCGGGTAATCAACTTTTTCTGCAAAACATTCAAATTGCTTTGAAGCAGTTTTTGTAAATATACAAAACATTTTCCAGTAGGTGCAACAAAAAAAAATACATGGAAACCCAGGGAAAGCAAAATGTTTACTTTTTTGCAAGTTTAAAGAAATAGTTCAGTTTAATCGAATGTCCTTTAATTTACTTAAAACATTTTAAAAAGAAAAAATACAAATAAGGTTCTTTTCAAAGCCACTACTTTCCCATGCAAAAGAGTTCAATGTTTTTGATGCCACCACCACGCACATTCTTTTGATGTCTGTGGACTATCACGCTGTCTGCGGACTCGACAGGCTGCGTAGGGGCCTGTACATTTTTTGGGTGCTTCTATTTTTCAACTGTGAAAGGTGGCTCCTAAAGGAACCGTTTTTTGTGTTTTTTTGTGCATTATATTTTTTGGGCTTTTTTCACAGAAGAGACAAGGGAGGGGGATGGTGCACCAACCACAGGGACGAAAGGGTCAGGTGGAGAGAGGAAGATGTTGAGTGGGCATTAATAAAATAGGGGACAGTGTTTCTCCTGCTCATTGACCACAGCCTCGAAAGCACTCTGAAACTGCTCCCCCTACAGAACAGTGTGTCACAGTACATGCACAGCACTGTCACCCCGAAAGGTAAGGGTCAACTGTGTTATGTATGGCCTGTGTGGCTTCCACTGAGTGTCCCTTGTGGTGACAGGAGCGGATGATGAGGGTGAGCGAGTGAGCGTCAGCCTACTCCTCCCTTCGAAAGGTACAGCCATTCACACTGCTCCCTTGTGATTGGACTTGATGTGGTGCCGCATTGAGATGGTCCTGTAGGAGTACAGACCTGGTTTTCCGTGACTGAGTACAACCTTACACTCAGTCCATCAAACCTTGTCTGCCCAAGCCTTTGGTACACCCCCCAATGGTGGTACAAAGCTGCCACACCCAGGACACACAACGGGACCTCGAGAGAGGGACTTCCTGTACCTCATCCTCATCTTCCTCTTGCTCCACTTCTGTATCACCACACCTGTTCTTCTCTCCAGGCCCTCCAGATGGTGGTGGTGGTGGTGATGGAGGTGCAGTGGCCATAGAAGATACCATTGTGGTCTCCCAACAAGCCCAGAAAAACCAGCAGGTGTTCTCTCCTGGACAGCCAGATTCAGAATGAGTAGCAGTAATGGGTGGGTTCCTTTAGAGGGCCTGTCTGCGCACCACGCAACTGTCTGTGGACTATCGAGACAGAAATTACACTTAAAAAGTTAGAAAAAGTTGCTAGATCAACTAAGACACAGTCTAGGAGCTCTACAAGGGTAAAGTTTGAGCTTGAAACACTAGATTGGCAAAAGATGCAGTTTTAAGCTGTCTGCAGGTACGGAAACAGTCCCTGGACACTTCTCTCGTGCTGCCCCGATGCAGTCACATGATGTCCTGGGGACACCTATTGGGCTGGAGACGATATATGCATGCGTGCCAGTGTCCGTAGGATAGGGACGGAGCCCCCGAACTAATTAAAAGTGTGACACGTGTGAGCTGATACGTCCAGACAGGCGCAGTGTCCAGGGGCATAGTGCGATCAGGTGCGCATGAGTCCCTGTGTCCGTAGGACAGGGGCACAGTCCCTGAAAGAATTAAAAGTGCAACACGTGTGAGTGGTCATGTCTGGAGAGGCATGGTCACCGGGGGCACCTCCATTTTGGATACGAACAAAAAAAGCTTGAACAGTACACACACACATATTTATTGAAGACAAAAACATACATTCACTTAGGAAAGAGATGGGGAATTGGAATGGGAAACATAAATGGGAGAATTGGGATGTTCTACACAATCTTCATGAGGGGAGGAAGGGAATGAGGTTTCTTTACTTTACTTTAATGAATGTGTATAGCGTGCAATGGACCCATAGGCATGAAGGGGCTCGACTAAAATAAAATAGCAACAGGGAAGCTGCGAGGATGCTTAGAAGACATAAAAAGAGATCAAGAAATAGTGGAGGTTATGTGTACAGTAGTGTTTTCAGCCTTTTTTTAAAAGGGTCAAGATTGGTTTCAAGTCAGAGATGCAACAGAAGGCCATTCCAGTTGGACGGTGCTGCCACTGAGAATGCCCCTCTCTGAGTCTTCTTTAATCTGCACCTGGGAATAGTTAGCAATTTGAGGTTGTTTGATCTGAGGGCTCTACGAGCAACCTTATTAGTAATCAGATCACTGAGGTAAGATGGCATAGTGCCCAATGTGCATTTGAAAGTGATCAGTAGGAGGCGGAAGCAAATTTGCACCTCCACGGGCAGCCAATCAGGAGCTCTTCTGGCTTCCGAAATGTGATCACGTCTAGAGAGGCCCATTACCACTCTCACTTCCCTATTCTCTATCACTTGGAGTCTGCTGATTTCTGTTTTACTAATACCTGTCAGCAGACTCCAACTATAGTCCAAATTGGCCCCTACTATTGCTCTGGCTAGGGTCTCGGCATTGGCCTGTGGGATAGAAGGGTGTAAGCGGGTAAAAAGCTTTAGGTAATATGCTGCTGCTGAGACCAAACCCCCCATGTGGGCCCTGATGGTAATGGATTGATCGAAAGTAACCCAGAGGGATTTCACTTTCTTTAAAGTGGGAATATACGTATCACTTAGCAGGAAGCCCTCGTAGGCTGATCCTAACTTAGATAAGGTGCCCTGCGAGCCCACGATCAATAGCTCAGACTTGGACCTGATAAGTGCCAAGTCATTCAAGACCATCCAGTGTGCTATACTAGCGTAGGCTTTATTCAAGTTGGCTTCATCTTGATCGTGGGAGCCTAGTAGTGGGATGATACATTGAGTAAAATCCGCAAAATTCGTGAACCATATCCCTTCCGGCTCCAGCATGGCAAAGAAGGGAGCGTCATCATAGAATCTTTCATTTAGGGAATTTGATGGGGATGATCGGTTGGGAGAAGGTGAATGGGCACAGGTACAATTCGGGCATTGATATCGAACATTTTCCTTCACATTATTCTTCACAAATGTCATCAAGTGCATATAATTATTATTCTGTTCATCAATTTTTGCTGATAAGTTCATCAGTTCATTCTGTACATTTGGAGTTAGGGGCTCTCTGTGCCCATCTTCAGGTTCACTGAAATGTAATTCAGGCATGGTTTCCTCATTTCAACTATGTACTGTTAAAAAGAAGCCATGTTATAGTGATATTTGAACAAAGTGCATCACTTTATCTGCTTTAAGAAATGCATTCTGTACCATTACATCTGTTTTTTTCACTCATTTCATCACTGGGGAAATGTTCCTCCTACCATTCCAGTGTGCTTGCCAAAATCTCTTTTTATATTTTCTCCTCAGATTCCACAAAACTAGACACATTTAAATGTTCTGTATATACACTGGTTTTCACCTTAGACATTATGACACAAAGGCCATACAAACCATAAATGTATTCATTTTCTAACAATTTACAAATTTAGTCATTTCTTTTCTTAAACAATATTATTCAGATTCCAGATCTTTGTTCACACTCCCCCTTTGCACTGAAACGAACCGTGAATTCTTAGAATGTATTTCACTTTTATGCTGCTCCTGTGCTGGCACAGTGCTGCCAGGATCTCTTTGGGTGTCACTAAGGTGTATCCAATTCTTGTTGCCCTCCAACTTCACAGCAGTCATAGTTGAGTAGATAACCCAGTGAAGTGCATGGAACTGTTGCTCATTGCAATGACGCACTAAGATGTGGACATAGATATGGTCCCCAGGGAGAAGCTGTGTCTTGCTTTGATAGTCAGTAGTCACACCATTTTCTTCTGTTGTCTGTTGGTGAGAAGACACAACCTGTCAAGATATAATCCTAACACTTTTTGTTAAAGCCCTAAGTTACTCCCTAAACTCCTCTCCTAGGACCGATGCAGTTTGGTGTGCATCTGATGCCATGAATCTAGGTGAGAGAGGTATGTGTAGCCTACGCCCAGTCCAGTTTCTGTGAGGGCTCAAATGGTGGTCCTTCCCTGGCCGATTTTGCAAAGAAAATAGTGCCAGTGTAAGGCGCACATACCAAGATGTATTCAATTATGTACACAGTTTGCCTAAACAGGCCTTAATTTCATTTAATTGTATTAGTAATATTCTTATAGCCAAAGGCTTTGTATAAACAACACAAATTACAAACATACATAAAATGCATATCCTTCATAAAAGTTACAAATATAGGTAATTCATAAAAAAAAAACTAGCAGCATCATGTTATATAAAACGGTGTACTTTACATCATTAAAATCTCATTAAAATCTGCCAACAGGTTTACACACAATTACTAAAAAGTTAAACTAAAACATACACAGTCGCCAGTATAAACTACTGACTTAGGAAACACTTTTGAGAATCATCATACATTTTAAGTAAAATCTTACCATAAAATAAATACAATTTACATTATCTCTGTTCATGAAATACAGCCATATCCATGACACATCTCTAGTGTCCATCTTATTATACAAGCCTTAAGGGGTCTATAGTGATATTTTCGAATTACATTATGTCGAAAGTCATAATGTCGAAAAATAAAATTTCGAAAGTCTATTTTTGTTTGTTTTTTGTTCGAAATGGGGGGGGGGTACCCCCCAACCCTCTTTTTTTACAAGCATAACCCAAAAGAAACATGTAAATAAAAGAACATTTTTAAAAATAAAAAAATTTTGGCATTCAACCTAATGTTTTCATCTTTTTCACTGCACACCACCTTAAGGACCCCTTTGAGCCTCTCCACAATTCTGTTGACCTGCGGGAGATACACCGAGAACAACCTATGCTTTATTGCTAACATCATTACTGTGAGCAAGGCATTTAAAAAGTGGGATCGATTGTCAGAATTTAGAACCTCACAAATGTCCCCCCTTGGAAATACCTCTCTTCCAGGAATCTTGCTGCTGATTTAGCATCAGGATGTATGCAGGACTGACCTCAAGTAACTGGGAGAATGGCCAATCTATCATGATTACATATCTGAAATTGACTGCCCCTTGTAATCACGTCCACAAAGTCAATGTGGAGCACCTCGAATGGACCAGAGGGCCTAGGCAGGACCCCCCTGACAGTTCTCATGGATTGAATTCCTTGCACACTACACAGTTCCCTACAAATCTGCTTGCCTGTTCTTGTAGGTTAGGGATAAACCGGTTCTCCTGGAGCTCTTCTGCAATTTGTCACTGAGAAGTATGCAGCGGGAAGTGTAGTTGCTCTAGAGCCAAAAGAAGTAGCTCTACAAGCATTAATACCTTCCCTGTCACCTCCTGTCTCTAGAGCAAATCTGTGGGTGAGATAAGCCATCCTCTCTTTTAACAGAGCTCCTGTTCCTCTCTAGGGGCTTACTCCTGTATTTCCATAATCTGAATCACTGGGACTGCAGTGTATGGGGCTGGTAACTGTACCTGTTGGGACACAGTTTCCATTTTCTGGGAATCTGCCAAAAGTAAATATTCTTTCCTCGCCTTGTCTGTGGCATCATTCCCATGAGCTATTGAATTAGTGCATTTAGTGTGGGCAGCACATTTAACTAAACCTATCTTTGCTGGTAAAGTTAAGGCTTCAATTAATCAGGATAGCATTGAAGCATGCTAAACCCTCTTCTCTGCCATCTTGATAACCCAAAATGCGCAGTGGAGGTGACATGTGCAGAGTCAGACTAAACAGTAACTGCCTTCCCCTTACTAATTTCGACCACCTCTATGAGTGCCACTAGTTCAGCCAGTTGCACAGAGTAATGAGAAGGCAATAATCTCTTCAGTCTGACCCGGTACGCCATATCCACAAGACCCACCATATCTTCCATCTCCTGGTTCATGATTGAAGACCCATTAACAAAAATCTCCTCACCCCTCTCCAGGGAATCCTTTTTCACATTCCCCCTCTCTTCCTCTTACCCCTCATGCATGGCACAATCGTGAACAATGTCCTCAGGCTGCACTGGCTCGGCTACAAATGTTGCAGGATTGACTAGGTGACATTGCATGGGATGAATCGATGCATTTTACACAATGACCTCATACCCTGAAAATCTCTGAGTCGTTAACGTGGGAACCGGCCAGTGATGGACTTGTACTTGTGTGCCTTGACACTTGCTCGTAATGCTTAGTTACACTTCTGCACCCTTTCCTCCATGCTACAGCAGCAATGGTTGAGGAAGAGGACGCAAATACATGGGTCGTGGAGTGCAGCGGTGCAAGTAGTGTGGTGCTCTGCATATTGTCATCCAAGCCCTTAACCCCCTGTGACTGAGGGACCATGAGCTTTGACCCACAAACCTCTGTGCCCCCAAACATCTCTCTAATCAACTTCAGGGTCTCCATCCATCCTCTGTTTTCAGCAACGGTGCATGGGAGGTGAAACAGAGGTGGAGATATCAAGGCTGCGTAGTAGTCACACTGTCACTGCGGTGAGAATGAAGCCTTTTTGGCTGTGATTTTGGCGGTGATTGTTTTGCAGCAGCTGCTGAGTTTGACGGTGGCAGAGGGAGAGCCAAATTAAACTGCTCACCCAGTGCCCAGTGTACTGGATCGAGATACCCACTGTTGTGGGCCGATGGACTCGACTTGAACCTTGTTGTGATAATTGTGCTAACTGTGCCACATGCTGCTGAACAGGGGGACATGAAGGGGCCTGAAAAAAGCCTGAAAAAAGACTTTGGTGCATGGTATGTGTTGCCATCACAACCATAATTTTTTGAGTGGTATGCAACGTCCATTTCATTGTGCCTAATGTGACTATTGGCCATTGACCACTGAGACTACTGTGCGGATAGCTTGTCATGTTTGCTTGCTGTTTGATTTTCTGCTTGCTCTTTGGTAAGGCATTTAGTGCCTAGAGCCTAGAGCTTAGCTGTGGATATGGTCTCTGTTACATTTTCTTCAGTGGCTCTGCTGAGTTTGAGATGCTGCTTCAGTCCAAATCTAAATCCTGACCCAAAACAGTGTGCCCTGGGAAGCCAAGGGGGAATAAGCTACCATCTGATCTAGCCAACACCCAGGGGGGAAGAAAATGTATGCAATCCAACAGTAGGTGGGCTTTGAGAATCCAGAAGGTACTGGTACCTTTTTGGGAGTGCCCCTCGAGGCTAATAACAACCCACTCCTCTTACTCCTCGAGCATCCCGGAAGGATGAATGGAATTGACAGCGATACAGGTGAGGATCCTCACTGGTGCTGGGCTCAACGGTGAATGCAAGGGGGGTCCACGCGATCCAAGAGGTCTACGGGGGCCTAGTGGGGTCATCTGTGCCTGATGAGGAGTTGCCTGTGCTGCCAGTTGTGTTATAAGACCTTGAGGCTCTACCGGCATTGCAAGTTAATCCTGCAATGTCTCCCTGTAGGGTGGAAGGCCAAGGGGCTATGCACTCCCCCCCGAATTTCACAAGCCATTGGATCGCGCTATTCTAGAGGACCTTGAAATTTCAATTGGTCGCTTATATTTGGAGAACTGACAACCTCAAATTGCAGATCCTGTGGAGCCCAGGGGGGATCCTGCTGTGGTGGATTGCATTGCGTGTGAGGGGCCACTGTTGCTTGTAGTGACGGCCTGTTCTGCTGTAGGTCACCTTGGTGATCAGAGCTTTTTGGCGATCCCAGTGATTAGGGCAATTGTCACAGAAAATCGCGGAGCCCAAAAGGGGAATTGTATTGATCTTGGGGACCTGTCTTCTGGTTCCTCTGATGGTCCACCTCAGACCTACTGTGATGGAAGTAGGGGTGGCCGGCTGGAGGCTTTGAGCTCTGGGCCTGGATTGTCTGGCTTGGCTCACTCACCATGTCCTACAAGTCTGTTATCTGGCCTTGTGAGGGAAACTGGTGAGGGGACTGGTCCAGGTATAGACTGTGATATTGCTCAGGTGAGCGCCAGTATAGCCTCCTCCTCACCTTTTTCACCATTTATGGCAAATTTTGTGAAGCGTTTATAGGAAATTGAAAATGTGGTATGGGAACAGAGCAAAGCAAAGAGGTGTGGCGATGGTCGGGTTGAGTAGTGCATAGGTATCATCTCTAGTCTCTTAAATGGACCTTGCCTTTCTAAAAACCTGTGGTCTTCAGCACCTAAAATGATGAAACTGGCAAGATTGAAGCAGCATATGACAGAGAGAGCCTTGCAAACCCCAGATGACTGGCAGAGTGTTGAGGCCTGTCCAGCAGCTCAGGAGGGGCCCTAGGAGGCAGTTATTCTGCCACAGCAAAAGCTGGTCAATCAGCTGCCATTGGCTCCCACCTCAGCATGAGTTCCTTCAAGGGCAGGAGGAGACTTGTCTATTCCCTCTTTTCAGTCAACACCTATGGCAGGTAGTGCTCCTGTGAGTAAGTGCAGGAGGTCTCTGAAAGGGAGCGGCCCAGCTCCTAGACAGGCTCCACATTCCAAAGCGTCCAAGTTTCTGCAAGCCGGCTCTCAGGGGAATTTGTTGCCAACAGTATTGCATGCAGAAGCAGGGGAGGTTGCAGCCAATTCGCAGGTACTGGACTCGCTCCAGGGTTGGCGTGCAACACATCTAATATTTACTTTCAAGGGCAGGACTAATGAGAATAAGAGTGTGTACAAGCATGCCCTGGTAAAAGCTCTGCCGGAAGTGCTATAAGTGAACAACATTACCAGTGCTATAATTTCGACTTGTAGAATACTTTCTGTATGTTCTGTGGGGGGTTGTAATGTTAGGTTTGGTCTTTTTAACCCCTATGTTAGAACATGCATTTTGAATTACAAGCATGCCCTGGAAATTAAAGGAATTGTGGTGCGTTTAGATGCAGCTTTTAGAATTAGTCATCTTTACGATTCTTGGCTTGATCCAATCCTGGGCCAGTCTTATGCACCTGTGGGTCTGGTCAGGATGAAGAGGCGGGTTGTCGTTCACAGTCTTTAGACAGGAACTCGATTTTGGACTGCCCCAGTGCAACCCTGGACTCTGTGTTAGACATTGCATAAACATGATCACCTAGTCCTAGCTTTGAGGAGGCCTATTGGGGCAAAATGATCAGGGGGTCAGGCTCATGAATGACCAATGGCCAGGATTTTTCACTAATTTCTAGTAGAATAAGCATGTATTGATACTGTACTTTACTAGCTTACTATCTAACCAGTTTACTAGCCATGCAACTGTACAATGAAGCCTGCAATATAACCGTATTCTTAAGCTCAATCGCTAACATGCCTAAGGGTTAGGCATGCTATATAAATGTAATAAATAAATAAATAAATGTTGCTCTTCATGGCATGGGCTGCTTTGAAACCAATAGGCCCAAGGCTTATCCTGTGTGCTCTTTACTGTCCTGAGATGTGAATGGGCTCACTAGCAAGCTCTCTGATCTAGATTGGCATGCCTTCATTGATAATAACTAGGCTGTTTGCCTCCAGAGAATGTGGCTTGCTAGTCCAAACTGCATGTTACACTACCGTACCTTTTTTCAGGCCATCAGTGCAATATAAACGGGGTCGCCGGAAGGGGGGCTTCATAATTTGGGTTAATGCAAGTTTGAAGGTTTGGTGCAACTGCCTACAACTAGGCTCGCCCGATATTTTTAGTTTGGAGCTGAGGTATGGGGTTGGCCCTAATGTACTTCTTTTGAATTTGTATTGTAGGCAAAATAGGCCAGAAGTCACCCAGTTAGATATCACACTTAATAAAATGTGCACTGGTATTTTGGGGTCTCTGGGTACGATTATTCTTCTGGGTGGTGATTTTAACTGCCAGATTGAGACTTCCAGTCAAACACTGGATGATTTAATTATGAGGAACCTTGGGGAATCCCAGCACCGTTTCTCCTTTCTCTATCTTTTCATCCTTTTGCAGGCAGTGTGCATTGAATTTTGTATGCTCACAGACTGCACACCTGTAGTTGGAGTTTCCCTGAGGACTCCCTGGCTCACATGACTTTCCGTACCCAATTCTCGATTAGTCGTGTTGACTATATTTGGGTATCGATGATCCGCTGGAAGGCCTTGATCTTCTTCAAAGTGGTAGAACGTGCTGAAAATGGCCACAATCCCCTTACTGTTTCCCTCCTACTTGCAAGAGATGGAGGTGATGGAAGCACCAGGTATCCATTGTGTCATAGCAATGTGAGTCTGCAAATGTTAAGGAGTCGGTGTTGGTCATCTGTGGTCGCAATGAACCTCTTCCCTACATGTTCTCACGTTGATTTTTATAATGAAGTGGTTGTGAGTATGGTTCCCTCTGTTTCACGGAGGGCCAGTGTCATGGCCACTTTTACTTGTAAGTATTGTTGATGGTTCGGTGAGGAGTGTAGAGCAACAAAGGCTGCCCTCTTAAAAGCACTCACAAATAGTGAGGGCAGAATCACAGGCAAGGTAGCAATCTTAAGGTATGCTTTTAAACTTCTTCTAGACAGGAAAAAGAGGGAATTTAACAAAATCATATGGGGGGGGTTTGGAGTCAGCAGCTGGATCCAATAATAGCTAAGTATTTTGGCGGCAAGTCAAAGCAAACATGCAGCCTGATTTAGGGACCTCATCTCATAATAAAGCAGCAGGTGAATTGCATAAGCACTTTTATTCAGTGTTCATTATTTTGTTAATTAGTACTGAACGGGGAGGCCAGAAGAGTGGCTGTGATGGAGCCACCGGTGGGTCCGCAATGTGTTGAGGCCACAATTAGCCCCATCACTGCCAAGGAAGTGGAGCCTGCTGTGCTTAAGCAACAAGGTCGCAGAGCCCCAGGCCTGGATTTTCTCCCATCTGACTTCTTTAAGAGTGAACTTACCATCTGGGTTCCCATTCTTGCCAGGTTTTTTAATAGCATACTTTCCACTAATAAGCCATTCAAAAAGAAGCAGTAATTTGTCCTATTTATAAGAAGGGTGACAAACATGTACCATCAAATTACATGCCCATTTCTTTGATTGACTCTATGTCCACAATTTACTAAAGAGTCCTCTTGCATTAACTTAAGGAATGGGTTGATAATTCAGGCATTCTTACACATGTTCAGGTGATTTTTCGTCAAGTGGTCTCCGAGATAGATCAGCAATGAGGTTGGACCTTTTGCTTCGCAAACACATGTGCCTAAATTCACAACCTGTATATTTGGCATTTGTTGATTTGCAAATGGCCTTTGACAATGTCCAATATACCTCTTATGGGCTACCCAAGAGAATCTGCACATCCCCCAGAGTGTGGGCCGTGCCATCAGCTCTTGCTATACTAGTAGCTGTGCCCACATTCTTTGAGGAGCAAATGCCAAAATGACAGAGCCAGTCCCTATTGAAAATAGACAATTGAGCTATGCAGGGTTGTGTTCTAGCATCCCTGCTATTTCTGTTATATGTAAATGATACGCTTGATCTAAGTTGTAAAAAACACATTTATCAAAAAGCTCATTTGCCTACCTTCAAGTGTGCCTTCTGTTCCAGTAGTATGCAAAGTGGGAATAACCCAGATGAAATATACAGCCATGCTCCAATCAGAATTGTATTGTTGAGGATCTGGAATTCGGAGGCCGATGTATTATACAGGGAAGGGCTGGAGGAAGTTTTATCTACTGGGGGAAGCAAGCAGCTGCCTTGGTACAAGCATGTGAAAAAGATGCTTGCCAATATTTGTAAATTGCTGCATCTTCCAGATAAATCTTTGCCAAATTTTTTTTAACAAGCTTTGCCTCTGATTTTTGTGACTGCTCTACAGTCGATCTGTCTTTTTTCATGTCTTCTCTTACTAACCTGCACATGTCTCCACCTTCCTTCTCTACATCCCCGACCTGTCTTTTCACTTCCTCCTGCTCTTCATCTCTTTGCTGGAATAGCAGCACTACCTCTTCCTCCACTAGCGTTGGTTCTTCCTTCATTTTTTCCTACTTGTGTGTCTCTCCCATTTTCTGCAAGCCTATCCTCTATCCTAACAACAAATGGCCAGACCTCCTCCTTCCCCCTTGTTTATTGTACTATTATCCGGGGAACAGTTAGATGGTACCGTAGGACCAAACTAACCAAAGTCTCAACAACCCACATTGGTTGACATCTTTTATAGATTTTTGCAACAGACACCCAGACACTTTATTACAATCCACCCACTGACATGTGATTGGAGAAAACCAACCTCTTCAAAGAAATCCCATCTTTATTCAATTTCTTTGTGTTCATTGGTATCCCTTTTCTTAACTACCATCTTCAGTTAATGTGTAGGACACACCTTTTCTTAGGATTTGTTGTGGTGGGCTATGACATCATTATTTATTAAAACATTGGTATGCAAACATAATTCATTATTAGCAATAATCAGCCTAAGCTCTTTTAATCTTTATGTTTGATTGCACATAGCTTGTGTAAACATGTCAAGCGATATGAGGAAGGCTGGGTGAATCATTTCTCTTTGAGTTTGTGATGCTATCTAATTCCCAATTGGTTTTATTGGAAAATTCTAATCTAAATAATCAGCACTTTATCACAAATAGCACATCTGACAATGCAATTGTAACTCATGTTTTCTCATTGGTTACTCTTGGGCATTGGCCCTCCCTGTGTTTTACTGCTAGCCAAAACAAATAGTAAGATACCTTCTGTCATGCTCCTATTCATCAAGAGATTACCTATGATATCTTGCAATATTTATCCGATCATAAAACTCATGGGCAGTCTATGCTGCTGAGCTTACTGCAAAGGTTGCAAACTTACTCATTCACCCATACAGTGGATTCTGAAACCTCACAGATTCATTTTCAAATTTCACTTTGTAAAACAGCCAAGACTACCATTTTTATAATTCATTTTGTGACTCGCCCACTATATTGAGATTCATTAATTCCCCATGTTTTTGTATTAATGGGCATATATGTTTTAACATTTGGTGGGTTTAACTGTTTATATTTCTGTGCACGTACAAGCTAGTGTGTATCAATTCAAGACAAACAGTAATGCTAAAAGTAACATCCCATCCATAATCAACTACACTTCAATACATGTGAAATTGCAACATTGCACGCAGTTCTCCGCCACCCCAAGTTATCAACACGCCACACGCAACATGAACCCATCGTAATCATGGGGACCATTCCTGACCTCCCCAACATATACAGCAGGGCACACACTGCAACAGTGAGAGGAGCAATACCCTGTCCTACTGGACAATCCCAGCATCTGCATAACGACTACATAGATATGCTCCAGGTTTGTAATGGCTACAGATACTTGTTAGTAGTCATGTGTCCTTTTTCCAGATGGATTGAGGCTGGTCCACGCACACATCCTGATGCCACATTTGCTGCTAAATTCCTCGTATGTGAGGTGGGGAGTGTGTGAAGTGCTCTGGTTTGACAATGGACATTTGTTAAATGAAGTCTTTGAGCACATCACAATTCTGTTGTGTATTAAGCACACACTTCCTTCCGCCTAACACCCACATGCAAACCCACAAGCAAACAGTCTTTGTGAGTGCCTCAATGGCCTCCTCAAATAACGCATTACTGATCTAAAAGTGACCCTGAAAAAAGGATGTCTCCATTGTCTACACTTAGCTTTATGCAATCAGCCCAGCTCAACATCACCTGGCTCCTCACAAGCTGGTGACAGCATGCCGTAAGCGTGTACCCCTTACACGTCCCACTCAAGTTCAAACTGATGCTCATAGTGTGTCAAGTGTACTTGGAAATTAAATGCATGATTATTTGGCTGCTGTGATGTTGAGTGTTGCTTTTATGTCTCAACAGTTTTGTGCACGCATTGGAGATCAAAGAAGGTTGATGAAGACATCAAACAAATTGATCCAGCAACAGTTCTAAAACCCCTATTGTTTCATAAAGGAGACAAAGTATTCATTAAAAAGCTGTGCTGGCAGAAGCCACGTTTTGAGGGTCCTTTTGTTGTAGAAGAGGTGATGCCAACATTCATTAATCTGCAACGACAGTGTGCTTGGTTCCACTTTGGCGACATCAAACCCTACAAAGGAGACACTCCCCCGCTGCAACTCCGTGTATCCGAACATGAAGAGATGACATGCATTCGGACATTGTCTACCACGAGAGCCAAGCCACCACAAGAAGAATGAGAAGGACAATGTTTATCTGCTTCAGAAAACAAAAGAAATAATTTAGTGAACATTCTCTGTAAACATAATAGCTGCACAAGACAAAGAGTAGCACGTTCATGAGAAGAAAAGTAGATAAACAAAATGTTTCCTATACAAACCCAATTGTTTATGATTATTTCTTATAAAGTGAATACATATCCGGCTTTAGGAATAACTGTTGCTACTATTTTAGGAAATCCCAAAACATGTTTTCATTTTTAACGGATTTTTCTGGCTATATTGACACAGTTTTTCAATGTAGGCATTGCCTGTTTAAAGAAATGAAAGAGAGACTGGGAAAAGGATACATTTGATTATTTAATTCTGTAGATACATGCTTTTATCTTTTTGAAGAAAAAACACTCCTCGATATTTGCAAATGGTGGACACATTGGCTATGATGCTCACTGCAAACTTTCTTATGTTTTGTTGTCTTTCTTTTATTATTTTTCTAGTTGCAAGAGAATTTATAAATCAACATGCACCAGTACCGCATATCAAAATGTGAATATAGTTTCAATGGAAAGTGATGCAACAACAGAAGAGATTCCTATAAAGAATACTCAGATAAAAAGGTTTAAAGAAAATTTATTGTATTACTCAATAGTAAATAGTTATATGCCCCATGTTGATCACATCACTAATAATTTGTAGTACGAACACATAATACAAGTGGGGAAAGGAACATCTGATGAGAGCTGGTATATGTGTTCCCTTACCCCCCATGCCATTAGTTCTTCCAGAACATTAACAGCTACAGAAATGCCCAACGTACACATCACATTGCAACATGTAAGACAAGAGCACAGTTTCAGGGCAGAAAGGGCTTGATGCTCTGGGTGACAAAAGAAGGTTCCCCACAGGGGGATAATTTCATAAAAGCAGCATCCACAAAGAGTGATGTTAATGAAGAAAACAAGTTAATACAATATACATTATCAGGCCAGAGAAAAGGAGAAAGGATAACTGAGGATTGCCAATTTTTAAAATGCAATGACAAACAGGGAAAAAAAATGCTGGGGTGTTGGAAAGAGGCCAGTTGCAAATAGAAGGATACATTTACTCTAGCAGGATGGATCGACGGACTGATCGGCTGTAAGGCAGAGGTGGCTTCCACCTGCACTATCCGCTTTCTATATCTGATGTGCTTGCAATTATTAGATTCTATTGACCAACCCTACATAGAACATATTAATTCTGTTTCTATCACGACGCGTATTAGCTGGAAGCCCCCAGCCAACACTATCCACAACCTCATTACTAATTTCTTGTTGTCGCGAACGATTAGGTGTCATGTCTGCTCATCTGGTCTCTTCTGAATCTTGCAGGCTATTAATGCTATGATGTATACCTTCTATCATTAGGTCTGTAATTAACCATAACGATAGCATACTGCCTGTATGTCACACCTAACCCTGCCTATCGACAACAGGTGCTTGACGAGTTATGATTTCTCGTCTGATGCAGCTACTCCATCCTCGATAATGTTGCCGTTCGCTTTGTTTTCTTAGCATTCTGGATTGGGCTTACACTTTTCTGAGTTGACTGATTAGTGTTTCAACATCGTTACATGCGCACCAGCCCCACCAATGTTATTTCAAGTGTTGTTTGTTTTCATGACAACAGACTTCAACGCTACGCCCAGGAGACCGCATAAACAGGACACCAGCCGGTACTTGAGACATGGCACAGAATTCCAGGTACTAACTCACTTTCTGTTTGCAAAACCTTGCCGGAGACGAGTTCAGTAGTCCTGCGAACATCAGGCTCAACAGTAACCACGCTAGCCACATCTAGTATGCATGCACAGCTTTTGTGCATTGGACACATTAGGCTGCCCATTGCCACTACACATTAGGAGGCGCTCGTACTTACCCGGATGCTAAGCATTCCGTCTCTATTGGTAATTCACTAACACTGTCTATCTCATTATTCTTTACTAGATGTTCAAGACAGTAACTATCCTACCTAGTGGCCCTTTATTTATCATGTATGTTAAATTACGAGTGTCTGATTATCAGCACAGAAGCTGTATCAACCTCACAACTGAGCTGCTTCTTGTGTTTACATAGTTCCCTTCAGTTTGGCGCTTAATGGGACGGGCGTTAGATGATTCTGACATAGATGCCTCCCTTTGTAGATCATCTCTTTGCAGAATGGTTTATTTTCCTATCTATGCATTCACCTTCTTTCAACCTATAACAACGGTACTATTTTAAAATCTGATAAATCCTGGTTTTGTAAAAGGATGTAAGGATTCACCTCTATCCTGCCGTCGAGAACTCATCACACTACTAAATGCCAAACTAGACTAAAATTTGACACCATTGCAGTAAGTCACCAATGTGTTCTATGGAGTCTTGTAACCCTTAAGTCTTTTTACCCGAATGTCCTTTTTATCTATCTAGGTGATTACTCATATCTTTAATCAAGGAGATTATAGGACCTTTTGTTATTTCTTGTATGTCTATATGGATGCTAGCTGTAGCACTAAGAACCAAGACAGCCTGACAGGACGGATTACCGACACTAAGAGACTGGAAGCCCTCCTCAGTACTCCTAGAACCTTGTGGACTACTGGTATATTTGAATGATCACTCTTACTAATGAGGTCATCATTTGCTGTTTTTACACCTAGGTTTGGTCTGGACACTCTCAGTTGTACAAATGACAAGAGACTGTGGATACACATATTCAACTATTGTCCCACTGGGGAAGCGCAATTCATGAGTACATAAAGCAATGTTAGCTCAAAAGCATTTCAAGCTTTATTTTAATAACCACCCCAAGCCGGATCCGCGTTGGTCCAACTAATGGACAGCTCATACCCCTGAAGAAGTTCCTAACACTTATCTAAAGTATTACAGGAATGAAACATGTAGGGTAATCTTAGACACTAAAATCATGTGTTTGTGTTCAAGAACAAAGAATAAAATCTGCGTAAGATGCATTTTGGGATTTGTGTGCTAATGCATTAAGATAAGAGTCATATGAGAACAAAGTACTCTTTATGAAATAAAGAGTGTGGTTCTACCTCTCAAATGAGAGGTCTCTAATAATTGAGAAACTATTTGAATTTACTTGCACTGAGAGATTTATATCAAAGTACTTCTGAGTAGGATACAGATCGATTGCATAATTTGTACATTAAGTCACTGTTTTGGTGATCGGCACTTAGCACTTTTTTTCTAGCACTTGTCACTTTTTCAGGATTTTATGTTCTTGTTTTTAAGAAATCATTATGTATTCATACATTTTATGTTTTTATGGTTCTTAATATGAAGTCTGGTTGAATTCTCCAAGCACTTCATCTTGTGGTGTTTCTTGACTGTACGTAGTGTATGTTAAATCCCCACTGGTCTAGTTAGTTTATTAAGCAAACCTTCAAGAGTATGGGAGATCCGTTCTCTTACCTTATGTTGGATAAACAGTTTCAGATTTTGCTCCTATCTCTATATTCCACACACCTGATATTGCCCCAAGTTTAATATTGTGCTTACAGAGCAACCATGAGTGATTGTCTGAAAAGTAAACACTGAGTGTCATAAGGACTGGGATAAATATATTAAATTGCTAACATGGGTAGAGGATGAAGCAAGCCCATTACACCTAGTCTCAGTAAAAAAAAACTTCCCTATGTATGAGAAACACAGGAAAGGTAAGTGAAAACAAAGGGTGTAAGAAAATATATGATCTGCATCGAATGAAGGTAGGAAAAACTGTATTAATGGACCTTTATTGGGCTTGTGATTCAAAAGCTTACATGAAACTTCATCCAAATTGGGGAGGTACATGTTCCTTAGTGACAATTAGCACATCAGATCTTGTAGTTCCCAGAGTGGTATACAAACTGCTGACTTTCCTAGGATGGATAAACATTTGAGGAAGAGGCAGCCCCTCACCCTTACACGCAATAAAAGGGAACATTATTTTCCAGCAAAATCAGAAGAAGCCCTTGCGAACAGACCAGATGAACACACATTCTTCAGTAAAACAGTAGTGATTCTCTGTGATATCTTTCTTCCCAGATTGCAGGCTGCTACACATGCAAAGTTGCTGCAAATCACAAGATGGGAGTTGTTGCAAACAATCAACAGAACAGTTAAAGGCTTTAAAGCCATAAAAGAGTAACAATTGATGACCCTCAACAACAGGTATTTCCTTGAACTGATAATGGCCATTAAGGCAGGTTTATGTGCAGAAAATGGCTTGTCCTACTGCACTTACGTGCCTGTCCATTATGAGGGGAATGGGACCCTCACACAGGCCATAACTTTGATAACAGAATTACCCACAAAAATTAAAAAAAGAGGTGGAGGACTTTTGAAATTATGACTGACTGTCTTATCTATTCTCATGGATCCCCTCCTGGTTGGCTAGTACTACTGGGCTTCTGTACCTTGCGAATAGACATAAGCCAATGCAAGAAGACTGCTAAAAAGGTGGTGGGAATGAAAATAGTAATAGATGTGGATGCTTAAATACACAAATATACACAAACCGATAACCTACCTCATAACCCCGTAAAATAAACCCTATCATCCCTCCAGGATCAAAATGTACTTAACCCAGCGACCCCTGCAATTAAATTGGGTAATGGGTACTTTGTAAACCGGATGGGGGGTGCTACTATATGATCTGGAGAGTGGCCAAACACATATGACATGCAGGTGACCTGACGGGGTGACCAAAATATGGATGTCCCAGGTACCCTACGCTGAGTTGGACAAGAATGAGGATGTGGCCGAGGACTCAACCAGAGGGAGGAAATGAGACATTTATGAATACGTCATTCATGGCTACTGCCCCATCCCAGCCCCAATAGAGTACTTTTGAGAAAAGCTATGGCTAAAGTAATTATTCCCACCTTATCCCAGACAGATGCAGGAAGAGATGGACCTGGTGTAACTAAAGATGTCGAGAAGAAGCAAACTCACTGTTAACTTACACACTTGCATATAATATACACGAAACAGACATGCATTCAACCTGAAGAAACATATACATTAGGTCAAACGTGCATTTATAGATGAGGAATATCACATGCAACCATGAAGACATAAACAAAGTATAAGCTGGAAGGTAACACAAACAATATACATATATAGTTTAGTAACATAGAAACACAACAGTAAAAGGCAGCCATCTTTTTCAAAATGGAAGTCTCAGCACAAATTAAAATGGATAAATGCCTCAAAGTTTCATCAATCTCAAACTGCTGAATTCACTGAAATACAGATTTGGGAACGGTGCAGGCAGTAGCTGCGCATCCCATTCCAAGGTTATTGAGACATTAGGGAGTACATGGATGATTCAGAAGAGAACATGAGATAACATGTATGATTCAGAAGAGAACATGAGATAACAATTTCCGATGCACAAGACACAGGCCCTCATTACGAGTTTGGCAGTAAAAAAATTAAATTACCGGCATGCCGGTGCTACCGTATCCGTATAGCACTGCTACCAGAATCTACAGTAGATTCTGAGTCAGCGTGCATGCGCATTCCGGCATGCTGGAAATGGTAGCACCAGTTTGCCGGTAACTGCCCCTAAACCCCCAATACCGGCATCCTTGATAACGCAGGCACTGACTCCGGTGAAGCCGTAAGCAGCGGTACCGGTAATACCGGCACCAGAAACAACGTCATTGCACCAAAATGGGAAATCCACTGGCGGTCATCTTTAAAATCAGAATCCATCTCAATCCTCATCCCACAGGAGTGCAACTGAGCATCAAAGTGCACAGCCATACCGAGGACAATGTCAGTGACCCGAGGAACCATCCGTTGCTGCAAGCCCCGCTTCAGAGAGCAGGAGCTCAATATGCTCGTGGACACACTGGTAGAGCATGCAGATGTCGTGTTCAGAAGAGATCTGCACACCCCCAGCACAGATCAGGATGAAGGCGATCTGGGCAGAAGTGGCCACCAAAGTGTCTCCGGTGGGGACAAACCTTGGACACTGAAAGACTGCCGGAAGAGGTGGGACGACCTACGTTTTGGGGTCCAGAACCTCCTCGTAGCTGAGCGCAGCCAGGAGATGGCCACAGGAGGTGGTCCGCCACCCCCGTAAAACTCCAGTCATGGGAGGAAACACGTAGCTCCATCATACACATGGAGAGCATCGATGGGGTTGGAGATGCAGAGACGGGAGCAGTGCCATCAGGAGATGCCGGTGAATGTCCATAACTTCAATCATCAATCACACAAATGTATCCCCAATGCCATTGATGTAGTCTCAATGACAAGTCAGTGGCACCATATCCCTGCTCCCCTGACACACATAGACAGCCCAATTGCACACAAGTATGTACCTACCAGGAAGCCAGGCAACAACCCCCACGGACACACCCCACATGCCCACTGTAATGCGCACACCAGTATCCCAGCCAACAGACACTGCACCCTCCATGTCCAAAATGCAAATATGTCCCCACACTGCTTCCCCAACACAATCATGCATACCCCATGCCATGTCCTATGCACATGACTATGAATGTACAATCCGTGATGTATGTCACATGGATTCACACACATCAACAATGCCCTGCTTCACCTTCCCCCTGTCCACTAGTCCTCCACCGTAATACCAGTCTCCTTCATATGGACTGATTAGCCCGCGCATATCCATTCCCACGAGTCCTTAATTGCTTTCACACTAATTGATTACGATTTCTTTTCTGCTTGTTTCAGGGGCACTAAGCAGTCCCCCATAGACGGTTCCGACGCAGATCCAAGGGCCCTAGGACTGTGAACACAACCGCGCCTCCCTACTTATACTTCATTATCTAAGTTGCAGGCACAAGGGTTTTCCCCCCCTGCTACTACCAGCGCAGAACCACCCATTTGAATGCACTTGGACGTGCGCCAAGGTAATTGGGGCTCCCTTATATGGCATATGTTCTATCAGCCCACATTAGAATATCAATGAGACACACATTGTTGTCTTCTTTTTCTTTTCTCTCTTTTGCCTCCTCAAGCACATTCTTAACCAAAGAAGCTGTGACAGTGGATCCGCCCATATTCTACTATCAATCCCGCTGAGAACGGCGGTCTCACAGCCCAATTGTACACTGTGCCTCCAACCACGTGGAGCCAGTCTAAACCAAGCACACTTGTCCAGGTCAGTGAGTGAGCTACAGCAAGCCACAGGACAACTGCAAATGTTGTACCCCCACTTGGTCTTTAATTATTTTAATGCATGCAGGCCACACTAGCACTAGACTCATCCCTTTATAGAGATGCACCTAATAGCAAGTTTGCCCCGCATTTTTATGTATTTTCTATTTAATACTTTTTTTCGTTTACCACACACAGGGGTGACCAAGTCAAGGCCCAAGAAGAAGGCTCTAAGCTGAAACGTCACGGGACTAAATAAGTTTGAAGGCTTTATTTCCTCCAATCCCGTCCATAAGTTGATTTGTCTCCAGACGTAGACCAAAGACTAGGTCCCTGTTTTCCTAAGAACTTACAGACACCAGTTGTCTTGCACTTATTATTTACTTAAGACAAAAAACTTTGTGAATGATGGTTCTAGGTTTTTTCATTTGTTTATTAATTTTTTTGTATTTTTCAAGTTGTTTGCCATAAACATGTTTGTTTTCTGTTCCTTTCTCAAATGCACTTCTAAAAATGAGAAAATGAATGTATTTTGACGAACGATGTACCTTAAAAAACACCTATACATCTTCTTGTAAAATTAATTGCATAGAAGATGTTGTGCAGCTACTAGCACTAAGTAATCCCTTTTTTTTTTTTTTTTTTTTTTTTTTTTTTTACCAGGGAATGCGTGGATGGAGCAGTTGGGAAGGGGCTGCGGAGGCTAGTGGGTGGGCGTTGGGGCATTGAGTGTGGGGAAAGTGGAGGGATGTTGGGGCATTGGGTGTGGGTCCTGTGGGGGAGGGGGTGTGGGATAATAGAAGGGGGATAGAAGGGTAAGTTTACAAAATGATTTACTGTACATAGTTCTTCATCTGTAAATACACCTGGTGTAGCAAGAAAATCATAAGCCTGGACATTGATTCTTGAGTGTGTATCAATTTAATTATGTTCAGTGCCCACCACCACGGTGACCCACCCCCAGTTCCATGGTTCCCACATTCCATCAAAAGTAATTGTGTTGCATGCCCATCATGGCCATAGTGGTGCTGAGGAATCCCAGCATCTTTATCATCCTCACCCCCATCCTCATGTGGCATTATGTCCGTGTCAGGGGGCAAGGGGTGTCACGCTGGATGCACATATTGTGCCACATCGCACACACTACCACCATCTTGCCCACCTTCTCAGGACTGTAGATGAGGGCTCCACCCAACGTGCTCAGGCAGCGGATGCGGGCCTTCAACTGGCCAAATGTCTGTTCAATGGTCACGCGAGTGCTTCCATGTGCGCGGTTGTACGCCTCCTCATGTCTGTTGCGTGTTTGCCTGATGGGGGTCAGGAGCCAGCCCATCAGAGGATACCCGGCATCACCTGCATGGGAGCAAGAGAAATGGTACTTGAGATTATTTTGGTTGTTCCATGTTCACACAGGCTGTACAGTGTTGTTCACCAAAAACACAGAGAGACAGGATGACATGGCAGTACAAGGCAATTCTCATTCTCTGTTGCCCAGAAAGTGGAGATTGGGCTGATGCTTGGGGGTGTGGGGTAGGTCTAGTTGCCGCCACATGGCCCATTGAATGTTAACCTGCACCTGTACCTATCATGTCCTACAGATCATGGTGGTTTAAATTTACATGATTGTTTTACCAATGGGAACGGAGTGTGCAGTGTCTACTTACACATTTGCCTGGTCTCGTCGCCGTGAAACCGGGCTTTCCACATTATACAATCTAAATTCACAGGTATGCATGTACATGTGCATCGACCCATACCCCCATTGACTGGGTCAGATGTCCATCAGTTGTATGTGGCACAGGTGAAGGGTGACGGTACTGTAATACGTCTGGTTGGGGGCTAGCATGGTGGAATGGTCCTACATTGGATGTGTCCCGCACCTCACTGCCATATATGGGTTTAGTGGATAACAGTGTGCTTCTGTGCTTCCGTATTCAAACCATTGCACTTGTGGGTGTCCCTTAAGGTGACAGGACCGGAATACTGATCTGTGGTATACCAGTGGACTGAGTGCAGCCACTGATTTTGTGTGTGTGTGACTGATGGATTTCTTCACTGGTGGAGCATCCTGGCTCATGATTCCATTTCCAGACTTCCCATTTCAAGCACTGAGAGAACAATGTGGTGCATTATGGTACATGTGGTACAGATCTCCTAATGTGCCTGATACATGTGCTGTTGTGAGCTCCATGTCTATTGTTTGGTCGTCGACACAGCCGTGAAGGCCTTGCATATCTGCTTGCATCAGCAGTGCGGCAGAATCTTGGTATTCAGTTATCATACTACAGGGAACTTGACTGTGTGGGGTCTTTGACTGATCAATGTGTGAGGGTTCATGGTGTGTATGTTGGTTCTGCTGAGGTTGCTTGTTCTATTGCAACATCTGAATGGGCATTCAGTTGGCCTACCCACTCTCTCTGCACTTCATTACATTACTGGTCATGTTCATGCGCTTTGTCAGGAGTCATGATGCAGTCATGCATGCAGTGTGCACCTGTGCTCCTTATTGATGCAATATTATGCTATATTCACACGCCCCTCATGGCCCACCGAGCAGACAGGTTGCCTATGCTGTTAACTGCCCCCCCACTCAACACCCTTCATAGCCCACCCAGCAGACAGGTTGCCTATGCTGTTAACTGCCCCCCCCATTCAACACTCCTCATGGCCCACCCAGAGGAAAGGTTTCCTATGCTGTTGACTGCCCCCCCCATTCAACACCCCTCAAGTATCACCCAGCCCACCCAGCAGACAGGTTGCCTATGCTGTTAACTTGCCCCCATTCAACACCCCTCATGCCCCTGTGGTTTCACTCACCCAACAGCCATGTACGGGGTCCAGCATGTTGTGTCATGTAGCGGGCAGCATGGAGTTCCGCAGCACTATGAAATCATGTGTGGATCCAGGGAATCTGGCACAGCAATGCGTTATTATTTTCTTTGCATCGCACACCATCTGTACATTCAGTGAATGGAACAGCTTCTGGTTGTGGTACACTACCTCCACTGCATGCCGGACCACCAGCTCAACATGTGTGCAGTCGAGGGGACCAATGAGGTTCAGCATGCCTGCAAGTGCATTGAATGCAACTCACCTCGTTTGCTGTCTGTGGCATGTGTATTGCGGACATTAGACAGGAGTGCATCTAGGACCTGGGTGAGCACACGGGAGAAGCAGGGTTGTGATATTCCATAGAGCTGCCCCACTGTGTGCTGATAAGGGCCTGTGGCTAGGAAGTGGAGCATGCACACTACCTACAGCAAGGGGGCGATGGCTGTCCGGATGTTGATGACGCTCACAAGGTCATCGTGTATGAGGTCCACTATTGTGGTTATGGTGTCCCTGTCCAGCCGGTACTGGGTGTGGATCTGGATAGAGGTCAGGTTGAATGGGCTGGTCCTTAGGCGGGGGATTGGTGGCTGCCTGCGGGGTACACCTGCCTGCACATTGGTTATGTGCTGGCCCATTCTCGCCTTCCTTTTCCTCCTGCACATTCTCTGGCTCACTGCCTCCTCATAGAGTAGCTGTTCATGCATGTACTCCTGCTCCAGTAAAGCTAGTGCTAATGGTAGCATTTTGGCTTTGGGATGGGTGTGTTGTGTGGGTGTGCTCCTTTTGTGCTGTGCCTGACTCCATTACCTCCACCTGTGCTGATTGTGGCCACCTGTGGCAGGTTTCGGCACACCAGATTCATGTTAACGTCTGCCCCACGATGCCAGTGTTAACGGCATCATTGTATCCATTATTACTAGCTTGTCCATGCCGGTAAGAGCATGTCGGTGCACCTCTTAGTGTGCACTTAACTGCAGCATGCCAGTGTCACTGGCACGGCTGCAGCATGTCAACCCTGATACCAGCAAGGGTGAGTCCACTCACGGCGGGTTGTAATACGCCGGTCCGGTAAACGATGCTGGTATGGTAACACCGGCATCGATTTTACCAGACCAGCAACCTTGTAATGAGGGCCATATTTCTCTTAAACGCATTGAAGAGAAACCAGCCTTCAAATGCCAGGTGCATGCTAATTATAAGCTTAACCTCCACAAGGAACAGATGAACCAAGTCCCTAGTGGTAAGAAAAGTAATAACACTTGCATTCATATTAGCTAAATACTCAATAAATGCAGGGTGAAATAATTCAGAACATGGTCTTCTCACATGTGACCCATAATTCAAGAACAGTATCTATTCATTAGTACAGAGACACCTAAGTGAGAACCACGCAATGGGATAATAATGACAACTGTTATTGCAGTGCTTAGATACCTGCTGATTTGTAGCACTATATAAAAACTAGTTATTATTTATTAATATTATTACTTTGCCCCTCAAACTCATCTCCAGACATGGAGTGCTGTACAAGGTTAACTATGAAGCTGATCACTCTGGCTCATGGCATAGAAGAGATGAATGGTACTCTTCTTGAAATAAACAAGCAGTTTGTGGACCTTCCTCCCCCTACTCCCATTTTGTCTCATGTGTTGACAACCTGTCACTTGCTCAAGGTTCGAAAGTAAGGTGCCAACCAATGGAAACATCCAATGTTATGTCACCCAGTATATGTTGCACTAACCAATAAATTACTTTAGAAATTACATGTATTCTCTATAATCATTTTAGAGGTGGTCTCAGGTGGGGCCATCATACAGAAGAATAACCAATGAAAAGACTAACCCATACAGCTTCCATATGTATACAATTCCCTTAACAAATCCCCATACCCTGTAGGATTTGTAATACAGAATGTAATGTGACATCAATGATTACATGTTTTTCATTTTTAAACCATTGTTATGCCTGAGAGAGGCAGAGAGTCGCAAAGTTCAACACATGTATGCTGTCCCTGCTTTATGTGAATTGTTAATAAAGCAGGGTTTGCCATTTACCGTATGCTGTCCCTGCTTTATGTGAATTGTTAATAAAGCAGGGTTTGCCATTTACCTTCACTGTTTCTGTCTTTGAGTCTGGGATTTCCCAGCCTACCATTTCTGCTTAAACTGGGGTTTTCCAGACAATTATTACATAGTTGTAACACTTTAGCATCTCTATTCTGAACAAATCTTCAGTTTTGTAAGGGCTAACATGTCTGACTCCAGGAGAGCTCATACAACAGAAATAGAGGCTTGGGGTACGTTTAACAACCACAGGAACAGTCCCCCAGAAAAGAATTCAGCTCTAGACAAAAGTGTTCCTATGTTTCTCTGTCACTCCCATAATGGGTACTTCCACAGACCTTCAACAAAGCCAACCAGACTCTTACACAAATCTTCAAAATATTTTCAAGTATTTAATTTACTTATATGCATCGAAAAATTCATTATCATAGGATTACCAAAATACAAATTATGCAGGTGAGGTGGATGCATCAAAAGACACAATACACAACAAATAACATTGAACTAAAAGTATAGTGTATATCACACTTGATGTATCACCACTTGCACATCCATCCAGTTCATACAATGAATCAACTAATGCCCAAACACCCTGCATGTTTCATTCCTTCCATTCATTAAAAAAATTAGATTAGGACATTCTTCAGGGGAGCAATGTCTAATAACCACCACATCCTATCCTACAATCACTGTGTTGCTTTCTTCATACACTCTAACACAATGGGCCTCATTACGAGGTAGGAGGTAGCCATGGTGCTATTAGCACCATGGCTACCCCCTTACCGTATTCCGGGTCCGGGTTCTCGAAATAGGGACTTAACCGGGTCATTCCAACCTTGGAGCACCCAGTAAGTCCCCATTCCGAGAACCATTCCCCATTCCCATTCGAACCCCCATAGGGCTCAATGGGAATGGGGATGGAGCTAATAACGGGCCCGCTATTAGCGACCCCCGTTATTAGCTCCCTGGTGCCTTAGCGACTACCGCTAAGGGCACCTGGTAAAGGTAAAGTACCCGCTAAGGGACCTCGGAATAGGGTGGTAGGGGTGTACCGGCACCGTTCTCCTTACTGGTGCCCGTTAACCCTTGCCGCCCACCTCGTAATGAGGCCCAATATCTTTTCCAGACTCTTTCTGGACAATGCAGAATTCGCAACACTTCTTGTTTCTTCTTTATTTCATCAGTGTAGACTCGTTTGTGAGAGTAACCTATAAGAGTGACATATAGAGATGGATTATGCACCTCAGTTTCAAATTTCATTTTTACACGTCTGCAGATTATTTAATTATAATCGCAAGAAAGCACCACTTATGTGCAAGGGAGAAACAATTGCTTATACTACTGTAAGAAGAACTGTCGTCAATGCATACTCACCCTACATGAGTCGTATTGCTGTGGCTAATGGCATAGGCAGGAGAAAGTTACATGATGCTGCCAAGATGGTGCACAACAGCAGTGGGCACAGTTTACTGCTGTGTGTCATGGTTAGGAAGTCAGCAAATTGGAAGCATGCTCCCGTCTATGCCATTAGCCCCAGCAATAAGACTCATGTAGGGTGAGTATACATTGGCGACAGTTTTTCTTACAGTATTATAGGGAATTGTTTCTCCCTTGCCCCTAAGTGGTGCTTTCTTACGATTATAATTAAATAATCTGCTGACGTGTAAAAATGAAATTTGAAACTGAGGTACTCACAGAAGAGTCTACACTGGTGAAATAAAGAAGAAACAGGAATTGTTGTGAATTTGGCATTGTCCAGAAAGAGTCTGGAGAAGATATTGGGCCTCATTACGAATCAGGCGTTAAGGGGTTAACGGCGCCGTAAACGGTGCCGACCCTTAACGCCTGATTCCGAGGTCCCTTTGCGCCATGGTGAGTTTAACGCCTGCTTTGTGCAGGCGTTAAATTACCATGGCGCTAAGGGACCATGGTGCTAATTACGCCACCGTAATTTACGGTGGCGTAATTAGCGCCTTCCCCACTCCCATTATGCCCTATGGGGTAAAAATGGGAATGGGGAAGGGTAAAATGGGAAATGGGGATTTACCGCCCCACTCACCTTGAAATGGGGCAGTAAATCCGCCATCCACCATGGTGTAAACATAGTTTACACCATGGTGGTAAGGGTACGACCCAGGCGGTAACTTACCGCCTGGGTCGTAATGAGGCCCATTGTGTTAGAGTGCATGAAGAAAGCAAAATAGTGATTGTAGGATAGGATGTTGTGATTGTTACACATTGCCCTCCTGAAGAATTTCCTAATATATATTTTTTAAATGAATGGAAGGAATGAAACATGTAGGGTGCTTGAGTATTAGTTGATTAATTGTATGAACTGGATGGATGTGCAAGTGGTGATAAATCAAGTTTGATATACACTCTTATTTTAGTTTAATGTTATTTGTTGTGCATTGTTTCTTTGGAAGTATCCACCTCACCTGCATAATTTGTATGTTGGTAATTCTATGACAATGAATGTTTTAATGCATATAAGTAAATAAAATACTTGAAAATGTTTTGAAGCTTTGTGTACAAGTCTGGTAGGATTTGTTGAAGGTCTGTGAAAGTACCCGTTAAGGGAGTGACAGAGAAACAAAGGAACACTTTTGTCTTGGGTTGACTCTAGGAGAAGCCATACAATGCCTCCCAATAAACAATTGGCATTCATTAAGCAAATGCACAATACACCAAGCGTTACATTTTTTATCACTATGGGCCTCATTACACAGTAGACGGTAAGGGTTTACCGGTACCGGTATTTTACCGGTACCGGTAAATCCTTACCGCCTTACTACGAGGTCCCTTTGCGGGTTGGGGAATTTAACGCCTGCTTTTTGCAGGCGTTAAAAACCAACCCGCAAAGGGACCAGTGGAGCTAATTACGGTACCGCAATTTGCGGTACCGTACTTAGCACCTTCCCCATTCCCATAGAGCCCTATGGGGCAAAAATGGGAATGGGGAAGGGCAATGGTGGAAGGGGGAATTACCGCCGCGCCACCCTTGGAATGGGGCGGTAATTCCCCTTTCCACCAAGGCGGTGCCGATATTTTACCGGCATGAACCATGGCGCTAACAGCGCCATGGTTCACCGCCTTCCGTGTAATGAGGCCCTATGTCAAGACACCAAACCATAGCCAGCCCTACAAGACCTGATGATAAGTTTTTTTTATTTTTATTTTGCTTTTTTAAAGCGCTCACACAGCCTGCGGGCATCGAGGCGCTGTTACAGGAATTGTTTGTTTTTTAGTTGCGTAATTGTTTTTTTTGGGCCTCATTAGGACACAGGCGGTAAGGGGTTTACTGCGGCGTAAACAGCGCCGACCCTTACCGCCTGATTCCGAGGTCCCTTAGCGCCATGGAGGTTTTAACACCCAGGTGTTAAAATCCATGGCGCTAAGGGACCTTGTTGTTAATTATGCCACCATAATTTACGGTGGCGTAATTAACGCCTTCCCCACTCCCATTATGCCCTATGGGGCAAAAATGGGAATGGGGAAGGGTAAATGGGGAAGGGTAAATGGGTTAATGGGGACTTACCGCCCCACTCACCTCGGAATGGGGCGGTAAGTCCGCCAACCACCATGGCGTAAACGTAGTTTATGCCATGGTGGTAAAGGTACGACCCAGGCGGTAACTTACCGCCTGGGTCGTAATGAGGCCCAATGTGTCCCTCCATTCTGGTATATGAAATCAGGCTGAATTACCCCCATATCATTGAGGCAGAGCCACCTTTTCTACCAACCTAGACCTGAAATATGCAATGCATGCAACTACACCTGGTGCCACTGGCTGTGGCTGTGACTGCTCACACTATGCCCTTCGTCTTCATCTTGCTCCACACCACTGGAGGGTACCATGGAGATGAGGTGGTGGATGTCAGATAGGTCTTAAAAGTCATCTCACGTCCCTGCCAAATGTGGTTAATGATTGAAGTCATACCAAACACATAACACTTAGGGCCTTATTACACAGATGGTGGTAAGGATTTACCGGTACCGGTATTTTACCGGTACCAATAAATCCTTACCGCCTTACTACGAGGTCCCTTTGCGGGTTGGGGAATTTAACGCCTGCTTTTTGCAGGTGTTAAAAACCAACCCGCAAAGGGACCCAGGGAGCTAATTACGGTACCGCAATTTGCGGTACCGTAATTAGCACCTTCCCCATTCCCATTATGCCCTATGGGGCAAAAATGGGAATGGGGAAGGGCAATGGTGGAAGGGGGAATTACCGCCCCGCTAACCTTGGAATGGGGCGGTAATTCCCCTTTCCGCCAAGGCGGTGCCGGTATTTTACCAGCATGAACCATGGCGCTAATAGCGCCATGGTTCTCTGCCATCCATGTAATGAGGCCCTTACTCTTCTTTCCTTGCCAGACACTCTTGTTGAAGAGCTTGTGCACAACAAAGCACACTTTGTTGTGCACAAGCTCTTCAACAAGAGAGCCCCCCACCACCGTCCAGGACCGCAGGACGTCCAGGATTCCAACGGAGACCCCCGACTCGACGGAGACGGCGTGATCCCCTCACAGGATCCGCAGAGGCACCCCCCTGCTTCTGGCTATCTGCTCCCCCTGGGCACCCCAGCACAGAAGCCCCTACCGCCTCCTGCACCCCGAGAAACACGCACGCCGACATTATTTAAAAAAAAACAAAAACAAAATGTCGGGCGCGATGCGGCCCGAAAGCGAGGCTTGGCATCACACGTTGCCTAGCAACGGTGTGTAGGCTGCCTTTAAGCCCACACATCCGCCGGCAGGCGGAAGCCGGCAGCCACCCAAGGCCAACATAAGGCCGTCTGCCCTGTTTGCCCCTGTTCGCTCCGGGGAGCTACTGCTTCTTAAGGTAAAAACTTTTTAACGCATTGTACGCGGATGATAGATTATTTACTGGACTTTAATCCACGTGAGTACTGTTACTGTTAAACTGCTATGCTACAACTAGCTACAGTAGTGCTCCCCTGTTTCCCCTGTCACGTGCTATGCCCCTTGCCCTGGCCCAGACACCCATTGTCCTATGTTGTGCTTTTGATTGTTATATGATTCATGCTATGCCTGGTGCTGTGCCTCACGGTAAACCACAAATATACTGTGCTCCATGGTCGCCTACAGACCACATCTCAGTTGTGTTGTGCCCCTTGGTCGCCTACTGACCAGTCTAGAATTGTATTGTGCCCTATGGTCGCCCACAGACCACATTTCAGCTGTGTTGTGCCCCTTGGTCGCCTACAGACCAGTCTAGAATTGTATTGTGCCCTATGGTCGCCCACAGACCACATTTCAGTTGTGTTGTGCCCCTTGGTCGCCTACAGACCACATTTCAGTTGTGTTGTGCCCCTAGGTCGCCCACAGACCACATTTCAGTTGTGTTGTGCCCCTTGGTCGCCTACAGACCAGTCTAGAATTGTATTGTGCCCTATGGTCGCCCACAGACCACATTTCAGTTGTGTTGTGCCCCTATGGTCGCCCACAGACCACATTTCAGTTGTGTTGTGCCCCTTGGTCGCCCACAGACCACATTTCAGTTGTGTTGTGCCCCTTGGTCGCCTACAGACCACATTTCAGTTGTGTTGTGCCCCTTGGTCGCCCACAGACCACATTTCAGTTGTGTTGTGCCCCTTGGTCGCCCACAGACCACATTTCAGTTGTGTTGTGCCCTTTGGTCGCCTACAGACCAGTCTAGAATTGTATTGTGCCCTATGGTCGCCTACAGACCACATTTCAGTTGTGTTGTGCCCCTTGGTCGCCCACAGACCACATTTCAGTTGTGTTGTGCCCCTTGGTCGCCTACAGACCAGTCTAGAATTGTATTGTGCCCTATGGTCGCCCACAGACCACATTTCAGTTGTGTTGTGCCCCTTGGTCGCCTACAGACAACATTTCAGTTGTGTTGTGCCCCTTGGTCGCCCACAGACCACATTTCAGTTGTGTTGTGCCCCTTGGTCGCCTACAGACCACATTTCAGTTGTGTTGTGCCCCTTGGTCAAAATGCTCTTTTGTGATACAGACTGCCCCAAACTGTCCTGATTTACTCTGTGATCTGACCTTCTGCGTTTTTGCACACTTACATGTACATCCCTTGTTTACCAATGCAGCCCCCTAGCCCACACCCCAAAGCGCCTACATACCTCCCTTCCACTTTTTCCATCTTTCTCACATCCCTCTCCTTTCTGGCCACCTGCAACATGCTGCATGCGCACCTAGACCAACATGCCCACCTTTGCCCCACCCATCCAGCAGACCTCATACACAACACACCGTCATTTGCACTCCATCCCACACTCAACTCCCTTACCGACCCGGTCGGACACCACCCACTCCACCTCAGGCTCTGCAGACTGAGAACTCGCACTAAACACCTCCTTACTCTCCGCAGTACTCCACACTCCACATTCCTTAGGAACTACAGACTCAGCTCTCACACCCATACATCAGCCGCCCAGACTTCCTTCCCTGACCACGCTCACTACCTTAGCTCTCATCAAGCTGCATGTGCCACGCCCAAGCCTCACACACCCAAATTCACACCGCCCACCCCCAGCACCACCAACACACACACTCTACATCCAAACTTAAGATGCGCCCTCATCAACGCGCGCTCTGTCCATGCCCATGCCATTGAAATCAATGACCTTATCTCTACCCATAATCTCGACATACTTGCCATTTCCGAAACTTGGCTCCATGAAGCCTCCAGTCCTTCCATTCACCTCGCTCTCCCTGAAAACTATACCATCCTTAGACAGGACCGTAAAAACTTAAAAAGTGGTGGCGGCGTAGCCCTCATCTTCAAGGACACCCTCTCCATAAGAATGTGTAATCAACAATGGGCCAATAACGCCGATCTCCTCACTGCCAAACTAGCCCTTTCACCTAATTGCACCATAAACTTCTTTATCACCTACAGACAACCAGGATCTCCTCTTGACTACCAAAAGCAACTCCTCCAAAACATAGGCAACAACCTCAAAAGCACCACCAAAAGCATCCTACTAGGGGACATTAATCTTGGCTTAGCTGACCCGAAGGACAAAGCAGCCGCAAATTTAGCCAAAGAATTATCTAACATGGGGTTCGAACACAAAGTTACTGCACCCACTCACAGCAAAGGCAGATCCATTGACTGGCTAGCTGATCACAACTGCTCATCGGCAATTACCTCCATCTCAGCCCTTCCATGGACGGACCATCACCTCATCCAATTTACCATTCCTACCACGCCTACTCATAAAACCTTAACCCATGCCCCACCCGCTAAAGTAAGAAGCTCCAAAAAACTCACTGCTGCCAACCTCGCCCCTCTCCTTGATACCTCACAACTCAAGCATCCGTTCCCCACTGACCCTACATCTCTAGCCAACATCTATTCCAGCACACTCACTCAAGCCATCGATCTCATTGCCCCGCTAGAAGAAAAAAAAGGGAAAAAATCTATGCACTGCAACTCCTGGTTCACTGAAGAACTATCCGTCCTACGCACCAAGAAACGCAAAGCCCTAACCAGGTGGCAAGCAGCGCCTAATCAATCCTCGCTTAAAGACTTTAAAGAGATCTCTCTGACCTACAAAAAAGCCATTTTCTTTGCTAAATCCGAATCCTACAACCAGAGAATCACTAATGCCAGTTCCAAATCAAGAGAAATTTTCTCCATATTCAAAGAACTCACCACACCAGCCTCTAGCCCAGACAAAATCATCAAGGATGAAGCATGGTGTACAGGCATCCATGCTGCTCTCCTCAACAAAGTTAAATCACTCCAAGACAAAATAGCCTCCCAACACAAAGCTCTCAACACCCCCGCCTGCCCGCCCATACCTCACACCAACAACTCCCCATCACAAACACCCCTTTTTGCCTTCAGAGAAGTCTCGGAGACGGAAGTCAATGACCTCCTCAAAAAAATCAAACCCTCCACTTGCAAAGGGGATATCTGCCCACCCTCCGTAATCAAAGAGAGCGCAGAATACCTCACCCCCATCATCACGGCTTTTATCAATGCCTCTTTCACATCTGGAAGTGTACCACAATGCCTAAAAGAAGCCTGGGTCCGCCCGCTCCTAAAAAAACCCTCCCTTGATCCTTCCTCCCCTAACAACTACCGCCCCATCACCACCGTCCCCTTTCTCCTTAAAATCTTGGACAAAGCTGCACACAATCAAATCCAACACTTCCTGGAAACAAACACCATCCTAGGCAAAAGACAGTCAGGTTTCCGCAAAGGCCATGGGACTGAAACTGCTCTTCTAGATTTAAAAAATCAGATTACTAAAATAATGGACACAGGCAAACCTGCCCTCCTCCTCCTACTCGACCTTTCTGCAGCATTCGATTTGGTCGACCACAGCATTCTCACAACGCACCTCTCCATTGCTGCACACTTCTCTCACAAGGCTACCACATGGATCACATCCTTCCTTGAAGGCAGGGCCATGAAAGTGTACTCTGACCAGGATAGCGCCCCCCCCCACCACTATCAATTGTGGAGTCCCACAAGGGTCCTGCACTGCACCGACCCTCTACAACCTATTCACCAAACCCCTCTTTGACCTACTGGACTCCCTCAACATAGCGTACACCAACTACGCTGATGACACGCAGGTCCTCCTCCCCCTCTCTGGAGACTACGACCTTGACTCAGAAGCCCTCCTCAAAATCTACTCAACTATCCAAACATGGATGGCTATCAATGGCCTCTGCCTAAATGGAGACAAAACCGAAATCATCATCCTAGCCCCTAACGAAACTCTAACCAAACTCAGCCCCAATTACTCGCACTTGATCATCGACAGTATTAGCATACCTGTCTCCTCTGCCGTCAAGACCTTAGGAGTCTACATTGACGCGACACTCTCAATGACAAGACAAACCAGCGCCATTGCCTCAGCTTCTGCTCTGACTACCAAACTCATCTACGCCATAAAACCCTACCTCACCACGCCCAACTGCCTCTCCATAGCCAGAGCTACTATAGGAGCCAGACTGGACTACTGTAACGCCCTCCTGGCAGGCACCTCATCAAAAAACCTAAACAAGCTCCAAATAGTGCAAAACAATGCCCTCCGTGCTGCACTACACATGCCCAAAACTGACCATATCTCACAGGCCAGAAGACGCGTCCATTGGCTCCCAGTCAAGGAAAGGATCAACTTTAAAATCCTCACCCTCACACACAAATGCATTAACCACACAGCACCCCCTACCTATCTGAGACTATAACCAAGAACTCCTCCATCCGCCCCAGAAGAAGTCACCACGCCAACCAACTCCAAGTACCCACTGTAAAAAGAGCCAAAGCCGGCGGCATTGGCTTCCCTCACATAGCACCTAAGCTATGGAATGCCCTCCCCAACGCGCTTAGAGCAGAACCATCTCTGTATCTCTTTCGCAAATCCCTCAAAACCACGCTATTCAACTAACTCCACCTTCCCTTCACCCACCTCAGCTCGCACACATCTGATACGAAAAGTGTTCGATACGAAATGCTTCCTGTAATGAAAATTGCTTTGTAACCATCTTCCTTCCATTGTAACCAGACTATGTATGTATTCATGTAACAGCGCCACGATGCCCCCGGGCTGATGTGCGCTTTAAATAAATCTGAATAAATAAATAAATAAATAAATAAATAAACTTCTGGTTGTGTCTTCCACATGGCAAGATGAATTAACTGCACACCCAGAAAGAGTACATTGTAGACGTTTTTAGGGCAGTTCCTAATTCTTTGACAAGACCTACTTTGTCCCATTCAAAGAAAGGGAGCCACCAGCCTTGACATGGTCATCATCACACCTTCTCCTCTGTCCTCCCTCTCCCCCCCTCTCTCTCTCTCTCTCTCTCTCTCTCTCTCTCTCTCTCTCTCTCTCATTCTATGTCACTCTCTCTCTCTCTCTTTCTCTTGCACTTTTTGAGAGGCAAATTAATTTGTCATTCATAGTGTCGGTACCTCCCTGCCTCTACACCATAGGAATTAAAGGAGCACATAATTTATGGCATCTGTTCCTTCTTTGCCACCATACTGAAAGTACGAGAGATGGTACCCACTAAAACAATCCTACCGACCTTACCCCAGAGCAATTGAAGAAGAGTTGATTCTGAAAGCTCTAGCAGACATGGACATGTTGTAACCAAAGATGACGAAAACAAGTAAGTTCACTGCCGAAACTGACACACATATGGGCCTCATTACACGGAAGGCGGAGGACCAAGGTGCTATTAGCACCTTGGTCCATGCCGGTAAAATACCGGCACCGCCTTGGTGGAAAGGGGAATTACCGCCCCATTCCAAGGTTGGCGGGGCAGTAATTCCCCCTTCCACCACTGCCCTTCCCCATTCCCATTTTATGCCCCATAGGGCATAATGGGAATGGGGAAGGTGCTAATTACGGCACCGCAATTTTGCGGTGCCGTTATTAGCACCAAGGTCCCTTAGCGGGTTGGTTTTTAATGCCTGCAAAAAGCAGGCGTTAAAGCACCAACCCGCTAAGGGACCCCGTAGTAAAGCGGTAATGGTTAACGGTCACCATTACCATTAACGGTGACCGTTAACCATTACCGCCTTCCGTGTAATGAGGCCCATAGACACATTAGACACGAAGAAGATATTAACTCAACATAAAGATACACTGACATTAGGTCAAACTGCATTTAAACATGAAGAATGTTACCTGCATTCAATAGGCATTAGAAGACATATAATCAAATGTATAAGCTGAAATGCAAGACACTTAAGAATACAAATAATGCCTGCTCAACGCAGAAATGCAACAGTAACCAGTGGCCATTTTGGATAAAATGGACTGCACGGCCACTTTTGAGTGAAAGCAAAGCATCGAAGAAGCCTCAAAGCTGCAGGAAGAATATGCTTTCTGAATCAGCCAAAAATGTAGATCCGAGCGGACCCAACAGTAGCTGCTCATGTCCTGCCAAGGTTTTGGTAGAATAGGGAGGTTAGGACTAGCATCCTGTTGTCCTGTTGGGTGATTTCAATCTTTGGGCCAATGTCCACACTGACAGGGTTGCTCAGTCACTGCTGGCCGCTCTCTCAGCCATCGGCTACATGCAACAGGTCTCTGAGCCCACTCATATTGGAGGCCATATCCTTGACTGGGTTTTGTTGCACATAGTCTCAGCCTCTATCCCAGTCAGTACATCATGTCCCTGGTCCAATCACACCCTGCTCACCTTCCCCATCACACTGCCTGTTGCGTCCACAAGAGTGGATGCTAGACCTAGACAATTTGTTACGACCAGATCATTCGTACTACTCATAGTCTGTCTCAGGAGCTCGAAAACAGATTAGGAAACATGCAGAACTTTGATAGTTCAGGGGCTATCTCAGTTCATACGAAATCTACACTTGATTCAATCATAGAGGTCCTTGCCCCATCATTACCATGCGCATTAAGCCAGAAACACTCACTAAGCATTGGTTCAATTATGACATTCTTACCCTCAGGCACTGTATGCGAGCAGTAGAGCGCACCTGGCAGAAACAACCTTCCCCAGTATTGCTGGCTGAGTATAAATGTGCTGTTAAAAAATTCAAAGCTGCCGTTATCCTGGCTAAATATTCTTATTATTACAAACGAATCATTCATGCACAATCTAGTTCCAAGGAGCTGTTCTCGATCCTGCAGGATTTCAACTCTAATACTGAGACCAATATTCAGGCCCTGCAAGACTCTATATGGTGTCGAACCATTCAGGATGCCTTTTCTGCAATAACTGCCTCTCATTTGGAGGCCAGTGCCTCATTACAGACCAATGTCATGCTGGTCTCCTCACCTCCAGCATCGTGCCCAATGGCCTGTTCTAACGCCATTGGTTCCATATTTGAACAACCTAGTCCTAAACCACCGTTATTAGCAGTTTCCGAGCAGCTTTTTCCTAAACTGCCGTTACTAGTATCATCACCCCCGCCTTCATCTCTGTCGGACGTCACTCACGTGACCTCCACCCCTAATCTCTCCTTTTCCTTCACCCCGGCACCGTTAATGAAGTGACCAAGATTATTCATGACACAAAGTCAACTACATATAAGGGTGATGCCTGTCCCTCTAGGTTGCTAGTGAAGTGCCTCAATACCATTGGCCCATGCTTGACCGAACTGATTTATCAGTGCTTTCTTGAGGGTCGGGTACCAACAGACCTCAAAGAAGCATGGATATGTCCCCTTCTCAAGAAAGACAATCTTGACCCGCTTCAGCCCAAGCACTATCGCCTGATTACAAATGTTCCTTTTTTACTTAAAGTAATGGATTGGGTGGCCTATCTGCAATTACAAAAATTCATTGAGGAAAACTCAATCTTGGGGCGTCGCCAATCTGGCTATCATGCCCGTCATGGCACAGAAACTGCCATGCTCTATTTAAAATCTAATCTGGCATCCATTATCTATCGCGGCCATGCAGCACTTCGTATGTTGCTGGATCTTTCGGCCGCTTTCGATTTGGTCGACCACAAGCTCTTGGCTTCCAGGCTGCAATCCCTTGTTGGCTGCAATGATTTAACTAAGCAATCGCTGGTCTCCTTTTTGGGCCCCTGTAATGCTTGTGTTGTCATCCATGACTCCTCATCCAGTCCTTCCTTGTTGACACGGGGCGTTCCCCAGGTATCCTCACTATCTCCTACACTCTTTAGCATTTATATTCTCCCTCTTATTCTGCTTCTCGATGACTTGGGTGACTTGTATACGAACTATGCTGATGACACTCAGGTTATGCTCAAACTCTCAGGCTCTTACTCTGTTGATTTGCAGGCTATTACTGATATCTATTCTCTTATTCGCTCCTGGATGACCCAGAACTCCATGGCCCTGAATACGGACAAAACAGAGATTCTCATAGCCGCTTCGAGCCATATGCTAAAAAATCTCTCCTCTGATTATGCCTCATTTCTGATTGCTAACGTCTCCATTCCTCTTGTCCAGAACGTAAAAATGCTTGGTGTCACCATTGATGCGGAACTCACCATGAGATCTCACTTGCCAAGATTCGTGCCTCTTGTGGCTGGATTAACAAGCAGCTCTGCTCTTTGTGCCCGTTTCTGTCAGTCAACAATATGTCTATTCTTGCCTCAGCTTTCATCAACTCGAGGCTAGATTATTGTAACAGTGTCTTGGCATGCATTGCTCAATCCGAAATTGCCACCCTTCAGATTACACAAAAAGGTGCGGTTAGAGCCGTGCTGGGTCTTCCAATGCGGCATCCCATCTCTGAAGCCCGACAAAAAATGCACTTGCTGCCCATTAGGCACAAGATCTCTTTTAAGATCCTTACACTCACCTTTAAGTGTTGGAACGCTGTTGCACCCAGTTACCTCATGGAACGTATTCAGCGATATGTCCCGGGATGACCTCTTAGGTCACTGGAAAAGGCCAGGTTCTGCCTGCCTCGTTTCTGCCTTGCCAAATTTGGGAAAACAAGGTTTGTTGTTACTGCCCCAGTCATGTGGAACTCCATTCCACTCCACCTTAAGACTTCCACCTCTCTGGTTGACTTGAAAAAGAAACTTTAGACCTTTCTTTTCCCAGCCCCTTAGTTTTCTGCACTTTCTCTGATCCGTGAGTTCTTATTTCTTTGTCTGTTTTTGCTTTTCTGTGCACCTTGAGGCCTGCAGGCGATCTGGTGCTATAAGAAGAATCAACATAAATAAATAAATGAACAAATAGATAAATAAATGTGAAGTCAGTTGTGACGCATTTTGTGTTTTTAAACCGTTGTCAAGCTCAAGACCGATGAGAGCATGGAAATTGTGCATGTTCATTGCTGTACCTGTTTTATATGGATTGCTAATAAAACAGGCCTTTGTCCATTACCTTGACTCTTCTGTTTTTGGGCATGGGATATCCCACCTGACTGTTCCGCTGGTGGCTTTGGATTTCCTTCTCACCATTACATATGATAGCTACTCGGATGGTTAGCTTGAGCCCTCAGAACTGTTGAGTCATCCCACCGCGAGCCATAGGACTGCAGAGGTGACCTGTGGATACCAGGAAATCATGAGTGAACTAAGACAGTAGTCAGGAGCCTCCTTGCACAAAACCCTTCCTGATCCCCGCAGGGCACCCCGCAGGGCAAAGGCGGAGTGGCCGATTGAGGGGGGATCAATACTTAAGGCCTCGGCCGATACACGAATGTAAGTATGAGAGCATCGAATTGACAAATGAAGGTGGGATGGATTTGTTTGTATAATATTATGGAAGAGCAATAAAGAGTTTATTTTATGAGAGGAAACCTATAGCCAAGGATATAGAAGTAGGTGCCCTAACCCCTGAGACAGTATATTAAGTTACCAAAAAGTAAGAGAGATTGCCTGCAACAACGTCAAATAAGAAAGTGCCACACCCCTTTGGGGCAATTGTTAGAGAAAAGACAGGAAGACAGCTGTAGGTTTTTTTATGTGCTGTGTTATATTAGGGGTGCACCGCTTACTCTCCACACTGACTAACTGCATGACCATCAACCCTCTCCTGAACATGCATGAAGATCTGCTCTCTAATCTCGATTCTAGCATTCCATTTGTCCTCATCTTCCGGGATCGCTCCTCTTCTTTCACCATGGTCAATCATGCCATCCTGATCATGGTCTCCATGTTCTCCATGGGAACATGGGCATCATGGATGGCTTCTGGTTTGGTTGACCTCCTTCCTCCTGGACCAACCCTCACCGGAGGTCCAACTTGGGTCCTTTCTCTCTGCCACCTCTCTATCCACTTGTGGTGTTCCCGAGGGCTCTTACCTCTCACCCTGGCTCTTAAATGTCTACTTGGCCTCTTTGGTCCGCCTTATCTCTATCCTCTCCTCAAACTTTCAGTGTTATGCAGATGCATTCAGGCTACCCTCGGCCTCTTCTCCTCTCTTGCTCATTCCTGGCTGTCCACAATTCAGGAGTGGTGAACCTCCAATGATCTCTGCCTTAATGCCAGTAAGACAGAGATCCTTCTCATTGGGACCCCTGCTCCTACTTTCCCTCTCTCACTTAGGCAGCCCTCCTTGGGTCCTCTACCTTTGCTTTCCTGTGAGGCTACAAACCTGGGTGTCATCTTCAACTCCAGTCTCTCCTTCTCCCCTTCTATCCTCATATCAGAGACCTTGCCAAGAAGACCCACTACCAGCTACACCTCCTCAGAGGTACTCTTCCTTTCCTCACTTTCCCCCAGAAGCTCACTGTCTCCAGAGCCCTGGTTCTCTCTAGGCTGGACTACTGCAACAGCCTCTTTATCAATTTGCTTTCCTCTACTCCCCGCCCTCTGCAACTAATCCAGAACAGGAATGCAAGACTTGTACTTGGCCTGAAGCCCAGGGACCATATCTCTCCAGCCCTGAAATCTCTCCCCTGGCTTCCGGTGGCTGCAAGGGTCAACTTCAAGACCCTCTGCATTGTCCACAAGGCTTTCTGTGGCCATAGCCCGCACCACATCCAACTCTCTCTGCCTAAAAACCTTCCTTCTTGAGCCCTTTGCTCAACCACCTCTTACTCTCTGAGGGTCAGATGCTTCACCTGACAGTAAGTGTGGGGTAGATCTCTCTCCTCTGCAGGTTCCTCCCTCTGGAACGGCCTCACTGCCCCTCTCAATTTTGAGCCAGACCACCTGAAGTTCTGGAAGTAGCTCAAGACCTTCTTCTTCGCTTCTGCTTTCTCTCTCCCTCTCCCCTGCTGACCAACCTGTATGCTACGCTGAGTGGCTGCAAGGCCACCCTAAGAGTCTCACTGGTATCAGGCCCTCCCTTGACCAGTAGCGTCTGCACTGCCTCCAGGCCTATTGCTCACAACGGCTGCACCTGGAACACTTCAGCCCCCTGACTCCTAGCACTTACTCAGAGCCGCATAGTCCTGGCTGCACTTACTCAGAGCATTAGGCTGAACCTATGGTTGACAAATGATATACTGAATAGACGTAGCAATGATGGTATTGTTTTGCATTGTCGCTTCTGTAAACAATATGCAGAAACTCTTAAACATTTATGTTCTGAATGTGATGAATTGCTATTAGTCCGTTGTGTTCATTTTAAGCCTCTATTTATAGAATACCAGGTATTGACATCAGAGAAATTATGGGATCTGTTATTTTATACCAAAAGAAAGGCAGTGAGATACGCTGTTGTAAATTACCTTCATCAATTGAAACTAGCAAAGTATGTAACGTTGGAATGATTGTATAGAGCCCTGCACAATTTTCAAGGTGGATACGTGGAAAATCCTGATTGATTGTTTTAGATGATCTGGTATTCGATTTTAATATTATAAGATTAATGTGGTTTCTTTTATTATCTTATCTTCATTGCAATATTGCCTTTTTTGTATGTATTGTCAAGTTGAAAGGTCTCGAGTTTCTCGTGACCAAAACAACTAATAATGAAAAAAAATACTCAGAGCATTGCTGCCCTGATTGCACTTCCCCCTTCCCTCCCCCTTGCACTTCCCCTCTTTCTCCCACCTGCACTTTGCTTCTCGCACTAGCACAATCTGAATGACACAAGTCCTAGTAAGATTGTTGGTTTGTCCTCCCTCTGTATTCCCTCCCTTGTCTTGGTGTGCCTATAAACATTTGTGTACAGGCACAATATAAATGACTTATATAATTTCATATCATACCCATATGTGAAGTAATTGCCGGTGCCAGGCCTTGTGAATATTGGTTTACATTGTAGAGTAAGTGCAGCTTTGGTTTTGACTTAAGGGGTGGAGTCCTGAGCATTAGTGGTGTGTGGCCAAACAGTTGTTGCTAAAGCCAAGAGGCATAGAAAGTATTGGAAATTGAAGAGAATATTGTTGATAAGAGATTGTGAAGGAGGAGTGAAGGGATAGTAGATATGAAGGGATTTTTGAGGTGCTGTAAGTATCGGCAGTCAAGAGTGTGATATGCCACCATGAGTGGAGACACCCCCCTTATGCATTTTAGCAAATCCCTGCTGAGGTACAAGGATAAAAAACCCGGAAGTAACACACGCAGTGGGTTTGTGTTCCAGTGGTCAAAATGTTCCTACCTTGGCCCCAAGAGAGTACTCTTTCAAAATCAGTACTGCAACACATAACCACATATTTACAGGCTGCATATAAAGGAAAAAAACTGCAGAAGAGATTGGCTATTTTGGAATTATGGAAAAGGTTCGGGGATGAGGTGAAAGATCCACCCTCGAAGGAGTGGATGCTTAATCAGCATGAAGGGAAGGGCACAGCGCCCTCGGCTCCTCCTCCTCCACAGAGCATTGATCCACCAGACAAAGAACAGGGATTTTACCTATTGAAAGAATTAAAAACAGCGGCAGGGTAGACAAACCCCACATAGGCACCACCTACATACAGTAATGAATATGCTATAAATAGAGCCAAGTTAAATAATCAAACGGCAGTGCCTATGCGCAATGAGTATAGCGAGCGATGCAAACTACAGGCAAAACTAACAGAGATTGTAGAAGGGATGCAAAGACAGAAACATAGGTAGAGTGATAAGGAAGAGACAGTGATCACTCCAAATGAGTGGGCGGGAGGACAGATTTTACTTAAATCGGACAGAAGAAATATAGACGACCCTAAAGACAAAGACGGGAAGTTGAAAGGAGACAGGTAAAAGAGGAAGTAGACGCACGACAGAGAAGGAAGTTAGAGGAGGAACAAAGAGAATGGGATAACATAATGGAGGAAATGAAAGAATGGGAATGAAAATAATGAGCAAATAAAGAAAAGGACAAGAAACAACAGGAAGAAATGAGAAGGGAAGGAGAAAGAGAGAGAAGACAGGGAAGAAGAGAAAACATTGTAAACTAATAATTTTTTGCCTTTGTCTATTTGGTGTTCTCTCTCTCTCTTTTTTTTTATATACCTTAAACCTCCACCCCTTTCACCCCTCCCTGACTTTCTGTGACTTTAAACTGTATCATGGTAATGGGTGCCATCTTTTTTACACTTATGTGACTATGGATGGTTTGTTCATTGTTTGTATTTTTTGTTTTTACATATCCTCGATTTATCACTTGGTTAATATATGTTATTACATTATGTCTGTTTCGATTAGCCCTGATTTGAAGAAGACACTTGTGTGTCGAAACACGTGTTATCTGGAAAGGGCAACATATTAAATATATACCTTTATCACCTGAACTACAGTGTGGAGCAGTTCCTAAAAGTGTGGAGCATTTCTGTCTAATGAGTGTGATCATGACACACAAGATGCATTATGACAAAGACCCCGTTGCTTACATTCAAGAGATTCAAGAACAATGGCGTCTTGAGACCCAACAGCCATGGGAAAAAACTACAGGCATTTTCTATCATATATAATGTGTTTGGGGTTAAGTGAGCAAGTGCAAAGGCAATTAAAGAAACTAGTGGGAATGGAAGCAAAGCCATGGCCAGAAATTCACTTGACTGTAGTTCACCACTGCTAATTATTAAAGAGAAAGCCAGAATGGGGCTTGAGGAAAGAAGACTAGTAAAAGCAAAATTAGTTCAGAAAAAGCTGTCAAAGGTTCGGTGGAAGAAGCCATGTTGACAAGTGGAGAGGTAGAGGATACACAAGACACACAGCAGGTATAGCCAACGGTTGGATGGAATCCTAAAGGAAGTGGAGATCATAATTATTGGCCACGAGGAAGAGGGGTTGGACAGAGAGGAAGAGGGGTTGGATTTCAAGCTCCACAAGGAGGATGGTTTAATGGGGGACAGCCTAGATTTGTAGGACCACCTCAGCAATGTTGGACCTGTGAGAAAACGGGACACATCACAAGAGTATGCAGAAGCAGGGGATGGATGAAACAGGATGCAAGAGGGTGGGCGGCATATCCACCACCATACAATGCTGAGTCACCCGAATATTGTGTCTAAGATCACACACAATAGTATGCTCATGCTCCACAAATGCAACATGAACAACAGGCAATAATGCAAGCACATGTCACGCTCAGCTGGTCTCCACGGGGGCGTAGCACGTAGCCGTAAGAATGATGTCTGCACTGGCGTAGCTCTGGTGGTATGATGGTGTCCTCTCCCCTGGTATCACCCCAGGAAGTGTTTGTCTGCAATGTTGAAACAAGATATTAGCTTTTGAGTGGGGGCTGGATTGGTCCCACCTCCTTCAACCTCCTGATGTCCAACTCCTCTTCTGGCTCAGCTTTGAGTTTTGTGAGGTTGGCTCTCCATCCTGCTTGACTTTCAGCAGGGGCGCAGGAAACTCAGTCTTTCCCCGGACACAGTTGCTCACTGGTCCAGAGTGGCTGCTGCTGTGTCTGGAATATCTGGATTAAGCAGGTAAGTCTCTATGCCAATGGATGCTTTGTATAGGTGCTCAATGTCTTTATTTCCCAAGGTTTAAACGTGTTTTGTCTTTCTTGCAGGTGCGGATTCGTGCAGAGGTTTGGAAGAAGATTTGACTCTCCTAGGATGCTGGGCCGGTTATCTCCAGGTGAGTATTAGCACGGGTGAGTGGCGCTGGATGGCTGAGTAATTGTTCGTTTTGTGCATGACTAACCTGCTGTTTTCTGTTCTTTCTATGCAGGCACGGCGTGGCCCCAAGATGATGGATGGAAGAACCGCTCCAACGTATTCCCGAGGAATGAAGATGCGTGGGTGAGTATTGGAAGCCTGTGCGGATGCCCTCTTCCCAACAAGGACGGCGATCCAAAGATCGGCTGAAGGCAAAACCGGTGGATGAGAATTGCAGGTAAGGCGTTTGTCGCTGTAATAACACCTGTTCTTCTCTCTTTTTTCTTTCAGGCACCGATGGATGGAAATCTCAGAACGGGCGTGGCTGTAGAAGCTCGAGGATAGAGCAGACACGGTGAGCGTTACGCTGCAAGAGTGCAGAATAACGCAAAGCGTGTTCTGCCTGCAGGGTGTGTCTTAAATAGCCTTGCAAGTAGTTCCAGGCAAATAGTCCCTTTACCACACCCTGCCTTTCAGGTAAAGCATTCTCTTGGTCAGGCCCTGGATATGCACAAAGGCTCAGCCTCATTAGGCTGAGTAAGTAGTCCATATGGTTCAAACCATCTTATGAGCCTGGCACCAACGGCTCCAGGACTGAGTCCAGGAGGTTCTGGGACGCTCCTTTAGGGCTTAATAAGCCCTATTTGGTGTCAATTAATGGGGTGGGCCCATCAGTTTCAGGGGTTTTGGAGCATGCACCATGACAGCACTCCCCCCAAGCACCCCCTAACGACGTGTTCTCCCATTGGTCCCGGTTTGTTCTGGTAATTATGATGAAACATTTTCATTAATAGTGGTGCATGAATATGATCACTAGGTTCCCACGATCTTTCATGTGGTCCATATCCTTTCCAGTCTATTAGATAAAATAGTTTTGATTTGATGATTTTTGAGTCCAGGATGTCCTTAACTTCATATTCAGGTTCTCCGTCGACCATAATTGGTCTTGGTGGTTTCAGTACGCGGGTTCCTGGTTGCACTGGCTTCAAAAGTGAGACATGAAAAACGGGATGAATCCTCATGTGTGGAGGTAAATCGAGTTTCATAGCTACCGGATTAAAGATGGCCTTAATGGTGTATGGACCTACATATCTGGGATTGAAGGTACGGGTTCCTTTCATTGGTATGTGCTTTGCCGCCAGCCAGACTTCATCTCCAACTTGATACTTTGGAGCTTCACTTCTATGCATGTCTGCCGACTTCTTGTATCTTTCTTTAGCTTGTCTCAGCTGATCAGTTGATTGTTTAAAGAGTAATAGTAGCATGCAAACTTCTTACTGCTGGCATTTCCAGGAGTTGAGGCGGGTCATGATAAGAGGTTTGTGGATGTAGCACGTCGATTTGCGCTTTCCAAAAATGTGAAATAAATTGGCTGCTACGATCTGAAATCAGGATGGACGGGAATCTATGAATTCAGACTATTTATTCTAAGAATTCTTTAGCCAGGACTGAAGCTGAGGGTAACCCCTTTAGTGGGATGACATGAGCCATCTTAGAAAACAAGTCCACCACTACCAAAATTGTGTTGAACTCATTACAAGGGGGAAGGTCAGTTATAAAGTCAAGAGATAGTGTATGCCAAGGAGTAGGTGGAATATCCAGTGTTTGCAGTTGGCCTGGCAATTTCTTCTTTAGGGCCTTGTTTTGTGCACAAACTCCACAGGGTAATACAAATTGCTCGATGTCCCTAAGCCAAGTTGGCCACCAAAAGTGTTGCTTGATCTCAGCTTCGGTCTTCGCTATCCCCGGATGACCTTCCACCAGTGATTTGTGGTAGTTAGAGATGACCCTTTCCTGAAGTTTTCTACTGGGTAGGTAGAGACGTCCCTGAAAATATGGTAAGTGGTTTGAGAGTGAATGGTGAACACTTTTGGTAGGCCAATCTCTCAAAGTGTCAGCATTCATGAGATGTGTGATTTCTTCGTGGATGTCATCTAAGGTTAGAGACGTTGTTATTCCTAAGATTTTCTTCTCCGGGAATGATGGGCACTGGGTCTGGGTTGGTGGATTCCTCTTCTACCCCAATGCGAGATAGAACATCTGCCTTGCCATTTCGACAACCAGGTCGGTAAGTAATCAAAAAGTCGAATTCAGCAAAAAATAATGCCCATCAGAGTTGGCGGGATGATTGAGCCTTTGCCACCTTCAAGTATTGTAGATTGTGGTGATCAGTGATTACTGTAATAGTATGTCTTGCTCCTTGAAGGTAATGCCGCCAAGCCTTGAAGGCCGCCTTAATGGCCAGAAGTTCCTTGCCCGTAATGGCATAATTAAATCCTGGTGCCGTGAATTTCCGTGACCAGAAGGCCACTGGGTGGAGTTGACCCATTTCAGGATCTTTTTGCGAGAGGACCGCTCCCATTGCCGAACTGGAAGCGTTGGTCTCAACCACGTACGGTAGGTCTGGACGTGGGTGTTTCAGGATCGGGGCAGAGATGAATTTTTGTTTTAAGTCCTGAAAGGCTTTCTTGCCCTCCTATGACCATTGAAAACGTTTGTTCTTTTGCAGTAGAGAGGTGATGGGATGTATAGCTGCAAGAAGCCTGGAATGAAGCGGCGATAGAAGTTTGCAAATCCGAGCATACTCTGAACTCCTTTAATTGAGGTTGGAGAAGGCCAGTTGAGAATGGCGTCAACCTTCCGCGAATCCATGCGTACACCCTGTGTGGTTAGGACAAACCCAAGGAACTCAACCTCTGTAACATGGAAGAAGCATTTTTCCAGTTTTGCAAATAGTCTGTGTTGTCGAAGTCTGTCCAGAACAGCACGGACGTGTTTCACATGTTCCTGTTGAGACGATGAATATACCAGAATGTCGTCTATGTATACTACGACACACACATTGATCAATTCTCGCAGAACGTCATTCATGAAATACTGGAACGCCGCTGGGGCGTTACAAAGGGCAAAGGGCATCACTTGGTATTCGAATAGCCCATATTCGGTGCGGAAGGCAGTCTTCCATTCGTCCCCTTTCTTGATTCGTACCAGATGATATGCCCCTCGAATATCAAGCTTGGTATGAATTCGGGCATCTTTAACTTGGTCCAATAGTTCAGGAATTAATGGCAAGGGGTAACGGTTTTTAACTGTGACTTGGTTCAATGCGCAGTAATCGATGCAAGTCTTAAGGTCGCCTTCCTTTTTAGGTATGAAGAATAAGGGCGAGGCTGCCGGGGACTTAGATGGGCGGATGAAGCCGTTAGCCAGGTACTGGTCCAGATACTTTTTTAGATGCAGATTTTCAGGTTCCGTGAGTGCATAGATTTGTCCACATGGAATCTGTGCGCCAGGTATAAGGTCGATCTGACAGTCGTATGATCTATGGGGAGGAAGAATATTAGCTGGATCCTTCTGGAAAACATCCTGATAGTCTTGGTATACCGGAGATAGCGGATTATTCAGACTCATGATTGTTGTTGCTTCCTTAACCAAAGGTTCCTTTGTTTGATAACAGGTACAAGCACATTCGAATGAGAAGGTCAGCCTATTGGCACGCCAGTCGATGCAAGGATTGTGTGATTCTAGCCATGGCATTCCCAGAATTATTTGAAATTGTGGAGCCTTGATTAGATCGAACACGATGTCTTCCCGATGTCCGTCTTGGCACAAAAGTGGCATCTCTGTTGTTGAGTGCGTTACTGGACCCGAAGCGATCTCAGTGCCGTTGACAGTGGTGACTAAATCTGTTGTTGCCTTTTCACACAGAGGAAGATTCATCCTTGTAGCCAATTCTTGATCCATATAATTTCCAATGGTTCAGCTATCGATATATGCTCTGACTGCATGCATTCGGGACGGGTGTTGGTGATTTATGAGGATCATTGGCAAGACTAGATGCGAGGTCTGAGAGTCCTTCTTTTCGCTCGACAAGCAGACCTCTACGCTTGTCGGGCGAGGAAGTTTTCCGACTTCGGCTGCATTTCCACTTTGCCGGCAACCCCGACTGCCTTCTTGGGTGGTTTTACGAGGCAGTCTGGGAGGAAATGGCCGCTGAGCCACAATACAAACACGCTGTTGTTATCTTCTTCTATCTCTTTCAGCCTTGGATAACAGTCCACGCACTCCTCCAATCTGCATAGGCTTGGCCAAGTCAGTGGTTTTGGATGCATTCTCCTTTGGGCGCACAAAAACCCAAGTGTCCTTTCTAGGTCGATCTGCCTTACGGTTCAGTAGTCTATGATCAAGCTGAACCACCAAATCTATGTATTCCGCATAATCACTGGGAGGGTTGACCACTTGAGCTAAAACATCCTTTAACTCCCCTCTTAAACTACGGTAAAACAGAGTTGTTCTTTTGTCATCTGGCCAATCGGTTTCCACTATCAGTCTATTAAAGGTTGCGATGTACGTCAACAGATCTTGGTTGCCTTGGCGTAGGGACAAGAGTTCAGTATCCAATGCCTGACCCTGAGCGTGGCGGGCAAACAACTTCTCCATGTCCATGAGGTACCGACCAGTCCGCAGCACTGCCACTGAGATACGACAATACAAAGGCTACCTTAGATTGGTCGTTTGGAAAGGCCCATGGCCTACATAAGAAACGTAGTTGGCACTGGTTTATAAAGACTGCATACCTTGTTGGGTTTCCTGCAAAGCGTTCTGGAGATGCCAAAGGTACGGCTCCTGGAAGGACTACTTGAACTGGATTGCTGGGTGTAGTCGGAACCATTGACCCCAATCCTGGTAACGGGGTTCTTCCCTGCCTGGGATTGAAACAATTGTCTAGCGAGCTCATCGGTACGATCTTTGGCCACAATCAATTCTCTCCTTAAAGCTTTGGTCTCCTGCCGGGCCGAATGTACCTCGGCCCCGAGTTCCCCCACAAGCTGGGCTAGTTGGTCTGTCTCAGCGGTTTCCATGATGTCCAGGTAGAGATTTTATAGAAGTCTTTGCATTCTGTCATGCTCAACTGGTCTCCACGGGGGCGTAGCATGTAGCCGTACGAATGATGTCTGCACTGGCGTAGCTCTGGTGGTATGATGATGTCCTCTCCCCTGTTATCACCCCAGGAGGCGTTTGTCTGCAATGTTGAAACAAGATATTAGCTTTTGAGTGGGTGCTGGATTGGTCCCACCTCCTTCAACCTCCTGATGTCCAACTCCTCTTCTGGCTCACCTTTGAGTTTTGTGAGGTTGGCTCTCCATCCTGCTTGACTTTCAGCAGGGGCGCAGTAAGCTCAGTCTTTCCCCAGACACAGTTACTTCACTGGTCCAGAATGGTGTTGCTGTGTCTGGAATATCTAGATTAAGCAGGTAAGTCTCTAGGCCAATGGATGCTTGGTATAGATGCTCAATGGCCCTCATTACGACCCTGGCGGAAAGTGACTGACCTGACCGCCATAGCGTAAATAGCGTTTCCGCCATTGCACGACGGAGCAAAGTGCGGCTAATTCCGACCCATCGGGCACGAGCACTACGCCATGGCGGAAGTGCAAAGTCCGCGATGGCGGAAATGTCCCCAAAACGCCCCTCACCGCCGTCGTACGGCGCCCTAGGTGCAATTCCGCCACCCATCTTAGCGGTCACCGTAATGAGCGGCAATCGGAAAGTACGGTGACCGTAAATATACGGAAACGGAAGTAAAAACATGGGCCCGGAACGGGAAACAGCACCCCGTACACCTATAAAATCAGAATTCCCACACAACCATTAAAAATACTACCCTGAGACACATCCCAACCCGTCATCCACCCTAGTGAAAGCAATAGAAATGGGAAAAGTAGCGAAAAAAGCGTGCGACCGCAAGCGGCAGGTCCACTTCTCCCGTGAGGAACTCACCGTGCTCACAGAGACCCTCCAGGAGAATGCTGCCGTCGTCTTCTCGACGCAAATGACCAGGACGGCACTTGCGAACAAGAAGACCATATGGGCCCTGGTGGCACAGCGGGCAAGTGCGGTGGGGACCGCACCCCGCAACACACAGCAATGCAGAAAGCGATGGGACGACTTGCGGATACGCGTCCGGAGCATACTTTCTGCCAACCGAAACATTGCCACAGCTACCGGGGGAGGATCGGAATCACCCATCAAGTTGACCCCCTGGGAAGAAATCTGTGCCTCCACCATTGGAATGGAGAGTATAGAGGGAGTCGGAGGGATGGAGAAAGGAGTGCAGACATCCGAAGAATCCGGTAGGTGGGCCAAATAAAACAATGCTAAATCCACAATGTCCAATCATGTGAAGTACCATGTGGCCACATAGTGCAACAGTAACACATGTCCAGGAGAACGTCCACATAAATTGGCCTGATAGCGCACTTTAAAACTCACATTAAATACATAAATAATTAAAAATCCTAAAAACACCCTCTACACGTGCAGCAGGCACACCCTAACTGCAGGCTGCAAAACAACTGCATCCTCAATCCACACAAAAATGAAACCACCTCCAAGGCCCCGACCCAAATCACCCTCAGGTACCACCCCAATGCATGTGATACATTGCCATTCCAATTTCAACAGACCCATTAATAACGCTCGCCCTCCTTTACTCCACCAAAGGGTCCGATTCAAACGACGAGCTCCAGGACACCCCTACCAGCACACCTGCAAAGAGGGCCAAGACCAACGGCCAAAGACCCTCCACCTCAGCTGCACGCATCAAGACACGGCAGCAGCACAAATCAAGTGGCAGCACACAGGAGGGAACTTCAACAGGCACCCCAGCAGCCAGCATGCCCACAACAGCACCACCACAGGTCCCCCCAATGGATGCCACAGAAGGCACTGCTTCTGGTGGCAGCAGCACCATAGGTGACACTGCATTAATGGCAGCATGCTCCGACACAGAAAACGGGGATGTCGAAGTAAGATCCATCCATGACCTGTCTCAATCCCCCTGTTTGTTTCATCCCGTACACCATGAGGATACCACGCAGGGGCACCCACAAGACGACGACTGGCCATCCCCCACAAGCCCTGTGGCAAGGCAACATGAGGTGACCAGCCCCTCTGTGACACCACCGCAAATGGCCATGGCACAGCAGAGGCAACAGTCCCTCGACCAGGTGATCGTGCAACAGCAGCAACTGGCCACGCTCCTCAAGGACCATGCTGATGAATGTGGGGGTACTAAGGCAGCCATAGAAACATCAACTGAGACACTTAGGGCAGAAATGGAGAGAAGCACCGAGAGCCTGAGAGTACAAATGGAGAGAAGCACCGAGAGCCTGAGGGGGGAACTGCATGCGACGTCCAAAGACGTATGTGCTGAACTTGCCGCTGTGCGCCGTGTGCTCACTGAGCTCTCACAAACCCTTAGGGACATGCATGGACGTGAGCAGGCAGAGACATCATCCGTTGCAAGTTCCGTCCAGGGCAGCCCCCAACGTAGATCTGGGAGGAACCTGCGCTCCACAGGCAGGGGTGCCCCTGATACCAGGAGAGGGGGCTTGCAATAGCGTCTGCCCACTGACAATGAGCATCTTCGGACACTGGTGTTCGGGGGGGAGGTTGGAGGGTGGAGGGGTGTGTTGGGCTCACTTGGGTGGCGGGTCGATGGGGTGTGTAACATAATTTCACATATGCTATAAACAATGCACGATCATCCAATGAGATGTTTGGACATTGATCTTTGTGTACGAGGCCTTCATAGGCGAACAGTCCATATTGTGCATGTTCCAGACACACACAGTGCCAAAAGTCCCGTGTCCATGTATCAGCCACCAGGCGTGAGTGCTAGAAGCATGAATCTATGATAATCTGACGAATGTCACGGCCCTCCTGTGCCTCGCAGACTCCTTGAGGTGCTGCCACATCCCCACCCTCATCATGACCATCTTCAGGTGCTTGCAGTTCTGCGTCAGGGGGCATGGGCACATTTCTACGTACGCACATGTTGTGTAGCATGACACATGCCATGACCATCTTTGCAACCTTCTCATGGCGGTACAGGAGTGCCCCGCCAGACCTGCTGAGGCAGCGGAAACGAGTCTTCAGTAGGCCGAATGCCTGTTCTATGACTACACGGGTACGTGAGTGGGCATGGTTGTAGTCCTCCTCATGCTGGTTCTGTGGGTTCCGGAGTGGTGTAAGGAGCCATCTCTTCAGTGGATACCCGGCATCACCTGTATGTGGACAATAAAGGATGTTTGTGGAATGACATTGCTACGTACGCACCCCCCACCCCCCTTCCTGCCAGGTCATTGCCGCATCACATACCCCACATTATCATGCATGAAATGAGACTCACCGAGTAGCCAGGATCTGTTCCCTGCGTGTCGCTCCATGTAGCGTGGTATTGTAGAGTTCCTCAAGACCATGGAATCATGGGTTGATCCAGGAAATCGGGCACAACAATGTGTAATGATCCTGTTGGAGTCACACACCATTTGTACATTAAGAGAATGAAATTGTTTTCGGTTGCGGTACTGGGCCTCCATGGCATGTGGGACGACCAGTTCCACATGGGTGCAGTCGATGGCACCAATGCAACCCGGTATGCCGCCAAGTGCATGGAATCCCACTTTTGTGTTCGTAATTTCCTGCTCCGAGCGTGGTAGAGAGATGTAGTCGTCTGCGTGCTTCAGGAGGGCATCGAGCACTTGCAATAGTGTCCGTGAGAACACTGGCTGTGAAATGCCATGCAACGGTCCGACTGTGTGCTGGTAGGTGCCTGTGGCCAGGAAGTGGAGTACAGACACCACCTTCAGTAGGGGTGGGATGGCGGTTGGGCTATCTATCATGCAGACAAGGTCAGCCTGTGTCATGTCCACAATGGCGGTTATGGTGTCCCGGTCCAAACGGTAGAGGGTGTGGATCTGCTCATCCGTGAGGTTGAACGGATGTGCTCGGAGGCGTGGGATTGCGGGCTGCCTGCGTGGTGGTAGTGGTTGTGCTGGCGGGCCTTGCTGGCCCTGCCTTGCCCTCCTCCTCCTCCTGCGTCTCCTCTGTGCGGCCGGTTGTTGTAGTAGTTGGTGTTCGTCTTCTTCTTGAAGTTGGAGTACTTGCAGTGCTATCAGGTCCCCCAGGGCCAACATCGCTAGTCCTGCCGGTAGCATTTTGGAGTGGGTGTGGTTGTGGGAGGGGGTTGGGTGTGCAATTTATGTGTTTTCAAGCTGTATTGCCTCCACCTGTGGTGATTCATTCCACCTGTGCAAGCTGCAATCCCCTTTGGGCGAGCACGTCCCGCACACAACGCTGCAATTCGACGCATGGCATCTTGCTATTACAATCATGTATTTAATCCCGATGGCAGTGAAATATTGGTTCATATGTTCATTCTGCTATGGTCCCATTGTTTCACATACTATCTTTACAGTCGCGAACAAACTTGTGAAGGGTCAGTGGAATGTAGTACTCGATTAACGGTGGACCCTCATGCAGCACTGTACCGAGGTTCACCGACGGGCGGGGCGTCCCATTTGTGAGTGAAGCCAGTTGCCATTTTCACACACTGCCGCACTACATGGATGAATTTGTGATTTCAAGCGGTCACAGATGCCTTTTCGACGTGATGTTGCAAATGAGGAATTCGAAGGACAGCGCTTTCGGTTTTCAGCTAGCGGCGAGGAGACGCCCACAGGTCTGACTGCAGATATAAGGTTCTATTGTTTAATGTCCTTGGGACAGGGGCCATGGCGAGAATGCTATGATTGATATGAATAGTATGGGATGCGCAATAGCGTAGTGGACGATAAGGCCGGATGTTCCCAAATACATGTTACTTCACAACACTGGAATTCCGGCCTGAAGCACAGTGGATTTTGCAGACTGCATTACGCACAGACTCAATGGAAATTTCACATGTTATGTGAGTAAATAATCAGGCGTTTTCATACCGGGATGAGGGAATGATGTATGGATGCATGGACAGATGATTTCATGGAGAGTTTGCCATGTACAGGGCTTTTTGGAATCTATCCACCTCCCCTGCGCTATGTGATGCAGAGCTGCCATAGTGGGACCATCGTCTTTCTGCCCTTGTTGAACCCTCCCTGTCTCGACGCGCCTTCAAACACTTGTGTCTATGCACGTTACTAATCCCATCTAATGGATTCTGTCTTAACAGACGCATGCACACAAACACTCGTTTGTAATAGTGTTTTCACCTCGATTTTTATAGTTGTGATTCGCAAGTGATATTTTGGGTGGGAATAATCCTTTTGAGTGGGCTAGCATGCATATGGCTGTAGATTTAGTGTGATCATTGAAGTGAGTAATACAAATCAAGTTCTGATGGCCATACTATTCTTTTTCATTTCATTTGGGTGACAGGTATCTCCTCCCCTTTTGCCGCTGCCATCTGTATGCCACTCCTGCAGATGGCTTTTACTCCCGACACCTGCTGCTTCGAGTTAATCAGTGGAGCACCATTACGATCTTATGGGACGATCGCCAATGGGCCACATGCCCTTACGCAGTACTAGTGGCTAGGAGCAACATTTTGACCATTCAGCTGGACTAGTGCCTACCTAATGGGACGGCCCTGCGGTTCTAGGCGCTTCCATGTTGCCTTCTTGAACATGAATGTAGCCCCTGTGTACCATGAAGGAACAGGGCGTCACACAAGCAGAAGCTGGTCATTTATTGCGGATGCAGCCCACAATACTGAAATGTATTTTGGAGTTCATGACCTAATGGCTGTATGGGCTTGGTGATTTTGTGGTGCATTAAATTTCTATTCTGATATTAACCGTGTAGCGTTATTCTTTGCAAGTAATGTAGCATATTCCTATTTGTGGAGCGGTGTATTGTGAGGAGATCTGCATTGGGTTCCGGCTTCTGAGTATAGTTGCGTGGTACTGTACTGGCCGCGTTTGTCTACGAAGCCCAGTAAGGTCAGGGATGGGGCCTGCCATTATGACTGTTTTAATGATGTCATGCTCAGGGGCGGGGGATTAGCTTTTGTGTTACAGATGCCGGTCAGCCAGGTGGATTGGTGGAATGATGTGATTATCAGACTATGGCTGGTCACAGGTGCCTGTGTTTGCGTGCGTTTCTTGGAGGGAGACTGAGGTCATGTCCATTGGAATAGCTTCTGTATTCGTGCCATCTGTGCCCTGCAGCTCCCATTGGCCCCTCTTGAGATGAGCCTGGCTGCTCTGTCACTCTGCCAACTTGTGTGGTACATGCTTATGCTGATGGTTGGTTTGTTTACTGGCAGGAGTACAGGGCTGGTGCAGTCTCACTCAGGATACTGCTTTGAATGTTGCCTTACACTGGTGTCAGTCGATGGGGGGGCCTGTTTTTGTTTGTCTCATTTTTCTGCTCATGTTGCTGTACTTGAACCTTCACATGCCTGTGCTGCATCAGTGCGGCTATGGTGCCATGGCAAATATGGATGCCCACTCACAAGGCACTTGGAGCCCCTGGATTCATTTGTTCGTTGGCATGCATGGGTGACTTGTACATTTCACTGGTTGCATTGTGTGACTTCATTGCACCTACGAGGAGTTGTGCAATGTGGCCAGGGAGTGGTGTACAGGCACTCAGTAGGGCCGTTTACGGTTGATTCACGATGCCGTACTTCTCACCATGGCGGAATGGTACTTTCCGCCATGCTTGATGGCGTTAGGTACATGTCCGCTAGGGTCAGAATTCGTGTACCGTTGCGCCATGGTGGTAATTACGGTTTGGCATGGCGCGCGTGCGCGTACTTGGTGCAGTTAGCGTTGGCGTTCACTACGGTGTCGCTAATGGCATCGTACTTTACGGTGACGGGTCATAATCGCACCGAGCGCTATTCGATGGCGGTATTGCATTTCCGCCATCGTTTTTCGATTTCCGCCAGGGTCGTAATGAGGGCCAATGTCTTTATTTCCCAAGGTTTTAACGTGTTTTGTCTTTCTTGCAGGTGCGGATTCGTGCAGAGGTTTGGAAGTGTTAAGAAAGGAAGAAGGCAATGAATATGGCAAGGGAAATGTGCACGGAATCGCACAGTGAACAACTTTGAATCTAACAACGTGCATACAATACCCAAGAATCGTGTATACTAAAACCCTGGAGTGCAAATAGAGTGAAACAATAATACCAATATATGAAAAGGGATGTGGGGTAAGCACTTAGAACCTCCTTATGACTGAAAGAAAAGTCGGCAAACTCCTTACCCACTATGCTATTACAGATACTGACAGCGCTAAGCCCACGTAGAGGGCAAGCAAGGACAGGATCTGTGAGCTGACACTCTGGATGATACTGAATAAGGAACTTAGAAACAGTACTCACGAGGACCGGAAAGACCACTTGAATGTCAGTAAACCCACGAACCCAGTTGATCAAACAGGGACCCAGAAGGCTATAACAGCAATGAGTGGAGGATAACTAAATACATAAAACCCAAGTCAAGGGGCAAGTAGGAATTGTGATTATAGAATAGTGAGGAAAACAAAAGGCATTCACACAGGGACTAGTTACAACAGCACCCCACACCTAATAATCAATGGGAAATAAATGCAGAAGTGCAATGGAAAACATGGAATGGATCCCAATAGAAAGTAGGATCAGGAGCAGGGAAAATGATATCACAAAAGGAACCCTTTCCCACCCATCCAAAGAGAAAAGGCAGGAAGCTAAATCTATAAAGGGAATGACTAATGCATTAAGTTTTTCAGTAGCAAAGGACAGCATCAAAGAAACAGAGAACACAGGCAAATTGGGCAGCATCAAAGGGTAAAGCACAGAGAAAGGCTGCCTGCAGACAGAGGAAGACAGAAAGGGAAATCCAGAAAGCAGAAATCAATTAAGCACATACATCCGAAATCCAGGGCAGAGGAACAAGAAACAGGAACTAGGAACTAGGCACAAAAGCTAGGCACAAGGAACAAGGGACCAGTCACAACAGGAACACTGCAACAATGACCAGCACTGGACTGAAGCAAACTGAGGCTTTTAAAGCTGCTTAACGAGCACACCCCTCAGGTGTGCTGCTGCTGCACCTGCAGCCACAGGTGTTGCCTATCCTCCACCCAACCTTGTCCTGCAAGGGAGGAGGTGAAGCAGTGAGCCAGGCATTCTGGGAAGCATAGTCATTAGATTAAAGTAGCATGCTGCCTGCCAAAAACCTGGAATGGATCCGGAAGGGAAGTAACTTGGAAAATAAGGTTTTAGCGCTCCCAATTCATCACAGCACTGTAGCATAAGGTTCGGAGGAAATGTCCAGTAGGGAATAAACCCCAAAACATGCCCCCAAGTGACGGGAACGGGAGCGAATGGAGCGAGCCGTGACAGGAAGAAGATTTGACCATCCTAGGATGCTGGGCAGGTTATCTCCAGGTGAGCATTAGCGCAGGTGAATGGCGCTGGATGGCTGAATAATTGTTTGTTTTTGTTTTGTGCCCGACTAACCTGCTGTTTTCTGTTCTTTATATGCAGGCGAGGCCCCAGGATGATGGATGGAAGAACCGCTCTGAGGTATTCCCGAGGAATGCAAATGCGTGGGTGAGTATTGGAGGCCTGTGCGGATGCCCTCTTCCCAACAAGGATGGCGATCCGAAGATCAGCTGAAGGCGAGACCAGTGGATGAGAATTGCAGGTAAGGCCTTTGTCGCTGTAATAACACAGGTTCATTTCTCTTTCTTCTTTCAGGCACCGATGGATGGAAATCTCAGAACGGGCGTGGCTGTAGAAGCTCGAGGATAGAGCAGACACGGTGAGCGTTACGCTGTAGGAGTGCAGAATAACGCAAAGCGTGTTCTGCCTGCAGTGTGTGGCTTAAATAGCCTTGCAAGTAGTTCCAGGCAAATAGTCCCTTTATCACACCCTGTCTTTCAGGTAAAGTAGTCTCTCGGTCACGCCTTGGATATGCAGAAAGGCTCAGCCTCATTAGGCTAAGTAGTCCATATGGCTCAAACCATTTTATGAGCCTGGTGCCAACTGAGTCCAGGAGGTTCTGGGACGCTCCTTTGGGGCTTGATAAGCCCTATTGGGTGTCAAAGAATGGGGTGGGCCCATCAGTTCCAGGGGTTTTGGAGCACGCACCATGACAGCACAACCGCCACCAGAACAAACGCGACAAGTACCCATGCAGATACTGCAAGCACTGATGCAACTGCAAGCACCAGTATAACAGAATACCATGGCCTGCACTCATAATAGGGGGCATGTCTGTAGTGGGAGGGAATCCTTTCACTGGTACTGGGATGAACCTATACCCACAATAGGACAGCCCACAGACTGACTTGATGTGCACAATCCTATCTGTTACACAAGACCCACAAGAGGAACCATGGATCAGAGTAACAATAGGTGACAAAACATTTTCCTTCCTTGTAAAAATGGGGGCAACCAGGTACTGTGTTAGGGAGCAGAGATACCCAATGTACAAGGGGCCTCTGGGGCTACACATTTGATTAGATTCACTCACGACTTGCTTATTACTAAAGAAGAACATGACCTCTCTATGCCACTATTATACTCCCACCAGACGCCAGTCAACATAATGGTGAGGGATATGATGAGCAAGCTTAATATGACCATATCATTTACTGACCAGGGGATTGTATGTTCCAATCCAGGGATTCAATATATGAACGCATGAGCATTTATATAAACATTCCCAGTTCAGAAAGCACAGCGGGTACGCCCATGAATCCCAAAGTATTTCAATTTGGAGTAAATCTCTGCATCCTGGGACAAGGGGCAAAATACTGCGGCTACCTGCATAATTCTTTTTCAGGCCTAAAGTTCCTATGGATGAGGAGGAAGGACGTGTGTTCCTAATAGAGTTAGAATCAGTAATAGTGAGAGAACAGAGAGTGATTATTCATGGTACTGATGATGAAGGAAAGGCATGGCTAGCAGTAAATGCAGTTGATGAAGGACACTGATTTGACAGATGAAGAAATATTCAGAGACATCAATCCAGATGATCAGGTTGGGTTCTTCATAAGCCTCACATATTGGGTGAATATTGAGTACAGTTAAGTGCCACAGAAGGTGGCATTGATAAAAAAAGACACCATCATATTTTGGAGAATATTTGGCACAGGCAGGAAGTACACTGTAGACCAGCACTGCCTATGACGTTGGCCTGCTGAAAGAATAAAAACAAATTAAATCCAGGAGCAATCTTGCCAACAGTGAAGCAATATCCCATGTCAAAAGAAACAGGTGAGGGTATGCATGAGACAAATTCCCCATTAGCGCAACAGGGAATACTAGTGCCATTAGAGTCCCCATGTAAAGCAGCAGTGCACCCATTGAATAAATCAACAGGGAGGTGGTGGAGATTTATTCTGGATTTTAAGCCCCCTAAACAATATTGTTGAAGAAGAATTTCGATTGGTTCCAAACCCAGCTACAATATTGTGCAACTTCCCATCCAAAGCCAAATATTTCACAGTGATCAATTTTAAAGAATGCATTATTTTCAATCGCCCTTCATGACGATTCACAAGACCTTTCCTTGTTTTCAAATAGAAATAAAAAAAGTGAAAAGGCACTCATTTATCACAGGGGTACTGTGAGTCCTCCTTGATATTCAACAGGGTTCTCTAGATGGATCTAGGAAACATGCACCATGACAGTACAGTGATTCAGCACATAGATGAGATTCTGGTGTGTAGTGAGGAGAACATACAATATTGCCAGGAGGTCTTGAACATTGGACAGTTGATGTCTCAAGAGGGCAGAAAAGTGACCCCTCAAAGAGCACAAACAATCATGAAAACACCTCAGCCAAAGACAGTGAGGAAAATGCAACTACTGCAGGGCATGGGTCTTTGATTAGGGTATATTTATTAGACTCCTTTTAAAAGGACTCAAAGAAGCTCAGAGAGATGACAGTAGCATAGCCTGGATAGGCAATCTGACAGAAGCATTCAATTAATTAAAAGAAACAATCTGCACAGCACCCGTTCTAGAGATTCCTGATTACAGTGCAGTATGTTACCTATTCTCTCATTTGAATGGGTGGTAACGACAGCAGTGATAACACAGAGGACTACCTTGGGAAACAAACTATTAGCATATTATAGTGGGAGCCTAGATTCAGTGACGAGAGGCCATTATCCTTGCAAACAGTCATTGACTGTAGCAGCCTTTGCAATAGAGAAATCAGCCAGTTTTGGCTGTGAAGTAAAGCTATACATTGAGTATGCCCTGTTCGCCATTTGGGACCCCTTATTACCCCCACTCTTGCACATAGCACCCGCAACCACATCAGTGCTCATGCCCTCCCCTTGCTCAACCATCCATTGCTCACCATATGGGATGCCACCACCCTGGTGGATCACTTTAACACAATCTTAGGTAACGCAGTTGACTTCCTGGGCCCTCTCAAAATCTGCACAGCTAAATATGCCAGACATGACAACACGTGGTTCACTACCGGCCTCTGTGCCTTACGCACACAAAAAAGGGTAGCTGAAGCCACTTGGAAGAAGGACCCTACCAGCACAAACAAAGCATTGTTTGCAGACATCACCACAAAATACAAGCAAAGATTTCATACAGCTAAAGCCACCACCTACAATGTTAGAATTGCTAAGGCCCCATCCAGTGCAAGCAAATTAGTTGTAATCCTGTTTGAGATAGAAATCCCCAATGCCCCTCCAGCCCTAATGGTAAAAGACAACGCCTGGTGTGGCAATGTCCAAGACACTTTCACTGGGAAAATGATGCAGCTCCAAGCCAGAATTACCACCAAGCGCTCCTGCACAATAACAGCCTCGCAACTGCCTCCTCAAACCTACATGCCTACAAATACCCCCCACTTCCAATTCCAACCGATCTCAGTCCCTGACTTGGCCACCATAATCAAGGGTCTTAACCCATCCTGATGCAAAGGTGACATCTGCCAGGCATTCCTTGTTAAAGAGTGTGCTGCACCACTGCTTCCTCTAATCACTGCCATCACCAACTCTTTCTTTGCGTCCTGCTCCATCCTCAATGCCCTTAAAGAATCTTAGATCTCCCCGTTGCCCCCCCAGACATGGCACTGAGACAGCTCTTCTGGATCTAAAAAGAATCAATTGGATGATACAATCGGTGCCAGAAAGCTCTCTCTCCTTCTCCTCCTTGACCTCTTGGCGGCCTTCGACCTTGTCGACCATGAGCTACTGTGCCATAACTTCACTACCTGTGTGCACTTCTCTCCTGATGCCGCAAAATGGATGTCTTGCTTCTTATCAGACAGAACCTCCAAAGTGTTTGCAGGCAATGCAATGGCCGCCCCACACCTATCTCCTGTAGTGTTCTCCAAGTCTCCTGTGTCTCACCCACCCTGTATAACACCTTTACAAAGCCTTTGTTTGACCTGCTCAACATCATACACAAACTATGCTGATGACACACACATTTTCATCCCTTTTTCCTTTGACTACACTCAAGATACGATCAAGGAAAACATTCAAACATGGATGTTCCTTCATAGCGTCTGTTTAAACAATGAAAAAACAGAGCTACTGCTCATCGCTTCCCCAGCCTTGCCCGTCAAACTAGACAACACATTCAAATCATTCATGATTGATAGCCACAAAAGTTTGGTTGCCACTGCAGTAAAAGCCTTGGGTGTCTACCTGGATGCCAGCATTCACATGACATAGCAGATCAACCACATCGCCTAAACCTCATCTTACGCCACCAAACTCATCTATGCGAGTATACTGTTCCACTCTACAGAAAATTGCCTCACTTTCCCCAATGCAGTCATCAGTTCCAAGTTGATTATTGTAATTCAGTACTCTGTGGCACTTCTGAAAAAAAAACTTAAGCAAACTGCAAGTCACACAGAACAATCCCTTTCAGGTGACGATGGACCTGGGTAAACATGCAAAGATCTCCAAAGCTAAGAGGTCTGTTCACTGACTCCCGATCAGAGAGAATCAAATTCAAGACTCGCACCATTACCCATCGCTGCTTATCCAACCATTCACGATTTACCTCTCCCAGAAGCACAAAAGACAGCCCCCATGAGGCCTCAGCGAGCGGCCTACAAACACTGCCTGACTATACCAAGATACAACTGCAAAAGAGCAGGAGGCTCCAGTTTCCCAGTGTGTGCCTCTAGCTTCTGAAACTAGAACAACCTCCCCCCTCCCTTGCGGGCTGCACCATTCTACCTGTCATTCAGAAATAAACTTAAAACATACCTCATCAACTAACTACTGCACTGTTTTTCCTCTGTATTCTTAACCTTTGTATGTAACTAGCACCTAGAGCCAGGCTTTGCTCACTGCTTTAAATGTATAAATAAATACATTCCTGATAAACCCAAAAGCACATTGACCACACCGAGAGCATCTGGGTACGAAGTGATCATCTCAAGCCCAGCAATCAAGATATTCAGATGTAGAGTAGTGAATCCAGCAACATTTATATCAGAGACAGTAGAGGTGGGAGATCACGTGCATGATTACACCAAGTACATTGAACATTATGATGATACACCCCATGTCAGAGAGAATGTCCTTGGAGGGGGGAAGTACTCTTCATTGACAGAACCTTGTCATTTGACCAGAATTCAAGGGAAAGCCACACTGGGAACTCAGTGGTAAAACTAAAACAGAATGGAAACTTTAATGTAGTGGCGAGTGCAAGATTGCCTTTACATTTTTCAGCGCAAGAAGCAGAATTTGTAGAGCTTACTGGTGCCCTTGAAATGCATGAAGATGAGGAAATAACAGTGTATTCAGACTCTGCCTATGTGACATCAAAAGTACATGCAAGAATGTCACGTTGGAAAGGGTGGGGCTTCCTGAGCACAGACAGCATGCCAGTGCAGCATGTGTCAGTCTAGAAAAATGGATACTTCTCATATTTGATGGCAAACATATTTTGGTGGCCGTGGGCCAACCGCCTCATGCACGATATGACAGACATATAGGTTTCCGAGTTTGCCAATGAACGACCATTTTGATGTAACAAGGATCGCCATTTTGTTTTCTAACCATTGCTCATTGCTTTCTGTTTTTATTGCTTCACAGTACATTTTCTGCTTACACTGCTCGAATGTAAAACATTGTTGTCTGCATGTGAAAGGACAAGGCTGCAGGGCCGTGAGGATAACAAGAGTTTGTTGAAACACAACGTAGGCAGCGCCAGGAAGGAATGCCCGACTCCCTCCCGAATGTAGCCTTGAAGCAGAGCTGCAGGGCAGTTAATCATTTTGCAGCTGCCAGCCAGTCTCGTTATATGGTAGAATATGTTAGAATAAAGCAACTAAAGGCTTGAATTATGCTCTTCTTACGGCCCCTCTTTACTGAGCCCTGTAGAGTGTGTCGGCTCCCAGGACACAAATAGCACCTCATAGATAGCAGGGTCTGGAATGTGACTCTTCCCCCGTATGTAGCTCGCTTCCAAGAACAGAAGCACTGTGTTCTGATCAACAACTGAAAGATGCCTCCACACTTGCAAATTGCATATTGTTACTAGAATAGGCATTTAAAATGACTCTAAGGCATTTAAAGCGCATACAAGCTCAACACTTAATAATAATGTTTTAATATTTTAATGTTCCTAATATTTATCAATATTTTAGTAAACAATATGGTTTCATATCAATCGATTCATACAATTGGTACCTGATATTTGATATTGTATTATTTTTATTATTAAAAGTGTGTTGTAAACATTGCTGTGTGAATATTTTTCTATAACTGTTTTAATATTTTACCATGGTTGTTGTTTGTAAAGGTTCTTTTAAAACTAAATACAAATAAATAAATAATAAAACGAGATTCATCTTTGAAAGAATCCTCAAAGCTATTATTGTACAGTTTCCCGGGCTGTTTGTTCTATTAAGGGCTGGAGATTTCCCCCACCCCCGCCATTTCAAGAGCTACATCTTCTATTAATCTTGGTAATCCCCTTGAGGAAGTGTCGGGACACAAGGAGCAGAATTAAACATGTAAGGAATAAGGAAGGGACAGAATAATGACATGTCCAGAATATACAGAATGTTGGTACATACATAACGATTAATTTAAAATTGTTATTCATTTTTTTTAACTTATGTTTGTTTTCATTTTTAATTATAAAATTGTTTTTAGAAAAGAGAAAGTGTGTGCTAGTGCAAAAGGCAAATGACTGTGCATTACTTTAAATAAAAGTTACATCCATTATTCACACATAATACCAATTGAAAACAGAACACATATATTTCCTTCACTTTTCTTTTTGACCATGACCATAAGAGCTATTGTTGGTGTTTTTCTTGATGCAGTAAATTGCTTGCATATAAGTCTCATATCCAGGAGCTTAAAGGGAGGGAAGGAAGGAAGGAAGGAAGGAAGGAAGGAAGGAAGGAAGGAAGGAAGGAAGGAAGGAAGGAAGGAAGGAAGGAAGGAAGGAAGGAAGGAAGGAAGGAAGGAAGGAAGGAAGGAAGGAAGGAAGGAAGGAAGGAAGGAAGGAAGGAAGGAAGGAAGGAAGGAAGGAAGGAAGGAAGGAAGGAAGGAAGGAAGGAAGGAAGGAAGGAAGGAAGGAAGGAGAAACAGACTAGCACAGGGACATGATCTACAGTGTAGGTTTGGTAGCTCCCCTGAATACACTGGCCCATTGGTAGGATGTTAAGAGGAGTTTATGTTTCAAATATGACCTAACATCAGCACAAATCAATTGGTGTAAAATATAAGCAGTGAAATATATAATGCATGTAGTACTTTATAACAGAAATTATACTTTCTCAAACCCGCACTATTGGGGAATGGGAAACAACATTTGATTAGCCCTGATTTGAAAAAGACGAGCAAGTCGTCGAAACACGTGTATTGAACACCAAGAAGGGAGTCATTTGTCTTCATTGCTTGGTAAAGTGTGGGCGCATGGAAATATGTCTATGTAACCTCCAAAAACTTTTCGTTCAACAAAAACAGAGTTGAGGAACCAAGCACTCTGTTGTTACGTTCCCGTGCGACAATGATCAGACAATCAAAAGTGCACCAACAGGGTGCTGAGGTCCATTGAAAGGTCAATCCCACCATAACAGATTCCTCACTAATAATCCTTGCTTCTAAACAGATGAGAAGACTAAAGAGAAATATTGACAACCATTTCTGACACATGTATGTCCACTTGACTGACTGCCCAAATTGCTAATAACATGTGGCATCAGAACATGACCCAGGTGGGGAGAGGGACATCTGTTGAGAGCTGCTATGTGTGTTCCCTCATTCCCTACTCTATGGACACTTCCAGTGAATTTGTAGCCACAGATGTACCTCAACATCATGCACAATGCCTAACCCTGACTAGGGGAGTGTTTGAGGGAAGAAGGGCTACTTTACGATGGATGTCAAAAAACACATTCCCCTATGAAGATAATTGCATAAAAAAAGAGGCTATGATGGATGGCCCAAAGATGAAAAATAAGATGATCCAATACGTGTTAGATGGCCCAAATAAGGGGGACTCTGTAACAGTAGATCAAAAGTTCATGCAATGCCCAAATGTTGTAAGGAAAGAGATAGAGGGCTGCCAGGATGATGGGAGAGAGCCCAGTTACTAATACATGGACAGTTATACACTTCAGCCAGATGGGTTGAGGGTATGATGGGATGTAAAGCACAAGCAGTCCTGCCAGTGCCAGTACAAGTAGGGTAGAATGCAAATGATAAATGCCTCAACAAATGGACCAAATACTCCAAGCTGCTTACAAGCGTAGAGGATATAGCAGGCCCCCTACCCATAATACCCATAAACAATGCCACATTATGCTTTGGAAATACTGGCCATGTGAAAGTAGGAGAAAATAAAGAATGCAAACGCATTGTTTTATGTGCCTTTCATGAAAATAGGCACCAGCATATTGATGGACTGCAGTTGGGCTTGTGGGTCCAGAGCATATATGAAGCTGCCCCCAAATTCGGGAAGGCTGTGTTCCATAGCACTGATAATCATACCCACTTTGGTAGTGAGCTGAAGTGATGTACACATTGCAGAATTCCCTGAAATGAATGTGCATATGAGAAAGAAAAGAGCCCTAAGCATTGATCGAGCAAAAAGACCAAATGGAAGAGGCACTTTATGAAATACCATATGAGCATAGACTGTTCAGCAGGATGGAAATGTTCTTTGCCGCTGTTATTCTGGGATGCAAACACATACAAATGCCAAGTGGTTGCATGTAACCCAGTGACAGTTGCTACAAACAATTAACACAACAATGAAAGGCTTTAATGCTATAAAGGAAGAGCTGAGAACAATAAGGCTCTTGACTCTTCAAAACAGGCATTTCCTGGGAACCTCACAGAAGCCATAATGCTGCTAACAAATCTCCACACCAGAATGGTCGAGGATGTGGATGAAGTGGAGCATGGTGATGACTGGCTTTCTTACATATTCTCTTGGATGCCCTCCTGGCTAGCTAATGCATTCAAAGTACCAGTAGCCATATTAGTGTTAGTATTGTTAGGATTTTGCGTTCAGAGAATAGCTATAAGCCAATGCAAGAAGATGGATAAAAAGGCGGTAGGGATGAAAAAAATGATACACATGGACACAAGGAAGCATCAGTGCACACAAACCAATGATCTACCTGATTTGGACTTAAAACAAAGTTCTGTCATCCCTCTCGGCTCACAATTATGTTATCCCTGAGACCCTCGTAATTATGTGGGGCTTTGGTTATTTTGAAAACCAAATGGGGAGTGTTGATATATGGCCTGGAGTGTGGGTGAACAAATGAACATTTGGGCGACCTTAGGGGGGTGATAAAGATATGGACTGCCAAGGTACCTCACTGGGGAGAGGGACCTCTGAGAGATGTGGTTGAGGGCTCGACCAGAGTGGGAGTGTCTAGAGGCAGATGAATGCGTCATTCATAGCTTCAGACCCTACCCTGCCGCTAAACCAAAGGAATGAAAGGAGCACACCATTCATGGCATCTGTCCCCTCTCCCCTGCCATACTGCAAGTATGAGAGATGCGACTCACAGACAACCCTACCGACATTAACCCAGAGTGATTGAAGAAGAGATGAATATGCAAGCTCTAGCAGACATAGACATGCTGTAATCAAAGCTGATGAAAGCAAGTGACATCACTGCCAAAACAGACATACTTAGACACATTAGACACAAAGCAGATATACACTCACCGTGAAGTTACAGAGACACATGGTCAAACAGCAGTCAGACATGAAAAATGTTACTTGCATTCAACAGACACTAGAACACATATAATCCATGTATATGCGTAAACGTAAGATTCATAAGAATAAATATATAGCTTGCTTAACGCATATATGCAACAGTAACAAGTGGCCAGTTTGAATAAAATGGATGGTGCAGCCATGTTGGAGTGAATGGGAAGCATCGAAAAAGCCTCAAAGCTGCAGGAAGAGTAGGCTCACTGAATCAGCTGAAAACACAGATTGGAGCAAACCAGACCATAAGCTGCACAACTCCTGCCAAGGTTATGGCAGAAAAGGAAGGTTTGGACTAGCCCTGAGGAGGACAGAAGATAAAAATTCCCATGCATAAGGCACATTTCCCTTAGATTAAGTAAAGAACCAAGCAGCCCTTGAAGACCAGGTGTTCATTAATTAAGGCTTAATACTGGAGGACAAATAGCTTGAAAAAATTCTCCGGTGGACCGGAAGGGTAAAGACACTCGCATTCCAATAGGCTAAAATCCTAGTAAAAGATAAGCAGAACAATCCCAAATGTGGTCTCCTCACACATGACTTATATTTGAAGATCAGGGGTTATTCATCCAGACTCAGATAGACCAAGGCCTTCACTCCCCTCAAATTCTCAGAACGCCAATACAAGACAAATCCAAGTTCAAAGCTAAACGTCTTGGCTCATAGCCTAGGCAGAGATGGTGTTATAATTGGGAAAAATAGCACCTCAGTGCCACTCCTGCGACCAGTATTGTTGCTCGTGTGCTGATGACCTGCCAAATAGTCATTACTCCAATGATGTTGTGTTGCAACTGTTGCATGATCCAATCAAGTAGTGTAGAGGTGACGTGTATTCACCATTATTAAATTAGAGGTGGGTTCAGGTGGAGTCATTAGATAGATCATGACAAATGAGAAGACTAACCCTTATACATTGCATTCATAGATGATTACCCTCATCAATCGCACCTTCCTGTAGGGTTTTGTAACCAAGAGTGTAATTTGATGTCAGTTGTGGTGTACCATATGTTTTTAAACCGTTGTCAAGCACAAAGATGATGAGAGCGTGGACATTTCTAATGTTCATTGCTGTCCTAGTTTTATATGGACTCTTAATAAAACAGGCCTTTGTCAACTACCTTGACTCCTCCATTTTTGTGCGCAGGATTTCCTGAGCTGTTTGTTCCGTTAAGGGTTGGGGATTTCCGCACCACCATTTCGAGAGATACACCCTCCAATAATCTTGGTGATCCCCTTGAAGAGGTGTCAGGACGCAAGGAGCAGAATGAAACATGTAAGGGATAACAAAGGGACAGAATAATTACATCTCCAGAGTATACAGAATGTTGGCACACACATAACAATTCTTTTAAAATTGTTATTCATTTTTTGTATTTATGTTTGCTTTCATTTTTTTAATTATAAAATTGTTTTTAGACAAGTGAAAGTGTGTGTTCTAGTGCAAAAGGCAAATGACTGTGCATTACTTTATGTAAAAGATACAACAATTATTCACGGATAATACCAATTCAAAACAGAAAAAAAACAATTTCCTTCACTTTTTTTATTGACCATGATCATAAGACTTCCTGTTGGTGTATTTCTTGATACAGTACATTGCTTGCCTCTAAATCGCATATCCAGGACCTTAAAGGGAAGGAAGGAAGGAAGGAAGGAAGGAAGGAAGGAAGGAAGGAAGGAAGGAAGGAAGGAAGGAAGGAAGGAAGGAAGGAAGGAAGGAAGGAAGGAAGGAAGGAAGGAAGGAAGGAAGGAAGGAAGGAAGGAAGGAAGGAAGGAAGGAAGGAAGGAAGGCAAAAAAGACTAGCACAGGGACAAGGGTCTGCAGTGTAGGTTTGGTAGCTCCCCTGAATACAATGGCCCCCCATTGGTAGGATGTTAAGAGGAGTGTATGTTTCAAATATGACCTAACATCAGCACAAGTCAATTGGTGTAATGCATGTAGTATGGTGCCAGATTCGCGACCTCTCTGATTTTTTGCAACCCCCAAAAGGTAGCATGGGTCATGTACGAGACCTGTCCCCAAATGGCTACACTCTCACTCCCTGCAGCTCACTGAGGTGACTGTAGCTGTGCCACTACACAAATGCACTGCTCCCTCAAATAGTTGCCCTTTCACGTAGGAGTAGCAAAGAACATGGTAAGCCTGCTTCATGTTCAATGTCCCAGAGCCTCTATTAAACGGCTCAGGTTGTGATTCTGAGGCACATGCATAATAGGAACGTGTTCGTTTATGAAGGATGAACACTTTCCTTAAAAGTACCAATTTCTGATAAAGTGGTAACGTGGCTGCCTGGCATCAAAGCAATGACTTTAGCATGTGCCTGATTTACTGCTTGACAACAGCCTTAGAAACCATTAGAAATGCAGGGCAGGCACTGCTAGGAGATTCTCCTTTGAAAAGCACAGCTTTAGCACATCAATAAGAGGATTTAAAATATGGTACCTATGAGGGCCATTAAAGGCTGCTGCACACTTTTTCCATTTATAAGAAATAGCATTCCCTAGATTGCGGCACAACTTTTCTAGTTTAATGAAAGCTTAAGAAAACTTTCTTAAAGTAGCAAAGTGGCAGTCTTTTGGGAAATTCTTGCATTCCCACTAGTACACATAGTGCTATCCAAACGATAGATTTGAGCAGCTTTTGCTGCTGGAAGGCACAACATTTCCTCTCCAATATTTCCACCCACCTCAGAAAGGTGGTGCTGCAAACTGTAGGGGAGAATGTCGGCTTTCAACACTTCATTTAGCATGTGCTCAGAATCAGGCCCTCAGATAATGCAGCATGGGCCCTTTTCATAATTCTTACCTGCCGGTGTGCTTTGACATATGCTGAGAACCCTACTATCTTTTATAAGCCTAATATCCCAAATGCCATGCAATGTGAAATAATTACTTTATAGATTAGCTATCGCGAATAGCTGGGGAAATTGTCATTGCTAAAGGCCATTGTTCTTAGGTGAGGAATCAAGGTCTATTTAATGTACATCATTTATCGCTTTGCTTCACTCGGCTCAAATATGCTTATCACGACACTGGATACAGCACACCCAGCCAAATACATAATTGAGCCTTTGTAATAAAACTGAATGACTCATTGAACAAATGAATCTCGCATGAGTCCAAATGTCACCCAGGTTTATTTTTAGAACAAGATGCCAAAAGGCAGAAAATAATTAAAGCAACTGCTGGTGGCTGTTTCCCGTGGCTGCAGTTGATGGACAAGCACCTTTACTGTAATGGTGTCCATTGCAGTGGCTTGATGGTGACTTGCTGTTAGACCAGCCGTGAGAAGATTTTTGGAAAGAACTGCATCAATACAATGAAAAGCCATCTCTTTTGGCTTTTGTATAGACATTAGATTTGCATTTGTTAGGCATCTTATTAATATGCCAAGGCCCTAGCACCCTTTGACAGTTTTTGACAGCTTATGGTTAGGTAGTTCTGTTTAGGCTGTGACTGGAAAATGCAGGTCCCATGACTGCACAAAAGCCAGATATGTTGGCTTTGCCAATGCTTTTTAACAGTGGAAGGTAATTCTGTTGGTTTCTTCATGCTTTAATCCAAGTTACGCATGCTCAGCAACCAGAATATCTGTCATAGGCTATCATATGTTTTTTTCTCTCCTTCCTGTTTGCTTCTTTTTCTTTTTATTCCAACGCAAAACACTATGAGCCTCATTAAGAATTCAGCAGTGCATTAAGAAAATCTAGCAGTAATTCCATCAAGCAAGGCCGATGAGCTAAATATACCTGCCCTAACACCTATCCATTTCACCTCTCTTCCTCTGAGACTCAACTGCTCTACTCCTTACCGTATCAACTGAACATTGCTCTCTGGAATGCTCAGTCTGTATGCAGCAAAACTACCTTTATCACTGACAACTTTCATGTCAGTTCTCCCCTTGACCTTCTTGCTATCACTGAAACCTGGATTTCTCCACCTGACACTGCCAGAGTGGTGGCCCTACATGCATCTAAACTATCCTTCATTCACTTCTCTCGTTTGACTGGCAGAGGTGGAGTCATCGCACAACTACTCTCTTCCCACCTCAATGCCTCAATGCCTCACAGATGCCTCACAATGCCTCACAGATCATCAATGCCACATTGTTCCACCTCACTTTGTTCATAACAACTCCATATTTCGCTCTCGTGGTCCTTCTGGACCATTCTTTGATGAACTTGGGCAACGCCTTGATTTTCCTTCTACTAATTATCATCTCATGTTATTAGGTCACTTTACTTTCCCTCTCCAATCACTTCTCAGAAATCTGAACTTTTAGTCTTTTCTTAGTGACGATGCTCTCCACTCTATCTATAACCTGCCTACCCAATCCAGATCTTTGGACCTGTCTCTCAGCTACTAATACTACTGTCACACCATCCCTATCTGATCATCCATTGTTTCCACCACCATCTCGTTTCTGCCCTCTGACCTCTCCTCACCACTTTCCACACCTATTACTAAAAGGAAATGTAAACCTTCTGCCACTTGACGCTGGTCAAGTGGCACAGCGTGTAGAGCACTCGCTTTGACATCCGTGTAGAGCCTGTTAATTCAGGGGGCCAAACTCAGCCTTTCATCCTTCCGAGGTCGATAAATGAGCACCACACACCATGGGTAATAATAAGCAGCGCTCAGATACCTGAGGGTTCGTAGCGCTATATAAATGGCTAATTATTATTATTCCTTCCTTTTTCTCTGATTTACAGTTCTCACTCTTTGCTTTCACACCTGATGCCTCTTTCACACTGCCTTCTCCAGCTTCAAATCCATGCTATGACTTATTCTCCATTCACTTCCCACTTCTAACTTTCAGCCCTAAGTCTCAGCATCCTCAGCCATGGGTTACCCCATTCATCTGCTTTATACCTACAGACATGTGTCGGATGTTATGCAAATTGAGCCATACCCACTCGCATCAGGAACTGAAACTCTACCTCTCTGCCCTGAACTAACTCAAGTCCTCTCATGATAGAGCAAAAATGTATTTCTACCTCACCCTCATTGAGGGGTCGATTCATGGAATTTTCTGCACAGAAAGTAGGGTACTTGCGTGTGCAATTTCACGCAAATACGCCTTTGTAAATTCATGCAATTGAATGTGCAGTACTTTTCCTGGACTTGTGTGGAATTTGCGCCAGCTCGGCACGTCTGTGCGAGCCGTCAAGGGCCTTGCACACGTCTCTAAGCAGAGCAGGGGGTGGCTTGCGCAGAGTGCTGGGAAGGGGGCGCAACACCAAAATGTAGAAGAACTTGCGAAAAAGTGCACGTTCTGAGAGACGGCCTGCAGGCAGTCCTCAAATAAGTGGCAAGAGATGTATTCATGGATTTGATCACACAACCTCTCAGCTTAGAAATGGCCACACAAATCCTTCATACGATCCGCAACCCGAAGGTAGGCATAAGTACTCTTGCATGTAGGAGTTTCAGCTCACAGGTGGGGTTGCATGTCAGATTTTGGGGTGCGTGTACTCAATTGGGGTTCTGATGTAACATTGGAGTGCGCATACGCAGTGTAGCAGGGTGCAGGAACATTTTACGTGGGTTTGCGCGCAGGTTTCCTGAGTTATTGCCGAGTTATGGTTTTTTTATACGCTTGTTGGCGGGGTGCTGGATACAGTTACGGGGTCCCCATGACTGTGTGAAGGGTGAGTGTATTCGCACCCGGGGGAGCACACAAAGATAACTGATCTGGCAGTTTTTTGCTTTGCGTTTGGGCGGAATTCCAGCTGTGACTTGCAAATATGGTAACTTTGCTCAAAAAGTCCAAGAATACGTGTGGTACTCATTTTTCTTTCTGCACGCAGGCAGATGCTGTATCCTTCTCGGTGCCCAGTCCTTGCATGATTTGTGTGCAAAATTCCATGAATCGGCCTCTTACTCTCAATCCAACCATCCTTGCGGGCTACAGGGCATCCGAAATTCACCCCTCACTCCTCCAAAACATACTACTCTGAACTCCACTTTCGCAGTTAATGACCTATCTGAAATCTTCTGTTAGGAACTCTGCACTCCCGATTAGGGAGAGTCCCTTTCCCTCAATGGACTCACCAGCTGCCCCTGAGGTGGAAGGACCAGTGATGAAACCCTCCCTCTGTGTCTCTGACACATTGACTGCATCTTCCATTATTCTGGGTTGTGACGTGGTGCTTGTCCATGCAGGTAGGTTTGTTTCTCTATCCATTTGACAGCACGTCATGCCCAACCCAGGAGGAAACAGTGAACAGCGCAGTACATAAGGAACTCCTGGCAAATAAAACACTGTTCTGAGAGAGGTCTTGTTTTTGGATTTAATGTCATGATAAACCATCCTTATCCATGGGGACTACCTTCATTGTATTCCCATTTCATGTCTCTCACCAGATTATCTGTTAGGTATTTAGAGGTTCATATTTATGTTTTGAGTCATGATAGGGATTGTCAACTAATTGACAGAACCTAGACAACAGGTTCAAAGCAGGACACTTCAAGCCTTGTAACCTGCTGTGCTATTGCCCAGCTCTATTCATTGATATTAATCAATTGTCATTGTCTATCTTCTGCAGCTCCTCTGTCATTAGAAACATTGCTCTAGGGCATGTGTCAAGTAGCAGTACTCCTGCCTCTGTGGAGGTCTGCAGCCTTGTACTTTATCTTGCCGGCTGATCATTTCTTGTAGGGTAGGAAGGCAAAAATGTCTGTGGCTCCTAGGGACTCTAATTCTTTTTTTTTATTTTAAATAAGTCCACTTGACTGACAGATTCGGAGAACCTAATACCTTCTGAGCCATGGAGGCTTTACTGAAAGACTTAGCTGCTGCAGTGCAGAAACATCAAGTAAAAGCAGACACGTCACAGCAATAAACTGCTGTGCTTTTCCAATTCATGACAGCCCTACAAGGCACAGTGGATAAGGTTGGTAAAATAAAAAGCCTTGTAGGCAGTCCATGAGATGGAGGCAAGGCTCCCAGAGCCACTTCCAGATCTGAGCTTCATCCCATTCTTACCATAGACACTTTACTTCCACCCAGTGCCTATCATATCATATGATAGGCACTGGGTGGAAGTAAAACGTTTTTTAGGCACTGGGTGCCTAAAAACCGTTGTAGTTCCCTGACGGATCCTGGACTGGGCAATCCACTACGGCTGTTATTTTGTGAGGATCCATTTCAATACCCTCTGGCATGATGATATACCCTAGATAAGCAATACGTTGTGGATGAAATTCACATTTAGTGTGTTTTGCATACAGCCCATATTTCTGGAAATGACTCAATATATCCTTGACATGGTAGACGTGTTTGTGACAGGTTTTTGAAAATATCAAAATGCCATCTAGGTCGATGACTACAAATACGTTCAGAATATCACAAAAGACATTGTTCAAGAGTACTGGGAAACGGCGGGGGCATTACATAACCCAGAGGGCATTACAAGATATTCCTAATTGCCATAACGGCTTCTAAAGGCAGTTTTTCACTCTTCCCATTTGCTATGCAGACTAGGTTATATAGCACCCTTGAGATACAGTTTAGTATACATAAAACTGTTCTTTGCTTGGTATAGTAGAACTTGGATGATCGGTAGTAAGTAGCGATTCTTTATCGTTATCGCATTCATTTGGTTATATCCACACCGGGGTTGAGTTCTGTCTCATCTTTCTTCAGTACAAAGAAGATCAGTGCTCCTGCTGGTGAAATCAAATGTCTAATGAAGCCTTTCTTTAGGTTGGCATTTATTAATCCTTAAGAATTATATATAACTTTTCAGAGAGGATGTACATTCTTCGGAAAGTATTTTGGTGCCAGGAAGGAGTTCTAGTCAACAAGCATACTCCCAGTCAGGAGGAAGTTTATCAGCCACTTTGTAATCAAATACATTGAGATATGCTGGATATGCTGATGTAATAACAGTCTGGATTACCAACGCACTTGATTCCGCAAAGATATCATTCAGGAAGACATTGTGAAATTGGGAAGGCAAGCTTTTGATTTCACCAATCTATGGAAGGGTTGTGATGTTTGAGCGAAGGGGTACCCAGAATGACTAGAAAGTGAGGAGTTGCTATAGCCTTCAAACATAATACTTTTTGTTTGTATTTGGCACACACCATGGACATGTCTTCCGTATGGAAACAATAATTCCAGCAATTAGAGGGAACTCTTCCACTGTTTGAATGGGTCCAGAATTTACCTTGGGTCTCATGGGAATGTGTTTTTTTGTAGGCAAAATGATTATCTATGAATTCCCTGTTGCTCCAACCACTGCCAATGAGTGTGATGACTTCTTCCCATTTCTTCGATTTAAGTATACATTAACTATAATAAATGTATGGATTGGGTAGGTATGGTAGAACATAAGTCCTGTGGGGAACCCTTGAACTATTTACTTACCCCCTGGATACACCAGAGGGGGAGCTTTGGTGTATACCAGAAAATATGAGTCTACCTTTAGTCAGGTTTTAAGGAATCTCCTGTATCCCCACAATAATAATTTCTTACTGGGTCGCTTACCTACTCGTACTACCCAACTGCATGGGCTCTGGTTCACTGGAAGAGGGCATTTCTTTTTCCCAATGGAGATTAGGTTTATGAAATTATACTCTTTATCTCTCACCCTTTTGGTCATTAGCTCTGTGATCCATTCTAATCAGAAGAGCAATGTATTCAGCTAGGGTATCGCGTGGCATGACTGTTTGGCTAAGAGTGTCTTTTAATTCTTTTTTCAATCCCTTGACAGTCAAAATTGACATCCTCTGGCCAAGTGGTTTGTGTAGCTAACCCTCTAAATTGTGCAATGTAGGTGAGAGGGTCTCCAGTAGTTCTATCCTTATTGTTGACCAGCTTATTGTTGGTCAAATATTGTCTGGAAGGCTGCCAAAAAACTAGCATAATCCTATAATTACAGACTGTTACCATCTATGTAGGGCGTAGCCCAAGCCAAGGCATTTATTTCTAGTTTGAAGAGAATGATAGAATTTGGGTCGGTTTAAAAAAAATGATTTTACATTGCATTAGGAATTGCTTGAATTCTTGAGGATCTCTGCCATATTTGAGGGGCATGGGTGGTGAGGGTACCATATGTATTTAGAGGTTCATCTTTATATTTTGAGTCATGATAGGATTTGTCAACTAATCGACAAACCCCACACACTAGGTTCAAGGCAGGTCACTTCAGGCTACCATATAAGTCTTGTCACCTCAAGTGCCATTGTTCTGCTATATTCTTTGATAATGATAAATTGTCATTGTCTCCCTTCTGCAGCTCCTGTGTCCTTAGAAACATCACTATAAGAAGGGAGTGTGCCAAGTAGCACTCCTGCACCTTTGAAAATGTGTGGCTGTGTAGTTTATCTTGCTGGCTGACATTTTCTTGTGGGGTTGGAGGGCAAAAATATCTGTGGCTCCAAAGGACTCTACTTAACATTTTCAAGAAGTCCAGGTGACTAACAATTTCACTGCTAAATTTCCAAATTTAGAGACTCTCTGCTGACCTTTCACAAACTTCCCCTCCATTCTACCCTCCGCCTGCTCTGTCATCAGCCTATGCCTATGCCTCTATCTTCCACTTTAGACACACTAATACTAAATACATCCTACCTCTACTGATGAAGAATAGGCCCTCTTGTGGCTCATCAGACCCTCTTGCTCTTCGCTAATCAAGCCTTTTGCCTCATTGGTGGCCTCTTACCTTGCTGAACTCTTCAACATGTCATTTCAACTCTGTTTTCTGTTGCACTATTTTCAAATCGACCACGATCATCCCTCCACTTAAAAAGCACATAGCTGAAAAGGGGGGGGTCAACCATCTTACCAATTTTGTAGACATCCACAGCCTTCAGGACCCCCTACACGCAGGTTTCCGCTCCTGTTACTTCGCTGCTCACGTGAATGTCTCAAACTTCATCTCCTCTGCTAACACTGCAATGTTCTATTCTTATTGTTCTTGACCGATTTGCTGCCTTTGACACTGTTGATCACTCTGCTCTGTTCTAAAGGAGAAAGTCAGATTGTGATTTCAACTGGAATATTTGATTGAGCATTCTCATTATGAAGGCCTTTTCCAGCTGAGGCTGAATGCAGAGTCCTTTTCCAATTCAGAACCATATTATCTGGGAGGGATTTTGGGAGCAGGTGGACAGACTGAATGGAGGAGCTTTCCTGACAGTTTTCCCTGTAGCCGGTTGGGATCCCTACCTCTATTGGGCCTTTACAAGACAGAGCAAAGGTATTTTGAGGAACCCTGTATACAATCTATGCCACGGAAAGAGGAAACATAGTTTAGAACGTATGTGCTTTGTAACTGATCATTAAAATTGAAACCATAGGTAGATTCACCATAGTAAGGCTTCTCTTCAGTATTTTGAGATCTCTAGAGGACTTATACATCCTGAACTGAAATGTAGAAAGACATCCCTTTGTGGTTGGTGTCTGCAATAGACAATAAAGTAATCAAAATCTATTTTTTAAGCAACACATGTAACTGAAGGGTTGAGAGGATGAACTTGATTCTTAGGTAATAGTGAGAGTTAGGCATTCTGTTCCGGCATTCCAAAAAGACACATCATTCTTGAATCCACGCCTTTATATTATAACCAAGTCAACTGCACCAAACATTTGTTGCCTATGCGCAATCAAGGAACCCATATTGTGTCACAGTTATTGTTCAACATTTTAGCGCTGAAAGAGTCCTTCAGTAAGAGACCATGAGCCTCATTACACGGTTGGCGGTAAGGGTTTCCCGGTACCGGTAAGGGTACCAGTGCCGGTAAACCCTTACCGCCTTACTACGAGGTCCCTTTGCGGGACCCTACCTTAATGGCTGGTTTTACCAGCCGTTAAGGATGGGACCCGCAAAGGGACCTTGGAGATAATTACGGTACCACAAATTGCGGTACCGTAATTACCGCCTTCCCCATTCCCATTGAGCCCTATGGGGGAAAAATTGGGAATGGGGAAGGGCCATGGTGAATGGGGAATTACCGCTCCCACACACCTTGGAATAGGGCGGTAATTCCGCCATTCACCATGGTGGACTCGGTAAAATACCGGCGGCAACCATAGCGCTAATAGCGCCATGGTTACCGCCGTCCGTGTAATGAGGCCCCATATATTGAGACCATATTTTTCTCTGATGCCAAGACTATCATTGGTTTCAGAGAAAACTAAGCAAATGTATTTGTTTTAAACTTTAGGCTAAGGACTTTTTTACCTTTTTTGATTAAACACCCAACAACCATGTGTATGCTTATATTGTAGAGTATTTCATTATGTTGCCTAGAATAGTCAATCATAAGTGTTCATCTATGCATAGATGATTGTGTGAATTGCAAGCAAAATATTAGTGTGCCAACAGCAGGCAGGTTTCATTTTCTTTTCTGTAGACAAACTGTCTGTATTTCATTTCTTGATTAATTAGATTAAATGAAACAGAAGACAGATTAAAAAAACAGCTTGCTCCTTGTCCCAGATTTTATGGTGGGATTGTTGTAGTCAGGGGTATTATATTAGCACAATGTATCTGCAGTGTGCAAACCAATTAAATTGTCAATATCCATGCCATCGACAGATCTTGTACACAATGCATACATGGTCCAGAGGACAGGCAAGAGACTATACATGAATCACAGTCCATTTAGCTTCTTTTAAGCACTTCAAACTGACCGCTCAGTCCCCTCTACATCAACTTCTTCCATTCCGCAAACAAGTCACCAGAAAGCAACACTTTCAATGTTTGACATTGAGAAATTAGATGCAGCAGCAAACATTCTGGCAAAAAGGAATCCAAGGTTTAGGGATGGCTGAATCCAAAAGGGTTGACTGTTGGTTTTGTTGTCAGCAACAATGGTAGCAAAATCATGTGTGCAATGATGGGTGATAACTATTACCATCTACTCTGTTTTGCAGAGTGCTTGATCCTCATAATACAGGATGCTGTGAAAAACAGACAAAAGTTTGCCAACATAATCGGGATATGTCACAAAATGTATGACATTTTAGCTGTTCTGTCAAAGCCTGGAAGATGGCCTTTTTCCACAAGAGGGAAATTCACCCTATGTATCTTCAATGCCTCTTTGAACAACACAAAGCTCTCAACACGAGGTGAAGCAGAGCCATAAATGTCTTTGACTCCTAGGAAATTGAATCTTCCAGCTTCTAGTCCTTTTTAAATATGCTACAAAGACAGTCAGCACTGATAACAACTTACCGGCACCTTTACCGGACTGGGTCACTGCGAGTCTGCCTATAGGGGCACTGAACTACTGGCAGGCCTGACCTGCCAGGAGTTCAGGTCCCTACCGGCACATTTTTCACTAAATCACTGGCACCGTTACTAATGGTGCTGGTACTTCAGGGATCCCACTCCCAAGGAGTCCTATGTGACTCCATGGGAACGGGAACTTACTGTACCGCCGCCTCTTGAGATATCCCAATAGCCCCGGGATGTCAGTTGGAGGTAACAGTAATACAGGGTTGGCGGCAACCCGCTGGTAGCACCGGCGGGTAACTGCTAACCTCATAATGAGGGTCTATAGTCGGCTCTGAAATGGGTTATTCATTCCACAATTTTAAATCAATGCTGCAGACTTCAGTTGCCTGCTGTTTTTTCAGGGGTGATATGGCAAGATACAAGACAAAGTTCCTGGACCGAATTGTGGCACATGAGAGTGAGAGATGTCACTTGCAACATTACAGGAAAGCAAGTTGAGCCATGCCTTCTTACTACTCCTCCATACAGAGTAGTCTCGTAGGCAGAGTTCTACAAGTGCCAAAACAGCAGAAATCACTAGCCTCCAAAATGTCTCCCCATCTATTTAAAAAATGTGGGTACGGTTTACAAAATTAAACCTTCTACACAAAAAATTAAGAGAATAAATATTAATTACATATGGTACCATGATGATCGTACAAGCAATTATAATATAAAAGCAATGAATTAACGTGCCAACTTCATGCAAACAGTATTAATGAAGGGAAAGATAGTTTAAAATGGTAAAAAGATACTGATCTATGCTAGGAGAGGGGAAAGTAATATTAATTTCCAGCCGGATATGATATTCTGCCTCTGCCAATATGACAGTGTTAGCTGAAAATAAGTACACCCAGAATTGATCGGCTTGAACTTGAGATACATCACCTACAAATGTCCTGTAACCTACAGCATAATTATTTGCAACTTATAACACAGACACAGTAAATGTCAAGATGTTTCAATTCCATCTTGACAAATTCGACAGATTCTATTTTCAAAAGAAACATTTGCCCAAGCACCAGTATGCAAATATGTTGGGAGTTTATTAAGACACATTATACATCTTCTCAAGCTTGAATTGTTAACTTTTAACACATAATTGAATGGTGCAAGAAAAGGAAAGCTTTGATTCACGTATTGAAAGTACTTTTTATTTAGTTGCTAATACATCTTGGTTTGGAATACAGACCCATACAAGAGCTTATTTTCTACATTTCTTTCATGAATTTGCTCCTACTAAATGACTCAGAGGGAGTCCAATTGATGTCAAAATGCAACCTCCCACAGGATTTGATGAAAACAGTCAAGGTATGATTGTGTGTGTGTGTGTGTGTGTGTGTGTGTGTGAGTTCATTTTTTATCATATTGTTGAAAAGCCACAGCAATTAATTATCACTGCCATCTTCTGATAAGATTTTTACATATAAACAGCTACAAGCATTCTTAAAAGGGGTAAATAATGAAGACTGAGTTCGTATCAAATCGCTTCAATGGGAACTGATACATGTAGACCAAAGCAGGATGCCCAAGCTTACCCTCGATTGGGTTTAGCCAGGTGATGTGTTTCTCAGGTAAACTCTCCAATCCATACAGTATACCAGAAACAATGCTTGCTTTATAGATCTTAAGTAGACCTTCTATTGAAAATCCACCCCCAGTAGCAATATAACTTTGAATAGTTCTGAACTTCCTCAGAGTTTTAGGAACCAGAATGATTTCAAGAGATTCCGTACAAGGGGAAATATAAAGAGGAATCCCTAAGTATGTATATGTGCTAACTACATAAATAGAATACCATCAATTTTGTATATAGAGCTGGTCTTCTTTCTGCAGCTTATGATAATAATTTTATTTTATTTTTTATTTTGATTTAAGTTATTATCCTTTGAATATCTATGAAGTGCATTCAGGGTACATTGAAGCCCCACTGCTTTTCTGTCTAAAATATCCTTTGAATATCTATGAAGAGCATTCAGTGTACTGTGAAGCCCCACTTCTGTTCTGTTGAAAATTGCAATGTCATCCGTGTATTATAGCCATTCAAGATGGTGCCTATCAATACGAGGAGGAAAGTTTTTAATATTTGGAAGCGCTCAAAACATGTCAGAAACATAGAGGTTGTAAAGCAGAGGGGCAAGAACACATCCCTGCTTTAGACCATGATTAGTCTCAATAGAGAATGAGAGAAGACCCAATTGATTAAGTCTTGTGGTAACTGTGGTGTCCTGCTATATTTCTTGACAAGGCTAAGCAATGGAGGGCCAATGCCCCATCTCCCAGCTTGTACCATAGTCTAGAGTGAACCACACTATCAAAGGCTTACGTATAATCTATAAAAAAAAAGATACACATTTAATTCTGGAGTAAATATTGAAGAATGCATCAAATATTGGAGAGATTATGGGCCTCATTACAAGTATGTCAGTCAGTAATCTGGACACCTGTGATGCTGGAATCTCCGGATGATTACATGTTGTCCTGCACGTGCATTCCGGCATGCTGGAAATGGCGGTACCAGCAACACGGAAACATCCAAAAACTGTCAATACATCCACCTCAGTGCTGGTGCCTCTGAATCTGGCAACACAGTCCCGGACTGACCAGCACTGGAAACAGCGGTCCCGCAATTACTGTGACTGGAAATAAAGTGATCGCCGGAACAGGAAATCAGCCGGCAGCCATTAAAAAACACAATCCATGGCAATACTGAAATCACATGAGAGATCCACCCATCCTGACCATACAAACTCCACTGTCAGCATGACATCTAGAGTCTGTAAGACTCGAAAGCGGAAGCCATGCTTCTCTGAGCCTGAGCTGTAAATGCTAGTGGACACCATTGTCCACCAGACTGCAGAGCTCTTCAGCAATGACCAGCGCAGGCAGACCCAGCTGCGCAAGAAGAACATCTTGGAGGAGGTGGCCCAGAAGGTGTCGGCAGTTGGCACAACCCCTCGCACAGTGCGAGACTGCCACAAACGGTGGGACAATCTGTGTCTGAGGGTACACAACCTCCTCTCGGCCCGGCATAGACAGGGCATGGCCATAGGTGGAGGGTGCACATCCCCAATTCGCCCACTCCCGTGGGAGGAGAGGTGCAGCAGTGTGCTGCACCTAGAGTCCATTGAAGGGGTCAGTGCTGCGGAGGCCAGAGCCAGGACATCTAAAGAGGCTGGTGAGTACACGTAAACCCCAATGTAATGTCAACCTCCCTGTCCACCCTGCACCCACCACTGTACCAACATATGACATGAATGTCAATTGCATCGTGCAAAACACCAGAAAAACCCTGCATGCCCCCTGAAACCAACAGCCTGGGTGCATAAACAGACATACACTATGGACACCAAAATATGAGTCATCCCAGCAATACACATAGTACACAGCACAGGCACCCTGTACTGCCAACAAACATGCATCTGCTCCCGCACAGGTACACATCAACCCCGCCACAGCGAACTGCATGTGTGCCTGCCATGCTTCTCCTGGGACAAAGTCACAGCAGTGCTAAGCCCCATCTCCACCCAAAAATGACCACCGTTAGACACACAAAGGCAATTTGTGACCCCCTCGTCCCAGCCAGACCAAGCCCTGAGCATAAATGCACAACTGTCCCCATAACTGGTACAGGCAGCAGGCCCATGCTGACCCCACCCATACCACACCCCTCCCCACCCCGACATCCCAGAGCTTGAAGGTCCCCCCTAACACCATACCCAGCAATTGGCAGGACACCACAACAGTATCCCCAGAGCACTACTCTACCATGTACAAACATCACACATCCTTCCGCTCAGTACACATGACACAAGCATGTGTGCACCATGCCATGTGCTTCGCCATATCCATGACACAGCACAGCCACAACCAACATAACACATGTATCTCTGCCTCATCAATCCACACTGTTCACTGACAACCTACCTTTCTGACTCCCTCAGCCACAATGAAGAGGCCCAGCTAAGCACCTCAAGGGGCACCAGCCGCAACTGCCGCAGGACACCAAGGACCACCATCACCACCACCTCCACCCAGGACACAACTGCTACTCCCAGCACAGCTGTGCCCATCCAGGCAGCACCTGTCATCCCAGCTGCACATGTCCAAGAAGCACCTATCATCACAGCTGCACCCGTGCAGGCAGCATCTGTCATCTCAGCTGTGCCCGTCCAGGTGGCACCAGTCATCCCACCTGTGCCCATCTAGGCAGCACCTGTTACCCTAGCTGACCCCATCCAGGCAGCACCTGTCATCCCAGCTGCACCTGCCCAGACAGCCCCAGCTGCTGTAGTAGCACCACCACCAGCACATCAGTCACATGCACGTGCACAACTATTCAGTGCAGAGGACATAGCTGACGATGGTGGAGTGGACACAGGGGAGACCATCGACCACAGTGCCTATGAGCCATTGGTATTCAGCCCCATCGACCCAATGAGCCCACAATGCCCACCCTTCCCCAGTGTCAGGGAAATGGAGGGCAGACTCCGGCACATCGAGGAACATCATGATGCCTTGACTGCTCTATTGCAGCAGCACCTCCAGGAGGTGCAGTTGATGTGGGAGAGTGGGGAGGGATAGTTGGGAAGGGGCAGAGGGGAGGGATAATTTTGGTAGTTGGTGTAGTTTCACATTTGTTGTTCATTCCATTAAATACATTACACTTGGTGTTGAATTGAAATCATGTCTGGACATTTTTTTTAGGGTGCAGAGGATGCAGGTGTGGAGGATGGGGTGGATGCCTGTGATTGGTGGAGGGGTGAGGCACTTTTCTGTAATTTTCATTAATACACCCGTTGTGTACAAAATCATTTAATGCCTGGACATTGTTCATTTCGTATGTATACATTTTATTCATGACAGTGCACAGTGACCAACTCCCCACATACCCTGTGTGCATGTCCACATGGACCCAGTGCTTAGTGTAGCACTGACACATATCCATCAAGGTCCCTGTGGTTCAGAAATATTAGTCAATCAGTGATTGGCGTACAGCACGGCCATCTTTGCATCACGTACTGGCAGGGGTGTTGCTTCTCCTCCATCATCCTCACCCGGTGCATGCATGTCAATGTCAGGTGGCAGTGGTACATTTCTCCAGATGCACATGTTTTACAGCATGACTCAGGCCAGGGTTCTCTTTGCCACCTTCTCAAGCCTACAAAGGAGTGCTCCACCAGACCTGCTTAGGTATCGGAACCGCCCCTTCCACAGGCCAAAGGTCTGCTCAATCACGACACGGGTATAGGTATGAACCCGATTGTACTCTTCTTCATGCCTGTTCCGCGGGTTCCGCACAGAGGTAAGTAGCCACAGCTTCAGGGGATATCCTCCATCACCTGCATGGGAATACAAAGAGGTCTGTGTGAGTCATTCTGAGCTGCCACCTTCAGGATTCACAGCCATGGCCGCATCTATTTGCTGTTGACATGCACATGTCCCTGTACATATGGACAAAGATTATTTGGATGCATTGTGTACTGCAATATGGTCTGCTAGTCTGGATGGCGTTGTACAGATGATGCAGGGTGTTAACTTGCATGCTGTTTTGGATGTACTGTGGATGCGGAACAATGTCTTGCCTCCCATAATTGCAGTGTATGCTACTCTGCGCCTAATCACACTAGCGATATTGGCACAGTTGTAATCATGTTTAGTGATACATCGCTTGACATACCCATGGTGGCCTGGTTTTGCGTCTTACATGTTGTCATTGATGTACGGCATTGGTCCAATGTGTGGCAGTGATGTGTCATGTTCAGGTTGGGAGGTTCAGGTCAGAAGTGTTTAGCTCTGACTGCATTGTCCACTCACCACCCATTCCCACCCAGGTGGAGTATGCATCCCTCACCCCCCCATTCCCACCCAGGTGGAGTATGCATCCCCCATTCCCACCCAGGTGGAGTATGCATCCCCCCATTCCCACCCAGGTGGAGTATGCATCCCCCATTCCCACCCAGGTGGAGTATGCATCCCCCCATTACCACCCAGGTGGAGTATGCACCCCCCATTCCCACCCAGGTGGTATGCATCGCCCCACTCTCACCCAGGTGGAGTAGGCATCCCTCCCATTCCCACCCAGGTTGAGTATGCATCTCCCCACATCACAACCCCGATGCACTGCCATGGGCCAGTCCGGAAACTCACCAAGAAGCCAGGCACGTCGTCCAGCATGTCGCTCCTTGTGACGGGGTAGCGTGGAGTTACGCAGCACCATGGCATCATGTGTTAATCCGGGATATCGGGCACAACAATGTATGATGATCTTGCTGGAGTCACATACCATCTGCACATTGATGGAGTGGTATTGCTTGTGATTGCGGTACACCACCTCTATGGCATGAGGGACTACCAATTTGACATGGGCTCAGTCAAGGGCACCGACACAATTGGGCATGCCTGCAAATGCATGGAAGCCTACTTTGGTGTCGGCAATCTCCTGGGCAGTCCGTGGTAGGGATATGTGGGTGTAGCATGCTTCGGGAGGGCATCCAGCACTTGGGTCAGCATGCGTGAAAAGAGTGGTTGTGATATACCATGCAGCTGGCCCACTGTGTGCTTGTAGGTGCCTGTGGCCAGGAAGTGGAGCGAAGACACCACCTTTAGTAGCGGGGGGGGTGGCAGTGCGTATTTCAATGAGGCTGACGATGTCGTCATGTATCATGTCCACAATGGTGGTGATGGTGTCCGGGTCCAACCGGTACAGGGTGTGGATCTGCTCAGGGGTTAGATTGAATGGTCTGGTTCTGATGCGAGGTATTGGTGGCTGCCTACGAGGTACTACTGGCTGCACTGGTGGTAATTGCTGGACCTGTCTCACCCTCCTTCTCCTTCTGCATCTCCTCTGTGCTGCCCGGTGTTGTGGCTGTAGTTGTTGTAGTTGCTGTTGTTGCTGTAGTTGTAGCAGTACAGGCATGTCCTCCAGCCCCATGATTGCAACAGCTAGTGGTATCATTTTGGTGTGGGAAGGGGTGTGGTGTGTGGGTGTACTCCTTTTATACTGGGACAGGCTCCATCGACCCCACCTGTGGTGATTGTGTGCACCTGTGGCAGTTACCTTCACTGCAGTTTGCTATTTACGGGTGGTCCGCGATGCCTGTATGGCCGCCGTCGTGCAGGCCCTATTTACTGCCTTCGGGATGCCGGTAAGTGCATTCCCGCGTAACTTGTGATGTCCTCCTATTACCGTTATCCCGGTATTTCCTCCGCGAAGGGGCACGTTTACGCGCAAGCCAGTATGAAGGGGCACGGTATGGGCGGTGGCGGTATTGGCGGGTTGTCAGGTGTAATGGCCCGGACCCGTTAACAATGACGGTAATACCATTCCGTCTTCCTATTTTCATTACCTCCATTCTCGTAATGAGGCCCATTGAGTCTTAGGGTGATGCCAGTTCCATTCAGTGAGGATCTGTGTCATAAAATGATTGATGCAGGCAGACTTAATACCACTTGGGGGGGTCATATATATTAATAATGAGTAATAGAGGACAGCTACGACTTGATTGTGAATAAAGGTCAGCTCATAACATATTAGAGCGAGTAAAATGAGGAAGAAATTCCAGCATAAATAAATTAGATTTAGCACCTATAAGAAGGCCACCGATAGGTCTCCCGATAGATTTGTTTTCTGCATGTCTATATATCATTTTGTTGCTGTCAAGATACAAACTGTGCCAAAGCCATGTTTCCTGCAAAGCAAACACATCAAAAGTAGTGAGAATACGCATTAAAATAGGATTTGTAGTGAAAGAGCAATGACCCTAGTGTTCCATGTGACCAAAATGAGGACTTTTGAGGTGAGATTTGTGGATTGGCAGTGTTAATTACGAAGGAGAGCAGAGGGTAGCCAGGTCCAATCCTCGATAGTCTCAGAAACTTTGTTAGAGGCAGAAGATATGTATTTTTTATTAACTTTCCTACTGTTAAAATTCTCTGTAATCTGATAATTTATAAGTGCTTCGTTGTTATAAAATAAAGAAGGTTCATGGGCAATTGAGGACAGATCAGAGATGTCAAAGCCCATTTTAAAGATGTTTTTGTGAAGAAATAAATTTGCCCAACAATAACAGGGGAAATAAAATGGACTGATGCCCAATTGCTCATACAATACAATTCAGGTAATTCAACCAGAACAAGATCCTTCTTGCTAATAGTTTGAAGTTGAGGTGTACAATGTATGAGTTGAATCACCTTATATCTGTTTAGGAAAGGACTCTTTTCAGTAGAAAATGATTCTTTGATTGTAATGGTTTTCGTGCTCTAGGCATGTACTAAAGAAGTCTGGCAGGGACACTAGTGGATGGAAATAGCAGAACATGTTTTAGGCTCAGAGTCAGCATAACCATTGTCTATCACTTCCAATTGATTTGCTTCCAGTACAAACACGTTCGGAAGAGTTCTCCAGAACAAGCTGATGAAAGTGTTCTTGTTATTGGTGTCTTTCGGCTGCTGTTTCACATGTATTTCAAGACCTTAAGAATACAAACATGGATTGAATTAAATGTCCTGAATCAAACTAAGATGCATCAGGAGAGTAGATTGTGGTACAAATAATATATAACTGCTAGAATGATACTGAAACTACGACATATACAGGAGTATTAACCTATGGTCTATTGTCTGTTTTATTTGTCCTTTTCTCTTTTTTATTTTATACTTTTGTCTATTGAAATTATTTCTGACCCTAACACTCCTCCCCATCACCACTCCTATATCTCTGTCCAACTGTGAATGCATATTGACTTAATTCAAACTATAAGTAGAAGCAATACCTTTGTCTTTAGTAATAAATGTCCTGATTTGTAAAAGGCTCCAGCTATGGCAAAACACGTGTAATCATCAAAGGGCCTCTCCTATTGGAGCACTAGCATACTCTTGTATATAAATCAATAGTTTGAAACCAAACCCTCAGATTGTGACGCAAGTTACTGGTGAGGACAAAACAATGCTTTACCTTCCAGAGGTGGGGTCTTGACCTCCGTTTTCCTCACATTTGTGACACTACATTTGTGACACTACCCCAAGGGACAACAAGTCAAACTGGTCGCTGAGCATAAGAAGTTGAGGACTGCAACCCCCACTAAAAATCCAATATATACTTTCGAATTATCAACAGCTCTGCTGACCCTTAAACTCAACGTACTAACAAGTAGGACCATGGCTAAATATCTATTGAACAGAGAGAAAGAATCCAAAAATCCAAAAATGTGTTCTCTCCAAGAGGAAGCATGGCACATGTCTTTACAATTAACAATCCAAACTGTGAAGATTTGAAAGTTCATCAAACTGGAAAGGATTTCAAGAAAAGAGATCGACAAATACTGGGAAATAATTTCACTGAAAATTTAACTAACAAACAGATTCAGAGAGGATTGCAAATATTGATTTTCACAGATTTTACAAGTGATGATGACATGGACCTTGCAGAGCAATGGGAACACAACTTAAATACCAGTTCTAAAAACATAATGGAGCTACTGGTAGAACATGCCACAAGATAACATAAAAAAGCAACAGAGCAAATAGAGATAATTAAACAAGAGATAGCGGAAATGAAATCATTAGAAGTAACCAAAGAAAAGAATTATCAGAAGTTACATGAACTACTTAAAGACTACCAAGATGACATCAAAATAAGAAGATTGCGCACATTCTTTCGTGATGAAAGAGAATACCGAGAGGATCGGGTATGCACATTCCAAGAAAAATATAATATAGACTTCTATCAAAGGGAGTACTCCCAATACCTCCTCAGGAAGTTTGGACGTAGAGGAAGGTGAGAGTGATACAGCAGAAGAAGGAGTACAAGCTAAAGAGACGGAACAAGCAGGATTTATAAACCAAATCCACAGGTACAAAAAGGAGACAGGAACACCCAAAGAAAGCAAGTTCGTTTTCAACTACCCATCAACTCGGTCAAGAGTCAACTTACATCAGGAGGAGAGGAAGGAGGGAACGTGGTAGATTCAGGAAATCCCAATGCACTGGGGAACTACAGGAGATTCACAAGTGCGGGTGTGAAAGAGGCGACAATGAAGAACAAGTGAATAACCTAGTCATGAACTTATCTGATAGAGTTTTGTCAGCACAAGAAACATCCTTGCTTAACAAAGGGCTCTCATTTGTGCCAACATGTAGATTTGACAATAGAGAACTTCAAATTGACCGTTCACATTTTTACAGAGGTTAAAATAAAAAGAAATGTTGCCACACAAGTTTTCAGACCCTCTAACCCTCCAGTGTGGCCTGAGGCAAGTACACTTACAATTGAGCAGATCAAAAATATCCATTTACTGAGATCAGTTGTTGAATCAGAGACATTTGAAATGATTGATACATCACATGAACTAAGAATAGTACCAAATAATATGACGCAAGTGGAACTAAAACCCAAGTCAAAGTTTACACTGCAGCTGTCACCAGACAACATGATCGATGCTTTTTATAAATCGGTAACAAATGACATCAATAAGCTATCAGACAGGTCTAAGAAACACACATACGGGACAACTATAGAGAACCTAACTAAAGAAAAGAAAATAGTATTAAAAGACTTAAAGGAAGACATGAGGATCATTATCAAGGAGGCTGACAAAGACAGTAACATTGTGATCATGAACAGAAGAGACTACCTTACTATAATAACCACATATCAACTCCCCAATGTTATGTGAAAATGCCTGGCAATCCGAAGAAAGAGATAATTCAAAATTTGGAAGAAATGATCAATAGCTGGCATAGACTCATTACCGATGATGAAAAATCTTACCTCTACATCAGCCAACCAGTGACACCCGTGATTTATTTTCTACCCAAAGTGCACAAAACATTCCAACATATTACAGAAGGAAGACCCATGTTAAGTGGTATAGGATGGGCCACTGAAAGAATATCAGAATATATCAACAACATTTTGCAACCAGGAGTACCAAAACTGAAAGCTTATTTGAAGGACACCACAGACACTGTCAAGATTCTACAGACAATTGTTTGGCAACCTAATTACATACTGGCCACCTTGGGCGTACGTGCACTCTACACGTCAATCAGATATGGCCTTGCGATACAAACAATAGAGTACATGTTTAAAGGAGAAACTACCTCACACTACCACCCAGTAGCTATGCTCAAAGAAATGTGGACAGGCAACGCTTGACCACAATATATTCTTATTTGATGACAACTATTATCGCCAAAGGCAGGGAGTGGTGATCGGTACAAAATATGCTCCAGCTTTAGGAAACGTTGTATATACCATCCTCTTCACATAAGGTCTCTCGCAGCACCATGCTTGCCAACAAACTGATTATAATGTAATAACCAATGAGGCATGAGCTGTAACGACTAAACTGTTTGTAGCAATCATAATGTGCGAATGACTGCTACCAATCTTGTACCACCTGTAACTAAGTTCCTGCAAGTAACAGCGCCACAATGCCCCTGGGCTGTCTGCGCGCTATATAAATATAAATAAATAAATAAATACAGACAAGTCATTCACAGATGAGGAGGTTCTTTGGGCTCATTATATCGATGATGTGATAATGATTTGGAAAGGTACTGTACAAGAACTACAAGAATGTATGGAGAGATTGAACCACAATGACACAGGAATTGAATTTACTGTTCACATAAGTTAAAGCAATATCAATTTTTTGGATCTTAATATCTATGTAGTAGAAAAGCAATTGTTCACCAAAACATACTGCAAAGAAACTGAAGTTAACTCAACCCTATATGTGACAAGTTGCCACTTTGAGCCAGTTAAACCCAACATACCAACTGGAGAATTTATATGGGCACGTAGGAACTGCTGTGACCATTCTAAATTTGTTGATGAATGTGAACTTTTATTCACACGATTCAAACAGAGAGGATACCAATGGAAACACATCAAAAAAACTTGAAACAAAGTGAGGAACCTGACACAGGAACAAACCCTAATCCCTAAAGACAAACTAGGAACAAAACAACAGGACAAAGTCTTTCCATAACAAAATGTTGTCACAACAACTATAATATAAGGAAAATCCTATGAAAAAACTGGCACCTTTAAAGACTCTGAGAAATAACCTGCACCCATCATTCCTCCCACAAGTCCTAACTATCCCAACACAGACCTGGCTAAGAACAGACGTCTCAGGCTTCAGAAAATGTGGGACTTGCACACTATGCAAACATGCTTATGAGAATACCAACATGTTTCAAGACAAGCAAGGCATCAAAATGAAGATAAAGAAGAACATACATTGCAGGAGGACGTTTGTAGTATACGCCGTAATCTGCGTGTGTGCGTCTATTTATATAGTATGATAAGGGAACTGCGAACACGAATAAGAGAACATTTGTCTGCAATTGGAAGCCAAAACCCCATCTTGCCGCTTGCACACCAATGGCAAAAAGAACACCAGATGGACTGGAAACAGGACATCAAATTCATTGGGTTACAAAGGGTCACCCTTGGTAGAAGGTGTGGAAACAGAGAGAATGCACTCTGGCAGACAGAGGTGAGACTCATTTGTAAATTCAGGAGTCTTGAACACAGTCTCAACAAAGACAATGAGATGTAATCTTTTTTTGTAGATTTACTATTAACAACAAAGGGACACATATGGTAACACCCAATGGAATCTTGACAATGAAGTCAGAAGTACAATATGAATATCATCTACATGAACAATGTATATGCAACAAACCAAACCACTATAACCTACGTATGAAATGATACACAATATACACATACAGGAATACACATTTACTAATACAGAGCGGAAAATTGCGTCACTCTGAGCAACATGTAGCTACAAATCACCAACATTAAAAATGTGATGTAAGGAATTTTGTAATTTGTGGTACGTAGGGCCTGTAAGAGCAACACCAGTAGAAATCGGAGACACATAAGTGTTGCATTGAAGAGAACACCACAAGAAAAATATACATGTAAAATGTATACAGCATTGGTCACAACATATTCATTTACAAGTGTGAGACAGGACAGTTCACCTGTAAGTACGTAATTGGTAGTGATAATGAGATATACAAGACCAGTAATTCACATAGATTTTTTTGTTTGACGAGTCATTGAAATATCTACGAACAGCATGGTTAAGGAATAATCGTGTTATAAGATATTGGAACATTTCCCCTAGTTGATACATGAGCACTTCAAGTTGGGAACAAAATTACCGTATTTGATATACTTCATTTGAGAATACCCCAAACATGGCGGCCGGAGATGGCGAACTGTGATGAGTAATGACGGACATAGCATGGAACCATGGCATCCCCTATCAATAACATTGGCACAGCATGGCATTCTCCTACAGTTCGGAGAGCCAATGCTACACGGACAATATAGTCAATTAATAATATAGATTCAGGAAGCAGGGGTCCAAGGACTTTTAGAGACATAAGCTGTATATATACAAAATGTGTGTTCCGGTAGAGAACCAGCCGTGCAAATAGGAGCCTTGAAAGGTATGAGTGGAGTGGAAGGGTTAGCGCGGCCTGCGCCTACATTTGCCGGCTTAATTTAACCATCTGCATTTCCTCCAGGTCAGCTAAGGTTGCTATATAGCACAGGGAAAGTCAGGCTGCTGCTGCCTTTGGTTAAATCTGCAGAGGGTGTCCTGCTATCAGACCACTTAAATATCTTCTGTGGGTGATAGGCGAGCATCTCCGGGTAGTAAGTGCCTGTGGATTAGCACCAAATTCCCACTAGTGGACCAGATTAGACATTTTGCATCACATTTGCAAGTATGGACCTTTATTGAGTTGGTGCGCATCTTGGCATAGCCTGTTATGAGTAATACTGGTGCTAGACTTACCATAACCCATTTAAAACTTTTTTACGTGCAGTGACATTGAGGACGATTGAGGGTATTAAGGAGTGCCATGCTTGAATGTATTACAATGGGCGGGTAACAAGCAAGGAATGGCCTAAATTAACCTGAGATGCGTTTACTCATTGTATGGTCTTGACCAGTGTTGCTGAGTACAGATTCTGGAATACACCATTGGCACCTTATTTCATCATAATGGGTGCTATTGGCACTGGGTCATAAAGGACAGGAAGGGGTAGTAACATTTGTGCACTATTTTCCATGTAAAGTCTGAGACAATTTTGGGGCACAGCCGGAGCCCGGTGGGTTTTGCCCGGCACAGCAGATTTGCACTTTTGTTCAATGTTGAATTCAGGGGAACCATGTAAACTAGTTTCTTGGATCCTTAGATGTAACGAAGGACGGTAATAAAAATAAAAAGAAAGGCATAATTGCACCCCCCCCTCCAATTGCCTGCATCCAGTGTCTGGGATAGGGTTGGCATGCTAGGGGGGCAGCCATACCTGCATAGAAGTGGGTATAATGTGGAACTGAAATGTGTAAGTATAAATCAACACCAGAGTAATTTTGCTGTGAATCGGGTCACGGGCAGGTTCACTGTCAGGTTTTAATAAGCTGAGATGGCTTGGTGGATTTCACGCTGTTCCTACCACAGCGGTCCGTTCACCAGCAGCTGGTTTGGCCATGGGAACTTAAGATTGATGGACTTGGGGATCCACCAAGGGTCGTTACTTCGTGAGGGTGCCAGCTGGGGGACATTGTTCTGCATATTTACGGTGAATAACAGATTTGTGATTGTGTTATCATAGGAGATGACATGATATAGGATGTCTACGACCACCTTAGTCTGGTCCCAGGAGTGTGACCAGGAACGCAGCATAACGATCCCAAAAGGCCTGGTAAGCTGCGGGCCCTCCCACAATGCCATACCAGTGGTAAAACTGGAGGATGGCATAAATGGACAATAAATTCTAATTTCACTTTAGGTACAACTGGAGGGTCTGTCCAGTAACACGGCTCAACGACCTCCAAAGGTTTGATAAGCTGTGGAACCTCCCACAATGTGCATGCACATGGTAAAACTGGACGGTGGCATAAGCTACTTTATAATTTTGAATTATGGTTTGGGTGCAAGTTAAGGAGCAGGCCAGAAACGCAACATAATGACCCACAAGACAAGTTGGTAAGATGTCGGAGACTCACACAGGGTACATGCTTGCAGTAAGACTGGCTGATGGCATACATGCACTGGTAAGTTCCAATTGTGGTTACGTATAAATGGAAGGTCTGGCCAGTAACACTGCACTATGACCCTGTGAGGTTGGGCAAGCTGTGGGTCACTGCCTCAGGATGAATGCCACAGCAGAACTGGAGGATGGCACAAGTACACTGATGATTGAAATTATGGTTTGTGTACAATTGGAGGGCCTTGACCAACAGGCCGGTACAGCGTTATCAGGTTGGGGGGGCACATAGCCCTTCAATAGCAGCACTGACCAGGGAGTCCTGGGCCACCGGCAGGTTTTAGGGCATGCTAGTACTGATTTACAAAGGCAACAAGTGTAAGCATGTTATGGCCAAAGGAGACAGAAACTCAATAGCATGGGGGTCATTGAACTGGAAGATAAGTTAGGGGACAAGCGTAATGTGTGTTAAAAAAAACACTTTGGCCTGGTGAATGGTTATGTAATGCCACGGGAGACAAGAGTCTGTGACAGGTGCGACTAAGTGGGTGTTTTCCTGCATGCCAGAATGGATGGATTTAAGGGTTGTCAGACTTGATGTGTCTCAATATGTTTTCTCAATCCAATATTTAGTATCAATGAATGAGGCTTTATGGATTGTAGGCCATTCGTTTATACCTCGAGCTGAGGTTGGGGCTCGGCGATGGCAAATGGACCCCAACCTAGGATTGGAAAAGAACAGAGTGGGATGGTCATGGGCACCAGGGATGAGGTGGCACTCACTGTTACCAGCAGTGCACAGACGGCTGCAGTGGAGGCCTGCGCACAGGGTGCTGATGGTGCAGAAAAGTCAAGACCCCAGCTTCCCCCATGCTCTGAATGAGCAAGGTGGGATTATTTTCATCTGTCGCCTGCTTTTGGAGCTACATTTATCTGCATCTGCCCCCAAACTGCCTAAATTGCCTGTTTTTTTAAATTGGTGTCCAGAACACCACTGAATTGATCAGCTGCATCACTGGCCACCATTGTATACAACGTGGTTAATGGCCGCAGCTCCGGACGACATCCAGCATCCAGTAAGCAGCCCAGCAGCGCCCGCAGCCGATGATTGGCTGTATCTTCATTCACCCGCCCTCTAGCTCACTGATAGGCGGTAGCCGAAGGGCAAGCCAAAGGTCCTGTCTGCGCCTGTCCGTGACGGGATGAGACGCCTCAGCTCATCATGTGAGTACCTCGAGTATTACTGCCATTGCTAATGCATTGATCCAACCCATCCCAGTCCTAGCCCATCACAATTCTAAATATCGATCGATTCGTTCTACACTAAGGGTTCCATCTGATCTTTCACGCTGGACTCACACTGTTGGTCTCCCGATAAATGAACAGTCGCTCCACCCCCTGGCCCACCTGAAGGCACCCTTCCTGTCCAAGCCCGTCCCAAGCCGAAGCAGAGGGCCAGGTTCTCTACCAGGGGTGTGCAAGACTAGTCAACCTCATCCCACCCGACGCCTAACCCTCGGCAGCACCTCTAAATAAATATATGATGTATTCACCAACTACACGCATGCACACATCACTGCCTCTGAATCAGCACGGTGCTGACATGTACTACTAATACACCAGGCTGCCCTCTCACCATCTGTGTATAGCAACCTGTAACCTTATGCACATTCTATTTGACTGTATGTTTTATAAAACTGTAAGTATCCACACCTGTAAGCTCCTTACACTGAATCTATGTGCCACTGTGATCATACCACCATGTATTTGAGACGTCTTGTCATGCCACATGCCGAATTGGGTTATATCAGATTGTAGTCAACTACCGGATCACCCTTGTATTTGACATTAGTCCAACACGTTAGTATTGAACTGCCTCTGTAACAAAGGCTTTGAAATGCTTTCACTGATTTGCCTGGACGGCTATTGCGCTGACTTGTCACACTTGACCCACATGTAGCTCTCACTTGTTTGATGCCCTATATTAAACCGAATGTAGTTATCACTTGTTTGCTGCCCTGTGTTGAACCGCATTTAGCTATCACTTGTTGGCTGCCCTGTATTGAACCGCATTTAGCTATCACTTGTTCGCTGCCCTTGTATTGAATTGCCAAAACTGAACTGCCCTATATGGAATGCTCTGTAGAGACAGCCTTGAATGACCAGATCACCAGGTCTTATTAAACATTTACAAAATGTATATACCAGGCATTTACTAAGCTCTACTGAGAGTAATCCTTCACTTAATCTAATTAATTTGTGAATCAAGCCCAATCGTCACCTTTGCCTCCACAGACTCCCAATCCTTGAACACCATGACCTATAACCATCCACCTACACCACTTACCTATGCATTTACATCCACACACCTGTCTATCCCTTGCAGTCCCTCTGCCGGAAACTTTAGACTACGTGCCAGGATACCCAAACTTTCTGAACTCCGTGCTAGGGACTCCACTTATACAAAACTGTGTAACTGGACTATACCTGAACACACAGGCACTCCCAACCTGAAAGCTCAAGCACAGACCCATGAACAACCCTACTCACACCCACGTCAAACACAAGCCTGAAAATATGCCCACCTTATTTATTCCTACCAAAAGTATCACCCCTCTTACCAAAGGTGCCCTAATAAATGCACGCTCTTTAGTTGCCTATGCTACAGACATTGCAGACCTTATACTAGAAGAAAATCTGGACTTCTTAGCTATCACTGAGTCCTGGATCCATGCAGCTGCACGCCTAGCCCTTACGCTAGCCATCCCAGAAGATTACACTATCCTCAGAGCCGACAGAACAGAATCCAGAGACGGAGGCCTCGTCATAATTGCCAAAACCCACCTAAACATGAGACTTGCCACCTCGGACAATTCCAATTCCTGCAAATCACTAATACCTAAATTGCCCATTGCCAACACCCAAACCATCACCATTCACCTACTCTACAGACCCCCTGGCCCTCTAGTGACATTTGAAGAGGACCTCACAACCAACATCACCAATAACCTAAAGAACACGTCCCAATGCCTTCTCTTAGGAGAATATAACCTAGGCTTCAAAGACCCCAAGGACCCCCAGGCCACTATTATTGAGAACTCCTTATCTGAGCTAGGATTCGTCCAAAGAGTAACCTTCCCCACCCACAATAAGGGGAGGACCCTTGACTGGGTAGCGGACTATAATTGTTTGGCCTCCATCACCGCCATCTCACCCCAGCTCCGGTCTGACCATCATCTCTTTATCTTCTCTCTTGAGGCATCGACACCGACCATCGCCAACAATTCACTAGCCCCTGCCATACCAACGAGAAATAAGAAAAAAATCACAGCCGAAATACTCATCCCCCTTAATCTCCCTACCTTGAACTCACGTTCAGAAACGTCCAATCCCCACTTCCTTGTAGATGAATACAACAAAACTATGAGGTCAGCTCTAGACACCATCGCTCTGCTAAAAATTAGAAAAAGCAAACCTAAAAGACATCTAAACACATGGTTCTCCCCCTATCTGAAATCTCTCAGTCTCGAAAAGTGTAAAAAAGCAAACAGGCGTGGAGACATTCACCTTCCAATAACAATAAGACTAACCTCAACAGAATAACTGCCCTCTGCAAAAAAGAAATCATAATCGCCAAGCAAGAATCTTACAACCCGAGAATACTGCAAGCCAACTCCAGCATAAAATAATTATTTACTATCCTCAAAGAGTTGGAAACTCCCATTCCAGTTCCTAACACTTGTGTGAAAGACAAAGAGTGGTGCACTAGCATCCAAAATGCCCTGTCCAATAAAGTTGCTGGCCTTCAAGTCAAAATCAACAACAAGAAAGAATCCCTCTCCTGCCCCACACAGGTAGCCAACACCATCCCAAACTCCTACACCGAAACCCCCACATCGTTTTAGCTTCGCCAAAGTTTCAACGCTAGAGGTTGAAAAAATCATTGTGACCCTCAAACCATTGAATTGTCAGGGTGACCTCTGCCCCTCACAAATCATCAAAGACACAGCCAGAGACCTCTCACCTTTCATCACTAAGCTCATCAACTCGCCCTTCTCATCAGGTACTATCCCCAGCAACCTCAAACAGTCATGGGTTCTCCATCTACTAAACAAACATTCCTTAAATTCTTCAATGCCCACGAATTACAGACCCATCACCACTGCCCCCTTCCTACTTAAAATACTTGATCAAATACAACAATACCTAGAAATAATCTACCTCTTGGGAATCCGCAAGTCAGGCTTCAGACCTCAACACAGGACTGAGACAGCACTCATCGACCTTAAGGCACAAATTGACACACTCAGAGACAATGGGAAAACTGCTCTACTACTTCTACTTGACCTTTCAGCGGCATTTGACTTAGTAGACCACAAAATTCTCTGCAACCACCTAGGGCCTCATTACACGGATGGCGGTAGGGATTTAACGTTACCGGTAATGGAATACCGGTAACGTTAAATCCCCATGCGGATCACGACCCGGCTCACCGCGATTAGCGGCACCGCTAAGTACGGTGCCACTAATAGCGGGCAGGCCGCATGCGCGCGACCCTCCATCCCGTAAATTACGCCATGCCGCTATTAGCACAGCATCACAAGGCCAGTGGACATGCTAATAGCGGCATGGTAAAGTCCCCCAAACCTCTTACCGCCATGGTGCTAATACCGGCATCGCGAACCACCCGTTAAGAGAACTGAGCAGTGTTCCCACCTGCCACACGTGGACAAAATCAGCACAGGTGGAGGCAATGGAGACTGTGGCAGCTCAAAAGGAGCACACCACACCCCTTCCCACACCCCTTCCCACACCAAGATGGTTGCAATACTGGCAGCATTACATGGCCTGGATGACCTCATTGCAGTGCAGCTGCAACAACAACAGGCAGCACAAAGGAGACGCAGGCCGAGGAGGAGGAGGAGGAGGAGCAGGAGGGCAAGACAGGCACAGCAAGCACCACCACGGCACCTAATCATACCACAGAGGCACCCACCAATCCCCAGGATCAGAGCCAGTCCATTTAACCTAACCCCTGAGCAGATACACACCCTGTATCGTCTGGACAGGGTTACCATCACCAGCATCGTGGACATGATCCACAACGACATTGTGAGCCTCATAGACATCAGAACTGCCATCCCCCCGCTACTGAAGGTGGTGAGTGTGCTCCACTTCCTGGTCACAGGCACCTACCAGCATACAGTGGGACAGATGCATGGCATCTCACAACCAGTATTCTCCCGCACGCTGAACCAGGTACTTGATGCCCTCCTGAAGCATGCACCTGAACACATATCCATGCCACGGACTGCCCAGGAGATTGCAAACACAAAAGTTGGCTTCTATTCACTGGCAGGCATCCCAAGTTGCATCGGGGCCATCGACTGTACCCATGTGGAATTGGTGGTCCCACATCACAATGAAGTAGTCTACCGACACAGGAAGCAATTCCACTCTATCAATGTCCAAATGGTATGTAACGCCAACAAGATAATCACACATTGCTGTGCCCGATTTCCCGGATCAACCCATGATTCCATGGTCCTGCGGAACTTAACTATCCCACGCTAAATGGAGCGACACACCGGACAACGTTCATGGCTACTTGGAGAGTAGCAGGGCAAGCACATGGAAACGTGATTGGGGGGGAGAGATACATACTCCAACTGGGTGTGAATGGGGGGGAGAGATACATACTCCAACTGGGTGTGAATGGGGGGGGAGATACATACTCCAACTGGGTGTAGCTTGTCGTATGTGGGCAAAATGCACATGCAGATGTACGGCAATGTCCATCTGGGAAGGCGGCAACGTACTTGAGATGAACCGACATGCAAGTATAAGCTACACAACACAGATGACATTCCAGGTCTAGTAACATTAAACATCCATCCACATACAAATTGCACAACATTCCACGCCACAAAATACAAAACTTTCACACATGCCATCAAGATAGTCATCCTGAATTAGTCCAGCACAACATCAATAATGCTATGTGCCCAATAATGCATGCAAAGGGATCACCCCTAGCCATAGCATTTTGCCACGCACCTATTCCACCACTGAAGTGATGCCTCTCTGCATGGCAACATCAATGTTGGAATGGCAGTACACCAGCAGTGTGGAAACATATCTGCCTGGGCCCAGGGACACCGCAGACCTCGCCTCACCCAGGACATGTCAATTACTGTTGGAGGCATTAATGTGGCATGTCTCCTTGCAGGGTCGACCTCCCCCTTGCACGTTGCGGTCACACAGACCATCTGCATGTATGCTGTCAATTGTGTACTTGAATCACAATGCAATGTCAATTTGTGTGATATGAACAGGCCGCTCTTGAGGTGAACAGTAACAGGACCCCGTTCGTTCCCCCATACAGGCGATACGGGCTATCCCCTGAAGACCTGGCTCCTCACACCTGTACGGAACCCACAGAACAGGCACGAGGAGGAATACAATCGTGCACATACCCGTACCCGCATCGTGATCGAGCAGACTTTTGGCCTTTTGAAGTCACGGTTTAGGTACATTAGCAGGTCTGGTGGTGCTCTCCTGTATGGACATGAGAAGGTGGGCAAGATCACCATGGTATATGTCATGCTGCACAATATGTCTATCAGACGGAATGTGCCACTGCCCCTTGAGGTTAAAATAGAAGCACCTGATGAGGATGATGATGGTGATGAGGTCGGAGGTGAAGGGGATAGGCAGGAGGGACGTGCTGTGAGACAGCATCTGATCAACCAAATATTCTGAGGAACATGTTTTCGTACTGTCACATGGATATGGGTAATAATGCACTGGTGTATGTTTGGAAGCACACAATGCACCCTGTCGCCAATAAAGTACACAAACACAATGAAGATGTCCAAGCCTGTGTATTGATCAGAAACCAGTGCATTGAGTAACAGAAAGGTGTAGAAGTGCAAGTCCCAAAACATCCCACCACCCTAACCCCCATGCCCCACAACAGACCCATAACACCCTTCCCCCCACCCCCCACAACAGACCCATAACACCCTTCCCCCCACCCCCCACAACAGACCCATAACACCCTTCCTCCCACCCCCCACAACAGACCCATAACACCCTTCCCCCCACCCCCACAACAGACCCATAACACCCTTCCCCCACAACAATCCCTCATGTGTCTGCCATGTTTGCCCTGGCCAATGCACACAGAGGAATCTCCATTAACACCCTATTTACCATTGTCTTTGGCAGCATTTTGAGGATGGTCAGACGTGCGCCTGGTGGTGCGTGTAGAGCGCCGGAGGGGGCTTGTCTGTCTCGACCCGGAAGATGATGATGGGGCAGACTGGGCTTGTTGTGAAAAGTGGCGGTCCATGGTGTCGGCCATGCGAACAAGGACCTCCCTGAGCCTCGCTATCTCGTTGCATAGCCTGTCGGTGTTTGCATCCATCCTCTCAGTGGAGTGCCTCGCCGTCTCCACAATGTTCTCCCTGAGATGGGCAGCCTCCTCAACATGCTGGCCAACCAGCACAGTCAGCTTGTGTTGACGCTGCAGGATGGTGGTCAGTTGGGGGCAGTGCTGGTTGACCGTGCACTGGATGCTGTGCCCTCAGATGCATCCACTGCAGCAGGTGAAGCTAACATGGGGGACATAATTGCTGGGTTGTTGTCCTCAACAGTCACATCAGACCCAGGGGTCTGGAATGGTGCTGGCTCTAGGGTTCTAGGGCGGCTTGGGATGTCCATCTCCAGAGGCTCGACTAGGGTGTCCTCCGGATCGGATAGGGGGGCAGTGGCGGCTGCCTCACCAGCGGAGCTTGCCGCAGCTGATGGTGGGCCCTCGGTGGCTGGCATTGGTGCCAGTGGGTTCACCTCTGCAAGAACTAGTCATAATCACAGATTCAGATTTTATCAGGAATGGGTTTGTGGAGCACCTCATTAAATGGAGGAATCAAGGCATGCTGTGTGCAAATTACAAACCACTCAAGCTTGGGAAATTATTAATTCAATCCATTGATGATCTGGTCACCTCTAATGAGATGACTATTTACTGGAATAATTTCAAATGTCACTCCAACATAGAGGGACCAGACACAATTGGAAATTACCTGGCTGACCAGTTGGCCAAAACCGGAGCCATCCACAGGGATAACATAGAAACTGAATCTCTGTTGGGGGAAATGAAGGTTGATCCTGTCACCATGTCCCAAACACTTGCCCAAAATGAACTCTCAACCACCCAGTGGAGTAAGGAAACCCCAGATGCTGATTTGATTATGGCACATAAAGGGGATATGATTATTGGGAAATGTTATCAACCTATTGAAGACCCCATGAATTTTCCTCTGACCAAATCCGATTATACCGGGAAAGAAGATTTCCGGGTGTTGATGAAGTTTTCCAAAATGTTCCAAATCCAAGATTGTTTGTTGGTACGGATATCCATCTCTGGATGTGACCAGTTGATGGTACGTACCTCATTCTGAAGCCTGATGTTAAGTCACACCCATCACGCGGACACAGCCGGTCATCGGGGGGTTCATACAACTTTGGAAATCTTGCAAGAGGTCACATACTGGCCACACATGGGTCAGGACCTCAACCAATACTTGAAGGGGTGTCTTTTGTGTGCTCAGTTTCAGCCAAGTTCCTTCAAACACAGAACTCCCCTACAGAAAAGGGGAATGTCAATGTCTTGGTCAGAATTGCAAGTAGATTTCATTGGGCCCGTGATTCGCTCCTCTGGAGCAAACAAGTACATGTTGACTGTAACATGCTTGTTTACCAAGTGGGTGGAATGTCTCCCGACCCCAAATTGCAAGGCAGAAACAGCTGCTGACCTAATGATCAATCACATCTTCTCGCATTTCAGGTCAACCCCAAAGGATTGAGTCGGACTGAGGAAGTCATTTTACCAGTGAGGTAATGACAAAGATGTGGCGATACTCGGGGTAAAGAGAAAACTCCACATTGCCTACCGCCAAGGCTCCAGTGGGGGCATTGAGAGGTACAATACAATGATTGTGGGCATCCTAAAGAAGTTTGCGGCAAACTCTGGGCCTAGTTGGGACATTTGAATACCGGTTGTCCTGATGGCCATCAGATCTACACCATTTTCTGTGACAAAAATGGCACCATTCGAGCTCATGACTGGACAACAAATGGTGCTACCTCAGCATCTGCTCTACAGAACTCAAGAGCAGACCCTGATCAGTGTGTCCACGACCCATGAGTACATTGAGAATTTGCAAAAACACCTGCAGTACTAAGTAGGAGACAGGGTCTACTTGTACAATTTACAAAGGAACCAGACCAAAGAGCAGAAGTTCCTCCCCTCCTGGTTCAGCACCTTTGACATTTTAGATAAAATCTCACCTGTCTCCTATAAAGTCTGCATTCCTAAAGGAGAACAAATGGAAGAGAAATGGGTTCATATCAATCAGTTGAAGAGCTGCCATCAAGGCAGAACTTGCGACTGATTGTAGAACCCAGTGAGGGTAGAGCTCAGGAACCATCTGAAGAGTAAAGGTACAAATGGCGACCCGGACGAAGAAAATCATGCATTTACAGGGAGTAGAACAACGTATGCTCATTTTTGAAGTTAATACAAATCATAAGTGTAATTTTCGAACATTGTATCATAAAATGTTATGTGTTTTTTGTTCTTTTGTTGTCAATTTTCACGTCCCTAACAAGGAAAATAGTATTGTGTGAAATACTTAATCCCTCCTTTTTTCTTGGCAGATTAAATAACTCCTTGTCTCTACAGGCCAGAGGTGGAGGCTCCGGAAAGGAAGGGGTCCAGGATCAAAATATAAGTATCCGAAAAGAGTGGAGGGCAGATGAGCACCCCTCCATCAGGACAAGGAAAAGAGCAGACATGCACTAAATGAGATCCCCGGGATGAACCCAGGCCACAGTTAAAACAGACATCTCACTCTCTCCTTGCTCTTCTCTCTCTCTGAAATTCATCAAAGAGGCAAGAGGGTGGATTCTGTCGGGTGAAATAACCCTCGATGTCATGAATAAAAAGGCCAGAGTCATTGGGGGACATGGCCCTAAATAAAAGGCCTTCACAGAAATAAGGTCTGATATAAGGCCTTGTACATTCAAATCAAAAGGAAAGGAAATGTGCTAAAATTGCTAAATATAGAGAGATGCTGCCTTTCACAAAGAAAGTGAAAGAAACGTGGAAATCATACTTTGTATAACCCATGAAGAGCTGTACCGATATTTCCATGAAACAGCAGTCCACAGAACCCTCTATGGATGTCAGAAATGTGGGTTCAAGCAGCTGCAGTGAATGGAGCACTTTCTTTTATGAACATTAAAAATAAATATGTAATTTCATTTTTCCCTTTAAGACTAATAATATGTTCAGCAAAATGCCCACCAGACTTGCATGCTTGGGCATGGTGTTCTCATGTAGAGGTACCATCCTGAAATAGTGTGCAAATATTTTGAAACTGTATTTGATAAAATGTCATTTTGAATGCCTTTAGGCACCAGTCACAGGCTGTTTGTTGCAAGGGGATGGGATGTCTATTTCTTCAACATGTAAAACCCAGCTGCCCTCCCTTTTGCCTGGGAGAGAGAGGTCTGGCTGCCTTACTTGTCAGTGCCTCCCTTAGAAATACAAGAGAATAATGACTTTTGAGATCAAAATCATGGTGGACCATATAAGATTGGGTCTGGTCTGGCAGCGTTGGTGACCTCCAGGTCACAATTCAGATGAAAAGTACTGACATCATGCCTGAACAGAGCAGAAGTGAAACTTTAAAGAAAAAGTGGGAGGTTTGAGCAAATAAATGGTGGAGCTGCCTATTGTTTAAATGGGGAGAAATGCATTTTATCATGTAAATAGGACAGTGCATTGCAAAATAGTCATTCTAAGCTTTTATTAAAGGTGAAAGTTAACTCCTTCTCACCATATAAAAATGATTTTGGTGTGATAAACGAAACAGAGAAAATGTGATTTGGGCCTTCTCGTGATTCTCAGAGATGTGAACATTTGATAAAACAAGCCAATCATAATTCCTATGACGCCCATAAAATGGCATATTTTTCACTGAATGATTCCAGAAAAATGAAGAAAAACTGTATCTCTGCACAGGAATGACATACAGACTTCTGATGGGTACCACAAAGAAAAATTCCAAACACTGTTTGATAGGCGCTCCCCAGTGGGTCTTTTATTTGTTGTATTTTTTTAAAATAAATTTTGCTCTTATGCTTATTCAAAGAGAAAAAAACAAAAGTTGTTGTCCTCTACACGTGTTTCCCCACTTATAATCAGTGGTTCATCAGGAGGTAAGAATGAATGTTTAGCTGTTGTGAACAAGAAAAAGAAAAGAAATGAAGAGAGAGCGAGGATTCAATATTTTTTTTAAAAAGAAAAAGTTCTACATGTTCTCAGTAGATGTCTTTACAGTTAAAAGGGTACTTTAGGATACTAATCACATAAGTAACATAACCCTATGGGCATTTAAACAATTTGAATAAATCCCATGTATCATATTTGACAAAGATGTATGCTGTTCTTAAAAATACTGGTCATAATGCTCCACAATCAATAAGTAATTCAAAAATGCAGACTCTAAGTATTTATACAGTGATGTTTTTAAAGGGAAGAATTCTTACTTTATCAGCAATGATTAAAGTGCTTCTTAGTTATAAATGGGATGATAAATTTCCTGTGTTGCTTGATGAGTGTATCTTAAGATATGCAGGAGTGTTCCTTCATTGATGGTCATGGGCAGTCCCTTAGGGTTTTGAAAGAAAAAGACTGATTGAGAATGATTGGGGATTACCCACCAATAGTTTCACAAAAATATTCCTATTGTGACAGAGCTAAGGCTTCTAAAAGTAAACCGTGCCTACAATGTCCTACCTGGATTTCTCCTTGAGTACGATTACACTGAATTCTGTTCAGAAGCGGGAACTGCTCGTTTTTGGTGATCTAAGATGGCCGCTATTTAAATGTGGTGAATGACGTTGTGACGTCATTCATAAGGTCACGTGATCGCGTGATGAACGTGATCACATTAACCACTCCATATTGGAATGGTTATTTCGAGCCATGATTAAATAAGCAAGTGCTACTTCTTTTTCAGTGATCTCTACAGGTACAACTTGTCCCGTGATCACGTTTAGCACTCCATATAAAAATGAGTTATGGAGGTGTAATTGACCTCCTTTTAGGGGAAATCTTCAAATAACAAATGTCAAATGCTCACGTGTTATATGCAATTTCGTTTAGCACTCCATATTGGGATGGTTTAAGGAGCCGTAATTGACATAACATGCACAACTTCTAATGGGAGAAAACTACAAGTGAAAAATGTCAAATTAAAATGACACAGGTAAACCAAAAAATGAGACAAGTTTGGTTATTTCATCATGCATAAACGCTGGGCTTTATGTTTTGGTCGACCGGCTATTTCTTTATGTGGTATGCCGTATCACTGTAACATCTACCTATAAGTGTGATTCATTAAATCTTGTGATAGTCACTATATCCGAATTGAAAAAAAAAGTGTCATAATCTAAATATAGTTAGGTACTGTTACTGTAAAGAATACCAGTATGGTTAATGAATCTGGAGCGACATGAGACTATTGATGGCGCGCATAAAATGAATGGACATCCTTTTAAGATGTCTAGGGTAGATTAGCCTATTAAGATCAACCTTCCATTATGGGGAGCATGATAAGGGTAAATGCTATCTATTAGTAATTATTAAAAGGATGGTATTCTTAAGTGATTAACACATACTGAAATAACACATTATGTAGTTACATAACTTATGCTTAAACATTCACTGTACAAGCAGGACATACATAATTGGATGTATATGGATATCTGAAAGAGAAAATGGATTATACAAAATGAATTGTTATAAAAAAATGGCAAAGTTCATGGTCTGCGTTCAGACCAGTATCAGTGCTATCCATACAGAAAATCCAGTGTGCTTCCCTTTTGCGTAATTGTTTTTCTTTGTTTCCCCCTCTGTTTGAGAGGGTTACTTGTTCTATACCAGAAAATCTTATCATGGAGATGTCTTCAGGTCTGTGTGTCTCAAGGAAATGTTTGCTCAAAGGATACCTTATATCACGTTATTTTATTGTCCGAATATGTTCATGTATCCTTGTTTTGCGAGGTCTGATGGTGCTTCCAATGTAAATTTTGGCACATGTGCATTTGATGGCATACACTGTGAATTTGGAGTTACAATTGAGGAAATCTTTTATTTTGTGGGTTGAGCCATCTGCTTTTAGACATCCCTTGAGTCCATTTGTGGCATAATTGCACATGTTGCATGTTTCGCATTTGTAGAAGCCTTGTAGGCTTTCCGTTGCCCATAGTTGGTGGTGTCCTTTAGTTTTCTGATGCTCAACAAAATGGGATGGACATAAAATATTTTTCAAGTTCGGTGCCTTTCTGTAGGTGAGGCATGGAGATATGGGTAGATATGGTCTCAAGTCCTGATCGGTGGTCAGTATGTTCCAATGTTTATTGAGAATTTTCCTCAGAGAAGTTGCCTCTGTATTGTAGGTTGTGATGAATCTTAAGGTTTGTGTGCTTGCATTGACTTTTTTGTTTTGTTTTTGAGATTTGTAGTTTAAAAATCCATTCTGTTGCGTACTTGACTTTTGTTTGTCGCCATCGTTAAAAGAACCCTTTTGTTGTCTCTTGCTAGAAATTTGTCTTTGGCTGCTTTCTGATGGGTCTTATCTGATTCACGTTAAAATGGAGTGCTCAAAAATGTATTTATACATATTTAATTATGGAGATAAAGCGCAATTGCCATGTACTGAGATTTCTATGTTCCCAAATTAGTTTGAGCCCACTTGTATTATAGATGGACAAAACTGCCAATGCACAAAAGCCGTTATTACGACTAAGTGCATTTCGTGATATCATACATTTCTGTTTCAATTCGTCCCAATGTGTGTCCCATTTTAATTTGTCATCCATAATTGCGCCTAGGTATTTGTAGGACGTTACTTGCTCGAGAGGTTCTGAGGCCAATGTCCAATGCAGTCTCTTTGGCCTAAATTTCTCTGTAAACACCATTATTTTGCTTTTTGCAGTATTGATCTTAAGGCCATTGTCCTTCGAATATGAGACGAGAGCATTTAACATTAGTTGCAAGCCTGCAGGAGTGTAGTCTAAGAGTAGAAGGTCGTCAGAGTATGCAAGCCAGCCCAAGGACACCTTCTTCATTTTTATGGGGTTGGCACCTTGAATATTAAAGGACTGAAACATGTCGGCTAAATATAAATTAAATAATGTGGCCGCGATCATACAACCCTGTTTTACTGCACATTTAGTTGGCACTGATTTTGATAACTTGCCTACTGCATTGAGGCGGACACAGACAGTTGTGTCTGCATGTAATAACATTAACATGCGTAGCAAGCCAGGTGGAATCCCCCATTCATCGAGTTTGTGCCAAAGACGATTTCTGCAGACAGTAACGAATGCGACGGAAAAATCGATGAAAGCTTGCACCGCTGCCATGAGTGTTCTATGGCAGAGCTAAGGATGAGAAGGTTATGAGATGTACTTGATTTTTCTCTAAATCCTATTTGGTTCACTGGGAGGATATTATTAGCTCTAATCCATGTATTCAATTCATGTAAGAGAACTTTTGCGAATATTTTAGATGTTGAATCTAGCATAGCCAGCATACAGAAGTTTAATGGATTATCCCAGACCCCTTTCTTGTGGACTGTTAAGATGTGACTAGATTTCCAAGATGGGGGAAGGATTCCATATGTGCGTATATGACAGAATAACATATGGAGAGCAGCGCCCCATAGTGGTGAGTCACCTTTGATTACAAGATTCGATCAGGGCCCGCGGCACGGGAAGATTTCAAATCATCAATAATAGCAATGACATCGAGAACAGAGGCCTTGCATTCCCAAGATACTTCAGGGATCGGTAGAGGTTGATCAACAAATTCATCTCTGCCCAAGGTTGAAGCAATATGTTTTGCCCATGTTTCCTCATCGATGCAGTTGATTGTTAAATCTCTTTTTTGTTTTTTGTGATCAGGTCCCATATCCCAATGCTATTCCCAATCCTTTGCCTCCAGTCATCCTTCATGCTAAGCATGTTTCTTTGAGCCATATGTCCAGTATGTGAGGAAAACCCCACCCAATTTTAGGCAACAGGATGCCAATCTGGCAATATTGTGCCACAGTTTTAACTCAAGATCTTTCTTATGGTTCTTCAACCACTGTTTATATGATTTCTTTAGTTCGCTTATTTGCACAATAATTGGTGGTTCTAGGGTCGCATTTTTTAGATGAATCAACAATGCTTTTAATACTGTGGCGTACATTTCTTTTTGCTATTTGAATCATTCGATCATTACCATTTCGGACAGGAAATGGGATATTGACTCTCTCGAAAACCGTTTTATAAGACCGTTGTTCTTTGGTCGAACTTTGGATGTCACTCATTATTGACGAATAGCTCTGTATGAGTGTCACACATGGTTTAGAATTAGATACCCCCAGACGAATAAAATCAGGGAGTAAAGCCTGCGCCTTATTGCGGGCTTCTTGAACATTATGTTTTTTCCTTGTGATACGGTTGTATCCATTATTTAATGAAATCTGGCCATTCCTGTCAAGGACAGGTTGGGGTATATCATTATGCACTGTATCGATGAGGAGGCATAGAGGCAAATGATCGCTTTCTTCGCGACAAGCAACTCCCATATCAATAATAGAGTGCAGCCCCAACTGATTTGAAAATAGATATCAATGGTAACAGCAGAAGAACCCTCAATTCTAGTGGGGGATGTTTGGGAGTCGCTGATTGTTAGTCCATTTAGTCTTACCAAATTATAAGGTTGGAGAAGTTTACGCCATTTTCTACCTTGGGTGTTAAATGCGGGCTTAATGGTGTCCGATTTCTGAGGTTCATTGGTCAATTCTTCAATTGAGGTTAGGTCGCCTATCTTAGCATTGAAGTCACCAAGAAGTCATAACGGAAAGCAATGTGGATATTGTTTTAATACCATTTCTACTACTTGCATATTTTTGATAATTAATGACATCTTGGGTGGATCATATACATTTATTATGATGATGTCTATCACTGCGTTAGAAATCTTTGCAATTAACACATTGGGCGTGGATTGGGGCAATTTAATGATCGACCATGGAGCCTGTACTGAAATTAAGAGGCCATCTTTTGGGCGACCCAGGCGACCCTTAATCGCAACTTCGTGCACAGTAGTACGGTTGTCAATTTGGATCTCAGCGGTGATCCAGGTCTCTGGCAGAGCCACTATAGAGAACATATCAATATTACTCATTAAGCCATCAGGATCAAACATGTGTGAATGACCCTGAGTATTCCAAGTATATAGCAACTCAAACTGCGTTGGTCATTGTCGGCTCCCTGTGAAATGTTCTTTAAATGTAAGAGGCAACCACTGCCAGTAGCCATCAGGTACATCTTTGGATGAGTTAAGGCTTTTAGCGACAGGACGTACAGCATCATCTTGCGACTTGTCTAAACCACATGTTTGTACAGATACTGTAGGCATCCTAGTTTGAGTGTTTAATTTGTGGTGAGGTCCAAGATTGGTCTTGTTAGAGGGAAGATATGCACAACTGCAAGGTTTATCTATCCCTCGTTTGTTAATTGGGATATCTACTCATAGGGCAATATATCCCAAATGCAGAAGATCCTCCTCAAAGCCCAATGTATAGTTAAGAGTGGCAGCATGTTTAAAACACACATTGGAGGTGTAATGGTTACTTAGTTCGATCTGATCGACTAAGCGGATATCATTTGATGTGATAACTCGCAATGGGATTATTTCATGGAAGATCGTGAGTATAGCCGATCTATTTAGTGGACTATGCACTTGGTCAGTGGGGATTTGAGTCAATTGTAAAGCTGCCATTACAGTAGGTTCATTGATGGTCGGCGGGTTAGGGCTAAATTGAGGAGTATCGTTTGCCATTGGGTTACTTGTTAGCCATTCCTTGGGAAGAGTTTTTTGTCGATGGTTATCAACACTCTTTTTTAGAGGTTGTTTCTGTAGTGTTTTCCTGGTTTTCTTAATCTTCCCGGTTTCTGCACTGACTGGAAGGCCAGGCGTAGAATTACAAGCTGGCACATCAGTCTACATAGGGTTGGATACGATCACAATGGGATTGACATGACCAAGAGCACCGGAAGTTGGTTGAGAGTCACGATTGGAAGATGGCAGCGTTATTAAAACTTTACTTTTTGTTTTATTTTGAGTTGCTTTCTTCGCGTACATAAAAGCGTGATGAATACAATTAGAAGTATGGGATTTATTTTTACTTGGGAGCACACTAAATGGCATTGGCTTGGACTTTAAAAACCTTGAGGGGGTGGGTGAAGGAGGAACCACACGCGCAGCAATGGAGTGCGCACAGCACTGTGCACCGCAAGGTCGCCTGAGGCTTGAATGAATCAATAAAGATTGAACATCGATTTTGGACTCCAAGAGAGCACATTTTGCCAATAGAATGGACAATAGGTTTTCTAGTGCCTCGAATTTGTCATCAGAGGTCATGCTTTGATCGATATCACTACCGTCCGGTATAGGGCCATGATCAGTTATGTATTCACGAGTAATTGAGGTGGGCGCTGGAACAGATGTTATTGCTGAAGACTTAAACATAAATAAAGGCATAGTATCAGAAATTAGCTTAGTCTGCTCAAGTTTTTTGGGTATATCGGGAATCGAATCAGCCAAGAGTGGAAGTTGCTGATCAAGTAGACCAGCTGGTTTGGATGGTGGAGTAAAGAATAATGGGGTGTTAACAGGCTCTCCAATAGATTGGTCTAGTGGTTGGCCTAGATATTCTAACTCCATTTCTTCAAGCTGAGAAATAGATAAATCTATTGCTTGGTTAGTGCTGGCAACATGAGTCGCGATGGGGGACACATTAATTGCAGCAACAGGGTCATCTTGCAGCAGACCATATGCTTTTTCGACTATTGTAGTAGTCTGTGAGCTATGATCGTCTTTGATTATGGGATCAGGTGGGACAATCAAGTCGGGTTCGCATTTGGAGGCCAATGCCCCACCTAATACATCATTGATTAGTTTAGAGCTTACACATCCCAGGTCACTGGAAAGTTCACTTATCAAGGCGTCAGTGGATTCGGTTATCGATTCATTAGTCATCGAGACTTTACTAATTTTTAACCCACTCGGAAGGTTATTCAGCATATTTGTTTTTGGAAAATAGGCCGTTAGGTGGTTATCTTGGGTTGAAAGGTGAGTGATAACCTAAGGTATACATATCCGACGGTTTCTAAGAGTTTTGTGCATTTCGATTTCGCGTAGGTGTTCAGCCCTCATACTTAATGGGACACTCAACAATTATTAATGAACCCTCAGTTCTAATTTCATATGTAGCACAGTAAATCAGCCAAAATATTGAGCCGAAGGACAGATTAGTAATCATTAGTTGATTGTTAGCAGATTAGAATCAAAAGATTAAATTCATATTACAGTCAATGCAGCATCAATAAATAAATGAGTAGATGAAAAATGCGTTTTCAATACAGCATGAAAGCTATAAAATCACACTCTAACAATGATAACACACAATGGATTAAAATACTTTTGATTGGTTAAAAAGAGAAAATTAATAGTCAAATTCCGCCCTAATACGGTAACCAAAGGCAATCCGAGTGAGGGTTACAAGTTGCTGGCACAGCGTTGCGCAATGCATAGGACTGCGCGAATGAGCAAGTGATAAAAGAAGGCTGATCACCAGTGTATATATATCTACAAACACTGTGACCTAAACAGACCATTAATGATACCTAAAAAAATATGTATTGTGGAAACGTCACTTAAAATAAATGCAGCATTTCTGCCAAAATGTATAATCAATTGAAGGGGAGAACAGTTCCTATGTGTAGATTACAGGCTGAAGGCAAAGTCTTTAGAGGCTGTTCAAAGTGAGCAAATGTAAGTTAACAGTCAGCAAAATGTAAAAGCAGGGGAAGGCACGCCCGATACTAGAGGAGCAGCCAGAGTCCATCTCTCCTCCCTTCCGCTGGAAATCTTTATATGAACTTGGCTACACACTTGCAAGGGGAACTTCCAAAGAAGGACGTAAATAACATCAAAGAGTGTGAGATTAAAGATGTTTCCAGCTCACCGTTCTGCACGATTGTAGCTTGGGCAGTGTCAGTATAATGAATAGTACAGACAGGCTTATGGCAGCCCTTCGACCTGCCAAACAGCAAAACAGCTTCTCCTCGCCCTTTTTCCTCCTCAGGCTTTGCGTCACAAGGGCGGAATACCAGTGATTATATCCAGCTGGGTCCGTAATGTGAGTCTGCTCCTTATCAGTTTCTTAAAGTGGCAGGCTTCTCAGATAAGGGCACGGCACGGCAGCTGTCAGTTCACAATAATTCCACAGTAGAATAAATAAAATGCACAAATGGAGGTGAGAGCAGCGCACAGCAAAACAGCTTCTCCTCACCTTTTTTCCTCCTCGGGCTTTGCGCCACAAGGGCGGAATACCAGTGATTATATCCAGCTGGGTCCGTAACGTGAGTCTGCTCCTTATCAGTTTCTTAAAGTGGCAGGCTTCTCAGATAAGGGCACGGCACAGCAGCTGTCAGTTCACAATAATTCCACAGTAGAATGAATAAAATGCACAATTGGAGGTGAGAGCAGCGCACAGCAAAACAGCTTCTCCTCGCCCTTTTTCCTCCTTGGGCTTTAGCCCACTCGTTGAAGTGAGATGATGAAGTGCTCTCCTCTCCTGTTGTCCCCAAACACTCCCCTTTTCCCTTGTCCTATCAGCAAACAGGAGGGAGTGGGGTAGTGAAGTCTAGCCAATACCTTTCACGAGAATCATGACACATATGTGATGTCATCTGCCCTATAACTAAGCCAGCTTGCCTCAGAGCAGGAGTTCTCCCATTAATCGCATGAGGTAATCTGCTGTCAAAATCTGGCATGACCATCTGAGAAGAGAGAGGCCTACCATTGAAGTGGAGCCAGGAAAAATAGGGACTGATTGGGACCCTTGGAGCCAAGAGAGGAGACCTTTGACTAACCCAATTGGCTGTCCCAGCATGGACCCTGAAACTTTCTGATGCCCAGTCCAGACCTCTCCTGTAAGTAGAAATACCCCAAATCCATAGATTGTGTATGCCCTTTATTCATTTAGCATTGCCTTAGATATTTCTCCATTGCAAAATCCACTGGTTGCCCTTGTATCTTAGTTATTCCCCTTGAAAATTCCCCATTTGCCGGTGTAGATCCTTAGCATATTGATCAAAGTAAATCAATTAATTCACATGGTCTGTATTGTTGGCATTCGAAAACAACTATCTTTTCCCAGTATGTTATGAGCTGGGATAGTCACAAAGATTTGCCAAAAGAATTAACTTAAAACAGCCCTGTTTCCATGTTTGTCCCATTGTAAGGTAAAATACAAATTCCCATTTGAATTTTCTTTCTCACATTGCCCTTGTGCTAAACATCCTAAAATCGATGTTCCCACTCTGTTCTGGTAATAACCCTAAAGCCCTGTGTGTTATTATCAAGAGTAGCAAAACATATTCTTCCCATTGCATTTCTGTCTCTGCTATTGCTCTTGTGATCAAGTCTTCACAAATCCGATTTTCCGATTGTGTGCTGACTAATATTCCCCAAAGCCCTGCCTATCCTTTAAGGTGTAGGAAAAATAAATGTTCATCCTTTCTATTCCTTCCCAAACAGTTGTGTTTAACCATTCAAACCGATTTTACCTTTGTGCTCTGCCAAAATGAATATTCCCATCGCCTTTCTGTTCCCCATTATGTTACTGTGAGAACTACCCAAAAACCGATGTTCCTACTGTGTGCCCACTTTCTGCCCCTGCCTTCCATTCAAAAGAGTCAAGACTAGTGGATGTTTGGAGGATGAGGGTAGCTGGGAGAAAAGTATAATTCTTGTTTGTTTTCCTTTTGTGCTTTAAACTGTTCTTTGCTCATATTGAGGGTGCGGGGGGTGATGCAAAAGGAAGCTATTGTCACTGCACACTCTAGTGTTATGTCTGCGTTGGTATTTTACCCAAAAGGATATTTTGTCTTTGTGTTGCCACAACATTGATGGCTACTGTAATCTGTTTGTCCTAATTTGCCTAAATAAATTAATTAATAAATATCTTATTACTCACACCAGCCTGGTCCCTAGTCCAATGTGGCACAGGGTGTTTATAGAGGTTGTGTGTGGGACGGGTTGGAGGCCTTATCTAAATGGAATAGAATGACATAAGCAAAAGTATTTTTATTGTGCACCACACTCATTGTAGGCGAAGGAGATCCCTGACTTGCTTGTGACCGTAGAATAAACTGTAAAAATATTAAGAAAATGTTCATCAGACTATGCCAGACAATCATTATTCACCATATCAACTTTTCCAGAGCAATGCAAGGATGAGCACAGAAATGTATATTAACCAAACGTTGATATGTGTACTTAGAAGAGAGCAACTAATTAAAACTAATTTCAGGGACAATTAAACCTGAAAAGGAATAGATCCTAGATGGTTAACAAGGTTCCCTCCAACAATGGCTGTTAGTACCCTAGATGAAAAAAGAAAGGGGGAAACAGACCCTCACATAGTGACCCATGGGTCCAAACAGTCCAAGAAAAATTGGATAGTGCAGCCACTAAGTACAGCACCTTTACTGTGTATTGAGAGTTATTTTAAAGCATTTTCAACAATGGAATTGTCTATTCAAAATTGTATGGAAAGAGGAAACACTCCAGTCAACAGAAAATCAGTGCAATCTGTACATAGTGTAACATCCTTATTTGATGTCAGTTTTACATCACATAGAAATCATTAATCACATTGTATGTACAACATCTACTTTTCTGTTCAATGTCATAAAGTGTTGTGCTAACATACCATAATTATTCTCATACATCCTCAAAATAATACAAACACACAACAGTTAATCATGAACACTACTGACACGTGTTTCAACGCTTAGAGGTGCTTCCTGATGGCCTTAACAAAATATATGCTGTTTACAGTTATTGGCTGTGATAGTTGCCTATATCACACAGACTTATTCTTGGCTGTTAGTGCAGCCCTCCACGTCGTTCACAGGCTGATACTGGGTGTGCACAAAGATCTAGGAGAAAAAAAAAATAGAAAGAAAATGGTGGGTCAGAAGTGGTGTTTTGAGAGCACTCAACATAGTGCTATTACTAAAGAAAATTTAGAATGTGCTGTAAAACCAAAAGTCCTTGGTTATCTGCTGAACCATAGGTGCAGGCATAATCCAATTCTGTAATCAGCTGGGCCATCCTCTACTCAAACAGCAAAAAATACCTATGCCAAATTAATAAAACTGTGTGAAGAATTGTCATTCAATCAGTGGGTTTGCGGTCATTGTCACGTGTATAAAAACTGACAACTTGGTTTTCTCAGATGTGCTTTAACGGAGAAGCAATGTTTTCCCCATAGCCTCGGTATGTGAATTGGAATCTGGTGCCCCAGTAGTAAATCAATAAGCATTGGCAAACCCAATTGCTATGAGATTTGCAGTTGTTCTTTGCATTTTACATTTATAGGCATGCATTTGTGTCAGGCACACTAAGAACTGTATCAACACAAAGAAAATCAAAGCCTGTGAGATACCAGTCATGTTACTTTTATTACACAGCTGTTGACTGATTAACTACTTCTAACCTTTTATATCTATAGTTGAGGTACAAATCCTGAAAAATACTTTGACTGCTACAGAAGATAATCAAAACGTTAATCTCTGTACCTTCGGGCATGGCATCATCAATATTGTTAGACCACAAATTAGCAAGGACCACAAACGTGGTCCAACGGAAGAGTGTAACCCCTAAAATTCATTTGACTAGTGGGCCAGAAAGTGAGCCCAGAACTGTTAGAGGAGTACTTGGGGGACCCATTCTGGTGCAATGTGTAGAGGAATGTGCATTTTAAATAAATATGACCATGTTCCCGTCTGATTTAGTGATCAGGGAAGTTCTTTGTTGATTGTGGGGAAGGAAGGAAGGAGGATCACTGGGATGCCTGAAATGAAAGCCCAGCATGCACATTGTTGAGCTCCTGGTTTCCTCAACTCTTGTTAGAAAGTTCTCAATGGTTAATTTGGAGCACAGCAATGAAAATAATAAGTGCTTTGCCAAATGATCGCTACAAGCATTGACACTAAAACAAAGAATCACAAGAGTTGCTTTGGCTGATTGTAGTTGTAGCTAAGGCTGGGTGAAGCTTCACCCAGCATTGCTCATGTCTCAAACTAAATATACAATTTATATTTGGAATTCCCATGAGATACATGGGCCGCAAATAGTGATGCACAAACAAGTAAAGAGGGTTAGGGGGCACGGGGTGGGTCAGCCAGAGTCAATGAATCTCCCACCGATAGTCCATGTGCTCTGGGACGTTTGGGAGCCCTACATTAGAACAAAGTCACTTTCACTTTCTCTTTGTAGTTTTTCTTAGGCTGTGGGAGCAGGAATTTGGCAGGCCAGCCTAATATTTGTTTTTTGGAAGTGTTTTGTTTGATTATGGAGGAGTTTTCCGATCTTCAATTGATTACATTTGAATGGTTTTGGTGTCTATTTACCCCGTTTGTCTGTTTCTATGTTTATTAGGCTCACATGATTGATTGATTGATTGATTAATTGAGATATTTGTATTGCGCTGCTGTGACTAAACCAGTCATATTAAGGCACAAGTGTTACAACTATATCCGCAGTATGTTGCCCGCTAAGTGAAATCACTGTGTTGTCCCTAACCAAACATCCTCAGCCTTATTTAAACAAATGGGTTTTAAGTTTTTCTTCGAAACCCGGACAAAGACTATTTTCCTAATCTCTAGTGGTAGTCTGTTCAATAGCGTTGGTCCAGAAACGGAGAATCTACAGTCTCCTCTAGATACACAGAGAGATGGAGGAATAGTCAGCAAGAATGTATCCTATGTTTTTTTTATTCTTTTTTTTTATTTATGGTGTAATAGCCAAAATTTGACTTTTAACACATTCGGACATATAGTATACAGAAAATAAAAGCGGAAAAAAAGCAATATCATCCAGCTGTTTACAAGTTTTAAATTAAAAAAAAACACTTCATAAAAGAAAAGAAAAAAAAAGGAAAAGAAATTCAAATCAGCACAAATAGTTCAATCTGTTACTAACTTCAATTCCCTTAAACATCTTCCCACCTCAATTGATAAAGCCATCTCATTACCAGAAGATAATCTTGCCCAAAAATCATCGGTATTAAGAGGAGACTCATCAAGGACAAATCTATCAAAAAGTCTGGCCCTGATTCTCCAGGTCCCAAGACAATTTGAGAATAAATGCTTAATAGTCTGGACTTCACTACTAGGGCACCAGTCACAAATTGATAAGGTCCCCCCTTCTTTATCTCTAATAGCTAATAATTCTAGAGTAGGAAGTAAATTTAAACGGAATCTCAGAAAAGTAGATCTAATCCGAGGGTTAGGGGACTTCTTTAAATAAGCAGGCACGAATGATAAGCGTTTATCCAGGAGTGTCAAAGAGGCTGATCTTTTGGTTCTTCGCATATCATCAATCGTGTGAATCCAATCAGCCAATTTAATTTTTTCTTTCACTTTTAAAGGGTTCTGCAGAAGCAACACAACATCACAGTCACAGCCAGACAATAGTTCTAAACATTTTTGACCTAATCTGTACAGAAAATCATTGGTCCCTTGATACAGCTCTATAGCTGCTTCCTCAAAGAGGGAATTCTTAGCAGGATCTAGGATTAATCTGTAGAGAGTCAACCACTTTCACTCTAGCCATGATCTGAGTGATGTGAGACCAAATTCATAGCGCAAGCAGACAATGGGAACACAGTCTGGCAGACCCAAAGTATGTTTCCAAATCCTGGATTCTATAACATCCCATTCCAAATCCAAAGCTACAGCGTTATAATCCAAACCATATAAAATTATGGGAACTACCTTCCCAATATAGAATCTTATAAGGGGAAGGATAGCAAATTTTCCAAACTTGGAATTCATTATTTTCATCTGAGCACCTAGTTTCACCAATTTTAGATCAATAGATGACAGCAGACTAGTCTTTGATGGAAAAGATCTCAATTCAGCTCCCAGATAAATTAGTTCTGAAACAACCTCTACCGGAGACTGGTCCAACTTCCAAGCAAAATTCTTCACTATTTTATTTGGTCTCTTGAATAGAAGAATCTTGGATTTTAAAGGGTTTATACTTAATTTATTGTGCCTAACATAAGATTCTAATGCGGTCAGCAGACGTTGCAGCCCCACTTGTGAATAGGACTACTACATCATCCGCAAATGCTAGCCAATTAATTTTTGCATTGCCAATGGAAGGAGATATTAAACCAATATCCTTCAACCAGTTAGATAGATCTGCCATAAAGAGGATGAAAAGCAGGGGAGCTAATAAACAACCTTGTCGTACCCCTCTAGTAATCCTAATTGGATCAGAAAGCAGACCCGCTCTACCAAGTCTGACCCGCTTGTAATTGTTGGAATGCAGCTCTCTCAGAATAGAAAGTAAACCAGGAGGGATTCCCCAGGCATCCAGTTTTCCCCACAGTAAATTCCTATCAACCATATCAAATACCTGGGATAGGTCGATCCAGGGTCCAAAAAGGGCAGGGCCACCCTTGATAAATGATTTAGCAGCAAGGCAATTCAAGACAAGCCCATTCAATGAAGTAGATACGCCCTTTCTAAAATCAGATTGCTGCTTAGGGATAATTCCCTTTGTTTTAGCCTGGGTTTCCAATTCCCCTAGAATGATGCCCGAAAAGATTTTACTATCGGCATCTAGCAGAGAAATAGGGCGATAATTAGAGGCTAGTGTCCTATCACCCTTCCTATAGATAGGTATGACTATATATTGTTTCCAGGAGTCCGGAATTCTCTTCTGGCTACTGATGTTATCGAAGAGGGCTTTTAGAACCTTCGCCCAGGTGACTGGATCCGATTTCAAAATCGAGTTGCTCAAGCCATTCGGACCAGACGCTCTTGAGGCTGAGGATTTATTGATTAGCAATTCAAGGTCCAGAACGTTAACTTCAAAACACCAATTGGACATTATATACTCAACCGAACACATTGAAGCCTCAGAGTCATAGACCTTGGCAAAATGGTCAAGCCACACTCCCTCTTGGATAACAGAGTCCTGTTTCTGGTGATGAGATACTTCATTCAAACCCACCATTGACCAGAAATTCCGAGAATTCCTAAGAGATAGGGCACAAAGCATTCTCTCAGCATCCTGCTGAACTACTAAATGCTTATGGGCACTTTCTCACGAATACCAAACATCCACCTGCCTTTCACCCCACTCACCCACTTCTCCTGCCACTCATCCATGACCCGCCTCACCATCACTGCCTTCCTCTCATCCACACTCAAAGGCAACCTTACATCAACCGCTTCCCTTCTCATACCCTCACCCGCCGCCAGATCTACTAACTCATTTCCCAGAATGCCGCTATGACTGGGGACCCATGCCAACTCCAGATCCATCCCCCCACGCACACACCGATCAATCTTTCTCCTGATATCCAAAATCACATCCTTCCTATCACCATCCCCTGCCACAATCGCCTGCAACCCACTCAATGAATCTGAAAATACCACTAATTTCTCAAACCTCAACTCGCATACCCTTTCAATCGCCATTGCAATCGCCACCAACTCAGCCGTACAAATTGACACATCATCCGTCAGACGCCCCACTTTATACTCCCCAGTGATTTCCAAATAATACGCCATTCCCACTCTTCCAGATACCGGATCCTTTGAACCATCCGTGAACACCCTGCACCCTTCTTTCTCTGCCACATATGCCTGACCCAAAGCGGATCCGGGAAGTCTAGAATGGAGGAGGGGGGAGGAGGTGATGCTGAATCGATTGAGAATAGGGCATATGGGGCTGAATGACTGTCTGTTTAGAGTGGGGAAGCGAGAGTCGAGGGACTGTGCGGTGTGTGGAGTGTCTGAGACTGTGGAACATTTTCTGTTTAGGTGTGAGAGACATGCTGTAGAGAGAGAATTGATGAGGGTTCGATTGTCTGCGCAGGGTGTGGCTGAGTTGAGTGGGAAGGCTTTGTTGGGAGGTGACGGGGTGAGTGGCAGGAGGAGGAGTAGTGTGTTGTTGGATTTTGTGAGGCAGACAGGGCGGTGGGAGGAATTGTGAGTTTTACGTGGGTTGAATGCTGAATGGTGGATAGGTGCACATCATCCAATTGGATGGGGAAGCGCCTGCGTGGGTCCACCCACGCCTACACTAATTTAAAGAAAGAAAGAAGCTTATGGACACGAAGCCAATTCCTATAATTATGTTTTAGCTTTGGTACTCCCTCCCCATAAGCTTTCACACATAGGCCCGATCTCTTTAGGAAAGATCTCTGACGCCTCAATTCAGTTTTACGAGCTATAATTTGAGCATTAAAGGAATGTTTATGGAACCTGTGGGATTTCTGCATTTAAAGCTCCACCGAGCCAAATCAGACAAAAATTCTTTAAAAAAAACAGGAGTACAAAACTCAGACAATTGCTGAACAGATAAATAACTCATCCTGTGCCTCAGCTTCTTGTTTAATAGTTGACCGCCTTTGGGAAACTTTCTAATAACATTTCCTGCATTATTAATAGAGAGCTCTTGATCATAGCGAGGGGCCGATGAAGCACAATCATAAGACAAGGCCACCTTCAGCATAGCATGGTCATCATTGTTCCCATCCCCCAAGATAAAACTGCAGCAATTCTCAAAAATATTTTTTGAGACAAAAAAATAATCAATCGTGGAGAAAGAGGAACCTCTATGCCAAGAAGGAGAGTTAGGAATATCCCCCCAGATGTTTCCATTCAGCATAAGGAGATTCCAATCCTGCATAAACTCTACCCATATTTTGCCATTGCGGACTTCTGTTTGAAGTTGCCTGACCTAGGGTCCAGTGTAGAGATACATTGGGAATTGAAGTCACCGGCAATAAGAATATCATCTGCCAGGTATCGCAGGGAACAATCAAGTAAACCATCAGAAAGGTCATGCAAAAACTCAGATAATGGAAGGACCCCAGGGTTCCAATACAAATTTACCACTATCCAACTTGGACATTCAATAGAACTTCTTCTTGACATTCTCACCATAAGGATCCCCTGGATACTATTTGAGATAATAACAGAGGATTTAAAGACCTCATTACTAGAGACCACCAAAAGACCCCCCATTGGTCTACCAACCCCTGGCGCCAAGGCCAACTGCTGAAAAATAGAATACCCATCTATTCCCAATAAGCAAGTTAACCAAGTTTCTTGAAAAAGAATTAGGTCAAATGTTTTAAATATTTCTGATCTTCTAGGCTCCTCAGAGAAGGAGGCATAGCCTCTAGTATTCCATGATAACACATTAACCTGAGTGTATCCTTTGACCTTAAAAGCCGTGATGGTTTGCAGTGATTTAACTTGTCGACCAAGTAGGAAGGAACTAGGTTATCCAGGCATTTAAATATAATGGATCTGTTCTTAAACGTTATTCTGTCCTCCACAGCCAGCCAATGGATCGATCAGCCCTGAAATTGGTGAGGACATCTTAACACCAAACACCAGTCTGACTGCATTGTTTTGTACTTGTACTTTCTTCAGTCAGTATATTTCTTTGGCAGGAGCCCTCATTAATGAACTGTTACAAAAATCCAGCTTAGAATTGACCATAGCTCCTACCTCTACCGTATGGTCTTTCTTCGGAACATATAGAAGGGCCTGCCGAAGCAGCCATAAATTGTAAAAAGCAGCCTGCACTTTGGCTCCAATTTGTCCTTCACAGCCCAGATCCCTCTGCCATATGCAGCCTCAGTTATTTATTCTACTGGCATACTTCAATTCTGATCACAGAAGGAAGGTAGAAGGGAGACATCTATTCTCAACTAGTAGGTGCTTCAGACCAAACAGAATAACCTCTGTTTTGGTTGGATTAAGTAGGATCCAATTAGTGGACATCCAAGCAACTTCCTTCAGACAACTGCTCACCCGGAGAAAAGACTACTCAGTATCACATAGCCTAAGAAAGACTTGAGTGTCATCTGTGTATGGCTGGAAACAAACCATGTGCCTTTGTAGGATGTCCATTAACGGTCAGAGACATAATCTAAATAATAATGGTGACAGGGAGGAACCCTGTGGGACTCCACAATGCTGCAGGAGGTCATCTGATAAGAAACCCCCCAGCTTCACCCGTTAATACCGTCCAGACAGAAAAGAAGTGAACCATTTGATAGCACCGGTTGAGGCATTTCTTATTGTCCTCAGTCGCTCAATGAGAATGTTATGGACGACTGTGTCGAAAGCCGCAGAGCGGTCTAACATGACGAGGATTGATAGTTCCCCTCGATCACCCACACACAATAGTTCATCCCAAACTGCGATCAGCGCTGTTTCTGTTCCAAATTCTAGACGAAAACCTGACTGCAAGGGATCTAGTAGAAGTTCTGTCTCAACATGTTCCTGAAACTGCATCGTGACCACCTTTTCCAAGATTTTACCAGGCCAAGGGAGACCTGAAACAGGGCTCTAGTTCTGCCGGTTATCAGGGTCTAAACTTGGTTTCTTCAAAAGTGGAGAGATTATAGAGAGCTTCAAGTCTGCTGGAACTATCCCTTAATTCAAGGTTCCATTTACAAAATGAGTCATGAAGGGGGTTATATCTAGTGCCAAGTGTTTTGCCAAATGCCAAGTGTAGTGCCAATTGTTTTGCCATTTGTGACTTGTTACATCTGTTTCCCTTATGTTGCCATTCCACTCCATAAAGTGGTTGAACATAATTTTAAAAATGGTTTCCTTTTATATTGCTGTGATCTTTGAAACCTAAAAAAACCTTCCCTTTCTGAACAAGAGCCCTCTTCATGTTTTATTCACATTGCTTTGTGTTTCTGAGAATGCTGTGCGAATCGATTTGTTTGCCCTAGTTGGGGACTTGTTCTTATTGGTGTGTCTGTGAATCCTTCCTCATAACTGAACAAATTAAGCTGGGCATGGATATGAGGAGGAAGAGGAGGCAGACTTCTCCAGGTAGGTGGATATTCATTGTTTGGGGAACGACTCAGAGGAGAATGGTGTGCCTCTTGTGGTTTTGGAATCTGTCCATGGCAGTCGCCCACTACAAAAACGTTACCCTTGCCCTTTCCCCGTTACCTTTCTGCTTTTTGTCACATGAAATGTTTAAAAAAACGAAGAAAGCCCCTTTCCTTTTTTGTGAAATCAATCCCATTATGATGTGCATTTACCCCATTAGTCACTGAGTGAATTATTCCATCTTTTTCCTTGATGTTCTTTTAAACTTAAAATAAAAGAGAAAATAGAGGTCTCTGAGAGAATGGTGTGCCTCTTGAGATTTTGGACTTTGTGGTTGCCAGACTCCAACATCCAGATCAGGTTTTGCCAGAGGTTGGGGAACAGCTAAGAAAGAGGAGAGAAGGAAGATGTAAGGAGGTGGTAGATGGACAGATGTAGGTGGCAGGGCTGACCGCAACAGAATATTTGCCAGTACCACACGAGAAGTCCCAGCAGCAGGTTGCGGGGGATTGGAGGCTACTGTAACGAGTCCCTATGCTAGAGTTGCTGGATTTGACTGGGAAGAACAGTTAGGGGTTTCTTCTTTGTAGTTGGCAATTCATTAAAGTCATTTGAAGACAATACATTAACACACTTTGGATTTTTAGAGGAGATGGCACAAGGTGTGGCAGAGCTATTGGGCCTTCTTGAGCCAAGTGAGAAGAGGGTTCAGCTTGTGTTGCTGGGTGGCTCAGAAGAGCTAGAAGTGGAAGAGACAGGGTGGACCCGAACAGACATCTCAGGAGGAGGAAGAAGCAAGCTGAGGCATCTGCACTTGTGCCTGCTTTTACGGAGGGTGGAATGGGGACACTGGATCAATTTTAAGTTTCAGATGGGACAGGAGAATATCTCAGGCCAAGGCAGGGTCCATCATTTACATTATTGGAGGTGAAGACTGTGTGGAGGCAGGAAGACACACTAGTGATGCATGGTACACTAAAATAAGGCTGCTCCTTGGGGCCACCACAATGTGTATAGAATGGAAGCATGCCATGACTAGTCCAGCACACAGGCCCTCTCCCATCACACCCACCATTGGCAAGGACAGCAGTGATGAAGCATCTGCCCATCCCCTGTCCCAGACATACTAGCACAAGCAGCACTTAGACCTCACCTCCACACAGTCAGCCTACCCAAGCACCTCTGTACTCCCTGCATACTGTGCCAATGGCACCATCAAACAGCAGGGATGTGTTCCCACCTCCAGAATCAACACCACTGCAGCTTGTTGTTAGTAGGCCTGTGTGCATGCACCTATTTTGGCTATTTGGGGAGCGACTTGGGGGCAGAATGATTATCTCTGCAAAGAATGGGCAATCCTCAACCTCTCCCATTTATTGAAAGCTGACGATTTGAAATTGGCAAGCACTATTTCTTCTGAGTTTTAAAAAATGGTGATTATGTTAAAAATAACTTTACTTAGATATGTAATATTTTGTCTTTTAAATTTGTGTTTTTGTAAAATTGTATTTTCTTTTTCTTTGTGAAAAGCCAATATTTGGTTATACCACAATAAATAACATAATAAAGATGGGACATGCTGGCATGTACTCCCTGTATTCCTAGATGACCATCAGTCAGAGGAGATGAATGGCATGATAGTGGTGGCTTCTAAGGAGGGGCCTATGCACTGGTACCACCCTGCCCTCTTGTAGTTGACTGGCTGGGCATTGAGCAAAAGGGTTGGGAAAGAACAAGTGGGTCCGTTGCCTGTGGAGCAAGTAGGTTGGTACCCAAATATTACTTGAGTGGCTCTCCAAGTGTGAGAAAGAGTCATAATAGGTTTCAGCAGCCACTTAGTGGCGCCACTTTACAGAGAGTTGAAAAGGACGGAAAAACGTTGAGAAAAGAGGTTTAATTGCAGTAAAATTGGTTGTATACTAATTGACCTATTGACCTTGGAAGAATTGACCTGGGGAGAATTGACCTAATTTAGAAGGTCAATTAGGACATATACGCGGGGGGAATCCCCCCAAAACCCCCCATCAAATCCAACTGCCATTGCAACTCCCCACCCAATACCCTTATTTTATTTATAATCCAAAACCAACCCAATACATGTATAAAATAACTAAAATAATATAAAGGTCAATTGTGCAGAAGGTACATTAGGACAACTATAATTAGGTCGATTGTGCAAAAGGTCAATTGTAAAAGGTCAATTTGGGTAATACCCTAACATTAGCTAGTTCAGAATGGAATTAAATGAATGGACCAGGTGTTGGGCCCCTTGGCTGCAAACTACAGACTGAAGTTGTAGGAGTACCCCAACCTAATCTGCAGATGGCTGAAATGCAATGCATTCTTTTTTACCTATTACCGGTGTTCACATGACTAAGAGGGAATGGAGTAGGCCTAACATGCTCATTTTTGCATCTCTTGATTCAAAAGAAGAATTGAAAACAAGCATTGACAATTTCAACAGTTTGAGCTTTTGTGTAGGCATGGGAAAGGCCCTTGCCAGGCACACACCTAGTAGTATTAACTGTCCATTGATGATAGCAGGCGCAAAATGGTGTGAGTACCTGGACATCTAACACCAGTGCGTAGCAAATTGCTAATACTTAAACACAAGCCAAAACTGTTGGCTTTCCCAATGCTTCTTTTTAACTGGACTTCAGTGAAGGACACGCATAGTGCTTTATAAATCGAGTGGCTGATGGCAGACCAGGTTAACACATTTTTATTGCACCAGTAGTGGGTTTACAACTCCAATTAAGTCATTAACTCTCAGAAGACTGCTTTGAGAAAGCACTGGCAGGCACTTTGAGTGCAAAGTTCGATGGTAAGGCTTAAATAGAGCAAGCTCAAAGAGTTCCCATTTGGAGGAGTTTTGGGCGGGGAGGGTCAGGAACTGGGTGGGAATGGCCTTAGGGATTAGCAAGTCCATGGGCAGTCAATGGGTGGGTAATTAACCAAATAACACCTACAAGCTGTGTGTTCATCCTCAGATGGCATTTCTCCCTATCTTTACTCTAATGCAATTGTTTCACCAAATTGGTGTTGCAGGCAGCATCTAATAGCCCACACAAACAATTTATGGGTACTGATATGTGTTTTATTAGACATAGGTTCTCTGTGCATTACTGTGTTTTCAAAATATGGGGAACAAGCAAGACTAACACATTAGAGATATGCAACCATGCATTTATTGTGGGCCATTCACAGGTCCTTAGAAAGAGGGGACTGGCATGCAACAGGATTTCTGTGCTGCAAGCACACTGCTGATTAGTGCATCCCTCCATGCATCTGTACGCTTTATAACAGAAGCTAACACTGAGAAAGACGATTGTGTACATAGTGATATGCAGTCAAAAGGTTCTTGGGGGGTCTTTGTGTGATTCATGGATAATCTTAGCCCTATGCCGAGCTTATCCACTGGCACACTGCTATATGCAGATAGGTAGGTGCTAGGGAAATCTGCATGCTATAAGTGATTTGCATATGTACCACGTCCTTCTCGCCGTTACTCCACCCCCTTGTGCCCCCTCCCACTTCTGCTCCTTCCAGCTCCTTGCCCCCCTGCACTGGAACTCCTTACCTCTCTCTATCCGCTCTATTCCTTCCTTCTCCACATTCCCACATCCCTTAAATCTCTCCTTCTCCATTCCCCGCCATGAAACCCCTTCCCCCTGCTTGCTCCCGCTCCTTCCTTCCTCTTTCCCCTTGATCATCTCCCTCCCTTCTCCCTACTCTCACCTCCTTTCCCCTTCCCTTCCCTCCCCCTTCTCCTCCTCACCCCTCCCTCTCCCTCTCTGTTCTTCTGCTCTGCTCTCCCTCTTCCCTCCAGTTTAATTGCTCTTCTTACTGTTTTGTTGGACTGATTCACTATTGTAATTTTCTTCTACTGTTATAATGTTTTATGTATCAAGTTGTTAAAATGTTCAGCGCTTTGGTGTAAGGTGCTATATAAACAAAATAAATACAAATACAAATATAAATATGCACTGAGTTCCTTTCAGCCTCGTGTATCATTGAAAATAATTGGTGGTACAAGCTTTACTGCATGGGCTCCTCCATTTTGGAATGCCCTACCCCTAGAACTCAAAGGTTGTACATCAACAGCACAATTTAAGAAACATCTTAAGACCTTTCTGTTTGATATAAGAAAGGAGTGAACCCTTGTAAGCTCTGTTTCCGTTTTCCTGTTAAAACAACCTGCTGATTTCTCTCTGTTCCTTATATGTCCGTCTTGTGAGCGCCCTGAGGCGTATGGGCGAGTGACGCAATTGAAGAATTAGATAGATAGATAGATAGATAGATAGATAGATAGATAGATAGATAGATAGATAGATAGATAGATAGATAGACTGACTCTCACATAAAACAGAATGTTTTTTCATCCTGCTTGAATGAAAGCATAGCAGAAAGAAGGAATGTGTTTTTGTATATTGACCTAAATTATAGTTTGTTTTTTGTATGAATGTTTACAACTCTTACTGAATAATTGCTTTGCTTCTTGGCACATTGGCACATTCCAGGAGTGTTTGATTTTGGGTGTCTTGTCAGAGGAGGCCACTTTATTAAGATGAAACATGTTTCTGTCTGAACGTGCAAGTATTTCTCTTAAATAAGGGAGGGTGGGGGGGAAGTCTGTTCCACACAAACCTTGCTTCTGCAGGGGCACATCTATTCTGGCGAGGGCAATCGAGACAAAGTGAACCAATGTGGCCACGTTATTCCCATAGGAAATCCTGTCTACAGAGGCAAGTCAAACCTGCACTTTCAGTTTGCAAGTTAAAAATTCACGATTGAAAAATAATTGTTCCAAATGTATGTGGTGTTTAAGAATGCTGTATAAAGGTCAGGTTCGGATTAATCTTGTCTACAGATGTGGGTGAAAGATCACAGTCTCCAGATAGCCACACTAAAATGCAGACCAACTGTGCAATTCATGTCTCAGGCAGCTAACCCCAGACAGTGTTCAGCTTTCACAATTCTGTAACAGACAGACGCCAAATAAATATATTTGAGAGAGTTAGTACTTTCGATACCAGACACATAGTTTCTGAAACTTGTATTACAGATGCTATATCTGAAAACCATTAAGTAATAACTACTTTAAAAAAGCATCCATGTATGAATATACATTTAGAGAAAAAAGCATCAGTTGAAATGACATTATGGATAAAATGCAAAACCTATAAAACCACTGAAATGTACTCACCGCCATACACTTCTCACGGTGTGACACATGATATAGCATATGACATCACAAATGGCATCATTCATGACACCCCATATGGATAAAACATCAAATCTCATTATGACCAATATGGATGAGGAAAATTGTGAATTTCAGTCTTTACAGTTATAATTTGTGTCTGTGTTGGTGGGTTCTTTCCCCAACCAAAAATACGTTTGTGTGCAAAGGGTGTGCAAAATATATTCATGCAGAACAGTATTTGTGAAGTTTGGGAATATAGAAAAGAAGCAGTGTTTCCTGGTTTCCCTTATAAATCATTACCCCAGAGTCTTCTGTGAGGACAGAAGTAATTGTCTGCCTTTTGTTTTCCTGCCGTATACACCCAGGCCATTTGGTAACCAACTGAACTCAATATTCCCATAATTTAATTCTTACAAGTTTAGAGGTAGAAATAGTCCAAATGTTTTAATTTTAATATAGTTTTGGTGGTGCATGATACTAGATTGAAGTTGGGCTTTGTTTTGTCCCTGCCCATAGGGCGGGCCATGCATTGTTTATCTGCAGAGATATAAATCGTGTGGTCTATCTTTTGCCTCAGCATGTCTCTAGTGTCTGGTTTCTGCATGCCACTGAAGAGAGAGAGAGATGAATGTGACCCTCTTTGCACCGATCCCACCCTTGTCTCGACGTCATAGAAATGAAAGATGTACATTGTTCCAAGTTCCTTTCTCCGCCGATGTACCACAGATGTGGTATCTTGTTATCTTGTATTTTGTTGTTCCAATGTACAGCGCCTTGGTGTAAAGCGCTCTATAAATCAATCAATCAATGTGAGAAACGTTAATGACTCAGGCAGCCATTTAGACCCTATCCTGATGACGTAGTTGAAGAGATAAGTTTGCAGTCTATGGAACAAGTAGACTGGCCGTGACCATGCAAGGAGCCGGTGATGTCACAACTGAAACTATGACATAGAGGTAAAGCACATATGCATTCTTGCATGAAGCCATGCAGGCACTTACATTAAAATGCTCTTAGACACAAAGAACATACTTATGACCCACTTATCTAGAGGATGGTTACACCTTTGCTATGCAGTAACTGCAAGTCACACAAGAATGCCTATAAAACTGCTTACTGGGGCTGAATGCAACTAACATGAGTGCCCATTGAAATCAAGATGGAAGCCACAGCTGCATTGAACTAAATGAAGGCACTGAAGGGGACTCGAGAATGCAGAGAGAGGCCTGATACGTTCATTTCGAAGAGACATGCAGACCATGCTGCCTGTGCAGCCAGCATACATATTTCTACCAAGGTCACAGAGGGAGAGAATGTTTCACATTAGCAGAACACATTGGACACATGCATGCATAACAACTGAAAGTCCTCATGAATGTGAGAAGGAAAATTAAGTTTGTGGTCCCTGCACACGTGGTCTGAAGAGGAGGAACAGAGAGAACCTAATCATTCGAAACTGGCCAGAGACCACTGTTCCCATGCAACTGAAGACAAATGATAAAAAAAGTATTATTACATTGAAGGCTAAATGTTCTGTCTCAAGGCCTAGAGGATCAGAGATGGCAGCCCTGTTGGGTACAGAAATCATCTGAGGCTGTAGTGTAAGTATGAGTCCAACAATCTGACAAATATTGAATTATTTTGTGGTTCATTTTTTTGTGTTATTTATGAGAGATTGCCTGTTTCCAGATGTTAGCTGGGTCATGGATGACATGATGAATCCTGTGGGTTGGCGCTAGCTTAGGTTCCGTAAGGTGGTACCTAATTGAATTTTACAGAATAAAGAAAAAAAAAAAGATGAAAGGTTATCCTATGCTACAGTGTAGAAGAAGGACCATGCCCTCCAGTGGGCACTTTTAAGAGATGGATTCCCCTGTGAATGAAAATCAGGATGATGGCTGTATTTTTAGAGTACATGTGTTGTGGTGTTATTGTGTATTGTGGGGTTTAAGAGTGCACTTATTTAAATTGTTTTACATGCATACTGGTTGGTGATGTCAAAAAGCATACTGGTTGGTGATGTCAAAAAGAGTTTGCAAATAGGACATGGCACATTGATTGAAGGTTTGCCCGTAGTGGGGCACAGAATTGGTGGTAAATAGAGATGGAAAGGGCACTATTTTTATAGTAGATCAAAGTGTTGGTGAAGCTTTAGAAAATGAGAAGATTGCTGGACCATTTGGTTTGGGCTTGAAGAGCACTTGGAGAGTTGTGGCTTGGCCTTTGAGGGTAGAGATTAGAGAGTGGGAGGTGTGCGGAAAACAACTTTGTTGGTGTTTGTGAGCTGGAGAGGCTGGTGGAAAAGACTGGAGGCTGTTTTGGAGAAGTTAGTTGATTGTTTACAACTGTAAAATTGGAATTGTTTGATGTGTACAAAAACCCCAGTTCAAGTAAGCATCAGCAGTCAGAGATTGACGTGCCGTCATGGGGTATACACCCCTTAAGCAGTTGTGCAAGGCCCTTCCACGATATCGGCACAAAATATGCAGCAAATTAGCAATAATAGAGTTAATGAAGATATTTGAGGACAAGGAAGAGGACCTACCCAATGGATATTCAGCCATCATGTTGTGGAGGGTGTGGCACCCATGGCTCCTCCTCCTCCTGCTCAAACAGCTGACCCACCAACAGGAGGCCAGGGATTTTACCCCCTGAGAGAGTTAAAAGCAGTGGCATGGTACACCAACCCTGTGTATGCACCTCCTGTGTATATTAGCAATGATGCACTTAGTGGTGCTAAACTGGTGAACAAGAAAACAGAGACTTTGATTGACAAAGTCAAGGAGCGCAGCGACCTGCAAACGAAGTTGACGGGGGGAGACAAAGTGACTCAGGGACGTAAACGGGACGTGAGGCAACAGTTCCATCAAATGAGTGGGTGGAAGGACAGATATTGCTTAAGCTAGATGGAAGGACTGTAACAGAGTCCAGCAACCTCGAGGAGGAAGCTAAGAAACAAAAGGAAAAGGAGTGCGAGGAAGAGGACAGAGAATTGGTAAAGCTAATGGAAGAACTGAAGAGAAGAGAAGGGAAGAGAAGAGTGAACAAGAAAAGTTGAGGAAAGAAGCAGCGAATGTAGCAGAGAAGGTGAGAGAGGAAAGACAGAAGAGAAGAAGACCGAAGGGAATTTAGAAGAAGGCGATGAGAAGGGCCGAGGAAGAAAAAGAGAAATATGTGCAATTGGAGAGGGAGAATAGAATAATGGAGATTCAGAGAATTGTTAAAGAATGTCAGGACAGGGAGGAGGATCAGAGTGACAAATGGCAGGAGCGGGAGAGAGATAGAAGTATGGAGAGACACCTTAAGGAGGTGGAGGATACAATGACGGGGCGTAGACTTTCAGATGATGATGAGGAAGTGGGAATAAGGAGGAGCATCGGGATACTGTGTAGAAGCAGGCGGTATAGTGCTTCTTCCCCTAAGGCAAGCAAGAGTATAGCGGGTCCCCACCAAGGGGGGGACTCACTGAACAGAGCCACGAGGAGACAGCATGGGAAGAATATGTTGAGGCAACTTAACTTTGAGGACGAGGGGGAGGAAGACAGTGATGACATTCTTGGGACAATGGGGTCAGATGAGGAACTAGGGGAGAGTGATGACAAAGAGGGGAGGAGGCCACTTTGCCCCTCTGAGTGGGTAAACCCAGAGCTGGGGAACTGTGGGATGAAGTGGAGGATAGAAAAAGGGGAAAGCTAGAGCCTGAGGGGCACGTTAAGCGTTCCAAAAGCAGATCACATATCGCAGACTCAGTTACTCAATATGCGCAGAGGTTGAGAGCATTACCAGGGTGAAAGAGAACTAGCATGACAGGAGCATTTACAAGCATGACAGACAAAGACAAATATTACATGTGTGGTGCTGATGCAGTTTTTGCTGTAAGAAAAGAGTGGCGGGCAACCACAATATATACCATGGCAACAGATGGACAAGAATCATTTGAGGTGTAAGTGACCTTTGTTGACTGCAGGAGCATTGAAATGGGTTTATGAATTAGAAAGGTTGACAGCAGGCACCACACTACAAGTAGGCAACATGAAGAGCTTACTCTCCACCATTCTTGGGGTGGTAGCTGACGATGTTTGGAAATGGAGAGGGTGTCCAAGAGTGACAGTGCAGAACATAGCATGCAAAGGAGTGCCATTTAATAACTGCAGGGTGGCAGTATGGCAGGCCATAAGGGTGCATTACCCATACACATCTTACATAAGTGCATTTATGGCTCGCAAAATGGGTGAGGATGAGGATCCCACTCCAATATTTTCAGGACAAACAAGAACATTGGCGTCTTGAGACACGTGAACTGTGGTGAAAACGGTGGGTTTAATTTACCACATTCTAAACCAGGGACTACCAGAGCAAGTGCAGAAGCAATTGAAAAGAATATTGGGGATGGATGCAAAACCGTGGTCCGAAATTCAGTTGACGAGGGGTTTGGCTTGGCGGGGATGAGAATGGCCGCTTAGTTTTCACGCTCCGCTCCGTTGGAAAATTAGTGCCTTATATTCCTCATCTCACCTCATAAGAAGTCTGTTTGTCCTCAGCCGAGCCTTTTAAGTGTCAGGAGCTGTTTCCAGGAAGATACGCAATGGCTGTATTTCCCCATCTGAAGCCTTCGGGGGCTGGGCCTAAAGCTGCATCATCCCGTGCAAAGGAAGCCGACGTTTACTGTCAGCTGAGCGGGCAGTGCAACGTGGGTAGTTCGCCTTACATTTGATAACACGCTTTCTTTACAACACTGAAATAAACAGAAATAAGCCATTTATAACAAGAATTCCTCAACTATTTAAGGATATTAAGTTACCGTTAAGGCTCTATTATCAGTTTCTTCCCTTTGTGAAAGGCTGACCTATATAGCAACTGTTTTTTGAGGAATGCTGCTACTTTTTCCTCATATCAGGAAGCATGTGTTACCTCCTCTATAATTTTTTACCTCAAATAAGCTAATTACTGGTCAGCATTTGAACATTACTCCATGGGCTTGTCTTTGGATATTTAATATTTTTCTGCAGTTTTAGCTAGAAAGGAGAAAAAGAGAAGTACTGAATTTTACTGCCTTTACATAATCCTTTGTTGCATCATGGCCTCTAAAAAAGGACAGACAAAAGAGACATCCTCATCATCCCCTACTACCCTCAAAAGGCAAAAGAGTGAGTCTTCTATACCTAAATAAGACACGATTGAACCCGCCATGCAATCTATTTTATCAGAAATAAGTGCCCTTACAGCCTTCATGGAAGACACTAATGCTAAACTGCAACACCTTAATAACAAGTGGACCATCTTTGAAGCCCGAATAAATGAGGTTGAGAGACGAGTTGGAGATGCAGAATATATCTCTAATAAAGTTACCAATCTAGTACCTACGGTTGCCGCTTTACAACAGCAGGCTGAGAATTTCGAAAACAGGAACCAAAGGAATAACCTTTGCATTATTGGCCCTTCCGGAAGGAATTGAAAAAAATAACCCTACTGCCTTCTTATATATGTTCCTACCTCGGATCCTTAACTTGCCAGCATCTGTGCAGCTCAACATACAAAGAGCATATCGAATTGGCTCCATCAGGTCATCCCAAAGCTCCATTGACTCACCCAGAACTCTTATACTTGCCATCCTAGACTTCACCTATGTTACCCTCATTATGGAAAAGGTTAAACAAATTAAACATTTTACATGGGAGGGAAATAAAATATTCATTACACAAGATGTCTCCAAAGCAACTGCGACAAGAAGGAAAGAACTCCAGACCTTTAGACCAGCCTTCAGATAGCTGATTGCCAGAGATGGTATTATTCATCCAGCCATCCTCAAAGTTACTCTAAAAGGGCAGACTTTGATGTTTCAGAGCTCGGCAGACTTAAGACAGTACATTCAATCTCATAAAAGGAATAACATGGATACATCAAACCCCATCACTCGAAGAATAACCATATCTCATTAAATGACTTAACTTTTTTCTTTGACCTTTAACTCTCTCCAGCAGGGCGGAGTGTTGGTGGGCCTATTCTTTTCTTTTCTTTTTTGGACATCCTCCCCCCGCTACATTACTTTTATAACATGGATTGGTGTGGCTGGTTCCTGTTAGCCACTGTTCTTCTTATAGTTCTTAGATATTTGTCATTTTTACCAACTTCCATGTTTATATTGTTTGTCATGTCCTCTTCCTTAAGTTTCTTTCCCTTTGTGTCTTCATCTGTTATGCTGGGTACATTATTATACTTTATGCTAATATGCTCTGTCATTTTATTCAATTGGTATCATCATTTTTGTAGCACTGTGAAAATGTTCTTTTATTTGCATTACATAATTTATGGTTTCACCCATCATACCCATGCCACTTAACATAGTCTCTCGGAATGTTAAAGGATTACATAATCTGATCAAGAGACAAAAAGAGTTATCTCACCTGAATAGATTGAAACCCTCAATTGCTTGCATTCAAGAGTCACATCTTTCAAAGGAAGAAGCAGCAAACCATAAGCGACACTGTGTGGGGCAGGTTTTCGCTAGTGCTACAAATGGTAAAAAAACTATCCAATGAATGTGATAACCTGGGAGGATGGGCTCTACTCAAGATATTAATAGACTCTAAGGAGTGCTCCATACTCAACATTTATGGCCCAACATCTCCAGACCCTACCTTTTGGCGACAATTTAGAAATCAGATGCTTCAGTGTAATCCTAAAAATATGATTGTATGTGGATATTGTAATCAGATTATGGATCCCTTCCGAGATAGGAAGTCCAGTGTGTGATACATCAACACCACCTCTCACTCGCAACTCATCAATTTTGTATCAGAATTAGATCTTACCGATGTATGGCGCATAACTTATCCTACTGATTCTGACTTCACCTTTTAATCTACACCCCATAATTCCTTCTCACGACCTGGCTATATTTTCATTCCCGATTACATGGTCAGTCTCCTTCTCTCTGCCCAAATAGAATCCAGCACGAGTTCTGATCATGCCCCAGTTTATATCCAACTTGCATCCACAATAAACTCTAGGAACTGAAATAGATGGAGATTCAATACTAGTCTGTTAAGTGATGAATCCTTTGCATCTTTTATAGCTCAAAAACATAACAATTACTTTGCTAAGTATAAAAATCAAGACACATCCATTACTAATATTTGGGACTGCTATAAAGCGGTTATTAGAGGTCATATCATATCATTTGTCACCAACAAAAAGAAAAAAATGTAAACAGGAGTCAGACTCCATTCTTAAACAGCTTAAACTCTTGTAAGCGCAATTTGCTAGGACTAACTCTTCCTCTATTCTCAAAGATATTTTGAGGTTAAGATTTCAATATAAAAAAATCATCACACAATATTCTTGTGCAATACAAAAAAGGTAGCAGGCGCCCCTCTCTCGAAAGAACACAGCATGATATACTGTTAAGTGGTTTTTAGCCACTTTGAGAGTTTGCAGCCATCCATTTGCATATCAGTCTTTGTCCCGCCCACATGGACAGTCCAACACCAGAATGCTATGCCAATTCTCTTCTGAAGAAGAGTACCAACAGCAACCCCAGACACGTGTTTCAGCCTTGTTGACCTCATCAGTGAGGTGAAGCTGTGCCTCTCTGAGCACAGTGAGCTAGGTAGTCCACATCTGGTTGCCCCCAGGTAATTTAGGGTGACCAACCCCAAGTTCCTTCCAAAAATACAAAAAAGGTAGCAGGCGCCCCTCTCTCGAAAGAGCATGCAATGATAACCTGTTCAGTGGTTTTTAACCACTTTGAGAGTTTGCAGCCATCTGCTTTTTCCTCACTGTACCTTTCACAGATGGGAAATATCCATTTGCATATCAGTCTTTGTCCCGCCCACATGGGCAGTGTAGCAACAAAATACTATGTCAATTCAAATATATGTTATTAAATTTTCTTTTATGCTCCTTCCATATATTTGTCACATATCTCATATATCTTTGATAAATATTAAGTGCCATTTATATTCATTTCTTATAATAAAAATCTTTTAAACACAAAAAAGAAAATCTGTTGACCATACTGCATTATTGTCGACTAATGCTGGAGAATGCAAGAAAGACACGTGATGAAAGAAAACAGGAAGAGGTGAAGTTAGTTCAGAACACATTATTTATGTATTTATTTTAATTCATAAAGTGTGCAGCAGCCCTGGGGCATCGTGGCTCTGTTACAGTATATTTGCTTAGGAGAACAGACAGTTTATGTAGTGGTATGGCATTCATCCCATGGTGGTATACATTAGCAGTAGCAACAGTATGTAAACAAAATCAAGATTCGCAGGAAGGGGGGACACTAACTATTGGAAGAGGAGGCGTGTCCAAAGGGTGAGGAGCAGGGTATCCAGTGCAGCAGGGAGGAGACAGTTTTAAAGGGGGTCAACACAGGCCCATGGGAGTTCCACCACAATGTTGGTTATGCAGAAAGACTTGCCACATATCACGAGTGTGTAGAAGCAGAGGGGGAATCCAACAAAATGGGGGGAAGACATATCCCCCACATAAAATACAGAGCAGCCTGACTTTTATACCCAAGATCACATGCAGACGCAGACATATGCGCAGCCAATGACACCAGCACAATACGCATCTGCTTAGTCACAACAGCCCATGACGTATACACTGCAGGCATGGGTATACACAGAGCCACCACTAACAGCACCCCATGCACTCGTGCAGCACAAAGCTGTAGCCATGAGAACCATGGATACCACAATGCAAACTGCCGTCCCAAAGCTAGGTAGAGCAACCATAGTCGGAGGGAATCCCTTCATGGGGATAGGGGTGACATTATACCCACAATAGGACAACCCACAGACTGACTTGATGTGTTCAATCCCATCTGTTACACTCAACCCGAATGAGTACCCATGTGTAGCGGTAACCATAGGTGACAAAACGTTCACTTTTCTCGTAGATACAGAGGCAAGTAGACCCAGTATTAGGGAGTGAGATACCCCATTTCAGGCATTGTCATGAATGTTTAAGGTTTCTCTGGGGCTACAGATTTGGTTCCATTTACTGACAAACTGCCAATTTTCATTGGAGAGCACAACCTTACCATGCCACTGTTATATTCCCGCAAGACACCAGATAACATAATGGAAAGGAACATGATGAGTAAACTTAACATGACCCATTTCATTTACTGAGCAAGGGTTAGTGTGTTCTACTGCAGGAATTCACTACATGAATGCATGAGAATGGATTGACGCATTCTGCGGTCAAACTGTACAGAGGGGGGTGCCCGTAGATCCTGAGGTAATCCAGTACTCAATGGAAGTGCTGCTAGCATGGCTTCCAGGGATACAGGACAAGCTTCTCCGCTTGCCTGAGGTTTTGTTTAGACTAGAAATACACTTAGATGAGGCAAAAGGACAGGTGTTTTCACTAGAATTGAAAACAGTAAGGGACGGGAAAATAGTATTGCACAAGACTGATGATACAAGGCGAGCATGAAGAGCAGTAGTTCCAGTAGATGAGAATTCATTACGGGAAGTCCCAAAGAGGATGGCCCTAATGAAAAAGCTGCCACTGCCTATTCTTAAGGAAGACCTACCACAAGTACCAAGCATATTGTGGACCAACAGCCCATATGACTTTAGCCTGTTGAAAGGGGTAGGAGCTGTTAAAATTAAGCTTAGCCAGGGGTGATTTTACTGAGGGCAATGGGTCTGAGGGAAGCAGACAAATTACTCATGTTCTTTTGGAAGAATTATTCTTTATTTTTGTTTAGACTATTTCCACGCTAGTTCAGCAGGGAATTTTAGTATCATCAGAATCTCAATGTATCACTCCTATGTACCCGGCAAAATAGTTCACAGTGCATTGTGGCATTTTATTCAGGATTTGCATCCTTTGAACAATACTGTTGAAGCAGATTTAACTTTAGTTCCTAATCCTGTGACAATAATATGCAGTGTTCCATCAGAAGCAACTCATTTCACAGTCATAGACTTGAAGAATGCTTTCTTCTCTATCCTGCTTCATGAAGAATCACATGATTTGACTTAATTCCTATATAGAAATTAAAAGTGGAAACACACAAGGCTGCCACAAGGCTACTGTATCTTCAAATGTACCTGTAGAATGTACATTTAGACAACACAGTCATTCGGTATGTGGGCAACATCTTAACATGTTGCAGGTCAGAGGAACATTGTTGGAAAGACTCAGTACAGCTATTAATAGTTTTGGCAGAAAAGGGTAATCATGTGGACAGTGCAAAATGACAGTATTGCCAGAGGGAGCTTTTATACATTGGACAGTTAATGCCCCAAGCAGGCTAAAAGGTGACAACTGAAAGAACAGAGGCAATTTTCAGATGCCGCCGCCAATGACAGTGAGGAAGATGCAGCAATTCTTTGGCCTCTGCAACTATTGCAGAGCCTGGCTATTCCACTACAGTACATACATTAGACCTCTTTTAAATGGGCTCAAGGAGGCTCAGGGAGACGACAGAAGCATTTGGTGAACCAAAAGAGGACATATGCACGGCCCGGTCCTGAGAATCCCTGACTAAAGTGCAGAATTGTGTTTTGTTTTCACACACAAATGGAGTAGTGATGATGGCAGTGCTCACACAAAAGACTACTTTAGGGAACTAACTGATAGCTTACTAAAATGGGCATTTAGATCCAGTGATGCAAGGTCACTATCCTTGCGAACAAGCATTGGCTTCTGCTACCAATGCAGTAGAGAAATCAGCTAGTGTCACAATGGGCTGTAGTACTACTCTGTGCATGGAGCATTCCCTTTATGCCATTCCCGAGAAGCTTAAGAGCACATTGACCACACAGAGAGCACCAGTATATGAGTTGATTATCTCAAATCCAACAGAAAAGGTAGGGAGGTGTAAAGTCGTGAGCCCAGCAAAATACATTGCAGAACCGGTAGAAGAGGGAGACTATGTACACAACTGCACTACATACACAGAATATTATAATGACATTCCAAGAGCCAGAGAAAAGCCCCTCAGGGGAGGGGAGGTACTATTTATTGATGGGTCCTCATGAATTGACCAGACGACAGGAGAACGACATACTAGAACGACAGTAGTAAATTTAAGACAGAGCGGGACATTTGAAGTAGTGTTGAGCACAAGATTACCCTTGCCCTTTTCTGTGCAAGCAGCAGTACTAGTTGAGCTAGGAATATCTTTAGAAGCACATGAGGATGAGGAAATTGCAGTGTACTCTGACTCCGCCTACGTGACATCAACAGTACATCCATGACTGTCACATTGGAAGAGGCAGGGCTTTGGATGTGCTGATGGCACGCCAGTGCAGCACGTGCCTCTATTGGACTGGCTCATAGATACATTGCAGCTCCCATCTGCCATTGCAGTAGTGAATTTCCAATCCACACGAAGGGGGAGGATGTGGTTTCCCACAGCAACAAAGACATAGATCCCGAAGCAAAGTATGCAGCATATTTTCTAGAAATAAATTAGTTTGATACTCCACCCAATAGAAGCATGTGAGCGAGTAGCATGATATTGCGATAAGGGTATAGCTCTTTGTCCATTTCCCAGATAATAGTACTACAGGGACGAACACCAGCAGAAGAGAAGGAATTCTGGATAAGAATGGGGTGTTCGATTTCCCTCAGAGATGCAATGTAGTGACAGGAGAGCACATGAAAGCCTGTTATTCCCTTTACATTCTTGCAAGTAGCTCCACTATCTGACCCACCTTAGTAGGGCTGTTCTTGCAGCACATATAGCAGAAGATTGGTTCTGTCCCATCATGGCAGAGCATATTGCCGCCTTTATAAAAAATTGCATTATTCGTCACAAATTTGCTGCGGGACACACCTTGCATGTAGTGAGAGGAGCAATACTGTGCCATAGTGGGCCCTTCCAACACCTCCATATCGATTATGTGAATATGATTCAAAATTGTAACAGCTACAATGTACATGCTTGTAGTGGTATGCCCATTATGTCGCTGCATCGAAGCTGATCCATTCTCACACCCTGATGCCCTCTGCACAGTGAAATTCCTCATCAGAGAGGTGTTCCCATGGTGGGGGGTGTGCAAGGTCCTACGATCTGACAATTCGCCTCACTTCGTAAATGAAGTGTTTGATCATATCACAGACCTGCTGGGGATTAAGCATAATTTTTCCTGCACTTATCACCTGCAAGCGAATTGGATTTGTGAACGCCTCAATGGCTTAGTCAAAGAGAAAATAGACAAAGTAAAAATTACACTGAAAAAGGGATGGCTTCATTGCCTGCCCATAGAATTGTTCGCATTACGCAATCAGACTGCATGCGACTGACATCTAACCCTTCATGAGGCGGTGACTGGACGGCACATGCGCTTCCCACTTGCTCCTCCCACTGGTGCGCTGATGGACGCCCATAATGCTGCAACTGTTCTGCTACTGTTCTTGGTCATGAACTATATGAATATCTCGCTTCAATGATGGCTAGTGATTTTCTATCTCTCAACAAGTTAAATTGCAGCTGAAGAGGTCAAAGAAGAATGATGACGATGACACACCAATAGAACCACGCAAACTGCTTAAGGCCCCTCTTCTTTATCAAAGAACCACGTTTTGTTGAGAACTTTCAATAGAACATTGCACAAGCCACATTTTGAAGGAACCTTCACAGTAGAACAAGCAACAGATAAGGCTGTGAAATTAGTAGGTATGAAAGCTTGGAATTGTCTGTGAGAGGTTAAGCCCTGCTGAGACCCCCTGGCCCAACACGAAGACGGTAAACCACAGGAGGAAGAAGAAGAAGAAGAGGGACAGCGACAGATTTAGACACAATCAGGTCCATAGCTAGACAAGAGCATACAGAAAGCTAAATTAGGCACACTGGGCCTCAATACGAGTGTGGCGGTCCAGAAAAAAAGGATGCTGGTAAACTTACTGGCATCCTTGTTTCCAGACCGCCACACTACAAGTCTGCCTGCCAGGGCCGCTATGTCCGGCAGGTCTGACCCTGCCGGGGCAACGGCCCCTGCAGGCAGACTTTTCACAGATGCACCGGCACCGTTAGCAATGGTGCTGGTACTTCCAAGTCCCCATTCCCATGGAGTCCTATGGCACTCCACAGAAATGGGGACTTACCTGTCGGGACTTGTAATGTTCCAGTGGTACCGGGAAGTCATGTATTGGATTCAGTGTTTAGAGGTCAGTGGTAACCCGTTGGTTGCACCGGCGAGTTACCGCCAATCTCGTAATGAGACCCATTGTCTTTTTCTTTACACCAGATAATCATTGCACATGTGTGACCTGAGATTCACTGAGTAATTTTACACTTACACTGTAAAAGAAAAACACTTTATTAATCCATAGTAACCAAGAACCAATGGTACTGGAACATTTTTGTTTATGCTTTCCTCCTTTACGTTGCACACAGTTATCCAATTCTGACAAGAAACAACATGCCTATTATTGCTTTGCTCAGTAATCCTGAAACTCAATTTATTTTAGAAATACTCTTTATTGACACATTAGCCCAGTATTATCGGAGTGACTGTCACAATAATGGTAATCTCAAAGGTTATGCGTTTTGGTAAATGTTTATGTCAAGTTCGTGGACCACGCCAAGAGCATACACATGTGCAAAACATGGACACTGCAGCAAGAGTTATTGTACTGACATTTTTTGCATTCTGCTGTCTCTACCTCTTTACATCCCTCAACTTGCAAAGAGCTGTATTGTATTACACACACACTTAAGCATATGCTAACACAACCTCCATTCCCGCTGTAACTGAAGCTATACTTGACTGGTCACCAGCGCTGTCCAAGAAGTAAAGAGACTCAGACGAAGTGCAAACACTGATTTTGAACATGTAAAGGAGTATTTAGCGGATTCGGCCCATGTCACCAATAATATGTGGTACCAGCACATGACCAAGTTGGGAAGAGAGACCACAAAGGAGAGCTTCTAAGTGTGTTTTCACATCCCCTATGCCATGAGCACCTCCAGAACATTCATAGCCACAGAGATTCCAGCAGCCAGAGCACAATATCTCACTTTATCATCAAAAGAATAGCCTTGAGAACGACTTTTAGTCGAAACACGTGTCGGCTGACTTTCCATTGATATCATCAATAAACTTTTATTTCTGTTCAAGCTCAGGACACCATATAAATTATACTTGACTTATATTCAGGAAGAGCGTGGTTTGCGTGTCACTTCATTTTATAAAGATTTAGAAAGAGGTTGTTGCAGTAGTCCAGCCGGGAGAGAACTAGAGCTCTAGAGACAGTGAGGTTCTGGGGGAAGGAGAGGTGGTACAGCTGGTAGGGTGACTTCTTAGAGATGTCAGAGATGTGAGGAGATAAGGAAAGTGTGGAGTCAAAGATGACCCCAAGGTTTTTTGACTCACAGGTGGGAGCAGGAAGAGGGCCAAGAGAGTCCAACCAGAGAGTGACAGGAAAGGAGGGAACAGGTTTGCCGATGAGGAGAATCTCAGTCTTACTGGCATTAAGGGAGAGATAGTTGTCGGCACACCACTCCTGAATGGCTGACAGACAATCAGAGATTAGAGAGGGAGAAGAGGAGGCAGAACGGAGCTTGAAAATGAGTTGAGTGTCATCCGCGTAGCGCAGAAAGTTGGGGCATAGAGTGTGGCAATACAGTGGGCAAGAAGTGGCAGGTATTGGTTGAACAGCCAGGGAGAGAGGTTAGCCCCCTGGGGAACACCACAGGTAGAGACAGAGATAGAGGAGAGGAACGACCCAAGAGGAAGGAGGTCAGCCAAGCCAATGCCTGAACAGTGGTACCCTGGTTATCACAGATACGGCTGAGCAGGATGGCATGGTTGACAGTGTCAAAGGCAGATGAGAGATCAAGTAAGATGAGAGCATAGGGGGTGTTTGAATTAAGGTTGGAGAGCAGGTCTTCACAGATGTTCAGGAGAGCAGTTTCCGTGCTTCTGGCAGATCTGAAGCCAGACTGAAGGTCATGGAGACAAACAACAGATTCAAATTGAAGTTTAAGCTGGGAGATGGCCAGCTTTTCCAGGAGTTTGCTTAGGAAAGGAGTGATGGAGATTGGATGATAGTTAGAGGGCTTCTTAAGAAGAGGTTGCACAAGGGAATGCTTCAGGGGGGAAGGGAAGACTCCAGTCGTGAAGGAGTTGTTACAGAAGTCAGCCAGACCAGGAGCCAGGGTGTCAATGTGGTTTTTGATAGTTTTGGAGGAACAGGGGTGAACCTGTTTTGACGAGACTTTCATAGATCAGACTTCTCTAGAAACCTCATCTGAGGAGAACATGGGAAAGGCAGAGAAGGAGGGAGGAGAGATGGCCGAAGAAGAGCCAGGTGAAGAGTAGGGAGTAGAGGGAAGAGGGGGAGAGGAAGAGAGAGAGGACAAGATGTCCTGAGTTTTAGAGATGGAATGAGAAGCCAGGGCTGTGCAGATGGCCTGGAAGGGGACAGGAGAGGTAGAGACAGCAGCAGGATTGGGAAACCCTTGCAGATTTTAAAGAGTTTGGCTGCGTCGTTAGATGCCACAGAGACGTGGGCTTGGATGTGTGCGCTCTTCTTGGTGCCGAGCAGAGCTGGTATTGCCTTCGGAGCAGGCGGCAGACCAGCTAGTCAGAGGATGTACCGGAAGCATGCTATTTCCTCTCAGCCACCCTGCACTTGCATTTATGGGTGACAAGCTCTGAGTCATACCAAGAGCTGCACTTGGCTTTGGGCTTTAAGCGGATCCTCATGACAGGGGCAAGAACATCAAGAGTATCAGATATAGCAGTGTGGAGCATGGAAAGGGCTGCTTCAGGGTGTGAGTCAGCAAAGGGGGGGCGCGGATAAGAACGTAGCGGCAAAAGCCTCAGATGACACACGCTTCATGGGTCGGATAACCGGGAAGGTAGGTGTCAGTGCTGAAGTTGACTTGGCCTGAGGGGTAGAGAGGGTGATATGGGAGGAAAGGAGAAAGTAATCACTCCAGGAGATTGGAGTTGTGAGAGGGATAGAAAGGGGAAGGTCTGAAGAGATCAGAACATCCAGAGTGTGCCCTGCAGATTGAGTCACAAAGGTCACGAAAGACTCCAGAGAGGATGGACAGGAAGCATCCAGGTGGATGTTGATTTCTCCAAGAATGAGGAGTTGAGTGGTTGAGACCAGGGGGGAAGCGGAGAGGTCTGCCCAATCAGAGAGGAAGGAGGAGATCTGATCAGGTGGCCGATAGATGTTAGCCACAGTAAGGGAATGGCAAGGAGTGAGACAGAGCCTGCAGACGAGTCATTCGAAAGAGGATTAGGCCTGCGCAGGAATTACAGAGGCAGGAATCCACTCAGGGAAGATCAGGGCTACACCCCCTCCAGAACGGTTGGATCTGGGCAGAGAGAGGATCTTGTAGCCATCAGGGAGGAGAGTGTCAAAGCTCGTGACAGAGCTGGCCGTGAACCCTGTCTCTGTGAGACCAAGGACGTCGAGGTCAAATTCCTCCAGGAGGCTGCAAATGTCAGAGGAGTGTTTGACAGCTGAGCAAGAGTTTAGAGTGGCAATATGGAGAAGGCTGCTATCCTTGAAAGACTTCCGTGGAGGAGTACAGATCAGAGGTACGCCCGGCAGAGGGGTACAAGCAGCCCAAGAGGGGGCAGAAGAGGAAGGAGGAGAGGGCAAGGTAGCCAAAGAGGAGACAGCAGGGGTAGGCAAGGAAGCCGTGGAGGGGAGAGAGGGGACAGCAGGAGAAGAAAGGAAATTGATGAGGTGCTGGAAGCATCTATCAAAGAGGAGAAGGTTGGCTTGAGTGCCTTGGACCAAGATGGTACCACTCAAGTAAACATTAATGAATCATGGAGATGGAGAGACAAAGACTTTTGAAGTGTTACAATCACACTTGAAGCAATGCCCCATTTTCTCTCCAGGGAAAATGTGCTCATGTCCCCGAGACCCACACAACTGCATGGGATGATGAGTATGGTGCAATTCTGACGGAGACTGTTGCTTTATGACCTGGGGTTTTGAAGTGTGGTCGATATATCGACCAGAGGTGGGGTTGAAGAGGGAGACGTAAATGTAGCCCTCGTTGCACCGATCCCACCCTTGTCGCAAAGTCATCGAAATGAAAGGTGTATATCATTCCAGGACCCTTCATCCTCATCGACGATTTACCGCTCATGTGAGAAACGTTATTCACTCAGGCAGCCATTTAGGCCCTATCCTGATGTCGTCATTGAAGAGATATGTTTGTAGTCTATGGAGCAAGTAGCAAGGAGCATATGCCGTCACAACTGAGACTATGACATAGATGCATTAGACATGAAGCACATATTCCTGCATTAAGCTACGTATACACTTAGATTAAAAAGCTCTTAGATGTGAAGAGCATGTCTATGACTCACTTAGCTAGAGGACGTATACACCTTTGCTATGCAGTAACCACAAGTCACACAAGAATACATATAAAACTGCTTGCTGACGCTGAATGCAACTAACATGAGTGGCCAAGTAAGTCAAAATTGAAGCCACAGCCGCATTGAAATAAATGGACGGCACTGAAAGGGACTATAGAACGCAGAAAAAATCCTGACACGTTGATTTCGCAGAGACGTAAAGACTAAGTAGCCTGTGTAGCCAGCATACATATTTCTACCAAGCACAGTGAGGGAGACAAAGTTTCACATTAGCAGAAGAGATAGGACACCTGCATGTGTAAAAACTGAAAATCCTCATAAATGTGAGCAGGAAAGTTTGTGTTCCCTGCACATGTGATCTGAAGCAGAAAAACAGAGCCTATTCATTCAAACCAGACAGAGACCACTGTTCCCATTCAACTGAAGACAGACGATACAAAAGTAATATTAAGTTGAAAGCTAAATGCCTTGACTCAAGGCCTAGAGTATCGGAGATGGTAACCTTTGAGGCTGTTCCCACCACCTTGAAATGTTGCTCATGGTCTGGTAACTTCCCAAAGCGCCAATGCTGAGAAGACCCTCTCTGACCAATCCCTACCCACCGTCCACGCTAGCTCACACTTTGTTGCAAAACCCAATGGTAGTGCACTAACCTGACATGCCTGTAGTTGCAATATTTAGGAGGTGGTTACAGGAGGAGGAGGAGCCAACAGATGCGCTTTAGCCAATAAAAGTGCTAATCCCATATATCTTCTCAATGTAACCTACCGAATTAACCAATCCTTTTCTCCATAGGTTTTTGCAATGTATAATTTATTTTGTGACATCACTTTACATTAAAACTCCATGACAAGCATTTAACTGACTAGATAGTATTGAAGAATCATGCTTTGTCCATAACTTGATCCCTGTTTCGAAAGCTTTCAATACACAGTACTATTTGTCACATTTTTGGGCTCTTATGTTTTTGAATGCAGGGGATTTCCCCTGGTCCCATTCATCTTGCTTGTATTTGGGGAAATTAATAGATATGGTTAATAATAATAGGGTGATGGTTTTATGTTGTAAGAAACAAAATGGAAAAGTAAACCTAAACGCTATCCTATCCATGGAAAACCTGAGATCTTTGTCTTAGAAAGAATGGCAGGAATAGGACAGAGTCAGTATTCGCTTTTGTTTTCACTTTTTAGTGAAACACATTTGTGATTGTGAATGGATCTGATTCCCAAATGTTTTATATTTATATAATGTGTTCAAAAGTCAATCAATGCCTGACCTGTGTCTGAATTAGCTCCTCTGTCCCTGTGTTGTCATGATTTGTGGCTGGCTCATAGTGAGGAACATATGTTGTTTGTTTGTAGTGATATGTGATGAAGTCCCATGCCTGCCTCTAAGGAAATCTAGTAGGATGGCCAAGAGAAGCTTACCACCACAAGGTAGCAGATGATTGGCCCTGGGGTGGTATGGGGAGGATCCTCTGGTCACCCCTCTTAACCAACTTCATAGGGCAGTGAACTGTCACCAGTAACCCGTGTCTCTTTAAGATAGACTACAAGTTCAATCGAAACACTTGAGCCTGATGCTGTTTATGCTATTGTCCATTTAGGTTGATGGATCTTGAAGAACCAGGTTGAACATGTAACAAATCATAGTTTCCTGAGGCTGACACCATGCCCTGTTCATTATAGAGAAGACCTTGGCTGTGAAGCTAGCGGTGTGGGCTGCACTCCCGAGACCACTGTGATGTGGTATGAACTCTCTTATGTCTTTATCGATTCATATGAATAATTAGTTTAAGTCATCAGTTATAAAGTATTTCCAAATGTTTCTTGTATACATTGTATATACATTGGACATATAGCACTTGACTGGGTTTTGACAGGCCAAAACCTACGGGGTGAGAAATTGGGCCGAAAAACATGAACATGACATGACTGGAGTATGGTTGTCAAGGTGTCATGGTTTTTTCATCAGAGAAACAGATGGCTTACAGGAGTACAATGACTTTCAGAACAAACACCATTAATGTTTAGAAGAACAAATTCCATTCAATGGACACATTTAACCCATTATTCACAGTATCCAAGCGGTATCCAAGCGGTGTATCCATTTCTGCCTAATTTTCTCAGTTCTAAATCTCTGTCACCCCCTCTGGCTTTTGCTTCTATAGTTTGGATGACACACCATCGCAGTTCTGTGTGTTTGTGTTGTATTTGGACAAAATGAGACACCATTGGTTTGTCATCTATTGTATTTTTGATGCATGACCTGTGCTCGCAAATCCTTTGCCTAATTTCGCTTTTGCTTTTGCCTATGTATAGTAGGTTGCACGGGCATTTGATCATGTAAGCGCTCCATTTGGTCAGACAGTTGGAAAACGTTTTGATCTTCCACATGATGCCATTTAGGGATACTTCTTTCTGATCCTGTGTTAGGTGACATACAGAACACTTGCCGCAACGGTAGTGTCCTACAACCGGTGGAAATGCCAGAGGGTGGTCTGAGATGTGGTTTTGGGTTTTGCTGTGGGGTATGTGTGTACCAGATGGTCTTTCAGATTTCTGCTTCTTTTGAACGCAAACCTAGGCATTTCTGGTGCGAATGTTTCTGTCTGTAGCAGATGCCAATTGGTCAGGATGGTCTTTCTGAGTATGTTGCTCACTGGTGAGAAAGTGGTGACGCATGTCATCTTCTCTTTGTGTTCTGTTCTGGCCCGTTTGGTCAGGCAGTCTGTCCTGTTTGAGTTTCTTGCCGTTTTCCGTGCTTTTCTGATTATTGCTGATGGATACCCCCTGGTTTCGAGGCGGTTTTCTAGATCTTTACCGTGTCGGTCATACTCTGGTAAGGTGGAGCAATTTCTTCTTAATCTCAGAAACTGTCCGAACGGTAGGTTTTCTTTCAGGGCTTGTGGGTGGAAACTGGAAAATTTCAGTAATGTGTTTTTATCCGTGGGTTTCCGGTATAGAGTGGTTGTGATGGTACCATCTTCTGCTCTGAGAATGTTGAGGTCTAAGAAGGCCAGGTTGTCGGTGTCATAGTGCATCGTGAATTTGATGCATGGGTCAACATTGTTGAGCCATGTGAAAAAATTCTGCAGATCTGTGATGCTACCTTTCCATATGGTGAAAATGTCGTCGATGTATCTCACCCAACTGACTAGGTTGTCCTTGTATTGGTTGGTGTCATTGTATATGAAGTGGTTCTCCAGGTTATCCATATAGAGGTTCGCAATATCTGGTGCGAATGTTGATCCCATGCTGGTGCCTCTAATTTGCTGGAAGAACTGTCCTTGGTATATAAAGTAGTTTTCCGTTAGGGCCAGGCAGATGCATTCTTGGATGAATGAAGTGGGTGTGGAAATGTCTGTCCGTTTGTCCAAATATTGTTTGAGCATGTTGATGCATTCCGTTTGCGGTATCCTGGTGTATAGTGCTTCGACATCAAAAGTGACGAGTATGTCCTGTTGTGATGTCGGGATGTTGTTCAAGTGATGAATCATAGCTGTGGTGTCTTCAATCAAGGATTTCATTTTTAGGACACATGGGGCCTCATCATGACTTTGGCGGTAACCCCTAAAACCGGCGGTATCGCTATTATCGCCGGATTTAAGGGTCCGCCAAAGCAGGACTTCGGCGGATTTCTCCCCAGCTCTGAGCTTGGGGGAAATCCGCCGAAAATTTGCGCTATTACCGCCGTCGGGAAATCCGCCGGCGGTATTAGCATGAAATTTCCCCGTTGAACCCAATGGGGAATGGGGCATTCCCGAATGGGCTCAATGGGGAATGGGGATTGACATTACCGCCGAACTCGTGATCCGGTGCTATTAGCGCCAGGAAGTTCGGTGGAGGGCTAATACCGCTGGCGGTAATACCGCCGGTGTTACCGCCCAAGTCGTGATGAGGCCCATGGTCTGAGGAATACATCGGTGTAAATGGACAAGGGCTCCAAAATCGACCCTGTAGCTGACACTATAGGTCTGCCAGGTGGTTTGACTGTATTTTTGTGGATCTTGGGGATGCAGTAGAATGCTGGGGTGGCTGGATGTTCTTTGGTGAGGAATGCTTTTTCGTCCTCATCGATCCAGCCTTGTGTGTTGGCATAGAGCATAAAGCTCGTGATTTCTTCTGCGAGGCGTGTAGTCGGGTTACTATCTAGCTTCTTGTAGAAACGCGTGTCACTTAATTGTTTAAGAGTTTCTTCCTCATATAGCTCTCTGGCCCAGAGGACTATTCCGCCACCCTTGTCTGCGGGTTTGACTAGGAAGAGGTTGTTGGTTTCGAGGTTCTTCAAGGCTTGTCTTTCTGTTGATGTCAGGTTGTCTCTATAGTTGTTTTTTGTCTTAAACATGTTGTCCACGTCTCTCAGGATTCTATTTTCAAACGTTAGAATCTCTGGACACACCATGGATGTGATGGGCGTGAAGGTGGACTTAGGTTTCAATCCTGTTGTCGAGGGATCTTTGTCTTTGTCCCTTGTAGAGTTCCGGAAGTAGTACCGTAGCCGTATTAATCAAAAAAAAATTCTCATTTCTACTTCGGTGGTGAAGCGATCTGCTTTGCTTTTCGGAACAAAACTGAGTCCTTTGCTGAGAATCTCTATATCTTCCGGGGTCAGGATGTACTTGCTTAAATTAAAGATAGGGATCACCAGGTTTGTTGGGGTTGTGTGGTCCACTGCCGTGTCCGCATCCCGTGGTAGCCTTGCTGTCTCGGTCTGCCCTGTTTGCCTCGCCCTTGAAAAAGTTGTTGTTGTCCTCTCGGTTTTGTCGATGTCAACGGGCCCCTTGGTGGAGATACCGACCCGCTACTGTTGGACGAGTTTGAGAAAGATACAAATTTCCTTGACGGTCTTCCGCCTGTCCTGTTATTGGTACTGCTGTTTTGTTGTTGAAAAAAGCCTGGGACTAGGTAGGGATATGTCCGCTCCTCTTTGTAACTTTGAATGTCCTTTTTGAGTTTCCAAATCTTTTTGTCTGGTGTAAACTCCTTGAATTTCTTGATTTCTTCCTCTATTTTTTCCAACTGTTTCTTAATGTCTGGGATGATAGAGTCTGTTTTGATCTTATCTTCCAGAAGTTTCAACTCTTCAGCCTGCTTCTTGCCTTCTTCTTCTGCCGTTTCTATTATTAGGAGGACCCAGTCTCTGGAGCATTTATTGCTGACTCTGCTGAATTTGACTTGGAATTTGGGGTTATCTATGAATACCCGTGGTATGTTTTTTACCTGCAGACCTTCTGAGATGAGCCCTGCCTTGAGGTATTCCAACATAAGGAGCCCATGTGACTCTGTGCGCACTAGTTTCTTCTTTTTTTGCAACAGTGTGTCTAGTTCTGTTGTGGAGGCATTGGTTGCCTCTGCTGCTGTGGGCAGTGTTTGACCTAGCAGTGATGGTTTATCTAAAAAAAGACAATACTGATCGTCGGAGAATGACACGACGTTGACATTCTCCATTAGTTATTTGTGAAAGTTAGTGGAACCCACCAACTGTACGGTTGTCCTAGGATGTTTGTTATATGTTGGGGTTACTTTGCCCTCTTTTTTAATGAGGGGGGCCTATGTCATGAGGGGTAACAATATAAGGTAAGGGAGGACACAGGCTACCCCACCTGTCTGACACTTGACCGGTGTGGATCCAGCATACGTATTTACAAATCACAACATGTGGTCTGTACACCAGAGATTATCCAATTTGCTTGTAGCACATTTAGCAAATATTTATTTTCATATGGTTAAAAAATAGCATCATACGGCTAACATCATAGCCTATTTCCTGCCGGTAGTTTCCAGGGATACACAATATTTAAGGCATCTTACACAAACCTCATACATTGATTTTTTTCATTTAGTTTTTTGCAAAGTGTGGGTTAGTACACAACAGGTGACTTAGAATGTGGTCATGACGACCTCACATCTATCTAGTCAACACTAAATGGTGTTTCTGGCACTTAGTGGGTGGCTGGTGTTCTAGTGCCGTCTTCAGGACTGTTGAGGTGGGCCGTCTATTTTCACTGAAGTGCCCCAAAGTGGAACATATAGAGGTAAAAGGGTTAAAAATTTAAAATTAGGAAGTCTGTATATCTCTCCAGAGACTGTAGTGACTGCAAAGTATGCTGTATTTGATCCTGCCTGAGCCATTGCTTACCAGTGTCACAGGCGTATTGAAGACCTTTCAAGTTCTTTGCTGCTGGCGCTTCTGTGCACCTGCAATCATTGGATCCTATAGGAATCAGATCTGGTTGTCCGCTAGGGAGCTGCGGAAGAGGATAAGTAATTATTAGATGGTGTTGTCACAATGCCCATGTACACTACACTATCACGTGCGTGCGGGACCATTAATGGTGAGGGCGGTGGTGTGCTGTTCGTGATCATCCTGTAAGACTCAGGAATAATACTGTCGGTAATTTCCAGAGAACACCGTGCCGGCTGTGATTGTGATCTACGAATAGCATCAGGGAACATTTATTCCGTGCTCAGTAGCTTCGTGAAAAAGGTGCGTGCCGCTGTGCACCGTGTCAGGCTGCTACTTGGAAGATTTGTGAGTGCTCCCCGGGGTCGATCACGCATTATTGCCGAGTGGCCTTGGGATCGCTGAAGAGCAGCTTACCTGCTCTGCTTGTCTCTGTGCCTGGTAGTGTCTGGAGCGGTTGCCGTGATTCCACGCAGACGCATTGACTATAAGCGGACATGTAGGTAGTGTCTCTGCGACCTGGGATCAGTGGCGCATGCGTGCGCGTGTAGTGTCACTGTCCAAGGCGGCTGCGCCCGCCCAGTGCGTCGCTGTACTAGGGCTAGTTACTCAATGGAGTGTAATGGATCTGGATCACGGATGCGTGCGGGCCCTCGGCTATTTGGTGGGCGGTGTGTTGGTCTATTTGAATAAACACTACCCCCATGGTGGGCAGTACCTATCCCTTCGGTTGCTCGGGATGTCTGATGAAAGGAGGGAGGTCCCGGTGAATTTAACCATATGAAAATAAATATTTGCTAAATGTGCTACAAGCAAATTAGGTAATCTCTTGTGTACAGACCACATGTTGTGATTTGTAAATACGTATGCCCGATCCACAACGGGCAAGTGTCAGACAGGTGGGGTAGCCTGTGTCCTGCTTGCAGCAGCCAAATTGCTTGGAAAGTGCTGCGTGTACCCTGTCCACACCGCAGCAAAATCACGTACCCCGGTCATTCCAGCAAAATCGCGTGGAAAGGCCCATGCGTACCCCATCCGCAACCCCAGCGAAATCGCATGCCCCACTCACACCAGCTGAATTGCATTGAAAGGGCCGTGCGTACCCCATCAGCACCCCAACGAAATCGCATACCCCGCTCGCGCCAGCCAAATTGGCATGGAAATGGCCACGCACCCCGTCCGCACCCCAGTGAAAACGCGTACCCCGCTCGCACCAGCAAAATCGCATGGAAAAGTCTGCGCATACCCTGTCCGCACCCCAGCAAAATCGCGTACCCGCTAGCACCAGCCAAAATGCGTGGAAAGGCTGGCGCGTACACCCATCAGCCGCGAACACACCACGCAGGCAGCCCACACCACAAGGGCCTGTCCAACACCCCTGACCATACCCCGCAGGCAACCCACACCAGAAGGCCACCCCTAACACCCCTGACCATACCCCACAGACAGCCCACACCACACAGGCCCCCCAACACCCGTGACCATACCCCGCAGGCAGCCCACACCACAAGGGCACCCCCTACACCCGTGACCATACCCCGCAGGCAGCCCACACCAGAAGGGCCCCCCAACACCCGTGACCATACCCCGCAGGCAGCCCACACCACTAGGGCCCACAACAACCGTGACCATAACCAGCAGGCAGCCCACACCACAAGGGTACTGATCAACACCCCGGACCATACCCTGCAGGCAGCCCACACCACAAGGGCCCCCCAAACACCTGTGACCATACCACGCAGGCAGGTCCCGACTCATGACCCCCACCAGTGATGGCTACCTGCAGGCAGGCCCTGACTCATGTCCCCCCACCCCCACCAGTGACGGCAACCTGCAGGCAGGCCCCCACTCATGGCCCCCACCAGTGACGGCAACCTCAACCAGTGACGGCAACCTGCAGGCAGGCCCCCACTCATGGCCCTCACCAGTGACGGCAACCTCAACCAGTGATGGCAACCTGCAAGCAGGCCCCGACTCATGTCCCCCCACCTACTCAACACATTGGCCTAACATGCCATCATGTAGCATATGTCCACTAAAATGCCACCACATGCTGCACCCCCATGGTGCACCCCAACACCCATCTATTGGTGCATCTCCCCAGTACATGCCCCATGGCATGGGAATCCCGAAATCACACATGTATGCATGTTTACACGCACAGGAACAACATCGCTCAACAGCAGGGACACGTAACAGAGTCAAGGAAGAGTGAAACATGCACCAAACCATTGAGAGCAGACACCACTTGTATTTCAACGTATGAAAATATATTAATGAACACGTATAAAAGTAAAATACAACCAGTAAAATCAACATGAATAAAATCCAAATAAAAATGAAAGTGAAAACAAAAAACAAAGGGATGTAAAAAATGAAAAACTCAAAAATGTGGTCCAAATCCATTGATGTCTCTCAAAATGCTAACACAAATCAAATGAAAACCATTCCTCCATGGTGAAAAAATAAGTTAAAAAAATCAAAAATCCACCTATATACAAATATCCAGGGTCCATGATCCCAAAACACCAACGAACATCCAAAGTACTCTATGAAGAAATAACTATATACAAGATGTGGAGCAAAGTCCATAAACTCCAAACAAAAAGGGAATAAACAAATGAAACTTACTCCTGAAAACTATATACAAAGGCAGCAGGCTAGTCCTACGACTCACCATTTTCCCAAGAGTTTCAGCCAGGGCATCATCGAACTCTGTGTCAATCTCCCTGAGGCGCGCCTGTGCTCTCCCCTCGAGGGCCTGCAGGGCTCAATCGTGCTCCTCTGAAACAGGTACACAGGGGGCACTGGTGGTATCTGGGCCGGAAGATGGCAGGGAGGATGACTGGTGCACAGAGGAGGAAGAGGCGGAGGGGGTCGCAGCAGTGGCCAGCACATGTAGCACATTTGTAACCATGAATTGTGCTACCCAGTTAATGAGGCGACAGACCTCATAGTGATGATGTGCAAGCCCCCAATTGGAAGCCTGCACATAATCACAAATGCTGCCAGTACGCCTCACAATACTGGCTAGCACCGGTTGATTGATTGATTAATTGATTTATTTATTTATAAAGCGCGGTTCCACCTGGTCACAAATTGCTTCATCCACACGTAGTGGAATATCCGTTTCCGTGGATACATCTGCCACCTGCGGACGGGGCAGCATGGGGCATGCCAACAGGTGCATACTGCTGCAATCGCAGTACCTGGTACGGGATTAGGCACAGGCACCTCCACAGCGACCAGCACTGCCTCCGGCCCTTGACTGCAGCAGTCACACCGAAGTCATCATGCCCGCTGTGCCCCATGGGCTGGGCTGATGTGGCCTTCTCCTCCTCCACCACCACCAACCTGGATGACTCCCCACTGTCTTCCGCTTTGGATTGCCCCTGTGCGAGCTCACATGTCCCTTCAATGCCGAGGAGTCCACAACCAACTTCGCCCTCTTGGGCCTCCCCTCAGCAGCTGCGGCGGTTGTCGCGGATGCGGCACCAGTCTCCTCACTCCTGGAAGATGATGGTCCCTGAGAGGATGACTGGGCCCTGCGTCTGTGCCTGGTGGAGGCATCCCTGCTGTGGTGCTCCACAGCTCCTTCTCCGCCTCCTTCTCCCATCGTTGCTGTGGATAGGGAAACATAGAACACAAACATCAGGCTACTGAACATATGTGTGTATGTGTGTTTGTCACAATGCATATGTATATCAGTGGCACTGTCAAAGGTCATGACCATCATCACCCTCCACTACACACAGGGAAGTGCCATTCACACACATTCAGAAACATGTCTGTCCTTCACAACACACATTCACATCCTTGGACAAGACAATGACACAACATCACAATTGTGTATTCAGCTCACACACACCATGAGACATACACACCTCATTCACACATATCACCTGACAGTCATGAGGCATGCCATGGAAATATCACGTCACAGTGAACTCGAGGGCAAATTGGCAGCGTGAGGCAATCACAAATCAAGAACTCAAGTAACATACATCCCAGAGTGTTGGCCAGTCACACAACCACTACTCAGACACACGCACATGTACACCATGCATGTCCATGATAGCTACACAAGCACCCATTTGTCACACCTCTCGCATGCCCCAGTGCAGACACATATATGCAAACATATGTGCATTGTTACATGCCGGTGCGCATCACGCATTGCAATACAGACACCACTGATGTGTGACACGCTTGAATGGACAAACATGCAGCACTGTCAGTGACATGCACACAGACATCTGTACAGGAGGCATGCCAGACATAAGGCCAAGTTGCACACTCCAGCCAAACATCAAAATGCACATGCACTATGGTGAACAAGAACACATGAACACTTACCAGTCGACTGAAGACGGAGCACCAGCTCCAAGATCTGGGGGTACAGCACTGGGTAGAAGTGCTCCAGGACCCTCATCTCGTCGGTGGTCAACCAGCCACAGCACTTTGCTCTATCATCAACAGCCTTGAGGAGGCGCCTGGGCCTGTGGGTCCTGGACTTGAAGTCTTCCCAGCGCTTGTGGACATGTTGGTAGTCGCGGGTACCACCCCTTCCGCGTTGATGGCACCCACGATGTTCTCCTTGATCTTCTTCCGTCCTTCATTGCCGACTTGCGATGGGCGTTGGAAGAGGGAATCATGATGCCCCAGGCCTTGCTCCACCAGGTTGCCAATTTCCGTAGATGAGAAGCTGACAGCCCTCTGCCTCTCTGCTGGGGGGTTGCCACATGGCAACCCCTGAGGCAGGTGTGGGTGGGCAAGGTGGTCCTGGGCTGTGGAGCGGTGGTATGGCACTCAGGAGTCTTCAGGATCAGCAGAGGTGGTCACAACAACAGGATCACTGGCAATCGCTTCAGAGCAGGCACCAAAATGCAGGGTACGTGGGCAGCAGGCACACAGAGTGGGCTGGCAGCAGCAGATGGCACTAGGAGGCAGCTCGGGGCAGTTGGAGGCAGGAGCATGGGTGTTCTGTGTTCTTTGGCATGGCCAGCCAGATACAGAGTGACTCCGCACATGCGCAAACAGCGCGTTAGCATGTAATCAGAGGAAAGGCCCTAAGTGCGTAAGTTACGTGACATGCGCTGTACGTTGGGCGTTGCCGTTCAGTATGGGATAAAGGTCTTCGTAGGACAACAGTGCACTGTTTGTGCTTTTCGTGGGGATGGACGAGTGAACTTTACTTCTTTGTGGGTTCGCACGCGAATAGTTCACTACTGGGGCAGTGTGTACTTCTTGTTTTGGCGGGGGAGTCGTCTACGCGCACACGCGTGTGTGTTTCTTTTCTTTCTATGAGGCAGAGAGTGAGTCGCACAAGCATTTTCCATTCTGTGGTTGTCCCCGTGTGTCGCATACCCCATTTTGGGATCATAGAAGCCAACGTGTTCCTCGTGTATGCATTTTTGGTGTTGCTGTGTGCCACAGCGTACTGCAGGATGTTTTTTCATCACACGTGGGCTACCAATGGGTCGTGTACACATTGATTTTTGTTTTTTGGTAGCCTGAGCGTTGTGCGACCCGTCCATTTTCCACCAGGGCTCACACTGAGCCTTGATGTGGCATGCATGTATGTTTAACATCACGTACTCTGCCCACTCACTCCAATTGCCCAGGTCAATTGTCTACTGCACCCCCATTGCATCATTCCATCTGTGGCATGACTGGGAGGGGAAAAAGTGGGAAGGGAGGCAAAGGTGGCCGAGGAGACCAAGGTGCTGGAGTTGGCAGAGGTAGCCAAGGGGGCCGAGGTGCTGGAGCTGGCAGAGGTAGCCAGGAGGGCCGAGGTGCTGGAGCTGGCAGAGGTGGACGAGGGATCCGGGGTTCCCAGGTCCATGCAGGGAGGGACATGCCGCCCTCTCAACAGGGTCCGGTAGCTGCAGGGGCAGCTGCAGCGCCGGCCACCCAGGCTCAGGGTCCTCCTGCCATGCCTTTAGTGGTCCCGGCCCTGATCCAGGGAGACCAAAGGGCACATGTTCATGTTACCAAGGCCAAGAGGCGTGTGCTGCAGGGACCTGCAACCAGCGCCAGAGAACCAGGGCCAGCAATTCCATATGCTATATGCTGGCCTGACCAGCCAGGGTCCAGTTGCTGCAGGGACAGCTGCAGCGCCGGCCACCCAGGCTCAGGGTCCTCCTGCCATGCCTGTAGTAGTCGAAGCCCCGCCCAGGGAGACCAAGGGGCACACGTCCATGTTACAAAGGCCAAGAGGCGTGTGTTGCAGGGACCTGCCACCAGAACACAGGCACACATACCTGCAGGGCCACCTCCACTCACAGCATCAGTGGCTGATGCTTCAGCCCCAGCCTCCAGTGCTCCAGCCCCCACTGATCCAAGTGGTCCCAGCACAACCCTGCAGGAATCATAAGTGGGCAGTAGGCAAACAGACTCAGTCCTGAGGCACGGCACAGGGGACTCGTACGATGAGGAAGAGGATCTTCAGTGATGCAGAGATCCAGATCCTCTTGGACTACGTGCAGGAGCACGAGGCTGAGATGCTTGTGCAGGCAGGTAGTACTCATACGCACGTCCAGCGTATGGCCCACTGGCAGTGTATCGCCGATCGTATCAGCACCCTGGGCAATGAGAGGCGCAAAGCTTCTGAGGCAGTGAAGCACTGGAATGACCTCTGGCGCTGAGCCAAAGATAGGCTGGGTGCCAACTACTCCTCCATTCTGGTGACTGGAGGTGGACCAGCAGTGGAGGAAGAAGTACTCACTACACATGAGGACATTGCTAGTCAGATGATTGATGCAGAGCTGATCCAGGGCATGGGGGACCTTCCAAATTATGAGGCAATGTCTGGTGAGTGGTGATGGGTGTGTGTCTAGTCTGTCTGGCAGTTCTGCATGCATTTACATGACTACCATGGGTGTACCATGTCATGGTGGTCTGACATGTACTTGTTGTCCTGTAGCCTACACATGCACGATGTGCTGCACTCCCTGACAATGGACATCTGCACACCTGCTCAATCCTCCAGTTACACACTCTATCCCAGACCTCTTGGCCCTCTTTGTGATCAAACCTGTGATATTTGATGGGCTGCGACCATATGCCACTCAACATTGTCCCTCTCTCTGCTCATCTCTGAAGTCTCTGAATGTTCACCCTGCCAGCGGAACCTCCACTAGGGTGGACTCCCTTTCCCCACCTCCCCACGGCAGCCCGCAGTCTCCAGGGGACTGGTCATACATGTGGTGTGGTACTGCAAAGTCCTCTAGCAAAATATATGTGCTCCTACTCACTTTGTTCGGCAACTCATCCTGAGCTGGACTGTGTGTGTTGTTCTTTTGTCTTGGGGGCAGGTATTGCATCTCCATAGGACTGTGATATTGGCATTGGGTCACAGAGGGTACGGCTGTTGATTTCCTTCACGGTACAATGTCCACGGGGACATTTGGGAGCTGTCGGCACAGTTAATTTGAATCCATCTTCCGCAATGGCTTACCTATCATGGACTGTGATCATGCCTTCACTGTTCACTCAGAGTCAATCACTTCTCACATTGCAATCAGTTGGTGGTGAGGGTCTCTCTTTGGCAGTTTCCTCCCTCTGGGATGGGCTCCATGCCTGATTTGGACTGGAGGTGATCCTTATCCAGCTCAGATGCCACTTATGGTGATTAGACATGTGTTGTGCTGTCACTACTCCGCACCCCTGCTGACGGCCACGATAAATGATGGAATGCACTATTCACCTGCCCAAACTCTGTCCTCAGGCACAGGCCTCTGAGTTGACAGCTTTACATGTGCACTGCATCCACGCCATACACTACACTCAGGGGAGGTACACCTACAACCCTCTTCACGCTATTGACACATGTTCTATGCACTTCCTCTTCCACCTGGCTGCTACATTACCATGGGTTGTCAGTGTGTTGTGCTTGATTTGTGTGACGTTCACCTGTGGTGCACGGGCCACTCCCACTTACATCCACTGGGATCACCTCCAACGTGCTTTTTGACTTGACTGGTGTGGATGTGACATGGGCTCATGGGACATGTGTGTCCACATTCAACCTTTCACTACAGCCTTGCATCTTGCCACCTTGTGGGACCTGTGTGTATGGAGTTTTTGTGTTACATGTCAAGTTGTGTCACATCCCTCATTCATGGCTCTGTGACAGTGGTATGCATGTTATATCTGATGCTTTTAGCAGATCAAGGAATGGCTGTGCTACGTGGCATATGTGTGTTCACATCATGGTTGTTGGTGTATGGAATATGCCATTCAGGTGCTCAATGGTTGGAGCAGGTGCTGGGCACCATGCACCAAATGTGTTTTTTCCCTTCCCACACATGTCCATGTCTTCTTTCAAGGTGTCCATCACTTGTATTGACACTGCGTACGTGTGTGAGATTGTGACAGGGCAGGTTGATGTCCTGCATGTCGACATTGTGGTGGCTATGTGTATGGTCTAGGCTGTTTCCATGACTAATATTGTGTTTTTTACCATCTATGTGCAGGTGATGAGCACTGGAGGCAGAGGAGGAGGTGGAGGAGGTACAGGATAGTGAGCCACGACAAAACACCATTGGAGGACGTGGGGTGGTAGCCCATGACAATCCAGTGGTTTTGCAAGCCATCCTGGACGTGACTCAGTCTGAGTCAGCCTCTGAAGAAGCCTATGGCTCCTGTGTGAAACAGACATGGATGCCTCTGTGATGTCACAGGTGAGTGCATTGAGTGTGAACGCCTCACAGGGCCAGTCAGTGTTGGTGCGTCCGTCTGTGGTGGTTACGGCTGCAGGGCCATGCTCCACAGTCCTGACTCCTGGGCCTGGGCCAGCTGATCAGGGGAGGGATGCAGTCCTGCAGCTACAGGCAGCGCAATCACATGAAGGGCCAGGTTCCCTTGGCCAAGGCAGGCGTGGAGTCCGCCAACGCAGTGGCCCTGCATGGACTGACTTTACTATGTGGGAGCAGTCCATGTATGCTGGTGCACTACAACAGGCTGCTTCATTGGAAATGTTGGCTCAGGGCATGGATAGAGTGGCCAATTTCATGATCCCCCTGGCTAGACAGGTGGAGCACCAGAAGCAGGCATTGCTGTCCACATGCCGCTCACACAGGCTGAACATGCTGGCCAGCAATAGGAGCCGACAGGAGCCGACGGGCGTATCTGAGGGATCTGCGCGCATCCTTGGCTGCAGGAGGTTGGGCCCACAGGGAAGCCCTGAGGTTGGAGAATAGTTCCTCAGAACAACACTGCTGCACTCGAGGCATTCAGCAGTAGGCAGTCTGAACAGAAGTTGCAACTGATGACTCGTGCCATCACGGAGGGACTGCATACATACCGTGAGGTGTTGCATGGAGACCTCCGAGCCATCAGGTTGCAGCTGCAGGCATCTTAGTCCCACATGGCCACTGCTATCGAGGACCAGACCAGGGCCATATGTGGTGTACCTCCCGTGCCACTTCCACATGCACAACCAGAGTATGACAACAACAGCGTCAGGTCTCCTGATCCCTGATAGCTGTGCGGCCCATTAACCCATGGAGTTTTTTTCACACATCATCCACACATGCGGGTGTTGGTGTGCACCCCATCACCAGCCCCCCCCCACCAAGTCCCACATGGGCAATTTTGATTTTTCTCTTTGTCTCTTTTTTTCTTTTTCTGTCTATTGTGCATTTATGTGACAGTGTGTTGCTTTGTGTGGCATCCGAAGGCATACACTGTGGTTTCCTGGTGGACCCATGCAAGTTTGTCTCTTGTCTTGTGTTGGTACCCTCCTTGTTTGTGCCTTGGGGTCCAGACACATGTGCGCTTCCTGCTTCCCCTTTCCATAGGCTTGCAAGGAGTGCATCATGTGAAAGTAACTTACACATTGGCAATGGGCTTCCATGATATCTGTGGGCAGTCTCTAGTCCAACATGTGTATACACCCCTAGTGGGAATCATGATTGTTTTCCCCTTTTGGTTTGTGCATTTTGTCCCATACTTTGTTGGTGTGGTAATTTATGTATTTGCTAGTCTGTGTTCATTGGTCTTGGCATTACGGCTGTATGCATTTTTTTTTAATAGTTGTTTATTAGTTTGATCCACACACTTTTACTACATCAACAGTAACTTAAACAAGGAAAGTTATATGTACAGTCACCTCCAGATACTTGCACCTATACAGCATACATAGATTACACTGTATTACATCACATATATGTTGAGCAGCGGAAAAACAATGTTTTAAAGATCACAGTCATCAATGTGCATAACGATACCCAACTTTGATTGATGTAAGTCATTCCCGACTAATACCAGTCAAGAAATCCACTTATGGAGTTCCCGATCGTACAGCCTTCCTTGTAAGTTACTTAGTTCATAGGTTCAACAAGAAATTAGAATTAAAATCGTTTTAGTATAGGTGGATGAATAGGTGGATGACCTGCAACCACCCATCCAAAGATCCAATCCACATCATTGGTTTCTTTCATTCACAATTTAAAATAGGTGTATCTAAAACAAAACACAACATTACACAGTTATGGTATAAATCAATCTAACTTGTATACCTCATCCTATGGAAGTCATTTTTTCCAGTTCTATATTTAATATCACAAGAAATGTTGTCAAAGCCAGAATGATTTTTGTGGAGTACCCCCACATGCATAACATCCATAACCATTTCCTGGTAAGCGCTGTCGTGCCAATGATCTCAACTCCCATGGTTGCTATACGTATGCTATCAAAGTGTTTGCAGTAAATTACAGGATGATTGAGTGTTTCCTTCTGAGTCAAGTTAGCACAAAAGCGGCATCCTATACCAGCCTCATTTGCAGACTTATTTTCCCATTTCATAGTTCTTTCGTTAGTATGCATCAAGTTTAACTTAAAGTGAAGATATATGCCCCGCAATTTACAACAGGGAAATTTTAAAAGATACATCCTACGAGGGACCCATTTTACCAGAAACCTAGCTGCTTCACTGTAAAGCCTCCTTGTGGAAATTGCTTCAAGGGTTTTACTCCAGTCGAGCTCGAACAACCTCTTTTTAACATATACAATGCGGTATTGAAGGTCGGCCGTGGTAAGCCCAAGTTCACTTAGAGGTTTCACTAAGGTCTCATAGTATTTTACTACTGAGCAAGGATTTCTCTCTAAGATCATTCTTCCAAAATCCTCATATAAGGAGTTTGAGGGAGGATACAGCATTTTTGCCAGGTTAGTCAGTAGCCGCCAGTGAAATCTTGTGGGAAGAGAAGTTAAACCCAACTCCTGTATGCAATTTGATGATCCCTTTGGTTGTCTGGGACACACGTATGTCCAAGAGTGACATGCCAAGTCGCTGCCCATTGTAACACGAGTGCATTTATGTCTGGTCACGGAAGGAGGGCTTCACTGTTGGGTGCTGTGTGTCTTGTATGTTGTACTGACCAATTGTTGTTCCTGTGTACATTGTTGGGTTTAGTTGACATGGTGGGTTGATTTATGGACTTGGTCTGTTGATTGGCGCGGGCCAAAGCTCGATGACATTAATGATCTAGTTAGAACCAAATTCATTTCTGCACCTGTGCAACCCTGCATATGCCAGCCGGACTACTACGACTGAGGTAAGTGATGGCCTGAAGCAGGATTGAGCACTTACGCTTACTTGACATAGTTTATACCTGCAAAACATCTTCGTCCCGAGGTACACAACTCCCCAACCCCAGAATAATGGAGCCAGCAAAGCCGGTTACGATTAGTACAATGTTCAAAGGACAAAACCCATGTGAGAAACATCATAGAAAGAGGCAGTCAAAAGGCTGCTTGTTGCTATTTTTGCAATCACATTGATACAACTATTGACTTTCCTTTTGGAAGTTGACCTATTTCTTTTCCAGTGTGTTTATTTTTTGGGGAAGCACCCCTATAATTTTCTTTCCTTCTCCATTGCTACCCCTATTGTTTTCTGATCACTCTTAAATTAATGGCTTTATGTAAACAATGTTCCTTTTCATTTCCAAACCTGTATCTCCTTTACACCCGTTATTCACTTTTGTGTCGACTTCTGATCCTAAGTTAATTTTGCCAGGTCTAATTTAAGAATGGTCAACATTCAGAAGTCTCACTTTAAGTTGTTCCTCTTTTAGATGTTGACATTCGAACCTGCTCCCCTGAGTTCCCCTCAGCTACCCTCTGCTCCCTTCTGCTCCTCTCTGCTCAACCCTGCTCCCCTTAGCTCCCCCTGCTCCCCTCTGGCACCGCCCCGCCCGCTCCCCTCGGCTGCCCTCTGCTGGGCGAGGTTAGGTTAATATCACACATGTCCACTGGCTTGCAGTTCTGGTGAGACAGCTTGTGATAAGTGATAATTGGTCTACAAATAAATATAATTTTAAACTGAAATAATGTGTTTTGAAAAATTGCATCAAAGAAGTGTCAGAAATTAAATATGTGGGAGCAATATTGAATAGAGCTTTTTCATGGTTGACTCATCTGAAATCTCTATGCAGAAGAGTTGTGTTAACACGATGGTACTCTTCAACAACGTGTCTTGTGCATTAGGCACTTATAGTCTTTACATTTCAGGTGATAATGTCTGCAAAAAAGAGTCCCTTTCAGTTTATACTTTGACAGCATTTTAGGAACAGCTCCAAAGAAATCAGATCAACGTCCCTTTATTATGCCAGCTTTTTCGTGTTTTACTATTCAACAGAAATTAGCATCAACAAGTGGTTACATAACCACCGATTTCTTTGTTACACCTAGAAAATCACAGTAAGTGAAATGAAACAAACGTTAGTGACAAGTGCCCTCCAAACACATACATACGCCCTGCCACTAGGGAATTGTGTTGCTCATCTCAGTAACACAAATCAAGAACTACTGTCCCATTTGCCCCAACGCATCCCATGTGTCTGAAATGAAAGGAACTTCTTTGTTTGTGCTAGTCTCTGAGTGACATACATGCATCAATGCCGGCTCTCCACTCTTGCATCTGAGGAGCTTTTGGTGATCACCAGTGTTGGCAATATCTCTCTTGGCTTTCACCAAAGCAATTGCAATTAACACTTTTTCATGATGGGAGCAAGCTATATCCCCCCCAAATGTCAGGAGTTCCAGTGTGGGAGTCCACGTCCAGTGGCCACTCCATAGTCTTCCTAGGTACTTCCCCAAATGTCCTCCAGTATCTTCGAATCTGAAGGCACATCCAAAGCAAATGAATGCATGTATCTGTGCTAGATTTAGATCTCAAGGAATGTCACCCCCCCCCCTGCCAATGCTTTACAGTGTATCTTGGGATTAGTAGAGTCTGTGTACTTGTGCAGTATTTTAAGCTGCGCCAATCTAAATCCTTTGCGTATGGCTATCTCCCTGGGAGCATATGGCGCCTATGTCCAGTTTACGTCCCCCAGTGCGACTACATCCACTACCCATCTAGCTCCAGCTTGGTCAGCATTCTTGTTGTATTATTCACAATGGTTTTCCACATTCTGGGGATGCATGTCTGTGAGATCTAGGTCTCCCCGATCACTCTCGTGCTGTCGACCGAGTCAGATCACACTGCCCTTTTAGGTGCTTTTGGCCATCATGTCGAAGCTGCAGCTAATGAAAGGACAGGGCTGTCCTTAGGTTAAATTCTTCCTGCATCATGGAATTTTTAATGTGGTGCAAAGTGACTTTGCAATAGTGCAAATTGTCTCTACACTGCTAACATACACTGCGATTCACAGAGCGGTGCAAAATGTATTGTTGCAGTGCAAAGTGACTTTGCACAGATTTGGGTTGTTTGACCGAAGTAAAATGAATCACTTTTTACTTCGGCCAAACAAATAATATGTTGCCTTACACCAGGGGTGTACAACTTAAGGCCCGCAGGCCAGTTGCGGCCCGCCATGCTGTTTTGTCCGGCCCGCCAGCAACAAAGACCGGACAAAACACTGGCCCTCATTGGCTCAGTTAGCTCCTACGAGCCACGCAGTGCGTGTGTGCTGCACCAATCGAGTGCCAGCACTACAGCCGGCGTGGTCAGTAAGGCTTGATGCTTGATGATTTTAGACTTGCCAGCCGTAGTACCAGAAACATTGCCAGCGTTCCAGCTAGACTGCCTGACAGCACGTCCGGTAAGTACATATTGGGGGGGGGCTGTTTGTGTGTGTCAAGTCTTTGTCCTGCCTGTATGTTTGGGGGATGGGGGTGTGGTCAGGTCTGCCTGAGTGTTTTTTGTGTGAAAGTGCAATGTATGTTGTGATGCGGGGGTGGGGGGGAGTGTCGGGTCTGCCCGAGTGTTTGTTTTTGAGTGATAGTGCAGTGTATGTTGAGATGCGGGGGTGGGGGGTGTCGGGTCTGCCTGAGTGTTTTTTTGTGTGAAAGTGCATTGTATGTTGTGATGTGGGGATGGGGTGAGTGTCGGGTCTGCCTGAGTGTTTGTTTTTCTGTGAAAGTGCAGTGTATGTTGATATACGTTCTGGGGGGGGGGTGTCAGGTCTGCCTGAGTGTTTGTTTTTGTGTGAAATTGCAATGTATGTTGTGATGCGGGGGTGGGGGGAGTGTTGGGTCTGCCTGAGTGTTTGTTTTTGAGTGATAGTGCAGTGTGCAGTGTATGTTGAGACGCGGGAGTGGGGGGTTTCGGGTCTGCCTGAGTGTTTATTTTTGTGTGAAAGTGCAATGTATGTTGTGATGCAGGGGTGAGGTGAGTGTCGGGTCTGCCTGAGTGATGGTTTTGAGTGATAGTGCAGTGTATGCTGAGATGCAGAGGTGGGGTGGTGTCGGGTCTGCCTAAGTGTTTGTTTTTGTGTGAAAGTGCAATGTATGTTGAGATGCGTTGTGGGGGGTCCGGCCTGTATGGGTATGTATGCATGGTGCATGCTTGGTAGTCTGTATGCCGAGATGGGGGTGGGGGGCTCAGGTCTGTATGGGCATGTATGCATGGTGCATGCGTGGTAGTCTGTATGGTGAAGGGTTTGGGTCTGTATGGGTATGTATGCATGCATGGTGTATGCTTGTTGGTCTGTATGCTGGGGTGGGGGTTCGGTTATGTAGGGGGTAGAGGGTGAGATTGTGCATTCAGGATCCAGAGAGGAAGGGGTTTAAGTGGGGGCCATGGGGCATTCTGACTGGTTGGTGGCATTGGGGCATTATAGTGTTTGGTTGAGGGGTGGGGGCCATGTGGCATAGTGTTTGGTTGAGTGGTTGGGGCCATGGGGCATAGTGTTTAGTAGGGGTGGGGGCCATGGGGCACAATGTTTGGTTGGGGGGTTTGGCAAAAATGTTTGGTTGAGGGGTGGGGGCCATGGGGCATAGTTTTTGGTTGGGGGCCATTGGGATTAGTGTTTGGTTGAGGGGTGGGGGCCATGGGGCATAGTGTTTGATTGGAGAGTGGGGGCCATGGGGCATATTGTTTGGTTGGGGGCCATGGGACATAGTGTTTGTTTGAGGGAGTGGGGGCCATGGGGCATATTGTTTGGTTGGGGGCCATGGGGCATAGTGTTTGGTTGAGGGTGGGGGCCATTGGGCATGGTGTTTGGCTGGGGGTTCGGGCCATGGAGCATAGTGTTGCACTCCAAGAGTGAACCCAATAATAAAGCTAAAACAGGCACCATTAGGAAATGTACATCCTTTGCTTTTTGTGGAAACCTGACTCAACGAAGGCCATACTCCTCTTGGCCAATTCAAAAAGCAAAGTTGAGCAGTCCAAAATAACGGAATGTCCAATCAAGGGGTAATAAAATATATATACTTTAATTAAACAGACAACATGCAATAACTAAATGGAAATAAATGATAACAATGGAAATTTGTAATACAAAATGTAAGTTTGAAAAACAATTAAACACTGTTACTCCTCAAAAACGTATTCTTTTTTCCATGGGTTTAATAAAAAGGGAGGGTTGAAAAAGCCTCCTGCCACGACAATCCCTGCTGCGCCTACCGCCCCACCCACTTTTACTTTTCAGCACACTATAGGCATCATGTAAGGTGCTTTCGGCCCTCTGTCAAAATCAGTTGTGCACCCCTGCCTTACACCAACCCACCTCTGCCTACTTACCTGCTTGCTCACCGCCGCCACTTCTACTGCACCCCTGCAGCGTCAGATCCGTCCCACTAACTTGGGTCGGATGTGATGCCACATGGTCCCTTTTTTTAGTTTTGTTTTTGAGTCCCCTGCTTCCATTGTCAAGGAAGTGGGGGACACCTCTGCACCCCCCAAAGCCCCAAAATACCAGACATGTGGAGCAGGGGACACCCCCGCAAGCCACACTCTACATGTTTGGTATTTTTGGAGCATCGATCGAATGGTACTGGCTGAAATCAATCAAATGTACCATTCAATTGATTTTTATTTGGGATCAAATTGGATAATTCGCTTTGCACTGGTGGGAAAGTGGTGCAAAGTCACTTTGCACTGCAAAACCACTTTACACCGCTCAGGGAATCAGAGTGTTTGTTGGCAGTGCAAAGTATCCTTTGCTTGTCGTAAACGTTCCATGAATCATGCCCTACATGTTGTAAGTCACCCTTGATGGTCCCTTTTGAAATCAGAGCCATGGCTCATATAATGTAGTAGTCAAATTAGTGAAGCAAATACGATAAACAGAATTAACTTGAGGTCTTAAAGAAATCTTAGGTGATAGGTACACTATTTACATTGTTATGATAACCACCAGATGGAAAAACATTTGAAAATGTTAGGATGTCCAAGGGTAGGTGCAAATTCATATGTCTGCCCAAATCAAGTTTGGCAACTGTATGTCTATTTATGTATTTGTTTCTGACACGCCATAGCCGCAGGCATCAGGGCACACATCTACTCAAGGACATTTCAGCAAGACAGAACAGACACATAGAGGGGCGCAGGAACAGCCCATTATTTGAAGATCAATGTTTTCAGACATTTCCTAAAGTTCAGTAGTATTTTTTCCTTGTGTTTTCCATAGGCAGGGCATTCCAAGTCTGGGCCGCCTGCACAGGGAAGAAGCGCCCATTTCCTCTTGTTCTTTTCACTCTGGGAACCACAAGGCATTGGTGGTGCTGGAGTGAAGGGCATGGCCATCTTAATCATGTTTGGGGCCCGGGGCACAGACACCTGTGGGGCCCCCCCTCCACCAAACCAAATGAAGGGATCTGAATATCTGGTTGCACCCCCCCACCCCCCATCACGATCACCACTCAGAGCTTGATATGCTGCCTCGCAAAATAAGCATAGGCACTACCTTTCAGTCCCATTACCCTCTTCATTCTTGCTGTAATCAGAATGATAAAGAAGTGGCATTTCAAGGACCACATTAGCAGTCCACAATACGAGTACTTCTGCAGTAGCATAGGTACAGGACACTCTTCATCAATAGCAACCACAAGGAAGCTATACTGCCCATAGTATGAATTCAGGACACCTATCCCATGAAAAAGGTGCACATAATCCAGAATAGACAGACTACTTAGATTTGTTTCCTCACAGAATGCAAATGAGATAAAACATGGATACAAGAGACCAACTGGAAGCAAGGAGAAAGGCCCACCTATCATTGCATAAATACAGGATGAAGATTAGAAGCTATTAAGAAGGTGTCCGTATCCAGACACGCTGAGATTAGAAAGGCATATTTTTCAAGTAGTGTTACCATTGGAGAGTAAAGAAACAAGTGGTTGTGGTGTGCAATACATACATTCTAACTATTATTATAGGGGATGTAACACTGAAGGCATTGGAAGCATGTGTGAGGCTTTTTTAAGACCGTACCCTGAGAACGAAATCACTCTAGCATTGACATTTTTGAAAGATTTGGGGACTGGTCATTTTGACAAGTTAGGCAATATGAGAGTAAATGAGATGAATATCACACATTGGTTAAGCAGTGACACTGGGATTCGTTCCCATTCTTGAATTTCTGTTCGTTTCTTTTCCAGATCTTCCCATGAACTAAAATATTCTAATTTTATACAAGCAACTTGGAAAGCACACAAGTCACATAATCCAACATGGCCGTTCTTTTAAAACTACAACTACATTTTATAGAAATGTATAATGAAAAATTTGGATAATTCTAACTTCCTTTCCTCCACCAAGGAATGTATTTAAGTATCAGCATACTAACTGATGTGATCTTAAAAGATTTTTACTGGGTTTCTGTTTTGTATTTTAAAGCTTTACATACATATTCACAAAACACAGGCTTGTGAAATTGTTTATAAACGCACAGATAACCCTATGCATTGTACAAAAAAGCAAACCGTTTTTTGTGTCAATTGAACAACTTTAAAAGATGCTTGCCCGAGTCCTCCAACATCTGGTCCATTTTTTTCTATGCAGAACCCCTTTCCACTCAAAGTACCTATACAGAAAGATCAGGTTATGGGGTAAACGCTGCTACCAGCATGTAATAAGGCAAACCTTGCCATAGAAGACAGCACAGTACCGTCAGTTATGTAAATGCTTTGTCCAGGATGACTGTATCACCTGCTGACAAAACCAGGACACGCGAATGTTGACACTCTTGAATTAACACTTTATGCTCATCATTAGGCGTGGCTGCCTGGGTTTTACAACCACCTGTACTGAAGAAACAGACTTCTGAGTCCTAAACCTTCACCATATTGATGCTTTTTGCTTTTATAGCAACCGCTATCTGGTGCGGGAACATTGTTGTTAATAGCACCTGATGTGTTACAGAGCAAAGTACATAGCCATGAAGGTTTATCAACTTCAGACATAGGAAAGATTGAGTCGGCCTTGCTGGGATTTGGTTTTGAATTTCATATGAACACAGAACTCATCAATGAGTGCTTAACACGCTGAGCTATCTTCTGCACCATTGCAGCACTCAAATATATCAATATGCATTTCAACTTTGGTTGTTGCACATGATCAATAGAGTCCCCACAGAAAGGTAAAAATGCTACAGGGGCTGTGCTATTGTGGATTGCAAACTATGAACACACAGTGAATAAAGAAAGCCTTAAACAATGAATTAATCAGAGCAGAATGTTGTGTCAACAGCAGACCGGCAATAGGTTTAGCCTCCGCAGCAGCCCATAAAATATCCTAACGTGTGCCATTTATGTTTTCCCAACAATGGAAACTGGTTTATAAAGATAATGCAGCCTGGTGGGGCCCCCCTCCAAGGTGGGGGCCCGGGGCAAGTGCCCCTTTTGCCCTCTCATAAAGACGTCTCTGGTGAAGGGTCCTGCTTGGTTCATATTGTACCAAGTTCTGTTTTAAGTAGAGCGGTGCCACTCCATAGAGGCACTTGTGGGTCAGTGTGATCATCTTAAAGTGAACTCGTGCTGCAATGGGCAGCCTGTGGAGTTCCTTCCTTGCAATTGTAATATGATACCTTCTTCGGATGTTGCTGACAGTTATAATTGCCTCATTTTGGACTACTTGGAGTCTTTGAACACACTCTCTGCTTGCACCATTAAGGCATTGCAGTAATCCAATCCTGGTTTTTGTGTGTTACTAATGGTTTAATCTGCCTTAATACTCTTAAATGGTAGTGGGATTGTTTTACTGCACAGCTACGTATGTGTCACGTCCAACAGATACTTCCATAAATACACCTAGGATCTTAACTTGATGCGGCACCTGGATACGGCAGCCTTCCACCTCAAAATGTACATATTTAGGCCCTGGTTTAGCCCGTGATTGAGTTGATCACATCCAGCTTAGGGTCATCCAGCTCTTAATGGATCCATATATGGTGGAATGTTTTTTGGGGTTTTTATGTGGTTCCCGCTCAGCTCCATCAACAGCTGGATATAGTCAGTGTAGCTGGTAAATTGGATCCCCATACGTTCCAGCTGGTCATGCAATGGTCTGGTATACATGTTAAACAGAGCTCGGGATGGGCATGCATCCTGCGGTACCCCATAGAGATATGTGTGCTGGTTTCAAGGTGTCGTTTCCCCAACATGCTCTAGATCTCCGGTTGCTCAAAAAAGAGCCGATCCAATCAACTGCATCATGAGAACAGTTGCCAGTGACCGCCAAGGTTTTTAGTAGGCGTTCATGGCCCAGTAAATCGAAGGCCGCCGATTGGTCTAACAGGATCAACAGACCTGTATTACTATTGTCAAGAGTGGCCAGCACCTGTGTCTGTAAGTCTGGGAGCGAGATTTCCATCCCATGGTTACTTCGGAAAGCTGATTATTTTTGGTGGAAGGTATCAGAGACTTCTAGATATTTTTGTAGCTGTGAGGATGAAATTTGAATACTATCTTTATCAGGTAGGGCGTGTTGGTTATGGACCTCAGGTTGGATACCTCCTTAGGGTTTAGGCCTGTTTATTTAACAGTGGGGTCAACACTACTTCCTTGATATTGTTAGGGAAAGACTTGTGAGAGAAGTTTGTTAGCCAGGATGATTTTAGATGGTAATACGTCACCTGAGTAGGAGGCTGGTCACATATTAGTGAGCTTTTTTTTCCATTTCAGCCGAGGCAATGGGTTTGAATTGGAACTTTAGTTGTTCCTTTTCCCTAATCTCTTTTCTTGTCAATTGTTCAGGGGGTCTCCACAGAATACAGGCTATTAGTGATCTTATTGCGAGCCAGCTCAACCTTGTCTGAGAAGGCTGGTTGGACTCTAATGCAGTCCTCTGTGTCTTATATAAACAGATGTGACTTAGCATTTGGTTTTTCTAAATTCTTAAATATTTTGAAAAGTCTTCTTGTATTGTTATCTACTTTTTCAATTTGTTTGTTGTAAAAACCTTTCTTTGTTTCGTAAATTGTGAGTTTGTATGATTTTTCCAGCTTCTTTCAGGCTGTTTTATTTTCGTCTGTCTTATTTTTTCCCCAGTTCTGTTCAATTTGTATTTTGTGTTTTGTTTTTTTTAGACCATTCAGACCTGTGGCGAACCATTTCTCGTGGCCTGGTTTATCTCTTATTAATTTAGACTTAATCAGGGTGACTTTGTCCAGGAGGGTGTTTAGGTGTAATTCATAGACCACTGTCAATCTATTTGGAGAATCCAGGTCTGTACTAGAGTTCAAAATAATTCTTAGGCAATTGTCCAGATCCTCTGTTTTTACTTTACTCAGATTTCTACTGGTCACCGTCTAAACAAAGTGCAGACCTTGATACCCCACATGAAGAAAATTATGAGTAGCTACTGTAAATTTTCCATCGTGCCTATGATAAAATGCTATCAAGCCAAAATAGTTGCAGTCATCCTATATGGTCTAGAGGCCAAAACATATCTGTGGAATATAAATTGGTCAAAAATAGAAGACAGAATCTGGAAGGAATCCCTAAATCGGTTGAGGAGTACCCCGGAGTGGAATGTGTGGTTTGAATTGGGCTTAACATCTTTAAGGTGTATGGCCGAGTGGAAATTGGTAACTTTGTATAGAGAGATGTTAGGTCCGAGGCCAGGCTCTCTGTTTGAGGATGTAAAAGAGCATTTATCCAACTCGAAATCCTGTATACTGGCAGGGCTAGAAGAAAAGGTAGAAATAATTCTAGCAAAGACAATTTTAGACATTGACACTCTGTTAACCAGTCCCCTGAAGGTAAAGCGTGACCTAGAAAATCTGGATTGGATAGAGACTATAGCCAAGGTACGAAGCTCGATTCCATCCAATGCATTCCTGACAGTGGAAAAAAAGCAAGGCCATCTGCCTCGATATTTGGTAAAATACCCGGATCAAAGGATAAGGAGTAATTTTATGAGGGTAAAACAAAATCTTCTTCCCATTGGGGAAATACTGAATATGCGCAAACAGGGAGACCAAGCAATCAAGCTGTGTAATATCTGTGCCATGCCATCAAACCAGTCGCTCCGTCACCTGTTAATGAAGTGCGAAGGAACCTGGCCTCTGAGGTTAGCCAAGTTTCGAAGTCTGGTTTGAAATCTAATGTAATTCTTTGACGTTTAAAGGATTTTGTTGTAGAAATTCGTGTATGGAATTAATTTCTGTGGAAATATCCTTGTATTAGAAATGTTCATTAACACCTCTCCTTATCTTATGCTACATTAAAGTATAGGGAAGTGAGGCAAACATCAATGTGTATACAGAGGGTGATGATGGCTGACAGCTGTGGACCAAACCACACTAGGATGGCAGTGCCCAAAACAGTTTACTCTGACTGGGGAATGGAATCTTCACACAGAGGAGGTGTATACTTTATCACGATTATTTGATAATTACCACACATGCGGTCATTCTGAAACAGCAGTTAGTATCTCTTGGGTCTAGGATCCCTTTCAAGGTACATGTTGTGAAATAGAATTGGCATATCCTGGACAAATATTACTGATCGGGGGTCATTTTTCTACCAAATCAAAAGAATGGCGAAACTTAAATAAATACAGTGGGTTTATAGTTAAAGTTTTGAATATAAAAGGGTCGAATACAATCCGTTTGAATCAAAAGGATTGAAAAAAAATGACCGAATGCACTTTTTTTTGGGGGGGTGCCCCCCAAAATCCCTGTTTTTTGGGGGAAAATCACTAATTTTTCCTATACCAAACACAAAAAAAAAGCATTTGGTCATTTTTTTTTTCTCAATCCTTTTGATTCGAACGTATTATATTCGACCCTTTTGTATTCGAAATAATGACTGGACACCAATGCAGTGTCATCCATTGGTGGCAGCAGTCATTCACATTATGGCCATCTCAAGGAAAATAAAATGAACAGAAGGGCCAGAAGTGACCCTTCTCTACATTGCACGTCTTCTTGTGTATGCACTCCAAAGAAGGGCAGGCCAATGCTTTGCTTTTCTATTACTTCTAGTGGGTGTCATGTTTACGAATATGGGATTTGTAATGTAATGCCGGTAATGGACTCCATTGACTCCTGGATTAGATTAGTTGGGCAAGGGTTTACAGCAAATTCATGCTGCGGGGTGCGAGGGGGGGCGGGGGCTGATAAAGTCCTTTGGTGCCTACTCGCTGCAATACAGACTCATGGGGTAGATCAGGTACAGCACTAGCCCATGGCATACCAGATGTTCAGTACTGGTTCATAAGGATACAAGCAGTACATTTCTGACTCCACGGGCAACTGCTTGAATAAGAATGGTAGAGCATGTAAGCATGTAATGTAGCAGGGTACAGGGGGTGGCAAACTGTGCCCCGAATCGATCATCTGGGGCTATTAATGTAATTAATTTAAGAGCAGAACCACCAGTCCAAAGAGCATCATTAAAAGCCACGCTGGAGTCAGGACTACTTTAGCTGGATCTAGGATCATATTGTCACTTTAAGGGCTGCTGCCTCTTGACACTAGACTCTCTAGAGTGGTAATTACACATGCTCATTTGACATTATGGGGCAATCAGTCGTGATAGACGGTTCTTATAATTACGCAGAGCCACGAGGGCAAAACTACAACCCCATCAGGACTCAACAGATCCTCTTTTCTGAAGTAATTTGTAAGAGCCATCAAAGGCCCTGATTACGAGGGTTGCAGTATTTCTTCTGGAAACACCACCAAACTGTATTACTGTTACTGCGTGTGGTAAGCATGTGGTAACTTTAAGGGCATGTGTGATCCTGAGCCATGCATACCCTTCAGTTATTCCCAGAGCTGGACTGGCCCGCCTGGGCACCAGGAGTTTCCCGGTAGGCCTGGGGGCATAGGTCCTCTTTTCTTGCTTGTGGGAGAAGGGATTTTAAATAAATTGGGATTCGGAATGAACCGAACCAGCCATGCCAGCATGTGTGGTTGGCTTGTCACTGGGTGCAGGCTGCGCGCTGGGGCCATGCCAGTCTGTGGCTCACGCCTGCGTGTGTGTGGGAGGCACCACCCTAGTGTGAGATGCGCAGCGCAGGTGCACGCAGCCTGGGCCTCCCGTGCCGAGTGTGTCAACCCTGCTGTGCTGAGACTGAGAGTGCACTGCTGCTCCGAGTCCGATGACAAGGGCGAGGTGAGATCAGGCAGCACTTTTCCCTAGCAGTCGACACATGGCCTAGCGTCATGATTGGGCAAAGCCTCTTGTATCTGCACGGAATGTACCAATGGGATTCTTAACTTACTCGGCTATGCAGTGTTGTGGCAACACATGTGAGCCATGGCCTGAACCCCAGCCCAGCGTTATTAAAAAGTAAAAAAAAAAACATGATATATAAGTGACGTCTATTGCCGTGTTGTATCGAGAACCATAGGGTTCGCTGGCATGTTGAATGGAGTCAAAGTTCCTTTTCGTGCTGCATTAGGAGCCAGGCAGTTCATTACTTTGTTTTATTGGGAGCCAGACAGGTGCTGTACTTTGAAGCTAAACAAAACATGAATCAGCCTCTTGCAGTGAGAACCACTGTGCACTACGGTATTGCACTTATTGCCAGCGAGTTCATGTTATCATTCTGGGAGCCTGGGAGTGCAAGACTTGTGTGTCTTTTTGGGAGTCAAAGGATGCATTCACATGCAGTGTGTTCCTATGGTAGTCAGCAGGTACTAGTGTGGTCTATTGGGAGCTAGAGAGTGCACTAGCTTGGTCTGTTAGGCGCTAGAGAGTGCACTAGCTTGGTCTGTTAGGCGCTAGAGAGTGCACTAGCTTGGTCTGTTAGGCGCTAGAGAGTGCACTTGCTTGGTCTGTTAGGCGCTAGAGAGTGCACTAGCTTGGTCTGTTAGGCGCTAGAGAGTGCACTTGCTTGGTCTGTTAGGCGCTAGAGAGTGCACTAGCTTGGTCTGTTAGGCGCTAGAGAGTGCACTTGCATGTTCTTAGTGGCACCCCCATCGATAGAAAGGCCATTAATGTGTCTGTTGGAACAAAGCTGTGGCATTGCATCAGCATGTTTGCAAAGGATGCATGTGCAAAGACATCCCAAGGGTGCGACAGCATACTTTTAGGGTGCAGCTTTGAAAGTATGTGGTGCTTGCTTGCATGCACATATTTCGGGGACTCTGGTGTGGATTGGTTTACTTTGCGGCAGTCTGGGGACATTTAAATATGCTGCTTTGAGCCTGATGATGGGAGCTTTGTATTGTGTTATGAGTCTCTGGGGCTGCAGGGTGGCACTTGAGGGGACCTCTGGAGTGGACAGTTTAGAAGGGGTCTGCAGTCTGCAAACTGTAGCTCCCCAGATGTTTTGGACTACAATTCCTTTGATCTCTCACCATTGACTATAACGGCTGAGGCCACTTGGAGTTGTAGTTCACATTTTTGGAAAGTCAAGCTGCAAACCCATGGTTTAAGGGTAAAGAACGGGGGCAATAGCGAGAAATCCCTCAGCGCCAGGTGTGTTTTAGGGAGCATTTGTGTTTGCGTTCATTTGAATTCATGAATTTGTGTTCACTATACTCTGTCAGCATTGAGGTGAATATTTGTGTCAGTCGCTGCTAAACACGTGTGTGGAGCCTTCTGCAAAGCACACAACTGCACACCAAGACTCAGTTAAATCGGTAGTTGGCGTCTTGTGAATTAGAAGACAGCTGTAGTGTTTACAACTGGGAATACCATCTCCCTCCCTGTCCACCCTACTACTATATACCCGAAAAGTGCCCACAGAAACGCTCAACATCCTGTAAACATGCACTATGAATCCATGGAGGGCCGTCTTCTTGTCTCCATGGGCGCCTCAGCGTTAACTTAAATCTTGATACGCCACTAAAATCTGGTCCAGGCAGTGGGAAGTAGCATCTTTAACCAGCACACAATCAAAAAGTTATCAGAATAAATCCTATGTTATTGAACAGGTCGTATTCCTTAAATAAATGTTATTAACCTGGCTGTCACCCACTGGGGTCTGGTGGACATTGTATCTTCTTCAGCTGATCAATCTGTCCACTATAAACCATTGCATACATATTTATTAATTTACACATCGGTGGCAGCCTATCAGCGTCACCCATTTGGACATTAAAAGCATTCTAATATGAGTCAAAAAGGTAAAACGAGCACAGGTAAGAAATACACCCCCTTCGCTGCATGTACGATGCTGAATGAGGCCCCATTTTCTCAATACGGATGTTACCTCAACCACAAGTGCAACATGCAAACACATTGTCATATGGTTGAATGCACAGGTGCTGGGCCAATTTGTTGGGACACTGCAGGCTGTTCATTGGCATGGCTCCCTGATCTCATACCAAGTCAACATTTGTGTTAGATTTGACTGAAGTGCCACCTATCGACTGAAACTATTGTGTTGGAGTACAGCTAGGGAGAAATAGCATATGAGGCAGAACACACAGTTTGTACATGTGTTTTGGTTTTTGGCCCACCTATTGACTGCCATGCCCATGCTAATCCCTAGGACCATTTCCCCCTGCTTTCTGCCCCTCTCGATCCAAAACACGTCTTTCTGGGACATATTTGAGCTAGCTTTATTAAACCTTACCATCAAATGTTGTGCTTAAAGTGCCTGCCAGTGTTTTCTCAAAGCAGTCTTCTGAGAGGTAATGATTTAATTGAAACTGTAAAAGTACACTGGTGAAAAACAAATGTCAACCAGGTCTCTCTTTAGCCACTCGATTAAGCCCTTCACTGAAGTCCTGTTAAAATCAAGCATTGGCAAAGCCAAAAGTTTAAGCTTATATACATATATGGCATTCAGCAGACAGTGCTATTATATGCCCAGGTACTCTCACCACTTTGCATCTGCTACCATCAATGGACAGTTAATCCCACTACAGCAGTGCCTGGCAAATGTCTTTCCCATGCCTACACAAAAGCCAAGACTGTTGGCGTTGATAATGCTTGTTTAAGAATGTCTTTTATCTGTGTGCCATTACCAGCATGGGGATAGGATGAAAAGGGTTAGTGATGCATGTTGTCTGGACACCCTTAATACCAAATGAATTCGTTTTTCTCATCTGTAAAATGTGTAACTTCCCAGGTCCCTCTATCATTGAAGATCTACTTTCAGAGATCATAAACTTATTTAAAACATGATTTTTCAATCCATATATGTTTAAAACGCTTTAAATGCACTCATTCTGCCCAATTGTATTCACCATTTTCTTGGGGGTTACTCCAAATACCCTCATAGAAGGTTTGGTATCATGCGCTTCGCTCGTATGTGTCGAACTATGGGACCACTTTGAAAAAAATGTCCAGGGCCACCTTTGGTTCCCATTCTGGCCCTGGTTATTCCCCATTGTGGAGACCCATAGTACTCTATTTGGAAAGTACATATAACTGCATGCAGGATTGATGCATGCCGTAACATCGCGTGTGTTCGTGTTTTTGTTTTAGGCGGTTACATCCAAGCAAAAGCAGGCGCAAAAGAAATGTTTCAGAAGAATCAAATCTCAGAATATGGCAGAGCGAGAAAAACATGTAGGGCCTCATTACGACCCTGGCGGAGGTCCATGGTGCAATTTGCACCATGGACCATGGCGCAGAGCTGCCAACTCCGCCATGGGGGTTGGCGGACTTACCACCCCATTCCGACCTTGGCGGGGCGGTAAGTCCCCAATCCCCATTTACCCTTCCCCATTCCCATTTTTGCCCCATAGGCCCTCATTACGACCCTGGCGGATTTTTTCCGCCATCGACGGACTTTTCCGCCATGGCGTAAAGTCCGTTTACGCCATGGCGGATGGCGGACTTACCGCCCCATTCCGAGGTTGGCGGGGCGGTAAGTCCCCATTGACCCATTTACCCTTCCCCATTCCCATTTCGGCCCCATAGGGCTCAATGGGAGTGGGGAAGGCGTTAATTACGCCACCGTACATTACGGTGGCGTAATTAACACCAAGGTCCCATAGCGCCATGGATTTCTACGCCCGCAAAAAGCGGGCGGAAAAGTGACCATGGCGCTTTGGGAACTCGTAGTTGGCGGTAAGGGGTCGGCGCAGCTAACGCTGGCGTAAACCCCTTACCGCCAGGGTCGTAATGAGGCCCATAGGGTATAATGGGAGTGGGGAAGGCGTTAATTACGCCACCGTAGAATACGGTGGCGTAATTAACAAGAGGTCCCGTAGCGCCATGGATTTTTCCGCCCGGAAAATCCGGGCGGAAAAATCCCCATGGCGCTACGGAAAGTCTTAATCTGGCGGAGAGGTACGCCATGCATTACGCTGGCGTATACCCCTCTCCGCCAGGGTCGTAATGAGGGCCGTAGTGTTTTAAAAAAGTGCATGTTGTAATGGTACCACCGAACTTGCAATCTAATTAACGTGAACATATCCGTTTAAGACAAAAGAAGCAAATGATGTGGTAAAGTGTGTAATAATGCTGCAGGGAAACTCGTCTAAGAAAAAGTCTCAAAAATCGAAGATTAACAACGATTTATTCGTACATTCAGTTAAACATCTAAAACTTGCTTGTACAAAAAATGTGTTTATACAATACACTGGGGGTGATGAAACCTTAGCAACATGATCGATATAGAACATCGGTGTTTTCTTTTGCTTCAAATGCTTTTCTTTTCTTTAGTTTAAGCCTTTACTTTTCAAATGGACAGCAAAGGATCCCAGTCGTGTGCCCCTGATGTTCAAGCTCAACTTCTGGACATAGTTGGCACAGCTCACCCAGCTGACTCTGTTTCAATAAATGTTGGCAAAAGTCAGCACTTAGTCCAGCTGTTCAGATAATACTTGAATCAAATCACAGTCAAATGGCATTTGGGGATAATATAATTGTATTCATTGGAACCAGGGAAGCAGAGAATAATATGAAGAGATGCCAACCTGGCCCACTACAATAAATCCAATTCCATGAAAAAACTGGCATTACCCATAGTTGGCACTTAAGATAACAAGATCTAATGGAAGAGATGTAAAACTGCTAATACAAATGCACAATTGGAAGATAACAGCAATAGGTGTACGTGTAAGCATTGTTAGTGTATTATTATTATTATTATTTAATGTACTAGAATGCTGCTTTTGCTTTAGAGACTTGTTTGCAGCACACTCTGAAATCTTAATTCCCTGTTCGAATTGCAAGAGGCATTTTCACCAATGCATGGACCAGAATGCCGACCGCCTGCCAGTAATTATGAACAAAATGTATATGTTTGATAATTGGTTTAAGGGAACATTCGTTTAAACAAAAGTAACGTGTATGATCCTAAAAGTTAATGTTTTATCGTCTGCCTACTTTCCAGTGAAAACACATTTCCATCTCTCTTATTTTTAATGTTTTTGGAGAAATTTTTCTTGCTATGGACGTCCTCCATTTTGTGAGTTGCTTTCAAAGCCCCAAGAGGAAGTGACAACAGAGAAGTCGAGGAAGTGCAGTCTACACGGCTACTATTGCAGCAAAGGGGCAAACTTACCAGTTGAACCTCTTTGACTTTACACCAACACCTTTACGTAACCACTAATCCAGCCCCACCAATAGTAGTTGACCATATGATTCGGTGCTACTATTATTAGTCAAAATATGATTGCTAACAACATCCTAACTACTACCTGCAGTGTTAATGTAGTACTGTCAATGTAGCAACAATGCTTTTACTACTGATAAGAGTTTTATTATTCCCGCTAGGAGTATTCGTTCCAAAACCACTACTTGCACATCATTGTTACCATTATCAGTAGTATCACTTCTACAAGTAGGAGTAATCCTACTACAAATACTGGTACTAAACATCATTCCAGTATTGGCACTACTAAAATGAGCCATAGTACTACTACTTATACTAGTAGCACCACTACAGGTATCAAGAGTACTTCCATACTACTACTTATGTTACAGTACTACTAGAAGCCGTATTAATATGGGAAGTTGTACTCCTTGTACTACTACCACTAATAGTAGTCATTGCAATTATAGTACTGGTACTACTACCAATAATAACATTAGCAGGAGTGTTGGTAAATGTAATATGATAATACTGATGATAATAATAATAATCATAATAAGAAGAAGAAGAAGAAGAAGAAATAGAAGAAGAAGAAGAAGAAGAAGAAGAAGAAGAAGAAGAAGAAGAAGAAGAAGAAGAGGAGGAAGAAGAAGAAGAAGAAGAAGAAGAAGAAGAAGATTCTAATAACAATCCTATCAGTAATAGCATTACTACTTAAGTAGTAATACTGTTACTAGTGGTACTACTACTGGTAGTAATACCACAAATAGTATTAATACTATTGTTATTGAAAGAGCCACTATTGGTAGTAACAGTAATACTACTAGCTGGCAGTAGTGGCACTACTTTAGGTAATCTTACTACTACAATTCAAGGGCTGGAAAGCAGCTGTCAGATGGAGGACCAGCATAGCAGGAGCCATGCTTACACACACACTCTTTACAGTAAGATGCACACGACCTTTTTTTTCTTTAATAAAGGCAGAAACTTGAAGAAAAAAAGAACAGTTAGGAATAACGGTATGTCCCCTTTAAAGGACAAGGGTCCTAAGGGAATATGCAACATTGTGTGAGCATTGGCTCTCTGCACGCAACTTAATACATTGCTACATTTCAGTGACAGCAGAGTGAAAAAACAACAACTTGAAATATTTTGGTAAAAGCCACGTAAAGAAATACCATAACATGAATGCTTACTAATACAAGTAGGAAGCACGATATACAAATGCGATACTGTTATATTATTGTTATCATTATTATTATTAGTTGTTATTTTATTAGTTTTATGTTGTGCTACCAGCTACCCTTTTTGGAAACAAAGGTATCTCATAAATGCAACATCTGGCAACTCTACCACTTATTAACACACCGAGTACCTTCAACAAAACGGCTGACATCATACCAGAGCTTTCACCATGAAAGTACTATTTCTGCATCATTGACAAGTTGATATATTTTTTTTATAACGCGCTTAAGCTTAATACCTGAGTTCGGTTTCTAAGCGCGGATCCGGGTTTAGAACTTCTGTTGCTCTAGGTGGTCTTGCTTCCAAAACCAGCACGTTTCCCCTGTTCTATCTTCTGTTGCAAAGGCTCAGTAAGAGACCAAAGTTTATCTCTTCCAGATCTAAAACAGGTTTAGACAAGCATCTCCCATTGGAATGGGATTCTTGCCATGCATGTGTGAGAGCTATGATCCTAGAAGCCCCAAATGCTACAAGTCCTCAAGGAGGTTTCAGCATGAAGATGCACCTGGACGCTGGGCACAGCCACAACTGGTATTTGTTTGATCAGCCTTATATGCTTAGAGATGAACCATTTGAGGCTCAAACATCCCCAATAACATGCAGGACCCTGAAAACAACACACACACACACACACACACATTTTCACTGGTTTGCCTACGATTTGAGTCAGGGGAACAGACCCTATTGTTAATTTCCCAAATTCCAAATTAGATTGTATTTTTGAATTAAGCAAAATGAGAACAATGGGGTTGATTCACAGAAAAGTCTGCATTGAACCGGCAAAGTCCCTGTGCCAAAAATGACTCTGCGTGGCTCTACATGCAAAGTTACCAATGCACTGTCTGTGTATTCATGGATTCAAAAACGTAAAGCAACCCGACCCGCAAAGAAAACCCAGCTGCACGAGGAACGCAAACTACACATTCCCATAAAAACCAAAACCATAACCATAGACCAACCTTTGCGCAATCCTCCACGTCTACCTCTGACCCACCATCCAGCACCCCGGCGACACTGCAGTCGCTCGTAAGTCAAGGCTCCACCCCTGCCATATCGTGCAAGCTCCCTCGTAAGTCAAAGCAGCACCCCTTCGAAACCACGCAAGCTCCCTCGTAAGTCAAGGCTGCATCCCTGCAAAACCGTGCAAGCTCCCTCCTAAGTCAAGGCTGCACCCCTGTAAAACTGCACAAGATCCCCCGTAAAAACCAGCTGCACCCCTGCCAAACTACGAACCGTCCCCCTACACCCAAGGCACCCACACTGCTGCCATATATCCCTACTGCACAGCATCCCCCTCAAGCCCAGGCACCACCCACCAGTCCCCTTCACCTCTGCCACTATTCCAGGCAGCCCCCTCAAGCGCAGACAACACCCACAAGCCCACCTCACCTTTGCCACTACTCCAGGTAGTCCCTTCAAACCCAGGCACCACCCACCAGCACCCATCACCTCTGCCAATACCCCAGGCAGTCCCCTGAAAGTATACGCTCTAGAGGAGCAGCTGCATGCCTCTGCAGGAAATCCCTCCCCCTTCCTCCTGTGTCTTGGAAGCCTGAGATTGATAAGGATGGGGTTTATTCCATGAAAATAGGTAGGCCGAAACAACCTTTGTTCTTGAATTTTAAAAAGAATTGTGTGAGGAAAAATCCTTCATTAAATTAATGCAGATTGTACGACCAGATGGCACATTAAAAAAGCCAGTCTATGGGCCTCATTATGACCCTGGCGGTAGAGTGATAACAGCACTGGTAGTGCTGCCCGCGCCGTTATCACTCTACGACCACATTACGAGTTCTGCTCGCGGGGCCTGGTCAGACCAAATGTGCAGAGTGGCACCCGCTAGCAGAACAGGATGGTAGCAACGGTCCCGTTACGAACTGGTCCATTGTTACCAACCTCCCCATTCCCATTGAGCCCTCTTGGGGCTCAATGGGAATGGGGATGTACCGGGTCCGGGTCCCGCGAATGGGAATTACCAGGCGCGCAAAGGTCGGAATGGCCCGGTTATTCACATTTTACGGGACCCGGGCCTGGACCCGAGTTTGGGGGTTGCCATGCTGGTAAAAATGGCATGTCTACCTCCAAACTCATAATGAGGCCCAATGTGTATATTGACCCTTGAAAAATGTTGTTTAGTACTGTGATAATTATGTTGTTCATTATGTTTTTATACATGAAATGTTATAATGAGGAACCACTGTTGAAAAATAAATTAACCAATATGCTTCCTTGATATAATCACAAGAGTTTTGATTCTGGGAATTTTATAATGATATAAGTCACTTATATGTCACAGTGTGTGGGCTGTACTTTTGATAAAAACAGGAGTCAGGGGCAGTCCGTGTTTCACATTTACTCCATATTGCTCCCATCCTACTACAACACAAATCCCCTGAAAACAACAAATATTGGGTCTGACCTATTATATATAGCCTGAGATTGTGCCCTGCTTGACAGTAGCAGTTGTGACCATACCACAGCGAATATTCGAAAGAAGCTACCCTCTGAGAAAACGCTATCAAATGTATTCCCGAAGAGATGATAATCTCAGGGAGGAACTCCCTGAAGGAATATGAGAAACGAGTGAAAGAGGAGCTGGTGACGTCACAAGAGATGAACGTGACGTGCTGAGTATACTGGCTGAAGAGAATATAAGGACCTTATAGAAACTGATGGCGAAGTAAAGACTAGAGTAAACTTTAATATACGAAAAGAAGATTGCACGTGTGTGATGTACTGCAGAAAAGGCAAGCCGTTCAATAACTGTACAGAGGCAGCAAAGCTAGTAGACTAAGTAATCTTAGAAGCTGGCTATACATAGTGAATAGACTGCAGGCAAAGCCACCATTGTATAAAAGCTAGACATCGGTGTCATGAATTTAGTAAGTCCGGACCCATGAAGAAGAAAGGCTGAGAACTGTATCGCTGAAAGAATTAGCTGAGATGAGGGATAAGAATGGCGAGGCTGTTTGGCCTGGTATCAAAGTCAAAGCAGCCAAGGCCGTTTATCTATTCTTGAAGGCGGTGAACATGAGAAGCTGAATCATCCCTTGTTAAAGTGCAAATAAAGAACACCAAGCGTGCCAAGTTTTATTCATTTAAGACATTTAAATGCTGCAAATTGGTCCAAATCGTGGACTCCTGTCATGTGAGCCAAGGATGGAAATAGAGTTGAGCTTAGAGTTCTAGAACAGCAATAGTGCATGCTCGCACTCCCTCACATTCCCAGAGAAGAGAATTCTCTGCAAAGCCAAGTTCAAAGACAATCTTCATGGCAGAAGGCATGGGTGATGAGAGACGTTGGGCTAATTGGGTGGGGAGGTAGAGTCAAGTCCACCTCCTTGCACCCGGGTATGAGCTTACATGCACCTAAGTGAACCGAATGTTCCAGACGGCACGAGTGTGCCAACCAATTGTAGAGGGACATATAACGAAGGGCCTTAAAGTTTGATAGCCAATGATATACTGTGTAGTTAATAGTGTTCAAGATGACACATTTTAGAGGTTGGCATAAGTTGTCCTGACAGTAGATATCCAACCACAATCCCACCCCTTATAGAAAGTATACTTAGATGTTCCCCATGAGACTATCACCATTCTTCATAGGTTTTTCTCATTTGCCACTTAGTATAACATCACGTATGGTGACTTTTTAGTATATAAATGTGTTCTATGTGAAATGAGGCGAAAGCTCAAGCGAACCTCCGTTGATGTCAGTTGTAACTCCCTGTTTTAGACAATTGATATTAAAACAGCAAACTTTGCCATCTTCTTGAGTTGGTTTGATTATTTGGTATCTGATTTATTCTGTGTCCCCATCCATTGCATGCACGTTACCCAATGGGCTCTAAGCTCGACGCTCTCCCCAAGCCCCTCTCACCTCTGCCACATCCCTCGGGCAGCCCCCTCAAGTCCTGACACCACCTACCACCCCCCTCAGATCTGTCAATACCCCCAGAGAGCCCCCTGACAGTCAACCACCCTACCAGTCCAATGTATAGCTGCAGCTCACCTGAACCTCTGTGGTCTTCCTCCACCATGAAGCAGACCTCCAACATTTCCACCACCAACACGATCAACTGGTAGCAGTGATGAGCAATCCAGGACCATAGCATCTCATGTCCCTCCCTGGCAGACCTGAATCTGCAGCAACTCAAATGATCAGCACAATATTGCACCAACAACACTGTGGTCGCCCCATCCACAGGTGAAATATGGCAATGCAATGCAAAGTGCAATGTGCATATTGGCCACGGGTCACTGCAAAGGCATAAAAGCACAGCAACTGAATGCATGTTCATGACAGAAATACACAGAATAAAACAGTGAGTAAGTCGTATTATGGCCTGAGCATAATTAGACTGGGTGGTAGGGGTGGCAATGTCTCTGTCAGGGACAACAACATGACAGGCCTGAGCATGGGTAATGGAGGGTCAGTCAGAGAGTGCATGACTCAGTGAGACAGGAAATGTATGCTGCCACATAGAAACACCAAACCTGGGACACAACTGTAGTCCAGTGGCAGAGGTGGTGCATGAAAGGAAAGCAAGCAGTGTGTGAGCGCACATGCTGCTGGGCAGGTAAACATAACATGGGAGTGACACAGCAATGAAATAAGAAATGCGCAAGTGATGTGTCCAGGCCATCCATCCGCAGTGAGCCCACCTCCCATCTCAGCACACTAAGGTGAATAGAGTGTAGGCACATGCACAATCCCAAGCAGGCGCAAAGCGGAAACATGAACAGTGGGCCTGAAATTAAACCATTGCGAAAGCGTCAACTATGCATGATCAGGTGACAATCCATCCACAATCAGAGTAAACAAAACAAATCATGACATCCACACATCACTGCAACAATACCTGTATGTACAACATCACACATACAACAGAAGCCTCCATGCCAACCACACTGATGCAAACACGCAGTGAGGATGCCCATATAATGGAAAATATAAATCATCCAGTGCAGCCTCCAGTCTCCTGATGGCCTCTCCCCGACACATCAGGCACATGTGCATCCCTGCACCCGTAAACACCACAGCATAAACATGACACACACAGGCACGCCACAATAAACATGACCTGCAATAAAGAGATGCGCTGGGTGAAACTGAAACAATCAAATACGCAGACAGACAAAAGAACCGCATGAAGTGTGGCGTGAACTCATGAACTTAACTCTATACAATAAAAACAGGGATGGAATGATCCAGAAGTCTGGGTTAAAAGATGAAAACAGAAATGAACCCTATTCCTAAACAACTATATACATGGGAAACTGGGAAGAAATATCACTGACGTCCCGGGGGAAAAGAAAAAAAATTGAAATTAAACCTATACGTAAAGAACTATATACAAGGGCAGCCGGCTAGTCCTCACCAAATTTCGACAACCTGTCGACCGGGGCTGATTCACAGGCCACATCCTCCTCCCTCAGGTGGGCCTCCATTGTTGCCTAGAGCGCTTGCAGGGTGGACAAATACAGATGTTCTGCATCCCATGCCAACCTGCATGTCACCGCAGGATGGTAGCCCACCTCTATGCCCGACGCAACGCCACCTCAGCTCTGGCCACTGTCACCTGTGCCTCCCGTGCCTGCTACATCTCTGCAAGCAGCTGCATCTCATATTGCCAGAACATGGAAGAAATGGCTGTCAAGGCCACCTGCTTCATTCTTGCCCCCTGCCTCCTCGGGGTGGTTTGCCCTGTTGCAGTCTGCCTCCTCAGATTTGCCGTATGTTGACGCTGTGCTCAGTGCACACTCTATTGGTACGCCCTCCAACATGATGATATTTATTGGGGGCATCCGGCACCTGCACTGTTCCAAGGTGCCTACTGACCCTCCATTGCCTGTGTCTGAGCCTGGTTAGGCACGATGACCACCTCAGCTGATGTTGATGGGACTCCCACCTCGGGCAGGAACGTTAGCTCCACCAGATGGGGTGATGGTGGGAATGGTGCACAGGGGACTGTGCTGGTGTGTGGCCCAGAAGCCACCCTTGAGAACAACTGGTGCACAGAGGAGGAAGCCGAAGAGGGGGTTGGGGCAGTGAACATCCCAGAGAGCCCACCAGAGAACAGGGCTGTTGCCAGCAAGGGCATGAGGTGGCAAAGCTCATTGTGATGATGCACAAGCACATTACGAGTAGCCTGTCCATCATCATGAATGACTACAGTCTGCCTCAGGAGGCCAGCCAGCAGGGGCAGCACCTGATCCCTGATGGACACATCCGCTGGCAAGGGGATGCTGGTCTGGGTGGAGGCATCCCGAAAGGTGTGCACTGCTGCATCTGATGACCCTGGGACAGGATTATGAACAGGCACCTCCACATTGGCCTGTACAGCCTCAGGCCCATGGGACAGGGTTGCAGCATGAACACCCACCTCAACACTCCCACCTGACGACATGGGCTGGGCTGCAACACCCACCTCCTCCACCTCTGTGAACCTGGATCACTCCAGGGTGTCTTCCCCGTGGATGACTCTTGTGTGGCATCACTTTGTCCCACTGCTGCTGAGGAGACCCCATGCCACCTTCACCTCCTGAGACCTACCCTCAGCAGCCCTGCCTGATGGTCCTGGTGCTACCTCAACCACATCGCTCCCCGAAGATGAGCTGTCACATAGAAGTGGTTGGGGCTTGTGCCTTTGTCATGTGGATTGGTCCCTGCTTCCACACTCCATAGAACTGATTCTGCCCTCTTCTCCAAATGCAGCAACTACGGTAAAGGAGACATAGAACACTGATAGCTGTGTACAGTGTCAAAGCATTTGCGGAATACACAACATTAACAGTAACATGAAGTGGCCACGGTACAACTAGCAACATCCACACTCTCACACATGGCCATGCAATTCCCATTAAAACAGACACACCACTCCAGGGACAGTGATGACCACAGTCATGACACATTCAAATGTAAACACAGCACAAAGAGCACAACGATATATGAAATGGCACAATGGAAAAAGCAAGGTGAGCCAACTGCAACCTGCTGTGTTGCTCTAGGAGACATGGCACAGGGGGAGAGGCATGGGCTGGGAGTCAACTGGTAGGTTGGCCAGACACGGAGAGCATGGAAGCACAGATGGGCCAGGGTACTGTTGTTTCCATGTTGGTGGCAAGACACACAGTGGAATGTTGGCTCCCAGTAGACATTCATGATTGCACTACTCACAGCATGGCCATGCTAACACCTACTTGGGCATCTGTCCTTACAATTGCATCAAACAACATGCATCAATGACAGCCTGAAACACATACATACATCATTTGCAGAGGCACACGTGAGTATGCCATACACCCGAACACATACACATGGCATGTGCATGCAACAACTCTGCCAATGTCACAACTTGAGACCGCAAAACTTCCATACGCAAGTGTCTCCTCCAGATGTTGAAGGTGGATAGCCACACATTGCAATGGTCCACACAACATCATGTCCATCATGCATGCCCCGCACATGGACACAATATCCTCATCTGGTATCCTTGCTGTCCAAGAAAGTCTAACCATCAAGTGACATTGCATGGGAAGGGTTTGTGCAACTGTACAACTACCCACACTGCAAAAGCCAGCGCATGTCCAATGAACAGATGTCACACTTCACACATGAGGAGCATAGTCTGCGGGCTGCATACTGCTGTGGATCACTGAAACACACAAGCCACATACATAAGGATGTAACTACAAACATGCCGGCCCAGAAACAATATGCATGCACTGTAGAGAAGTGCACCACATGGCTACTCACCAGCAGCCTCCAGACACTGTTTCCAATTGCAGATCTGGTTATGCAGCTTTGGGTAGAACCTCGCCAGGACATGCATGTTGGTGTTAGAACACGTGCACCTGTCCGCACAGTGCACCTCCACAGTTGCACCTGCCTTCAGGGTGCGCAATGCCTTGGTATGGGTACTGGATTTGAATTCCTCCCATCACTTATAGACGCTCTTCAGCAGCAGACTGCTACCCCCTCTGCATTGATGGCAGCCCTGATGTGCACCCAGACCTGCTTGCATCCTTAGTTCATCATAGGCATCATAGTTCTCCAGGATCTGATCCACCAGGATACCAACTTCCCAGTAACTGAAGTTGGCAGCCCTGTTCCTCGCTGCCGTGTGGTTGCCGCTCTTTTCAGAGGATGATGGTGCAAACATGGCAACCCCTGAGGCAGGTGTGGGAGGGAAAGGTGGTACTGGAGATGGGCTGTGGAGCAGTTTTGGTGGAAAGGAGATGTGGGAGTCTGACATGGCAGATGAGGTGGTCACAGGGCAGGACACAAGAGCAGGAGCAATGGCAGGTCAGCAGGCACTCCCAGGGCAGTGCAGTGGGCATCATGCACTCACACTGGGCAGTCAGCAGCAGATGGCATGGTAGAAGGCAGCACAGGGCAGGAGGAAGCAGTAAAACTGGCATGGAGGCAGAAAAGGGTTTAATTCTGTGTCTTACTACGATGGCAGCCGAAAACAGAGTAAAGGCCCTTAGCACATAAATTAAGTGACACACACTGCACTCAACGTGTATACACAGCTCACAGCATTTTCTGTGATATTTAAGAGTTTCGGTGCGTGAATCTGGGTGGGCGCGTGATGGAACGAAGACAGACGAGTATCTTTTGCACATATTGGGGGTGTTTTAAAACCAGTTTTCTTCAGGTAACGTGCACCGTATTTTTATTTTTAGGGTTTCCCTCTGCGTATGTCCATTTTCAGGCCAGCAGTGTGTCTGTTGTGTATGCAATTTTTGGTTTTGTGTGCCTCTGCGTATCACGTACCACTTTTTCCACATTTCAGAAGCGGCATCGCATGCGCAATGTATGCGTTTAGGGGTGCCTCTGTGTATCGCATACTGCTTTTTCCAGCTTTTGGAAGTTTCCGGGTATCACGTACGCAATGTTTGAGGTTTGGGGTGCCTCTGCATATCGAGTACTGCATTTATTTGCTTTTGGGGTACATTAGAGCCTTGCTGGACCACACATCTATGTCGCACATAACGTAAACTGTTCCCTTCCTCACATTACCCAGAAAAATATCTTGGTGTGCCTTCCATTTTACCTTAAGAAATGCATCATGATTGGAAAGGCCCCAAGAAGGAAAGGGAATGGAAAGACTCCAAGAGAGAAAGGGAGTAGATGGGGTCGGGGTCAGGGATGTGGGGAGGACACATCAGCCCCAGCCCCAGGATGACACAGTGGGTCGCAGCCCACGGGGAGTCCTTATAAGAATTTTTCTGGCCTCTCAAGCCAAGACAATAGTTAAAGAACAAGATGGCAAAAGGACAAGTGAAAAATCTTGTGCCACGGCCAAGTTTGACCAGTAGCCACAGTTGGTAGCCAAAAGTGGTAAACGTGGTACGGCTAAAACGAAAATTGCCAAAAAGTGGGAAAAGTCACTGCTGCCACCAGCTTATCCTATTAGCACACCTAGAGTAACCATAAATCCTCTGAATGTTAGTCTAGGGCAAAGCAAAAATGCACCCCATTGTACTGCAGTGTAAGCTGCATTGTACAATGATAAAAAAGTTACCACAAGTGATACAAAAGTAACCAAAAGTAGTAACAAAGTAGCACGACTAAGGGAAACAATTTTTCCCAGTACTGACACCCTGAAGGACATGTCAGTTTCCTCATGACATATGAGCAAATGCCAGTGTAGTGAAGCTTAAAGCTTCACTGCATTGCAAAAAGTACAAGTCAGATTAAAAAATAAAATAAAAAATGTTGGGGTTCCATAAAGATGGAAGGAAAGGTGCAGTAAAGAGAAATCTTTCCTAATACAGGCCCCTCACCCCCAGATTAAGGGACAGGGGGAAATAATCCACCCCTATATGGGTACTCTGTTTCAGTCAGTTTTCCTTGTTGGACAGCCCATCAGAATTGCTACATTTGGGATCGGGGCTATGCCCAATAGTGAGGTTCAAGGCCTGCAGACTCATGAACCACCTGAGCCACTGTGGATTCTCTACCTTAACATCCATCAACCACTTCAAAGTCTTACCATGAGCATACACAGTGAACCAAGTCCCATGGAGGTATAACCTCAACTTCCTAAATCACCATACAAGAAAAACAACTCTTCTCCACCTGGGGCCAATTGAGCTCTCCACTCCTAAAATGGTAGCTGATTTGACATATATGATGTTCCTCACCTTTGTCATTAAGCTGCAAAGGTTGTCCAACTATCGCAGTGGCATAGTCATCTGCACTAAGAAAGGGCTCTTCCAATTAGGTGCCCTTAAAAAAGGGGCCTGACCTAGCGATTCTTTCAGGCCAGTGAAGGCCTTCTCACACTCATGAGTCCATAAGAACTCTTTAGGTACTCTATGAGTAGTGAGGGCAGTCAGAAGCACAGCTATTGCTACAGGCTGCCACGTTGCTCCTGTGTTTCCCAGTGAGGCCCATAAAAGTCCTCAGTTGGATTTCGGTAGTGGGGGTTGCCCAATTCTGTACATGAAGTATTTCTCTGACAAGAGGTTGCATCTTGTCCCCTCTTACACCAACGTAATGCTTGAGGAAGGCCAATGGCTCCTGTTCAGTTTGATACTTGGTTGTCTCCCACAACAAGTTGGCCTGATGAATGTCCTGACACCCAGTTGCTTGAGTTATCCCCAGTTCCTTCCAAGTGGGGGTTGACTCTGCCATGTCATCCAGACGTTTATGCTGAGATCCATTTTCCCATTCAGAACAGGGGCTAAGCTCATTTGACAGGTGTCAGTTGCAGACACCAATCCAGATGTCCACACACAGAAGTAAGGCTCTGAAAAGGCTGACGCTGCTGTCTCTCCTCAGCGTAGACTGCAACAGATATGTTGCCATGTCCTGGAGAGAGATCATAGCAGCAACTGTACTTTTTAGTACAGAGCTGATCCACTAAGGTGTTACCTCTTAATGAAGAGTGTGCCTCTGTCTTGGGGACAGAATACAAAGTTCTAAGTTCCATACAGAATCCTAAACTGGCTTTACCTGTATACCCCTCCAAATCCTCAGATCTAAACTTTGGACAGCTAGAATGCTCAAACACGCTTTGTCCCACCAGGATCAGCACTGACGAGACCGGGCAGGAGCTCGTCTCACCAGAGCATTATCTTGGCTTTACGAGAAGCCCGTGCAAATTGCGACGAGATCAGAATGTCTGCCTGCCTTCATCCCTGTTGCCTGATTTTGTGCCTTTTTATCTGCTGGAAGCACTGTGTATTGTGCAAATACCTGCCGTAATCCCACATTATGCAAACACGGCACAAGATTACTGTATATACATTTCTTCATGACCCTTCGTACAATATCAAGCTGCGACCTCGACATGACTAAAATCGCTGCCACATTTGCACCTCGTCATTAAGAGCCTATTGATTCTCGTAACTGCCGTCCCATTGGCTGGAGAATCCTTCAACTACCAATCCAAGTAACCGACAGGTGGAAGCCGGACCTCAAACCTAAGGGCCTCAACACAAGGGCCTGTCTGTGCCATTCCACGAAGCGACCTACCAGAATCAGCACTGATGAGACCAGGTAGGAGCCCATCTTCCTAGAGCCTTATCTTGGCTTCACGAGAAGCCCATGCAAATTGCCGCGATATCAGAAGGAGTGCCTGCCTTCATCCCCGGTGCCTTATTTTGTGCCTTTTTATCTGCTGGAAGCACTGTGTATTGTGCAAATACCTGTCATAATCCATTTTATTCTGCAAACACGGCGCACGATTGCTGTATTACATTTCTTCATGACCCTTTGTACAATATCAAGCTGCAACCTCAACACGACTAAAATGGCTGCCACATCTGCACCTCGTCGTTAAGAGCCTATTGATTCTCGTAACTCCCGTCCGATTGGCTGGAGAATCCTTCAACTTCCAATCGAAGTAGCCGACAGGCAGAAGCCGGACCTCAAACCTAAGGGCCTCAACGCAAGGGCCTGTCTGTGCCATTCCACGAAGCGACCCACCAGGATCAGCACTGACGAGACTGGGCAGGACCCCATCTCCCAAGAGCCTTATCTTGGCTTCACGAGAAGCCCATGCAAATTGCGGCAAGATCAGAAGCCGTGCCTGCCTTCATCCCCGTCACCTGATTTCATGCCTTTTTATTTGCTGGAAGCACTGTGTATTGTGCAAATTCCTGCCGTAATCCAATTTTATTCTGCAAACACAGCACAAGTTTGCTGTATTACATTTCTTCATCACGCTTTGGACAATATCAAGCTGCAACCTCTTCATGACTAAAATGGCTGCCACATTTGCACCTCATCGTTAAGAGCTCATTGATTCTCATAACTGCCGTCCCATTGGCTGGAGAACCCTTCAACTACCAATCGAAGTAGCCAACAGGCGGAAGCCGGACCTCAAACCTAAGGGCCTGAACACAAGAGCCTGTCTGTGCCATTCCACAAAGCGACCCACCACGATCAGCACTGACGAGTCCGGGCACAAGCCAATCTCCTCAGAGCCTTATCTTGGCTTGACGAGAAGCCCATGCAAATTGCGGCGAGATCGGAAGGCATGCCTCTACGGGCCTATAGGGCCATGGGGCGCGTGCCCTTGCATCCCTCGCTCTAGACATTTACCCACCGGCATCTAACTTTTACCCTACACCACAGTGAGCTAAGAGGCCACTGGTCCATACATCGTACTCTCTCGTATGGACTTCCCGCGACTGTGCCCGTCATATGCTAACCAGCTAGTCGCCTGTCGGCCAAGTCATTTGGTAAACTGACAAACATTTGTCACTATGAACCCCTGTATCATCAACCTGCGACTAAGATTGTTACAATGTCCTTATATATCACGCTAGACTCGGTTCCGGCATTGCTGGCTGCTAACTAACGCCATCAGTGAAAGTAATGATTATACCTGTTCCTAAACATTGTCATTTGTCAGACATTGCCAATGCGCATGTAGCATGTTTCAGCTGACTCTTTCCTATGCCACCATATTTACCGCTGCCACCCTCTAGCCCTGATATAATACACAGTGCTCACTAGGCCTTTCGTTGTACTTACCTAGTTCAGGTGCACGCGCACCTATGAATTGAAGTCTAACTTGGTGTATACATATTTCTCTAACTGTTGCCATTACCTACACCACAGTGATCACTGGCAGCAATCTGCACTATGCCCTATCCATGCCAATAGCTGACTCACAACATTCTACTACTTGACTACTGTATACTATTATCACATTTTGTATACTATTATCACCTATTGCCATTAGCCAGTCTGGTACTATTGTCTACTGACACAATTGGTCTCAGTTTTACACACTGTTCTGTCCGACCACCGCTGCTTATTGACAATTATTCCAGTATACAGAATCTTACTGCAAACTAACCGTTACAATCCGTTTGCATTACTGACATTGTATCAAATATACTGTCTACACTAGTATCCTTTCTGGTTCACTCGCCTATCCCTGACCCCCTACAGATTCTCCACTTCACACATTTAGATGTGCTGATTATTAAGTCATGCACCGTTGCTTCACAAAAATATTGTAGGCATACTCCTCCTGATCAGCTCCCTTGTCATATTCTCATTATATCATTTACTTAATACCCCCATTATTTCCAACTTCCTTACACACAATACCCTGGTGACAACTATCACAGCAAAGGTCACACCCTATAAACCCCGGCTCCCGCTGACTATGACCAATCCTCTTCCACAGTCAGACAGCATCACACCCATGAAATTCCTGCCACCACTTCAATTTCTTACTGACACTCCTACCACTAAGGATAAACTACTTACTTGCCCTACCTGTCCACTATCACCACTCCAATGGATCCGACTGTACGCCACTAGGCCTACACCAAACCAACCATGCCCCACGAAGTGCAGAAACCATAGGCTAGGATCCAGATTCAAAATGGCATATCATTCATTAACTAATTACTGTGTCAGACAACCTAATACTCTAACACCATCAAAGAAGAGAACTAAACAAAAGTTAAACAATAATACCGATAAGCTATCTCCACAGAATACCACGTGCCATCCGCCTAACTCAATTGATACTGATTTCCCTCATATCAAATGCGCTTTGATAAATGCCAGATGTATGGTAGCCCACGCATTAGACATCGCTGACCTTATAATTTCCAATCAACGAGATTTCCTAGCCTAACCGAAACCTGGCTTCATACAGCTGCAGGCCCTACGCTCTCACTCACTATACCAGAAAACGTTACCATTTTAATACGAGACAGAGAAAATGCCTGAGTAGGCGCCATTGCCTTCATTGCTAAAACCAAACTATGACTAAAGGTCCTCCCACATGTACCCTTCTCTTCTGGAGAGCATTTGACACCCACATTGCCTCTCACACTGTCACATACTGTAACCATGCACCTCATTTAGAGCCCACCTGACCCTATCTCAACCTTTGAGAAAGATATCACCTCAATACTCAGCACAAACACAAAACCCACCTCTCAAATCATAATATTAGATGACTTCAAATTAGGTCTCAATGGGCCGTATTTGGAGTGTTGCGGTAAGGCAACAATGGTAACTGTTGTTACCTCGCCGCAACATTCCAAGTATGCTGGCGGATGCCGCTCTGGAACGCCTGGTCAGACCAGGCATGCAGAGCGGCACCTGCAAGCATTACCGGATGGCAGCAATGGCCCCATTATCAACGGGGCCATTGTTGCCATCCTCCCCATTCCCATTGAGTCCTATGGGGCGCAAATAGGGATGTACCGGTTCCGGGTCCCTCGAAAGGGATTTACCGGGCCCTCCAAGGTCGGAATGGCCCGTTAAGTCCCCGTTTGTGGGACCCGGACCTGGGTTTGGGGGTAGCCATGCCCTTATTAAAGGCATGGCTACCTCCAAACTCATAATGAGGCCCAATGACCCTAAAGATCACAATGCCACTTCACTAGTAAACACTATTACGGAACTAGGCCTCACCCACCGTATCAACTCGCCAACTCATACTAAAGGTAGAACACTAGACTGGCTAGCCAACCTTAACTGTGATATCAAAACCATCTCCAATGAACCTTGCTCCTGGATTGACAGTCACCTCATCACTTTCACCGTACAAGACAGCCCATAACCTAATCTGGTGCCAGCAACAGCTCCCCCAGCATTTGCCAGAAACAAAGGAAAAATATAAAAGTGGAGAATTTATTACCGTTACTCCAACCCATCACCAATTTCACACCCACTAGCTTAGACCCCACAGCTCTGGTAGAACTCTAGAACCATAAGGTCAATCCGGCTATGGACAAAATAGCACCTTTAAAACTGTGCAAACGTAATCCTCCCACATTTAAACTCTTAGTTCACCCCTAACCTTAAAGCACTACTTAATGAAAAAAGAAGTGCAGAATCTTCATGGAAAAACAACCCAACAGATATAAATCCGAGATCCTTCAAACTAAATGAGATAGTTATAATGATAGACTTAGTAAAGCCAACTCTAACACAAGAGAACTATTCATTATTTTAAGAGAATTAGAATCCCCCTCTCCTATTACGGACACTTGTACCAAAGACAATTCCTGGTGTACAAATATTCAAGTAGCGCTCTCAAATAAAATTGATCTCCTACAAAAGAAAATTGGAAATAAAAAACATAATCTCTCTGGGAACCCTACCCAACCGGAGGCGCAGGCGACCATGATCAAACCATGTCACCACTTCAAATTCACCCCAGTCTCCATTCATGATGTGGAGAACATAATAGCCACCCTCAAACCGCCCAGATGCCAGGGGGATACCAGCCCAGCTCCAATAATCAAAGAGGCAGCTAGGGATCTAGCGCCTTTTATCACAACAGTAACACATTCTTCCTTTGATACATGCACTGTCTCGACCAATTTAAAAGACGCATGGGTCCTCCCACCATTAAAAATACCCAACCTCGACCCTTCCATCCCAACTAATTACAGACCAATAACAACTGTTGCATTTTTGCTGAAGATACCAGATAGGGCAGTCTACAGATTCAGGCCTACCTTGAAGCCAACAACCTCCTTGGTTTGCGACAGTCAGGTTTTAGACCTAAACATGGAACAGAAACAGCATTAATTCATTTAAAAAACCAAATGGACGACATTAGGGACAAAGGACAACTTGCCATCCTACTCCTCTTGGATCTCTCAGCTGCATTTCACTTAGTGGATCACAAAGTCTTATGCAATCACTTAAAATCAGCTGCCCACGTTTCTGCTGAAGCCACCGCTTGGATACAATGATATAATCGTACCACAAGGGTCTTCTCCCCAACCGCTCTCCCCAACCGCTGCTAAAACCAGGCGTTAAGGAAAGACCCGCAAAGGGACCTCGGAATAGAGCGCAAAGGGATTACCGGCACCGGTGTCTGGTATCCCTTTGCGCCCGCGTCATAATGACCCCCAATGTAATGTAAATATTTGCCTGTATCTGTCTCACCTGTATCCCTGCCCCTCACCATAATTTGTACAAATCTATAATGTAATCTTGTAATGTATAATGCTTGCTGCTCATCACAATATTGTAGTGTAAATATTTGCCTGTATATGCCATACCCATATCTCTGTTCCCCACTTCTTTTGTAACCTTGCAAATTCTCCCAGACACCTTCAGGTTAGGCGTGCTATATAAATACAATCTCGTTTTCAAGGGATGTCAGTGACAACCAGGGGGGAGGTTGCATAAGCAAAATCTCCTGCTCACCCTGTCTATGTGGGGTCAGGTGAGGAGACACTAGATGATCCTTACTGATGCCCCTAGAAGGACTGCTTTGGCACAGGGCAGGGAGACATACAGATTTCTCTGGCTCCCACTATATAGCCATAAGCAGGGCTCCAATTGTATCCCTCAAGATAAAATCCTCTACAATATTTCTAGAAAACTGCATGGTAACCTGTCCAGGTTCACCAAAGCCTTGACACTAGTTTACCATGCCAAGCTGTGAAACATGGCAATGCCCGGTCCACTGACAGGTGGTCATGGATTTACAGAGCAAGGTTGACAGGAGTAGGTCCCACCTCCTTCTCTGGTACTCACTGAGAACTCCAATCCAACTCAGGAGAGAACTCACAGCTCTCTCTCTCAGACCATTTTCCTGTGGATGATAGCTCAGTGACACTTGACAGGTCACTTCGCCATCCCTCCACTGGGTCTGACCACTACTGAGTACAGCAGAGGAGCTACCACTGGGACTGTCATACAATAGGGTTTCAATGACTAACTTGGCAGTCATTCCCTGTGTGGTGGCACAAGGACATAGGGGATTGTGATCAGCAATCACCAATTGTAACCTATTGCCCGAGGTCTCCAGAGTCAAATGGCTAATCAAATTAGGCCTTGTCTCTGGTAGAAATGAGTTTACTCCTAAAAGTGAACTCTGGAGTAATCAAATTCCTGTCTCACCCCTGTTAACCTGATGACAGAGACTGAGACTCCTACAATGGTTTTCTTCTGGGAACCCCGTCGTGGGCCAGCAAGAATGTGTGTTACACGACGCAGGTTATATCCAGATACTAGGATGCATCAACAGGGGATTGTCACACGTCAACTGTAGGAGGAAGGGCCTCACAACCTGAGTAACCTCCAATCTCTCAAGGTTTCCTTTGGTGGGCTCTGTGGGTTTACGTTGCAGTAACCCACCTTCCTTTTGAACACTTTGCGTCACTGGAGGAGAATACTTCCATCGGAAACAAGCCTTTCGCCATAGGCCTAACCATAATGGTTTCCTTTTCTGTTGGCCCATACTTCTCTTCTCTCCTGGGCCTCTTTTCTACCTGTATACTAGGCAGCTGAGAAGGCCCATAAGATTCAATGTTTTCTGGGGTCCTTCTTGCAAACTAGTAATAGGGACTCTTGCAACTACCTCAACATATGTTGTAGGTAAGGCAGAGGGAACATTCTCCTTCCCTCTGCCCCTGTTTCCGACTCCTCTGACCGTGGGTTTCCCCTTAGGCCTAGGCTTTCTCTTAGGCTTGGCTAAGACAAACTGATTTTGAGACCTAGTGCTTGAAGGGTCTGGTGAGTGTCTCTCAGGACCTAAGTCTTGAATACTAAGCTCACCCAACACTCTTCTAGGAACCACTCCCCTCATATTGATAGATACCCTGACCATTTTTCTATTCACAGCTGGAATGACAGGTGCTACTGGAACATTAAGAGAGGGTATACCAGCCAGCTGAGTATCCCCCACAGGAACTCTGACAAGAACCTGTGGGTTTACCATGAAGGAAGCTACATAAGTATGACTGGGCCCAGTGTTCCTAACGGTAGAGGTAGTTACATCTCCTACCTGAACACTATCCTCATAGGAATTATCACTATGCAACAGGACTGGGATTGGAGCCAATGCTCCAGCACTACTAGTTTCCAAGGAATCTAGACTAACATCAGACTCTTCCTCTGAGGTAATGGGAAGGATACCCCCGCCATCTCTTCTTCCTCATACTAAGAGAAGGCCAGACTGGCACAATGGACCCCCAAGGTCTTACCCTTACATTTGGGATACCCCTTTATGTGGTCACCTGCTCCACAAGTGTAACAAGTCCCACTGGAACTTGACACATAGGGAGGCTTAGAGAAACCACTCACATGCTTGGGAGGATTAGTCCCACTACCCTGACCTGATTCAGAAGAATTCCCCTTAGTAAATGTTTTGTTTTGAGGGCCTTCTTGGACATAGTTTCATCAGTACCCCAACTTATTTCTCTTTCTGCTTCTTTCCCTCCTGCTGCTTACCTGAAGCAGGCTTGTCCTTATGGGACAATCTATGTGATACTCATAAGTCAGCAGCAGTGGGTAGCCTCTTTGGATTTAACTCCTTTGAGTCAGTCAAATGTTACTTAAGCTCTGGGGAACAAGAGGCAAACATATGTTCAAGCATGACCAAATTGATCATACCCTTAAAGGTGGTTACTATATAGCCCTCTATCCAGCCACACATGTTAGTTTAAGGAATCTGCAACAAAAGTTACATAGGTCACACTTTCCTTTCTTTTATATTCTCTAAACCTCCCCAAGTATTGGGCAGGAGTCTTCCCAGATTTGAGGATAAGAGATTGCTGTCGTTTCACGAAGTCTAAGCTATCTGCTTTCCATAATGGCACAAGAGCCAGAATGGAGCAGTCTGCTGACCAACCATGCAATCCTGTCAGCATCAGTCACTCCGTGTACCTCACATGCATACACAAAAGTTACAAACCAGTCAATTATGGCATTCTTCTCTTCATACATACTTAAAGAGATCTTTTGGAAACCTAGGATGTAAAGAAAACCCAGATCCATCTCCAGATCCTCTGGAAGAACCTTGTGAAGCCTGAATCTTGGCAAGCTCCAGCTGGTGATCCATTTCTTTATGTCTTTCAACCCTCTCAAAATCCAATTTGGCCACATGAAACTCAAGCTCTTTCTCTTTAAACCTAGGTTTCCCCTTTTTAAAATTGGACAATGCTTCAGCATCTGAGGTGGTCACAGCGAGAATTCCATCAGCCACTGGAGTGGCAGTAACTACATTACTTGTGCTGGGTCCAGCCCCAGTTCCACTATCAGGACAATTTGCTAAATTAGACACAACCTTGTTTCTTTCAAAATCCAGAGTGTCAAGCCCCTGTCAGCACACAACATTCTTAACTGATTCACTTTGGAGGCACTTAAAGTGGTGAAAGTGATTGTTTCCATTATATCTAGTACAGTAGGTGACTTGTTCTACAACGCAATCAAAACATATAGTGTTCTGTTTATGTATTATCTAGACACACCAGCAGTGATCTAGACTGTGGTAACCAACACAGCTCCTTTTCACAAAAAACCCAGATGTTATGTGGAGAGAGTCATCCCAACCCTGTACACCAATTTGTTAGGACTGATTTTCTATACTTTGGCCTGGTGGACAGACATATAGTAGGCCAACCTATATTGCCACAGGGACAACTCTGGGAAGCTGTAGCCAAACCAGTTTTGGTAGCGGTTCTTCAGAGGTGGTGAGCTTGTAGGGGGCGCTGTTACGGTTTGGGGTTCCCAGGGTTCTCGCTCCCTTGTCCAGTCTTCAATTTCTTGCCTCACCTCAATTCATCATATATGTTGTTTCCTGGCTGCTCCATTCCTGCAGTATTGGGAATTACCCTGGAAACGCACCACAGTGTCCTTCCATGCTAGGAAAGCCGTTGCCATAGTTTCCACATGGACGGCACATCATGTGACCATGGACGCTATTCATCCTCATAGGCTGCGCCCCAAGAGACATACTTAAAAGCAGCATCTTTTGAACACACACTGCTTCTGCTTGTAGCGTTACTTTCAAGCACTTCTGAGTCATTGTTCGTTACCAACCTTGCCTTGTCTCCAGGACTCTCTCTTTGCCTGACGTCTGGTAACTTTTTGACCCACTGTTGCCGTATTTTGCCTTTGACCTATCGTTGCCGAACCCAGTCTGCTCTTGCCGACTTCCGACTTCCTCCCGGACTGCCTCCCGGTTTCCGAGGTCTCTTGTTTCTGACATACCATTACCGACTCAGTTTGCATACAGACTGCCTGGCTATTTCTCGAGATGGGGTTCATGAACGCCTTGCATTGTTGCGCACCTTGAAACTGAGCTCCTCACTATATGGCTTACCATCAGCCTACTCTGTACACCTTCCATTCTGGAATCAAATTCTTGCCATTTCTGTGTCCATTATCAACTTAACTCACGTTTGGGCTCCACAAAGAGGACAATATTACCCTGACATTTCTACAGGACTAACTTTCAGGAATAGTTCACTGAAAGACCCTCTGCAGCCATTGTGCACCAACTTGGCTCTAGTGCGACCCTCGTGTTGCCCGGGTAACTACCTTTCTAATTCCCTGTTTGTTAATTTCTCCCTGTATCATGGACTCCTAATCACCTCCCTGCTACATTTTCTCCTATTCTGAACTGGTAAGATTGTATCCCCTATCCTTTTCTTTGTCAACACTCCATCTCTTGTGTAAGGCATTCATTCTGGTTATTGATTGTCCTTTTAGGAGACCTGTTCTCCTCCAAACCACTGATTGACCTAAACAAGAGGGAAGAAGGTATTTACTATAGGGGGAGAATAGTAGTTAGGAAGTAATACGTCCACCTGTTGTTTTATTTCCTTACAGCTTTGTCCTCTGGCGGTGCGCATGTTCCTTGCTCTTTTTAAAAAAATGTACCCCTCTGTTTAGTTACCACAGCATAGGGGTGTATCATAGAAAAGAACTCTATCAAGTTAAGGAGGCCTCGGTTTAGGAAAACCTCGGCTCACCAATCTAGTACCAAGGAATATCAGCTTACCTCATCTCTCCGCCTTTTCAAGCTGGTGAGTAACAGGTCCAAAATGAGTTCACACAATGGGAATCACAGATTACACTTAGACAGGATGTATACAAATACAGTTATTATTTATTGGCCAAAACACACTATAGATCAATGATTACTAGCAAGTAGAGTTATCACACACCACTAATAAACAATAGATACATATATACACTCACTTATTATAGGGCATAATACATATCAGAAACTCCACCAAAGGAAAGATTAGATCAGTATTATGCACTCAAGGTCCACAGAGATGATCCATAAGTAAAATGATCCAGCTCTAAGTTGTCTGGGGCCTTTTGCCCAATAGTTCAGGTAAAGGTTTCACAGAAGCTTTGATGCAGGTAAAAATGCAGTTAGGGTCTCTGGGGTTCAGTGAAGAGGTCTTGGGTACAAGTAAAACTAACTACCAAAAGTAGCCCCAAATATCAGAGATCTTGTGCAAGCAAGCAATGGCAAAGCCAAAATTGTTAGATAAAAGTTTATTATAAGCCCATTAACTTATAATAGGTTAGAAGCTCTGTAATGTTCCCCCGTACTCCGATTCTTCACAGACTTGGCAGAACAAAGGAAGATGGTCCGACGTTGTTTTTTCCAACCAAAAGTGTCAGTCCTCGATTCCCAGGGGAGCAGGTTTGGTCTGATCACTGGTTGGTATCTTTCACTGTTGCAAGGACTCTCGATGGAAGAATGTGTCATGCCGGCCGTGGAAGTGTTGGCAGCAATGGAAATACCTGTAACATGGTGCTTCAAGTTGCCGCTCAACCTTCTAGTGTTCCACCAAGATGGCCACCACTATATTGGTGGGCAGAGCAACCGACTTCCTTGCATTGTATCCGTCTACTGGGTTTACGCTGCCCGACCTCTGTTTACAGTAGTTCTAGCCCTCAACCTTTCCTACTACTCTTGCGTTTCAGCTACAGGTCTCCTGCCGGTCCCTGTTCCTCTTGGCTCTGCACATTTTGGATTTGTATCTCTTGCCAGGTACGACAGGCTTTGTAACTTTCCCTCTCGCACCTAACCGTCTTTTCTTTCTGCTCTCTTGCGGCTTCTGTCCCGCTCCCTGGCGGTTTCGGCTCCGCTCTCTTGCAGCTTCTGTCCCGCTCTCTAGCGGTTTCAGCTCTGCTATCTTGCACCTTCTGTCCTGCTCCCTAGTGGTTTCAGTTCCGCTTCCTTGCGGGTTTCCCTTTTGGCATTTTTTCGCAGGCTTGCTCCCGCTCCCAAGCAACCTTAATCTAAACCTCTTTCTGTTCTCAGCTTCCTTGCGGCTAGTCTTTCCATTTCGCCAGTCGCCTAAGTTCTTCTCTTCCTAGTCCTTCTTTTTTCCCGTGCGCATATTCCTTTTGGGTTCTGACTATCCTTGCTACAGCTCTCTTGGTCCGTAGATATTCAGCTATTCTCGTCCGCACACTGTTCGGTTCACTCTAGTTCTTGCCTATGGATCTTTACTGCTTTGTTTAGGTACCTCCTTAGATTCAATTTTCCTATATTTGCACCTCTGTCCTTTCCTGCTCTCAAGAAATCTTTTTGCCTTTCTGCCCATTTATCAAGACGTTTATAGTTCTCGCCTGGTACCAGTATACCAGACTTGTTTTCCTTTTGGAAGCTTGGTTACAGCAGGACTTCAGGCTGTTCGATCTGCAGGTCTTCCGTGGTTACACCTTCCCTCCATTCAATCTGGACACTTATCATCTTCTTTCAAGGAAGAGAGAGAACTACGGACACACTTACATAAGAACCCTGGAACCTTTCTACATTCAGGGTGTTTTGCGCCACAAAGGCTTTTTCCCTGAATTTTGGGAGCTTGCTTCTCAGAGTTCCCCTAGTCTTGTGTGATTTGTGAAGCCAAGGTGGTCTCTGAAGGAGCTTGACCCTACCTTCATCAAAAAAAGGAAAGGAAACCTAAGGAACTTCAGAAACCACGTCGGAAGAAGGATTCCAAAGCCCAGGAGAGCTCCATTGAAGACCCAGGTGCGGAGGAATACTTTGAGGGATCCCCAGGGTTTGACAGCATGCAACGCCAACAGATTCCAATGGCCTGCCTGGAGCATTACCACGAACTATGTAATGCTATACAAGTGCTGATGGCGGAAGTACAGAATCTGCGTTTCGGAGAACATAACCTTCCATCAGCAAGTGGTAACCAGAGATGATAACAGAGGTGATCTTCCTCCCATGCCATTTGGCAAGTATGCTGGCAACCCCAAGCAACTGAAGGAGTTTCTGGACGCATGTTCGATCTACTTCATGTTTCGACCTAAGACCTATGAGACAGGTCGAACTCGAGTAGGCTTTATGATCTCCAATATGGTTGGGAGCGCTCTGGCCTGGGCTACCCTTATGGTCACCAACTTGGACCCTTCAGTAAATGACTTTGACCTATTTGTAAAAAATGTCAAGGCTCAGTTTGAACGTCCAGAGGTTCAGTACTCATCTTATGAGGCTATGCTTAATATAAAACAAGGCACTCAGGACGTGCAGTAGTATGTCACCCAGTTCCAGAGACTGTAGGTTAACGCGGGATGGCCTGATTCTGACCAGCAGACTATCTTTCGGAGAGGGCTCCATGAAGAGATAAAGGACGAGCTAGCCTGGATCCCTCGACCAAGCTCTTTCAAGAGCTTGTTACACAAGCCCTGCAGATAGAGCTCAGATTAACTGAGAGACGTCATGAAAAGAGGAGAAGTTGTGGTTATTATCCCCAATGAACTTACATTCAACTCCTAAGGAGAGGGTGGTGACAGAGGAACCCATGCAGATCGGCACAGCAAGAGGACCATTGACACCGGAAGAGCGGCCGAGGCGCTGAGAAAGGAATCTCTACATGTATTGCGAATCATGGAAGCACATGCTGCGGAATTGCCCTGAAGTGCCGCCCAGACACCAGGGAAATGCTCTGCCCCGTTCCTATGCAGGGGCGTCAACGGAAAAAGTGATTCAAACCCTTGCAACAGCTCCCAACCAATAGATGAAGACGACAACCGACTGATGGTCTTCCCGATTTCCTTCATTATCCCTCCCAGTCCTACCTTGAAAGTCCTCACCATGCTAGATTGCAGAGCTTCCGGAAACTTCTTGGATGTCACATGGGCCAAGGAAAACCACGTCCTTCTACAGGAGAAAAGAAGACCAATACCGGTAGAAGGGATTGATGGCAAGCCTCTGTCTTCATGCCCCATTAGTGATGGAGACCAGACCTGTCCTGGGTAATAACCCTGAAACCCTCACATTCGACATAATCAAAGCTGCACACTTCCCAGCAATACTGCGGATTCTGTGGCTGTGCCAACATACCCCGCTGATTGACTGGAAGGCTGACATATTAAGATTCAAGTCGACCAACTGCAGTCAACATTGTATTGAGGAGCCCACGACTGAAGTGCAGTCAGGCAGTCTGGTGTCTCTTCCCCAGTCCACTATATCATCAGTGCCTGGTTTCTATCAAGACTTTGAAGGGGTTTTTGAGGACAAGATTCCAAGACTCCTTCCTCCACATCGACCAGAAGTCTGCGGTATCGACCTCAAGACCGTCGCCCAATACCGTTCGGCAGGATGCATCACTGTGGAATATTTTTACCCATGCCAATGCGCCACACTGCACCCCTTTGCCAATGGGGGAAACTGGCAAAAGTGGAGACACTAACCCACGTGTGCGCCAAATCTGAAAAACTGTGCATGGTTCATAAACCACAAAAGAGAAGCACGCCCTGACACACACGGGCAAAGTTGGTGTAAAAACAGTAATCACTGCTGTCACCTGTCACCTGAAGCAAGGCCACAGAAGGGCTAAAATCCGAAAATGCCCTTAAATACTGCTTTCTCGTCAATGGCAACCTTCAAAGTGCTGTTTTGGCACTGAATTCTGTCATTTTCTCAGTGAATTATTGAAAGGAAAAGTGTGCTGAAATCATAGATTCTCCAGGCAGTCAGAGGAATCCAGGCCTTACTGCCTGACAGCTGCTTAAGGAAAGAAGCTGTCAAACCCACTTTAAAGGTGTTTCTTTTTCTGGAAGAAATTGCAAAATGTGCCTATTTAAAGCATGTTTGTGAAGGGCTTAATTCTTTTAAATGTCCAAACCCCTTATAAACTGGGCTTATTTTTATATGTGTTAAAGAAAATACTTTATTGTAAATCTTACAGTAACCCAGTGGAAGTAACTGCTTAATGCTGATTGAGCAGTGCCTTGCCTGGGAAAGTTGAAATCTCAGCTCAACACGCCCTTGAAAACAGGAAGCCTAATGGTACCCGCATAATGACAACAAGGAGCACAATGAGACCGCATTAGAAATTTTTTGGGGCTGAGCCAAGAACAATGGCAAGCTGCCCAACTGATCTCTACAAGGGAGCTTCTCTCTCCAGGAAAGGGTCACACCTCCCTGATCAAAGGACTGTGACAGCTGTTGCCTGTGAAGGGGAGGTACAAACAAATAAAAACTGCTGTGACATTTTTAAATCCTTATTTGTGATTGAAGTTCAAACTCTTTAACTGAGCAACCTAAAGAGGGAGAAATCTGAAAATTGGTAGACATTAACCTAATTTCAGGCTTTTGGTTTGAAGACATTGAGGAAACCTGTACCATTTAAGGACCCAAAGTTACGAAAAAAATTTCATTGTAACAGAACGATTAATGTTGCAAACCTAAGATTGTATGTACATGATCCACTGATAAGCGCCCAGAGATGTACCGTATTAGACATGATTAATCCAAACTGTTATGGTTAAAATCAATAAAAATGTGTAGAATGATAAAGATAGCTCTCACAAAGATGGGGATTGAATGTGAATATAGACAATCAAATATGAAATGTATATGTCCGATTTTATTAGGGTACATCATTTTAGAAATGTACATTTGTGTAAAAGATATGTTTTAGTGAAAATCAATGGGGGAGTTCCTAAATCCCATCGTAAAGATGACAGCTCTGTTCTAAATGCCATCCAAAACAAAGCATGCACCTGCGGCCACTCACACCCATTGGCGTGTGTTTTGAAATTCAGTCCACACCATAAAACTTGGTGATGTCATTTGATAGTATAAAGATAGGAACTTCACTCCACATACAGACTGTTTCCAGAACACATACAGATTTCTGCAAGCACCTTGTTCCAGAACTCTTCATCTTGTAGCTGACTCCAGACTTCTTTGAAGATCCAGATTTCTTTGCAGAATCCAGACTTAAGCATTGCTGAACTCTTGCTACCTAGACCCAATTCCAAACCTCCCAAACGTGAGGGGATTTGATTCTGATTCAGCTTGGCTTGCTACCATCAAGGCTTGCCCGCTGAAACTTGCATCCTGTAATCTACCGTGTCCAGTGACCAGGCTGGCCCATCCAAATCCAGTCTGAGGTGCAGTCGAAAATTGACCAGAACCGCGCCACTGATCCAATCCCTCCAGAAGTGCCATGCTGCCGGTAGACCTGAACCGATCCAACGACCAGAGTGTGACAGTCCAATTTAATTACAAGGGACTGTAAGTATTAATAGGAAGAACAGTGACCCATAGTATATCTGCATTGTATCATCCCAATCTCAACCTATCCCATCTTTAAATTCAGAACCCTAGTATTGTTAGAATCCTTCTTGTGCTGATTTTTCTCTCATCTGTGTTATTAAACCATAACCCATTAGCGATTTGGCTTAATGAACAGGGGCTGTAACTCTTAGCTTTTTTGTTTGAGATTCTAAGATTAGGTCTCTGGCTTTGGCAATTTTCGTAAAGAATGCATTTTGGGTATTATCACACTCCTGTTGAGTGGGGGCAAAGGGAGGGGAAATTGCCTTAGGTTTTTCAATGGATTTCAAGATATTGAAAAGTTTACAAGCGGCATTGTCATGCGTTGGTGATTTTATTATTGTAATAATTATTTTTTGCCTGAATTATTGCTTTCTTAGCTTTTCTCGCTAGTCTTACAATTCTCCTTGTTCTCTATAGTGGGAGATTCAAGCAATCCTCTATTTATGTTTTTGAAATTCCGTTTTGTGAATTTAACGGGAGGATTGGGGATTCTGTCTTTGGGTGTGGGTTGTATGATTGACTATATTTTCACTATAATGGTCAGACCATATACAGGGTTCTGTCCTGTAGTCATGTGATTCAAACTTATTGCTCACTAACCAGTCTAGTTGATGTCCATTTTCCATTGTGGGTTCATGATTGGTTATTTTGAAGTCAATATTTTTCAATACGTTTTCAAGGTTGATGGTGTCTTTGTCTTTCGGGTCGACACCAGCGATTGAGATCACCCACTGCCAGTGTGGCAGTGTTTGGGCCTTTAAGAAGATTAAGAAGTTGTCTAAAGTCTTCATTGAAGTCATGGGTAATAACTGGTGGTCTATAGGCTACAATCAGGTTAAGGCAGCTATTCGCTGTCAGCGAGTATTTTAAGTGGAGAATTTCACTACCATTGCATGTTGACATTGAACCACATCAGAATCTCTAGAAGAAATCCACAGCTAAGTGTGAGAAAGTAAAAATACACTAAATCTGAACCCCCTCCACCCAGCCCTCTCATCACGAAACTAACTTGTGCTTTTCTACTAAAAATCTTGAAATACTACACTTCACTCACTCCAGTCAGTCAACTCAACAACCAGGCCTAGTGTAATCAAAAGACTCAAACGCTACTCTTTCTCTATCAACAGCCACTCTCACAATCAATGACTCACTATCTGGCGGCTGCCCTTTGGGCAAGCTGGCACCTGTCCAAAACCATCACAAAAAAAGTTTTCATATTGGCATAAAGGTAACAGGTACGTCTGGCCTGCAATAATCAACACTACAGGTTATCCGCTTCTGCTTTGTCAGCTATCTGGCTAAAACCCTGCACCTGACTTACTTACAGAGAAAGTAGCGAGGACAACATTATTGGCAGAAGGGCGCTATATAAGACCTCTTCTCCTACCTTCCCTTATCTTATCTGACTCTACCTTTGAATTAACAGCCATGTGTAATAATGATTGTGCCACAGAGAATTCTTGGGAAATGGTTTCATAGCCAGAACTAGAATATCAGGAACACTCTTATTTGTAAAGTAGGTTTAGATTCACAGCTAAATCCACAGTTTATATCCAGGGGAATTGCTGGAATCCATAATAAATTAATGTATGCACACCAGAATTAAAGAGCCGATATATAAATTCATGTAATTCATCCAAGTAATAAATAAACGTTGGGCCGATAACTTGGGATGGCGGGCTGTTATGCTCATTCCAGTCCCTGGAACGGGGGTTAAACACCACATTTGCATAACACAAATCTATGGGCCACATTACAAGTCCGACGGTAACCCTGCCGGTGGTGAAGGGGTCGAAAAATAAATGAATTGTACACAAAATCCACTGATTCAAATACTCCATTAGATGCCATTTGCAGCCACCCCAAAAAACCTTATTGGGATCATTCCCTATGGGGAATTTATTAGACTAAGTGTCTATAAAGAGAGTTTGCTACAAGAGAAAAGAGAAGTTGTGGCAGTAAACAAGAAGAAGAGGCCACATGCCTTATCCCAACCTTCAGCACTCATTCACAAAAAGATGCCTTAAAAAACATTGGAGGATTTTGAAAGTGGATAAGTATTTGAATGGCACTCTTGGGCATTGTAAGGATATTTGGCGTGTTACAGCACAGAGTACAGCACTACTGCACAGGTAGCAATTTTTTTTTATGCAGCACCACCACAAGGGTGCGGTGCATTGCTATATGTGTTACCAGATTAACAAGGAAAGACAGGCTATTCAGTCAAAAACGATTTTAACATATAAGATGCAAATCTATTTTTACAGTTAAAAGCACACGTGCACATTCAAAAATGCACACTATTTTTCACCTGAAATGCCTATGGTGCAAGAGACACATTTGAAAATTAATAACTAACATTACTCATAAATAACCTGACTAATAAAACTGAATTTAACATAACCCACTAATAAAAATGTGTCTACCCTGCAGAAATAGGCCTACTCTGAAAGTGAACTTTTAAACGCACATTCATTTTTTTTTCGTTTTCTCTGCTGCTCTGTCCACATAATTACAGGAAGCAAAAGGGCTCGAAAGAACAGGAAATCAGTTGGTTACAAAGTATTACTATAAAAATGAGCCATTGTGTAGAGAGGGAGGAGATGGCATGATTGATTCTGATTGGAGCAGCGTCATAGCAAGTATCATGCTAGAGGCAGTGATTAGGGTTTTGCTGGGGGGAGTTTGAAGAGAGAGGGAGAACAGTGGAGATTTGGAGAGCTGGGAGAAGGACCTGTTTTTTTCCTGGTTGGAGCATTTCTGCTGAAAAAGCTGAGAGTTCCAGGCAATGACCCCGGTTTGAGAACGAAAGGCGCTCGTTTTCACTGGGGTTAATCTTCAAGGGAGCCACATTCAGAAAGAGAACAGCTGAAGAAAACTCGGGCTGAACAGATAAGGTAATTACATAAGTGTGGGAGCTGAGTGTGTACGAGAATATTCAGTCAGTGTAGGAAAGGAGATTCCTGTGCCTTAATCACATGTTAATGTTGCAAATTGAGTTCTTTTCTCCGCCACTCTCTTTTCAGTGTATCACAGACAATGCTATTACTGTGCTATTTTATTTATTTCTGTAAAGAGTGAGATCGTGTTTAAATGCAACTTTTATAATACAGAAAAATATTTGAAAGCAGACGGGTGGTGTGTTTTATATTTACCAATACAGTGCTGATGATGTGGGGAGATTTGTAGCATAGCTCGTTGGAGGTACATGAGCCAACGGGAAGAGGGACTCTCTGGACATAGTTCCCTACCGTATATAAGGTAGTGGAAATTACCACAAAATTACCACATATAGCTCTCTGTCGTAAATAAGTCAGTGAGATCGCCCATGGTGGCACACTAACACTAACACTGAAAATGTGGTATTCCTGAAATGTAGGTCTGAGGTCTCTCTAGTGATTACACGAAAAATCTAAGCAAAGATAAGGGATTCTGGACATTGGGGCCACAAATAAAACAAGGGAATTATGCTCACCAAAATACCACCAACCACGCATACCAACCACGCATACCAAATATGCATGTCTGGGTGCTGAAATAATGCATGTCCACTGTATTATTGTTGTACATGGCCCAATCTGAATACAAGGAGTGATTGTTGCTAAGTTATTTTTTTCGGCGGTAATAAAATACCGTCAGGCCCCAAATCTCCACAAAATACCCAACATATTTATGGTGCGTTGCAGGAAAGTGATCATAGAGTACCTACTGGGCGTGGCAAGCGTGTCTCACACTGCCATTTGCACATTAAAGGGAACCCATTTTATAATAGCAGTGTGCCACTAAAAACGAATTTCAGAATGTCACAAAGGGAAACCACATTCTCAGATCTAGTGCAATATTTAGAGGCAAAGTTGTTTGCACATGGGAATTGGTCGTCGAATAGCACGTTAGAATGGAGTAACCGCATTCAGGGTGAGGTGCAGAAAGAAAAACTAGACAATGTTTTTGCAGAAGGCAGCATAATTCAGGTCTGCCTTACAAGATTATTGAATGCAGCCGATAAAAGTGCAGAGAAAGACTGTTTAATACGGCTATGCGGCAAAATATGGTTTATTTTAAACAAGTCCCTGCGAATGCAAGAGAATGATACTCAGCTAATTAACAGGTTAAAGACTGAATTAGATGGGGCAAGTAAAAATCAGGAAATGTTGAGAGCAGAATTGGATGTATGCCAAAAAGACATGCAATTAAAATGCAGAGACTTTGATACTCAGTTATCCAAAAGCAAGAAACAATTTGAAGATAGTGAGCAAGAATTGGCACACTTAAAAGCATTAGTGGATCACATTAGACAGGATAAAGATGAGATTGTTTCAGAGATGCAGATTTTACAAAAAGAACATTGTGAAAAAGAAGGTGATCTCCAGAGCGCAGAACAAGAAATGATTAAAATTATTCAAGAAAGAGACAAGAGAAATAAAGAGTTCAATGAATGCCAAATGCAAATGTGCGACATGCAGGAGGTGATTAATAAGATGAATGGTGAAAACAACTATTTGCAAGATGAAGCCAACAGACTCCTTAAAAAGTGTAAGGACTTAGAACAGCAAATGTGCATTCCCAGGTCCCAGGAGAGGCGGCAGGGTACCACATTCAATGGAGTGGAGGTGAATTCTAGCTCTGCCCAAAGAGCTAGTGCTCCAGTGACTGGGCCGGTGACTGAACTTGGTTGCAGCGCCCTTGGGGGATTTGATACTCCCATTGGGGGCAGCCACCAATCTCATACACCTGAAAACAGGATTGAATCACAAAATAGTGCAATTCCATGCATTGCAACAAGTAGCCCCATAAAAATAATGAAATCCATTAAAGCCCTGATCAAACCATTTAAAAAGGGAGGTGAATGCTGTATTGAGGATCATTTAGAAGCGGTGCAAGACATTTTTAGAGCACTCCAGATACCTAAGGAACAGTACAGACAATATTTTCATTTACCTTTAGATGCCCCGACGGCCAGCATCATCAGGGGATTAAATGAACAGCAGAATATGACATGGTTGGAGTTTGAAAAAGAAATTAGGCGTCATTTTTCTCCTTTTCAGTCATTGCAGGAGGCAAAGAAAGTGGCTTACACAATTACTGCTGGACCTAATACATCCCCTCGCCAATTTTTACAAGACTTAAAAAGAGCATTTTCTCGCTTTGATGTATCTTTTGACTCAAATTCCAATGAGTTTAAAACTGCATACTTCTATGGGCTACAGAAAGACATCATATCCCAATTGGTCCGTGAATTTGACCGTGACAAGTCCCTTGAATGGATTGTACATCAAAGCACAAAACTATATGAGGTACTCTATTGTCAGGGTAGAGAAAGTGATAAAATGAAACATACTAGACCTAAATCTAAAGAACCCTCAGCCACAGTAATGGAAATCAGGTCAGCCAAAATGTCCCTTGAGTCTGCTCAAAGCCAAGGTAAAAATAATGTGACACCTGAACAAAGGGGTAATCAACAAAGATCGCCATTTCCTGTACCAATGTTCCAATCACATGATCCTAGTAATAGAGAGAGCTACATCAGCCCTAGGTATTTAGGGGACAGACCCCGGGTAGGATACCGGCCTGATATGGCAGGTATGAACAATAACCAGAGACAAAATCAAGATCAAAGAAATGATGGTCCCTACCAGTCATTGGGGACACAGAGCAGATTTAATCCCAACACCATGATATATGGTAATCAGGATAGGCCCCGATATGTGGATCGATTTACTGATAATGGAAATCAACCTAGGGGCCAGTACCCACAATCTGAGAGACAGGACATGAGGCAAAACGTGAACTACAATCCACGCCAGTACAATGATTCCCCACCAGGGGACTATAATCAAAGGATGGGTGCAACCCGCTCCCCTCCACAAATGAATCAAGAGTTCAGAAACCATCCCAACCGACATCAATCACCTGAGAGGTATCAGAATAGATCCAATCAGGGGGAAAACAACCAATATCGACCTAGGCCACAGAAAGAGGATCCTAGAGAGATGGAAAGGTTCCAGTGCCTTGAGGCCCAAGTGAAAATGTTAGCTGAGCAAATAGGAAAGCTCTGTACAGCGCAAAAACAACCTTCCAAAGAGGGGGCTGATGGCCATAGCAATGACCGGGGGGCTTCCGAAAAGTGACTAAGTACTCATGATAGCTGCAGTGCCAAAATGACAGATTGCTCTGATATAATTTTGCATAACGACTCTGAGATGCCTAATGGATTAAAAATGAAAGTGTCAGTAAATGAACTTGTGACAGAAAGTGCAAATACTTCTAAAAAAGAGGTACGGTTTAACCTGGAGCTAAATAAAACAGTAAAGATTTGCACAAATGAAAAAGAAACATTAGGAATTTCAAAAGAACAAAGGGACAGATTTAAGAAAAATGACTCATGCATGGGGAATACCAGTGAACAGGGAGTAAGTGGGGATGCTATAGCTCCTTCCCTGGGCAAGCAAAACAATGACCAAACACAGACAGAAAAAGGAAATACTCACAAGGAGGGTACAAGTCAATCACCTGAAGAATTCTTTGAGCCACATATTTTTGAAGAGGCTGAAAGGGCTGGTATCACACTAAATGATCACAAATGCACAGAATTAAAAAATGACAAATTGCTGAATGATGTTGTTAGACATGTTCAGTTGGAGGATTGTAATGTGGTCTCTAATGTTACCCAGATGGATGGGCGAACAGTGGCCACACTCCAAAAAACCTATGATCATGGAGAAATGAATAAAATCTTTCGCGCAGAAATAGGTAAAAAGGAGGGAAAAATGTCTTTCCATTTACCAATGTGTTTAGCCAAAAGTGAAAAAGACCTGAGAAAGGTGAGCTCTGAAATCAGTAAGAATTCACATTTCTCATGTGTATTAGAGGAAGTTGAGGACAGATATTATGCACCCATCACTGTAGAAGAAAAATGCCACACCTTTGCTATGATTGACACTGGCGCACAGGCCACAATTATGTCCAAGGAGCTGGTAAAGAGTATCAATGAAGGGAGACCCCCACAGAGTCAGATCACAGTGAAGGAAAATCAAGGCCCAGTGCATAACTTTAATGGGGAGGAGGTGCCCATCATAGGTGTAACTGAGGTTGACATAAAAATAGGAAAGCACAGAATGAAACAAGAGGTATTGATCACATCTATTTGTGAAATTCCATTTCTGATGGGGACAGATTGTCTATCTCCTCTAATAGATGGGGTGAATGGAGTGTTGTGGTCCTTAACCAAAAAACCATTGAGGCCTTAGAAACTAAAATCACAAAACAGCAATATAAATGAATGTCACACCGTTGCCAAAACAAATGATGCTGTGGAGGTATATCTCCAGAATAGCTGCATACCTAGTGTCACTGTTATATTAATGTGTCAAGACAAAATGCAGAGCGACAATGAAAAACTACCTGTACAATATACTTGGACCCAAGGAAAAATTGGCAGACTGCCATAGATGAGCACACATTACGTTTTTATTTAAAAGAGAAAACATACAAACAGAATATTGCTCCTAAAACAGATTCAGAAAAACACATTACCACTCTGGCAGAAATGCACATGGGAGATGAGCAACCATGGGTTCATGTTGGTATAAATTACTATTTTAAAACAATAAAAGCCACTTTAGCGCTTGAACATGAAAGGAGTTTCATTAATGAGAAATTGTTGCAAAAAATAATGGAAAGGGAAGAAATCCCGAGATTTAGGATTAAAAACCAATATGTTTCTGGCTTGGACAGTCCAGACTTTGAAAACCGAATTGCAGGCAGATGCATGCTTAAAATTAGCATTGGGCAGAAAACAATTTACCATAATGTATGGATAGTGAGTGGAGCACAAAGTGAATTTTACATGGGAAATGACATCATGCACAGAATGTGTATGGTGTTAGATTTCCTTAATCAAAAAATATGGTCACGCCTAGGTGGTCCGGCACCTGAATTTGAAGACAAAAGAAGGGCTTATCATTGTGCACAACTGGTTCCTTATGCAATCGAATTACAAATGAGGAGAGATACTATTATTCCTGCATTTACAAAACAGTTTGCAATAACACTGAAATGCAAAAATGGACAGCAGATGAAAGGCTCTGATGCATTTGTATGCCTGAATGAATCCATAAAACAGCAAGGCCTGGATTATGAATACATTCCATTGGTAGATATTGGTGAAGGATCTGTAAAAATTATGGTAAATAATAAAGGTTGTCAGGATATTCATTTAGAGGAAAACTCCCCATTAGGAATGGCCATACAAAAATCACATTATACGGCAGATTTAAATAACATGGTGATTGGAAATATTCCTGAAAAGTATGTAGATGCCAAGGGTGAGTTACCAGAACACCTGGATTCTCAGCCCAAAGGAATATTTAAAATTCATTCTGTGTATCCTTATGATTCAAATGAGACAGTGTGCTGCCATCAAGAGGATTGCATAATATTTAATTTAAATGAAAATGAAACAGAAAATCAGCCCATTGAAGTGGAAGCTGATATGCCAAAATATTTAAAAGTGGCAGCTTTACAAAAAGACACAGCTACACAGTTAGAGGAAAGCGCCGAGATTCCCTTACCAGAAGATTTTCCAGAATTTTCCAAAATGGTAGAAGAACAGATCTCCTTAGCGAATGCGTGTGAAAGCAATGAAGAGAGGGACAATCTGAGGGAGATATTTATGGAGTTTAAGGATGTATTTGCAAAAGATGCTTATGATTGTGGTTTAACTGATTTACATGTGGCCACACTACCAGAAGGGTGTAGCAGAAATCCAGTGTTTGTGCGCCAGTATAGACTACCGCTGGCATGTTTAGAATCATTGGCAGAGATTATTAAAAATTTGGAATCGCGGGGAATCATCAGGCCCATTCATAGCACATCCAATACACCTATTTTAGGTGTGTTAAAGCCAAATGGTCAATGGCGGCTATGTGCAGACTTGAGAGAGTTAAATAAAAGAGTACCAGTATCTAGATGGCCACTGCCATTCATTGATCAGGGCCTAGCTCAGGTACATGGTTAAAATGTATTTACCACATTAGATCTCACCTCTGGATATTGGTGCGTGCCATTGGCAGAGGAGATACAACATTTATTTTCCTTTACATTTGACAGGACTCAATATGCCTGGCTTAGAGCTCCGTTCGGGTACATCAATAGTGGGAGTGAATTTGGCATATTTTTGAGAAAGGCCATGCCGGATGCAGCGGAAAGAGGAACAATAGTTTATGTGGACGATGTCCTGATAAAAAATGAAAGCCTGAAAAGCCATTTTGATGAAATAAGACATGTACTTGGCCAATTGCAGAAAGCAGGCGCCAAAGTATCTTTGCAAAAAGCACAATGGTGCAAGAAAAAAGTGAACTTTCTAGGGCATGAAGTGACTGAACATGGGCTAAATCCACAAAAGAAGAAAATAGAGGCCATACAAAGATTAAAAGATCCTAAAAATGTGAAAGGAGTAAAAAGTTTATTAGGGATGACAGGCTATAACAGAAAGTTCATTGAAAATTATGCAGAAATCACTCAACCATTGACTAAACTGCTTAAACTGAATACTCCCTGGAAATGGGAAAAAGAGCAGTCTGATGCAGTGGCTAGATTAAAGGAATGTCTTGTAAAGGCACCATGTTTAGCATACCCCATAAAGGACAGGGATTTCTTTATAGAAATAGGTTTTTCTGAACATTGTATGTCAGCAGTGTTATCACAAAAACACGATTTGAATCACAAAACCATTGCATATGCATGTAAGGCATTTTCCCAAGTTGAAATGAAATTTAATGAATGTGAAAAGGCCCTATTAACCACTGTGTGGGCGCTACAACATTTCCGCCCCATTGTTCCGGGAGAAAAGGTAATTATTGAAACAAATCATCAACCTTTGCAATTTTTAGAGATTAAAAGAATTAGATCAGGTAATCTAGCGCAATCCAGAATCACTTCATGGACGCTGGCATTACAAGGTTTTCCCGTAGAAGTGAGATATGGACAAAATAAAAAGAACCCAATTGCTCAAGGGTTAGCTGACTTACATGACTGTGCAGCTGAACAAATACCAAATGAAATGGAAGTAGAAACTAGTTTGCAGGAATTTGAACAATCATCACACAAAGCTTTTGATGAAAAAACATGCAAGGATTTGCCAACTGTATATGTGGATGGTTGTGCTTTTCACATTGAAAATGACAGTAATAAACAGTTAGTGGCAGGAATAGGAAATGTCTGGTTGAAATGTGAAGGTGTCCCCAGTATAGGGATGAGGATTGGAGATAGGAGCAGTCAGGTGGCGGAATTGGCAGCCATTTATAAAGCAATTGCTACTGCAGTTGATAAAAAGTTCAGTGAAATTGTCCTGGTGACTGATTCTGACTATGCACGGAATAGCTTTGTGGAGTATTTGCCTGGTTGGAAAGTAAGAGGCATGGTTACATATAACAAAAAGCCACTTAAGCATGGAAAAATGATACAAGCCATAGACAAATTGGTGTCAGAGAATAAGTTAACAATATACTGGAGAAAAATTTGTGGGCATTTAAAAACACCAGGAGAGGATAAGGAGGGACATGATAAGGCAGACCACCTGGCTAAGATTGGGGCTGTGATGGGAGAATTTCTACCTATTGATTATTTAATGGGTGAAATACAAATTGATGCAGTCACACGTTCTAAAGCACCAAAGGAGGTAGATCAACCGGTGGTGCAGTGGAGTCATGACACGCCAGACCAAGATTTGATTGAGGCACAAAAGAATGATCACATTTTGGGAATCTATTATAATCATTTGATAGATCCCGAACAAAATCCTTTAACAGAAAATGATTGTATGGGAAAAGAAGAGTTGAGGGTGCTATTAAAGAACAAAACACGAATTAGATTACAGGATGGACTCATGATTAGAGAGTCCATAACAGGACAAATACAGTGGGTAGTACCTCTTTCATTCAGAGGACTAATGCTACACCATGCACATGATGCCATAACTGCAGGCCATAGAGGTTCACAAAAAACATTAGAAATACTAAAAGATTATGCTTACTAGCCACATATGTCCCAAGATGTGGAATTATATACTAGAGGATGTCTAGTATGCGCCCAATTTAAACCTGCTTCACCAATGCATAGAGCACCATTGATGAAAAGAGGGCTAACTCTCCCATGGTCAGATTTGCAAATAGACTATGTAGGTCCTTTAAAAAGGTCGAGCAGGGGACACCGTTATATTTTGAGTGTGGTATGTTTGATGTCGAAGTGGATTGAATGCATTCCTGCACCAGATTGTAGTGCGCAAACAGCAGCCACATTGCTGCTGAACCATGTGTTCTCAAGGTTTGGGTTGCCACAAAGAATTGAGTCAGACAGAGGAAGTCATTTCACAAGTACTCTAATGAGTAAGGTATGGCAAATACTAGGTGTGAAAAGGAAACTACATATCGCATATCGGGCGGCGTCTTCAGGTACAGTTGAAAGAAGCAATAGGTCTGTTGTGGATATTTTAAAGAAATTTGTGGCAGAAGCAGGTTCCAGCTGGGATTTACGTTTACCGTTGGTTTTGATGGCAATCAGGTTAACTCCTGCCAAAGCAACAGGTGTTAGCCCCCATGAGGTCTTGACAGGTAGGAAAATGGTGTTACCACAACACCTACTATACAGAACACAGGAGCAGACACTTGTGAGTGCATCCACAGTTCATGAATATATTGATGAACTGAGGAGGCATTTGCAACATGCATTTGCTTTTGTGCAGAGAAATCTGGAAAGAGCTGCTGACAGTGCAAAATCTTATTATGACAAAAAGACATCAGTAAAGGAATACAGTGTAGGGGATCAGGTGTACAAGTTTCATTTTGGAAAAAGTAAACAGAAAAATTCTAAATTTCTAGCAGCCTGGCAGGGGCCATTTCGAATTATAGATAAGGTCTCTCCTGTAGTTTATAAAATTTTGAAAAATGAAGGTGAAACAGCAATAGAGCAGTTTGTCCATGTAAATCAAATCAAACCATGCCATCCCATACATGAGATCAGGCAGCTTGAGCATGTAGAAACAGATAAAGTCCCTTGAACACAAAAAGAGAAAATAAATAGGTACAATCAGGAGGCAGTGACAAAGAAGTTAAAAAGTTGATTGTTATGATGGCACATAAACACTGTAATATATGTAAAAATATATAATATACAATAAATAAATAAATAAATAAATATATAATGGAAGCTCATGGTTGGTGTGCAGAGAGAAAATGTATTAAATATTGAATGCTGTTTTATATGTGCTTGTTTTCTTTTAACTTGTGTTTAATTTCAGAAAAAAAAAAATATATATATATATTTTTACCAAGCATGTTTTATTTTTGGCAAAAGGGTGAAGTTAGTATGGTGCTATGTACTTAATTTGTTTATTTTCTATTTGATTTAGAAAATTAACATTATTTGGTCGGAGGTTCCAGGATCAGAGCCCACGGGAGACGATGGAGTCCTGGAGCCCACGTGGACGGATTCCGGGAAAGCCCCAAAGAGGGGTGAAGACCAAGGCTGCAAAGCGATCAGCATTGAAGATGATACCGATGATATGGTTAATGATGATGATATTTGGAGGGATCTTCAAGAATTCAGAAGCACAGGTTGTCATTGAACCTGGACCAGCATCTGGTATCGCGGTGGAAGAGGCACCAGGATTCATCATGAGTGATAGAAGGATGATTTTCCAAAATATATACATACCATTGAATCCTGAGATTTTGATTGAAAAACACTTGAACAATATCGGAATTAAGATTGAACAGACTAAAGAGTGGCTGGAAATAAGAAAAGAGGACACTAAGCAGTCAATAAGAGATATATTAATGCAATTGGAAAAAACATTCGTGAATTCAGCAGACATTAAGAAGAAGAGAGGAAAGAGGGGTGCGGTGATGCTCGCGATATCAATGGTAATGTCTATAGTTGGAGCCATAATAGGTACCACAATATCAACAGCCAATTCTATTTCGGTAGGAACACTGAGTACTAAAGCGCAACAACTGAGTATTGACCTAGAAATAATACAAAAAACATTAGATGGAATTAGAGGGGGACTGGATGAACAAGTAAGATTCATAAATGAAACTGCAATCATTCTAAATGAACAAGCGGATGTAATGCAACGGGCGACTAAAATAATACTTAAGCATGACAGAACTTTAAATGAAATATTGAACATAATGAGTCCTGTTGATAGACTATTAACGAATTATATGAGAGAAGTTCAAACTGCAGTTTCACAAATGATTCAAGGACATATCCCCTTGTATTTTGTTTCGCAGGATATTATTCGTCAAATGATAGAAAGATTGACTAGGAGGGAAATTGATATAATACAGGTAAAAATTGCATTCGAAATGGGTAATGCAATGCCGTTATATGTGGACTTGGAAAGACTAGAGGTCGGATTTTTGCTATGCATCCCATATGTAGCCCCTGAACTTATTTATCAAACGAAGTGGGTACACAACGTGGGATTTTGGCAAGAGGACAAATTTATTAAGATTAAGACTCCAGAAGTGGTGGCATTTCAGTCAAGGGAACCTGAAGTTTATTTAATACCAAGCCTGGAAACATGTGTAAAATTTAAAGAACAAAATTATATGTGTCCAGGTAAACCGTTTGTTCCTGATGCCACAGATGCTATTTGTGGTTTGAAATCTGACCCAAGTATATCAGAGGGATGTGAAGTGATTATTAGCAATATGGGGAGTGAAGAAATGGCACAGGCTAAGATGGTCAGAGGTAAATGGTTGATCAGCACCTGTTTAAAGAACATGACGGTAGTACATTTAAACCATGGAACATACGTGGTTAAACAGGTGAAATATAATGTTTTTTATTTACAGGTTCCAAAGGATACAATTGTGTCAATTGGGGGTTTAACATTGTTTCATGTAACAAATGATGTTTGGGAAAGCCAAGTGGAAAATATCGATTTTTTTCAAAGGGATACTTTTCCAATAGACCCGGATGTGGAATATTTATTGAATCACAAAGAAAGACATGTTATAAAAATGAATTTGAGAAAAAACAATATTACAATTAGTAATCTGGGGATAATAGAAGTGGAAAGATTTAATTGGGGAACCTGGGGGGAACGCTCAATAGTGGGTTTGGCTATCCTGGTGCTGATCATGGGTGGATGGTTGATTGTGCTATCAGTAAAAATGAAAATGTTACTGATTTTACTAGCTACGTCAGGAAGAGAAAGATATCCCAATACACATGCATTTTAAAAGAAAAAAGAAAGAACAAGTTGTTTTTAGGAATTGGCTTGGATTGTAGCCAAGTTCTAAAAACAAAAGGAGGGTATGTAAGGATATTTGGCGTGTTACAGCACAGAGTACAGCACTACTGCACAGGTAGCAATTTTTTTTATGCAGCACCACCACAAGGGTGCGGTGCATTGCTATATGTGTTACCAGATTAACAAGGAAAGACAGGCTATTCAGTCAAAAACGATTTTAACATATAAGATGCAAATCTATTTTTACAGTTAAAAGCACACGTGCACATTCAAAAATGCACACTATTTTTCACCTGAAATGCCTATGGTGCAAGAGACACATTTGAAAATGAATAACTAACATTACTCATAAATACCTGACTAATAAAACTGAATTTAACATAACCCACTAATAAAAATGTGTCTCCCCTGCAGAAATAGGCCTACTCTGAAAGTGAACTTTTAAACGCACATTCATTTTTTTTTTCGTTTTCTCTGCTGCTCTGTCCACATAACTACAGGAAGCAAAAGGGCTCGAAAGAACAGGAAATCAGTTGGTTACAAAGTATTACTATAAAAATGAGCCATTGTGTAGAGAGGGAGGAGATGGCATGATTGATTCTGATTGGAGCAGCGTCATAGCAAGTATCATGCTAGAGGCAGTGATTAGGGTTTTGCTGGGGGGAGTTTGAAGAGAGAGGGAGAACAGTGGAGATTTGGAGAGCTGGGAGAAGGACCTGTTTTTTTCCTGGTTGGAGCATTTCTGCTGAAAAAGCTGAGAGTTCCAGGCAATGACCCCGGTTTGAGAACGAAAGGCGCTCGTTTTCACTGGGGTTAATCTTCAAGGGAGCCACATTCAGAAAGAGAACAGCTGAAGAAAACTCGGGCTGAACAGATAAGGTAATTACATAAGTGTGGGAGCTGAGTGTGTACGAGAATATTCAGTCAGTGTAGGAAAGGAGATTCCTGTGCCTTAATCACATGTTAATGTTGCCAATTGAGTTCTTTTCTCCGCCACTCTCTTTTCAGTGTATCACAGACAATGCTATTACTGTGCTATTTTATTTATTTCTGTAAAGAGTGAGATCGTGTTTAAATGCAACTTTTATAATACAGAAAAATATTTGAAAGCAGACGGGTGGTGTGTTTTTTATATTTACCAATACAGTGCTGATGATGTGGGGAGATTTTTAAACAGTGCAATTGTCATTTTAAGACAGATGTGTGCATGATCATATTCAGTATGGACAGTTGTGAGTGCTGTTTGTAGCATAGCTCGTTGGAGGTACATGAGCCAACGGGAAGAGGGACTCTCTGGACATAGTTCCCTACCATATATAAGGTAGTGGAAATTACCACAAAATTACCACATATAGCACTCTGTCGTAAATAAGTCAGTGAGATCGCCCATGGTGGCACACTAACACTAACACTGAAAATGTGGTATTCCTGAAATGTAGGTCTGAGGTCTCTCTAGTGATTACACGAAAAATCTAAGCAAAGATAAGGGATTCTGGACATTGGGGCCACAAATAAAACAAGGGAATTATGCTCACCAAAATACCACCAACCACGCATACCAACCACGCATACCAAATATGCATGTCTGGGTGCTGAAATAATGCATGTCCACTGTATTATTGTTGTACATGGCCCAATCTGAATACAAGGAGTGATTGTTGCTAAGTTATTTTTTTCGGCGGTAATAAAATACCGTCAGGCCCCAAATCGCCACAAAATACCCTACAGCATTTCTCAGATGTTAGTTTCTGTTGATCACCATCCTTCAAAGATTCCCTAGTTTCTAGCCTTATGGAATGGGGAGAAGGTACTAAAAAAATTGGATGGTTTATGGAATCAGGAGAGGGCTTTTATAAGTACAGAAGATGGATAGTGTGTAAATATGCAATTAATGGCAGTACTTACACACATCCCATTTTGGGCATTCTGTCCATATTTCCAATAGAATTACACGTGACACTGAATGGGTAGTGTATGCTCTTACTTTCCCCTGCAGTAAGTGCTATATTGGCAGCACCAACTGTAAATTAAAGATGTGAGTTCTGCAGCATGTCAGGGCAATACAAAATTGGAATGCTACCTACCATGGCTAAACACTTTTATGAGTTTCATGATGAAAAATGTTGATGTTTTGGACTACATAAAATGGAAGTGGGACCCAGAGGTGGTCATAAAGAATGATTGTTATGACAGTAGGAAACATGATATATTTTTTACTTTGAAATGCAATATCCTGTTGGGCACAATGTGTATGATGTAGTTGTACACAACATTATGAGTATGGGAGTTTGCTTTATGATCCCAGATGCATCTATTTAATTGCAATGCATTTGAGTTTCATGTTCATGTTCTTTTCATGATTGCTTCAAATGTGGTGTTATGGTCATCCCGACATCGATAATAGTATATAATGTGAATAGACATTTTACAATTCACGAGTTTCCTTTTTGGAATTTATGTAGGTGTTATTATCTTTTGGTAACAATAGGGTTAGGCACTGGAGTAGGGAGGTGCTAGAGGATTGTTTCATTATTGTGTTGCATTTAGATGCCCTCCAGTTGCCCCAATAAATGTTTTAATATGTGTAAGAAGTAGTATTGTGCCTGTATACAAGAGATGTACCCTACTTCTACGGGTTTAGTTTGTGTCCTTTCCTGCATAGCACTCAGCACTTTATAGTTTTGAAGCTTAATATAGCTTATCTCCAATTGCAATATTTTGCACAGCACATTGTATTTTATAGTTGCATCACTTAGTGCATTAGAGGTTTTACACCTGCATATCAGAATAGGATGTTAGTTTATTGCACAACACATAGCACTTTATTTGAGGAATAGTTTACATCGGCAGCTTTCAACAACAACACAATCTTTTATAGGTTTAGAGTTTCGACCCATCGATCTCTCCAGTTAATAGTATTTATTAAGCACTAGACACTTTAAATCTTCATATGTGCAATACTTATGCATCCGTTTTAGAAATATGAGGGATCCTTTCGTTTTAAGATGATAATATAATATACTAAATCATTGTAGCATGTTTGACATTTTGCATAGCACGAAGCACTTTATACTTACTACACTGCAGCTAATTTGCATTGCAGTACCTAATCAGAGATGGTGGATCTTTGAAGATCTGTATTGATATTAGTCATCATTTTATGATCTCATTCTGTTGTAACTACCTGTGTATATGGTTGCTATAATGTTATTGCTTATTATTGTGTAATGGTAATGAACAAGTGCTGAAGTCCATTTTCAGTTGCTACACAACATTGAACACTATGTGTAGTGGCATTTGGCTATTTGGTGCACTTAATATATAGAAATATAATGTGTCTTTTTGCTACATATTAGTGATAGAGCACCTTGCTCGATTTGTCTAATACTATTGTGTTGTTCACATCGATCCTATGATGAGATGATAATAATACATTGTGCGTCCAGGTATGTGATGGTTTATTTGTTTGTCCCTTAACATGCTACAGTGTCAGCGCTTTAACTTTAGTCTGGCGTGCAAGCATTGTCTGATGCAAGCTAGTGTGGGAACCTCAATAGGAGTTTTTGACACCACACATTTCTGCGCTGATAGTGACAGCATTTACACATTTACAATGCCACTTCACAGTGTAATGCTTGTTCCACATTTCTGCTTATTTCGTGATTATATGCTTGCCGAAAATGCAGTCTATAAAGGTGCTTTGAATGTAAACATAAAGGCAGTTATTCACTGTCTATTCTTTGCATATGGCTGACATGACGACACAAACTGGGACACATATTGGCCTCCTATGCCTTGGATGAATAATAGAAACCAAGAAAGGGCATAGAAAAACGTATGTACACACCTCTTACAAATAACGTGTGTTTGTCAATGAAACTTTATGTGAACAAGCAACTAGTACGTTGTGAAATGTGTCATGCAGCCGTGCCTTGCAGCTTGGGCTTGGGATTGTTTACAATAAAGTATTTTTATGAATTCAATTTTGCTCTGGATATGAGGACCTGATTATTTTTTCTGTCAATTGGAGAGCATCTCATATTTTCCTGTGGTTTCTCTACACAGATTATTGAAGAATATGTTTTTATTAGGCTAATTTACTAAGCTAAAAAAATAGGGTAAGTAAAACTAAATTTACTAAGCTAAAACAAAATAATGTAAGTAAAAGTTGCTCTAAGAAATGAATTAAGTTCTTACTTAAGCTACTTATTTGCCTTAATAAATAAGCTCGATAAAGAGCTAGCTTAGACATATTTGGTCAGAAGGAGAAAACAGGGACCAAGACTATTCATTGCAAAGATTTGGTGCATATTGAGAGTCTAATGGGACAAAATTCAAGACGTTTCAGTTCAGAATTTCAATGTGTGCATTTAATGTGTACTGAAAAAATGGGCAGAAAGGAATGATGTGAGAAGGATCTAAAGAAGTATGGTATGTTTTTATAGTGGCTTCCTCCTGTATGTAGGGTGGGGTGGGGGATACAGTCTATTTTCCTGAACATCGTAAAGTTTAAGAAAAATATGAGATGTTTACTTCCACGTTATTAAGAAAGGGAGGTATTTGGTAAATGGCAATCGTGGGAAGCATAGTTCAATACAGAAGTGTTAAGAATGAAAGAGAATGCTTCAGTGGATACTTTTCTGGAAAGAGTTGTAGTTGTCAGAGACTTGACCAAGAAGGGATTGTATTGCGCCCCACTAAAATAGGACTGCAATTATAGTTTCAAAGTTACATGTTATGGTTTCATTTTGCAGGTGCATATAAGAAACATTTATTGAGATGAGTAGAGGGGAAAATGACATTTGAGGAAAGGTTTGTTATGAGAGTTGGTGGCATAGTCCCCTATATTATATAGCTTAGCAAGTAAATAACACTTGTTCAGGAACTGGAATGGAACCCTTTTTAAAGGAGCAATCATACAGTTAATTAGGTCAGAATAAATAGCATCATAAAACAGTTGAAATTCAGTGTAACATCTTTCATTAAGACAGAATTAGGCTCACGACACCTCAATGCACCCTTAAAATTCTGTAAAGAAAATCTTCAGTTTCAGTATCGTTAAGGTGCCAGTATAACATAACAAAGCCCTTGAAATTCAGGAGGTATGGGAAGCTATGACACTTTAACACCAACTCCCAGTCACACAGGCCATGAGTACAAGAATGACATCACAGATGACATGACAAACAATATCACATGGAATATATGACATAATGTATAACAACATTGGACAATGAACAATCACTAATCAAGCTTTTCTCTAATGACATTGTTTGGTTACAAAAATGGTGGTTTACCATTTTTCCCAACATAAACGGTATATAATTAAATTTGACACCAGCAACTAAAGGTGCTCTAGGTGGTGCTAATGGCATCCTCCTTATAGGAACTAATATCTGCAATATCATTGAGAAGATAAATAACTCCTCTGCAAATTCTAACCTTCCCGTGGCTAAAATTGGTATTAAGATTCAAAACATAATTTAAAGCATTTCTGTCACCAATGTCTATGACCCTCCCTCACCTTGCGGTAGAGACGAAACAGATATAATTATGGAGAATACAAGAAATTTTTTGATTGAATGAGAAAGAAAGATGGTGGATGAAATAGTAGTAATTGGAGGGGATTTTAATGCCCACTGCAGAAACACGGATGTAGAAACGTACTTCTTTATATTCCCCAATATGTTACCCAAAGCTGTATTGAAACCAAAAAAAAATGGAAACAAAAAAGGTCTTAAAAGGTTACAACATAAGATGGAAATTGAATACATCATGATCAGTGGTAGACAAAAATATTATACAACAGGTGACTGACTATACTTGCTATTCTGACAAAAATAGGCCACACTTGACTATTTGCTCATCCACTACTCTATTTTCCCATTTGTGGAGGATTTTAGAACTGAATTTAAGAAAGTTAGTGATCACTTTGTACTCCATCTACCTTTGAATTTAAGAGAAAAGGCAAACCTACTCAATTAATTGGTGCCCTATGGTTAACGTTATAGGAACTTGTGTTAGACGGTCACAAAATGATATCAATGCTATCACAAAATGTACTGGAGGACTGCATGACACAGGGATTGATGGCTCGGCCAAGTGGCCCTGATGAGATGAAAGAGTGGATGAGGACCATAACAGGAAAATATGGTTATAGCATTGCTAAACAACGTATCTATGGTGGGGCTGGGGTAGCCTGTGATCCCTGTGATTAAACAATAGTAGAAGTTTAGAAAACGATATAGAAGAGAGATTAGACATCTGAAGCCCAATCATTACATTGAAGCAAAAGAGCGCCAGACATTAATAGCCCATTAAACTGGATATAAGTATTCGCTTATTAATCATAGGAGATCTATACATAATACACAATGCCAAATGACATTGAAATTGATGTGCCTGAACGATGAAAAAAATATTTGTATCTGTATAACAGACATAGATAGAATATTGACAAAGCAGAACTTAAGGATGCAGAAGTGAGACTCTGACACGGATGGGTCATGGAGATTATTAGAAACTTTTAATCAAAGGAAAAAGGTAAAAGAAAATCCTATCCCACCCAAACTCTAAGAGGGGTTTCCCTGCCTCAACTGAAATAACTAGTGTCAGAATATCCAAAGCAAAAGTCCCAATGTCCAATGACAGAATCCTAACTCTGTCCCTCACATCTAGGTTTAAACAAAAATAAAAGCTTGGTCTTTCCAGCCCAATGTTATTGGTACCATTTCCCTGGACAAAAGACAGTTCTGGAATCTTTAGACCTTGAAGAATTGGGGAATATCTCCCTTCCCTCACCTTATTCAGGCTTCTTGAAGAGTTCAACAACTGTTGGTTGAAATTCTGTCCCCTGGTAGGCCCTTCTTAGGCTTATTATCTGTCCCTGGGTCCCTAACCCTGATTGGTAGACCTAGTTCCTGTCCACCAGCACAGTTGCACACACAAAAGGAGCATGGATGTGTTTCCAAAGTGGAGTGGGCACTAGACCCTGGTTGGCAGACCTTGTTTCCTCCCACCCAGCACTGCGACAAAGAAGAACAACCTGGATGCACTCCCAAGCTGTGGCGGGCCCCTGACCATGGTTGGCATACCTGGCTTGCTCCCACCAGGTACTGCAATGAAAAAGAACAACTTGCATGCTCCTCCGGGCTGTGGGGTCACATACAGACTTGGTTTACTCACCTGCTAACTACTGTGTGTACTGTCTATCAGTCTCACAATTCTCTTTATATGGTTGCAGGTCCCAGAAATGCTCTTCTGACTTTAGTTTCCCACTGTGTAGTCTCGGTTAACTCTTCTGCCAAGCCTTAGTATCAGCAAATATCCAATCAACCATTTCTCCCATGGTTTCAGGGTCCCAGACCATCTTTCCCAGCCTCTCAGCTAGTTTCACCACCTCCGTAGGCCTCCAGTGCCTCTCTGATCACCCGCATACCTTACTGCGTGGGTGTCAGCTACTCTGGAGCAGTTGGGTCCTGTCACAGGGCTCCAATGGCATTCAGGAGCCTCTCTCTCTTTACGGCGGCTCTGCAGGTCTTTTCAGTTCCTTACCTGCACACTCCTCAGGTATCAGGAATGCCCGCAGTTTCAGTCCGCCTTCTGGCCGTGTGGTCCTCACATCTAGGACTGGCCTAGAACTCTCTCTCTCCATTCACGGCATCGCAGTCAACGACCACCTTCACTGTTGATCGATGCTTGCACTTGCGGTTCCTCCAGGTAGGGCTTGACATTTCATCAAGTCCTTCTTTAGTTTTAACAATGCTTCTTCCAAACAGTTGTTGACAATCACTATAATGCACATACAAAGATGGACCATTATATGAGATAGACTATCAAGCCATACACACTCATCTCACATCTAATGACAATACACCATAAAAAATTATATTTGTATTCACAGGAACAACACAACTAGTTACACATTTGGGAGCCATTACTCTCTCCAATTGACCTTTCCCTTTTCATTTCAGGGATCTTTACCCATTATGTCTTATTACATGCAAAGATGAGTGAAACATCAATGTTATTCTCACAGAACATTCGACACCGCAGTGTTTCAGACACTACAAGCCAATTAATGCTCCAGATGCAAATCGCCTTCATCAGGAATATGGTATTCTCGACATGACCTCCAACATAGATTCCTGTGTAGTACACTATCTCTGTTCAGGTACGCTTCTGCTCTTCTGCTCCCAAACACTAATTTCAGAATACCTCCCACATTTACTGAAAGAAGTAATGACAAATTGTGTATTCTTTTGTTACAGTGATTAAGTGTGAAAAGTACTTCATTAACTATATTTATTTATTTAACATTTATAAAGCGCTCACACAGCCCGCAGGCATCGAGGCGCTGTTACAGGGATCGTTTTTTGTTTTTTTCTTAGTTGCGTAATTGTTTTTTTTTTCTTCTCTTAGTTGCGTATTTATAACGCGCTTAAACACCCGGAGGTTTTTAAGCGCGGACCCGGGGATCGAACCTGTTGTTGCTTCGTGTCGTCCTGCTTCCAAGACGCGCACGCTGCCGCTGAGCTATCCTCCCGGGACTATAGCACACAATAATAAAATAAAAGTAACTGCATTGATGATGTCACTGGACACTACAGCACACTGATGATATAGCATCTGATACTAGTGACAAAGTCATATATGCCACCACCTATGACACCAACTAATGACATCTATGATGTCACAAACAGTATCATCAAAGGCATCAATTATTACATAACATATGACATTGCCAATAACAGCACATATGACATTACTAATGTGACCACTTATGGAAACACTGGAAAGTATTTGTCTGCCTGAAAAAATCACTTACAAGACAAAAGAGAAACATATTCTTTGAGCGCAGATATGCTGCATATGGAAACATAACATACCCACAGTATATCATGAACACATAAAGGAAAATGTTTTTTTTCCATCCTCCAAAATAATGAAATAGAACCTTCTAGAATGTAGTTGCTGACCAAGAGAATCTACAATTTTATATACATTATTAACAACAGAAACTGAAACAGAAAATTGCATTTCATTGTGATGGACCTATAAAGGTTAAACAACATAATTACCTTTTCCGATGGTTGTAGCAGAAGCTTTTCTTTGTTATAGTAACAATTACTTTGATGTGATATGCAAAAGGAAGCGATTCATATCCTTTTGTGGACTGCTACAAAGTTGTCGGTGCTCTGTTTACAAAGCTCTTCACAATGCTTTGAATACTATAATGTTGAATGTTTCATACATCGGCATCCATGTATAATACCTGTCAACAAATCTTGAAGGCCAAATGAATAATCTGAAGAACGCAATGTATTATCCTATATTTACATGCAAAAGAACACTGCTTAATGGGGAGTTATACATGATCTAGAGTGCTATTTGTTTGTAAATATATATTGGCTGTCTAAAAATGGCAGCTTGGGATTTTTGCAAGTGGAGGGAAACACGTGTTTCTCACAAATATGGGGAGCAACTGATAATAGCAAAGGAGTGCCTTTCCTCTCAATATTTGGAAGTATGAAAAACATGTTAATGTGACCTGTGTCCATACGGTCTCATGTTGATTTAATTCCCAACAGTTTCATCTGGGTTTTTTTACAACATTATTTTGAAAAAACTCATAAAAATATATGGGGGATGGGGTGAGGGCTACAAGGGGTGGGTAAGGGGTGGGGGTTATAATATAGGGAAGGGGGAACTAGGAGGGAAATCCCCAATATGAAAGCATATAATGTAGTAATAAGAAATTATTTCGAAAAAAACTCATGTTAATTTAGGGACATAGAATTGTCCATACATGTCTATGCCAGCTACACCAATGTATGTCAGCATTACCATATATGAATACTCATTTTGGCTTTGGCAGTTAAAAAAAGAAAATGCCACAGTAACACATGTCCATAATGACTGCAACAATGAAGGCCAGTATGGCCAATTAAAAGCGCTCATCATGGTGGCTTTTCCCCTAATGGCAGCAAACAAATGCATTGCAATAGTAGAAAAAGATGTCATGGGTGGACACAGCAATGTAGGCCAGTAATAAAAACACTAATTGGGGCTTTACCCTTGATGTCCAGTAGAAAATGGCATGCCACAGTAACATGCCACAGTAACAAAGCATTACCAGACTGTCTGCATCAATATAGGCCAGTGTGGTCATGTAAGAGCATCCCCAAGTTGGCTTCACCCTTGATTCCAACGAGAAATTCCATGCCATAGTATTAATGAATGTCCAGTAGGCCTGTGCGGACACAAAAAAACATAATTATACTGGCTTTAGCCTTGATGCCAGTATATGATGCCTTGCCACAGTAATATAATATCCCCAAACTGGCTGCCACTGCACAAATATAACATCCCCCAAATCAGAGGCCTCCACCCCACCCCAACACACATACAAATACACTGGTTCATACAGCATTCCCGCACATTCACCTGCACACTCATTCATACACTCTCTCAATCACATGCATGTGCACCAATACACATACAGCCTCTCATTCACATATGCCCCAAACAAGATACACTCTCTAATCCACACACAAACACACACACACACACACACACACACACAAACACACACACACACACACACACACACACACCATACGCTCTCGCAGTCAAACATGCTCTTACAGCCACACAATCTTGCATGATCTGTGGAAATAAAACACCCCTGTAGGTGCATGGCCCATTGGGCATCTGCACTGGGGTAATTAACATTCAGAGGCAAACCATGTTTCCAGTACTGGCAAAGCAAGCCCTGCAGCATTCCCCCTGCTGCTATTTGCAGCTGATGGAGCATTCAGAGTTTTCACATGGCGGGCTTGGCTTGTCCATAATCAGTGGTGGCTTGGTGATCTATAACCCATTTTGGATCAGCTTCCTCTACTGTCTAATGTCCATCAGCATGTCATCCTTGAAAAGAAACCAAACATTTTAGGAGAACTAAACACACACTTGGATACTGACACCAAATATTCTATTACCTTTAAATGTTGTGGTGATCTCCATTATTAATTGTAACACTATTTTACATTTAATCCACTTGAATAGTGATGTATTTGGTATCATAAGTCAAATGATGTGATGTGAACATTGATGTCAACAAGGTGTTCTCCTTTCCAGTGGTGTCATCAATGATTGCAAAAGTAATGTTATAAATGTAATCTTAGATGTTGTCAGTCATGCCATCTGTGATGCCATCATTGTGCTCAAAAGGTGGTGTGGAGATATGGTGGCGTACTTCCCAATACCTGTTGAATTTCAAGGGTGTTCTTGTTTTAAACTGACATCCTAACACCACTTTGACTGATAGGTGTGGGATTTGATGAGAATCTTAGCTCAGAAACCACCACATGGATGTCTCCCTTGATGTGACATTAGATCTCCTTGTTGACCCTTGCTGTTCTCTTATGTATGTGCACATGAGCTGAGATATAGGATGGACTCCTAGTTAAGATTCTCATCACTTCCCACACCTAAGGAATTGTATGGGTCTGTTGTGATACATTGGCCACTCTTAACTACATGTTTAACTGGATTTCCAGGGTTTTGTTATGCTTCATCCTTTCCACTACCCCCTAGCCACAGCCCTCCTTGTGGCCACTGTCCATTCGACAACAATTAGAGTAAAAGGCTGTGTCCCTCTGTCAATGGCCAATATCCCCCTCAGTAGTCAATAATCGGGTACCACTGGCCACAGCCTTTGTCAATAGCCTCTATCCACATTGCAACACTTAGGCTAAAAAGAGCATGGCGCATACACCCCCTCAGTAGTAAATAGCCAGGTCCCACTGCCCTTGGCCTTAAACCATAGACCCTGTCCACTTTGCAACAATTAGGATAAAAGACTGAGGCACATTGGCTATGACTACAGCTTTTTCCAAAATTCCCTTTACTGGGAAATAACTAGGTTCTGCTGGACATGGACTTTGGCTTTGGCCAATGTCCACTCTGCAACAATTACAATACAGGACTGTGGCCCACTATACTTGGCCTTAAGCTGTGGCACATACCCCCCTAACTAGTAATAACTAGGTCCCATTGTCCATGCCAAACACTAGCCAAAAACACCCCTCTCCTCCCTGTTTCTTTCACTCCTGCAGTATTTTCCTGTGGAAATGTCCTGAAATAATATAACCGTAAGCACTGTGGTGGGTTCGCATTGCCATGGAAATCATTCCCATGGAAACAAAGAGTTTTCTGACTACCACAGAAATGTGCAAACACTCAAAAATGGAAGGTCCTTCCTCCTACCCTTTGCCTCCTTCTTTTCAAGTAGCCCCATCTTCCCTCCACTGTGTAATGCTCCCCCGGAACTCCACAATTATCTTTTTGTCCCCACTCTTTCCGGTGCCACACTTTTTTCTCCAATTACATCTTGTTGTTACCGCAGGAATCCTGCACCACTCTTGTGGTAAGGCAAAAATGATCAGACTCAAAACCGGCTCTGCATCCCTTCCACCTAACCATTGGTCCTCTTTCCTCCTCATTACTCCTTTTCTGAAGTCATCCAATGCAACACTATGTGCCCAACTTCTTTCTAAGTTGGCACCAATCCATTCAGCGCTTTTCATTCTGTGCCTATTCAATGGATGAATGTTTTACTCAATGGGAAAATTAATGGAAGTAGGACATAAACAACTGTTCATTTTCTGCATAATTACTTTTTTTCCACAGCGATTCCAGTTTGGAGGTTGCCAGGCATTTTGTCATCCAGATCTGCCGAGCAAGTCAAAATGTATTAGCATTAGGGGAAAGTCAATGCAAATTGTTTTTTTTTATTTTAACTGATGGGTGCTAGTCGAATCGTCTATGGAGTTTTAGAAAATAACATTTTGTAATACAATTTAAACCCTTCCATGAAAAATTCGGAACAATTCAGACACTAAAATTTTGAGGACGAATCTCCCTATACATTCCTGACATTTTCATGCGCAGCTTCATATTTTTAAAAAATATTTAAATCATGTTTTCAACAGTTTCCACACAATGGGAAGAGATAGGGGAAGAGGAAAAGAACACTTTTGGTCCAAATATCTCAAAATTATCCATTTTGGTTGTGAAGATTTTTGCCATGCAACTACAACTTAACATGAATTGATACACCTGAGGCAGGATTCCTTAATATCATAGTAAAATTGAATTTTAAGGTAGACTTTGTATTATTATGGAATAAGTCTGCATACGTGTTTATGTTTCATGTTTTATGGTTGAATTTGTACTGGTATACAATGAGTGTTTACCTTCAAATTTCTATTCCTACACTTTGTAAACTTAACTTTTTGCTAAGTTATAAAAATCTATAAACCTTTTTGGGTAATAAATCTGAGCGGCATCCTTCAAGAATGACTATTATTAATATTATGTTTACTATTATTGTTATTATTATTATTATTATTATTGTAATTATTGACTGTGGACCTAGCTATGGGGAGCAATAAAAGACCTCAGAAATCATAGAGGGTAGTACACGATGAGGGAATAAAACTGCAAGGCATCAGTACAAGGGAAAAGGCATCTACCAATGGGGGTGGGTAGGTAGGATGGGCACATTTGCTACAAGGGATGTATAAGCAACCAGCAGAGGAAACAGGGGGAGCAGAGGGGCCATTGCTTGATGAGGAGTATCTTGATAAATCAGCCTTTAAATCATAATGGTGTAAACCAACTCAGTTAACATGTTTATTAATATTCTCTATTTGTTCACATGTGTTTCAAGCTCATAACTCTTCATCAGGGAATTTATCTTAGAGCTTCTCAATTTGCCAAATCATGTTCATTTTCTGTTTCTTTAATGTTAATGGGTCTGTGTAACCTTTACCTCCATTGTATGTATGAATGCGTATCTGCATATAGCAGATAGATTCCAAATTTCATCCAACCAGTATTGACATCTAAATCATTTAGTTCTTCGATTCATTAGTGTATACTTATAAAAATTATCTTTTTGGTTCATTTTCATACTTCAAATTCACCTAAGTATGGCTTGTATTGGTATCTTCCTGATTCTGGATGCTGCTGGCCACATCTATATTTGGAAAGGCTTCCTTTTATATATTTATAATATAATATACATATATGTAATCATTATAAAGTGGAAAGCCACTAAACATATTATAGCATATATATATCAGTATTTTTAAACAACCTATGTATAAACATATTTTTTAAACTAAAGTAAAATCTTCTAAAACACCTTTAACAATGTGTTGTGTATTTTAATCTATCTGCACAGTTTAATATTATTTTTGCAATTTCAAAGAGATTTTTGATGTCACTATTTTTATAAAATATGTACACATACATATTATTTTTAAACATGGTTTAGAATTTTCCAGAAACACATTACAATGTATTATTGTTTATCTTTACACAGAATACATCTTTTTACATGTTACTCATCTTATTCTTGGAGTGTCCTTTTTTAAATTATAAATGATTAATATTGTCATTGTTTTAAATTGTTTAAATGCAATAAAAATTCAAACATATATTTCAAGTAATTTTGCGTTTGTCTACCTATTATAATGATATTTGAGAAAAAGCAGGAGGTTCCTAACCTATTTTTAAAATCAACAATGGAACAAAAAGAGATCCAACAAGTCCAAAACAAGTGTCTGGGGTTGCTGGATAGTAATCTTCTTCGAAGATGAATTGCCCAGCATTTTGCTGCTGGACTACTCATGTGGATGGAATTAGACTGATATGCAAATGGTTATTACTCTTATGTAATGGGTCAGTGAGCTAAAATGTAGTTGTAGATGCTCCTGAGTGGATGAAATGCCAAAGAACAGAGTATTTGAATCACAATATGTTTAATTCTGAAATTAATTCTTCCATACAAATACATAGTATAACATATGGTTCAATTACAATACAAATACCAGTTGTTAAAAAGAAAATGTTCAAGAAGAAAATGAAATTCATAAAAATATATACATGACTAGGAGATATGTGCAATATCAACAAATATCTTTCTTAATTGAAAAGCCTTTCTCAGATATAACGCCATGAGCAGGTAGCACATAGCTGGACAACATTGATTTAAAGTCATCTCTCTTAAAACCGAAAGAATTGATCTTTTCCTTGTATGCAGATACACAGGACAAAACATGATCAAATGGAGCAAACCTTTGATTGGATCATTTCATACTGGGCAATTAGTGTGTTTTCCTTGATCAGGCCACTTGGCAGTAATTACTTTAAGTGGCACAGTATTAAGGCATGCTCTTGGGCAGACACAGAAGTTTCTTAAGGAAATCATTTTCCAATATTTGTCGATTTGAATGATTACAGAATCCCCAAAGCAACGTGACATATTTTGTTGTAGATTTGACTTGTAGCCCATATACCTAAAGGATCAGATTCAGTGGTTGGTGTTTGCACATAGTGTAAACTGGGAAATTCGCTGCAGCCGCTGTTTTATTCTTGCTGCATGCTTCAGTATATGACTTAACCCCTTTAAGTCTGGGGAAAAGCACATCCCTGGTCAAATTCTGAAACCCGCCGGATGACACAACCATTACTAAGAATTTGAGATATCTTAATAGTTTTCTTTGCCGTGCTGCAAATCATAAGTGCAGATTTTGGGGTGTGCACCTTCAGATCAACAGAATTCATAAAACGTGTGTATCCATCAATCAGTTGTTGTAAGGCTCTTGGGATATGTGCAAACGGGACCACATCATCGGCATAAGGCAGGACAGGGAGGGCCATAGACTCAAGCGTGAAAAAATCAACATTCAGACTCACTAAAAAACTATGTAACCCATTGATATGAAGAGAAAATAACAAGGGGGAAAGAACACATCTTTGTTGCATGCCAGATGATATAGTAAAATGCTGCATGCAATGGCACTGACCTCCACTCTTGACACAAGCCTGATTATTTGAGTGTATTACCATCAATATATTGATGAGATCGCAGGGGCAATCCATGGACCCTAGCACAGTGCAGTTTATTCATGTTGACTTTATCAAAGGCTGTGCTGAGGTAAATAAAGGCTGAGTAGATAGGTTATTCTCTAATGTACATGGAGCAGGCGGCCAAGCAATATAATTTCAGACCCTGCTTCCCCTTCCTAGCCCTGATCTAAAACCTAATTGTGTGTGTGATAGGATATCATTACATGTTACCCACTGTTCCATTCATGTTAGACGAGACCTGCAATAAATCTTAAAACTTGAGTCTAGCAGTGAAATGCGACTATATGCATCAGGACTAGCTTTATTGCCCTTCTTGAAGATCGGAAATATTATCACCCACTTCCATGACACCAGAATTCTGCCTGATTATAAAACAGCATTAAAGAAAACTAAAGTAATGGGGCCCAGAATCCCATTCAATCCTGAAATAAATCTGCAGGGTTTCCAGCCAGGCCAGGGAAGCGGTTATGAGACTGTCAAAGAATTGCTTCAGATATTTCTTCCAGCAAAATCACAGGACAGTTACAGCATGACAAGGTGCTGAAAAATGGGTTACCCACACTTTGGGCCTCATTACGACTTTGGAGGCAGCCATGGCGCTATTAGTTTCATGGCTGCCTCCAAAATCGTGTCCGGATCTGGGTTCCCTGAGTGGGGAATTACCGGGCCATTACGAGTTCGGAGTGCCCGGTAATTTCTCCTTCAGGAACCCGGGCCCGGTCCTTCCCCATTCCCATTCGAGCCCCCATAGGGCTCAATGGGAATGGGGAGGGAGCTAACAACGGGCGGCCCGTCAATTACGGGCCTGTTGTTAGCTCCCTGGTTCCCTCGCAGAACCCGCTATGGATGTCTGGAAAAACCAGACGTCCAGAGCGGGTCCCGCGAGGGGACCTCGTAATAGTGTGGAGTGGGTTTAACAGCGCCAGCACCATTACCGGCGCGGTTAAACCCATTCCGCACTACTCGTAATGAGGCCCTTTGTCTTTAAAATACATTTCAATACCATGTAGCTTGCGATGATACACCAGATCATTGGTCACAAATTCCCAACATGTCCTTGAATCATTATTTTCTGAGGCCTCAACCATTTCAACCCATGCTTGCTGTTCGAACTCTGCTTTATACAGATCCACTGTTCTTTTATATATTGCCCTGACTTTGATGATATACATTCTTTGGGATGCACTACATTCTAGGGTGTCAAGAAGATTCCTCTTTGCTACACTAGAATACCCATTAAACCATTTCTGAATTGTGCATATTTTCACTTCTCTATGGAAGGAGCCTGATAGTGAAGACAATAAAATATCAGACGAGTTCAGAATTCCATCTAGATCTGATTTATCATCTAGAATATACAGAATAGCATTAATTTCAACCATTTGTGTTCTCAGTAGTTGGGCTCTCACACTCCTGTTAGCATTTGCAGAAATATTCTAACAATGAAATACATTCAGATGCAATGGTTCTGCCTGTTTGGTCAGCAATGCTTTTATTCAATTTCAGAAGTATATACATTGCATAAGAACCTCACTGGCAAATAAAGCAGACCAATTGCCTATTCTGACATTTTTTAAAACATATAACGTGGTTTCAAGGTACTAGAGATGTTATTAATTTAGTGCTGCATCATTCAGTCCCTTCTTGTCTGCTCAGAAAGCACTAGGCCCACAATGCTACCATTAGGAACACGCTGCTATAGTGCTAATGATAGCATGGCCCTGCTAGTGGATATGCCAATGATGCAGTCTGTGCTTTGCAGTGGTACTAGAGGGTGGGGGGTGGAATGCTGCACATGACAGTGCATCTGTAAACCCGCAGGTTTGTCCAGCTCAGAGGAACCTGCTGACTTCTTGTTGCCATGACCACTGATAGGCAGTGTTGTGAATGATAATACATCTACATGGGTTTACACTGATAAATGAGATAAATGAGATGTTATACTGCGCTGAGTTCATTCATACAGGGACCAATACATGAATATGATTGAATAATTTAAATAATTTGATATGAGATACTCGTTCTCAATTACTCGTTCTCAAAATGTGATGCACACACTTTATTTTAGAAACATTCCATTAGATATTTTTTCAATTAACAGGAATACTTTTTGATTGATTCAAATTAATTCCAAGAAAATTCTTTATTGGAAATAAATGTGTGAATGTTAATTCTAAATTACCATCCTCATTTTCTCCAATTTAAGTGCTTACACAATGTTCCAATACAAAACGACAGCTTTTAAATTCTCAACTTACTCCGTTTAAGAAAATGTCTTTACGTAAATGTAAGAAAACCCCCCAAAAAATGAACACATCTTAACACACTAATAGAAAAATCAATTAGTTTTTACAAAGAACAGTGACCGCCACGCAGCGTGATATAGATATCATTAAGTCACAAACCAGACCCGGAAGTAGCATATGACTTGCTCTTCCTATTACTACTGTGGTCTGTGGAAACAAATAGTCAACTGAAAGCTGGGAGTACAACATATCCTGTGCTTCCTGAGTTTACTGTAGAACCAGAAAACATAAACATACTGCTGTGAAAATGTCAACATGATCAATAACTTTGCTGTTTTGTTCTGTTAAAAAAATGTAACACTACAGTATGGCAAAATCATCTAAAACGTATACAAATGCAGCTTAACAATGTAAATGATGTCTGAATGGTCATGACCTCCCCAACTTTTCAAATTAATGCTTTATAAGAAATCAATGAGTGAATTCCATCAATGGATAGAAAATGTAAATAATGGATCCAAAAAGTCTCACATGGATGTAATATCTTTTTTTTATTATTGTATTTTTTTTAATGTATTTAGTTAACTATAACTACTCACATTCTCCAAAGTTCATATAATCAATTACACCAAATTTACATAAAATTACCAGCAAGACTAAAACAATTAAACGTAAATCATGAAGTCATATCTCATGCATTCATTCCTCAGTAAACTTTCTATAAACGTCCAACCATATTCGGTACAAAGCAATTTGTGTTCAATTTGTAAAGGTATTCAAGCACCTTAAACAAAAATCTCGTTTCTGTATGGTGTCCAAGTTATGGGCCAGTGGGCTCAAATATCTAATATATGTAGGACCCATCTTTGGGCATGCAGTTAGGGCATGTTTCTCTGTTTCCATATGCTCAGGATTCTCACACATTCTGCAATATTTAGGTAATATCTTTCACTGATCTCCTCTTCCTGGATGTCTAGATACTACTCCTAGTATTTGAAAATTCATGTGAGCAATGGAGTGTGGCATCTAGTTCAAATAGCTTAAGATCTATAGTTTACTATTGCATAATGTAATATTACATTTGTGTTCTGTAATATGTTCCTTGATTTTACATACATTTTCACATACATAGGCTATGTAACAACATTTAACTAAATACTTTACAAACTTAGAGTCACACATTGCATAATATGTTAATCAATATTGTTGACCAGTTTTTGAATGGGTAGCTCTGTCACCTTGAACAACATTGTTGCAGGAGCTCCTTGATAGACATTTCTAACTATGCTTTTCGAGGGGTTGAAGATAAAAATGAATCTCTTTTTTATAGTAAAAATATGTATGGACGGTTGCATCTCATGAATTGGTATTCACATCGAGTGAACAATGGTTGCAGCAAAATGTGTTAGATAATTCTATTTCTTTTTATGATTGGGCCAGTGTATATACATATTAGCCTTGATTATACTAATCAGAGGGCTACATTTCAGGACACATATTGGATGATCAATACTGTACTCTTCTGCTTTGAGAAAGGCTTCAACCATTGCAATAGTGGTGCATGTGGCTTTAGGGTCATGCAATAAGAAACGTGTAAAACCGTTCTTCAAAAATGCTGCTAATAATGTTCCTGAATCTGTATTGAGTTGTGATTCATTAGATTAGCTGCCTGATTCATGGAATTATTTGCGCTGAAAACGCAGATTGGCGCGCCTTTCTGCCCGAAAATCCCTGTTTAAAGTATGGGGATTTTCGGGCACAAAGGCGCGCAAATCTGCGTTTTCAGCGCAAATAATTCCATGAATCAGGCAGTAGATTTTTTAACCAAAATAAATGTGAATATTTAATTGACTTTTTGATAATTGGAGAATTATATGAATCAATCATCTCTTTAAAGAGTATTTCTATGAGGAGATTTTTACACAGTTTAGTATACAATATAGATTTTTATTTAATGACAGTAGCATCAAGAAAATGAGGAAAATCATTCATTATGGTCAAATTAAATTTGATTAAGCCATGGATAGGATTTAGCCATTCAACACATGTGTTGATGCTTTAAATGGCCTTCCCATAAGGTCAAAGTGTGTCTTTATATTTTGACTATTTTACTTCCATATTTCACTCAATTGCCATTACTTAGAACTAGTGTTCACTCCATATTTTAGATACATTTATTCTAAAGGTTTGGAGCTTACAGAGGCCCATCAATGACCCTAAAAGTTGATAAAAATGAGCTATTGATATCTAAACAAATTATTGTTCAATGCCAATTCTGAAAGCATCCTCATAGATTTCAAATAAACATCCTCACGAGGATGGAGTTAAAAAGCCAACTTGATTGTTTCCAGTGTTTTCCGCTAAGGATTGTTAGTATAAAAAGTATTGATATAAAGAAATGCCATAATCCATGTGCAACAATGATGTGTAATTACTTTTAATTGGTTATGAATCATCTGTAGGATTCTTGATGACAGTGTCACTGATCTGAATGATCTCTCTGAGAAACTAGTCAATATACTTTGCATTGTGCAGCCATTGGCCGCCCAGGAGGATTACTTACATTTTTGTGAATTTTTGGGACAGTGTAAAATATAGACATTTTCAATATCATGGGACACATAAATGCTGTTATTTCTTTAGTGATCCATTGATTATCTACCCCAATGTTCCACTTTATTGTAATGTGTTCCTAAAAGTGAAGTCATCTTAGAGTTACAGATACTTCACTGTGTCAGATATTTGTCTTTTTTTCCATGCTTTTAAAACACACAATCACACTCCCTTTATCTGCGGGTTTGAGTGTGATCCATTAGTCTTGTTGTAGTCCAATTACACCTCCGTGCACTTTTGGGGAAGGTTCTTGCAGTTGATGGAAGCTGTAAAATAACAAGTGTGCACTTAATTGCCGGTCAAGTGGCACAGCGAGTAGAGCGCCCGCTTTGACACCCGTGCAGAGCCTGTTAACGCAGGTTCGAATCCCGGCAGCGCCAAACTCAGCGTTTCATCCTTCCGAGGTCGATAAATGAGCACCACACACCGTGGGTAATAATAAGCAGCGCTCAGATACCTGAGGGTTTGTAGCGCTATATAAAAGCCTAATTATTATTATTATTATTAATTACACTAGCCTGTGAAATGTTTAATTGAATCAATAGGTGTAACGTGGACTAAAACATTTCGGCTTGACTTCTCAAGTTAGTTGAACACCTTTTGACCCTTTAAGACATTATAGCTTGATTTTTCGGAGAGAAACATTTGTATATCTGTTACTGTTTCAAATTAAATTGCTTTGTTGCTGAGAATGACTAGCATCCAGCACTGATTATCTTCCCATAAATCTGCTTAAAAGTGGGCCCCTGATATGGGGACCGTTCTTGACTCGGTTAGTCAATGACTCACTTAGTTGGGGTGGAATTCCTGAATCTTAGAAAAATGCAACTATCATTCCTGTCTACAAAAAAGGGGGATGTAACGGCTCTAAGAACTTTAGGCCCTTCTACCTATTAGATGAAACAGGGAAAATGTACGCTAGATTACTTCTGGATGTACTCAGCCAGTGGATAGATAATAACAACCAGATAATCCACCTTCAAACAGGATTTTGGACCGGGATTAGCACCACTGACCAGGTGTTTTCATTGAACTTCCTAATACAAAAATATGTGACCCTGAGGAATATGAAATTCTATACATTATTAATTGATCTCCAAAGAGCATTCAATGAAGTTCCCTGCAGTAAAGTATGGGACAGGCTGAAGACTATTTTGCTCCATCACCTCTAATAGCTGCTAGACAGAACATATGACAATGGTCAGGAGGAACTTGCATGGGCTACAACGTCTGCCTTTGATATACAGAATGGTGTGCACAAGGACTGCGTCCTGGTGCCAACATTATTTTGTTTATACATCTATAAGCCCATAGAGTTACTGTTGACTACCCTGTTTGACACAACTCTGGGTAAGGACAAATACCCAGTGTTGATGTTTGCAAACAGTGAAGTATTGCTTTCCCTGACCCTGACTGAGTTAAGAAAACAGCTGGATTTGGGAGTTGCCAATTGTGATGATGCTGGCCTTTTTGTGAACTACACAAAAACAAAATGTATGGTCATTAAACCGCCAGAGGCAGGACCCTAAAGAATGAGTCTGGATATTGGCGCTGCACATATTGAGCAGGTTAAACCATTTAGACATAAAGCTCATCGATATAGGGATATGGGCACAACAGGTTGACAAATTTAATATTACACTTGAAATGCATAATTCTGCAATTCTAAAATTCATAAAAGCATTTGGAGGTACTTAATATTTACTTAATATTCACACCCTCCAGTCAAGGCAAGCCACAGTTTATGGTGCTGAGATTTAGGGCCATGTTGCATTAAAAAATCTAGAGGTTACAGAAAACCGATTTTTGAAGAGTATTTTGAATCTTCCAGGGGGCGCGCCATCAATCTCCTTGCACTATGAGACACGCCGTGGGTTTATTGGGTGAATGATTGCCACCAGGCCTCTGTATTATATGGTCCGTATAAGAAGCACTTCAGTTTTGGCCAAATATAGGGAGGTCCTACAAGATTTTCTAAGAAGGTGGTAAAGGTTTGCCATGGTGCAAGCACATGAAAAGTTTCCTAATTTACTATGGCTTTATCAGCTATTGGGAGAATCCACATATTATTGTCCGCAAGCATTAACACATTCTAATATCTGAAATAAACCTCAGAGCACGTGATCAAGACATGAGAAAAAGTTTGACCCTACTATTAATATTCCAGTATTGGGATTTTAAATACCATGTAGGATACAAGCAATATCTGGATTATTCCAGTCCTAAATTTGCATGCACGCTTTATGCAAAATTTAGACTAGCCATATTACCTTTGGCAGTACACACTGTAGCATGGGGGATAACTGGATCAGATCTTTGTCCACATTGTTCCACCATAAGAGAGACGTCAATACATTTCTTGCTGTTCTGTCCCAGGTATAACAACTTGTAGAAACTTCATTTTAGACCTTACTTTGTAATGGCGAAAATTGGTAGTTGTTCAGAAGCCTTTATGGCCTGGAAAGGAGCTGATAATATGGACTTTAACCATGCAGTGACCACTTACATTTTCAGGGCATGGTCCCTCAGCCAAAAGCCGATATGATGAGGTGAGTCAAAACAAATCCAAAAACCAATTATCATTAGATCTGGTTGTTATGATGGTTGGATAGTCCTGCTAGAGGCACAATTACCATTAGCATCACCTGGCACTTGTGTTGTGCATATATGTATTTGGTGTTTTTATATTATGAATATATTTAAACTTGCATTATCTTTCTGTATTGCCTAATCTTCTATATTTATATAAGTGAAAATGTGTGGGTGGCTGGGTTTGTGGCAAAGCATTGTTCCTTATGCAATTCCACACTGTTTCATCAATCTGCACCACATTTTACATAGTCACCTGTTAGGGCCCTCCGGATAACACTGGCTACATGACAATTAGACACCCCACCCCATTCCCCTGATTTCAGCACAAGTCAAAATGTGTTTGTGAGTTTGTGGTTTGGCAAAGCATTGTTCCTTATACAATGCCACACTGTTTCACCAATCTGCACCAAATTCTGGATAGTTACATGTTAGGACCCTCCATACATTAGTGGCTATGTGACATTTGGACACCCTAGCCCTTTCCCTGAATTTCAGCACCTTCACACATGAGTCAGTAGCATGAAATTGGCGAAACATCAATGTGGTGATCGAAGGCCCAGGCCTCAACCCTAAAATGCATGGTTTCTGGGACATTTGCACCGCAATGCACTGCAATGAACTGCACCATGCCATGGTGAGGCAACAGGTGGGGAGAGAGCACCGTAGGACCCAGTGTGCAGCAGCACACACACTCTAAACTCCTCACAATGCCTGCTCCGGGGTATGTCAGCCAGCCACACATTCCCATTCTCAGTGCAGTTTGCTTGAGAGTGCAAGGCACATCGTGCAATAAGCAAATCAGAGCAGCAACCGACAGGATCATTGATTTTCAATTATTGATGAGAGTGTTGTCATGTCTGTCCAGAGAACCCGTTCAGAGAATGGGTACTTTTTGCTAGCATTAAATGATATTGAGGTTTTGACACCCAAAAACAATAAACTTTATTCTGGATTGATACTTTGAAAACAAACTACCTCTTCACCTATATAAACTGGTGCACAATTTCGGTTCACAAGACATTTGGAAGTACATATCCTATAATGCAAAAGGACAACATATTTTAATATAGAGGCTGATGGAAACAATGGGCTCATTATATGTTTGCCGGTCCGGTAACAATGATACTGGTAAGCTTGCCGGGACCGTTGTTACCGGACAGGCAAACTACGAGTTCTGCAAGCGGGTACCTTCCTGCCCAATAGGTCTGACCTGGCGGATGTACCGGTACCCGTGAGCAGGGCATGTCGGATGCAGCGGCACCTTTCTGAATGGTGCCGGTGCATCCGACCTCCCCATTCCCATTGAGACCTATGGGGCTCAAATGGGAATGGGGTGCATTTTATTCCGGCACCCGCGAATGGACAATTACCGGGTCCGGCAGGGCTGTAATGACCTGGTAATTTCCCATTTGCGTGTGCCTTAAAAATTCGCAAGTTTGTCGGCAGCCTGTCGGTTTTACTGGCAAGGCTACCACCAAACCTGTAATGAGGCCCAATGACTAGTTTTAAGACACGTGGTGCAAGTATGTCTTTCCTGCTGGATCTGTATACCAACACATTTTTTTAACCTTTTCATTAATTTCTTGTGTATGTTCTGATGTGTTTACTTTTAATGGCAATTAGCTGACATAAGGTTTATTGATGTGGATGATGAAAATGACAATCATTTTGATAACACATTTTCTTTAAGTGCAATTAACTTTCAGCTTGAGATGTTTATAATTACGGTTGGCTAATTTGAGATTATTTCAAGTTTCTTACTCCTTTTTGCTTTTTGCATCTAATCTTTTATCCAAAAAAACAACATCATCTTTGTCAGAGGTTGGAGGCTGGGATCATAAGGTTCATTGTTTCTCCTTTGCCATTTGTGTACCATCTGTAGTGGCAGAAATAATTTCAGAATCACTGAAAGTGACTTCTTCTATGATAGAAAGTCCAAAACGTGCAAAGATGCTGGCGCTATACCTACAGATACAGAGATGTAAAGAGAATTCAATCAACAACTATGCTGTTATGAAAATGAAATCTATAAAGCAAAAAAGTTATCCTATGCTCGAGAGATTGATTTTGCATGTAATAATACAACAAAACTGTTCACATTGATGAACCAGCAATGTGACGGATAAGAAAATTCCAAATCTATGGTATATAATCTTGCTTCACACTTTACCAACAAGAATGAGAAAATCAGGTGTGAATTGGAGAATAGACCTCCAGGAATTGATTGATTTAAGTTTTCTGAACCTAAAATCAGTGACCTAACTTCTGATTTGATACTTTTACACCTCTCACTGAGAATTGATGTGCACATCTTTTATTGTCAACAAAAAGCCCAAGTTCTCTGCTAGATGTAATTCTGCCGAAACTGACTTGTGATATATATATCCACTTTTTTGATGGACATTCTTAATTCTTTTAATGCTTAACGTATTTCAGGAACGGTTCCATCCATCTGGAAGAAATCAGTTACTAAAACTCTTCTAAAAAAAAAACCTCCTTGGACAATGCTGAGCCGGGAAACGTTTGTCCTATCTCTTAACTACCATTCCGTGCCAAACAGTTAGAGAGAGTGTCAGCTTCCCAATACAGACACAGGTCTTCTAGATACAAATCAATTCGGCAATCGACTCTTCAGGCGTACAAAATGCATAACCAAACCACTTCAATTTTAGATGTGATGAGAGAAAAGGTAGATAGTAATTATGTGTGTATTCTGATCTTAGTAGATCTGTCGGTTGCATTTGAAATAGTCAACCATAAAATTCTGTTCCTTCGACCCAAAGACTTTGGTTTTAGCGATTCAGTTTTGATGGTTACACTATTTATTAATGGGCCAAGTCCACCTTGGCTAGCCCTGTTACCTATATTGTTTAAAATATACATTTGTCCCCTAAGGGAAATCATCTATCAGCATGTTCTGACTTTTTTCAACTACCCTGATTATACTCAGATTCTGAAAGAATTAGATTAAGATGTGAACCCTCAACTTCATTCAGACCACTATTGTTTATTGGCAATTAAGGACTGGATGCATACCAATTTTTTGAAGATCAATCCAGACAAGATGGAAATACTGTACACAAATCACAATCCGATTCTGGTAACTCCATCTTTCTGGCAAGAAAGTTTTGGAAGGTGGCCTGAGCCAAAGCATCAAGTCAGGAATCTGTGCAAAATTATTGATGATGTCTTTAGTTAAAGAGCCAAATCAGTACCCTGATTAGGTAATGTTCTCTATGATAAAAAAGCCTATCCTTCCATTCCTTTCCTTCACATAGAAAGTAACTGTAATGATTCCTTAGTAACCTTCTGCTTAGATTTTAATAATTGTATCTATTTAGGTATCGCTGAACTTATGCTACAGCACCTTCAAAGAATCCAGAGCACAGCAGCCAGAACCCTCTTAAAAATGAGATGGCATGATCACATTACACCTGTCATGAGAAGCCTGTACTGGCTCCTGAATAAAAAAAATACATTTTTAAGCGTATGTGGATAATCTTCAATGGTCTTCATTGGCTAAATCTGACATCATTTTCAAAGAAAACTAAACTTCACTCCTCAAGTCGTGTTGCAGAGTCTTGTGGTCTGCCAGTACCTGCCTGGAACTGCCTGCTCCTGTGTGCTCCTGAGGACTTCCGGTCCCCTTTCTACTTCCATTATGCTTAATAGCACCAACAGACCGCAGAGCGGGCCGCTGAGTTGTGTTGCAGAGTCTTGTGGTCTTCCAGTACCTGCCTGGAACTGCCTGCTCCTGTGTGCTCCTGAGGACCTCCAGTCCCCTTTCTACTTCCATTGTGCTTAAAAGCACCAACAGACCACGGAGCGGGCCGCGGAGTCGTGTTGCAGAGTCTTGTGGTCTGCCAGTACCTGCCTGGAACTGCCTGCTCCTGTGTGCTCCTGAGGACCTCCAGTCCCCTTTCTGCTTCCGTGTTGCTTAAAAGCACCAACAGACCGTGGAGAGGGCCGCGGAGTCGTGTTGCAGAGTCTTGTGGTCTGTCAGCCCGTGCCTGGTACTGCCTGCTCCTGTGTGCTCCTGAGGACCTCCAGTCCCCTTTCTACTTCCATTGTGCTTAAAAGCACCAACAGACCGTGGAGCGGGCCACGGAGTCGTGTTGCAGAGTCTTGTGGTCTGCCAGTACCTGCCTAGAACTGCCTGCTCCTGTGTGCTCCTGAGGACCTCCAGTCCCCTTTCTACTTCCATTGTGCTTAAAAGCACCAACAGACCGCGGAGCGGGCCACAGAGTCGTGTTGCAGAGTCTTGTGGTCTGCCAGTACCTGCCTGGAACCGCCTGCTCCTGCGTGCTCCTGAGGACCTCCAATCCCCTTTCTACTTCCATTGTGCTTAAAAGCACCAACAGACCGTGGAGAGGGCCGCAGAGTCGTGTTGGAGAGTCTTGTGGTCTTTCGGCTCTGCGGGCTCTGTGGCCGTGTGCCCAACCCTCTGCACAAACTTCAGCTGCTTCCAGCCTGCCCAAGATATAAGAACTACAGCCTCCTGATCTGCGAACAACAGAGTGTTCGACACGGAACCCTTCCGAACATTGCGGTAGGTGTTCCCCCGTCCCCCCTCCTCTCCTACCACTGCTATATACCAATCTATTGAGACTTGGCTACCTCCCCCATTGCTGTCTCCCCCTTACTCTGCTGTGTTGTTGGGTATTCCTTCCAACCTCTGGTGCTCCTTGTGTATAGGAGGAGCCTGCTGTGGGACCCTTCTCCTCTGCTCAGCAGGGCCGTAAACAGAATGGTTTTGCCCACTGCGGCTGGTAGCTGCGCTGCGCCGCTTACCGGCTCCCCCTAAAAGTGCTCACATATCAGTGAAGGCTCTCCGGAGTTGCGCCTGGCATTTTCCTACTGTCTTCGACAAGTTGCATTGCTCACTACAAACTTTGAATCAACTGCTCAACGCCGCACTCACAAATCTGCAAGACTTTAACCTGCCTTCTCGCCCCTCAAGTGACTCTGGCGCCGTCTGCAACATATTCTGAGCCTAGCAGATGAACCTGACACACTTGGAAAACGAAGTGTCCGGGAGACTGTGGGGGCTTGACCTTTGATCCTGCTTGGCACGCACTCTTTAACAAAACTGTTAGCCAGTCCATCTACAATCTAACACCCTTGACATACCCTGTGATCTAGGTTTAAACCAAATGTCACGCCTGGGAGACTACGGAGGCCATCCCCTTTGATCCTGCGCGCTACGTGATTTCCATCTCAATCATACTTAGCAAATGTGTGTCGCCTAATTTACTCAATCAAAACTTGCAGATTCTGCTCAAATCAATGCCACTTGGCTAGCGCCGTGCTCAGGAGACTGCGGGGGTTCGCCCCTTTGATCCTGACCGACGTGGGTCCCTTACCCCACACTCCTTTAGTGCATCTGTGTTGCACTGGAGTTGACTCAAAATACCTTATAGGAATCTGGACTAAGATCGAGATTGTCTTGATTGTTGTGGTCCCTCTATCTTTGTTTTTTCTTTTTTTTAAACAACCTCTGTGAAGCATTTTATTTATCCTTGCTCCCCAACCGTGGTGTAGAGTTTGGTCTTCTGTACCATCACGGTCCCCCAGTTGTGAAGGTTACAAAGATCAAGTGCCCGCTAGGGAGATTGTGGAGGCCCATTCTCTCCCACATCCCGTGTGCTGCAATCTCTCCAAATCTGTGCCACCTTCTGACACAGCACACCAATGCCATTTCATTAACTTTCCTCCTTTGAAAGAAATCACCAAATGACGTTCCGTGCAAACTCGTCCCCCTTAGAACAAGGACCTACTTCCACACATAAACCTGGTCCTAGAACCAGACGAGGGAAACGTGATCAGAAAAAACAAAAATCTACCGTCACTGACTCTACATTTCAGCCGACCATAGAGCAAGTCCTTCTCAACTCATCGTGCAAAAAAGATTGACAAGCAAGCACACACCAGTCCATACAGCAACTGTCCACAACTTTATCAACATCATCCGCACAGAGACCGGACCTCACCCTAGAAATGGTAGATACTATGGCTCACCCTTGTCCAATCAAAGATCCTGAATCCTCGAACAGTGTACCCGATGCCTCTGAAGAGATCAGTCAAAAGAACTCCCACCCTGGAACTAATGAGCCGAATAAAAAGGTTTCCCTTTCCACCAGTGCAACAAATTCTCCAGATTCCCTGAGTATTCCTGTGAATATCACTACTGCTGATCCCCCACTTTCCCCAAACATCGTCATTGAGTGGAGACTCTCAACTACCAACTTCCATCTTGCAGCCTCGCCAAAAAAACAGCTGAAAGACATAACAAGACGAGGAGACTCTCTGCTAGAGATGCCGCCCAAGACCATACAAGGCTCCCAACAAACAGAGCAGGCTATTGAATCCAAACTTGCTCTCCTATCTAAGACAACAGCTGGCAGATCCTCTAAAGACAACTATCTTAAAACAGACGAACACCAACACTCTGAATTGTCCAAAAAAGAAAAAGCCAAACAGGCCAAATTAAGATGGCTTATGTCTTACTCTATGAGAAGTCCGCAAAAATCTATGAAGCAAAGACCCGTACACCAATCAAACACTAGGGCGGCATGCCTTTCGCTTGACATCACTGAAATTGAGTCACTCATGACCAACATTGAAAAAAGGAAAGAAGATTTCGGGGACTTCAACCGATTAAATGAGCTTCCATCCACATCCACGCCGGCCTTAAGAAATGTACACTTCCCTGACAAGAACTCTCGGAATGCGCATCCACCATTCAGTAAGAGTGAGCCAATAATAAAGAAATTCATGTTTGAACATGAAGAAGATGATGCCTTGTGCCACACCTACCTTGAGAGTAATAAGAGAAAGCCATTACGCATTAACCACACAGAGGATCAACTCACCACCAACAAATGTCAATGTGAAACTCCTGAAGAGGTACCCCTCCAAAGGATCCCAACCACCATGGTTCAGCTCCAAAATATACTTATAGCAATCACTACACAAACCATGATTCCATTTTGCAAGTTATATGAAGCCTCCAAAGAGAGCATCAAGGATCAAGCAACCCTTTTAGCCTTAATTCACACCAAACAGATCCATCTGCAGCATTTCATCACCACTCTAGAAAAATGTTTAGACCGCGAAGCAGAACTCTCTCATCAGTGGCAAACGAGACTACTGGATATGACAGCGGCAGATATTGCAGACAAAGCCCTAATTATCTCCACTATAATGACTCTGATGAAGACACACCCTTCACCGTCATCCAAGTCTCTCATGATACCGATTCCAACGACTCAGAAGACGACTGAAACGCCAACTGCAATGGAAGTACAGAACTTTAATGATATTCTCACTTCCCTTCCTGCTCAACCACAAGCCGTCCCTGCGACAGCTACAGAAACTATACCCTTCATGAAACCTTCTGACACTTTTCATATCTTCTCAAATAATAAATTACGAAATCGCGTCTGGTAAACAGATCTCGAAACCAAACAAAAGAAAAACGGGCACCAAGCAAAAAGGCTTGCAAGCCTTCTTAAGAAACGTAATTATGCCCCCAAACAACAACCCATTTCAGCCTCTTAATTCCCATCTTACAAATGGGAAAAAACTAAGAGCTTCGACAATTGTATCCAGCACCAGCCATCTTCAGACATTATGCCCTACTCAAACCTGTTCAATCGAATAAGAAATTCAAATAGAGGACCTCCTCAATCTTACAATACATATGGATCCCCCGGAGAGACCTGAGGTCACTTCCCCCAATGAATCAGTATTAATAATTCTGGATGAATATGTAATCGATTCATCGAAGGGGAACAATGGCCAAAACCTTTCTTGTGAAACTATATCGGATTCGCCCTCTTCTTACTCAGGCGACATCACTTCCATCTCAGACGCTCCGACAAACTACTCAAGCGATACAACAAGAACGTCTGAAGAGCCTGATAGGACCTTAGATCTCGAGATTAAAATAACAGATCCTTCAACCTACCCGCTTTCTAATGGGCAACCCTTGCGAAGGGGCGACACATGGAAACCTTACTCCTCTGATGTATATGGACTACCTCAGTTTGTGGACCCATGGCAGAAAAAACAAACTAACTTTCTTCAGGTGACCTGTGTTGACCCCAGAAGAGATCCTATCACCCTCAACAGGACTAACCTCTTAAGACTGCTACACGCCATACCGCAATTAAATTCAATACAATCACAAGAAATCAAGACCGTACTCTTTGTTGATGACCAACTTCTAGACAAGATTCAGAAAGAATTCTATACCCGAGCCACAATGGACTGGATTATACCGATGACTACACCATTATTATCCCAAGCTTTGCATGTTCACAAATCCTTAGCTCAACAGAAGACGATCGGGAATGCAGTCGCCCAGTTATACAACCTGCAGCAGCACTTGACGATCATAGATGGAAACATCTTGACAGATCACCGACAACAAAGAACACAAGGACCCTGCTAGACAGAGAACATCTTCTCGACAGTCAAACTTACTCACAGTCTCCCTTCTGGCGAGAATACGACTCTGTATCTCCAGTCCAATCCAATAAGTCAGCCTACCACTCATAACCACTAACCACATCACAAACCTCCGGATGGACACTGTGCTCATGGAACATGAGAGGACATTCCCATTTGTTCGACTCACCTGTTCCGGAACTTGAACTCTGCCAAGTAATATGTCTTCAAGAAACTTGGCTCACCAGACCACTGACTTGTGACGGCTATATAACTGTGCTCAACCCGGCCCTACAAGGTGCCCGGGGACGTGCCTCTTCTGGACAATTGACACTGATTAAGATTACTCCAGCCTGGAGCTTTCTTGAAACGGAGAACATCAACCCTTGGACCCAATTCACTTTCATCAAGATTTCTAAATCAATCAACTCGGCCTATCAAAGTCACCAGATTAGTCCTACCATTAGTTTGATTGCAATTATAAACTTGTATTGGAACCCAGCCACAATAAATGATAATAACTTCTTGAATGGCGTCTTCCTGACCATCAATAGACTCAGCATAAGATTCCCCACCATCGACTTTATCATCTGTGGGGACCTTAATATCCATCTCTTTACTTCTACCGGTCTCCCCAGATCTCCTGATGACTTGACAATCAGAGCCCTCCACTGGTCCAAAGAAATTACCATGAGAAATCTGACTTTAATGATCCACCCTTGCAATGAACATAAGCTGCTGATTCCCACCTGGTCTAGCAGAAACACCACGGCAATCATAGATTACATTTATCTTTCATCAACCTTGCATAATCTGATACTGAAATATACAATTCAACGATCTACTAGAAGCGACCATTCTATGCTCATCCTACGTGGCATCGGAATGTCTAATCAGAACATGACAATTCCACCTCCACCTCTAGAAATTACTGGATCAACCACCAGATTAAGACTTAGCTTAAAACACCAAGCCTTATTGCTGCGGACCTTCTGTCAAACCAACATGCCAGATGAAGAAAAGCTAAATTATGATTGGATGTTGAACCCCTTCTTGATAATATGCCACTCCAACCGAAGAGTCTGTTCATCGACATCACTATAATCCTGAGCTAGCAAATAAAAAGAAAATCCCCCGTCAACATCTCCGAAAATGGAGAAAGAATCCCACAACTGTAAATCTCCAAAATATGAAAAAAGCGAAACAAGCCTTCAGAAATTAGAAAAAAACACACAAGATGTTTTTGCAACAAACAGATGCCGAAGCTATGCTTCTTACGCTCAAAAATAAGAACCTGAGGAATCTATGGAATTTGCTAAATAATGACCCCAATCACCAACACCTGATGGTCTCCAATGTTATGGAACAAAAATGTATCTCATATTTCACCAATCTGTATAAACCCCAATGCCAAGAAGAAACCTCGGCACAACTAACCATCTCGAATCAATGGACCATGCGTTGGGATAAACTCCATTTCCAACAGATGATCAAAAAACTCAATCTTCCATTGATTCTGTATGGTGGAAGCAGATGGACCTTCTGCGCAAGTTGATAAATGAAAACGAAAATCCAATTCCTGCACTTCTTATTCTACGGGAGACTTCGCATGCCATGCATAACACAATATTGAAAATGTGGAAAGCCGTCTTAGTCCAACAAATGGCGAAAGAAGACATTACAATAGAAATGCTTACCAACCGCCCCCAGCGTGCAAAGATAAGAATGCAGCAGAACGATAGGGCTAAAACATCTGCAGAAAAACAAAGATACTCCATGAATCTACAATGCTCAATTGACATCCGCGCGATTCATGAACTCCCGCAATACTTGGCACTTTTCCCAGATCCAATTATCCGTACTGCTTTCATGAAAATTTGATTGAATACTTATCCAACTAGACAAAGACTGGCTAATATTCGACAAATACCCATGAAGGATCAATTCTGCCGTTTCTGCTTGGACATAAACACACCCGAAACCTTGAAACATCTCATTATGAACTTCACAGCCCTTACGGACAAGAGAATTGTAATTGGCAATCTATTCAAGATTTCTGAACAGCAAGAAGAAGGAGACTCCAGATGGCTGAAGATCTTAGGAGGCCAAGATGAGAAACTGATCTTTACAGTCATCCAATTTCCTGCAGACATTCTTGTCCACTCAAAAGACCCAAATTCATAACAAAGAAACTTGTTCTTTGACAAAATGTTATGCTATGGTAATAATAATATGTGATATATCTTAATGAAACAAAATGAAAAGTTTATGTTTAAACTAAATCATTTTAAATTAAAAATAAAAAAATCTAATCAGTACAATCCGTTAATTGTCCCCTCATATTGGAAAGAAAGACCAGGAAGTCGATCTGTCTCGGCACAATCCTACAGGAACTTAAATTCTCTATTGCCCTCTGTACCCAATGAAACCACTCTTTTGGGAAAAACGTAAAAACCTATCTCTTTATTCAAACCTATATTCAATTTCTAAAGCATCCCAGTTTTACAGTGTATTCAATGCTAAGATGCCTTAGGGTGAACAATGCACTCCACATAACATAACTTCCTGGTGTGCCCATTTAAAAAAAAAAATAATGTTTGATTAGAGCTGGCTTCATCCAAACTAGAACATACACTGCTTTATTTGTAATGGTATGTATCATGAAATAATGTTTGCAGCCCGTTAGATAAACATTTTTTTTGAAATTTCGGAATCATTTAATTTTTCTTTGATTTTACATTCAGCAGATTTATTGGCAAATAATGTATTCCCAACTTCTTTGATTTAAATGTGTAATGCCTCAATGGAACTGGACAATTATTAAATTGTAAATAAAAAAAGGTCGGGAGAGCACATATTCCACATGCATTCACATTGATTATTTCCCCTACAAAGAGTGAGTGTAAGGAATATTTGCACTCCTTGTGGAATCCTTTTAATTTATGGTACTTTAAAGAAGCTATCGCAAGCATATTGAGGTTAGTTTGAATAACATTTTTATGAAAATGGTTTGAATGTTCATTCTAAATTAACTTACCTATTATCCACCATTTAAGTTCTCGCACAATATTTCAAGTGATATCCCTCTTCTACAGAGGGATGATGGAAAAGATAGCTTAAACAAAATGTCAGTACTTAATGAGAACGTTCAAATTGTAATTTCTCAAGTTAATTAAGAAAACATCCTCACCAAAAGTCATGAAAAATACACAAATTGTATGCAGCACATACCTTTACATGCTGGAAGATGTGTCCGTTAAAATTGACATGCATTCCCCATGGTCAGAAACATACTGCTTGACTGTAATCTTATCCTCCCTCTTAACAGGAAGCTAAAGTACTGGACCCTGTCATGGGTGAGGATGTTCCTTGTGCAGTCTGAAACTTGACAAGGAACCCTCTGCCTGACTTATCACCTCAGAAATAGCAAACACAGGTGTGACAGACCCATTCTTCTCATACTCCTGAGTCATGTGCTGGGGGACCACATCTGTCGCCTATAGATGTTTTCAGTCTCCTACAGCAACACTCTGTGTAAACACTCATCATCCATTTGCAAGATGCCCCACTCCTATCACATTTCTGCTGAACTCTCTTCCTTCTGAGTTCTCATTACCTCTACTTGAACTCCAAAGTAAACACACATTCTGGAGGATGCCTTTTAATGTATCCACATCTACCACAAATTCACCATGAACTTCCATAATAGCTATGGCTTCCCTAGACACCACTCCAGCTCATGCCGCCACCTCAAGCATGAGGCCGCATTCCGTTGGCTATGCCTCCACCAATGTCTCCACCAACACCACAACCCCCTACTCCTCCTCATTCTTGGACAATTGCAAACCCTCCTTTGTCAACTTTGCCTCTTCTCCTCTTCCTGATATATCCCTAAATGACTCTACCATCTCTGTGAAATGAACCGTCTCTTCCTTTTCCACCTCGCCCTCCAATTTCAATGCCTGCTTCCACATCCATTTAGTTCCTTTCTGTAAGCTCTCAAACAAATCCCAAACTCAAAGACAATTGACTGGAGCAAACACAATTATTAATAGATTTATGTAAGACTCATACACAGAGTTGCTAAGTGTTTTTGACACACAAACAGAACATAAGAGGATGTCTCAAAGGGTAACTGTTTAAAAGAATATATAAGGGAAATAAAGAGGGTCACAATGCCTACTAGGACAAATACAAAGCCCAATGGAATTATTAATACTGCGTAAAGGCTCCTTTGAGCTTTTTATACTTTTGGAGAAACAAATGAAAAGGCTTTGGAAAGTTTTGGGGGATTTCTGTTCTTCTTGGGGTGGGAAACAAAGGGAGTAAACACGAGAAAGAACATAGAAACCTTTTTGTGTGTTTTTAAACTGGGTGTGATAGAAAATGAGGATAAAAATGGAAAGTCAGCAAAGGTGGCCAAATAAACTCCCAGGCACACACAAGATGGCAAATGAGGATCAGCATTCTCTAAATCTTCTAATCGTGTAACAAAAGACCACCAGATCTCGCCTGAGGTAGTCTTACAATGGTTTATTGAGAGACCACCCTCCACACGAGTAGTTCCTTTCCTCACCACTCATGGTGTCATGCAACAAACTATTTAACAGATTATCTTCTTCAGCCCTACTTCAGATGCATATCATCCCCTTGGATCCCTCCCCCTAAGCTAACAATGAGCCAAGAACCAGGCCTGTGTACAGGAAATATATTGGTATTTACTTCAATTAAATGCAATAGAAATTAGCATGAAATTGTCAAACACCACTTTATCTATAGTAGATCACAAAAGTGAGTTGAAAAGAACACCATCACGATTCTGCACTTTCTGCAAATTTCACTTCAAGGAATAATTACACTTATCAATAACAAAAGCACATATAGTGTTCTGCCATTTTGATTTTCCTACAGGCTTAAAAGGGCTAGCATTAGGATTTCAAGATTGGTACAAATACATATGGCAATTAGGATTTTGCCCACACTTTTGTTTCAAAATAAACACATGGGCCCTCATTACGACCCTGGCGGAAATCGAAAAACGATGGCGGAAATGCAATACCGCCATCGAATAGCGCTCGGTGCGACTATGACCCGTCACCGCAAAGTACGAAGCCATTAGCGACACCGTAGTGAACGCCAACGCTAACTGCACCAAGCACGCGCGCGCGCGCCATGCCAAACCGCAAACACCACCATGGTGCAACGGTACGCCAATTCCGACCCTAGCGGACATGCACCTAACGCCATCAGGCATGGCGTAATGTACCATTCCGCCATGGCGAGAAGTACGGCATCGCGAATCAACCGTAAACGGCCCCACTGAGTGCCTGTACACCTCTACCTGCCCACAAAGTACAACTCCCCGTAGGTGCAATGAAGCCACAATGCAACCATTGAAATGTACAAGTCACCCATGCATGCCAGCGAACAAAAGAAACACAACAGGGGCCAATGGGAGCTGCAGGGCACAGATGGCACGAATACAGAAGCCATCCCAATGGACATGACCACAGTCCCCCACCAAGAAACGCTTGCAAACACAGGCACCTGTGACCAGCAATATTCCGAAAATCACATCATTCCACCAGTCCACCTGGCTGACCGGCATCTGTTACACAAAACCCAATCCCCCGCCCCTGAGCATGACAACATTCAAACTGTCATATTGGCAGCCCCCATCCCTGACCTCACTGGGCTTCGTAGGCAAACGCGGCCAGTACAGTACCACGCAACTAAACCCCGAAGCCGGAACCCGATGCAGATCTCCTCACAATACATCGCCCCCCAAATTGGCATATGCCACATCACTTGCAAAGAAAAACGCTACACGGGCCAAATCCGAATAGAAATTTAATGCACATCAAAATCACCAAGCCCATACAGCCATCAGGCCATGAACTCCAAAACACCAATCACCATTGTGGGCTGCTTCCGCAAGAAATGACCAGCCACTACCTGTGTGTCGCCCTGTTCCCCCATGGTACACAGAGCCACAATCACGTACGAAAAGGCAACATGGAAGCGCACAGAACCGCAGGCCCGTCCCAATGGGGAGGCACTAGTCCAGCTGAAAGGCCGAAATGTTGCTCCGAGCCACCAGTACTGCGTAAGGGCATGTGGCCCATTGGCGATCGTCCCATAAGATCATAATGCTGCTCCACTGATTAACACGAAGCAGCAGGTGTCGGGAGTAAAATCCATCTGCAGGAGTGGCATACAGATGGCAGTGGCAAAAGGGGAGGAGATACCTGTCAACCAAAAGAAAAGAAAAAGAACAGAATGGCCATCAGAACTACATTCCAACTACTCACTTCAATGATCACACGAAATCCACAGCCATATGCATGCTAGCCCAACCAAAAGGATCATCACCACCCCAAAACCACTTGCGACTCATAACCATCTATATCGAGGTGCAAACACCATCACAAACGAGTGTACCTGTGCATGCGTCTGTCAAAACAGATTCCATCAGATGGGAATGTTAACGTGCATGGACACAAGTGTCTGAGGGCGCCTCGAGACAGGGAGGGCTCAACAAGGCCAGATGGACGATGGTCCCACAATGGCAGCCCTGCATCACATAGCGTAGGGGAGGCGGATAGATCCCAAGAAGCCCTGTACATGGCAAACTCTGTATCAAATCACCTGCCCATGCATCCATCCATCATTCCCTCATCCCGGGATCAAAATGCCTGAATAATTACTCACATAACATTAGAAACATCCATTGAGTCCGTGCGTTATGCAGCCTGCTAAATCCACAGTGCCCCAGCCCGTAATTCCAGTGTTGTGAAGTAACATGTTTTTGGGAACGGACGGCCTCATCGCCCACGTAGCTATTGCGCATCCCAAACTATTCATATCAATCATTGCTCCCTCGCCATGGGCCCTGTCTCAAGGACATAGAACAATAGAACGTTACATTTGCAGTCAGACCTGTGGGCATCTCCTCGCCGCTAGCTGGAAACCGAAAGCGCCGCCCCTCGAATTCCTCATTTGCAACATCACGTCGAAAAGGCATCTGTGGCCGTTTGAAATCACTAATTATTCCATCGAGTGCGGCTGTGTGTGAAAATGGCAACTGCCTTCACCCACGAATGGGACGCCCCGCCCGTCGTTGAACCTCGGTGCAGTGATGCATGAGGGTCCACCGTTACTCGAGTACTACGTTCCACTGACCCCTCACAAGTCAGTTCGCGACTGCAGAGATAGTATGTGAAACAATGGGACCACAGCAGAATGAACATATCAACCAATCTTACACGGCCATCGGGTACAAATACATGATTGCAATAGCAAGATACAATTCCCCGAATTGCAGCGTTGTGCGCGGGATGTGCTCGGCCAAAGGGGAGAGCAGTTTGCACAGGTGGAATCAATCACCACAGGTGGAGGCCATACAGCCTGAAAACACATAAATTGCACAGCCAGTCTCCTCCCACAACCACACCGAAATGCTACCGGCAGGACTCGCGATGTTGGCCCTGGGGGACCTGATAGCACTGCAAGCGCTCCGACTCCAAGAAGAAGACGAACACCAACTACAACCAGCCGCACGGAGGAGACGCAGGAGGAGGAGGAGGCCAAGGCAGGGCCAGCAAGGGCTGCCAGCACAGCCACTACCACCACGCAGGCAGCCCGCAATCCCACGCCTCCGAGCACATCCGTTCAACCTCACTGATGAGCAGATCCACACCCTCTACCGTCTGGACCGGGACACCATAACCGCCATTGTGGACATGACACAGGCTGACCTTGTCAGCATGATAGATAGCCCAACCGCCATCCCACCCCTACTGAAGGTGGTGTCTGTACTCCACTTCCTGGCCACAGGCACCTACCAGCACACAGTCGGACAGTTGCATGGCATTTCTCAGCCACTGTTCTCACGGACACTATTGCAAGTGCTCGATGCCCTCCTGAAGCACGCAGACGACTACATCTCTCTACCACGCTCGGAGCAGGAAATAACCAACACAAAAGTGGGATTCCATGCACTTGCCGGCATACCGGGTTGCATTGGTGCCATCGACTGCACCCATGTTGAATTGGTCGTCCCACATGCCATGGAGGCCCAGTACCGCAACCGAAAACAATTCCATTCCCTGAATGTACAGATGGTGTGTGACTCCAACAGGATCATTACACATTGTTGTGCCCGATTCCCTGGATCAACCCATGATTCGATGGTCTTGAGGAACTCTACAATACCACGCTACATGGAGCGACACGCAGGGAACAGATCCTGGCTACTCGGTGAGTCTCATTACATGCATGATGATGTGGGGTATGTGAATTGGCATTGACCTGCCAGGAAGGGGGGGGGGGTGTGCGTACGTATCAATGGCATTCCACATCATACGTTTCTCGTCCACATACAGGTGATGCTGGATATCCACTGAAGAGATGGCTCCTCACACCAGTCCGGAACCCACGGGACCAGCATGAGGAGGACTACAACCATGCCCACTCACGTACCCGTGTAGTCATTGAACAGGCATTCGGCCTACTGAAGACCCGTTTCCGCTGCCTCAGCAGGTCTGGCGGGGCACTCCTGTACCGCCATGAGAAGGTTGCAAAGATGGTGATGGCATGTGTCATGCTCCACAACATGTGCGTACGTAGAAATGTGCCCATGCCCCCTGACGCAGAACTGCAAGCACCTGATGATGGTCATGATGAGGGTGGGGATGTGGCAGCACCTCATGGAGTCTGCGAGGCACCGGAGGCCCGTGACATTCGTCAGCATCTCATTGATGTATGCTTCTAGCACTCACGCCTGGTGGCTGATACATGGACACGGGACTCGTGGCACTGCGTGTGTCTGGGACATGCACAATATGGACTGTACGCCTATGATGGCCTAGTACACAAAGATCAATGTCCACACTTCTCATTGGTTGATCGTGCACTTTTTATGGCATATGTGATATCATGTTGAACACCCTATCGACCCGCCACCCAAGTGAGCCCAACACACCCCCTCCACCCTCCTACCTCCCCCCCGAACACCAGTGTCCAAAGATGCTCATTGTAAGTGGGCTGTCGCTATTGCATGCCCCCTCTGCGGGTATCAGGGGCACCCCTGCCTGTGGAGCGCAGGTTCCTCCCAGATCTACGTTGGGGGCTGCCCTGGACGGAACTTGCAACGGATGATGTGTCTGCCTGCTCACGTCCATGCATGTCCCTAAGGGTTTGCGAGAGCTCAGTGAGCACACGGCGCACTGCGGCAAGTTCGGCACATACGTCTTTGGACGTCGCATGCAGTTCCCCCCTCAGGCTCTCGGTGCTTCTCTCAATTTGTGCCCTTAGCGTCTCTGTACCTCTCTCCATTTCTGCCCTAAGTGTCTCAGTTGATGTTTCTATGTCTGCCTTAGTGCCCCCACATTCATCGGCATGGTCCTTGAGGAGTGTGGCCAGTTGCTGCTGTTGTTCGATCAACTGGTCGAGGGACTGTTGCCTCTGCTGGGCCATGGCCATTTGCGGGGGTGTCACAGAGGGGCTGTTGTCCTCATGTTGCCTTGCCACAGGGCTTGTGGGGGATGGCCAGTCGTCGTCTGGTGGGTGCCCCTGCGTGGTATCCTCATGTTGTACGGGATGGAACAGACAGGGGGATTGGGACAGGTCATGGATGGATCTGACTTCGGCATCCCCGTTTTCTGTGTCCGAGCATGCTGCCATCAATGGGGTGTCACCTATGGTGCTGCTGCCACCAGAGGCAGTGCCTTCTGTGGCATCCATTGGGGGGACCTGTGGTGGTGGTGTTGTGGGCATGCTGGCTGCTGGGGTGCCTGTTGATGTTCCCTCCTCTGTGCTGCCACCTGATTTGTGCTGCTGCCGTGTCTTGATGCGTGCAGCTGAGGTGGAGGGTCTCTGGCCGTTGGTCTTGGCCCTCTTTGCAGGTGTGCTGGTAGGGGTGTCCTGTAGCTCGTCGTTTGGATCGGACCCTGTGGTGGAGTAAAGGAGGGCGAGGGTTATTGATGGGTCTGTGGGAATTGGAATGGCATTGTATCACATGCATTGTGGTGGTACCTGAGGGTGATTTGGGTCGGGGCCTTGGAGGTGCTTTGATTTGTGTGTGGAGTGAGGGTGCAGTTGTCTGGCAGCCTGCAGTTAGGGTGTGCCTGCTGCACGTGTAGTGCGTGTATAAGGGGTTTTTAATTATTTATGTATTTATTGTGGGTTTTAACGTGCGCTTGCAGGCCGATGTGTGTGGACGTTCTCCTGGACATGTGTTTCTGTTGCACGCATGGTACTTCACATGGATGGACTGTGTGGATTTGGCATTGTTTTATCTGGCCCACCTACCTGAATCTTCGGATGTCTGCACTCCTTTCTCCATCCCTCCGACTCCCTCTATGCTCTCCATTCCGATGGTGGAGGCACAGATTTCTTCCCAGGGGGTCAACTTGATGGGTGATTCAGGACCTCCCCCGGTGGCTGTGGCAATGTTGCGGTTGGCAGAGAGTATGCTGCGGACGCGTATCCGCAGGTCGTCCCATCGCTTGCGGCATTGCTGTGGGGTGCGGGGTGCGGTCCCCACCGCACTTACCCGCTGTGCCACCAGAGCCCATATGGCCTTCTTGTTTGCAAGTGCCGTTCTGGTCATTTGCGTGGAGAAGACGACGGCAGCATTCTCCTGGAGGGTCTCTGTTAGCACGGTGAGTTCCTCACGGGAGAAGTGGACCTGCCGCTTGCGGTCGCACGCTTTCTTCGCTACTTTTCCCATTTTTCTTGGTTTCGCTAGGGTGGTTGACGGGTTGGGGTGTGTTTCAGGGTAGTGATTTTAGTGGTTGTGTGGTTTTAGTGTATTTATAGGTGTACGCCGGGATGTTTCCCGTTCCGGGCCCATGTTTTAACTTCCGTTTCCGTATATTTCCGGCCACCGTACTTTCCGGTAGGCGCACACTGCGGTGACCGCTAAGAGGGGTGGCGGTATTGCACCTAGGGCGCCGTACGGCGGCGGTGTGGGCCGTTTTGGGGTCATTTCCGCCATCGCGGACTTTGCACTTCCGCCATGCCGTGGTGCTCGTGCCCGATGGGTCGGAATGGGCCGCACTTTGCTCCTTCGTGCAATGGCGGAAACGCTATTTACGCTGTGGCGCTCCGGTCAGTCGCTTTCCGCCAGGGTCGTAATGAGGGCCATGGTGATTTAGTGGTTTGTTTTCCAGACCCCCCTACTTTGATCTGTGTTGAGGAAGTCGGAAATAAAAATAGGAATGATTTAGGGAATTTAGGATTTCAGATTTCGCCTCCACTGAAAGGCCCATGTTGGGGAAGCAGGATAAAAAGGTTGGACTGATTTAAGAACAAAGATACCCCACTTCCTTAAAGAAGTTGGTGTCAGCAGGACAAAAAGGAAAACCCAATTAAATGATAGGCTATGGTTTTCAGAGCAAACTGGGAAGTGAGTTTTGGTCATTTCAAATTTTAACACAATCCACCCTGTAGTGTTCTGCTGAAAGAGGAATTAATTAAATTAATATTTTTAGTTAAATAGGCTAAGGATCTACACAGTTTTGCCAACCTCTCCCGCTTTAAAGGGAAAGGGTTCAAGGCAGGCAGACTCTCCCAACCTTTGGTCTCCCCAAGCTCAGCTTTACTTATATAGAAAGGGCCTCATCACGACTTTGGCGGTAACCCTTAAATCCGGCGGTAGCGCTATTACCGCCGGATTTAAGGGTCCGCCAAAGCAGGACTTCGGCGGATTTCTCCCCAGCTCTGAGCTGGGGGGAAATCCACCGAAAATTCGCGCTATTACCGCCGGCGGGAAATCCGCCGGCGGTATTAGCGTGAAATTTCCCCATTGAGCCCAATGGGGAATGGGGCATTCCCGAATGGGCTCAATGGGGAATGGGGATTGACATTACCGACGAACGCGTGATCCGGCGCTATTAGCGCCGGGGAGTTCGGCGGTAGGGCTAATACCGCCCGCGCTAATAGCGTTACCGTTACCACCCAAGTCGTGATGAGGCCCAAAGTCTGTATGTAATGTTCAGGAAATCCAGCTGCATCCCGGGACACTCTGGAAAGATAGGGCAGGGGTCTGGTCACTACACTCTCAAAGTTGACCTTACGCGCTGCACCACAGGACCCAGTCAGCTTTGAGGCCTTACTAGAAATAGACAGCTCCAACCAGATGCACTCTCAGCAATTTCCTCTGGTGATTCCTTACAGCTGTTAGATGGTAATTTTCAGCAGCCTTCCTGATGGTCTGTCTCTTGTCAGTATGTGTTCCTGTCTCTCCCTCCTCCTAGTGCACTCCCCCTTATATAGCAGTCATGACACCACCAATTTACAATCTTGCAAAAGTACCCTGCAATAAGTACTGCAATTAGGATTGGACATTTACCCTTCTTTCTCCTCCCAAAACCAGCCTCCAAGTCAGGATTGGTTTAGATGTCTGGAGCAACATATGGCAATTCCCATTTGTAATCGCCATTTGTTCGCCTTTCAATTTTTTGGCAAAAGCTAGTTATGTATCACAACTTAATAATTTAACTAGCAACTGCCATAATAAACATATTTTCTGATCCCAGTAATCAAGGAGAATTAGATAAGCCGACCTCCTAGTCTGTACCATGTGGCACTGCCATGTGACACATTTCTGCCGTTTCCATAAAAAGCATACCAGTTAAGAATATGTATGTTATTACCCATATCCCTAATTTTATTCTCCACCCCCTCATCAACTCTCACATTTGGAACATGTTCAGATCTGCCAGAAACACATCTTAGATAGCCTTATGGTTGCTTAGAAAAAGTCCTAAATGATAATAGTCCTTTTAAATTAATTGTGAATCTTCATGTGGGAAAAATGGCCCTTCTCCTGCCTTCGAGCCATTTGTTTTTTTCTATCAGTCTCTTTGTGTTGGAAGCTTGCTCTTTGAAGTTCTGCACCCATTTCCACACATATTAGTCATGCTCCAACCAAGGGGAACTTCTCCTCTAGTCAATGCCTTCGGAGCCAGCAGGTGTGGAGACCACTGAATTTCGACACCTTTAGCAGGACACTTTTTTGCAGTTGGTATTTACATGGGAGATGTGACATCCTGACTGGGAGTCTCTGAAAGCCAGAAAAAGGGATTGTCTTGGGCTGACATTTCTTATGAACTCTAAGTGGCTTTTCAGATGTCACCAGAGTTTTTTATGTGAAACCTAATATGCATTGCCTTTTGTCAATGTCATGTCTTTTCCCTGTCATTTTTTTGTGAACAGTGATACGTTTTCACATTTAAACTGCTTTTGTTTGCACATATCTATGCAAGCGGTTTTGGTGTCACTGTTTAGAAATTCTGTTTTCTATGTGAAAGGGATCTTTGATTCCTCCTTCCTTTGTAAATTAAAATGCTGCTTTTCCATTTGTAATGACAGGTAGGGCCCTTTTCCCCATGTCTCTTTAATTTTACTTGCAAAAACAAAAAGAAGCTGTTTTTTTTCAGTGTTTAAAATCCTGCTGTTCATGTGAAAGTGACTTCTATTTGTGGCCTATGAATTCTCCCCACATGCCCCCCTATGGGTTCTTTCATGACTCTTGGTTGGGTGTTGGGGAGGAGCAGGGCAGAGTGGGGTTTCATTAGGTGTAATTTCCTTCATTAGGTAGCGGGCACTCCAGTCTTCCCTTCCATCTCTAGGTTGGGGGTATGGCATGGCACCACCTTTTCTTCCTTCTTTTGGGAGTGGGCACTCCAGTATCCCCTTCCATCTTTGGGTTGGATGGTATGTCCTGGCACCCCCTTTTTTCCTTCCTTTCCAGGTCCCTGGGGTTCTCACCGGACTCCACTCTCACCTCCAGGATGGAAATTAAGGAGTTTAGTTCTCTAATAAAAGATAGAAAAAGAGTTTCAGTACATTTTACACACCAATTTCCCTGGAAAATATACATAGAATTTACAACAACAACATACAATTATCGCATGACATTTTCAACATTTCACAAAACACATTATATTTATTTTCTTCATTTGTACAATTACACCAAGTAAATTACTCCCTGTTATACATATATATTTGTCTTAGTTTCCATCCATTTTTTATCCTTACTTTTAATTCTTCAGATGCTTGCCTTTCATTTGTGTCATCAAGTAGTCGTAAAGCATGTATGGGGTGACGGCTTCTCAGCTGCTCGATGTGGACCCATATTTCTTCTGTTTGTTCTGCTTTTGGGAAGTGGTTCTTATTAGCAACAGGTGATATTTTATCTACAATTTCAAAGGCACCACACCAAGATGAAAGGAATTTCTGCTCCTTGGCCTGATTCCTTTGAAAATTGTACAGGTAAACCTTATCACCTGCTTCAAACTCTTTCTTGGTGGTCTTTAGATCATAGTAGGTCTTCATTCCTTCAGCCGACTTTTCTAAATTGCGCTGAGCATAAGCAAAAACATACTGGAGGTGCTTCCTTAAATTTTCAATATACTCATGAGTAGTGGGTGCATTTATCAGTGTCTGCTCCTGAGTCCTATAGAGCAGATGCTGTAGTAACACAATTTTTTGTCTAGTCTTGGACTCAAATGGGGATATATTTGTTACAGAAGATGGTGTAGACCTAATAGCCATCAGGACAACCGGCAATTGAATGTTCCAACTGTGTCCAGAGTCTGCCACAAACTTCTTTAAGATACTCACAATCATTTTGTTGAATCTCTTTGCCCCCCCCACTTGAGGCCATGTCGTAGGCAATGTGGAGTTTTCTTTTTGCCCATAGAATATCTACATCTTTGCCATCACCTCACTGGTAAAATGGCTTCCTCAGTCCAACTCAATCCTTTGCGGGAGGTGGACACAAGAGTAGATGCAGTTGATCATTAGTGCAGCAGCCTTCTCCGCCTTACAGTTCGGGGCTGGAAAACATTCTACCCACTTTGTGAAGAAGCCTGTCACAGTCAACATGTACTTGTTTCCTCTAGAGGAGCCAATCACTGGCCCTATGAAATCAACTTGCAAATCTGACCAAGGCAGTGTCATTCCCTTTTTTGGTAGGGGAGCTCTGTGTGTGAGTGAACGGGGCTGGAACTGAACACACACAAGACACCCCTTTAGGTAACTTTGAGGTTTTGGCCCATGTGTGTCCAGTAGGCAGCCTTAAGCAAGATTTTGAATGCCGTATGAAACCCCCTATGGCTGGCAGTGGCCGTATCATGGGCGTTGTTCAACATCAGGCTTCAGAATGAGGTGGGTACCACCCACCACCCACTGGTCACAGCCAGATAGGGTTATCATAACCAACAAACCTTCTTGGATCCCGAACATCTTTGAAAACTTCATCATCAGCTGGAGATCCTCTTTATCAGTATAATCCGACTCTGTTATAGGAAAGCTTACAGGGTCTTATTTATTTATGTATTTATTTTGAAGCTTATATAGTGTGCTAAGCCCAAAGGCATCTAGGCACTTTCTTAACTACAGAGTGTAGAGGTTACAGTTGTTGCATAGCACATACAAGACAAACACAATGAAGATAATGGGCCTCTTTACTAGGTTGCAGGTAAAACCGGCAAGGCTACCTCCATACCGGCAAGTAAATCCGGCACCCACGAATGGGCAATTACCGGGTATTCTGGCCCTGCCGGACCCAGTAATTGCCCTTTCGCAGGTGCCGGTGCCGGTATATCCCATTCCCATTTGAGCCCCATAGGGCTCAATGATAATGGGGATGCCTGTAGCTCCGGCACCGTTGATAACGGTGCCGGTGCTACAGGCTTGCTGTCCTTGTGGATGCCTTTCATTCTGCCAGGGCAGACCTGGCGGAATGAAAGGCCCCTGCAAGCACAACTCAAAGTTTGCCGGTCCGGATACAACAGTACCAGTAAGCTTACCACTACCATTATATCCGGACCGGCAACCTTGTAATGAGGCCCAATGACTTTACAAGATAGATGTCGTGAGACAGATTTTGACATACAAATTTTACAGAATAGATGATGTGAACAAAGATAACATACAAAGTTTTAGATTACAGGTGGGAACATATTAATAGTCGAGAAAGGTGAGATGGGGTGTTTGGACACTTAGTTTTGAGCTCTGAGTGGGTGAGGCAGTGAGTTCCGAGTTTACCACCTTTCTTTTGCAGCTTGAATCTGGGCATGGCTAGGCGGTGCTGATAGATTGCTCAGTGGGTCTAGAGCATTCTGTCAGTGTGATACGGTTCGACAGGTAGGATGAGGCCATCTGGTGGAGACATTGGTGTGAGGGTGAGTGATTTGAGCATGGTGCGTTCCTGTACTGTGAGCCATTGTTGCTGGTGTCTAGTGGCTGAGATGTGTGCAGATCTGGTGATGTTGAGCAGAGCCATGGGGGCATTATTTTGTAGCATCTGTAGCTTCTGGATATTCTGGGTCTTTGTCTCGGCGTACAGTGCATTGCAATAGTTGAGGCGCGTAAGGATAAGGCTCTGGCTAGCATAAGACAGCTGTCAGGAGAGAGGAACTTTCTGCAGGCGCTAATGAGTCTACATGTGTATGCGGTGGCTGAGGTGGTGGCATTAACTTGTTTGCTGAGATTGAGTGAGGAGTCTAAGTGGAATCCAAGTGTTTTTACCTCATTGGTGACTTTGATGGAGTGCCCGTCTATGATAAATGACTTCAAAAGATGATTCTGTTTGGCGATTTTGTGTTGAGAGCCGATGATGAGCAGCTCAGTCTTAATTTAATTTAAGCATAGCCCATGCTGCGCCATCCAGTCTTGGATGGATCGGTATGTGGCATTGATGGTGGCCGTATCAGTGTTGTGGTTTCCGGAGATGGGAATGAGGATCTGGTTGTCATCTGGGTAGTTGGTGTAGATGACACCCAGGTCGTCGAGCTGGTCAAACGGTGGCTTTGGGATTATATTATACAAGGTGGGAGCCACGCATGATCCTTGTGGCACTCCACAGGTGACTGTGGTGGGTTGAGCTGCAGCTTGGGGGAGAAGACCCTCATGGTTCTGTCGGCTAGGAAGGAGTTTATCCACAGTGTAGCATTAGGGTAGAAGTTTGCTGCTGATGTTAGGTGATCACACAGAATGATGTGGTCCACCAGATCGAAGGCAGCGGAGAGGTCTAGGAAAAGAAACACAGCTAGCTTTCCATTGTCCCTCAGATTGTCCATTTGGATTTTTAAATCCAGTAGTGCTGTTTCTGTCCCATGTCTAGGACGGAAGCCAGACTGATGTAGCCCCAGGATGTTATTAGTTTCCAGGTAATTCTGAATTTGCAGACAAGCTACACTATCCAGAATTTTCAGAAGAAACTGTACCGTTGTTATGATTCTGAAGCACAGGCTGAACGGCGAGGGGTGGAGGTGATAGGAGAGTCAGGTGGAAGGGCGGGTGATCTTAGGGTGGTCGCAGCGGGGTTACCGGAGCAGTCAAGATAGCGATGTCAGTGTACTTGAGGCGCTTACCTGGCCTGAGGTGAAACTTGCCACAGATCACTGTGAACAGGCGCAGACAGGGCCTTCTCCACGGGCCTTACCCAGTGGGCAGTTTTCCTCTTGCCAGCGAAGACAATTGGGAGATGAAGCAAGCCGTTGCTGGGCAACGGATAAACATACTCGATCTGACTGCGATTGCAGAAGCTCGCCAGGCATTTTGGGACCAGGATAGTTGCATTAAATTAAACACGGCGAGCAGAGAATATAGGTAGGCAGCTGCAATATTCACAGAAGGATTTGCTTATATAGATACCTTGTGGGCAGCTGCACCTAGGTTAGGTGGAAGGTGGGGGTCAGTTATGGCTCGACGCTCGCTCGCTGTTGTTGCTGTTCTGTTGATGAGGGATACAGGTAGGTCCTTTGAGCACTTCTCCTGCAGGGTTAGTAGGTAACTGGCATGCACTGAGGAAACAGGGCCTTCTCCACGGGCCTTACCCAGTGGGTTGGCTTCTGCCTGTCGGCAAAGCTGATTGGAAAATGAAGAAAGCCGTTGCTGGGGAATGGATAAACAGCCTAGATCTGGCTGTGATCACGATAACATTTCTCAATGATCGTGTCCTCTTTCTGTGCAGTGATCAAATCTGCATCGGCCAATGCAGGATTTGACTATTATGGACTTCATTGATTCACGGTGCGTCACCCTTTCTCAACTCTCATGCTGGATTTTCTTTGCATCTTGCACTCATGGCGGCCCTGAATCATGCTGTTCCCATCTTCATCTTGTATCCTGGCTTGCAACATTATGTGTTACTACTGACTTCTGCAATTGTATTCGCTCTCCCCTCTTGCTTCTCCACACTTTTTGACTGCTTACTCTCTGTTCTCTCCTCCTCTCCTTTTCTCCCTTTTCCTATCTCCTCCCCTCCTCCCCTTACTTTCTTCTATGCACTTACTCTATCAGAATTGTCCCTGGAACTAGTATGATAGTAACCTCATCTGTATCCTCCCTCTTCACCTTACTTGTTTCCCCACACCCCTCAGCACTATCTGAAAATTCATCAGGCCTTGTACGATAGTCACTTGTTTTGTTCCTTCCCTCCCGTTCGGCACCCCCCTCCCTCAACTTTTGTTTTTATCCGGCTCTACCAGAAATGTCATCAGGCCTAGTACAGTAGTCGCCTGTCTGTTTCCATTTCCTTCCCGCTCTTGCCTCTCCCTTTCATATGTATGTCTTAGATCTTGCACTATCTGAAATGTCGTCAGGCCGAGTACGATAGTTAATTTCACATCCTTACTGTTCATGGCCTGTAAGAATGTCATTGTATTTTCCCTTGTTCCCTCCCTTGCCTTGAAGCGCTTTGAAACAGATTATGCATAGGCACTATATAAATAAACTATCATATCATATAATATCTGAGGTATTTTTACTCCAATGGCTGTCGAGAGTTCACTGTTAGCATGTGTTTGTGACCTGGTGACTACGGCAACTTGGATTTCACCCAGCAGGGATTCTGTTTCTATGAAATCCTCCTGTAGAGTTCCGGTGTTAGCCAGCAGGTCTGCCAGATCATTTGCAGTCTAATCTGTCCCCTCGATCTTGGAATGACCACTTATCTTCTTCCAATAGATGGTCATCTCATTGGACGTCACCAGATCATCAATCGACTGGATTAATTTGGCGTGCTTAAGGGGTTTGTTGTTGTCACAAAGCCTGCCATGATTCTTCCAATTAATCAGGTGCACCACAATCCCATTCCTGACATAATCAGAGTCAGTGATTATGACCAGTTCATTGAGTTGGTGGTCCACTGCAGTGAGGATGAATTGATAATCAGCTTCCAACTCTGCAACATTACTACTTCAGGGTCCTATTTTATAGCCAGCAGAGGGTTCTGGGGTATCATTTACCCAGGCATTCCCAATGCCAGCCATCAGTTATTTTTCCCCATTGCTATAAACATGGTAGGATCACCCATCCATATAAACTGTTGGTAACCCCTGACATGTGTCTTCTTCATACACCTTGTGTGGGGAAGTTAAGTACGCCTCAGTGTTGTTGTTGGTCATTATACATTCATCCTCGAGACAGATTTCTTGAGCATAATCACAAAAGTCTGCCAACCCTTGCGCTAGGGCACTCTTCTTCGTTTGGCCATATATGACCTCCACAGGAAAGCCTTGCATGGACAGAATACAGGTAGTAATTCTGGAAAGACTAATGTTCCCCGTCCAAATTCTGTCACTTTGTTGATATTGGAAGGGTCAGTGAGAAGTTTCAACAATTACGTGCTTCCTCTGTATGAATGGGTGGTAATTTGTCAGCGCCCACACTGTTGCCAAGAGTGCCTTCATGCAGTCATTACATTTTTCCTCCAGAGAGGATGAAGTCTTGCTCACACATGAGATGACATTGTTGAACTTGTCATGCTTTTGGTACAAAACTGCTGTTAGGCAAGTATTTGAGAACCCCGTCTTCAAGAATAACTTGTTCCTTATGGGTGAAGCCATACAAGGAGTCTGGGAAAGGCTTCTTTTCAGTTGTTTAACTGCCTCAGATTGATCTGTACCACTCTCTCACTTGACTCCGGCCTAATAAATGGACCAAGTGTCGAGTGACCTCTGCATAGTCTTCAATGAACTTTCAACTATAATAACTAAGTCCCAGAAGGCTTCTTAATTCTCGCAGAGTGATAGGGTCTTTTAATTTCAATAAGGATTCCACCTTCTTCACCTGGGGATTAAGACCCTCAGGGCTGATCTTGTGCCCTAAGAAGTTTACTCAGGTCTTTCACCACTGTGCCTTCTTAAAGGATAGTTTTGGTCCGGCTTTAAGGAACTGTCTTAGAACATAGCGGAATTCTGCTATATGTTCCTCCACAGTTGAGGTCTTGATCAACGCATCATCCACAAAGGCCAGGTTTCCCCTTTCGCCCAAATCTGGCTTAGCCTTATGTAGGAAGATGCGGAAATCATTGCCAGAGTTTATGTATCTAAAGGGGGTTCGGTCCACATATACTGCTGCCCCTTAAAGGTAAAGGAAAGCTTGTACTGGTCTTCCCTTCTCACGGTTACTGTCCAATAACCAGTGTTCAGGTCAATGGCGATGTACACCTTTGCCCCTTGGCTCTAGGCTAGTCCCTGATTAATGAAGGGAAGGGGCCATCTTGAAATGTGGACCCTTTTGTTTAACTCCCTCAGGTCTGCACATTGTCTCCATTGGCCGTTTGGTTTGAGTATCCCCAGTACTGGGTTGTTGAAGGTAGTATGGATCGGACAAATTATCCCACAGGATTCTAAATTCTTAATAATCTCTGTGAGTGACTGCATGGACACGAGAAGTAACCTGTATTACTTCACAAATATTGGATCCATCATCTCAGGGTACATGGGGATGGTGGTTGAATGACTGGATGTGCGTCCATAGTCATATCAGTCCACTGAAAAGATATCTTGGAATTCCAGGAAGACCTATTTTAGCTTTTGTCGTTGCTCCTCAGTCTAACAGGCATCAGCAAGATTGATCCTTTCCTCAACCATCTTTTTAAAACCTGGAAAGACCTCTGGCTTGCCAATTTCAGTGGTATCCTCCAGCTAGGTGGACAGATCTTGTTTGATGGTGTTGAACTGGACAGGGGATTCGAAGTAGTGGTCCTTGACTCTGAACACTGCCTCCTCCCTCCTAATGTCACAGGTCACGTCTTCCACAACATAGGGGCAGGAAGAGTACACCAGTAAATTCCCCCCATGCCTATTAAAAATCTTTTCACGAGGATTACCATCGTTGATGTCAAAACAGTCATTTGGGATTGGCCCCATAATATAATTACCTAAATCAGTAGAATAATGTTTGGCATCAACCACCATTCCCATAAAGGTGTCTGTGCCCAAATTGTTACTTCGAGGGTTTTTGTTATTCACCAATATTTAAATGGTGTCGTATTCTAGGTCTATTAGAGCTGTCAGATTTAAATATAAACCTTGTTGTTGGAGATGGAAATTTAGATTTATATATACATCCTGATGTTTGAGGTTATGTCCTTGCTTAATTTTGCGGGGAAGAGTAAATCATCGCACCTGTCCTGGGATGGTAACCTCTTCTCTTACTTGAACTTCAACCGCATAAGGCAGCAATTGAGCTGACCAGAATGCTTTATCAATGTTGTCAAAGGTGAAGGCGAGCGTCCCCAGATAGCACGACCCTCCCCACAATGAGAGGCAGTAATGGACTCTCCCAAGATGGGAATAAGGCTAAGACAAAGTGCGGGTGAGCTTAATGGGAGTTTATATAAGTCAAAAATAGGGCATGCAAAGGACTCTGCAAACTCCGAGAGCACTCTGTCTGACACTAGCAAAGACAGGCGTATATATTTACAAAACGCGTCATAATAGCCTACACACTATGGGGACACATGTTTGTGGGGATTGGGTGGTGGCGACTAACTATAGGTGCAGCTGTGATGTGTTACGCCGTGGTTGGTGGACATCACTGGGTGCCAACGTGGGCCGGGCAGGTCAGCTGGGTTTATCCGGGCGGTGCTGCGATGCCAGGCGTGGCCAGTGTCATTGATGAACGTCTTCCTTGGCTTTCTGCCCTAAGGGCCACGCACACCCCATTCACTCAATACTGCAATATTATCTTTCCCTGTAAATCCTACAATAGGTTATTCTACAGGTTAATGCAACACAGGAGGAATGCACCTAGAGTGGGGTCCTTTGGTGATACATCAATACATAGTTACCATCATCCTGTTGGCCGGGTATCATAGGTCACGAGGTTGGGTCTCAGGGCAAGGGGTGAGCTGTCCAAGTTTTCATGTCTCGTTAGAAGTCATTATGAATGTGTTCCTACAGTGTTGCTATAATATTGGATGTCCTAATTTTACAAGGGCCATTAACCTCGGGTGAGCTGGTGGGTCGTGGAGCCTAAGACAGGGCACCTCTGGCCTGCGTTTATATGGCCGGGGTTTACTGCTGGGTTGTAAATAATTCAGGTGGCTGGCCGTGGCCATGTGAGCTGCGGGGGAATGTGAATGCTTAAAGCGGCTCCAGCCGAATTGGGGGAGGTGAGGCAGAGCAGCCCGGGCCTCTACCTTTTGTCTGGCATGCTTCAATGGGGAGGGAGGGGGAATGGCCTTGGATATGCCCACAATGGTATTCTCCTCGTGTGTTGCAGATCATATAAAAAAGGCATAAACATTCATATAATGCACAATACTCATTGAGTTTTTTAAAAGCTTACATTTCTACATTGTTAGTACCTTTACATGGCCAGTTCAAATGCGTTACCTATACCAATGTTGCTATTGATAACTATATGTTAAGTATTTAACAACCACGACATTTTGTTACACTCTATGCATACACGATAAGCGAGGTAGTATTAAGGTTGGTGGAGCACGCAGGAACAACTGGCCAGTAAGAGTGATGGCAGTGACACATGGTGAGCGTGAACATTTGAATACATTCTATGCGTTTTCTTACACAATTTACATGAGCTCCCAATGCTGTTGCACTTGTTTTCCGTTGCACTCTAGCAGCATTAGTTCAGTTATGGCTTAGGGCCTTGGAGTACATTCTTATTCGAGAAACATATAACATAAAACCCGGGACACTTCTACTATTTGCGCACAGCTAAGGGGATATGGGTATTTCAACCAGGATGCCACATGAACACACATTCTGCCATATTCATGGAGTTTACATATTTTATCAAAAGGTCATGGAGAAAAGGGTTTTATCACAGGCAGTTTGCATATTGGTATTTAGGGTCTCTACTTTTGTCGGGGGACCATTTTACAGTTCTTTTCCACCCCGGCCCTGCTGGCCGGGTCATACTGCGAACAGTGATACACTGCGGAAGGTGAATTTTACAGTATTTGCTTCTAGCACTAGCTCATGTCCGTCTGTTCATGGGAACGGGCTCTCAGCGGATCTACCAGGGAGCTACGGCCACAGGGACAAGCAAGGACTCTCTAAAGGTGGGGGCCGTGCTGCAGCGCACAAGGGCTCATGTCGTTCTGGTGTAAAAAATGTTTTCCAGGGCCTACATTAATACAGCACGTTTAGTCAATGTGTCAGTCAGTGGTCCACCCCCCACCTGGGCCCTGGTGGCAGGGGGGCCCCCGACGAGCCAGAGACTCCACAAGGGGTCTGCAGGGGAGGGGGGGTCTCTTTGGACCTTTCCTCCCATACATTTCCCCCCTTTCGTTACTTAAGTAACGAATACTGTAACTGCCCCAACCTCTGACGTTCCTTTTCTTCAGCCATTGCCTCGTCCCACGCAGGGGTGCCTTTTATGGGCATCCATGCCCTACATACCCCTCGCAGGCTTTCCCCCTTCTAGCATACTCGTCTCGTGTACAGGTCATATATATACAATCCCGTCTTCTTCCAAATCCACCCACACCTCCTTATACCACTCAAGTTAATGGGGCTCTTTAATTTCAGTGTGCCATAGCCTGTCTACTACATCCCCACTGTGGTATATGGGCACCATCTGGAATTTTGGTGTGTTTTCTTCTCCTGTTTGCACCTCCACCTCCTGCACATTTTGTATTGCACCGCAAGTGTTGCCCATTGCCACCATCATCATCGCTCCATTTGGTACTGTGTTTGCACAACATCAAAGACCCACCTGGCAGATACAAAAAATAAAAAGGAAGAACACCACCGTGGGCATCAACAATTTGACAGTCATTCCCAACCATGACGGGACCCAGGAGAAGAGGTTGTCGAACCACGCGCTTGCTTCGGCCCCACCTTCCTTTTTCATCCTCTCTCCTAAGTTATGTACTGCTTCGATCACGTGGGATAAGGTACCATTATCTGCATCTTCAGAAGGTACGAAAGTGAAGCAGGCACTTCCAATTTTTCGGCAAACACCTCCGTCCATCGCTGTTAATAGCTCTAAGACATACCTCTTCTGCATGGTCATTAGCCGCAGTGCTCTCAGCTCCACTTTTATTACGTTAAACCCTTCTTCAGTGTCATTTGCCAACTGGATCAGCTCCCAGCTTGTGATTTGGAGCCATTTCGCATTTGTCCGTGCCTGGATGCTGGGGATGAGTGAGGCGAAGAAAGTCTCTGCAGTGCTGAACAATCGATATCTGTCTGGGATCTGTGCCAGTAGTTCTGAGGATGCTTTTGAAATGTAGTTCGACGAGACAGCATCTCCCCCTTATTGCCGGAAGACAGGACATAAAGTTGTGACTCTGTTTTGTCTATCCACTGCAGTTTTTCTGGTGTCACACCTCGCAGCGCCTCAGCTTTGCACATTATTTCTTCATCTTTCCACTTATTTTCCGAAAATAAGGTCCCTTTTATTACAAAAAATGGTTCTTCCAAACATATTACTCCTTCCGCTTTCGGGTAACAGGTCTTCTCATTCTGCAACATTTTAAAAGTTACCTCGTGTGCCTGGAAGGTGTTCTTAATTCTGCACAACGTGAGATGAAGGAGACATTGGGCATCCACAATAGGCAGCTCTTTTGGTAGCAATACTTTGGGTGTACCTGAAGCATGGGGAATAAGGGAGCAGGCATAGCAACTCTCATTTGTTGTTTGTTTTGCAGTTGCACTCATGTCTGCATACCATTTATTTGTCTGGTGGGGGTGTCGTGGGTCTTCCATCTTGTCCAGTCCCAACCCGTAATACTCGTCGTATTTTCTACTTCCCACCTGCCTTTTCCTCCTATTATTTCTAAGATATCTCCGGGCTTCACGGGCGAGGAGCAGTCTAGACCCCCCTTTCTTCCCTCCACCCCCCTTTTCCCATTTATCATATAATGCTGCGTATTTCACTGCCATCTCTTCATTCTCTTTCTTTATTCTATCAGGTAGTGTGTTCTCTGTTGTGGCAGTGGGTACATGTGTGGGCACGGTGGTGGGGGTATTGTACAGCCATGATATAACAGAAGGGTTGCGATCATTTAAGCTGTGGGCATTGTAATCAGAGAAATTTGGTGGGGAAGTTAAAAAATCACCTTCTTTAGTATCCGCATTTGTAGTTTGATTTGTTACATTATTCCCGTTATTCCCTCTCCCCTCGTTCTTCTCGATATAGATGAACGCTATAAACCAATAGGTAGCCAAGCCAAACAGTATTGTAAAAAATAATGTAATACATACAGACAATCCACACTCATACGAATATCTACACCTTTCATCTAAAGCATCTCTACATTTAATCAATCTATTCGTTGCGGGCTGCCCGTTTGTTGCCATGGTAGTTCCTGTTTAAAATATAAAAGTGCATTTAGTACGTGCATGTAAACATTTTTAGTGGTACTGTGTGTACCAGGAAGTCATAGAAAGGGAGATCGGTGGGGGGGGGGGTTAGGGGTGCACAGAGAAGGGAAAAGAAAATACATATATCTTACACCATTATTTTTAAATAAACTTTTTTTTTTTCATTAATTCTTCTCATTTATCTCGATCAATAACCTGTAATAGAATTGTTTTGTTAACATCTTAATTTACCACTTACACTCCCCCATTCATTTGTTCCTTTTTACTAATCATTTCCATCATTTTTATCTGCTGTTGTCTGTGCCTCCTCATCCTCTTCTTCCCGCACACTATTGTATGCCTTTCGCACATCTGTCAAGTATATCCAGTATCTCAGTCCCTTCACCTTCACAGCTGTGGGTTTACAAAAAACTACCTCGTATGGGCCATGGAACCTTGGAGCATTCCACCGGCGCACAAAGCTCCAGACATAAATGAACTCTCCTGGCATTAATTGTACTTGTGGGACGGTTCCACAAAGGACACCCTTGTGTTCCCTTCTTCCCTTGTAAATGGTGGTGAGAGCTGCCTTGAAATTGCACGCGCTGCCCTAGTTAACTTCTTCAGGTACTCTGTGAATTCATCTCCTAATATTGTGGCGCTTCTGTGTGCATCGGAGTGTTGGCGCAGTGGGGAATGTGCTGTGTGCATCCGTCTTCCCGTCATAATTTCGGAGTTATATATTTGGCAAGTCGTGCACTCCATTGTTAACCTGGATATGTGCTCCTGGAGACTTGGCACAAACCAATCTTCCTGTATCTCTGCCGCAATGTGTTGTTTAGCATTGTGCGCTGGAAAGTGTAATTGCTGGAATGCTATCTCTAACATTTTGATGGGCATCACTACTTTTCCTGAGTTATTTTGGCGCCACAATAAATCTGTTGCCGATTGGCTGCAACACCTCTTTTCCCACAACACTTTTTCTTCCCTACTTGCACCTTCCTGCAGCTCTAGTATTTGCAATATGGGCATGGCATTGTATCCTTCTGGAAGTTCTTCGTTCATCTGGTGCTGCAATAGGTACTCACCTGCTCCATGTCTTTCGAAATACAAAGCCTCCTTGGCAGCAGCGTCTGCTGCCACGTTCCCCAAAGACACAACGTCGGTGTTAGGCGTATGTGCTTGGCATTTCACTATTGCTACCATTGTTGGGCCTTTTAGGGCTTCAATCAATTCCTTCAACAGTTCGGCATGCTATACTGGGGTCCCATCCGCCCTTCGAAACCCTCTCCGCCCCCACCGGGCTAGACCTCCTTGTACGGTGGTCGTCATGTAAGCTGAATCTGTGTATATCGTCACTGCACATCCCTTAGCTGCATGTAATGCTTCTATTAGGGCGATAAATTCTGCTGCTTGGGCTGAGAAATGGGATGGAAGGCGGTATTGTACTAACACTTCATACTCACTTTCTTCTAGCCTCACTACTGCTAGTCCCACATGTTTCTCTCCTGTGTCCATGTCAATTGATGCTGACCCATCTACAAAGTACACCTCTCCCTCGCTCAGGGCATTTTCACACACTACCGTGCCCTCCCCTGTTTCTCCTTTGTATGTTGCACAATTGTGTTCTTGCATGTCCTCTAGTGTGCACGGTTCTGTGATGAATGTTGCTGGGTTTACTGTCCTGCACCTCACTATGTGAATGTTGGTGCTGGACAATATTATCTCATAGGCAGTTGCTCGCTGTGTAGGCAGTGTACTTTTTGATCTTTCCAGTATTGCAAACAATGAGTGTTCCACAAACAACGTGACAGGGCACCCCATTACTATTGTGGCACTTTTCTCAATGGCGAACGCGGCGGCAGCGAGAGACTGCTCGCACACGAAGTGGCCTTGCATTACTGCATCTAATGTGCCGCTATGGCAGGCCAATGGTTTGTGTCCTAGGGAAGTCTTTTGTGTCAGCATAGCTGTCATAAGAGTCCCCTTGCAATGTGAGAACAGGTAAAATTTGCACTCATAATCAGGATTAGCGAGTAATGGAGCACTCGAAATCAGCTCTTTTAGTGATCCAAACGAGTCACTCATTTCTTTTGACCACTCTATTTTCCTGCTCTCTTGCTGGGCCTCTTTGAGTGCTTGCAGCAAAGGTCTGGTGTGGGCTGCATAATCTAGTATCCATGCTCTGCAATAGTTACACATTCCTAGGAATTTTTGCATCTCCTTCACTGTGGTTGGTTCTCTCACTGACCTTATTGCTTCCACTCTGTCAGGTATTATCCTTTTCCCATCCTTTAATATCAGCTGCCCCAGGTACAGCACTTCTGACTGACAGTATTGTAGTTTCCCTTTGTCCACTTTGTACCCTTTATGGGCCAGCAGTGTTAAGAGGGTAACCGAGTCTCTTCTGCACATCTCCTCATTCTGTGCGCAGATGAGCAAATGGTCTACGTACTGAATGATCGTGCTTTCAACTGTTAAATTAACCAGGTCTTCGTGTAGTATGCGGTTGAATATGCTGGGACTCTCACAGTACCCCTGTGGTAGCCTGCAATGCTCGCATCTCTTCCCCCCTAGTGTGAATGCTGTCAAGTATCTGCTTTCTTCTGCCAAGGGGATGGAGAAAAATGCATTTTTCAAATCAACTACTGTGAAATGTGATTCCGTCTTCGGGATACTGCACAGTATGGATGCAGGGTTCGGGACCAAAGGAAATTCTTTTTGTATGACGTCATTTAGGGGGTGTAGATCTTGGATCATCCTCCACGCCCCTCCTTTTGCTTTTTTGATCGGATAGATACAAGTGTTACATGGTGAGCTTGAGGGCACTATTATTCCCTGTGCTAGCAATGCACTTACTGTTTCTTCTATCCCTTCCTCAGCTTCGCGGGACAATGGGTATTGCTTCACTCGGGGCACAATTGCCCCTGGTTTGAGTTGTATTACTACTGGTATCACTCCATGCAACAACCCTACATCATGGGGGCCTGTTGTCCACAAATTGTTTGGCACCAATCTCATGTCATCATCAAAAAATGGCGGCAGTGCTCCCACCACTGCCATCAACTAGACGGGCACTTGTCTTGTTTGAATTACAATGTCACATGGTATTGCTATTTCCATTATTATTTCGCCATCACTCTCTGAATCAGAAAAGAGATCCTCATCAGACAAGTCACGTAGGGTGATATCAGCATTGATGCACAGTACAGTGCGCCATTCACACCCATCTATGTCCATCCCAATTACTGCAATCCTTTTAGCTGATACTTGCACAGCATGCAGGTCTAAGGATACCACTGAACCTGGTGCTATGTCTGGGCGTACTATTGGGCGGAAGATGAATTCTGCTAGTACCCTCCACTCTAACTTTTTTAGTTCGGGTACTACTTGGGCCAGTGTTTTTAATCCTTCAATAAACATTCTTTCGTCCACTGGCATGCTGCGTATTTCTGGTGCTGTTGCTCGGGCATGTACCACTAGAATTACGGGCAATGGGCATATTCCTGGGGTTGAGCACACTATCCCTCTTTCTGTGAACGATATTGTCATATTAAGCTTGCTGAGAAGGTCCCTTCCAAGCAGGTTTATTGGTGATTGTTCATAATAAAGTAAGGGTGTCTTTACCGTTTTACCCCCCACTGTCACATCCAAATCTTCTGTGTAAGGAACTTCAATTACAGCCCGAGAGAACCCCTGCGTCTCTAACTTCCGGTTAGATAGCGGAAACCGGCATTAACAGATACATGATTTCTCGGCTCCAGAATCCACCATAAATATGAACTGCTTGTCTCCTATCTGCGCCCCTACCAATGGTTCCTCCGCTGCATCGTAGGTGGTAGATAGAACAGGACACGCAAGTGTTCTCTGTGGGCTGTCCTATGCTGGTTGTCTCATTGCCCCCCCGGCTGAAGACATTTCCTGAAACTACTGACACACCACTATAGGGGGCCGGGGCTGGTGCTCCATTGGCACTCGTTGCGAAAGGGTTGCCCGGGGTGTATTGCATATTGTCGTTGTTTGTGGGTGATTCTGTGTTCTATAATGTTGTGCTTGTCTTTGCTCTGCATACCCCTGTTCTTGTTCCCTCTGTTGTCGTCCCATTGGAAGACCGTATGGGCTTCCCGGGTGGGGGTTACCATCTTGTTCCATCTCTTGGAATCCGTTGTTCGGTCTACTCCTGCACTCTCGAGAAAAGTGTCCCCACCTCCCGCAGTTCCAACAACTTCCCTGCGCACCTCTGGGACCTTGCCATCCATTCCCTCCGCTTCCCCGTACCCTTGTCCACCCCCTCTGTGACCCCTGTACCCACCTCGTCCCCCTCGAGGGGTGCAATCTTGCCACTGCGGACCTCCGTTCTGCTCCTGCTCGTTCCACTGTGGTTGCCCTGCTCCTGCCCAATTTGTTGCCATCCTCCCATGTATTGCTACCAGCCCCTCCTCCTCCTCTTCTCCCTCCTTGCTGTGTGCTATGTGGGAGCGCGGCTACTGCTGCAGCGACCTTCACCAGTTTTGTTTCTACTAACTTTGCCTCGTCTGCCAATCTTTTTTGCGCTATTTCCTTTTCCCTCTCCTTTATCCTTTTACAGTGGTGAACTATTATGCTCTGTATTTCGGGCCACCCTTTCGCTTCAATACCGGCAATTTTGTCAAGGGGAGCCCTCTCTTTATTATGAAGTAAAACAATGAGGTTGACTGATACCAGGGCGTGCCCGTTTCCACTCTCCACATCTCCTGGACCTGAAAAATGTAACCATTGCATCTTCTCCATCATTCATCATACATTGCATGACTGACTGCAAATCTGGGGTGTCTGGAAGTGTTTCTCTTAATGCGTCCCACACCCTTGCACGTACTGTGTTAAAAGAGGCACCATCATGGCGATCGCAGTCTAACGTCACCCCCGGGAAGCCAGCCTTTACCCATACTCTATCAGCTTGATCCCCAACTGCTGATACTAGCAGACTTTTCACATCACCTACTGCTAGTGGTACCCCGGCTGTGTGCTTCTCAAATGCATATATCCATGTGCTTGCCCCTCCTGATAGCGGTGGTAATAGCTTTAAGAAATTGGCCTTGTCCATCTGAGCCCAGGGTATGTAATTCGGTCTCCCTCCTCCCCTGTGTATTAGTGGGAGTTGTAACTTCCCCTTTGTTGCCTTGCCTGTACTCACCTTCATTCCTTTCTTTCCTAGTGGAGCCATTTTCCCCAAACTATTCCTTAGTCGTCCTGTCCATTCTTCTTCCATTGTTCTTCCCGAACATGCACGATCCATCCCCTCATTTCCTCCTCCCATCGCCATACTTAATCTTTCACCTTCCTCTGAGTCCTCTTCTATATCGCACCATAGTTCCTCTCTACCTCCTGTGGCCATTATTTCATCGTCAATATGCTCCTCCCTTTCCTCTAGTTCAATTATTCGAGTTGGTTCTTCTTGTATTCTGAACAGTATCTCCCCCTTCTTCCACCCTTCCTCAATTGTTTTATCATGACCCTGTTTTCTTGTTGTCAGCTCTGACCGAGCAGCGTTAGCCCCACTCTGTTCATATATGCTTTTTATCCTCGAGAGCTCATCTTTTGCTAAGGAGAGCCTACACTCTAAGTCTTCTGTTAGTTTCTCTATATTTACTGTGGGTGTACTTACCTGGTCGCGTTGTCTATGGCTCTCATACGGTGGGGGTGCAGTTGGCCCTCGAGTCGTAGTGACTGTTGTTGGGGGAACATATGTGGGGTCACTGTATCCTTCTGCGGGCACTGGTTTACTTAATATTGGGTACAATCTAGTTACGTCCACTGGTGGTCCCCCTTCTTGCAACACCTTGTTGTCTTCAGGTATCAGCAATGGATTATCAGTGGTAGATGGCAAATCAGTTCCTAGCTCTCTTTTTTTGGGAGGGGGCACTTCTTCAAACAATCTCCATAGATCTAATATTTCTCTCCTATTATGTAACTGCTTCCCCGTGTATTTTATACAAATGCATGTTGCTACCATATCCAGGACACTCTTGTCAAACGATCCTCCTTCTGGCCATATCTGGGGTAACCCTTCCCCCTTTAGTTCTGTAATCCACTGATCGTGATATTTCTTAATACGTTCAGCATACCCAGGTAGATTCTTACAAATATGGGCCAGAGGTGTTTCTGCCCCCCATGGTGTGTAGTTGCCCTATATATCGCTAGATATATCTATATATATCTATATATATATATATCTGTGTGTAGGGACCTGTGTGTTTCCACCACCTGGGCAATATGGGAGTGGGTGTGCACAGCGTATGCTCTGTATAGTTTAGGGGGCACATACAAGAGCAACCCACCTTTTTGTACACTACCAATATCTTCAGCACACTTATTCAAAAAAATAGTCAGTTTACTGCATTGGGCTTGTCTCCTTAAAATATCTTCTGGTCACACTTACCATGACCACACCATAATCATGCACATTTTACCATTTTTCCATATTCATCTTAACAAAACATGTCTTGACACAAATGATGCATATACACCGATAAGCAACACTCTATTCACAGAGGAACTCGTAATCTTTTTTCCTCCCTCCCTAGTTGTCTCTTTCTTTCTTAGTTTGATATAAACTTGTCTTTTTACTTAGGTCATCTTCTCTTTTTTTTTTTTCTCAGTACTAACCCTGTTTTTTCCCCATAATCCCAGAGAGAAGAATAGAAAGAATAGCAGTTACTAATGTATTCACTGTGTCTCTCTTTTTTACCAGACACCTTTATCTTATTTTTCACTTCTTCATATAGTCCCAGTACTAGTCAAGATAGCACTATGCGGCGCCGCCTTCTACCCCCTTGCGGAGCTAGGTTCCCGTCTCTTTATCTCTTTTCACCTCTTGATCCTAATGGCCATATGCAAACAAAAAGTGAAGAAAGTCTAGAGTAGTTCTTAGTATTCCCAAAGTGTCCCTTTTTAAATGACCTCGTTCCCTGTCCTGTTTTCCTCCCCTGCTCCCTTTATGGTCGCTCGCACTTAATACTCACGTGCCCGTCTTGAACCAAGAGTCTCCGAACTGGGTCCGTCCAGGCAGCGTTGCCGCACGCTCAACGGTCAGCCCGAGCTCCGGCGAGCGGTACTCAAAGGGGATTTTTCAACCGGGATCCCGTACCCTCTCTCTGTTGAATGCGCACTTTTAAGCGTACTGGTCGCCGTTGGCGGGCAGCTTACCGGAGCCGGCGCACCATGCGTATCCCTTTTCGACCGGAGATTTTCGTGCCAAAGGGGACGGTAGGGATATATTAAGGAAAATAATCACGCTGTCGGGGTCACCACTGAAAGCGAGCGTCCCCAGATAGCACGACCCTCCCCACAATGAGAGGCAGTAATGGACTCTCCCAAGATGGGAATAAGGCTAAGACAAAGTGCGGGTGAGCTTAATGGGAGTTTATATAAGTCAAAAATAGGGCATGCAAAGGACTCTGCAAACTCCAAAAGCGCTCTCTTCTGACACTAGCAAAGACAGGCGTATATATTTACAAAACGTGTCATAAGAGCCTACACACTATAGGGGGCACATGTTCGTGGGGATTGGGTGGTGGCGACTAACTATAGGTGCAGCTGTGATGTGTTACGCCGTGGTTGGTGGACGTCACTGGTTGCAACGTGGGCCGGGCAGGTCAGCTGGGTTCATCTGGCCGGTGCTGCGGTGCCAGGCGTGGCCAGTGTCATTGATGAACGTCTTCCTTGGCTTTCTGCCCTAAGGGCCACGCACACCCCATTCATTCAATACTGCAATATTATCTTTCCCTGTAAATCCTACAATAGGTTATTCTACAGGTTAATGCAACACAGGAGGAATGCACCTAGAGTGGGGTCCTTTGGTGATACATCAATACATGGTTACCATCATCCTGTTGGCCGGGTATCATAGGTCACGAGGTTGGGTCTCAGGGCAAGGGGTGAGCTGTCCAAGTTTTCATGTCTCGTTAGAAGTCATTATGAATGTGTTCCTACAGTGTTGCTATAATATTGGATGTCCTAATTTTACAGGGGCCATTAACCTGGGGTGAGCTGGTGGGTCGTGGAGCCTAAGACAGGGCACCTCTGGCCTGCGTTTATGGCCGGGGTTTACTGCTGGGTTGTAAATAATTCAGGTGGCTGGCCGTGGCCATGTGAGCTACGGGGGAACGAGAATGCTTGAAGCGGCTCCAGCCGAATTGGAGGAGGTGAGGCAGTGCAGCCCGGGCCTCTGCCTTTCGTCTGGCAGGCTTCAATGGGGAGGGAGGGGAAATGGCCTTGGATATTTTCCCACAATGGTATTCTCCTCATGTGTTGCAGATTGTATAAAAAAGGCATAAACTTTCATATAATGTAAAGTACTCATTGAGTTTTTTAAAAGCTTACATTTCTACATTGTTAGTACCTTTACATGGCCATTTCAAATGTGTTACCTATACCAATGTTGCTATTGATAACTATATGTTAAGTGTTTAACAACCACGACATTTTGTTACACTCTATGCATACACGATAAGCGAGGTAGTATTAAGGTTGGTGGAGCGCGCAGGAACAACTGGCCAGTAAGACTGATGGCAGTGACACATGGTGAGCTTGAACATTCAAATACATTCGATGCGTTTTCTTACACAATTTACATGAGCTCCCAATGCTGTTGCACTTGTTTTCTGTTGCACTCTAGCAGCATTGGTTCAGTTATGGCATAGGGCTTTGGAGTACATTCTTCTTGGAGAAACATATAACATAAAACCCGGGACACTTCTACTATTTGCGCATAGCTAAGGGGATATGGGTATTTCAACCAGGATGCCACATAAACACACATTGGGCCTCATTACGACTCAGGCGGTAAGGGTTTTACGGCGGCGTAAACAACGCCGACCCTTACCGCCTGAGCACGAGGTCCCTTAGCGCCATGGCGGATTTAACACCTGCTTTTAGCAGGTGTTAAAATCTATGGCGCTAAGGGACCATGGAGATAATTACGCCACCGTAATTTACGGTGGCTTAATTAACGCCTTCCCCACTCCCATTATGCCCTATGGGGCAAAAATGGGAATGGGGAAGGGTAAATGGGGATTGGGGACTTACCGCCCCGCCAACCTCGGAATGGGGCGGTAAGTCCACCAACCACCATGGCGTAAACATAGTTTACGCCATGGTGGTAAAGTCACGGCCCAGGCGGTAACTTACCGCCTGGGTCGTAATGAGGCCCATTCTGCCATATTCATGGAGTTTACATATTTTATCAAAAGATCGTGGATAAAAGGGTTTTATCACAGGCAGTTTGCATATTGGTATTTAGGGTTTCTACTTTTGTCTGGGGACCATTTTACAGTTCTTTTCCACTCCGGCCCTGCTGGCCGGGTCATACTGTGAACAGTGATACACTGTGGAAGGTGAATGTTACAGTGTTTGCTTCTAGCACTAGCTCATGTCCGTCTGTTTGTGGGAAAGGGCTCTCAGCGGATCTTCCAGGGAGCTAAGGCCACAGGGACAAGCAAGGACTCTCTAAAGGTGGGGGCCGTGCTGCAGCGCACAAGGGCTCATGTCGTTCTGGTGTAAAAAATGGTTTCCAGGGCCTACATTAATACAGCACGTTTGGTCAATGTGTCAGCCAGTGGTCCACCCCCACCGGGGCCCTGGTGGCAGGGGGGCCCCCGATGAGCCAGAGACTCCACAAGGGGGGGCTTCAGGGGAGGGGGGTCTATTTGGACCTATCCTCCCATACAAAGGCCATGGGGTTACAACCAGTCGGGACCAGGCTTTATGATTAATTAGATCCAAATTGATTGTGAATCGGTTGAGAATTTCACTTCCCAGATAAAAGGCAGAAGGGACACCTCTCACGATCCAACAATTATGCTTTATACTTTTGTTGCCAATGGAAATGTTTAGGATACACCTGCTAAGCAGGAGATGTTTGGAATTTGAGTTTTCCAGACCTACTTGCCATTTGTCAATAAGTTTAAATGTGGGAATGGTCTGATCTTTTTGAAGTTTCCTGGATAATTCTTCACTGATTAAGCTCCTCCATTATTCAGGCATACTCTGGCGAACACCGGTTCCTCCCCCTCATTTAACTGAATGGGGTAAAATAACTGCTCGCCCTTTTTCTGAATTTCCGTCAGACTTTGCGTGCGTTATTCCTTGTTTAGTTTCATGGGACTCAAGGTTTCTTCTGATTTTGGATTAGTGTACAATTGTATGGTGTTCGCTTCCAGTGTGGATTGCCTCTTTAAACTGGGAGGAAGGTTGATTTTCAAGAATGGAGAATCGTTCCCATCACAAGTTTGTTTTCCTACAGAGATGACAGTGATGTCTGGGACTTGGTTATTCTTTAAATGAAACTCTACATTTTCAGCGCATTGATCAATTATGTGACAGCTACCATTCAGGCTTACATAATTGGTACTCATGTTTTATTTGATAGGGCAGTTACTCTTAGTCCAGAGGACCTTGATTACACAGTCGATCAGAGGTGATAACCTCCTCAGGAGATTGATCCCCAGTAAACAAGGTGTGCCCTCCTGAGTTGCAACTATCACCGGATGTTTCAGCCAGCGCTGTCCAATTTTTATGTCTGGATCCACAGTTCCGTTGACGGAAATATCATTCCCATCGAAATGTTGGAGTTGTCTGAGAAGTGGTGTTAGTGGTATTTTGTGCCACTCCCCCCGTCCTGAGTTTATTTGGTCAAAGGCCCTTTTTGACTGGATGATGGCTTTGGGATCCTGCATACACCAGAGCTGATAATTCACATTGACCCTACACCTTGACCGGAGAATAAAATCAGCCTTCTTTCTCCTCCAAGGTGCAGAGAAAGTGTGAGTCATTTGACAGTCCAGTGGTAATTTCCTTACTATTGAACTCTTACACTGTGTGTTCTTGAGCAGTTTTCTGAGCCAGAGTCTGGGCATTTGCAAAGAAAACTTTGAAAATTGCAATGGGATTTGTTGGGGAATCCTCCTGATCCCTGGCTCCTTGGCTGTCCACCTTGGTGAAAGTTCTCAGAACCAGTTTGGAGCAAGTAAAACCCCTCTGTGCCCATTCTCTCTGGCTCACATCTTTGTGGTTGAATAGTTTATTTGTCTCCATACTTACCCTGTCCCACTCAAGGTCTCTTGGGACCCATTTTTCTTTGGGAGGGATCCACCTGTTTTTTAAATATAATAGGCCTCAATATGAGGTTGGCAGTCCCGTAATAATGATTCCGGTAAGGCATTACCGACATCAATTACCGGACTGGCCCATCATGACCTTCAATGACGGTCCTACCAGCATCGACAGGGCCCCACTGTGACTGTGAACCACCATACTGGCATGCGCCCAGGCGGGCGGGCGCTCTGCCAGTTACACCGCATGCCGCAAGGAAGAGGACATTATGAGTCGTATGGACATGCACAGCGGCATCGCGGATCACCCGTTAATAACAAACTGCTGTGTTTTCAAGGTGCACACAATCAGCACAGTTGGAGGCAATGTAGCCTGGCCCTGCACAAAACGAGCACACTCACACACCACACCCCTTCCAAGACCAAAATGATTCCACTTGCAGTTGCGATACTGGAGCTGGAGGACATGCCTGCACTGCTTCTCCTTGAGCAGGCAGGACACCAGGGATTACAGAGGAGACGCAGGAGGAGAAGGAGTGTGAGACTGGCCAAGTAAATTCCACCAGTGCAGGCAGTGGTTCCCCACAGGCAGCCACCAATCCCTCGCATAAGGGCCAGTCCATTCAACTTATCCCCAGCACAGATCCACACCCTGTACCACCTGGACAGGGACACCATCACCACCATTGTGGATCTAATACATGATGACTTGGTCAGCCTGACCAACATCTGCCCCGCCAGCCCCCTCTTCTGAAGGTGTTGTCTGTGCACTGCTTCCTGGCCACAGGCACCTAGCAGCACACAGTGGCACACAGTGGGGTAGCTGCATGGCATCTCACAACCATGTTTTTCTGGTGCGCTAAACCAAGTGCTGGATGTACTCCTGAAGCATGCAAGGGCCTACATATCCCTACCACGGACAGCACAGGAGGTGAATGACACCAAAATTGCATTTCATGCACAGGCAGGCATGCCCAATGTCATTTGTAATTTGTAATTTGTTTATTATTTGTATCGCGCACCTAACTCTAAGGTAACTGGGCTCTGGAAAACTTTGAACATGTTACACAGTTGGAAATAAACATGACAGGCATAAATAAACAGTTGTTGTAACAGGTAGACCTGGGTTACAGAGAGGTCTACCCATCACAGTCAATACAATCAGTGTATACGCCTAGGGCTGCAGTAGGAAATAGCGGGTCAGAAGCACTGGAGCCGTAGTGCCATCAGTTATTGATCTTGCTGGAGAGCCAGTGTTTAACACTGGTTTTGAAGGTATTGAAGGAGGGTTCCAGTCTGATGGTGGGGGGCAGGGCATTCCAGAGGTTGGTGGCTTGTGCGGGGAAGCTGGCTCCACCTACTGTTTTGAGGTTGTACCTAGGAACCGAGAGTAGGTGAGTTTGGGATGATCTGGTGGGCCATGTAGCTTGGTGTAGTGAGAACTTGTCTGAGAGGCATTTTGGTGCAACGTTGGAAATGCATTTGTGGGGGATTGCAGTGTGTGAAGCGAGATTCTGTCACGCACTGGAAGCCAGTTAGAATTTTCCCTATGGCTAGAGATATGATTGGATCTGGGGATGTTTAGTGCAGCTCTTAATGAGTTATTTTGTAAGCCTTGTAGTCCGTTGAGGTTCTGTTCAGTGGTTCCTAGGAAGAGAGTGTTACAGTAGTCTATTTTAGAGAGTGCTAGAGCTCTTGCTAGCATCATACAACTGGTGGGGGATAGGTATGTCTTACAGGCATTGATTAGTTTGTTTGTGTAGGCTGTTGATGAAGCGATGGAACTCACTTGTTTTTTTAGTGATAAGGTCGAGTCAAGGTATACACCTAGAGTTTTTATCACCTTTGCAACTTTGATTGAATTCCCATCAATGTTGAAGGACATATAGTGTGGGTTTAACTTGTTAAGGCTGGCCTAGGTGCCGACCATTAGGAGCTCTGTTTTTTCATCATTGAGGCAGAGCCCTCAACTGCACCCACGTGGAGTTGGTAGTCCCGCATGCCGTGGAGGTGGTGTACAACAATCGGAAGCTATACCACTCCATCAATGTGCAAATGGTGTGCGATGCAAGCAAGATGATAACACATTGCTGTGCCAGATTCCCAGGGTCCCCACATGATGCAATGGTGCTGTGGAACTCATTGCTTCCCCGCTACATGGAACGACATGCTGCATGACGTGTCTGGCTGCTGGGTAAATCTGATCACAGGGCCATGGGTGTGTTTTGTGGTGGGGGTGACATGCATATGCAACCTGTCTGCTTTCCTGGAAATGGGCGTTTTGTAGGGGGGATGTCATGCATATGCAACTTCACTGCTTTCCTGGCAATGTGCGGTTTTAGGGTGTCTGGACACTGTCCTTGGTGGCAAACACTGTGCCCTTGTGCATCCCAACATGATGCATGATACTGAAAATGGATGCAGACATACCATGGCTGTACCTCATTGTGCAAATGCCAGATACAAATCTGCGCCCACCCCTGCACATGTCCACTGGACATCATTAGAACGCAGCCACAGGTACCACAATGCACCGCCCTGCAGTCACAAAGCCAAATACACATGAGCGTATCAAAGGCCCTCACAGGTCATGCATCCATGACTGCTGAAGACGAAATGCCACCCATGGAATCCCCTATCACTGCCCCTCACCGACAGAAACACCACATAACACCATGCCAACATGTGCACATGAAGGCAAACTCAAAAATGCTGTGCCAGAAGGTATTGAAAATGGAATCCATCCACTAGTCAACATCACCAACATGGGTGCCATTTCAGCAGTTACAATCCACAGCACTTCAGTGCCAGCATGCCAGTTGACACCAAGCCTCATCCAAGGAAGGCATCCCTACATTGGCGGACCATACCAACAACCACATTGTGCCATTGTCACATGTGTGAAGATGCTGAGGGACATGTGCATGGCGTCATCAATCATCAGAAAGCATGATTGCCAAAAACACCTGTAACATGATGGACGTCAGCCTAATGCATCAGTAAAATCCCTACATGCATATAGTAACATCCTCTCCCACACATCCCTCACATGTGAGTACATCATGGACCTTCACACCCCATATAGGTGAGTGGTGAATCATATGTCAATGCACATAAGTCGTGTACATCAGCCAGGCCCCCCATTATGTATTGCCATGTAGTACACATACCTGATATCGACGCAGATGCATTTTCAATAGCTGCCATTGAAAACCCACTGCACATGAACATGAGCAATGTACATGATGTGCACAAATGGAATGGAAGAAATACTTACACACATACATCATTGTGCTCCCATGCAGGTGATGCTGGATTTCCTGTGAAGCCGTGGCTCCTCACCCCTGTCCGGAATCTGCAGAACAGGCACGAGGAGGACTACAATCGTGCTCATACATGCACTCATGTGGTGATAGAGCAGACCTTTGGCCTGTTGAAGGCATGGTTTTGCAGCCTCAGCAGGTTGGGTGGCGCACTCATCTACGGGCCTGAGAAAGTGGGCAAAATCATAATGGTGTGTGCCGTGCTGCACACCATGTGCATCCAGTGCAACTTACCGCTGCCACCTGTCATCGACCAGCCACCACCGGGTGAGGATGAGGATGAGGAAGAAGACGATGCTGCACATTGGCCAAGACATGATGCGCTTGAGCGACGTGCTGTCCGTCAATCATTGATTGACAAATATTTCTGATGCACTGGGATGCAGAGGGTGCTTGAAATGTGGAACTCTGGCCACTGGGATTGGGGGACTCTGGGCACTGAGATTGGGGGACTCTGGGCACTGAGATTGGGGGACTCTGGGAACTGGGATTGGAGGACTCTGGGCACCGGACACTGTTGTACAATAAATTGTCACACACTCAAGAAGCAATGTCCAGTCATTTTTATTTTGTCACAACAGGTGTATTGATCTGGTGAAACTATTTACATGTATGTACCCTCCAGCCGCAGTACGTCAAAGTCTATAAAAAGCCCCACAAACCCATGCCCCCCACACCTTAACAGCCCCACACACCCATGCCCCCCACCCTCCAACAGCCCCACACACCCTCAGCTCAATGTGTCTTTGGATGGACTGAAAACCAACACGTCCAAGATATGGCTGCCCCCTTTTCGATGGAAGGGTTTGCATTTCTGGACGGTGTATGCTGCAAAGCGACCTGCGCACAGGGCTAATGTGTATCGAGCTTGCAGGCATGTTGCTCCTTGATGCAGTTTGTTGTGGTTCAGGTGCGGCAGGACTGCGTTGTTCCATGTAGCTGGCCATGCGGTCAAGGGTCTGTGCAACAGATGTAAAGCCCTCATGAACGCGCTTTGAAACGCGGTTGACAGCACAGATGATGGCAACAGCGTTGTCTCTGTTGGCCTTGCCTGTTGCCTCCCCAATCCGCCAGACACTGCCTCACAATTTCATGCATCGATTCTGTCTCCCCTCCATTCGGGACAGCCATCCCTCTAGGTCCCTGATAGAAGTGCTTTGGGATGGTTGCATGGCTGGTGGTGACCTGCTCAACACAGGGCTGTGTAAATGTGCAGTTGACTCCCCCTTGCTGGAGTGGACTTCGGGCACATGCTCAGGGTTGCCCTGTGGTGTGTCCTTCAGGCTGGGCATGTGTCCGCCAACCCCCAACATGCTGACTCCTGCATTAGGATCACCCTCAGGCCCCTCGTCCCTGTCAGCACTGTGTTGGGCCGATGCTGCAACCTCACCAACAGAACTGGTGGCTGCTGAGTGTGTGCCGTCCATGTCGCGTGCCACTGATGTAGGGTCATCCTCGGGAAGGGGTGTCTCCTAGGGGGCCGATTGTTTCATGTGGCCTACCTTCCTGGCCTCAGCATCTCTCGGCAGATGTGCCTTGCAGGCACGGGTTCCTCTGCCATGGTGCTCCAGAGTGACAGGGGCAGGTGGCTGCTCAGCCTGTGGTAGTGGCTGTGTACCCTGTGGGACACTGATTTATGCTCTGGCTCTCCCTTTGGATGCTGCTGCACCCCTGGATGTTGATGGCCTCGTGGCATTGTCCTCACCCCTGGACTTTCTTACAGTTGTTTTTGATAGTGCTGCATATTTTTGCCGTATATGTCTGAATTCGTGCCTGTGGGGGATAGAGCGGCAGGGCATCATTAATGGGAGTACTTGCATCCTGCATGCATCAGTGTTGGTGCAGTTTGGGGCATGTGGTTTGTTGTGTGCTGGTTGGAATGGCGGACATGGTGTTTATTAGATGTGGGGGGATTGCTTTGGCATCCCTCAGGTGCAGCCATGATGTCCATGGTGTCTGTTGTGAGGCCTACAGGTGTGTTGTGGCTTGCATGCTGTGTGCCATGTGCTGTTGGGTTGGGTATCAGGGTGGCTTCGGTATTGGTGAGGCATGCGGCATGCATTTTGATTTGACAGTGGTGAGGCCAGAAACTCGGCAGAGGTGTGTGTGTGTGCGCATGCATGCATATGTTGCTTGTGTGTTTTAGTTGCAGGGTTGTGGCGTTTGGGTTAGGAATGTGTGTAGGTGTGGATATTGGGCCATGCATTTGCTCTCATCGACTTTACATTTGGTGTACTACTTTGTAATTGGGATGTCAGGGGTGTGGGGGTCTCCTGTGGTGTGCAAAGAGTCACTCACCATCATCATCCGATGTTGGAACTACATACTCTGCTTGTCCGACTCCTTCAATCGCCTCCATGTCCATGATGGAGCTACATGTCTCCTCCCACCTGGCAACTTGATGGGGGAGTTTGGACCGCCGCCTGTCGCCTGCCCCTGGCTGCGGTTGACAGAAAGTATATTCCTGACTCGCAGGCGCAGATCGTCCCATCATTTCCTGCAATCCTTGACAGTGTGTGGTGTGGTTCCAACCGCACTGACCTTCCTTGCAACATCCTCCCATATTTGTTTTTTACGCAATTGCACTGCACGCCTCAGGTCTGCACAGAATACCACATCTGCCTGCTCCACAAGCGTGTCTGCGAGCATGTTTAGTTCATCGTCATAGATGCGCAGTTTACGCAGGTGTGCTGTTCCTTTTTTTCTAGTCTTCGAGATGGTCTTCCAGCAAGGTTAGGGATTTTCAGTGCACAGGTCCTGTCAGCTGAGGATTGCAATGGATTGTGTTTTTCAAGATGGCCACTGGCGCATTTACCATTCCAGCGTGATGACGATGCTTCCGGTGGCAGTAATACGTACCCGGTAGTAGCGGTGTTGTTAGGAACGGTGCTGTTATTTAGGGGTGCAATGATGGCAGAGGTGGTTTCAGTGCATTTCTTGATGCCGCTATTGGGGGTTTTAGGGACATTACCAGCATGGCGGTACGTCCGTTACCGGCATGCCAGTACGCACGTGCACACTGACTCATAACAAGACGCTGATTACGATGCAAGTACTACACAGACATGTTCGTACCGGCATGCCCGTAATTGCCGATTTATACCGCCAACCTTGTAATGAGGCCCAATGTCTGGTTACTTGACTCTTCCAGGGATTCTTCTCTTTCAAAGGGGATAATACAGAGTTCCTCCACAAAGTGGGTTCTTTTTTGGCCTCTCCTACTTACCCTTTGCTCTTCGGGTTCTAACATTTCGTGGGTAAAAGAGACTCTTTCAGATTGAGAGGTTTTTAGGGGTTCTGTTTGGGTGAGAAAGGAAGTTTCCTCTAGGGCTTGGCATCTCCCCTCCACATGGGCCTCCTCCTCTGGAACCTGTGGTTTGTCAGAGGTTTCCTCCTGTCATTTCCCCCCTGGAGAAGCAGACCTGGGTTTTGGGGAATTCTGGGAAGCAGGGCTAGGTTGAGAGTTGGACTGAGCCCTCAGCATGCACCCAAGATCATTGGTCAGTTGATGAATCAGTCACCCCAGTTGCAAGACCCTGCCTGGGTGCTAGGAAGGTCTCAAGTCATACTTCTGCTGCTCCTGAAAAGGGTAACTGTCCCTTCTCCCGGAGTAGATCGGGTACTGGAAATTCCCCCCATAATTTTCCAACCTGGATCTCGCTTCTCCCAGGTTTAGGGATCTATTATCCTGGAACCGGGGAGAGAGAGGAGGATTGATTTGGAAGTTCTGATTCAGGGGATATCTGGGGAAAAAGTTCATATTGGGAGGTGGAGTGAAATTTTTCTCCTGAGGGAAGTTTGGAGGGAAGTTTCCTGGGGCAGTATTATCTTATTAGTCCCCCCCCCACTTTGGCTGGGGGAGTGTATACATACCCCAGTATTGGTTTAGTACCCTGTATCTAGGACTTATATAGGCGGCAGGGTCAGAGAGATCATTGTTCTGAGCCCCTGCCTGAGTACCATTCTATTGGGCTTGGTTGGGGTGTCCCTTCTGCTTTCCATTGTGCTTGTTGGCAGGGGGTTACTTTTAGGCCCCCCTCTTTCCAGAATCAATGGAGGGGTCAATTTTACCTCTGCCACCTTTGCAGTAGCAGGGGTGTTAGGTGGTTTGGAGGTGTGTCCTGTATTTTTTCTCTCAGCAGGCTTCTGGATCTCATAAATCCTGGTGGCCTGTTCACCCAATCCAGGGTCCTTTGCTCCTGAAAGTCATGCACCAACTGAGTCATTATGTATTTGGGGAGGGCATGGACATATGTAGTTATGAACTCCCTACTATTGCTGTTCACCCACCGGTACAGTTTGAGAAAATGCCCACTTTAACTCCTGCACAAAATCCCTAGATGCCTGAACTTCCCCACACTGCGAGTTATATATGGAGCCTTAGAGGCCTCTTGTGGGTTCCAGTGGGTGGAAACATGTTTCAATATGGCCACCTTATAAATGGACCATTTATGATGATCCCGGTCCTCCAGTCCTGCAAAGAACTGGAGTACTCAGGTGAGAATGTCCATTTAGCAAATGCTATACATTTCCCATACTTCCTGATCTGGAATGATGCCATCATCTGCTCATAAATTTCCAGGTGCCTCACTATTTTGCCAACACTCTTCTACTAACAACAAATAAAAATACAACTCAGCAGTTAGCTGAGCCATTTGTATCTTTTCATCATGAGCAGTTGTAGTCATATAAAATGCTGTAAGTGCTTTGTGCAATATCCCACCTTCAAACCAAATATCATTGCTTACTGATGTAACATCCCACACAATTCTGGTTTGCCAGTTTCCAGCATCATCCTCAACAAATTCTCCTTTAAGAAATAATTTAGCTCGGAAATTCTCCCTGGCTTTAGCAATTTGTACAGTAGTCTTTTTCACAATGGCTTTTTGTAGCTTACTAGAACATCCTTTATGCGGGGTCAAAATCACCCTGTTCCTGCTTGGTTTCATCACACAAATCAATTCTTACACAATCTTAATTTTTTACCCATACACCTCCCTGGATCTCAGGGGACGAGTCCTCGTGGCACTTTAACAAAACAAAGGTGACTTCCCCTACACCTTAATGCAATTGCATCAAAATGAATAGTCTTTCACAGTGCACTTGTCATGGGTCAGAAATAGGCAGCTAAATCCTGGCCACCAGCCCTCAATTTGTAACAGTTCATTGAGAGACCATCCTCAACATGGGGAGTTCCCTCCCCTCTCAAGGTGTCTTACAACAAACTATTTGATGTATTATTTTCTTCAGCCCTATTTCAGATGCACATCATGCCCCTTGGATCACTCCCCTGAGCTAAAAATATGCCAAGAACCAGGCACAAGAACTATATTGGTATTTATTTAAATTGAAATAATTAAAAATTAGCACAACAATGTCAAACACCACTTTATCCATGGCCAACACAATCAACTTCTCTCAGCATAAGTAAATCACAAATGTGAGTTGAAAAGAACACAATCGCAATTGTGCAATTTCTGCAAATTTCACTTCACGAAATAATTACACTTATCAATAACGAAAGCAATTATCATGTAGTGTTGTGCTATTTGGATTTTCCTGTGGGCTTAAAAATGCTAGCAATAGGACTTCAAGATTGGTACAAATACATATGGCAATTATGATTTTTCCCACACTTTTGGTTTAAAATAAACACAGGGTAATTTAGCGGTTTGTTTTTCAGAACCCCCCTACTTTGATCTGTGTTAGGGAAGTCGGACAGAAAAATTTGAATGATTTGGGTAATACTGAATTTCAGACCCCCCTCCACTGAAAGGCCTTTGTTGGGGAAGCTGGATCAAAATGTTGGACTAATTTAAGAACAAAGTCACCACTCTTCCTTAAAGAAGCCGGTGTCAGCAGGACAACCAATTAAATGATAGGTTATAGTTTTCAGCACACACTGGGAAATGAAATTTGTTAATTTCGAATTTTAACAAAATTCACCATGTAGTGTTCTGTCAAATGGGGAATAAATTACATAAATATATTTAGTTAAATAGGGTATGGATCTACACACTTTTGCCCCACCTGCCCAATATAAAGGGAAAGGATTCAAGGCAGGCAGACTCCCCTACCTTTTGGTCTCCCAAGTATCAGTTCTGCTTACATAGAATGCCTCTGTTTAAAGTTCAAGAAAGCCAACCGCATCTCAGGACACTCTGGAAAGATAAGGCAGGGGTCTGGTCACTCCACTCTCAAAGGTGGCCTCCTGCTCTCCACCATAGGACCGAGTCAGCTTTGGGGCCTTCCTAGAAATACACAGCTCTCCCAGATGCACTCTCAGCAATCTCCTCTGGTGTTTCCTTACAGCTGTCAGATGGTAAGTTTCAGCAAACTTCTTGATGGTCTGTCTCTTGTCTGCGTGTGTTCCTATCTGTCCCTCCTCCTAGTGCAGTCCCGCTTATATAGCAGTGATGACACCACCAATGTACAATCTTGTGGAAGTACCCTGCAATCATTCCTGCAACTTGGATTGGACAATAACCATTCTCTCTCCTCCTAAAACCAGCCTCCAAGTCAGGATTGGTTTAGGGGTATGGAGCAACATGTGCAATTCCCATTTGTAATCGCCATTTGATCTCCTTTCAACTTTTTTGCAAAAACTAGTTATGTATCACAACTTCATAATATTACTAGCAACTGCCATAATAAACATATGTTCTGATTCAGCTAATCATGGAAAACTAGATAAGCCGACCACCAAGTCTGTACCATGTAGCACGGCCATGTGCAACGTTTCTGCCATTTCCATAAAAAGATGAACAGTTCTGAATATGTAAGTTATAACCCATATCCCTAATTTTATTCTCCACCCGCTCACCAACTTTCACATTTGGAACATGTTCAGATCTGTCAGAAACACATCTTAGATAGCCATTACAGTACCATGAGTCACAGGTGGATGAATTGTATATCTCCAAAATCACCTGAAAATTACCTAAAACGTGGTACATAGATTAAATTAATCTCCCTTATGGTTGCTGAGAAAAAAGGCATACATTATAATAATCATTTTAAATTAATTGTGAATCTTCATGTAGGAAAAATGTCCCTTCTCCTCCCTTCCAGCCATTTGACTTCACTGGGTCAGCCTGCGCTAAAAGTTTTTTTCTATACGTCTCTTTGTGTTGGAAGCTTGCTCTTGAAGTTGCTGCCCCCATTTTCACACACATTAGTCATGCTCCAGCCAAGGGGAACCCCTCCTGTAGTCAATGCCTTCAGAGCCAGCAGGTCTGGAGAACACTGAATTTCGACACCTTTAGCAGGTCACTTTATTGCAGTTGGTAATTAGATGGTAGATGTGACATCCAGACTGGGAGAGGGAGATTTCCTTGTGAAGTTTCCCAGAGCCAGCAAAAGGGATTGTCATGGGCTGACATTTTTTATGAACACAAATGTCATTGGAGTTTTGCATGTGAAACCTAATATACATTGCTTGATCTTTGATTTCTCCTCCTTTTGTAAATCAAAATGTTGCTCTTCTTTTTGTAATGACAGGTAGGCCGCTTTTTCCCATAGCTCTTTAATTTCACATGAAAAACAAAAACAAAGGCCAAGCCATTTTGGTTCAGTGTTTAAAATCCTGCTGTTTGTGTGAAAGGGAGTTCTGTTTGGGGCCTTTGAATGCACCCCACAGTCGTGTTATGAGTCTTTCCTGCATACTCCACAAAAGAATAGTGAAAGTGAGCTGGGCCTTTCATATGTCCATTAAAACACGTGAGAGTTCATATGGCTCTGTTTTTCTAACCAAATTTTCCCGAAAGATTCAGTGGTTTTGATTGGCGCACAAAAGTCAAACCTGCCTCAACCAATTCACATGTGAGTTTTAGTGCTGTTTCGGTCTCTGAGCAAATGCAATATGATCATGTCAATATGCCATATTCTGGCAAAGGGATTACGTTTCACTTACTTAGTACAAAAAGATATAAATATTATAACATAATTAACTGTAATTCACATTAGTCATGCAAATTAAATAATACAAATCTATTAATCAGCTATTTTCCCAAAACATGCACATTTTCAAGATAGTTGCAAGAAATCTACTATTCTTAAAATAGTGGAAGCTATTACTTCCATCAGTGATCCTTTCTCAAGTTTCAATCAAACCATTGGCAACTTTGGACACATTCATTTCTAAATACTAGGCGTTGTGAGCATGCTTCCGCACATGCTATGTCATATTGTGTTGATTAATATTTGTATTTCTCGCACCACCACTTGTGTGTACCCATAGTGCTATCTGAGTGTCCATGAGAATGGAGCCTACTCAGGGAAAGTGTGCGGTTGGAGTGTGTCAATGTGGGTCATGTTACATGTCATGCATGAGGAGCACACATTTGCTCTGAAGTGGTGATTTGTTCTTGGTGCCACGTCTGAGATCATCAGCACTGTGGCAGTATGTGCTAGGTGCCAGATAGGAAAGTGCTGCATCGTTCATGCCAGAAAGATCATGCACCAGGGCTTCTGTGATGAGGGTCCTGTGGTAAGGACGTTGTATAGGTCTCCTGTTGATTTAACAAAGTCAATTACTTTGCAGCAATTTATTTTGTTATAATGACTTTGAATTACTTCGGAAGGTTGGGGAGTTGGGGTAGGGGTGAACGTGAAGGGGCAAGGGGCTGATGGGGGAGAACACCCCCTATAGAAAAAGTCGAAGTAATTTCAACTAAGTAATTTAATTTGTTGTAAAAACGTAGAATCCACATGCCAGTAATGGGTGTAGTAGTACATGATTGCCAGAAATATGCCCGTATGTTCAGAATTCAATTGTGCACCAGTGGGTATTTATACAAACGTGGCTGAGGCATGGTTGCAATTTTGGGACATGCAGAGTTTGTTCATGCTTTCCAGTTATTGTGTTTTATGGAATTGAAGCTGGTAATATTAAACACATGTTGATAGCTGGTTCGTCCAATGATGTTTTATAGTGCAGAGAAGCATTTATTGGCTGAGGATATTTTTAATTGCTGTGGGAATTAGGGGTTAAAGTTAGGGTGTATGGACGATCCACATGGGAGGTGCTCCTGGAAACTGAGGATCTGAAATGGGAGAGAGGTACAAAGTTTGGTGTTTAGAATAAAAAGTAATTACTGCGAAATTGCGCGCAAGTCCTTGTTTGTTGATTCATGGAACACAATGCACGGGGCTTACCTGGGACTTGTGCGGAATCCACGCCGGTCCAACACGTCACGGCGAACCCACGAACACCTTGCATGAGACTCCAAGGGAAGGGCCGGCCGGGCCAGCGCAGCCACCTAAAAACGGGGCGGAACACATGGAATGAGGAAGAACAAGTGAAAATGTGGGCGTTATAGGCGCAAAACAACCATATTCATGGAATTTAACAGGGATCACTGGCGCATGAAAAACCATGCACAAATCCCAAAACAACATGCGATAGAAGGTGCAAACATCAAAGCGCACTCAAACAAATGCATGAAAAGCATGCATGATCAACAAACGCATGTATATAGCCACGATTAATGCACAATTTGTTGCAGCAATCATCCTGGGACACAGCAGGAGGAGGAGGATGGCCAGGGCCTGGATCTTCCACCCAAGGACCAGCCTTTTTGGGATGCCTGATGACCAGATTTATGCCAGGTATAGGTTCCCCCCATATCATCCTAGACCTGGTCACAGAGTGGGAAGATGACCTCACATCACCCACCATGTGCTCCCAAGCACTGAGCCTCTTGCAAAAGGTGCTACCTGTACGACATTGTATGGCCACTGGCTTATTCCAATGGAACATCACCATAGTCGGTGGCATCTCACATGCCACTCAGTCACGCTGTCGACACCAGGTGTTGGCATTAATAAATGCACATCCTTCTGTCCGCTACCATATCTATATGCCCAGTACACCTGCAGAAAGGCAAGAAGTGGTCCAGGATTTTTATAGGGTGGCGCACTTCCCAAAAGTGCTAAGTGCCATTGATGGCACACATGTTTCTCTATGTCCACCTCGAGCAACAGAGCACATCTACCGCAACCAAAAACACTGACACTCCATCAATGTTCAGGTTGTGTGTGATGCCAAGGGCATAATTACTGAAGTGTGTGCCAACTATCCTGGCAGCACCCATTATAATTCCATCTTCAGGATGTTCCCTCTATACTGGGCCCTGGAAGCTGGGAAGCATGGCAACACATGGCTCACTGGTGAGTATGAATGGCCATGCACATGCATGCATGTTGCACATGGACCAATAGACACAGTCAATAAATGACAATGACATCCATTCTCACCTCTACAGGGGACAGTGCCTACCCTCTGAGCACATATATGATGACACCCATACGCAACCCCAACACCTGCCGAGGTGAGATACAACACTGCCCATATTGCAACTCGGTGGGAAATTGTGGAGCACACATTCGGAGTGCTCAAGTCACGTTTCCGCTCCCTTGACCACTCTGGTGGTGTGTTGCTATATGCACCACCGGTAGTCTGCAGGATCATTGTGGCAACATGTGCCCTGTACAATGTTGCAACAGGGCATGGCATCCTGGTAGACATGGTGCTGGCACCCCATCCACACCCACATTCCCACTGCTTGCTTATCGCTGGGAAAGGAGCACGTGGAGAGGCTGCACGTACCCAGCTTGTGCAATGGTATTTCACCTAAAATCCTTCCCCGGTAGAGTGCACACCATCCCCCTACATCCCGGGTGCCATTCAATGATGACAATGGGCCAATCCACTGTGCCCATAAAACCACCTGGAGAAAGTGCCCCTACAACTACTAAATTGTGTGCATCCCTTAGTACCAAAAGACATTTCATGTTCTGTTTCCAAAAGAAACATATTGAAGAGGGAGTACACCAATACCACCATTCCAACCATTTAATTACATCACCTGTGTGTCAGCAAAACCATCCCATATGTAAAGTTAAAGGATATTTATACTGCACACTATACCCACTGTAGTGGTCCCCTTCTGCTCTGGTGGATCCGAGTAACTAACATACCATTCAAATGTGTAAGCATCGATAAATCCAGAAACATCATGTCTGACCTGGAAGCCATACAAGGCCTCAACTATTTACATGGACACAAAATTCAACAAGGACAATTAGAAATATCTGCACACATGTCCTAGATTGTGCCTGATGTGCACAAACATGTCTCTATTTTGGGGTGTAGAAAAACAGTCACTATTGACCCACAAGTTCATCAGAATCCCATAACGATCAATATAAATGAACATCTTACCTGTCCCTTTGGCCTGCAGTTGACAGTCAAATTTCATCCCATTAAATAGCTATCATTCCTTGATGGAAGTTTTTGCAGACAATGAACAAAATGAAACATAATGCAGCTAACACATCCCTGCTCCAAAAAATTCAAGAGCCACGGGCACCCCTCATTGACAATCAACAAATGCAAATAGCAACTGACAAGACAACCATCAACATGTGTCCCACCACACATGCAGAAACACCTGCACACTGCATGCAAATCCAACACACAAAACATGCACACTGACAAACAACAACATCCCACATACAGCCTGTCACCCTCAATGACATATAGGAAATATGCATGTCACATGTTCACCTTCACTAGACAATGGCACATACGCAATGCACGCATCAGACAACATACTGCATGAACATGAGAAGGCATCACATATACAGATAATTGATCCCACAAAAAAGCAGGCACACCTCTGGAAGACTACCAATGGCATGATAAGGCATGTCATCACCTGTGTAATATTGGGACAGTGCACTGAACACAGTCATGGGAGCACATTTTTTATAAATGTATGTATTGGTCACTTGTAAGGCACTCATACAATTACCCAAAATGTCTCTAAGTGCACACAGGGCAACATGGTGGGGATATGGGAAGGCAGACAAATTATTACAACAGTGAGAAATAATTGAATCAATATTACAAACAAATCATGACAATAACTGGGAGTGGAGACAAACCTACTATGCCTTGTGAATGTTCCCAACAAGCAAGTGTACAGGGAAGGGTGGTAAGGGAAACGGTTCTGAGTTGTTCATGGAGAACTGCTTGGGGTGAAGTGCTAAGAAAAGATAAACATAAGTGTAACCTCCCGTGGTGAGGCTGAGCGTGAGCAAGTGCAGTATATATACCGTGGCTTGGATAATAGAAGTGGGGGGTCAGGGGCCCAAGGATACATAAGGGCCCTGCACATCAGTCACAATAATGTATGATTAGCAGGGAATAGAGGAGGAGAAGGAAGTGGAGAAGAGAAAGGACTTGAGGCTTATTGGGACCTTAAGGAGGTCCTGCTCAAGACGCAGAGTTAGAGTGAGGCTATTACACAGAAGGCAGCTTGCTGAGGAAACCGATCGACCAACACCCCTTTCTTTAGCACAGTGCTGCACACGCAAGGGAGTTGTTGCCAGAGGAACGCAGGAGCCTAGAAGGGGAGTATTTGACCAGGAAGCGTTGAAGATAGAGTGCTACCCGGCTCGAGATAGCCCTGTGGATGAAACAGAGGAATTACTATTTAATCCGTGCTGAGACTGTGAGCCAGCGAAGGGTTTGTAGGGCAGGAGAGATGCAGTCCCTTGGACTGAGGTCAAGGATAAGTCTTGCTGCCCTATTCTGGGTAAGCTGGAGGGGTCACAGGGTGGACCAAGGAAGATTAAGGTGGAGGCTGCTGTAGTATTGTAGCCTGGAGAGAACAGGAGCATGATTAACATTGAGTTTCTCAGGGAAGGTGTGGAAAGGTACAGTTACTTTGAGAAGGAAGAGCTAAAAGAGGCACTTCCTGACAGTGTCCCGAATAGGACGGATGTAGGAAAGGGTGGAGTCGAAGATGACTCCCAGATTCCTGGCTTCGGAGGAGGGGGCAGCGGGTGAGCCCATAGAGGAATGCCAGAGTGAAGGGAAGAAGTAGGCTACAGGGGATCCAATGGGGAGTCTCTCATTTTTTATGGCATACAAGCCGAGGTCATTTGCAGTGCACCAGGCCAGGATGGCAGAGAGTCAGTCAAGGATGAATGAAGGTGTAAGTGTGCCAGTATGAACCTTGCTGAAGAGTTGTGTGTTGTCAGCATAGCACTGGGATTTGTGGGAGAATGAGGCAGTGAAGCATTGCCCCAGGGAAATGTATATTTCAAATATGCAGGGCAAAATAATGGTGACCTCGGGGACGCCATAGGTGGAGGAAGAAGTAGGGAAGGAGAAAGGGCCAAGAATGGTATTGGAGGAATGTTTGGTTAGGAATGAGCTAAGCCACTCCATTGCCTGCTCCGAGATACCAAGTGAATCATGGAACATTTTAATGAGGATGGAATGGTTCACTGTGTGAAATACAGGTGGGATATCAAGGAGGATGAGGACAGCAGGGGATTAGTAATTGAGAGATGCAAGCAGTTCTTCACGGGTGTTCAGGAGAGTAGTGTCCATGGCTCAGGAAGCTTTGAATCCACACGGGTGTACATGTAGACTGACAACAAGTATGTTATAGGTGTTGATTTGAGGGAGGACCAACTTCTTGAGCACTTTCCCCAGGAAGGGGGTGATTGAAATGGTGCATTAGTTGCTTGGGCAGGAAGGATCTGCAGATGGTATTGTTCGAATGGGGCACAAGGGAGTGCTTGAGGGAGGATGGAAACACGTCAGCAGCAAAGGAGTGGTTTCAGAGAGCAGCAAGAGCAGGGGCCAGAGAGGAGATGTTGCCCTTGATGGTTCTGGATGAGCATGGGCCCACCTGTTTGGAAGAGACCTTCATGGAGTTGACAACTCTGGTGACTTCTTCAGGGGAGACAGGAGCAAAGGGGGAGAAGGAGGAAGGAGGAGAGAGAGTGGTGGGGTGGCTGAGGGGAGGGGGTTGTGTTGGAAGAGCGTGTCACAAGGATGTTCAGTATGTCCCGGCTTTTCGAAAATAAGTGAGATGCTAGTGCATTACAAGGGGACTTTGAAGGAGTATGGGGCAGAGATAATGTGAATGGGTTGGCAAGTTGGCTGCACATTTTGTAGAGTGCAGCCGTTATGCAAACCACAAATATGCAAGTACACAAATACTCACTGCTTGCACTCCCGGCAGGATCATGCTTCACTCACAAATTCACATAGGCCGATGTCACAATGTAAGGCTGGCCACTGAGGCAACTGCCATGGTAGACATAAGCAGACAACACAAAGCAATGTGATACAGCAATTAAGCATAAATGAATGCTAAATGTATGATGCACACAAACATTGCATGGTCAATGCAGACTTCATTGTCACTGCATACAATTGGTCAAATACTGCATTCAATAAAATGCACCAGTACCATGCACCCAGCTGCAGTCAAGTAAAAGCTGCAAACACCATGGTGCAGCATGCATGGTACATGCATGAGAAAGCACCAACACCACTAACCCTAATGTGCTGGTACACAACATAGCATCCCAAAATAGTGCATACATCTCCACATGTTTGTGCCTCTTAACTGGTGCTGCACCCAGTAATGGTTGATCCAAAATCAAGACAGCTGAAAAAGTGCAGTCGATCCATAACCCCACAAACATTGCAAGGGATGTGAAGTGTCGCTCATTACACATGCTCAAAGTGCCATGAGACACACAGCAGCATGACCATCAACACCTGTCACAGGCCACAAACAGCCAGCCATGCAACCCACTCCCAAACACCCATGAAATGCCCACACAGTTTTAACTTCCACAATGTAGAATATAAAACCAGTGGCCCCACCAATCCATTGAAACAACACCATGCCCAGATCCATCACCAGAAGCATACCCTGTGAAACATGCACCCATGAAGAACTACTGTTGCCCCACAAGACAAATCACTCCCAAGTGATCACACACAGTGCAAGACTCCCATGCAAACACCACACAAGTCTATCCTAATGCCCTTCACTTACATGTACAGGGTACCCACCCGCCTTGCATATGATCCACACCATCAGGAGACGTTTCCTCTAAATGCAACCACATGCATTGCAACAACAGAAACAACATGTACATCCATGACAATACATGATTTGATACCAAAAATATGCAGAGAGCAAACACTACAGGAGCAACACAGGGTGCAAGAGGGTGACAGGACATATATCGTGATCCACACAGGAGTGCAGCATACTACAATAGTGAGAGGGAGAGGGAGTGGCACTCAGAGGGAAGACCAAGGAAATGCCACATACACTGCCTGGAATGAAGATGGACAATGTCATGCTTTACAACGCAATAGGTGCGGCCATAAATGAATTGACCAAGGCAGGTAACACAGTGACATGTGTACCACTTAAATAACCATACCAGCATGTTGTCATGAAAATCACATATAAGTTAGTAGCACATGCAGCAAACATGGTGAGCAATCATGCATGCTCAACATGCAAGACAGTGGTCATGCTTACCCGCCTAATGCACTGGCATGGTGTGATTCCGGCATCACCTTCACCCGGAACTGTGTCTCCAAATTTGGTATGGGAGGAACAGTGCCTGGTGGAGGGCATGGGGAGCATGGACGGCAAAGGGAGCAGGGTGTCTCCCCCTGGACAGCAGTCACCGGCGGATCATGGATTACTGAAACAAAATGGGAGAAGACTTTACAACAGGCATAGTGAAGTATCATTCACACAGCACACATTTTCGAGGGAACACAAAAACCACACTTACCTACACATGCCATCCTTTGTACCACCATGCAAAAACGCAATTTGACCTCACAATGCATGCCTGCATGTCCACCACTGCAAACATCATGCAGTTGGGATGTTAACAGCACACCTCAAGTAAAAAAACTAAGTTTTAAAAAAACAGGAAAGGGCAACTCAACAATAAAATGCCAACATCCGGGCCTGGGGTGAACTCAAGTATCCAAAAAATGACAAAAATGTCCATCGTGGACCTGGGGGTGTGGGGGTCCATCCAGGATAGAGGAGGTACAGGGTGCATGTCTACTTCCACACATATGGATGTAAAAAAAATTAAATAACCTCCACAGGCTCACGGTTCTGCACGGCTATGGTGGACTGGGAGTCATGTCTCTGCTGACACCACTATCCTGTGTTGAATCAGAAGGTGGAAGTGGTGCTTGAGGCTGACCACGCAGTGCCCTGTCCTGGTCCCCAGTGGCAGAGGCCATGCGTGACACTAATAAATGCACCAGCACACTGAGGGCTTGGAGGATACCATGCACAACCTCACGGTATGCACAGAATCTTAGATAAAGCTGCACACATGCAGATACAGTCCTATCTGGAAAATAACTCTGTCCTAGGTAAAAGGCAGTCCGGATTCAGCAAAGGTCATGGCACTGAAACCACTTTACTAGACCTGAAGAACCAAATTACCCTAATTTTAGACAAAGGTGAGCCGGCCGTTCTGCTCCTCCTAGACCTCTCGGCGGCATTTGATTTAGTCGATCATGCCATCCTCACTAACCATCTCACTCAGGCCGCACATTTCTCCAAACAAGCCACAAACTGGATCACCTCCTTCCTCGAAGGAAGAGTGATGAAAGTGTTTTCCAATATAGCTAACGCAGAGCCTACCACCATCAGGCATGGAGTCCCTCAGGGCTCATGTACGGCTCCTACTCTCTATAATATTTTTACCAAACCTCTCTTTGATAATCTGGATGCACTTGGGACCACATACACCAACTACGCTGATGATACCCAAGTACTCCTCCTGCTCACAGGACTCTACCATCAGGACGCAACCACCCTCCAGAATATATACGCCACCATCCAAGCATGGATGGCCACGAACGGCCTATGTCTTAACGGAGATAAGACCGAAATTCTCATCCTTGGTCAAAAATCCACTCTCACTAACCTCGACCCACTCTACACCAACTTCTGCATAGACAATTGTGTCAGCCCAGTTCTACCTTCTGTTAAAACACTAGGAGTCCACATCGATGGCTCACTCTCCATGGACAAGCAAGTCAACTCCATTGTTTCTGCCTCCGCCCTGAGCATTAAGTTCATTAATGCCATCAAACTTTTCCTTACCAAAGATAACTGCCTCTCTATTGCCAGAGCCACCATTGGAGCCAAACTAGATTATTGTAATGCGCTATTGGCTGGCACCTCCAACTCAAATCTCAATAAACTCCAAACAACACAGAACAATGCACTAAGAGCAGCTCTCAATATACCTAAAAGGGACCACATCGCGCAAGCCAGAAAGGCAGCATATTGGCTACCTGTCAAAGAGCGCATTACATTCAAAATACTCACTACCGCACACAAATGTATCAACTTGTCTGTACCTTCATACCTGTCTGACACGCTAGCCAGATCTCACTCCACCAGACCAACCAGGCAATGCCACACCAACCAACTTAGGGTCCCACGCATCAAACGAGCCAGAGCAGGTGGAATAAGTTTCCCCTACATTGCCCCTAAACTATGGAACGCACTACCTAGCACACCCAGAGCAGAAACCTCTCTCACTGCCTTCCGAAAAAAACTGAAAACCACCTTGTTTAACTAATTCCTCTTCCTTCGTGTCGTCTACTCTCTCCTTGTAACGCTCACCTGATTCTCGCAGAGGCGCCGGTCTTGACTGGGCGACTACCGTATCTCCAAAGGTGATGTGTAGCACCCGGTTGGCTCTTGGGCTGGACCTCTGTGCACTGTATGCCTGACGTGTAGAGTAAGATGACTGCAGATAGAAAATATGGGGTTAATGAACTGGGGTTATTGGGGTGTCCCTATCTCTTTCCTCTTCTCCTCTCCTGTAGACCCCCAAAGGTTTACGCTCTCACCTTAGGTAAGTGAATGCCGAGCTCTCCATCTGCCTCGGGGCAGGGTGCTGTAACCAGTTTCTTCACTGGATAGGTAGCGCAGGCCTCTTGACTTCAGAGGACTGCTGTCCGTCGTTTACTGCACGAACGGTAAGTTTCGAGTCATTCAAATGTCTTTAAAGTCTTTAGTAATGATGTCTCTTGTTTTGCAGGGTTCCGGCGATGGCGGATGACGGGCTGAAGTGAGTTGAAGATGGAGCCCGTGTGATGAATAGAAGCGCCTGGAAGCACGTAAGTAAGCGCTTGTTGCCTGCTTCACGATGCGCTCTAACTGTCTTTTTATTTTGCAGGTACGAGTTCGGAGCGGCTGCAGGGTGCCGGAATACCCACTGGATTAGATGTGGAAAGGAGTAATGGCACGTGAGTATTAAAGTTCCCCAATGTCTTTAAACGCACCTTGTTTTGTCTTTCAGATGCGGGATGCAGCGCCGAAGGCCTCCGGAGCGTGCAAAGAGTTGGTAAGCTTTTGTCTTTCAGATGCCGGAATGCAGTGTGAAGACCTCCGGAGCGCACGAAGAGTAGGTAAGCCTTTGCCTTTCAGATGCCGGAATGCTAACCTGTTCTTTCTTGTCTTTATAGGTGTTGCTGAAGACTGGATTCAGGATGGTAAGCCTTTGCCTTTCAGATGCCGGAATGCTAACCTGTTCTTTCTTGTCTTTATAGGTGTTGCTGAAGACTGGATTCAGGATGGTAAGCCTTTTTCCTTAGGCCCAGGACCGGATGCAGAAGACACGATGAGCGTTCTGCTGCAGAGGTTGCAGAATAACGCAAAGCAAGATTCATCCACTGGGTGTGGTTTAAATAGCCTCCTGTAGTGCTTCGGTGTGTCCTTCCACAGCCACGCCTAGGTAAGAAAAGAGTTCCTGCTTTCCAGAAGAGTTCCAGTGTTCTGAATCTAGGGAGTGGCTCCAGCCCCACCCAACAGGAAAAGTAGTTCCAAACAGAAGGGGATCAGAGGCTCAACTGGCAGGCAAGTAAGCAGCATGGTCTGCTGCAGGTAAGTCCACCCAAGCATTATGAGCCCGGCGCTTCCAGCGCTGGGACTGGGCATATTTATGAGCCTGGTGCCACTGGCGCCAGGACTGGGTCCAAAAGGTCCCAATTGGGACTGGTTGGCACTCGGAACCTGGGTTATGGATCTGCTTCCAAGGGAGTTGGGAAAACCCTGACCTTTTGGAAGCAGAGATCATGACAGTACCCCCCCTCAAGGCCCCTCCCAAACCGGGCTTCTCCGGGGGTTTTGGCTTGTCAGGAAATGTTTGGTGAAATCTTTTGATTAGGCGAGGAGCGTGGACATATTCAGCAGGTTCCCAGGATCTCTCTTGGGGGCCGTAGCCTTTCCAGTCAATTAGGTAGAATAGTTTAGATTTGGAGATCTTGGAGTCCAGAATGCTTTTAACTTCAAACTCAAGTTCTCCATCAACTAGGATAGGTTTTGGAGATTTGGTTAGTCGGGTTTGAGGTTGCACGGGTTTTAATAGAGAGACGTGGAAGACCGGATGTATCTTCATGTGCGGGGGCAAGTCCAACTTGACCGCTACTGGGTTTACTATGGTAGTGATGGAATAGGGACCAAGGTATCTTGGGTTGAATGTGCGTGGCCCTTTTAGAGATAGATATTTGGTGGATAACCAGACTTGATCCCCTACTTGATAGTGAGGGGCTTCCTTCCAATGTTGATCTGCTCCTTTCTTGTATTGTTCTTTAGCCCTTTGAAGGTGAGAAACAGCTTCCTTAAAGGCTTGGGTGATTGTAGAATGCAGGTAGTCTACTGCTGGTGTTTCAAGATCTTTGAGGGGATCCAACTCTGAGGTTCGAGGGTGACTGCCGTACAAAAGAAAAAACGGGGTTTTCCCAGTTCCCGAATGGACAGAGTTATTGTAGGCATATTCGGCTATCCAAAGGATATCTTTCCAAGTTTTTTCAGTTTGTTGCAGCATGCAGCGTAAATACTGTTCCAGAGTTTGATTGGTCCTCTCGGTTTGTCCGTCGGTCTGAGGGTGGTGACTGGTCGATAGTCTCACATCAATTTGAGCCGACCGACAGCAACTTCGCCAAAAATGAGAAATAAATTGACTACCTCGATCCGAAATTAGAACCGAAGGAAAACCGTGCAGTCGGACGATGTTTTCGAGAAATTCTCGGGCCAGAGTTGCTGCTGTTGGCAAGCCTTTGAGCGGAATGAAATGCGCCATCTTGGAGAATAAGTCCACGATTACTAGAATCGTATTGTATCCGGAGCATGGAGGTAGATCGGTGATGAAGTCCATAGAAAGCGTATGCCAAGGGCGAGGTGGGATGTCAATAGGGCGTAAGAGGCCTGCTGGTCTTTCCTTTTGACTCTTGTTTTGGGCGCATACTCCACAGGACATTATAAAGTCTCTGATATCTTTCTTCCAAGACGGCCACCAGAAGTAGCGCTTGATCTTTTCTGAGGTCTTGGCCATACCGGGATGACCTTCCATTAAAGAGTCGTGATAACAAGAGATTACTTTTTTCTGTAAATCTGTGCTGGGTAGGTATAATCGTTCTTGGAAATACAATAAGTTGTCCTTTACTGCAAAGTCCTTTCCCTGCAGATGCCAATTCTGTATGTCTGCTGGAGTTACAAGTTGCCTGGCTTTATCCTTAACTTCCTCTATGGATTCGGTGGCGATTACACCCAGAATTCTTTGTTCGGGAATGATTGGTACAGGTTTGGGGTTGATCAAGTGTTCTTCCACTCCCATCCGAGAAAGGGCATCAGCTTTACCGTTCTTTGTACCAGGTCGATAGGTAATTATGAAGTCAAACTCGGCAAAGAATAATGCCCAACGGAGTTGTCTAGAGGATTGGGCTTTTGCGGTTTTCAAATATTGCAGGTTTCGGTGATCCGTAATCACAGTAACGGTGTGTCGGGCCCCCAGCAGGTAATGCCGCCAAGCCTTAAAGGCAGACTTGATAGCCAGAAGTTCCTTGTTAGTAATCGTGTAATTGATTTCAGGAGGTGAGAATTTGCGGGACCAAAATGCCACGGGATGCAACTGATTGGTTACCGGGTCCTTTTGTGATAGAACTGCCCCCATGGCAAGGCTTGAAGCATCAGTTTCGACGATGTAGGGGAGTTCGGGGCGAGGGTGTTTTAAGATTGGTGCAGAGATAAATTTAGTCTTCAAATCCTGGAAAGCTTGTTCCGCCTCGGTAGACCATTCAAAACGTTTGTTTTTCTTTAACAAGGCATTGATGGGCTGGACTATTCGAGAGAATTCGGGGATAAACCTGCGGTAAAAGTTAGCGAAGCCTAACATGCTTTGCACACCTTTTACGGAGGATGGTGATGGCCATTTGAGAACTGCATCGACCTTCTTCGAATCCATACGCATTCCGCCAGGTGATAATATGAATCCCAAGAATTCAACTTCAGTCACGTTGAAAACACATTTTTCCAATTTAGCGAAAAGTTTGTGTTGACGCAATCTTTCGAGGACTATTTTCACGTGTTTCCGATGTTCAGATTCCGATGAAGAATAAACGAGGATGTCGTCAATGTAAACAACAACACATACATCTATGAGCTCTCTGAGGACATCGTTCATAAAATATTGAAAGGCGGCCGGGGCATTGCAAAGTCCGAAGGGCATGACCTGATATTCAAATAGCCCATACTTGGTGCGGAAGGCCGTCTTCCATTCATCGCCCTCTTTTACTCGTACCAAGTGGTAAGCTCCTCTAAGATCCAGCTTTGTATATATGCATGCTTTTTTGACTTGGTCCAGGAGTTCAGGGATCAAAGGTAACGGATATCTATTCTTAACGGTGATCTGGTTCAGGGAGCGATAATCGATACAAGTTCTAAGGTCTCCTTCCTTTTTTGGAACGAAGAACAAAGCTGAAGAAGCAGGGGACTTGGAAGGACGAATAAACCCATTTGCCAGGTATTGATCCAGGTATTGTCGAAGGTGAAGGTTCTCAGGCTCGGTGAGGGCATAAATTCTACTACAAGGAGGAGTAGATCCAGGTATCAGGTCTATCTGGCAGTCATAAGACCTATGAGGAGGTAGAGAGTTAGCCTGATCCTTCCGGAAAACATCTTGGTATTCTAGGTATTCGGGAGGTAACTGGGGAGTCTCTGAAGAAATTGCGGCCAGTGCAACACCAGGTGGAGGGTGACAAGTAGAGACACATTCTGGAAACTGGACCGTTCTTGCTCGCCAATCGATCAGAGGATTGTGTTTCTCTAACCAAGGTATTCCTAGAATAATCTGAAACTGAGGGGCCTTGATCACATCGAACACGATCTTCTCATGGTTTCCATCTTGACTTACTAGCGTCACCTCTTGAGTGGTATGCGTTACTGGCCCGGAGGCTATCTCCGTACCATCCACCGTAGTAATGACGTCCTTTACAGCCTTGGGACAAAGAGTTAGATTCATCCTCAAAACCATTTCATGATCCACATAATTGCCGATGGCACCGCTGTCGACGTAAGCTTCAATTGCATGTAATCGATCCGGGTTATCAGGGCTAATGAGGACCATAGGTATCACGAAATGCGAGGTAACGGAACTGGTTTTCACGCTCGGAAAGAGGACCTCTATTCTTGTCGGGCGAGGTCGTTTCCCTGCTCAGAGTTTGTAACTTTGGTAACTGCAGCTCCTACTGCCTTCTTGGCAGGTTTCACCGGACAGTCTCGAAGAAAGTGCCCTGAGTTTCCGCAATATAGGCATAATTGCAACTGTTTCCTCCTTTCCCGCTCCCTTTGTGTTAGAGGACCTTTCAGACCCCCTATTTGCATGGGTTTCCCGGAGTCTACTCCTTTGGAAGGAGTTGGCGGTTTGGAAAATACTCGAGCATCAAACTTGGAACGATCGGCCTTCCTGTTCTGCAGCCTGTGATCTATTTGAACGACCAAGTCTATATAATCCGAACAGTCTTGTGGGGGATTCACTACTTGGGCTAAAACGTCTTTGAGCTCTCCACGTAGACCTCTATAAAACAGCGTAATCCTTTTGTCCTCAGGCCATTGAGTTTCCACTATTAGTCTATTGAAAGATGCAATATAAGCCAAAAGGTCTTGATTACCCTGTCGCAACGAAAGAAGCTCATTGTCCAAGGCCTGCCCCTGTGAATGTCTTGCGAACAGTTTTTCCATACTAAGCTGAAAGGCTTGAAAATCATGGAGAACCGGATCATCTTGATTAACTAGAGGGATCGACCAGTCTGCCGCATTGCCACTAAGGTACGAAAGTACAAAAGCTACTTTTGCTTGATCAGTTGGAAAGGCTGCTGGCCGGCATAAGAAGTGCAACCGGCACTGATTGATAAATACTGCAAACCTCTTTGGGTCACCAGAAAATCGTTCGGGCGGAGCCAGAGGTACATTCCCAGGTAGGTTGATCTGCACTGGATTCATAGAGGATGTTGAAGGAAGATTTGCCCCTGATGCGGGTAACGGGGTCTGTCCGGCTTGTGACTGTAGCACTTGTCTAGCAAGATTGTCTGTTCTCTCCTTGGAAATAATTAGTTCCCTTCTTAGAGCATTCGTTTCCTGACGAGCTGCATGCACTTCTGCCCTTAGTTCCCCAAGTAACCGGGCTAGGGGGTCAGTATCCGAGGTTTCCATAGCGCCTGGGCGAGAGTTTTGCGGTGGGCTTTGCGTTCTGTAACGCTCACCTGATTCTCGCAGAGGCGCCGGTCTTGACTGGGCGACTACCGTATCTCCAAAGGTGATGTGTAGCACCCGGTTGGCTCTTGGGCTGGACCTCTGTGCACTGTATGCCTGACGTGTAGAGTAAGATGACTGCAGATAGAAAACATGGGGTTAATGAACTGGGGTTATTGGGGTGTCCCTATCTCTTTCCTCTTCTCCTCTCCTGTAGACCCCCAAAGGTTAACGCTCTCACCTTAGGTAAGTGAATGCCGAGCTCTCCATCTGCCTCGGGGCAGGGTGCTGTAACCAGTTTCTTCACTGGATAGGTAGCGCAGGCCTCTTGACTTCAGAGGACTGCTGTCCGTCGTTTACTGCACGAACGGTAAGTTTCGAGTCATTCAAATGTCTTTAAAGTCTTTAGTAATGATGTCTCTTGTTTTGCAGGGTTCCGGCGATGGCGGATGACGGGCTGAAGTGAGTTGAAGATGGAGCCCGTGTGATGAATAGAAGCGCCTGGAAGCACGTAAGTAAGCGCTTGTTGCCTGCTTCACGATGCGCTCTAACTGTCTTTTTATTTTGCAGGTACGAGTTCGGAGCGGCTGCAGGGTGCCGGAATACCCACTGGATTAGATATGGAAAGGAGTAATGGCACGTGAGTATTAAAGTTCCCCAATGTCTTTAAACGCACCTTGTTTTGTCTTTCAGATGCGGGATGCAGCGCCGAAGGCCTCCGGAGCGTGCAAAGAGTTGGTAAGCTTTTGTCTTTCAGATGCCGGAATGCAGTGTGAAGACCTCCGGAGCGCACGAAGAGTAGGTAAGCCTTTGCCTTTCAGATGCCGGAATGCTAACCTGTTCTTTCTTGTCTTTATAGGTGTTGCTGAAGACTGGATTCAGGATGGTAAGCCTTTGCCTTTCAGATGCCGGAATGCTAACCTGTTCTTTCTTGTCTTTATAGGTGTTGCTGAAGACTGGATTCAGGATGGTAAGCCTTTTTCCTTAGGCCCAGGACCGGATGCAGAAGACACGATGAGCGTTCTGCTGCAGAGGTTGCAGAATAACGCAAAGCAAGATTCATCCACTGGGTGTGGTTTAAATAGCCTCCTGTAGAGCTTCGGTGTCTCCTTCCACAGCCACGCCTAGGTAAGAAAAGAGTTCCTGCTTTCCAGAAGAGTTCCAGTGTTCTGAATCTAGGGAGTGGCTCCAGCCCCACCCAACAGGAAAAGTAGTTCCAAACAGAAGGGGATCAGAGGCTCAACTGGCAGGCAAGTAAGCAGCATGGTCTGCTGCAGGTAAGTCCACCCAAGCATTATGAGCCCGGCGCTTCCAGCGCTGGGACTGGGCATATTTATGAGCCTGGTGCCACTGGCGCCAGGACTGGGTCCAAAAGGTCCCAATTGGGACTGGTTGGCACTCGGAACCTGGGTTATGGATCTGCTTCCAAGGGAGTTGGGAAAACCCTGACCTTTTGGAAGCAGAGATCATGACACTCCTCCTCCTCTCCTCTCTTCTCCTCCTCTCATCTCCTCCTCTCCTGTAGCTACCTTTTTTTTCTCTTGCAACTAAGTAATGACTTCACTGTATGTACAACAAGTCATTTTCATATCTGTATCAAGCGCCACAATGCCCTCTGGGCTGCCTGTGCGCTAAACAAATGTGAATAAATAAATAAATAAATAAATAAATAAATAAATAGTTCTTCCGCGATACTCTGCCTCAATGTTAGCATCTCCTGTTGGAACAGTCTCCTGGTGGCTGCCTCTTCCTCATGGATTGCAGATCTGTGGGCCAACAACTCTTGCCTCAGGGCTTCCCTGTGTGCCTGACCCTCTGCAAGCAGGGATGTCTGCAGAGACCTCAGATCTACCCGTCTGCTCCTGATGTTGGCCGCCATGCACAGCCTGTGGGAGCGGCATGTGGAACGGATTACCTGCAGCTCTTGCTCCACCTGTTTTGCTGGTGGGTTCATGGAACTGGCCACCCTATCCATGTCCTCAGCCAAACTCTCATAGGCAGCATCCTGTTGGTGTGCGGAACGCAACATCTGCTGCTCCCACTCAGTCTGGGTCCACATCCATCACATGCCATACCAGTCTTGAACTGGCACAGGGACTGCACAAAATGGGAACATGCTGTAAGTGTGGAAAAAAGGAGACAGTCCCAGTTGAAGTATGACTGTAAGAGTAACACATTGACAAGGCCTGTGAAGAGGAGAGAGTAATTAAATGGAGTTGGAGATAGGAGCAAGGTACAGTGACCCAAAAGAGGGACAGGGGCATGGACCCATGGAGTGTGTGCTGAGTGTCGGAGGGTAACAGGGACCAGGCCTCACAATGATTTGACTCAGGAGTCATTGTGATAGCAGCAGCGGGGATGTGCACAGTCTAGACATGTGCACAATCACTCATGGCATGCCGTGATACGTGTTGGTTGGCATCTTGGATGTTCTATGTAGGATGGAAGCACCTACGTACAAGTGTGAATAGAGAATCTATACCCTGCGGTGCATGAAGTGAAAGTCATGTTTTCACAAACAAGCACATGTCTAGCAGAGCACAGTCACTGACATCAAGGATGCAACTAGCAAGAGGGTACGTTGTGTTGTCATGTTGCAGATGTTGGGTGGGTATGCTAGTGGGGGATGAGTACTGTCACAAGTCCATGTTCAACTGATGTACAACACATGTGATGCATCCACTCTTGAGTACACTGGACAGGAGTCAGTACACCACAACATGGTTCACCCAGGGCAGTCATTCAAATGCAGCCAGATGTGCAACACAATCATGCATCTTTGTTATGCTTCACTATACATACTCAGGATGCACAATATTGGTCACTCACTGGATGTGCCCTTGTAATTTGGCAGGCTTTCCACGCCTTGCCACTGCTCCATCAGTAGGAATTGGCTCATTGTCTCTTCATTCTGGGTGAGCTCTCCTCCTCTGGTGACCTTCCTCCAGTTTCCATGGGAGAGGCCAGGTTGGCACCCAGCTTGGACTTGATGCGACAGATGAAGTAATTCCAGTGCTTCACTACCTGAGCAGCAGTGTAATTCTCAACCCTAAGGCGTTGATCTCAAACGTGACATGCTGCCAATGCACAATACGAAGAGCAGGTGAATGTACACTCCCCGTTTGCAGGCACATGTCATAGTGGTGCTTGACCACGTAGGATATGAGGATCTGGAGTTCTTCATCATGGAAGTTCCTCTTCCTCAATGTACAAACGTCCTGTGCAGTACCATGGGGTTGAGCCTGTTCCTGCTGTGCAGGCTTTGCCTTCTTGCCACAAGGTGTTGATGCCACCCCTGTCTGGCTGGGAAGAATCTGGGCTCCAGAAGCTGGACCACAAGTGGCATGGGGCATGGCATTACCCGCTGGGGCTGGTGCAGCTGCCTCCACAGCACGTCCCTCACCCTTTCAGGCTGGGGCAGCTGCTTGTGCAGGAGGTCCCTGGACCCTTGGGCCTGGGACAGCTGCATCCGCAGGACGTCCCTGACACAGGCCATCTTTGCCACCTTTCCCAGATGGGGCCTTTCCGCTCATGTTCCAGCTGTACTCAGTGGCACCCAGGAACACAAAAATGCATAAATTAACCCTATATACACTAAAGGTAAGAATAGAGGTACTTCATACACAGGGGGACAGAGAGTAGGAAAATGGGTACACGACTGACTGTTAGCTTCTGAAAATACAAAAGTAGATGCACATATGCGCGGAGGCAAATCCCCCAACCAAAATAAGAAGTCTGTATGGTCCCTGAAGTGAACGGATTGCATGGCACCCCAAAATATGCAGTACTCCACTTGTTGGTCTCCTCCCCTTCGCACGTATGGTCGGAGTTGCTTCTATGCGTACTTATGTATCCCTGATTCTGGCGTGCTCAATGCCAGCGTGCAGTGCTTGTCACGTAAGTAACATGCTGAGGGCCTTTCCTCCGATTTCATGTGTCCATCCTCATTTTTTTTCACGCAAAGTCCCATCACTCTGTTTCCGGCTGCCATCCGATTAATACACAGAAGACCCACCCTCCTACCTCCTCTTTTCTACCTACCTCCTACTGCCCTGAGCTACCTCCTACTTAGCCATCTGCTGCTGCCTGTCCAGTGTGTGTGCCTGCTGCCCACCTGCACTGCGTTTCGAGTGCCTGCTTTCCAGCCATTGCCAGTGCTCCTGTCCTTGGCCCTTTGACCACCTCATCAGACTCCCATCGTGCCATACCACCACCACCGCTCCACAGATCAGCTCCAGGACCACCTTGTCCACCCACACCTGCATCGGGGGTTTCCATGTCTGCACCGTCATCTTCAGACCAGAGCGGCAATCCCATGGCAGCGAGGCAGAGGGCTGTCAACTTCACTGCTAGGTCAGTTGACATCCTCATGGAGAAGGTCCTGGAGAATTATGATGCCCTCTTCAACCCAGTGATGCAATGCGGCAAGGAAGGACATCAGCAGATATGGGACGGGATAACGGATGCCATCAATGTGGATGGGGTGGCATCCCGGACCTTCAAGACCGTGCACAAGCGCTGCGAGGACCTGAAATCCAGGACCCACAGCATGGTCCTGCGCTACATCCAGGCTGGTGCCACCACAAAGGTGCAGCAAGCGCACAGGTGCTGCATGTCTAATACCAACATGTGGGTACTGGAGAAGTGTTATCCTGCTCTGCACAGCCAGGTCTGCGAGTTGTGTGAATGTCTGGAGTCGACTGGTGAGTATCCATGTGTTGCTATGCTCTATGGGGCATGTGCATGTTGCTGCATGTTGGCAGTGAGCCCCTTAGGCTTGCAGCAGGTATGCCTCTGAGATAGATGTCTGTGTGCATGCCCCAGACATTGCGCTCCCTGTGTGCATTCTGATTATATGTATTTTGAATGAGATATCACTTGCATTATGTGTTGTAGTGCTGCCTTTCAGACAGTGCACATGTTTTGTTAATTGTGTCTGAGATGTGCCTGTGTGACAAGTTTGACAGTTGAGGTAGTGTTTCCCACGTCATGTCCATGCATGATGTTCATGTGTATGTGCAAAAGATGGGAATGTGTGACTGCCCCTCACTGACGCCTGGATGCAACACGTGCATTTGAATGTCTGATGTAGTCATGTAGGGGGATTACATTTAACAGGACTCTGATGTGATTGCTTATCACACTGCTTGTGGCCTCTCAGTTGATGTGTGTGCATGACATGTGTATGTGCTTGTTGCTGTGGCATGGTGACATGTGCGTATGCAAATGATGCATGTGTGTGGAGCATACGCAATTGATTGGTCATGACAATGGCAAGTAGCCTGATATGAATGTCTGGAGTGATCACCAGGCATGTATCTGCATGGATTTGGATTGCATGTCCAAGTGTGTGGGGGTGGAGGTTGATGGTTGTTCCTTTGACTAGTCACATGCATGTGAATGTTGGTATTGCCACGCACAAATTGGTGCAGTACACTGATGTTTTTGTTCTGTGTCTCCTTTTCCACAGTTGCATCTGATGAAGAGGGCAGAACCAGTGCTGTGGAGCATGGCAGCAGCGATGCCTCCACCAGGCAGAGGCGTAAGGCCCAGCCATGCCCCCATTAAAGCACATCTTCAGGATGCAATGTTGCTGTGGCCACACCAGTGACATCAGAAATGGCTGCTGGAAGTAAGTTCAAGAGGGTGAAGGTGGGAGAGGATTCCTCAGCAGCGGTGGGGACAGGTGATCCAACTCAGGGGCCATCCATGGCGGAAGATGCCTCAGAGTCATCCAATTTGGCAGGGCAGGGGAGGGGGAGGAGGTAGCCGCTGCAGCCCAGCCCATGGGGTCAGGTGGGGGTGTTGGTGTGGGCATGCCTACTGCAATCCTGTCCCCGTGGAATGAGGCTGTGCAGGCCACCGTGGAGGTGCCTGTGCAAAATCTTGTCCCTGGGCTATCCTATGCAGCTGTATGCGCCTGTCAGGAGGCTTCCACCCAGACCCACCACCCGGTGTCGGCTGATGTGTCCACCAAGACGTACACCCCCTTACCATCTGGTGTTGCCATCCAGGACTATGTGCTACCCCTGCAGGATGGGGTGGCGAGGCGTACAGCCGATATTCATGATGATGTGCAGGCTACATGTAGTCTGCTTCCACATCATCACAGTGAGGTGTGCTGCCTCATCACCTGGCTTGCAACATGCCATTTCCGTGTTGTGCTCCATGTGCTATTCACTGATGCGAACTCCCGCTCGTCTTTCTCCCCTGTACGCCAGTCGTCCTCTGGGGTGCCTTCCGGCCCAGATACCACCAGGGCCCCCTGTGTATCATTCCCCACCCACATTGGCCAGTTTGGTGGAGCCAACATTCCTGCATACGTTGTGAGTCCAAGGTAAATCAGCTGAGGTGGTCACCATGCCTACCCAGGCACCAACAGGGTCAATGGCAATGGAGGGACAGCAGGCACCCAGAAGCAGTGCACGGGCCGTACTCCCCGGGTAGCGTCATCAGCTCGGCGGGCGTACACATAAATCTGGCACTAGGCACTGTGGCAGCAGCTGGCAACCAGGAGAAGGCTTCATTTATCAGGGAAGAACATCCAAAGGGGGCTGGTGCATGGGAGGCACACATGGACCTGAGGGACAGGATGTCATTGGTATCCTAGAGATATGGGCAGCTGATAGGAGCAGAGAGGCATTGGGCTTGGAAAGCGAGGATTGTCTTGGCCAGGGCTGGTATTGCACTGCATCGGGTAAGGAGAAGGGGCTGCCATCCTGGAGGCCACTTGCAGGGAAGCCGAGGTGATAGAGACACAAATGCTGGAGACCCTGCAAGCCCTCCAGGCAAGAAGGGAGGCCTGCATGAGGAGTGAGGAAGTGGCACTGGAATCAGCCCTGCCATAGAGCCTACGTGAGAGTGGCGAGGAGGAGTTGGACTAGCCCGCTGCCTGGGAACATAGTTATTTAGGTGTAGGTTTCCTTTTTTATTTATTATTTAACCCAGACTTTTTCGACATTCCTTCCCTGTTTTTATTGTATATAGTTGTCTAGGCTTATTGTTTTGTACATATTTATTATGGACTACTTTTACCTTAATTGGAAGTTTATTTTTGTACATATTTCTTTAATATACATCGTTCTGTTTGTTACATTCCACGCTTCGTGCAGGTCATTTGTGTGTCGACCTGTTCGCTAGTTATATTTTCAGCCAGTGCATCTCTGCATTGCAAGTCATGTGTCTTGTTGCGTGCATGCTTGTGTATTGTTGTTGCTGGGATGCTGCGGATGGCAGGATGCACATGTGTCTGACATGTTGTGGTGGGTCCATCACACAACTGAGTCTGCACAGTATTTTTGGATTAGCATTTACCTGTGCTGCATCATTCTGTGTTTGGCATCAGTGTAGTTGAGGTGGAGGGATGTGGACTCACTGTGGGAGTGTTCCATGGTCACGTTTATAGCACATTAATTTGTCATTGCTGTGTAAAACCCATGTCATGCATACACCTTCACCAGCATGTGCAGGCTCAAAATGCCTTCTCTCATGTGTTTCTCAACCTCTACCACTGGAATGCAGTAGTGGCCACATTTGATATTCCTGAGTGCCTGCACAATTCACCAGTCTCTGTAAGTCATGCTCTCTCTGACTGCCCTACCATCACTCATGCATGGATCTGTCATGTGATTGTTCTCTGACAGGTATTTTACAAGCCAACGCACACATGCTCAGACTGTGACACGCCTCGCCTTTGTTTGTGGATCTTGCAACAACTTTTGGTATGTTTGCTTCTGTCGTGGGCACACATTCTGTCACTGTGCTTTGATGCCTTGACATTAGCAGCATGCACATGCTTTTGCATTCACTTGTCACATGTGTATTGTGGGGGAAGATGAAGTCCTGGAAGGGTGTGTGAGCAGATGCTCCACTCATGGATGCACCTCCGGTGATTTCAGTTGGTCGCATTTGTGGAATACATATTGGTGTTGCAATTCATGGTGTTTTCAGACCACAGAAGTTCAGGTGAGAAACAGACATGAATTGCACTGTCAGACTGTCAGGGTGCTGCCTGTGGGTGGTGCAATAGGTGAGTGGGGCAGGGTGGTGGTGTCCAGTCTGGAGGGTGCTGCCTGTGGGTGGTGTACAGTCTGGAGGGGGCTGCCTGTGGGGGGTTCCAGTCTGGAGGGGGCTGCCTGTGGGGGGTGTCACAGGTGAGGGGGCTAGGGGGTGGTGTCCAGTCTGGAAGGGGATGACAGTGGGGGGTGTCCAATCTCAAGGGGGCTGCCTATGGTTGTCACAGGTGAGAGGGGCTAGGGGGGGTGTCCATCTGGAGGGGGCTGCCTGTGCGGCGTGTCACAGATTAGGGGGCTGAGGGGTGGTGTCCTATCTGGATGGGGATGCTAGTGGGTGATGTCACATGTGAGGGGGCTGAAGGGTGGTGTGTGGACTACAGTGGTTTATGTGCAGTAGGGGGGTATTTGGACAGGATAAGTGCTGAGGGTGTAGGGGGGACTCACATTTTTGAAAGGGGTGTAGCCTACACTTACAAGGGAACACGTGATTTCGATGGGGTGCAGGCTGGGCTTACGAGGGAGGGCACACATTTTATCTGGGGTGCGACATGGGATTGTGAGGTGAGGCACACGATTTCAATGGGGTGCAGCCTGGACTTGCGTGGGAGGGCATGTGTTTTCTCTGGGGTGTGGCCTGGGATTGCGAGATGAGGCACACGATATTGCAGGGGTACTGGGTGCTAGGCCAGGGTTGGCACTGAGGATTGCGCCATGTTAGTCCTTTGGCTTGTTTTTTGGTGTACATGGGGGCGTGTTGTAGGCGTTCCCCGCGCAGCTTGTTGTAACTTGCATGACGGCCAGTAATGCATCTTGGAATCCATGAATACGCGTGACGCGCAATATTTTTTCGGTGCCACTGCTCACGCATGGTCCTTCTCGGCACGCAGCCCTTGCACCATTTCTGCAACGGATTCCATGAATCTGGCCCAAAGAGTCCAGCAGAGGCATCATCTTGATTGGTAAATCTACAGTTTGGACTGAACCTGAGGCGAAACCGTGGTGAGCTTGCGGTGTGATGCATATGTCCTTAAAGTAGATGCAGAGCGGAAATAGTGAAGAACAAAACCTATTTAGGGTTGGTTAGATTTGTCCCTTGTGTTGGAACCAAGAAGATGATTGGCTGCTGAGTTAAGAACACACTCGACTTTACAGTACAGTGATATCAAGCCACTTCAAAAAGGTCTGTTGTCTTTAATGAAGTGCCATTTAGTGGGTGGGGGAAATGAGACTATGGTCCAGGGGAAGCCACCACCTTAGTGGTGCATCTCCTTCAGTTGGTACATGGAAAATCCCCAATTTCCACCTGGCCTTCCCAAGTCTCACCAACAGGGAGTCCTGTGAAAACCCCTTCATGGCAGCCCTTCACACACAAACACATCTATCCATGTATACCTCTTTTAACTGATGAATCTGTACTTCTGCACACAGGAACTGAAAAGCAAGAGCAAAACCACTATTTGCACACACAATCTCACAAATAGATCTTCCTGCTTAATTATAATTATAATTGTTTTTATAACGCGCTTAATACCGGTACACTGACACTGAGCTATACTACCCGTGCCGGCACAAAATGTGCCCTGTTACCAAGCCAGTCCTGTAAGCTTTATCAATATATATATATATATATATATTCAGTGAAAAAACTTTGTTAAAGGGACGTTATGGTAAAGTTGCGCTACTAAAAACCTATGAAATTCAGTGAAAAAACGTTGTCAAAGTAACGTTATGGTTCCAAGTAAAACCGAAAAACCCTTGAAATTTGCCAGTTATGGTAAGCTAAGCAACCATAACTCGCGCCACCACCGTGCACTGCTAAGACTAACACCCAGGACATCAAAGATGACATCACAAATGTCATTGATGACATCACTGATGACATCACATGTGTATGTACTTTTCATGAAATATGTGTACAAGGGATTCTTATTATAATGTTGCGAAACAAGTGTCAAGGATCATTGCAATAAATATCATACCCTAATTAGTGCATTGAACGATGCATTGATATAAATAGCATTCTATTATGAGGTTCTATCTAGTATACTAAGCTACTGATACAGAAACATAACATGGTGTGCAGTGTACAAGATGAAGGTATAATATTCGTAATGTTAATATGTTGAATAATGAAATGATAATTGTTTTCTTAATAGATTTTTGTGTACTGTGAAATATATAATACGTAGCTAATAAAACATTACTATAGACAAAACACAAAGACACAAGAACACATACCAATATGGGTATATACAGGGAAAGTGAAGTTAGCAAAAAAGCACAAGTAGTAGTAGAAACAATTCATAACTTAACTGATTATTTTCATGCAAATAAATGATTGCTCTGTTTCAAAGCTGCTATTCACCCTATGTATATGTATCACTTGATGTGATTGGACCCACAGGGAAAGTACAGCCATAAAAAAAAAACAACAGAACTATCAGAAAGTGCTCATAAGTCTATTGATTATCTTTATGCACAAAAAGGATTGCTGTCTTTCAAGCTTGTGTCTTCCCGTATGTATATGTTTCATATGATGTGACTGGACTCTAACAGAATTACTGTAAGAACCTACTTGAAGGATACGTCTACAAATAAAATAAAATGTTTAGTTTCTGACTGTTACTGAAGAAAACCATGTGGCCTAGATATGTCAGCAAAAGAAAAAAGAGTGAGCCAGACATGTGATGTCATCAGTGATGTCATCAGTGACATTTGTGATGTCATCTTTGATGTCCTGGGTGTTAGTCTTAGCAGTGCACGGTGGTGGCGCGAGTTATGGTTGCTTAGCTTACCATAACTGGCGGATTTCAAGGGTTTTTCGGTTTTACTTGCAACCATAACGTTCCTTTGACAAAGTTTTTTCACTGAATTTCATAGGTTTTAGTAGCGCAACTTTACCATAACGTCCCTTTAACAAAGTTTTTTCACTGAATTTCATAGGTTTTTAGTAGCGCAACTTAACCATAACGTCCCTTTAACAAAGTTTTTTCATTGAATTTCATAGGTTTTTATTAGTGCAACTTAACCATAACGTCCCTGTAACATTTTTTTTTTACTAAATTTTAAAGGTTTTTATTAGTACAACGTGACCATAACATCCTTTTCAATAGATGAAGACCACTAACATCTTATGTCCTCAAAGTGGGAATGCCGGGTGGTAAAAAAAAAAAAAGAAAGATTTTCCTTCCTACGCCGGGACGCCTGCGGTGTCTCGGTGTAGGAAGGAAAATCGTTTACCAAGATGGCCACCATGGAAAGGGAAGGCGGGGTGTATAAAGAACACAACGGCGCATGAGCAGGGTTGGGGGGCACAGGGGAGACACATGGGCATGAGCTGGGGGTGAGAGGGAACAGGGTACAAACGGGGCATGAGCAGGGGGTGGGGGGGAAAGGAAGGAAACACAGGGCATGAGCGGTGGTGGGGGGAACACAAGAGAGACACGGGGCATGAGCAGCGGGTGGGGAGGAACATGAGGCAGACACGGGGTATGAGCAGGGGGTGGGGAGGAACACGAGGGAGACACAGGGCATGAGCGGGGGGGTACAGGGCACATACGGGACATGAGCGGGGGTGGGGAGGAAAGGAGAGAGACAAGGGGCATGAGCGGGGGGTGGGGGGAACACGAGGGAGACACGGAGCATGAGTAGGGGCGGGGGTAACACGAGGGAAACACGGGGCATGAGCGGGGGTGGGGGGAACACGAGGGAGACACGGGGCATGAGCGGGGGGTGGGGGGCAACAGGAGACAGACACGGGGCATGAGCAGGGGGTGGGGCCAATAGGAGAGAGACACGGGGCATGAGCGGGGGGTGGGGAGAACAGGAGACAGAAACGGGGCATGAGCGGGGGGGTGGGGAGAACAGGAGACAGACACGGGGCATGAGCGGGGGATGGGGGAACAGAGACAGATACGGGGCATGAGCGGGGGTGGGGAGAACAGGAGACAGACACGGGGAATGAGCGGGGGGTGGGGGGCAACAGGAGACAGACACGTGGCATGAGCGGGGGCGTGGGGGGCAACAGGAGAGAGACACGGGGCATGAGTGGGAGGGGGGAACAGGAGACAGACACGGGGCATGGGTGGGGGAGTCGGGGGCAACAGGAAAGAGACACGGGGCATTAGTGTGGGGTGGGGGGGTACAGGAGACAGACACGGGGCATGAGCAGGGGGTGGGGGGCAACAGGAGACAGACGCGGGGGGCAACAGGAGACAGACACGGGGCATGAGCGGGGGGTGGGGGGGAACAGGAGACAGACACGGAGCATAAGCAGGGGTGGGGAGAACAGGAGACAGACACGGGGCATGAGCGGGGGGTGGGGGGCAACAGGAGACAGACACGGGGCATGAGTGGGGGTGGGGAGAACAGGAGACAGACACGGGCATGAGCGAGGGGGTGGGGGGCAACAGGAGACAGACACGGGGCATGAGCGGGGGTGTGGGGGGGAAAGGGAGAGAGACACGGGCATGAGCGCGGAGTGGGGGGTACAGGAGACAGACACGGGGCATGGGTGGGAGCAAGAGGAGACAGACATGGGGCATGAGCGGGGGGTGGGGGAACAGGAGACAGACACGGGCATGAGCGGGGGGTGGGGGGTACAGAAGACAGACACGGGGCATGAGCGGGGTAGTGGGGGGCAACAGGAGAGAGACATGGGGCATGAGCGGGGGGTGGGGGGTACAGGAGACAGACATGGGGTATGAGCAGGGGGTGGGGGGCAACAGGAGAGAGACACAAGGCATGAGCGGGGGTTTGGAGGGGTACAGGAGACAGACACGGGGCATGAGCGGGGGGTGGGGGGCAACACGAGAGAGACACGGGACATGAGCGGGTGGGGGGAACAGGAGACAGACACGGGGCATGAGCAGGAGGCAAACAGGAGACAGATATGGCGCATGAGCGGGGGGCTGGGGGGTACAGGAGACAGACACGAGCACGAGTGGGGGGTGGGGGGTACAGGAGACAGACACGGGGCATGAGCAGGGGGTGGGGGGCAACAGGAGAGAAACACGGGGCATGAGCGGGGGGTGGGGGGAACAGGAGATAGACACAGGGCATGAGCGGGGAGTGGGGGGAACAAAAGAGACAGACACGGGGCATGAGCGGGGGGTGGGGGGCAACAGGAGAGAGACACAGGGCAGGAGCGGGGGGTGGGGGGCAACAGGAGACAGACACGGGGCATGAGCGGGGGGTGAGGGCAACAGGAGACAGACACGGGGCATGAGCAGGGGGTGGGGGGGAACAGGAGACAAAAACAGAGCAGAGCGGGGGGTGGGGAGAACAGGAGACAGACACGGGGCATGAGCAGGGGGTGGGGGCAACAGGAGAGAGACACGGGACATGAGCGGGTGGGGGGAACCGGAGACAGACATGGGGCATGAGCGGGGGGGCAACAGGAGACAGACACGGGGCATGAGCGGGCGGTGGGGGGTACAGGAGACAGACATGGGGCATTAGCGGGGGATGGGGAGCAACAGGAGAGAGACACAGGGCATGAGCGGGGGTGGGGGGAACAGGAGACAGACACGGGGCATGAGCGGGGGGTGGGGGTGGGGGGAACAACAGAGACAGACATGGGGCATGAGCGGGGGGTGGAGGGCAACAGGAGACAGACACGGGGCATGAGCAGGGGGTGGGGGGCAACAGGAGACAGACACAGGGCATGAGCGGGGGGTGAGGGGCAACAGGACACAGACACGGGGCATGAGCGGGGGGTGGGGGGCAACAGGAGACAGACACGGGGCATGAGCGGGGGGTGGGGTGCAACAGGAGAGACACGGGGCATGAGCGGGGGTGGGGGGCAACAGGAGAGACACGGGACATGATCGGGGGTGGGGGGAACAGGAGACAGACACGGAGCATGAGCGAGGGGTGGGGGGAACAGGAGACAGACACGGGTCATGAGCGGGGGGTGGGGGGAACAACAGACACGGGCATGAGCAGGGGGTGGGGAGAAAAGACACGGGGCATGAGCGGGGCGGTGGGGGGCAACAGGAGACAGACACGGGGCATGAGCGGGAGGGGTGGGGGGCAACAGGAGATAGACACGGAGCATGAGCGGGGGGTGGGGGTAACAGGACACAGACATTGGGAATAATCGGGGTGTGGAGAGAACAGGAGACAGACACAGGGCATGAGCGGGGGGAACAGAAGACAGACATGGGGCATGAGCGGGGGTGGGGGAAGGGGAGAGAGACACACGGGGCATGAGCGGGGGAGGGAGAGAGATACACGGGGCATGAGCGGGGGGTGGGGGGTACAACAGAGACAAACACGGGGCATGAGCGGGGGGTGGAGGGCAACAGGAGACAGACACGGTGCATCAGCGGTGGGTGGGGGGCAACAGGAGACAGACACGGGGCATGAGCGGGGGGTGAGGGGCAACAGGAGACAGACACGGGGCATGAGCGGCGAGTGGGGGGCAACAGGAGACAGACACGGGGCATGAGCGGGGGGTGGGGGGCAACAGGAGAGACACGGGGCATGAGCGGGGGTGGGGGGCAACAGGAGAGACACGGGACATGAGTGGGGGTGGGGGGGGAACAGGAGACAGACACGGGGCATGAGCGAGGATGGGGGGAACAGGAGACAGACACGGGGCATGAGCGGGGGGTGGGGGGAACAACAGACACGGGCATGAGTGGGGGGTGGGGAGAACAGACACGGGGCATGAGCGGGGTGGTGGGAGGCAACAGGAGACAGACACGGGGCATGAGCGGGGGGTGGGAGGAACAAGAGACAGACACGGGGCATGAGCAGGGGGTGGGGAGAACAGGAGACAAACACGGGGCATGAGCGGGGGGCTGGGGGGCAACAAGAGAGAGACACGGGGCATGAGCGGGTGGGGGGAACAGGAGAAAGACACGGGGCATGAGCGGGAGGGGTGGGGGGCAAAAGGAGATAGACACGGGGCATGAGTGGGGGGGTGGGGGTAACAGGACACAGACATGGGGCATGAGCGGGGTGTGGAGAGAACAGGAGACAGACACGGGGCATGAGCGGGGGGAACAGAAGACAGACATGGGGCATGAGCGGGGGTGGGGGAAGGGGAGAGAGACACACGGGGCATGATCGGGGGTGGGGGAGGGAGAGAGATACACGGGGCATGAGCGGGGGGTGGGTGGTAGGGAGAGAGACACACGGGGCATGATCGGGGGGGGCGGAAGTGGGAGAGACACTAGGGGCATGAGCGGGGGTGGGCGGGAGGGTGAAAGACACGGGGCAAGAGCGGGGGTGGGCGGGAGGGGGAAAGACACGGGGCAAGAGTGGGGGTGGGCGGGAGGGAGAAAGACACGGGGCAAGAGCGGGGGTGGGCGGGAGGGGGAAAGAGACACGGGGCAAGAGCTGGGGTGGGCGGGAGGGGGAAAGAGACACGAGGCAAGAGCGGGGGTGGGCGGGAGGGGGAAAGAGACACGGGGCAAGAGCGGGGGTGGGCGGGAGGCAGAAAGAGACACGCGGCAAGAGCGGGGGTGGGCGGGAGGGGGAAAGAGACACGGGGCAAGAGCGGGGGTGGGCGGGAGGGGGAAAGAGTCACAGGGCAAGAGCGGGGGTGGGCGGGAGGGGGAAAGAGACACGGGGCAAGAGCGGGGGTCGGCGAGAGGGGGAAAGAGACACGGGGCAAGAGTGGGGGTGGGTGGGAGGGGGAAAGAGACACGGGGCAAGAGCGGGGGTGGGCGGGAGGGGGAAAGAGACATGGGGCAAGAGCGGGGGTGGGCGGGAGGGGGAAAGAGACACGGGGCAAGAGCGGGGGTGGCCGGGAGGGGGAAAGAGACACAGGGCAAGAGCGGGGGTGGGCGGGAGGGGGAAAGAGACACGGGGCAAGAGCGGGGGTGGGCGGGAGGGGGGAAGAGACACAGGGCAAGAGCGGGGTTGGGCGGGAGGGGGAAAGAGACACGGGGCAAGAGCGGGGGTGGGCGGGAGGGGGAAAGAGACACGGGGCAAGAGCAGGGGTGGGCAGGAGGGGGAAAGAGACACGGGCCAAGAGCGGGGGTGGGTGGGAGGGGGAAAGAGACACGGGCCAAGAGCGGGGGTGGGCGGGAGGGGGAAAAAGACACGGGGCAAGAGCGGGGGTGGTCGGGAGGGGGAACGACACACGGGGCAAGAGCGGTTGGAAAGACACACGGGGCAAGAGCGGCGGTGGGCAGGAGGGGGCAAGAGCGGGGGTGGGCGGGAGGGAGAAAGACTCACGGGGCAAGAGCGGGGGTGGGGGGGGAGGGAGACAGACACACGTGGCAAGAGCAGGGGTGGGGGGAGGGAGACAGACACACGGGGCAAGAGCGGGGGTGGGGGGGAGATAGACAGGCACACGAGGCATGAGCGGGGGGTGGGGGAAGGGGAGACACGCAGGGCATGAGCGGGGGGTGGGCGGGAGGGGGAGAGACACACGGGGCATGAGCGGGGGGTGGGCGGGAGGGGGAGAGACACACGGAGCATGGGTGGGGGGGAGGGAGAGAGACACACGGGGCATGAGCGGGGGTTGGGGGGAGGGTCAGAGACACATGGGACATGAGCGGGGGGTGGGCGGCGGGTGGGGAGAGACACACGGACATGAGCGGGGGTGGGGAGAGACACACGGACATGAGCGGGGGGTGGGCGGCGGGTGGGGAGAGACACACAGACATGAGCGGGCGGCGGGTGGGGAGAAACACACAGACATGAGCAGCGGGTGGGAGAGACACACGGGGTGGGAGAGACACACGGGGCAAGAGCGGGGGGTGGGCGGTTGGGAGAGACGAGCGGGGCACGAGCGGGGCATGAGCGGGGGGTGGGCGGGAGGGAGAAAGGCACACGGACATGAGCGGGGTTTGGGCGGGAGGTAGGGAGAAAGACACACGGACATGAGCCAGCGGTTGGCGGGAGGGAGAAAGACACACGGACATGAGCGGGGGGTGAGAGGAACAGTAGACAGACACGGGCATGAGCGGGGGTGGGGGACTTGCAGGCGGGATACAAAGCCTCTCATGCGAGGAACAAAGATGGCGGGCGTCTCTGAAGCCAGACGCACTGCACACTTTCACGCATCCAATGAGAGAGCACGTCAGATGTCCGCGGACAACACGCAAGCTGCTTGCCCAATCACTGTCCTGTCCTCGGAGCGAACAGGGAAGTGTGTCCGCGAAGCAAACACAGATATCACTAATTTTTTTCACTTACATTTTTGTCATTTTGTTAAAAACTACTGGACAGATTTACACCAAAATAAAGCAAAGCACGCTTTCGGGACCAAGCCGCCGCGCCTGCCGCTAATTTGGTGTAAATCCGTCCAGCGGTTTGGGCTGTAGGCGTGAGCAAAGTTTTTTCCCATTATGTCTATGGGAAAAAAAAAAGTTTTGGGACCCCCTATAACTTTTCCCCCCCTGGACGAATCCTGACCAAACTTTGCAAAAAAATTCAGAGTGACCCAAATACTTTTTTTGCAAAGTTTGGTGAGGATCCGTCCAGGGAGAGCGAAGTTATAAGCCGCCCAAAAAGTGCTCTTCCTATGGAAACAGCAACTTAACCATAACTACATGGCCACTACCTTTATATATATATAAAGATATTACATGGATGCGGTAGCGTCCATGTAGTTATGGTTAAGTTGGTGTTTCCATAGGAAGAGCACTTTTTGGGTGGCTTATAACTTCGCTCTCCCTGGACGGATCCTCACCAAACCTTGCAAAAAAAGTATATGGCCCAGTCTGAATTTTTTTTACAAAGTTTGGAGAGGTTTGCTCCAGGGGGGCAAAGTTATAGGGGGGGGTCCCAATACTTTTGTTTTTTCCTATAGACATAATGGGAAAAAAATTTGCGCACGGCTACAGCCCGAACCGCTGGACGGATTTACACCATATTTGCGGCAGGAGCGGAGGCTTGGTCCCGAAAGCGTGCCTTTGCAAATTTGGTGTAAATCCGTCCAGTAGTTTTTTAAAAAATGACCAAAATATAAGGCAAAAAAATAAGTGATATCTGTGTTCTCTTCGCGGACGGACTTCCCTGTTCGCTCTGCGGACAGCACCCCGATTGGCTCACGGGCTTGCGTCATGTCTGCAGACATGCGACGTGTTCGCTGATTGGACGGCGTGGGGCGTGGAGCGCGTCAGATTTTCTGTGGCACACGCCATCTTGTATTCGCCATCGACCGCGGACAGCGTGGTGAAACTTGGATTAAAAATTGTATTTAGTGGAGTGTGCTGGTGTGTAAGAATGTTTGGGGAGGGTGGGGGACTATGAGATAGGTTCAATGTTTTGTTTTTTTATGTGCTATACGCTTTTGTTGTGTTCGATTTGTCCGCGGAGAACACGGCTGTTCTGACATTTTGTAAATAAACTAAATGGTGGGGTGTTCAGAGGACGGAGTATGTGTCATTTTTGTTCGCAAGGAAGGTAAAATTGAGCTAAAAACACTCGAGGTGTATTTAAATGTTCGTAAATACACAAACTGGGGGTATCCTGAGGACGCTGTCCGTATTGTAATCTGTCAAGTTGAATGTGTTCTAAGAACACTCGCGGTGTCCCGAAATGGTTGAAATTACACAAAATGGGAGTGTTCTGAGAACGATGTTTGTATTGTTCGTTGCAGGTTGAAAGTGTTCTACAAACCCTCCTTTTGTCCGCTGATAGTACAATTTCCTATGGGCCTCACACGACTTTTTGTCCACTAAAGAAACGATAAATCAGGCTGGTGTGCGCCGACATTATGTGATAATCCTATGACTGGCGCTATTGACCTGGCTGACTTGCTTTTGCGACACTAAATCATATCTCCCGCCCCTAAGCCAGTCATTTTGAAAGCATTCATATTCCCCGCCTCTCTCCGTGACGTTACAGGGTGCATCATCAAATGCGCCCAGTCGTCTCCAGTCCTACGCGACTTTACACAGAACCCGGAAGACAACACACTTTATGTCACAACACAGCGCGCCACAATTCGGAATATGAAACTGTGATTTAAAAGCAAACAGCAAGATTGTACATTTTGTAAAGTACATTTATTTGACATCAAATGTTTAGAGAATATTCAACGATTTGCATTTGTCTTTGTTGTCGATCCACAAAAGTCCGCAAAAGTTCATGTTGAGCCACGCGATGTTCCTTTGCGGTACAGGGAGGGGGTTGTGTTGGAAGAGCGTGTCACAAGGATGTTCAGTATGTCCCAGCTTTTCGGAAATAAGTGAGATGCTAGTGCATTACAAGGGGACTTTGAAGGAGTATGTGGCAGAGATAATGTGAAGGGGTTGGCAAGTTGGCTGCACATTTTGTAGAGTGCAGCCGTTATGCAAACCACAAATATGCAAGTACACAAATACTGCTTGCTTGCCCTCCCGGCAGGTTCATGCTTCACTCACAAATTCACATAGGCCTATGTCACAATGTAAGGCTGGCCAATGAGGCAACTGCCATCGTAGACATAAGCAGACAACAAAAAGCAATGTGATACAGCAATTAAGCATAAATGAATGCTAAATGTATGATGCACACAAACATTGCATGGTCAATGCAGACTTCATTGTCACTGCATACAATTGGTCAAATACTGCATTCAATAAAATGCATCAGTACCATGCATCCAGCTGCAGTCAAGTAAAAGCTGCAAACAGCATGGTGCAGCATGCATGGTACATGCATGAGAAAGCACCAACACCACTAACCCTAATGTGCTGGTACACAACATAGCATCCCAAAATAGTGCATAAATCCCCACATGTTTGTGCCTCTCAACTGGTGCTGCACCCGGTAATGGTTGATCCAAAATCAAGACAGCCGAAAAAGTGCAGTCGATCCATAACCCCACAAACATTGCAAGGGATGTGAAGTGTCACTCATTACACATGCTCGAAGTGCCATGAGACACACAGCAGCATGACCATCAACACCTGTCACAGGCCACAAACAGCCAGCCATGCAACCCACTCCCAAACACCCATGAAATGCAAACACAGTTTTAACTTCCACAATATAGAATATAAAACCAGTGACCCCACCAATCCATTGAAAGAACACCATGGCCAGATCCATCACCAGAAGCATACCCTGTGAAACATGCACCCATGAAGAACTACTGTTGCCCCACAAGACAAATCACTCCCAAGTGATCACACACAGTGCAAGACTCCCATGCAAACACCACACAAGTCTATCCTAATACCCTTCACTTGCATGAACAGGGTACCCACCCGCCTTGCATATGATCCACACCATCAGGAGACGTTTCCTCTAAATGCAACCACATGCATAGTAACAACAGAAACAACATGTACATCCATGACAATACATGATTTGATACCAAAAATATGCAGAGAGCACCCACTACAGGAGCACCACAGGGTGCAAGATGGTGACAGGACATATATTGTGATCCACACAGGAGTGCAGCATACTACAATAGTGAGAGGGAGAGGGAGTGGCACTCAGAGGGAAGACCAAGGAAATGCCACATACACTGCCTGGAATGAAGATGGACAATGTCATGCTCTACAACACAATAGGTGCGGCCATAAATGAATTGACCAAGGCAGGTAACACAGTGACATGAGTACCACTTAAATAACCATACCAGCATGTTGTCATGAAAATCACATATAAGTTAGTAGCACATGCAGCAAACATGGTGACCAATCATGCATGCTCAACATGCAAGACAGTGGTCATGCTTACCCGCCTAATGCATTGGCATGGTGTGATTCTGGCATCACCTTCACCCGGAACTGTGTCTCCAAAATTGGTATGGGAGGAACAGTGCATGGTGGAGGGCATGGGGAGCATGGATGGCAAAGGGAGCAGGGTGTCTCCCCCTGGACAGCAGTCACTGGCGGATCATGGATTACTGAAACAAAATGGGAGAAGACATTACAACAGGCATAGTGAAGTATCATTCACACAGCACACATTTTCGAGGGAACACAAAAACCATACTTACCTGCACATGCCATCCTGTGTACCACCATGCAAACACGCAATTTGACCTCACAATGCATGCCTGCATGTCCACCACTGAAAACATCATGCCCTTGAGATGTTAACAGCACACCTCAAGTAAAAAATAAGTTTTAAAAAAAACAGGAAAGGGCAACTCAACAATAAAATGCCAACATCCGGGCCTGGGGTGAACTCAAGTCCATCGTGGACCGGGGGGGGTTCCATCCAGGATAGGGGAGGTACAGGGTGCATGTCTACTTCCACACATATGGATGTAAAAAAAATTTTAATAACCTCCACAGGCTCACGGTTCTGCATGGCTATGGTGGACTGGGAGTCATGTCTCTGCTGACACCACTATCCTGGGTTGAATCAGAAGGTGGAAGTGGTGCTTGAGGCTGACCACGCAGTGCCCTGTCCTGGTCCCCAGTGGCAGCAGCCATGCGTGACACTAATGAATGCACCAGCACACTGAGGGCTTGGAGGACACCATGCACAACCTCACGGTATGCACAGAATCTTAGATAAAGCTGCACACATGCAGATACAGTCCTATCTGGAAAATAACTCTGTCCTAGGTAAAAGGCAAGTCCGGATTCCGCAAAGGCATGGCACTGAAACCACTTTACTAGACCTGAAGAACCAAATTACCCTAATTTTAGACAAAGGCAAGCTGGCCCTTGTGCTCCTCCTAGACCTCTCTGCGCCATTTGATTTAGTCAATCATGCCAACCTCACTAACCATCTCACTCAGGCCGCACATTTCTCCAAACAAGCCACAAACTGGATCACCTCCTTTCTCGAAGGAAGAGTGATGAAAGTGTTTTCCAATATAGCTAACGCAGAGCCTACCACCATCAGGCATGGAGTCCCTCAGTGCTCATGTACGGCTCCTACTCTCTATAATCTTCTTACCAAACCTCTCTTTGATAATCTGGACGCACTTGGGATCACATACACCAACTACGCTGATGATACCCAAGTACTCCTCCCGCTCACAGGACTCTACCATCAGGACGCAGCCACCCTCCAGAATATATACTCCACCATCCAAGCATGGATGGCCACGAACAGCCTATGTCTTAACGGAGATAAGACCGAAATTCTCATCCTTGGTCAAAAATCCACTCTCACTAACCTCGACCCACTCTACACCAACTTCTGCATAGACAATTGTGTCAAACCCAGTTCTACCTTCTGTTAAAACACTAGGAGTCCACATCGATGCCTCACTCTCCATGGACATGCAAGTCAACTCCATTGTTTCTGCCTCCGCCCTGAGCATTAAGTTCATTAATGCCATCAAACCTTTCCTTACCAAAGATAACTGCCTCTCTATTGCCAGAGCCACCATTGGAGCCAAACTAGATTATTGTAATGCGCTATTGGCTGGCACCTCCAACTCCAATCTCAATAAACTCCAAACAACAATGGACAATGCACTAAGAGCAGCTCTCAATATACCTAAAAGGGACCACATTGCGCAAGCCAGAAACGCAGCACATTGGCTACCTGTCAAAGAGCGCATTACATCCAAAATACTCACCACTGCACACAAATGTATCAACTTGTCTGCACCTTCATACCTGTCTGACACGCTAGCCAAATCTCACTCCACCAGACCAACCAGGCAATGCCACACCAACCAACTTAGGGTCCCACGCATCAAACGAGCCAGAGCAGGTGGAATAAGTTTCCCCTACATTGCCCCTAAGCTATGGAACGCACTACCTAGCACGCTGAGAGCAGAAACCTCTCTCACTGCCTTCTGAAAAAAACTGAAAACCACCTTGTTTAAATAATTCCTCTTCCTTCGTGTCATCTACTCTCTCCTCCTCCTCTCCTCTCTTCTCCTCCTCTCATCTCCTCCTCTCCTGTAGCTACCTTTTTTTTCTCTTGCAACTAAGTAATGAATTCACTGTATGTACAACAAGTCATTTTCATATCTGTAACAAGCGCCACGATGCCCTCTGGGCTGCCTGTGCGCTAAACAAATGCGAATAAATAAATAAATAAATAAATAAATAAATAAATAGTTCTTCCGCGATACTCTGCCTCAATGTTAGCATCTCCTGTTGGAACAGTCTCCTGGTGGCTGCCTCTTCCTCATAGATTGCAGATCTGTGGGCCAACAACTCTTGCCTCAGGGCTTCCCTGTGTGCCTGACCCTCTGCAAGCAGGGATGTCTGCAGAGACCTCAGATCTACCCGTCTGCTCCTGATGTTGGCAGCCATGCACAGCCTGTGGGAGCGGCATGTGGAACGGATTACCTGCAGCTCTTGCTCCACCTGTTTTGCTGGTGGGATCATGGAACTGGCCACCCTATCCATGTCCTCAGACAAACTCTCATAGGCAGCACCTTGTCGGTGTGCGGAACGCAACATCTGCTGCTCCCACTCAGTCTGGGTCCACATCCATCACACGCCATACCAGTCTTGAACTGGCACAGGGACTGCACAAAATGGGAACATGCTGTAAGTGTGTAAAAAAGGAGACAGTCCCAGTTGAAGTATGACTGTAAGAGTAACACATTGCCAAGGCCTGTGAAGAGGAGAGAGTAGGTAAATTGAGTTGGAGATAGGAGCAAGGTACAGTGACCCAAAAGAGGGACAGGGGCATGGACCCATGGAGTGTGTGCTGAATGTCAGAGGGTAACAGGGACCAGGCCTCACAATGATTTGACTCAGGAGTCATTGCGATAGCGGCAGCGGGGATGTGCACAGTCTAGACATATGCACACTCACTCATGGCATGCCGTGGGGCGTGTTGGTTGCCATCTTGGATGTTCTATGTAGGATGGAAGCACCTACGTACAAGTGTGAATAGAGAATATATACCCTGCAGTGCATGAAGTGAAAGTCATGTTTTCAGAAACAAGCACATGTCTAGCAGAGCACAGTCACTGACATCAAGGATGCAACTAGCAAGAGGGTACGTTGTGTTATCATGTTGCAGATGTTGGGTGGGTATGCTAGTGGGGGATGAGTACTGTCACAAGTCCATGTTCAACTGATGTACAACACATGGGATGCATCCACTCTTGAGTACACTGGACAGGAGTCAGTACACCACAACATGGTTCACCCAGGGCAGTCATTCAAATGCAGCCAGATGTGCAACACAATCATGTATCTTTGTTATGCTTCAATATACATACTCAGGATGCACAATATCAGGTCACTCACTGGATGTGCCCTCGTAATTTGGCAGGCTTTCCACACCTTGCCACTGCTCCATCAGTAGGAATTGGCTCATTGTCTCTTCATGCTGGGTGAGCTCTCCTCCTCTGGTGACCTTCCTCCAGTTTCCATAGCAGAGGCCAGGTTGGCACCCAGCTTGGACTTGATGCGACGGATGAAGTAATTCCAGTGCTTCACTACCTGAGCAGCAGTGTAATTCTCAAACCCTAAGGCGTTGATCTCAAACGTGGCATGCTGCCAATGCACAATACGAAGAGCAGGTGAATGTACACTCCCCGTTTGCAGGCACATGTCATATTGGTGCTTGACCACGTAGGATATGAGGATCTGGAGTTCTTCATCATGGAAGTTCCTCTTCTTCAATGTACAAGTGTCCTGTGCAGTACCATGGGGTTGAGCCTGTTCCTGCTGTGCAGGCTTTGCCTTCTTGCCACAGGGTGTTGATGCCACCCCTGTCTGGCTGGGACGACTCTGGGCTCCAGAAGCTGGAACACAAGTGGCATGGGGCATGGCATTACCCGCTGGGGCTGGTGCAGCTGCCTCCACAGCACGTCCCTCAACCTTTTAGGCTGGGGCAGCTGCTTGTGCAGGAGGTCCCTGGACCCTTGGGCCTGGGACAGCTGCATCCGCAGGGCGTCCCTGACACAGGCCATCTTTGCCACCTTTTCCTCATGGGGCCTTTCCACTCATGTTCCAGCTGTACTCAGTGGCACCCAGCAACACAAAAAATGCATAAATTAACCCTATATACACTAAAGGTAAGAATGGAGGTACTTCATACACAGGGGGACAGAGAGTAGGAAAATGGGTACACGACTGACTGTTAGCTTCTGAAAATACAAAAGTAGATGCACATATGCGCGGAGGCAAATCCCCCAACCAAAATAAGAAGTCTGTATGGTCCCTGAAGTGAACGGATTGCATAGCACCCCAAAATATGCAGTACTCCACTTGTTGGTCTCCTCCCCTTCGCACGTACGGTCAGAGTTGCTTCTATGCGTACTTATGTATCCCTGATTCTGGCGTGCTCAATGCCAGCGCGCAGTGCTTGTCATGTAAGTAACATGCTGAGGGCCTTTCCTCCGATTTCATGTGTCCATCCTCATTTTTTTTCACGCAAAGTCCCATCACTCTGTTTCCAGCTGCCATCCGATTAATACACAGAAGACCCACCCTCCTACTTCCTCTTTTTTACCTACCTCCTACTGCCCTGAGCTACCTCCTACTTAGCCATCTGCTGCTGCCTGTCCAGTGTGTGTGCCTGCTGCCCACCTGCACTGCGTTTCGAGTGCCTGCTTTCCAGCCATTGCCAGTGCTCCTGTCCTTGGCCCTTTGACCACCTCATCAGACTCCCATCGTGACATACCCCCACCACCGCTCCACAGCCCAGCTCCAGGACCACCTTGTCCACCCACACCTGCATCGGGGGTTTCCATGTCTGTACCGTCATCTTCAGACCAGAGCAGCAACCCCATGGCAGCGAGGCAGAGGGCTGTCAACTTCACTGCTAGGTCAGTTGACATCCTCATGGAGAAGGTCCTGGAGAATTATGATGCCCTCTTCAACCCAGTGATGCAATGCGGCAAGGAAGGACATCAGCAGATATGGGACGGGATAACGGATGCCATCAATGTGGATGCGGTGGCATCCCGGACTTTCAAGACCGTGCACAAGCGCTGCGAGGACCTGAAATCCAGGACCAACAGCAAGGTCCTACGCTACATCCAGGCTGGTACCACCACAAAGGTGCAGCATGCGCACAGGTGCTGCAGGTCTAATACCAACATGTGGGTACTGGAGAAGTTTTATCCTGCTCTGTACACCCAGGTCTGCGAGTTGTGTGAACGTCTGGAGTCGACTGGTGAGTATCCATGTGTTGCTATGCTCTATGGGGCATGTGCATGTTGCTGCATGTTGGCAGTGAGCCCCTTAGGCTTGCAGGAGGTATGCCTCTGAGATAAATGTCTGCGTGCATGCCCCAGACATTGCGCTCCCTGTGTGCATTCTGATTATATGTATTTTGAATGAGATATCACTTGCATTATGTGCTGTAGTGCTACCTTTCAGACAGTGCACATGTTTTGTTAGTTGTGTCTGAGATGTGCCTGTGTGACAAGTTTGACAGTTGAGGTAGTGTTTCCCACGTCATGTCCATGCATGATGTTCATGTGTATGTGCAAAAGATGGGAATGTGTGACTGCCCCTCACTGACGCCTGGATGCAACACGTGCATTTGAATGTCTGATGTAGTCATGTAGGGGGATTACATTTAACAGGACTCTGATGTGATTGCTTATCACACTGCTTGTGGCCTCTCAGTTGATGTGTGTGCATGACATGTGTATGTGCTTGTTGCTGTGGCATGCTGACATGTGCGTATGCAAATGATGCATGTGTGTGGAGCACATGCAATTGATTGGTCGTGACAATGGCAAGTAGCCTGATGTGAATGTCTGGAGTGATCACCAGGCATGTATCTGCATGGATTTGGATTGCATGTCCAAGTGTGTGGGGGTGGAGGTTGATGGTTGTTCCTTTGACTAGTCACGTGCATGTGAATGTTGGTATTGCCACGCACAAATTGGTGCAGTACACTGATGTTTCTGTTCTGTGTCTCCTTTTCCACAGTTGCATCTGATGAAGAGGGCAGAACCAGTTCTGTGGAGCATGGCAGCAGCGATGCCTCCACCAGGCAGAGGCACAAGGCCCAGCCATGCCCCCATGAAAGCACATCTTCAGGATGCAATGTGGCTGTGGCCACATCAGTGAAATCAGAAATGGCTGCTGTCAGTAAGTTCAAGAGGGTGACGGTGGGAGAGGATTCCTCAGCAGCGGTGGGGACAGGTGATCCAACTCAGGGGCCATCCATGGCGGAAGATGCCTCAGAGTCATCCAGGTTGGCAGGGGAGGGGGAGGAGGTGGCCGCTGCAGCCCAGCCCATGGGGTCAGGTGGGGGTGTTGGTGTGGGCGTGCCTACTGCAGTCCTGTCCCCGTGGAATGAGGCTGTGCAGGCCACCGTGGAGGTGACTGTGCAAAATCTTGTCCCTGGGCTATCGGATGCACCTGTATGCGCCTGTCAGGAGGCTTCCACCCAGACCCACCACCCGGTGTCGGCTGATGTGTCCACCCTGACCGACACCCCCTTACCATCTGGTGTTGCCATCCAGGACTATGTGCTACCCCTGCAGGATGGGGTGGCGAGGCGTACAGCCGATATCCATGATGATGTGCAGGCTACATGTAGTCTGCTTGCACATCATCACAGTGAGGTATGCTGCCTCATCACCTGGCTTGCAACATGCCTGTTCCGTGTTGTACTCCATGTGCTATTCACTGATGCGAACTCACGCTCGTCTTTCTCCCCTGTACGCCAGACGTCCTGTGGGGTGCCTTTCGGCCCAGATACCACCAGGGCCCCCTGTGTATCAGTCCCCACCCACATTGCCCAGTTTGGTGGAGCCAACATCCCTGCATAAATTGTGAGTCCAAGGTAAATCAGCTGAGGTGGTCACCATGCCTACCCAGGCACCAACAGGGTCAACGGCAATGGAGGGACAGCAGGCAACCAGAAGCAGGGCACGGGCCGTACTCCCCGGGTAGCGTCATCAGCTCGGCGGGAGTACACATAAAGCTGGCACTAGGCACTGTGGCAGCAGCTGGTAACCAGCAGGAGGCTTCATTTATCAGGGAAGAACATCCAAAGGGGGCTGGTGCATGGGAGGCACACATGGACCTGAGGGACAGGATGTCATCGGTATCCCAGAGATATGGGCAGCTGATAGGAGCAGATAGGCATTGGGCTTGGAAAGCGAGGATTGTCTTGGCCAGGGCTGGTATTGCACTGCATCGGGTAAGGAGAAGGGGCTGCCATCCTGGAGGCCACTTGCAGGGAAGCCGAGGTGATAGGGACACAAATGCTGGAGACCCTGAAAGCCCTCCAGGCAAGAAGGGAGGCCTGCATGAGGAGTGAGGAAGTGGCACTGGAATCAGCCCTGCCATAGAGCCTACGTGAGAGTGGCGAGGAGGAGTTGGACTAGCCCGCTGCCTGGGCAAATAGTTATTTAGGTGTAGGCTTCCTTTTTTTTTTATTTTTTAACCCAGACTTTTTCAACATTCCTTCCCTGTTTTTATTGTATATAGTTGTCTAGGCTTATTTTTTTGTACATATTTATCATGGACTACTTTTACCTTAATTGGAAGTTTATTTTTGTACATATTTCTTTAATATACATCGTTCTGTTTGTTACATTCCACGCTTCGTGCAGGTCATTTGTGTGTCGACCTGTTCGCTAGTTATATTTTCAGCCAGTGCATCTCTGCATTGCAAGTCATGTGTCTTGTTGCGTGCATGCTTGTGTATTGTTGTTGCTGGGATGTTGCGGATGGCAGAATGCACATGTTTCTGACATGTTGTGGTGGGTCCATCACACAACTGAGTCTGCACTGTATTTTTGGATTAGCATTTACCTGTGCTGCATCATTCTGTGTTTGGCATCAGTGTAGTTGGGGTGGAGGGATGTGGGCTCACTGTGGGAGTGTTCCATGGTCACGTTTATAGCACATTAATTTGTCATTGCTGTGCAAAACCCATGTCATGCATACACCTTCACCAGCATGTGCAGTCTCAAAATGCCTTCTCTCATGTGTTTCTCAACCTCTACCACTGGAATGCAGTAGTGGCCACATTTGATATTCCTGAGTGCCTGCACAATTCACCAGTCTCTGTAAGTCATGCTCTCTCTGACTGCCCTACCATCACTCATGCATGGATCTGTCATGTGATTGTTCCCTGACAGGTATTTTACAAGCCAACGCACACATGCTCAGACTGTGACACGCCTCGCCTTTCTTTGTGGATCTTGCAACAACTTTTGGTATGTTTGCTTCTGTCGTGGGCACACATTCTGTCACTGTGCTTTGATGCCTTGACATGGGCAGCATGCACATGTTTTTGCATTCACTTGTCACATGTGTATTGTGGGGGAAGATGAAGTCCTGGAAGGGTGTGTGAGCAGATGCTCCACTCATGGATGCACCTCCGGTGATTTCAGTTGGTCGCATTTGTGGAATACATATTGGTGTTGCAATTCATGGTGTTTTCAGATCACAGAAGTTCAGGTGAGAAACAGACATGCATTGCACTGTCAGACTGTCAGGGTGCTGCCTGTGGGTGGTGTCATAGGTGAGTGGGGCTGGGTGGTGGTGTCCAGTCTGGAGGGTGCTGCCTGTGGGTGGTGTACAGTCTGGAGGGGGCTGCCTGTGGGGGGTTCCAGTCTGTAGGGGGCTGCCTGTGGGGGGTGTCACAGGTGAGGGGGCTAGGGGATGGTGTCCAGTCTGGAAGGGGCTGACAGTGGGGGGTGTCCAATCTCAAGGGGGCTGCCTGTGGTTGTCACAGGTGAGAGGGGCTAGGGGTGGTGTGTGGACTACAGTGGTTTATGTGCAGTAGGGGGGTATTTGGACAGGATAAGTGCTGAGGGTGTAGGGGGGACTCACATTTTTGAAAGGGGTGTAGCCTACACTTACAAGGGAACACGTGATTTCGATGGGGTGCAGGCTGGGCTTACGAGGGAGGGCACACATTTTATCTGGGGTGCGACATGGGATTGTGAGGTGAGGCACGCAATTTCAATGGGGTGCAGCCTGGACTTGCGTGGGAGGGCATGCGTTTTCTCTGGGGTGTGGCCTGGGATTGCGAGATGAGGCACACGATTTTGCAGGGGTACTGGGTGCTAGGCCAGTGGTGGCACTGAGGTTTGCGCCATGTTAGTCCTTTGGCTTGTTTTTTGGTGTACATGGGGGCGTGTTGTAGGCGTTCCCCGCGCAGCTTGTTGTAACTTGCATGACGGCTAGTAATGCATCTTGGAATCCATGAATACGCGTGACGCGCAATATTTTCTCGGTGCCACTGCTCACGCATGGTCCTTCTCGGCGCACAGCCCTTGCACCATTTCTGCACTGGATTCCATGAATCTGGCCCAAAGAGTCCAGCAGAGGCATCATCTCGATTGGTAAATCTACAGTTTGGACTGAACCTGAGGCGAAACAGTGGTGAGCTTGCGGTGTGATGCAAATGTCCTTAAAGTAGATGCAGAGTGGAAATAGTGAAGAACAAAACCTATTTAGGGTTGGTTAGATTTGTCCCTTGTATTGGAACCAAGAAGATGATTGTCTGCTGAGTTAAAAACACACTCGACTTTACAGTACAGTGATATCAAGCCACTTCAAAAAGGTCTGTTGTCTTTAATGAAGTGCCATTTAGTGGGTGGGGGAAATGAGACTATGGTCCAGGGGAAGCCACCACCTTAGTGCTGCATCTCCTTCAGTTGGTACATGGAAAATCCCCAATTTCCACCTGGCCTTCCCAAGTCTCACCAACAGGGAGTCCTGTGAAAACCCCTTCATGGCAGCCCTTCACACACAAACACATCTATTCATGTATACCTCTTTTAACTGATGAATCTGTACTTCTGCACACAGGAACTGAAAAGCAAGAGCAAAACCACTCTTTGCACACACAATCTCACAAATAGATCTTCCTGCTTAATTATAATTATAATTGTTTTTATAACGCGCTTAATACCGGTACACTGAGCTATACTACCCGTGCCTGCACAAAATGTGCCCTGTTACCAAGCCAGTCCTGTAAGCTTTATCAATATATATATATATATATATATATATATATATATATATATATATATATACATATATAACATGGACGCGGTAGCGTCCATGTAGTTATGGTTAAGTTGGTGTTTCCATAGGAAGAGCACTTTTTGGGTGGCTTATAACTTCGCTCCCTCTGAACGAATCCTCACCAAACCTTGCAAAAAAAGTATATGGCCCAGTCTGCATTTCTTTGCAAAGTTTGGAGAGGTTTGGTCCAGGGGGAGCAGCAAAGTTATAGGGGGGTCCCAAAACCTTTGTTTTTTCCTATAGACATAATGGGGAAAAAAATTGCGCACGGCCACAGCCCGAACCACTGGACAGATTTACACCAAATTTGCAGCAGGAGCGGCGGCTTGGTCCCGAAAGCGTGCTTTTGCAAATTTGGTGTAAATCCGTCTAGTAGTTTTTAAAAAAATGACCAAAATGTAAGGCAAAAAAATTAGTGATATCTGTGTTCGCTTCGCGGACGGACTTCCCTGTTCGCTCCGCGGAGAGCACCCTGATTGGCCCATGGGCTTGCGTCATGTCCGCGGACATGCGACGGTTCACTGATTGGACGGCATGGGGCATGGAGCGCGTCAGATTTTCTGTGGCGCCCGCCATCTTGTATTCGCCGTCGACCGCGGACAGCGCGGTGAAACTTGGATTAAAAATTGTATTTAGTGGAGTGTGTTGGTGTGTAAGAATGTTTGGGGAGGGTGGGGGAGTATGAGATAGGTTCAATGTTTTGTTTTATATGTGCTATATGCTTTTGTTGTGTTCGATTTGTCCGCAGAGAACACGGCTGTTCTGACATTTGTAAATAAACTAAATGGTGGGGTGTTCAGAGGACTGAGTATGTGTCATTTTTGTTCGCAAGGAAGGTAAAATTGAGCTAAAAACACTTGCGGTGTATTTAAATGTTCGTAAATACACAAACTGGGGGTGTCCTGAGGACGCTGTCCGTATTGTAATCTGTCAAGTTGAATGTGTTCTAAGAACACTCGCGGTGTCCCGAAATGGTTGCAATTACACAAAATGTGGTGTTCTGAGAACGTTGTTTGTATTGTTCGTTGTCAGGTTGAAAGTGTTCTACGAACCCTCCTTTTGTCCGCTGATAGTACAATTTCCTATGGGCCTCACCCGACTTTTTGTCCACTAAAGAAACGAAATGGTTGGTATGCTGCTTCTAGCCGCTAGTACTGCCTAAGGGCATATTGGTCCTTGGCGATTGTCCCATAAAATGGTGAGGGTCATGAAGTTGCTTACATGGAGCTGCACCTAGCAGTTGAACAACCCATCCGCTGGAGTCTGAAAATCGTGACATTGGCAAAATGGGGCAACGTACCTGTTTTAAAAAACATAAATTAGTCTCATCAGCCGATCTTTATTAAAAATATTCATTTTATTTATTAGGGCGTGAAACTATTTGCTAGCGAAGATAGTGCAATGGAGTATTTTAATAATATTTTTGCATTTATATAGCGCTAAGAACTCATATATATATATATAGCTCATTTATCGACCACGGAAGGTTGAAAGGCTGAGTTTGGCCATGCCGGTATTTGAACCTGCGTTAGCAAGCTGTGCACGGATGTCAAAGCGAGCGCTCTACTCGCTGTGCCACTTGACCAGCTACGGTGAAGTGGCACAGCGAGTAGAGCGCTTGACCGGCTACAGACCGGTTAAATTATTTCTATTAACCCATCCTGTGTCGTCTGCCTTTTTCAGAGCCCTCTAAACGACAGGGGATCAATTCGGCGGTGATAGTGCGCGGTAGAAAACAATATGCCACATTGAACGAACAAGTACAACTTGACCGGGCTTTAATGCCACGCTATTGTTATTACATTCCGGTATAAAATAATCTAAAGGTTTACTTACATTATAATTGCATTTTTCATTGTCCAAGTGTAGTGCAGTCCCAAAATATGATTCCGCATGTGCCAACGATCTTTCTCAAAGTGATATAATATACAAAAGTGGTTTCGTTTCAGAAATTTCATCTTTATCGTGTCTTATGTTTTTACTACACTTCTTCAAAATAAGTATTTCAGCACAATCTCTGTCTGTCAAGGTAAAAAAAAAATAGAACCTTATACTGGGAGTCGTGGGCCTCTCCGGGCCGCGAGAAAAAAATGGAAGCAGCTGACCTTCACTGTGAACGAGCATAAATGCTTACTTTGCAACATTCTGTGTAAAGCTATCTGTGAGAACTTGCTGTTTACACTACATCTTTGTATATTGTTTGCGTGCTAATTAAAAAAGTTTGTTTAATGGACGTTATGGTTCCAAGTAAAGCCGAAAACCCCCTGAAATTCGCCAGTTATGGTAAGCTAAGCAACCATAACTTGCGCCACCACCGTGCAGTGCTAAGACTAACAACCAGGACATCAAAGATGACATCGCAAATGTCATTGATGACATCACTGATGACATCACATGTGCATTTACTTTTCATGAAATGTGTGTACTAGGGATTTTTATTATAATGTTGCGAAAAAAGTGTCAAGGATCATTGCAATAAATATCATACCGTAATTAGTGCTTTGAACGATGCATTGACAGAAATAGCATTGTATTATGGGGTTCTATCTAGTATACTGAGCTACTAATGGAGAAACATAGCATTGCGTGCAGCGTACAAGATGAAAGTATAATATTTGTAATGTTAATATGTTGAATAATGAAATGATAATTGTCCTGAAATGTTCGAAAATAAACAAAATGGGGGTGTTCTGAGGACGTTCTTCGTATTGTCTGACTGCTTAGCTGTATGCAATGAGGGAATGGCACAGAGAGTAAAGTGGAAATGGTAGAAGGGGTGTCGAAGAGTTACGCGGTCCACGGACACCGCGGCTGTCCGAGGACAGGGCGCGCTACATCCGGGGTTTTCCAGCACATCCAACATGGAAAGAAGACTGTACGGATTAGCCAATCAGATGTCGAGGTTGTGGATTTGTGTTGAAAGAGACTGTGTGTGGTGAAGATGGCAGAAGTGGAGAAAGTCAGGGTGTTGGTGCTTGGAGATATGTTTGTGCATGGTTCACAACAGTACGCTCGATGCAGGCATCTTGAAAATAACTTTGATGTGAAAGGAGTGGAGGTGGTGGGGAGCACTGTGCCTGATTGCAATGTACAGGGAATTGAACAAGTTTGTGAGGATATGGCCACGATGAACAGTCCGCATGTGGTAGTTTTGCACTATGGTGCTTTCCATTTGGGCAACGTCAGTGCCCCTACTTTGTTGGCTGATTTGGAACGCTTGGTTCAAGCCGTAATGAAGATCCTTCCAAATGCGAAAGTAATTTTTTATGGATTACTACCTAGGGCAATTTGGGACAATAGTTCAGTTTTTTGTCCTGAGCAAAACATTGCTAAGTGTGTCATCAACCGAGGCATGTGTGCCTTCATGCTTAGAGCGGGTATGTTCTTCTGTAATAATTAGAATATTGATGCCAGTAATACTGTTAATTTTAAAGAAGATGGCATCTCTTTATCTTTTACGGGAAATGCCTTTCTATTTTGGAATGTAAGGGTTGCTTTGGAGAAGGTTATGTGAAGATTTTAGGAGTAAAGTAAGAAAAAAAAACAAGAAAAAAAATACAAAATAACAGGTGTTTGTCAAGCATCTGTAAAAAAAACAAAAAAAACAGCTCTTTTCAAGGCCAACTTCAAAGGGGAAATGGGGCACACTATTTAAATTTACATTCACCACGCTCAGATTCTCGATATGTCCGCGGACATCAAAATCACTACGTGGGGGTTCAGTATGTTCGATGTTACATGTATATGAAGTCAGGGATATTATGGTTACGTTGTGCTACTAAAAGCCTATGAAATTCAGTGAAAAAACTTTGTTAAAGGGACGTTATGGTTAAGTTGCGCTACGAAAAACCTATGAAATTCAGTGAAAAAACGTTGTTAAAGGGACGTTATGGTTAAGTTGCGCTACTAAAAACCTATGAAATTCAGTGAAAAAACTTTGTTAAAGGGACGTTATGGTTAAGTTGCGCTACTAAAAACTTATGAAATTCAGTGAAAAAAACTTTGTTAAAGGGACATTATGGTTCAAAGTAAAACCGAAAAACCACTGAAATTCGGCAGTTATGGTAAGATAAGCAACCATAACTCGCGCCACCGTGCACTGCTAACACTAACCCCCAGGACATCAAAGATGACATCACAAATGTCATTGATGACATCAGTTTTTTCACTGAATATATATATATATATATATATATATATATATATATATATATAGAGAGAGAGAGAGAGAGAGAGAGAGAGAGAGAGAGAGAGAGAGAGAGAGAGAGAGAGAACAGGAAAGAAAACTGCATGATCCCCCCTTTCACAACTGGCATTCTCAACAGATCTGGAAGGTTTGTTAAGCTACGATTGGCCCAATAAGACTTGTCCTTTCTGGTGAGAATGGAAAAACTGTGATGAAAGTTATCTGTGTGAAGGTGAGTTCCTGCCCTCCATGATGTGTTATTGAGCTCCTCGCCCTCAGAAGAAGCCATGTCGTAAATTCCCTAAAGTTTTGTACCAAACATCTCTCCAGACTCTGGCTCTACTCCCAGAGGCATCTTCCCACTCGCAGTGAGATGCAACCCGCTATTAAATGTTGACATGCTTGCTCTGGTGACATAGGGCCCGATTCATGGAATATTTGCCCGGTTCAAATGAATTTGCATTGCCGAAAAGTGACTTTGCACTGCTAACACAAACTCTGATTCATGCAACCGTGCAAAGTGTTTTTTTTGCAGTGCGCTACCGGAAGTGCAGGTAAGTGCTTGTTCGCCTATAAGGACTGCTATGTGGACAAGTCTTCATCACCCCACAATAATAATTGCTTTATTTTCAATATATCCTTTGGTCATGCCCCGCTTGCCACACAACCAGATTTAAACAGGTGGCCCCGCGCCACCTCGCGTGCGCCACCGGAAGTGCCATCAAGTGCCTGTTCACCTGTAAGGACTGCTCTGTGGACAGGTCTGCATCACTCCAAAATAATACTATAGACTCCTATCATGCTAAAAACTGCTTCACTGATATATGATAACTACTTATCTTCATGTATTTATTTGTATTCATTCCTAGATTGCTTTATTTTCAATATATCTTTTGGCCACGCACCCTTGCCATACAACCAGATTTAAACAGGTGGCCGCCAACCACCACGAATAATGCCAGAAGTGCCAGTTCGCATGTTCGCCTGTTCAACATGTTCGCGGGCGAGCAGGTAAAGGCTTGCTTTATGAATCACAGGGTCTCTGAGCCCTTCTGTGGTGCGGAGCAATACTCTAAGGTGATAGGGAAAATTATTTGAAATGATGGCTGGTCTTGGAACAAGAAGGGAAGTATTGCTGGGGATGCGGATGCATGACGATATACTATCGACACCACCGGTCTTTACTCCTTTAAAAAACACCATGAAAATTATGCTTGCCCTCCCCTTGCCTCCCTCTACACAATCTCTGGCAATATAATTGCAATGAATGATAGAAATCGATCCCCTCTTTTGATAGAATCTGGTATTCCACTAGAAAGTTTAGCGGGGGAAGAGAGCGTTGCATGTTCTGGGTCATCTGTGATTGGAATGAAAGAAAAGGGGGAGAATGACAGTCCATATGATACCCCTATGGCGTTTCAAATGGGAGAGATTTCTCTTCTGGTACTATCTGAACACAAGGGGAATGAAAGAGAAGATTGGGAGGAATCTAAAACCTCATATCAGCCGCCAATAGGTAACGGCCATAAAGGGGGGACTATCACCTCTCTTTCTGACATGAATATTTTGAATGAGCTAAAGCTGCGTAAAGCGCTGCTGAATGATATTGTTAAAGCTTTGACAAAGCCCGCTGCAGCAGGGTTCCTCAACAAAGGCCATGATAGCATATGTAATTTAGAAAATCTAACCATCCCAAAAACGATCAAAAAGAGGAATGGCAATATGAAAAACAAGTCAGTTGCCGCAAAGTTAATTAATACTGTAACAGAACCAGCGAATGTGACTCTGGACAATGGTGATAATATAGTGATTTCCTCCCGAACGCCTAGAGTTGGCTTTGGGCTGCACCAATCTCAAGTTACGAGAAAAAATTTAAAAAATGGCAGACGAGTAAAACTAGCTTAGAAGAAGGCATTAAATAAACAAACGAGAAACACATAGAGGAACTTTAGCAATGAGGGTATCACAGAATGTGACATCCGCTTAGGCTCAGATGACACTATGGAAGAGGACACTGGTTGCACCCGGGATACGGGTGTCCAGGCCATGAATACAATTACAGAAGAGATGAAGCAGAAGGGGAAAAAAGGGGAAAAACAGCAGGCTAGGGAATGTGGCACACACAAATCAGGAAAGTGGCGAATGTATGATTTATTTGCCAAATCAGCTTAGAAGGTACAATACGGGACTCTCCCTCCATCTAAATGTAATGTTGAAATCATAAAGATTATTGAAGATGAACACGCAAGCCAAACTAAAGTTGATACAGTGACTAAGGGTGCCGGGCTCTTAAAATCGGTAGAGATGGACAGGGGGAAGATAAAAAGCACACAACCTTTGAGGTTCTCAGACCATCATCCTGCCCCTGGGGTGATTAGTAGTACTGACAGACAATCAATAATCTATCCTGTCAGGGATTACTGAGCTAACCCTAATGATATGATTCACAATTCTCCAGCGAGGGCTGCGGCTCAATGTTCTATCGCAGAACCTCACGTAATACGGGGCAGAAATGAACAACTAGCTGGAGAGAAGGAAGAAGATAGAACATCACCCAGAAATTCGAGAAGAGAAGCCCTGATGAGTGAGGGCAGTAATGCACTCTTTGGGGGGAGGGAGGCTGAACAGGTTTTCGGTAATCAACGATTGGAGTCTTTCATTAAAGTCATAGTGCAACAAAAATTAAACTCACATCAAATTTCATCTGATCTCCCACCGGATAGTGGCTCATCCTCACAATGTAGATCAAGGGAGAGACAAATGGAAAATCAGGGAAACAGGCACACATTTGCCCCAAACTTCATGAACATTGTAGATGGGCAGCAAACCAAGATAGCTGGTCTTACTGATAAAGGAGTGGCAGATCTAGAATCTCTTGAAGGACCAAAACCCATTGCAACTGTTATTGACTCCCAACTGAAGGTACAAGGGGAAAGGATTGAAACCGGAGAAAGGGCGATAGGGCCCAAATGGGTCTTTGAGAGTGACTTAAATAGGGTACAATGGAGGACTCCCTGCTATCCCGTTGACTCCTGCATAGTATTATATTTTATCTTTGTGGTTGGGGGGTCCAGATTTGTTAAGTAGATTGAGGGTACTATTATTATTGAATGAAATCACCCACACATTCCCATTCTGCTATTTGAAGCTATAATTAAGGAGCAACTACAATTTAATAAACTAGGATACAGTATTCTGACTTTCAGTGCAGGCTTCCCTGGCCAACAGCAATGCTATCAGGTGAGTGAGAGGAATCAATACCTATTAGGAACGCTGAGAAACAAGGACCAAATGACATGAATCTAGCAATTACCCCAGAGGAGCCTAGTTGGAGATGGCTAGCACTGTCACTTAGGGAGTCCATTTCCCAATTAAAAAGTTTAAAGTGGCCTTTAGCCAAAAGAAACCTTTCTCCTTTCTCTCATGGAATTCGAGAGGGCACAGACACTTAACCAGTTCCAAAGAATTATGTGAGAGTCTGACCAAATTTAAAATCATCTGCATCCAAGAAACATGGATGGTTAACTCCTTTACCTTAGATGGTTATGAGATGTGCAGTCAACAGGCTAAGAGGCCGTCTATGAGACGTCCTTCAGGAGGGCTTCTTATTGCCATTAAAAATTAATCTGGTAGGTAAATAAATAAACAAATACATATTTCACATGACGTTTTAGCAATAATATTGGAACTTCAGACTGGTGGCGCCACCATCAATATTTTAATTATTAATATCTATTGGCCACCACATCCGATTTTACAGGTCACCATAGAGGCAATCAATGATTTAATAACAGAGGAGGTGATTGCAAACTCAGGTTTATAGATTGCTATAATGGAGACCTACACTCTCCTATCTATCCAACATGACAAAATGCAAGGGATTTGGGACTTCTATCGGTAAAGGCAGAGGGCACGAAGAACAGCTTTATAGGAGGGCCTATAGGGAGCGGTCGTAAGAAATTACAGAGACAACTTTGGAGTATGCTATTCTCGAACTGGGGGTTACATTCAGCATTTGGACTTTTAACTCATCCTAATGATTTTTGCACCTGTACAAATGGGGTCCAGTCCTCATCGATAGACTACATATTTATGACTCTCCTCTTATGGGAAGGATCCTCACACTTCGAAATAACAAAGTCGACATTTAATGACCATTGAATGCTAAAATTAGACTGGAATTTTTAAACTGAAAATGCACCCATATTGGATTACACTCCAAACATAATTATGAATGCTTCGAACGCCCTATGTAATATGGCATAGTAGCAATGTCTCAAAACTGAATGTTCACTTTCTAGAAGATTTCACAGGGGCAACCATTGATAAGAAGAGAGAACTCTTCACTCATAATAATTTTACTCCGTTTATGGGAAAAATAATTTGGGACTCAATTAAGCCTTGGGAAACCCAGAGAAAGGTAACACATAAACATCATTATGACAATTTTGTTAGACAAAACAAAAATAGATGTAATCGAAAGGTTCGGCAACTGTGGCATTCAAGAATGCCATTGGAGGAAAAATGGGAGGGGCTGGGGAGGGCGAAAAAAACTCAAAGAATTGGCTCATACAATATAGATCCTCCTGGTTACAGATGGTTCAGACAGACAATTCTGGTTGCTGGTCAACAGTTTGGAAAGAACTCAAATATCTGTGCAGTCAACACCAATTCAGGAAGGAGTGTGGGCAGGCCATTTCAGAAAGATATATTCAGGAAAAAAGTGTAATACTGATTGGTCTTTTCTAAAACACAGTCCATGGAACTTAATTTTCCCAGTTCAGGACATTCTGACACAAGTACAAAAGTCCAGGTCATCAAGGGCAGTGGGTCCAAATGGTCTCTCGAATGCTCTTTTCAAGGGAAACCCCGATATTTGGTCAGGGTTCTGTCGATTCTTTTTGATAACATAACTATGACCAGGAATATTCCAGCCACCTGGCACTATTTGTATATTATCCCCATTTTCAAATAAGGGGACAGAAGGCAGAAGTTGGAGGAGTGATCGTCCAACAAAGAAATTCTGTCTACACAGCAATATAGTTTCTGAAGAGGAGTAGGGACGGAAGCAGGAGGTCTGTTAGTCACTCTCTTACAGGAGAAAGCACAGAAGCAAGGGGCTACCCCTGTCTACTTGGTGACCATGGACTTCTCTGTGGCCTTTGATCTCATAGACAGGTCTATATTGCGGACCAAGCTATATAAACTGGGGGTCCCTGTGGAAATCCTGTCTATTCTTTTCCATCTTCACAAAGATTCTCACATTTATGTCCGTCTAAATACTGACGGTCAACTATCGAGCCCAATACCCATTTTTAATGGGTTGAGACAGGGCTGCATCTTTGCCCCTACCCTTTTTAACCATTATGTTTCAGACGCAGGGGACTGTTCGGATGACACCTAATATGAACCCCCAATTGTAAAAGGTACAAGAATTGTGTGGTGTGCTTACGCCGACAACTTCTTACTTGTAGATCAAATGCCCCGTGGACTTCAACATTTGGTAGTTACATTTCTAGAATATCTTAACCTAAATGGCCTTAAAAACAGCTTGAAAAAAACATTATCATGAGACTGAACTCCGATAGGGTACACGTGGTTTATTAATCATGAAAAGTTGGCCCACCATTGTACGATGAGTTATCTGGGGTTTCCGATATTCAGCAAAAACCTAAAACTCCATTATAGACAGCTTTTAACTGAGAGGGTTCGAGAGCTAATTGCAATGATGCGTAAAATTGATAATACATTTGGGAAATGTTCACTTGTCCCATTATTGCAGTTTTACAACTTAAAAGTGGTTCCCAAAATTACCTATGGTTTAGAGCTATTCCCTGTATGGTTCAATGCTCATCTACAAAAAGCTGAATAGCAAATGTGGAAAATGTGGAAAAGTCTTATACATTGTCTACCGAAGTCCGATTGCAATTAGGTACGAACTGGGCTTGCAGTCTTTAATATCAGTTGTGTATTGGCGTCAGATGTCTTTATTCAGAAAGCTGATATCAAATAGCAACTTGACTCTGTATGACATATTGGGCACCAACTTCAGAAATAGAAACTCGAAATAAACTGTTATTTTAATATTATAGTAATTTTGTCAGTCCAAAACGGCCACGTTGGGACTAAAAACAGACACGCTTCTTAATAATCCCTTACGTGTTAAGAAATTCTGCAATATGCGGATTGGGCAGAAACAATGTTGAGGTTGGGGAAATCCAAACTATGCCATCACCTAATCTCACATTATAAGAAGCTAGGAACACCAGAATCGTATTTGCTCAAGTTTGCTGATAAGAGCGTATGAAATGGGTGCATCAGATTGAGATTTAATGTGTTAATGACGCGAGAGATAGTTGAAATAAGAGGAGGACAAGGTAATTGTTCTTCAATATGTAGATTTTGTGGAACCAATTATGAGAAAGAATCTCTGAAACATCTGCTAGTGAATTGTGAGGCCCTTAAGCCCAAACGGATTTCTCACTTTCAGAGATTTGCAACTGATATGGAAAGAGTAAATCTTGATGTATTATGGTGGGACATGCTATTTGGATCTGCAGTAGCTGTGAAGATTGAGGTGGTACGATATTTAACCAACATCTGTGGCCGTGTTCAAACATCTGATGCTCAAATTTTAATTACACGAGAGTTTGATTCAAACTTGCTTTAAATATGTAATTCTGGAATTGATCGACAGATTGGGCCTCATTACGACCCAGGCGGTAAGTTACCGCCTGGGTCGTACCTTTACCACCATGGCGTAAACTACGTTTACGCCATGGTGGTTGGCGGACTTACCGCCCCATTCCGAGGTTGGCGGGGCGGTAAGTCCCCAATCCCCATTTACCCTTCCCCATTCCCATTTTTGCCCCATAGGGCATAATGGGAGTGGGGAAGGCGTTAATTACGCCACCGTAAATTACGGTGGCGTAATTAACATCAAGGTCCCTTAGCGCCATGGATTTTAACACCAAAACCTCCATGGCGCTAAGGGACCTCGGAATCAGGCGGTAAGGGTCGGCGCTGTTTACGCCGCCGTAAACCCCTTACCGCCTGAGTCGTAATGAGGCCCATTGATTTCTTCAACAAGTTGAACCTTAAGATTTCTAGTGTCAGAATCATTTGTATACATATTGCGAATTGAACAGAGTTAAGGCTAAACATAAAAAATTGAATGACATTCAATGTGACAATTTTTTCATGTATTGAGTTTCTAATTTGTACTAGTAGTTAAGTGTATTTAAATTGAGATATGATGTCATTTTATGCAATTTTGTTATTGGTTGATAGATTGATTTTCATATTCCAAGTGTCGGAATCATTTTAATATATACTTTGAATGGATCAGAGTTTAGGCTAAAAACAAAAATTGAATGAAATTTAATGTAATAATCTTTTTTTTTATATATAGAGTTTCTATTATGTATATGTTTTTAAGTGTATCTAGACTGAGATATGAGATCAATTTGAGTACTTCTCTCATCTCCTTTTTCCTTCTGTAACTTTTTTGTAAAGGTTTATTTAAACCAACGACAAATAAAGAAATAATAATAATAACAGTGCAAAGCTGGGACAAAGTCAGCGCACAGTCATTTATGCAGTACAAAATGTCTTTGGCCAGACTTTGCATCGCAAATCATGAATAATGGTGTGTGGCGGCAGTGCAAATTCAATTTGAACTGGGCAACTATTCCATGAATCGGGTCCACAGTGTTCCCACTGCACAATTCATCACAGCCTGTGTTAAACAGTGGGATACACCATCGTAGGTTAAAAAAAACACACAAAAAGAAGAAAGAATTACTAGCTTGGCTATTGACATAGTAAAAGTCTATAAGGGAAGAGAAAGACTAGGGCTGACAGTCTGCCTCTGTTTTATTAACACAAAATCTTTGCACTAACACAAAGCACACACAGGGGACGACATGGACCTCTTTTAAATAAATAATTCACGGCGAACATGGACTCCAGTTTCAATACTTCCTTAGAAATGATGCAGCACATTTGCCTATCTCAGCTTGGCTGCGTTTCAGCAACACTCAGGTTTTCAAATGGCACACCTAGGAGGTGCACCAAAGGAAAAGATAAGTAAAAGGCTTATCTGCCCAAAATGTGCCCAGACGGTACAATGAAATATCGACAAGCTTTTAACTCGGTGCCACGACTTTAACATGGGGCCTCATTACGACCCTTGCGGAAATGGAAAAATGATGGCGGAAATGCAATACCGCCATCGAACACCGCTCGTTGCGATCATGACCCGTCACCGTAAAGTACGATGCCATTAGCGACACCGCAGTGAACGGCAACGCTAACTGCACCAAGTACGCGCACGCGCGCCTTGCAAAACCGGAATCACCGCCATGGCGCAACGGTACGCGAATTCTGACCCTAGCGGACATGTACTGAACGCCATCAAGCACGTCGTAAAGTACCATTCCGCCATGGCGAGAAATACGGCAACGCGAACCAACCGTAAATGGCCCACTGAGTGCCTGTACTCCACTCCCTGGCCTCATTGCACAACTCCTGGCAGGCGCAATGTACTCACACTATGCAACCAGTGAAATCCACAATTCACCCATGCATGCCAACGTAGAAAAGCATGCAGGGGCTCAAAGCGCCCCGTGAGTGGGCATCCATGTACGGCATGTCACCATAGCCGTACTGACGCAGCACAGGCATGTGAAGGTACAATACATCAAAATGAAAATCAAGAACACATGACACAAAACAACAGTAGTCCCCCATCGCTTGCCACCAGCGCAAGGCAACATCCAAAACAGCATCCTGAGGGGGATTGCACCAGCCCTGTACTCATGCCAGTAAACAAACCAACCATCAGCAGAAGCATGTACCACACAAGTCGGCAGAGTGACTGAGCAGCCAGGCTCATCCCAAGAGGGGCCGATGGGAGCTGCAGGGCACAGATGGCATCAATACAGAAGCTATTCCAATGGACATGACCCCAGTCCCCCTCCAACAAACGCACGCAAACACAGTCACCTGTGACCAGCCACATTCTGAACAACCCATCATTCCACCAATCGACCTGGCTGACAGGCACCAGTCGGCCAAAAGCCAATCCCCCGCCCCTGAACAGCACATCATGTAAACAGTCACAATGGCAGCCCCTATCCGTGACCATACTGTGCTACGTAGGCAAACGCGGCCAGTACTGTACCACACAACTCAACTCAGAAGGCGGAACACAATGCAGATCATCACGCAATACATACCGCCACAAAGCGAAAATCGCCACATCACCTGCAAAGAACAACGCAACACGACAAATATCGGAATACAATTTAAATGCACATCCAAATGACAAAGGCCCCACAGCAATTTGCAAAATACCACCAAAACAACCATCATCACCGAGGGCTGCATCTGCAATAATTGACCGGCTTCCACTTGTGTGACGCCCTGTACCATCATGGCACACAGGGCCTACATCAACGTTCCAAAAGGCAACATGGAAGCGGCAAGAACCGCAGGTCCGTCCCATGAGGCAGGCACTAGTCGAGCTGAAAGGCCGAAATGTTGCACCTAGCCACCAGTACAGCGTAAGGGCATGTGGCCCATTGGCGATCGTCCCATATGATCGAAATGGTGCTCCACTGATTCACCCGAAGCTGCAGGAGTCGAGAGTAAAAACCATCTGGAGGAGTGGCGTAGAGATGGCATCTGCAATAGGGCAGGAGATACCTGTCACCCAAAAGAAACACAAATCAACCGATTGCATTACGGGACTCATGATGCATTACAATCTTCATTCAACACACCAAATCCACACCCATATGCATGCTAGCCCACTCCAAAGGAATATACACACCCCTAAATCAGTATCGAATCATAACGAAACCAATCGAGCTAAATACACCATTGTCAACGTCGGTTACTGTGCATGCGTCCGTCAAGATAGAACCCATGACATGGGATTAGTAACGTGCCTAGACACAAGTGTATGAAGGCGCGTCGAGACAGGGAGGATCCGACAAGGGCAGATAGACGTATGTCCCACTATGGCAGCCTTGCATCACATAACGCAGGGGAAGGGGAGTGAATCAAAAAACCCATGTACATGGCAGACCCTAAACGGAATCATCAGTCCATGCATCCACACATCATTCCCTCATCCCGCAATGAAAACGCATGAATATTCACTCACATAATATGTGAAACTTCCATCGCGTCTGTGCGTAATGCAGTCCGCAAAAACCACTGTGCCCCTGGCCGGATCTGTAGTGTTGTGAAGCAAGATGGATTTGGGAACGTCCTGCCTTATCGTCCACTACGCTGTTGCGCATCCCATTCAATTCATATCATTCATTGCCTGCTCGTTATGGGCCATGTCCCAAGGACATTCTACAATAGAACGTTACATTTCCAGCCAGACCTGTGGGCGTATCCTTGCCGCTACTTCAAAACCCAAAATGCTGGCCTTCGAATTCCTCACTTGCAACATTACGTCGAAAAGGCTTCTGTGAACGCTTGCATTCACAATTACATCAATGTAGTGCGGCTGTGTGTCATGATGCTAACTGGCTGCAATCACAAATGGCACGCCACGCCCGTCGGTGAAGTACGTTACTGTGCTGCATGAGGGTCGGCCATCGATCGAGCCCTACATACCACTGACTCTTCACAGGTATGTAAGCGGCTGCAATCATAGCATGTGTAACAATGGGAGCATAGCATGAAGATCAGTCAAAGTACATCACACTGCCATCGGGATTTGATACATGATTCAAATCCCAAGATGCCATGCGGCCAAATGCAGCCTTACGTGCGGGACGTGCTCGGCCAGAAGGGATTGCATCTGCCACAGATTCATTCAATCAGCACAGGTGGAGGCCATACAGGCCGACAGCACATATATTGCAGACCCAAACCCCTCCCACAACCACTCCCACTCCAAAATGCTACCGGCAGGACTAGCGATGTTGGGCCTGGGGTACCAGATAGCACTGCAAGTGCTACAACTACAAGAAGACGACGAACAACAACAGGTAAAACAACCGGGCGCACAGGGGAGACGGAGGAGAAGGAGGAGGAGGAGGGCAAGGCAGGGTCAGCAAGGCCCACAAGCACTGCCACTACCACCACGCAGGCGGCCCGCAATCCCACGCCTCCGAGCCGATCCGTTCAACCTCACTGCTGAGCAGATCCACACCCTCTACCGTTTGGACCGGGACACCATAATCGCCATTGTGGACATGACACATGCTGACCTCGTGAGCATGATAGATAGCCCAACCGCCATCCCACCCCTACTGAAGGTGGTGTCTGCACTCCACTTCCTGGCCACAGGCACCTACCAGCACACAGTGGGACAGTTGCATGGCATTTCACAGCCACTGTTCTCACGGACACTCTTCCAAGTGCACGATGCCCTCCTGAAGCACGCCGACGACCACATCACACTACCACGCACGTACCAGGAGATTACCAACGCTAAAGTGGGATTCCATGCACTTGGCGGCATCCCGGGTTGCATTGGTGCCATCGACTGCACCCATGTTGAATTGGTTGTCCCACATGCCATGGAGGTCCAGTACCGCAACCGGAAACAATTTCATTCAATCAATGTGCAAATGGTGTGTGACTCCAACAAGATATTTACGCATTGTTGTGCCAGATTTCCAGGATCTACCCATGATTCTATGGTCCTGAGGAACACAAGAATACCACGCTACATGGAGCGACACGCAGGGCACAGATCCTGGCTACTCGGTGAGTCTCATTCCATGCATGACATCGTGGCCCATTTGATGCGTCAATGACCTTGCAGGGGGGGGGGGGGGCTACTTAGCACTATCATTCCACTGACACCCTTTATTCGTCTCATACAGGTGATGCCGGGTATCCACTGAAGAGATGGCTCCTTACACCAATCCGGAACCCACAGAACGAGCATGAGGAGGACTACAACCATGCCCACTCACGTACCCGTGTGGTCATTGAACAGGCATTCGGCCTACTGAAGGCTCGTTTCCGCAGCCTCAGCAGGTCTGGCGGGGCACTCATGTACAGCCATGAGAAGGTTTCTAAGATGGTCATGGCATGTGTCATGCTGCACAACATGTGCATACGTAGGAATGTGCCCATGCCCCCTGACGCTGTACTGCATGCACCTGAAGATGATGATGATGATGAGGGTGGGGATGTGGAGGCACCTCAAGGAGTCCATGAGGCACAGGATGTACGTGCAATCCGACAGAGCATCATAGATGCATGCTTCTAGCAACCACGCATGGTGCCTATTACACGGAAAGGGGACCTGTGGCACTGTGTGTGTGTAGTACAGGCACATTGTGGACTGTACGCCTATGAAGGCCTCGTACGCAAATATCAATGTCCACACATGTCATTGGATGATAATGAGGTGCTGTATTGTTAATGTGATTTGATTTATACACCCTATGGACCCGCCACCCAGTGAAGCCCAACACACCCCCTCCACCCTACTACCTCCCCCCCCAACACCAGTGTCCAAATATGCATGCTGTCCGTGGGTAGACGCTATTGCAAGCCCCCTCTACGGGTATCAGGGGCACCCCTGCCCGTGGAGCGCAGGTTCCTGCCAGATCTGCGTTGGGGGCTGCCCTGGACGGAACTTGCCACGGATGATGTCTCTGCCTGCTCGCGTCCATGCATGTCTCTGAGGGTTTGTGAGAGCTCCGAGAGCACACGGCGCACAGCAGCAAGTTCAGCACAAACGTCTTTGGACGTCGCATGCAGTTCCCCCCTCAGGCTCTCGGTGCTTTTCTCCATTTGTGCTCTCAGGCTCTCGGTGCTTCTCTCCATTTCTCCCCTGAGGCTCTCACTACTTTTCTCTATTTGTGCCCTGAGTGTCTCGGTGGATGTTTCCATGGCTGCCCTGGAACCCCCGCATTCATTTGCATGGTCCTTGAGTAGCGTGGACGCTTCCTGCTGTTGCTCGATCAGCAGGTCGAGGGACTGTTGCCTCTGCTGGGCCATGGACATTTGCTGTGGTGTGACAGGGGGGCTGCTCAACACATGTTTCCTTGGCACAGGACTTGTGGGGGTTGGCCAGTCGTCGTCTTCAGGGTGCCCCTGCGTGGTTTCGTCATGGTGTAGGGGATGGAACATGCAGGGGGATTGGGAAAGGTCATGGATGGTACCTACGTCGCCAGCACTGTTTTCCGTGTCGGAGCATGCTGGCATGACAGCTGTGTCACCTATGGTGCTGCTACCACCAGAGGCAGTGCCATCAGATACGTTCTTTGGGGGGACCTGTGGTGCTGGGGTTGTGGACTTGCTGGCTGCTGGGGTGCCTGTTGCAGTCCCCTCCAGTGTGCTGCCACTTGATTCCTGCTGCTGCCGTGTCTTGATCCTTGCACCTGAGGTGGAGGCTCTTGGGACGTTGGTCCTGGCCCTCTTTGCAGGCGTGCTGGTAGGGGTGTCCTGCAGCTCGTCGTTGGTATCGGACCCTGTGGTGGAGTAAAGAGGGGCGAGCGTTAGTTATGGGTCTGTCGGATTTGGAATGGCAACGTATCAAATGCATTGGGGTGGTACATGAGGCTGATTTGGGACTGGGCCTTGGAGGTGGTCTCATTTTCGTGTGGATTGAGGATGCATTCATTTGGCTGCCTGCAGTTAGGGGGTGCATGCTGCACATGTAGGGGTTGTTTATGGCTTCTTGATTGATTTGTTTGTTCATTCTGACTTTTAGAGGGCGCTGTCAGGGCAAAGTATGTATTGCACTATGGGGTCACATGGTACTGCACATGTTCGTGGTTTGTGGATTTCGCATTGTTTCTCTTGGCCAACCTACCTGATTCTCCGGATGTCGGCACTCCTTTCTCCATCCCTCCGACTCCCTCTATGCTCTCCATTCCTATGGTGGAGGCGCAGATTTCCTCCCAGGGGGTCAACTTGATGGGCGACTCTGAACCCCCCCCGGTAGCTGTGGCGATGTTCCTGTTCGCAGAAAGTATGCTGCGTACGCGGATCCGCAGGTCGTCCCACCGCTTGCGACATTGCTGTGGCGTGCGGGGTGTTGTCCCGACCGCACTTACGCGCTGTGCCACCAGGGCCCATATGGCCTTCTTGTTGGCAAGGGCCGTCCTGGTCATTTGACTGGAGAAGACGACGGCGGAATTTTCCTGGAGGGTCTCGGTGAGCACGGTCAGTTCCTCTCGGGAGAAGTGTACCTGCCGCTTGCGGTCACACGCTTTCTTGGCTACCTTTCCCATATTTATTTTTTTAACTGGGGTTGCTAACGGGTTGGGATGTGTGTCAGGGTCGGATTTTTTATGGTTGTGTTGGGATTCGGATTTTATAGTTGTGCGGCGTGCTGTTTCCCGTTCCGGCCACATGCTTTTACTTCCGTTTCCGTATATTTACGGTGGCCGTAATTTGCGGTGCACGCTCGTTACGGTGACCGCTCATTACGGTGACCGCTAAGATGGGTGGCGGTATTGCACCTGGTGCAGCGTACGGCGGCGGTAAGGGCCGTTTTGGGGTCATTTCCGCCATCGCAGCCTTTCGGATTCCGCCATGGCGTAATGCTCGTGCCCGATGGGTCGTGATTGGCCGCACTTTGCTCCTTCGTGCAATGGCGGAAACGCTATTTACGCTGTTGCGGTCCGGTCAGTCACTTTCCGCCAGGGTCGTAATGAGGCCCATGGACAGTAAAGCATGGCACTATCTGGAGCTGTACTAATGACATAGGGCCTCATTACGACCCTTGCGGAAATGGAAAAATGATGGCGGAAATGCAATACCGCCATCGAACACCGCTCGTTGCGATCATGACCCGTCACCGTAAAGTACGATGCCATTAGCGACACCGCAGTGAACGGCAACGCTAACTGCACCAAGTACGCGCATGCGCGCCTTGCAAAACCGGAATCACCGCCATGGCGCAACGGTACGCGAATTCTGACCCTAGCGGACATGTACTGAACGCCATCAAGCACGTCGTAAAGTACCATTCCGCCATGGCGAGAAATACGGCAACGCGAACCAACCGTAAATGGCCCACTGAGTGCCTGTACTCCACTCCCTGGCCTCATTGCACAACTCCTGGCAGGCGCAATGTACTCACACTATGCAACCAGTGAAATCCACAATTCACCCATGCATGCCAACGTAGAAAAGCATGCAGGGGCTCAAAGCGCCCCGTGAGTGGGCATCCATGTACGGCATGTCACCATAGCCGTACTGACGCAGCACAGGCATGTGAAGGTACAATACATCAAAATGAAAATCAAGAACACATGACACAAAACAACAGTAGTCCCCCATCGCTTGCCACCAGCGCAAGGCAACATCCAAAACAGCATCCTGAGGGGGATTGCACCAGCCCTGTACTCATGCCAGTAAACAAACCAACCATCAGCAGAAGCATGTACCACACAAGTCGGCAGAGTGACTGAGCAGCCAGGCTCATCCCAAGAGGGGCCGATGGGAGCTGCAGGGCACAGATGGCATCAATACAGAAGCTATTCCAATGGACATGACCCCAGTCCCCCTCCAACAAACGCACGCAAACACAGTCACCTGTGACCAGCCACATTCTGAACAACCCATCATTCCACCAATCGACCTGGCTGACAGGCACCAGTCGGCCAAAAGCCAATCCCCCGCCCCTGAACAGCACATCATGTAAACAGTCACAATGGCAGCCCCTATCCGTGACCATACTGTGCTACGTAGGCAAACGCGGCCAGTACTGTACCACACAACTCAACTCAGAAGGCGGAACACAATGCAGATCATCACGCAATACATACCGCCACAAAGCGAAAATCGCCACATCACCTGCAAAGAACAACGCAACACGACAAATATCGGAATACAATTTAAATGCACATCCAAATGACAAAGGCCCCACAGCAATTTGCAAAATACCACCAAAACAACCATCATCACCGAGGGCTGCATCTGCAATAATTGACCGGCTTCCACTTGTGTGACGCCCTGTACCATCATGGCACACAGGGCCTACATCAACGTTCCAAAAGGCAACATGGAAGCGGCAAGAACCGCAGGTCCGTCCCATGAGGCAGGCACTAGTCGAGCTGAAAGGCCGAAATGTTGCACCTAGCCACCAGTACAGCGTAAGGGCATGTGGCCCATTGGCGATCGTCCCATATGATCGAAATGGTGCTCCACTGATTCACCCGAAGCTGCAGGAGTCGAGAGTAAAAACCATCTGGAGGAGTGGCGTAGAGATGGCATCTGCAATAGGGCAGGAGATACCTGTCACCCAAAAGAAACACAAATCAACCGATTGCATTACGGGACTCATGATGCATTACAATCTTCATTCAACACACCAAATCCACACCCATATGCATGCTAGCCCACTCCAAAGGAATATACACACCCCTAAATCAGTATCGAATCATAACGAAACCAATCGAGCTAAATACACCATTGTCAACGTCGGTTACTGTGCATGCGTCCGTCAAGATAGAACCCATGACATGGGATTAGTAACGTGCCTAGACACAAGTGTATGAAGGCGCGTCGAGACAGGGAGGATCCGACAAGGGCAGATAGACGTATGTCCCACTATGGCAGCCTTGCATCACATAACGCAGGGGAAGGGGAGTGAATCAAAAAACCCATGTACATGGCAGACCCTAAACGGAATCATCAGTCCATGCATCCACACATCATTCCCTCATCCCGCAATGAAAACGCATGAATATTCACTCACATAATATGTGAAACTTCCATCGCGTCTGTGCGTAATGCAGTCCGCAAAAACCACTGTGCCCCTGGCCGGATCTGTAGTGTTGTGAAGCAAGATGGATTTGGGAACGTCCTGCCTTATCGTCCACTACGCTGTTGCGCATCCCATTCAATTCATATCATTCATTGCCTGCTCGTTATGGGCCATGTCCCAAGGACATTCTACAATAGAACGTTACATTTCCAGCCAGACCTGTGGGCGTATCCTCGCCGCTACTTCAAAACCCAAAATGCTGGCCTTCGAATTCCTCACTTGCAACATTACGTCGAAAAGGCTTCTGTGAACGCTTGCATTCACAATTACATCAATGTAGTGCGGCTGTGTGTCATGATGCTAACTGGCTGCAATCACAAATGGCACGCCACGCCCGTCGGTGAAGTACGTTACTGTGCTGCATGAGGGTCGGCCATCGATCGAGCCCTACATACCACTGACTCTTCACAGGTATGTAAGCGGCTGCAATCATAGCATGTGTAACAATGGGAGCATAGCATGAAGATCAGTCAAAGTACATCACACTGCCATCGGGATTTGATACATGATTCAAATCCCAAGATGCCATGCGGCCAAATGCAGCCTTACGTGCGGGACGTGCTCGGCCAGAAGGGATTGCATCTGCCACAGATTCATTCAATCAGCACAGGTGGAGGCCATACAGGCCGACAGCACATATATTGCAGACCCAAACCCCTCCCACAACCACTCCCACTCCAAAATGCTACCGGCAGGACTAGCGATGTTGGGCCTGGGGTACCAGATAGCACTGCAAGTGCTACAACTACAAGAAGACGACGAACAACAACAGGTACAACAACCGGGCGCACAGGGGAGACGGAGGAGAAGGAGGAGGAGGAGGGCAAGGCAGGGTCAGCAAGGCCCACAAGCACTGCCACTACCACCACGCAGGCGGCCCGCAATCCCACGCCTCCGAGCCGATCCGTTCAACCTCACTGCTGAGCAGATCCACACCCTCTACCGTTTGGACCGGGACACCATAATCGCCATTGTGGACATGACACATGCTGACCTCGTGAGCATGATAGATAGCCCAACCGCCATCCCACCCCTACTGAAGGTGGTGTCTGCACTCCACTTCCTGGCCACAGGCACCTACCAGCACACAGTGGGACAGTTGCATGGCATTTCACAGCCACTGTTCTCACGGACACTCTTCCAAGTGCACGATGCCCTCCTGAAGCACGCCGACGACCACATCACACTACCACGCACGTACCAGGAGATTACCAACGCTAAAGTGGGATTCCATGCACTTGGCGGCATCCCGGGTTGCATTGGTGCCATCGACTGCACCCATGTTGAATTGGTTGTCCCACATGCCATGGAGGTCCAGTACCGCAACCGGAAACAATTTCATTCAATCAATGTGCAAATGGTGTGTGACTCCAACAAGATATTTACGCATTGTTGTGCCAGATTTCCAGGATCTACCCATGATTCTATGGTCCTGAGGAACACAAGAATACCACGCTACATGGAGCGACACGCAGGGCACAGATCCTGGCTACTCGGTGAGTCTCATTCCATGCATGACATCGTGGCCCATTTGATGCGTCAATGACCTTGCAGGGGGGGGGGGGGGGCTACTTAGCACTATCATTCCACTGACACCCTTTATTCGTCTCATACAGGTGATGCCGGGTATCCACTGAAGAGATGGCTCCTTACACCAATCCGGAACCCACAGAACGAGCATGAGGAGGACTACAACCATGCCCACTCACGTACCCGTGTGGTCATTGAACAGGCATTCGGCCTACTGAAGGCTCGTTTCCGCAGCCTCAGCAGGTCTGGCGGGGCACTCATGTACAGCCATGAGAAGGTTTCTAAGATGGTCATGGCATGTGTCATGCTGCACAACATGTGCATACGTAGGAATGTGCCCATGCCCCCTGACGCTGTACTGCATGCACCTGAAGATGATGATGATGATGAGGGTGGGGATGTGGAGGCACCTCAAGGAGTCCATGAGGCACAGGATGTACGTGCAATCCGACAGAGCATCATAGATGCATGCTTCTAGCAACCACGCATGGTGCCTATTACACGGAAAGGGGACCTGTGGCACTGTGTGTGTGTAGTACAGGCACATTGTGGACTGTACGCCTATGAAGGCCTCGTACGCAAATATCAATGTCCACACATGTCATTGGATGATAATGAGGTGCTGTATTGTTAATGTGATTTGATTTATACACCCTATGGACCCGCCACCCAGTGAAGCCCAACACACCCCCTCCACCCTACTACCTCCCCCCCCAACACCAGTGTCCAAATATGCATGCTGTCCGTGGGTAGACGCTATTGCAAGCCCCCTCTACGGGTATCAGGGGCACCCCTGCCCGTGGAGCGCAGGTTCCTGCCAGATCTGCGTTGGGGGCTGCCCTGGACGGAACTTGCCACGGATGATGTCTCTGCCTGCTCGCGTCCATGCATGTCTCTGAGGGTTTGTGAGAGCTCCGAGAGCACACGGCGCACAGCAGCAAGTTCAGCACAAACGTCTTTGGACGTCGCATGCAGTTCCCCCCTCAGGCTCTCGGTGCTTTTCTCCATTTGTGCTCTCAGGCTCTCGGTGCTTCTCTCCATTTCTCCCCTGAGGCTCTCACTACTTTTCTCTATTTGTGCCCTGAGTGTCTCGGTGGATGTTTCCATGGCTGCCCTGGAACCCCCGCATTCATTTGCATGGTCCTTGAGTAGCGTGGACGCTTCCTGCTGTTGCTCGATCAGCAGGTCGAGGGACTGTTGCCTCTGCTGGGCCATGGACATTTGCGGTGGTGTGACAGGGGGGCTGCTCAACACATGTTGCCTTGGCACAGGACTTGTGGGGGTTGGCCAGTCGTCGTCTTCAGGGTGCCCCTGCGTGGTTTCGTCATGGTGTAGGGGATGGAACATGCAGGGGGATTGGGAAAGGTCATGGATGGTACCTACGTCGCCAGCACTGTTTTCCGTGTCGGAGCATGCTGGCATGACAGCTGTGTCACCTATGGTGCTGCTACCACCAGAGGCAGTGCCATCAGATACGTTCTTTGGGGGGACCTGTGGTGCTGGGGTTGTGGACTTGCTGGCTGCTGGGGTGCCTGTTGCAGTCCCCTCCAGTGTGCTGCCACTTGATTCCTGCTGCTGCCGTGTCTTGATCCTTGCACCTGAGGTGGAGGCTCTTGGGACGTTGGTCCTGGCCCTCTTTGCAGGCGTGCTGGTAGGGGTGTCCTGCAGCTCGTCGTTGGTATCGGACCCTGTGGTGGAGTAAAGAGGGGCGAGCGTTAGTTATGGGTCTGTCGGATTTGGAATGGCAACGTATCAAATGCATTGGGGTGGTACATGAGGCTGATTTGGGACTGGGCCTTGGAGGTGGTCTCATTTTCGTGTGGATTGAGGATGCATTCATTTGGCTGCCTGCAGTTAGGGGGTGCATGCTGCACATGTAGGGGTTGTTTATGGCTTCTTGATTGATTTGTTTGTTCATTCTGACTTTTAGAGGGCGCTGTCAGGGCAAAGTATGTATTGCACTATGGGGTCACATGGTACTGCACATGTTCGTGGTTTGTGGATTTCGCATTGTTTCTCTTGGCCAACCTACCTGATTCTCCGGATGTCGGCACTCCTTTCTCCATCCCTCCGACTCCCTCTATGCTCTCCATTCCTATGGTGGAGGCGCAGATTTCCTCCCAGGGGGTCAACTTGATGGGCGACTCTGAACCCCCCCCGGTAGCTGTGGCGATGTTCCTGTTCGCAGAAAGTATGCTGCGTACGCGGATCCGCAGGTCGTCCCACCGCTTGCGACATTGCTGTGGCGTGCGGGGTGTTGTCCCCACCGCACTTACGCGCTGTGCCACCAGGGCCCATATGGCCTTCTTGTTGGCAAGGGCCGTCCTGGTCATTTGACTGGAGAAGACGACGGCGGAATTTTCCTGGAGGGTCTCGGTGAGCACGGTCAGTTCCTCTCGGGAGAAGTGTACCTGCCGCTTGCGGTCACACGCTTTCTTGGCTACCTTTCCCATATTTATTTTTTTAACTGGGGTTGCTAACGGGTTGGGATGTGTGTCAGGGTCGGATTTTTTATGGTTGTGTTGGGATTCGGATTTTATAGTTGTGCGGCGTGCTGTTTCCCGTTCCGGCCACATGCTTTTACTTCCGTTTCCGTATATTTACGGTGGCCGTAATTTGCGGTGCACGCTCGTTACGGTGACCGCTCATTACGGTGACCGCTAAGATGGGTGGCGGTATTGCACCTGGTGCAGCGTACGGCGGCGGTAAGGGCCGTTTTGGGGTCATTTCCGCCATCGCAGCCTTTCGGATTCCGCCATGGCGTAATGCTCGTGCCCGATGGGTCGTGATTGGCCGCACTTTGCTCCTTCGTGCAATGGCGGAAACGCTATTTACGCTGTTGCGGTCCGGTCAGTCACTTTCCGCCAGGGTCGTAATGAGGCCCATAGTCTACCTTGTTTCTTGGCTGGCACCCTTGGCCTTCTTCCACTTCTCCTTTGGCTTATTCAATTAATGTCGGTGTTACTGTGCCCTTAGGAAGGGCAGATTGCGTGTGCATTACCAGAGTCTGTAGTCCAAGTGCTGCACAGCCTTGTGGCCTCTCGATGGGTCCATTGGCGTAGGCAGTCACTATTTCATTTATGGAGCCCTTTTAGTTATTCATCACGGAAAGATGCAATGGAATGCTTATGGGATGGGTTGATGTTTAAGCCTCACAATGAATTGAAAGCTAACGAGCTCCGTTCTTTCCTGTATTATGGTCTATGTTGTTATCAATTGGTTTATAATACATGGCAGGCTATTCAAGCCTGTTAATAATTGCCTTGCTACAGTCTAGTTGTGACATCACTACTGACATGTATTACGAACATTACCTTGATATTGCTCTGTAATCAGTTATTACGCTTTGGGTAAAACGTCTGACTTCCTGCTGCTTGAGCAAGCACAGAACATCATTACAGCTGTCTCTGCAGCACCCTGTTAAAACTCTCACAAGCTTTACACATTCCTTTGTTTACACTTTGCAAACATTGACTGATGTTTTTTTTGCGTAAGTGCAGGAATCTGCATTTTATTTTTTATTTTAAAGCAAAAAACATCAACATTTTTAAAGGAATTTTATTGAACTGCCTAAAAAAAATTCCACAACACATTAGAAGCTGAACATTATTGTTATTATTATTTTTTTAATCCAAACAGATGCCACGTGATAATATTTATCAGCAATTTGAAAGATATCTCACATAATACATTAGACAAAAGGTCATGTATTAAAGGGAATGACAATCTATGGCCATGAATTATACAATTAAATATCCCCTACCGAAGGATATTTCAAGTCACCTCAGAGTTCAGTGACCTTATAAAGGAACTCAGCCTTCAGCCTCATTTGTCTGCTTGGTCATGGGACCCCTTGGTGACTTGCGATATCCTTATAGTGTATGGTAGGGGGATACTTTATCCCGTACATTATGGGCTCCTTTGTATGGCTGGTAATGCAGTATAACACGTGGTCAGAGTAAGAAATGGTGGCATCAAGCATATGCATCAATATAATAAGTATAATCAGAGGAAAACTGTAGGTATTTGGTTTATGGTCTTTCCATTGAAAAAGGTTTCCAACGAAACCTTTTCCAATGAAAATTATCCATCGACAATTTTTGCATCAAATGCATTTTTTTGTATTTTTTTCTTTGGGGGTCCACCGCCCAGCGACCTGTTTTGTACCCTTAAGAACCCACCCGACGAAAATTAACCCTTTACCCAACCCATATATGCATTTGATACATATTTTTTCGATCGATAATTTTCATTGGAAAAGGTTTGGTTGGAAACCTTTTTGATGAAAAGACCAGATACCTCGGTATTTCAATACAATATATTAAAGCGTTGATTATTTTTTGTGTTTTAGTTGTTGTGTTGTTTTATGGTTTACTATAAACCTTCCCAACTACTTGCACACAAAATGACTAAGTTCAAAACATTTTAAGTTATTATGCTTCAACAAAAACTCTCATTAAAAAAATTACCAATAAATTAATTCTTCTTTCAAATTTCAGAACTATCTAAATTCAGCATATATGTACATACAATTGAATGTTACTGTTTTTCTAGTTTATGCCAACCCACATGTATTATATTAAATTCAAGAGAATTGAAAAAATAATATGCAGATGTTATAAGTGATATCTGACGAGCACTCATAAGCCGGATTCAAAAGGAGATTGTGTTTAACAGAGTTGCATCCCCACAAAGCTGGCACATAGTCGTTTCCAGGGTTCATCTGCTCCTCGACCTTCAATAAAGAGCTGTTTTGGCATCTCATTTTAGGTAAGTTCCGGTGCACTCTACGCAACCGTGGATTGCTGACCCAACCTAAGACCGACAATTTCTGAACTCAGCAAATTGTTTAAATGAAACAACACACAGAAATTACACGTTTTCCATGATGGAAATTTGGCAACATGCGGTTCCATAATATTTATTGTACATGGACAAAGATTGCCATACTTTTCCAGCACTTTTAACTCAAACAAACAACTGTGATATTTCTTCAAATGCCAAATGTGTACCTTTATTTAATTCTTCCTCTGATGGAAAAAAACTGAAATTGGATGTGCCACATCAAATTCGGCCTCCATAACCTCTAAAAATGTAAAACATTGCTCTTACAATCAGGCGTCCCATAAAGCATTAGTAAGAATTACTAATATCAAATCATTTGTCACTTGCCAAACTTTAATTTAAAGAGATATTTTCCTCAGCATGGAGAGAGTATACAAATATTGTAGATTTAACTTTTTTCACAAGGAGAGAATTGATGAATATTTGACCGAAAGTAGAATAGATTTCACCCCTTTAAATACCCTCCGATCTAAGTTCTGTAACATACAAGCCAGAATCATAGGCAGCATGTTCTGACTATAAGACTGATCATAGGCAATAGCGAGAAAGCCTCTAAACTCTAGATCAAAATATGTAAGACTGTTTATAACATGTAATCACAGGCAATAGGAAGTAACCCCACAAACCTTAGATCAAAACGTCTAAGAAAAGAAACAACCGGCAATATTTTGTTCGGCAACATTTATTTTAAGCCTTCCTCTGTGACAGAGTTGTTAAAATAACATCCTAATTTTGCAAATTCTGCCACCTCCTTTAGACTATGGCCTTCATTCGTGGAATTATTTGCGTGTAAAATCGGGATTTGCGTCCCATTCTGCCCGCAAATCACCATTCATCAAACAGGGATTTGCGGGCAGAATGATACGCAAATCTCTGTTTTACGCACAAATAATTCCTTGAATCAAGGCCTTTTTTGTTTGACCAAAGTCCACCAAAAGGAAATATGGCATGTCTGGCTCTAGATGTAAAGTAAATGATGTTCTGTATAGCACTCCATGCCACAGTAAGGCCACCTCACAGCACTAATGTGAAGAGAGGGAATATTTTGAGGCAGCACGGCGCCAACGTAATCCACAATATGCAGAAAAGCAGCACTGAAGAGCCCCTTGGCCATGAACAGTCAGCTTTATAGTCGGGTAACAGGCCCCTGTGGTTTAGGGTGGCTTTCAGGATTCAGGTTCCCCGATGATGATACAGCCCTCAGACTGCTGCCTGAGGAGCAATTGTGCCATGACAGCAACCCTCACAGGATCCCTGGGTTGTTGTGGTGACTGAGCCCCTCTTAGGCAGTTGCTTGTATCCTATGGAGATACTCTGCATAGAAACCAACCTCTTCACTGATCTGCAGTGGCCACTTTCTGTTTAAATTTGGCAGTAGGAAGAAACAGAAACAACTTTAAGAAAACAACTCAATTATCAATCAGCTCTTTTTACAGCACGAAACAGTTTAAAGCCTACAATAAAAGGCACTCAGATGCAAGAGAAATGATCATCAGTGTATTTTATACACTTGGGAACCCTATAAGGACAGAGGGCACGTTTGCAATAAAACTGTCACAACACAAATTAATGTTTTGCAAAGCTAACTCCCAGACCTATGTTCTTTGTCAGCAGCAGAACACATGTGGATTTGGGCAGGAAATAAGCTAGGAAGTCATTCAAAATTCCTTTCAAAACAATAGTGGAATTACATTAAAACATGTGGGGTGAAATAGACCCTGGATGCAATAGATAAAAGGCCAGAGTCAGTGGTGGACATGCACCTAAGTAAAAGGCCTGCGCTGGAATAATGTGGAAAATGAGGATATGAAATCAAAGCGAGAAGGAGTGGAATTGGGCCTCAAAACATCAAGACATTTAAGGATGCCAACTGCCTCGCACAAGGGAAATACATGCAGCAAGGTTTGCCAAATTATTGGAGAGCTAAAGCAACATTCTCAGAAACAGCAGTGCCCAGAATATGAAATGAAAATGTTGAGATTGTGTTTCAAGCCTTCGCAGCAAAACAAAGCATTTTTACTGTGACAGAAACAAATGTATGAATATTTGTTTTCCCTTTAACTAAAGTAATGCTCATCAAAGTGTCTGCAACACTTTCAAAATATGAACTTGGTTTCTGTAATACTAGGAGACTGAACTGGGTTTAAACTGCTGCAGTAAAATGAAGGCCTTTCACGGCTGAAATCAACCAAAATGACATTTCAATTTTGCCTTCAAAGTGACAAGCTGCAAAGCCAGATGTGCACCAAAGCCTTTAAAATGTAATTATTATGCTCTCATGTAACCCCAGTATGCGGGGAACAACGTTGCAGTGAAACTTCTACATGTTAAAATTGTGTGCCTTTCAAGAGTTCATTTTAAAGTGAAATGAGAGTTAAAAGACAATTTTGGCTACGGGGGGAGGGGAGGCCATGGGTTTTTCCTTGCTTGTGATTTCTTCAAATGTGGAATTCATCTGGTCGAAAGCACACTCCTTGACCATACAAGCTAGAATATTAGATAACAGATTTGGACGCTTTTCGCTACTACCGGCCTTGAACTTCTACAAAAACAAAGTCATTCCCTGCTTGACATATGGCGCGGAAGCCATGCCCATGTTGCCAGGTAAAATCTGGACAAAGATTGAAGGCTTCTTCTGGCGATCTTTGCTATCAGTCTCTAAATCTACATTTTTACCAGCAATCAGAAAAGAACTGGGACTGATTTCCCTAAAAACAGCGGTGGCCAACAATAGCCTGTCTCTGTATAGAAAAATACTTCTGGAAGAATCTCCAACATTATACAATCTGATGGCCAAAGAAATAAATTTAGGCAATTCAAAAATGTTAACATCATGGGCAAGAGAAAATAAGGAGAAACTAAAATCTATTGCCTGCTCCAAAGAAGATTTGCTGATGAACCCACTTAAAGTAAAGAGAAAACTGAAAGAACTAGATTGGATCTCTATTCAGGATCAAACAGCAAAGAACAAACTTCTGCTCCATCTTCCATCTATACAAAAGAAATATAACGAACCAGGGGAAATTTATAAAAAATTCCCAAGCAAACCGCTGAGACAACTCTTCATAAAAGCGAGGCTAAATCTTTTGCCCACAAATGAAATTCTGCACATCAGAGGCTTAAGTTCATCAAATATATGCAGACTGTGCAAAGGCGAAGATGCTGCAGAAACAGTTCAACATTTAGTTACCTTATGCCCAACATTACAAGGCATAAGACAATCTTATTTGACAACTGTCCTGGAACACTCATCACTGCGCGAAGAGGAGGCGTGGTGGCCTTGCCTAATAAGCGGAGAAAAAGCTGCCTGGTCAATAGCCACAGTGAAAATTTTGCAACATGCTCTGTCGTTGATCAAGGAACATGAAAACAAAAAAAACAATTGAGAAATGAACTTTGCCTATGCCTTGTTTATGTAAAAGCGAATACAATCGACAATCTTGTTAAAATCAAATAGTTTTTGATAAATACAATAATAAAAATAAATAAAAATGTGGAATTTAATTCTTTCCTTGGTTGTCCTGAAAACCTAGAGAAGCCTGCAACTTAAATATACAAATAATAGGAGGCTTAGAGATTGAATTCATGGTGGGAACAAGATAAGGACAGGTCTGCTCTACGGTTTTATGACCCAGGTCACACTGGTTGCTATAAAACTTGCATTAGGAACATCCCAGCATTAGCAGTGAGGCCTAATCTTGCAGAGGAGATAGGAGGCTTAGTAGCCAATTTGGGTCCCCTTGGAGGAAAGAGGAAATCCTTGACTGACCCCATTGGCTGTCCCAGCAGCAGTGCTCTGACACTCCCTGATGTCCAGTCCAGACATAATTCCCTCTTTCAGAATCTCCATTTGCTGTATTTTAGTCATTGCCCCATTGAAGAATCCCGACTTACCTGAGTAAATCCTTAGTGTATTTTTCTAAGCAAATCAATTAATTTCCCCATTTATTTCACAGGATTTGTATTGTTGGAATTCAAAACCATCCATCTTTTCCCAGTGAATTGTGAACTGGTATAATCATAAAGTGTTGCCCAAAATAATTAATCCCATTGCGATCTGAGAAACAAATGTGTCCCTGTGTTTCAATTGCGCCCTGTAAAAATAATTTCCATCTGTAGGTCTGTTTTCCCATTGCATCTGTCATCTTAACCCAAAAACGATTTTCCTCTTGTGAGCTACTCCATTTACCCGAGCTTGCCTGTCATTTTAAGGGTTGTAGGTCAAAGGATCGACAGTAAAAGGGTCGAGAGGTCAAAGGATCGATCCCAAAGGGTCGACAGGTCAAAGGATCAATTTTTTTGCATTTGCTTTCCCATTGAAATTGTGCTCAACATCCAAAACCCAATTTTCCAATTCTGTTCCTCTTTCCCCATTGTGAGGTAAAAACACATTTTCATTTGCCTTCCCTTTCCCATTGCCCATGTGTTGAATATCCTAAAACCGATTTTCCCCTTGTGTGCTGACTAGTATTCTCTAAATGCCATACCTGTCTTTCTAAGTGTAAATAAACACATTCCCTGTCTTTCTATTCTTTCCCATAGCAGTTGTGATAAATAATAAAAAATACATTCTTCCATTGTGCTCTAAAAACAAATGTTCCCATTCTTTGCTTGCTCCCCATATTGTTTCCATGAACTATATCCCAAATCCGATTTTTCCCTTCTGTTAACACTCCTTGCCACTGGCTTTCATCTAAAATTGACAAGATTAGTACATGTTTGGGGGTGGGTGGTGAGGGTTGCTGGGACTCAACCATCATTGTGTGCACATGCACTTTCCTGTTTGTTTGCATTCATTTTCTTGGTGGGTTTTTAACTGTACTGTGATTGTAGGGGTGAAAGAAGTGAGAGGAAATCCTTGTCACTGTATATTTTGAATTATCTCAGTGTACTGCTTCATCAAAAGGGATATTTGGTTTTTGTGTTGCCACAACATTGTTTGTTGATGTAAGCTGTTTATTCTCATTTGACATTAAATAATACATTAATAAATATCTTATTGATACACACAGGCCTGGTTCCTAGTCCATTGTGACACAGGGTGTTTGTGCAGGTTGTGTGTGAGACGGGTTGGAGGCCTTCTCAAAAAGGATCAGAAGTATACAAAATTAAAGTGTTTTTATTGTACGCCACACTCATTGTAGGAGAAGGAGATCCCTGACGTGTGCCGTGTAATAAACCGTGACAAATTGGGCGCTCTTCCGGGATTTAATAGAGTGTTTTCACCCATGACGGGGAGATGCAAAGTACAAGAGGAAACTTCCTTTCTCACCCGTGAAAAACCCCTAGAAGCCTCTGGACCTGAACCCAAATCTCCTACCCCCAAAAAGCTGCAACCAAGGGAACAAAGTAGCAGAAACAAAGGGACAAAGAAAACCCATTTCGTGGAGGAAGTCCGTGTCATTCAATTTGAAGGGAAAGAATCCCTGGAGGATTCAGGGAAGAAAAACCTCTCTTTCAGGGATGGGTGGATTCCTCCCAAGGAAAAATGGGCCCAAAAAGGCCCTAACTTTGACTGGGTCAGTATGGGGACTGACCCAGAACCACCAATTCCTGAACCCCAAAAATGCCACCCAGAGGACTCTGAAATCAATGAGGGATCCTCCTCCCAAACTGGTTCAATTGCCTGTCTCCAGGAAAAGTGGGACAGCAGAGAATCAGGGGAAAAAGGGAGATTCCACAATCCCACAGATACCTGGGTGCCAAATCTTCTTTACAATTCCCGGACTCTGATGCAGAATACTGCCCAATATCACACAGTGTCGTAATAAGAAATTAACTGCCAAGCTGGCAAAAAATGCACATTTCCTTTGCCCCATTGAGGGGAGAGATAGCAGATTTTATGCCTCCGTCAAGGTACAGGGCCAAGGTGCAGTTTCAGTGCTGGTGGATACATGATCCTAAGTCACCCTTCTGTCCAAAAAGGGATTTGACCGGATGAATTCAGCAAGGGTGGGGGAGTCAACAAATATCCCCCATACCTCTTCCTGGACAACTCCAAAACTTTGATGGAAATTACATTTCCGTCGAGGGGGCTGCGGATCTGGAGATCAAAATTTGGTGACATAGGGTGAAAAACCTGTCAATAGTCATCACTCCAGATGGCACACCTTGTCTCCTGGGCAATGACTTTCTCCGGAGGTTGTCACCCCTGATTGATTGTGTGAACAAGGTCCTCTGGACACAGACTAACCAGCCAATAAAACTAGCACAAACTACTTGAGTTTAAATGTCACATGCCACATGGTTGAGCAGCGGTCTGACCAAATCGAATTCCACTTTAGGAACAATCAAGTCCCTGACATCATTGTCATATCTGTAGGAGAACAAACTGGTGATGGGAACCCTTCTCCATTTTTGAAAACCAACCTTCCTCCCAGTTTTAAGTGGCATTATACACCGGAAGGGAATACCCTTAAATACTTATCCACAATCTGAAGAAAACCGAAACCCCATAACAAAAAGATGAGAAAAAACCAGCTCAAGGTTTGGCTGATATCCAGAAAATGGGTGAACAGTAGTTTCTCCCCATTCAGGTAAATGAGGGGGAGGGGCCTATTCTCGCCAGAGTATGCCTGAATAATGGAAAAAGCTTCATCAGCAAAGCGTTATTCAGGAAACTCCCAAAAGATCATACCATTCACACATTTCATTTGATTGATAAGTGGGAAATGGGCCTGGAAACTCCAAATTCCAAACATCTCCTGCCTAGCAGGTGCATGCTAAAAATGTCAATTGGAAACAAAAGCATAGATCATAATTGCTGGGTTGTGAGAGATGTCCCCTCTGCATTTTACTTAAACAGTGATATTCTCAATTGATTTGCAATTAATTTGGACCTTATTAACTACAAAGCCTGGTCCCGACTGGGGGGGGGCGGAGCTAACCCCATGGGCTTTGACAATCCTGAGAAAGCATTTTGATTAGCCCAATTGCTACCGTATGTAGTTGGAGTACAAACGGGAGAAGAGGTTACCATCCCAGGACTGGAACGATAATTCACAATTCCCCTAAAAATTAAGCGAGGCCAGAACCTCAAAAACCAGGATGCTTATATAAATTTGAATGATCACCTCCAACAGCAAGGGTTGTATTTGAACCCAACGCTACTAGTTGACCTAGAACACGACACCATTCGAGTATTGGTGTATAACAGCGACTCTAGAAGTATCACTTTGGACGCAGACATCTTTATTGGAATGGTGGTTGATGCCCAACATTTTTCCATTGACTTAGGGAATAAGATCATGGGACAAATTCCAAATGACTGTTACCTCTGTGATGATGACATACCTCTGGAAAAGATTTTCACCTGGCAAGGCGGGAATTTCTTGGTTTACTCTGCCTGCCCTTATGGTGGGGAAGAGGTAACCTGTGACATCAGGAAAGATGAGGTGGTATTTGAAGTCAACACTGACTACCTTTCCTCCTTGAAACCTCCTGTCCAGGCCAACACCATAACAAGAGAGAAATGAATCAACCTTGCTGATGCCTGTGAGACAGAGGAGCAAAAGCAGTAGCTGAAATAGGTGTTTTGGGATTTTCAAGATATTTTTGTCATGTACTCGTACAAATGTGGCCGCACCAAGATAATTTCCACCTCCATACTAACAGACCCTGGGATGGCCACCGTGTTTGTAAAGCAATACTGGTGGCCCCTTGTGTCTATGGAGTCACTCACTGAGATTATAAAGAACTTAGAACCCTGTTGGAAAATGTGTCCAGTCCACAGTCCCTTTAATAACCCGGTACTGGGGATACTCAAACCCAATGGTCAATGGAGACTTTGTGCAGACTTTAGGGAGTTAAACAAACAGGTCCACATGTCCTAATGGCCTCTTCTCTACATCGATCAGGGACTGGCTCAGATCCAAGGGTCTAAGGTGTATACTACCAATGACCTGACCAACGGTTACGGGACTGTACCCGTGAGTAAGGAAGACCAGTACAAGCTTGCCTTCACCTTCGGGGGGCAGCAGGACATGTGGAGCCAAACCCACTTTGGATACATAAACTCCTGCAACATATTTTTTGAAAATCAAGATTTATTGGCATTTTAGGTTATAACATCTTACATTGTATGTCAACATTCTACTCTGTAACACAAGTATAACGATAACCCTCTCCCAACCCACCCCCACCCATAGCCATTGATCAAGCACAGGTATCTAGTCCATCTAGAGAGCTCATGGAGAACATTTCAAGGTAGAATCAGAACCTTATTTCCTTGCACACTGAAGTCTTGGGCTCCGCTCTGTTTCCTCTGTAACACATATCTCGTGTAACACTTCATCTATGCCCAGTGTAATTCCTGGTGGCCTTTCAAATTTGGGGTGATCTCCAAGCGTGATGTTGTCACTTCAGGCAAGGCACCCGTATTTTTTTTAAAAAAGGGGAGCCACAGTTCTTCGATATTTGATTTAGATTCATTGATAAGATGTGTTATGAACTCCATGTCATAAATAGCCCAGACTTTAGTGACCCACTCTTTTTCTCCTGGCATGTGTGGACGTTTCCACTTCTGGGCCAGGCAACACCTAGCCCCACCAACATGACCTGCAACATATGTCCTTGTGTCTCCTTGTGGTTGTCCCCCACCTCAATTCCAAAGAGGAGGAGCCAAGGGCAGAGGGTCTTCCCCACTCCATCATCCTCTTTAATCCAGGATAAGACCTCTCACCAATATGTCTGCACCACCGGCACCTTCACCACATGTGTAAATAGTCACCTTTAATCCTCCGACATTTCCAACAGTGCGGGTCATATCCTGTCCTCATCCTAGCAATCCTCTGCGGGGGATAGTGCCACCTGTGCAGTACTTTCAAATCCTGATGTCGGAATTGGAGCAAGGCCGTTGAGCGGTTAGCTCGCCTGCAAATTCTGGACCACCTTTTATCATCGATTACCCCCCTAGGTCCCTTTCCCATTGTATGCGTGCTGGCGATGGGTCCCTTGGAGCCGACAGGAGGAGGAGTTTATAGAGAACGGATATCACTCTTTCGGAGCCCCAGGTTGAGATGAGCAGCCTCTCAAAGTCTGCCAAGTCCCTCCTGAGGGTGTCCCCCCATGAGGACTCGGTGAGGACCCCCTTGAGCTGGAGGTAGCGAAATGGTGAGAGGGTGCCCAACCCCAGAGCCTCCTCGAGGTCGTTCAGGTTATAAAGGAGTCCTCCACCCACAGCTGACCCACCCTGCTGAGACCGGTTTCGTACCATTGTTGGAATGCGGCTGGTTCGGCTACCTTGTCTATGAACGGGGGGCCCAAATACACCTCAATGGAGAGGGCCAGGTTGTAAGCCATCTATAATAACCCCACCCCCTCCACACTGACCACAAGACCCCCAGTACTGGGTGACGCAGGACCCCTCTAGAGATGCGCACCCTGGGGACCCATAGCCACTCATCTAATGTGACCGGGCAAGAACCTTGTTATCCATCGCTACCCATTGCCTTTCCGTCCTTGGGGTGAAATGATCTACCAACACCCTCAACTGGGAGGCCTTATAGTATGTTTCAAAGTCCGGCACCCCACACCTCCGTCTTCCTTGGGCCTCGTTAGTACCTCATACGAGATCCTATGTTTCTTGCCTGCCCAAAAGAATCTCAGGAAGGCTTGTTTTACTTCCGTTAGGAATGTCTTGGACACCTGCACTGGGAGCATTTGGAACAAGAATAGGAACTTGGGGAGAATCACCATTTTCACCAAATTAAGACGAACTATCCATGAGAGTCCTGCTCTGCCCATCTTTCCATATCCCTCTTGACTTCCAACCAGAGCGGGTGAAAATTATTGGGGAAGAGGTCATCCGGGCTGCGTGTCACTTGGAGACCCAGGTATCGAAAGCTGTCACTCTGGAGCCGGAAGGGGAGCCCTCCTATGTAGTCCACCTCAGCGTCTGTCAGATTTCCCCCTATAAACGCCACTGACTTCCCAAAGTTCACCTTAAAACCGGAGAGTTCTCCATAGCGTGTTAGGCCCTGCAGCACTAGGGGGACCGTCTGGGAAGGTCTTGTGATATAAAGCAATGCGTCATCGGCAAACAGGCCGATCTTGCAATGTGAGTCTGATATATGTACCCCATTGATTGCCTCGTCTTTTTGGACCGAAATCGCCTAGGGCTCCATGACCAGTGCATATATTAGGGGAGATAGAGGACATCCCTGCTTTTTGCCCCTCCCCAGGGAGAAAGCCCTTGATTCCATCCCATTTGCAACCAACTTAGCTGATGGAGTGGAGTATAGAGCCGATATCCAGCCTAGCCACCTCGGTCCCATCCCCAGAGAATAGAAAACCTCCCCCATAAAAGCCCAGCTGACCCTATTGAAGGCCTTCTCTGCATCGAGAGCCAACAGGAGGGCTCCCTCTTCACGGACCACCCTGGAGTTCAGCACATGGAGGGTCTTGCGCATGTTATCGGAGCCTTGTCTGTCCAGCACGAATCCCACCTGATCTGGGTGGATCAGGTGGGGGAGGCATCCCTCTAGTCGAGTGGCCAGAATTCTGGCAAAGATCTTAGCATCTAGGTTGAGGAGGGAGATAGGCCTGTATGAGCCACAGTCTGCCTGGTCGTTGCCCGGTTTGGGCATTACGGTACTTAGGGCTTGTAGGAACGTCGGCTGGATTGAGTCTTGGTTTCTAATTTGGTTGAACAATTTGGCCAGTGGTTTCATCAAGATGGATTGACACTGTTTATAGAAATCTGGCGTATACCTGTCACCCCCCGGGGCTTTTCCTGCTTTTAACCTCTTAATGGCACATTTCACCTCTTCTTCTGATATTACCCCCTCAAGGCCGTGATGCTCCGGTTCAGTCAGTCGAGGTAGTGGATGTTCAGCCAGGTACGCCCGAATCTCTTCCACTGACTTGCCCTCTTGTTTGGTGTACACTTCTCTGTAGAAGTCGGCGATTTCCTCCCTTTTCTTACACACATTGCCCCCCCTTGTCTTTAATGGGTCCACCCTCCTTTCCGTTCTACATCCCCTCGCTCTTCGTGCCAGGAGAGTCCCCACTCTATCTCCCCATTTGTAGTATCTTTGACACGTGTACCTCAACTTCTTAATCACTTCCCCTATGAGGACCGTATGTAAGGCCTGCCTCTTATCCCGCATTTCCCCCAGTAGGGCTTCCTGGTCTTCCCCATCAAGATTGAGTCTGGCCCGCAGGGCCCTCAGTTCCACCCGGATCCTGTTTTCAATAGGGCCTCTTTCCCGCTTGCGCCTGGAACCCTCAGCTATTAGGATACCCCGGAAAGTGGCTTTGGCAGCCTCCAATACCATCACCATGTCAGTTTCCCCATTGTCATTTGTTTCAAAGTAGGCTGTCATTTCCTTCCTTAGGAAGTCCCTGAAGACTGGGTCCCTCAAGAGTGTATCATTACAATGCCATCGAGAAGATCTTGGGGACACGGGCAGCAACCAGTTTACCACTAGGAGCTCATGATCAGACCACGTTATTGCTTCCAACTTTGGTAGCTCAGCCACCCCCCTTCCTCCGAGATCAGTAGTAGATCAATCCTTGTGTATGCATGGTGTGGGGGGGGAGAAGGTGTATCCCCCTTGACCTGGCCACGCTCTGTGCCATACATCTACCCAATAGTGTTCCCTTAGGAGAGTCTGGAGGGCTAAATTGTCCTTGATGCCTCCCTTTGTCCCCACACACTTCGCTGACCACCAGTCCAATTGGGGGTCCATTATGAGGTTGAAGTCACTGCCCAGTATCATGGCCCCCTCCGCCCATTCATCAAGTACCCTGAAAATCTGGGTCAGGAACCGTATCTGACCTGTGTTGGGTGCATATAGGGTGGCCAATGTGATCCGTTCGCTCTCACAGGTGCCCTTAACCCCCAAGAACCACCCTCCAAAACCCCTCTTTGTTTCCACTTCTGTGAGGTGAAGTGCTCTGCTCAGGAGAATGCCTACCCCTTCCTTCTTAGTACTCAGAAATTGCACTCAATTTCCTTTCCCCTTATCATTGATTCCTTCCCTTGTTTGTAGTGGGTTTCTTGTAAGAAAAGGACCATTAACTGTTGTTTGCGAAACATGTTGCTAGTCAAAGATCCCTTGTTCTGAGAGTTTAAGCCTTTAACATTCAGTGTGCCTATCCTTCCTTCAACCATTGTCATCCTTGATCTCAACCTCTTTGTACGCCACTGTATGTTTCCGGTACGGAGCCCATTGTAAAGCATAAGGCCATGGCTTGATCTGGCAGTTCCCATTCCACTCTACCCCAATCACTACCTCCCCTTTTCCCCACCCTCCTATCCAACTGACCCCTTCCCAATCTATTCCGCTCCATGGTGTCCCGCCTCCCCCTACCAACCCACCCCCTGCCCCTTGACCGCGCCCAGTCATCCCCCTTGCTCCCCCCAATGAGGCGTTCGTCTTCATCCCCCAAAATCTAGTGGAATCAGTCAACAAACTACCAGGGGCCCGTCCTTGGCCCCAAAACATTCACCTAGTGGGTAACCCAATCCTTAACCCTCCACTTGTAACTTTATGTTGAACATTCTGCAGTGATCTCCGGTTAGAAGCTCCTCAATTTGCCCCCCCACCCCAGCACAGTCCCCACGACGCTTTGCTCCAAACACTTCTTCAACAATTGAATGCAACCCATTAACACTCGCCTATCTTCGAAAACAACCAGAACAATTATGTAACCTGGGGAGCCGACCAGACCCAGCAGGGGCCCAGGCCGGTCGTCCCCTTTCTTATGGCCTCCCCAACTGGGGCAACAGTATAAGTCACAACATGAAAGCCCTTTAAAAGACAATATCAACATCACTTTAAGTGTCCCTCAGAGGCAGAGTAGGGGCGTCTGGTCTTCTGGAACTTCTGGGTCCCTTTGTCCCTAGCTTTTACCTTGGGCGTATCTGGGCCCCTGGAACCCTGTGCGATGTCCAGGTCTCCTCTGCTCCGATCCTCAGAGGGACCAAGTCTACCGCCCACTAGATCTTCCGTGACCCTCTGGATGTCCTCCTCTGATGCAAGATGGTGCTTCTCCCCCTGCCATTCGAACGCAAGGGAAAAGGGGTGACCACAGCGGTACCTGACCCCCTTCTCATGTAGCCATCTGGTGAGGTTACCATACTTTTTCCTCATCAACAGCGTGAGGGCAGATAGGTCTTGATAGATAGCCACCGTTGAGTCCCCATACTGTATGCTTCGAAGGTTATTGGCCTTCTCCAAGATCTTATACTTTTCTCTGTAATAATGGAGTCTTGCCAGAACTGAGTGGGACCTCTGCCTCCTCCTCCCGCACGGTGAAATCTATCCAGTATGGTCTCTTCTCCACTGTCTGACCCCAGCACAATCCTTATTATGTCCTGGACCTTGCCTTCCAGGCCCTTCAGGGTTTTGCCTTCCGATTCCACCAAGCCAAAGATGCGTAGGTTGTTCATTCTTTCTCTGTTTTCCATATCGTCGACCTTGAAGAGTAGTTCTTCCTCACACCGTTGAACCTCCATGAACCTCGCCTCCATCTGAGTTTCCAGGAGTGCCGTTGATAGCTGGTTATTCTCTACTCCCTCCATGCGATCCTCCAGCGTGGATACCCTCGACGTGAGGGCTACCAGTTTGGCCCCCATGTCAGTTCTTATCCCTCTGATCTCCTCCAGGATCATCTGAATATTATTCTGCATGGTCCCCAGGTCTGGGGGTGGAACAGGGGACACACAGACACCATTTTGACTACTCCGGCCTGGTACTGGTATTTGGACAGTGTCTCTTTCCAGCTCATGGAGGTCGTGCCACAGCACTGCTGTGAAGGCCAGATGTGAAGAGGGGTCTGGGGCAGTGTTCCCTCTAAGCTGTGCGCATGTGCGCTTGTCCCGCTTCCTTCTGGGTGCCTCTCAGAAGATTTTTGGCAATTTAGACAATTATCGCCTAGTCAAAAAGATGTAATAAGGCACAAGCCAAAGCAATTATTTGAAATTGTCTTTCTCTTAAAATAAGCAGCTAGTCTTGATATTCTGCTCATTTGCATTACACTACTATGCAAGGGTGGCCGTAAAGACCTAAAATCCCTAACAGCAAAATACACACATAAGAGGGTAAAAACTAACATGAAAAACTGGCTCCATGAACAGAAGAATCTAAGCAAGATATGCCTGCACACATGAACTAAATAATGTTCTCTCCCCACCCATGACACCTAAGATTGATTCTACCACACTTTTACCTTCTGACTCGAACTTCTGCCCCAGAACACGTTAAGATAGTATTCTGATAACCTTTACCCTTCCTCTCTTGGCTCTGCGAAAGGTTAGCAGACATGTATCTACATCCACTTTTTTATGTTTGTTGTAATATGAATAATATGAATAATATGAATAACATGAATATGTATAATGTTCACGTGCCAGAATTTCTGTTACTCATTGTGCCTTACCAAAAGCGTCACCAACACGATACACTCGACCTACCAGCTCACATATCGGATATTGACTGTAAGTAAGCAGGCTACCTGGATGTGTAACCTTATCCCATACTTCCTCTTCTTTGTACATATGTCACACAAGTGCTTTGAAGTGGCCCCCTTACAAGTAAACGTATTATAAAACCAATATTAATTTGCCCTCCAAGGATTTTGAGAAGACCAATGTGATGCTCAGTGTCTCCTACTGTTGCTTTACTAACCTTACCCTATAAGTAGAGATCAACATTGCAATATCATTTACTTTGCCTAAAAGGAATAATGGGTATGGCCTATGCCTGGGATTACTCGTCCATATTATCAGGGCACTGGATATTCAGACAGGAAAATGCTTTTCACACAATCTGCATTGTTTCCAAGTGTACAGAGTTCCTTTGGGCATAGACCTCCACACATTATATGATAACTCCCTGCTATACAAAAACAGTTTCACTGAGCACTGTGTAATCCTACACAATGATATACAGGTGGGGTATGTTGCAAACAATCTTGTATGCACTGCAAAAGAATTGCGTACATGCAGAGTCATGACATTCTTAAAATAAACATATGTTGAAGCATTAAATATGCCTTGCTTGCAAAGTATTGTGGGTCTGCAAATATCCCAGTGAGTGTTTACTGCTACAATCCCTCACTTTTTACAGTGCTCTATCAACTAGTATTGGAGGCTAGCACAGGGGCCGGGGAATGGTATGGATGGAAGAGCACAGGTCATCACTCCTTGCGGGAGATTAACAAAGCAGTACATTTCAAAAACCAAGTCAGACATTTCGGCAGTACACTGAAGGAAATGTGTTGCTTGTTTGCTAAAGGATAGGAAATTCTAGTACCCATCTAGACAACAGCACCTTCTTTTTCTTTCTATGCTCAGCTCCTGAAGGCTTTTCAATATAACCATGTGTAATGTGTGTATCGTCTCTAGCATCCCTCTGCATCTTTTTTAACAGATAAAAAAGAATTACAGAAGAGGGATCCATAGTTACAGAAGAAGGCACTCAATGAGTTGTATCTCTTATGAATTGATGCTATTAACTTTAAAGACATATATTTGTGATAATCTTCAGCGCGGCTCCATAATAAACCTCAGTAAGGCACTTATTTAATGTTATCTAGGCTGCAGTGCGGAAGGGTGGGTAAAACTTTAGACTTTATTATGTGACCTGTCATTTAACTTCCTATGTCAGGGGTATAAGCAGCGCTCTAATCAGATGTTGCTCCCGACTTTGAGTTAAATGCGTTTTTAGAGAGTAAAGAAGTAATTAGCTTTGCCAAAGGGATACTTTCTGCATATTAAAAGATGGTATTCCCCTTAAAATTCCTGTTGAGATCAAGTATTAATATTATTAGAGCTGTACTTGTCACTAATTCGAAAAAATATCAGTGGAGCTTTATAGGTTGAAGCAACAACATTTTCATTGTTTCTCATTTTTGTTGGGCACATTTTCATTTTTTAGGGAGTACAAATTGATGGTGTATATGTCTCTTAGCTGTAAGGCTGGTTTTATCACTACCCATAGGACAACGTAATAGTAAGCAGAGGCACAGGAATTATTGATCATCATATTCTGAAGTGCAGTTATTCTGATGCAATTATCACCCTTACACAAATTAGTAGAAGTATGGTATCTTGGCCCTTGAATCACTTCATTAAAGTGGCACTTGAACTCCTATCAGTAGGTTTTTTGACTTTGGCAAATGTTGAATTCTTTCTGAATTTCTTGACAGCACATCAGTACATGACAAAAGATATTTGTATTTTGTAGTACATATTAGTGATTTTCCAGTGGCATAAAACGTTTGCAAGGTACTGTGGCAGATGTTGAAGTCTTGGACTGGTTGATGAGTTTTCTGTTTAATCACATATGACATTTTATTTTAGCCTATGTGTTTGGAAAAAGTGCTGTAGGATTTGTCAAGAACTGAAGTGGCTCGGAATAGGAAATTCCTTTCCAAACTCTCTTCTGCACTAAATACGCATGTTTTATTGTACCTTTCAACTCTCGCACTCGAGGCTCGGCGGTAGGCAATATACCTCAATAGTATGTTGCGCACATGGAAAATAATGTGCGCACAATAGCCAAGCAGTTCCGCACATGGAGAAATATATTTAGAGGGAACATTGGTCCAGGGTCTCTGTACGGTTGTGGTTAGAGTGCAGGCAGAGATGAAACTGTCACTTCATGGCTGGGGTTAGACGGTGGCCCAACAGGCTTTCCCCATATCCACCCAATGGGTACGGCTCCAGTTCACTGGAAGTTGCCCTGGATGTCTGTCCGTATCATCATGGGGCACACCTCTTGGGCAAGAGTGTGTGGATCTGTTAGCAGGCTGGGGGGGAACAGCGTCACCTCCAAAATGTAGTGGTGGATCTCCTTCGACTTCAATAGTGTGCTATGGGCTTTCTGTGCATTGGTGCACCACCATCCAGCACCTCATCCATGTGTCCATGCCCCCCTCGCAAGCGGGGGGGGGCGGAGAACAAGCCCAGAAATCAGTCACTATATGGGCAGTGAGATGGATGTTACGTGGGCTCAACCACCGAGTGTGGCTTGCAGTGATGGTATAGGGGCTCAGAACTAAGGCCAAGGCCAGAAGGAGGCCCCTTGGTGCATCTGGTGGTATATCATGTGTCCCAATAGGGACCCTTGTAGCTGGTTCACTGGTGGGTTCTGTAACTGGAGCCAGTTGAAGGGCCTATCCCCTCTGATGTGTCTACAGTTTCGTTTTAGCATTATAACTCCCCAGAGGAGCTTGATTATTGTTAGCCCTCCTGGTGTTGCAGGGAGGTCAGGTGTCCCTCCCTGTCTGCTCCTCACCTGTCTCTCCGCTGTGTACTGACGCTCCTCTGTCCCGTGTGCCCCTTGTAGGGGGTGCTGTGGGGGAGCACAGGGTCTCAGGGCCGGGCCCACCTGCACCCCCTCTGCAGCAAAGGTGGCGCTCAGGTGGATCACTGCAGTCCTCTCAGTGGGGCCACTCTCTGTCCCATGTGGGTTCCACTGCGGCACCGTATATTCACTGAAGTCACAGGGTGAAGCAGGGCTCGCGCACCAGGCCCGCTCTGGCACAACGCCTCCTGGCGTCTGCTGCTGTGTGAACCCCAGATCTCCCCGGGGCCCATGGGTGAGGGCCGGCCACTGCAGGGGTTCAGTGGAGGCTTCGCCTTCCCTTGGCGGTCTTCCGCTGGCTTCTGGTTGAGCGTTTCAGCCCAGGCATCGCAGGGAGTCCGCCAGCACAGGGGAAGTTCATGGCCCTTTTCGATGGGCCCCTTGCGCGCGTTTTGGAGCCGCCACACTCCTGTGTGCCGGGTGCACACGCAACCTCTCTCCTGGAGTCCTCGGTGCGGGAGCAGGGGAGGGGCAGCCCCACAATGCTGATCAGATATCTCGGTGATTAGGGCACCTCTGGGAACCAGGGTAACGCCTTCCAGTGGACGGGGGGATCAGACATGCGATCCTGCATCTGTTGTGGGGATCGGGTCCCGTTCTCTTCCAGAACTTCTCTAATTTTTCAGGGTAATGGACAAAGCTGTAGGTTCAGGCGGCCATTTTGCCCGCTCCCCATGGTGGCCTCCTGCAAAGTATTTAACATCTTTCTGCATAAGGCCATGTCAACTTAGGCGAAAGGGAAAACCCGGACTATGTAGATGATGTTCTAATCAATAGCTCAACTGTGGAGGAACACATAGCTAAAATACTCTATGTTCTGACCCAGTTAAAGGAAGCCAGCGAGAAATTGTCCTTTCAGGAGGCACAGTGGCGTAAAACCTCCATGAACCACTTAGGGCATGAAATCACCCCTCAGAGTCTCAGTCCTCAGGCACAAAAGGTGTAAGCCTTACTGTAATTAAAATACCTTATGACTCTGTGTGAACTAATAAGCCTTATTGGACTTACTAATTATAATAGGAAGTTCATAGAGGACTACGCAGAGGTCAAAAGATGATTGGTCCAATTACTAAAGGCCGGGGTCAGGTGGGAGTGGGGTCCTGAGTAAGCCGAGGCAGTAAAAAAACTCAGGAGAAGGCTTTCCCAAGCGTCTTGTTTGGCTTACTCCATCAAAAACAAGGAGTTCTTCTTGGAGATGGGGTTCTCAAACACTTGCTTAACAGCAGTATTATACCAGAAGCACGAGAAGGTTAACAAAGTTATCTTGTATGCGAGTAAGACTGTGGTCTCTGTGGAGTAAAAATTCAAGGATTGTGAAAAGGCTCTCCTGGCAACGGTCTGGTCATTGAAGAATTACCGCCCACTCATCCAGGGGAGCACATTATTGTCGAGACTCCTCACCAACCCTTGCAATGTCTCCAAAGTGACCGAATCCGAACATGGAATGTGAGTAATTCTAGAATTACTTCCTGGATTCTTTCCATGCAAGGCTTTCCTGTGGAGGTCAGATATGGCCAAAACAAGAAGATTCCCCTCGCACAAGGTTTGGCTGACTTGCATGACTGTGCTCAAGAAAACTGTCTCGAGGACGAAAGTTGACAAACCCAAGACAACTTGGGGGCGTACTTTACTTCCCCGCACAAAGTCTATGAGGAAGACACATGTCAAGGGATACCCACAGTTTATGTGGATGGGTGCTCCTACCATGTTGACAACCACAGAGAAAAAGAACTGGTGGCTGGCGTTGGGAATGCCTGGGTGAATGATGCCCCGGGATCCTCAGATTATGTCAGGATTGGGTTCGTGGAGACCTGATAAATTGGAAAAATCAAGGCATGCTGTGCACAAATAACAAACCGCTCAAGCATGGGAAATTAATACAATCCATTGATGATGTGGTCACCTCTAATGGGATGACCATCTACTGGAAAAAGATCAAAGGTCACACAAGAATAGAGGGACAAGACAAAACCGGAAATGACTTGGCTGACAAGTTGGCCAAAATCGGAGCCATCCACTGGGATCTCATAGAGATCAAGTCCCTGTTGGGGGAAATCCAGGTCACCACTGTCACCAAGTCCCAAACACTTGCCCACAATGAACTCTCAACTGCCCAGTGGAGTAAGGAAACCCCAGCTGTTGATTTGATTATGGCATAAAAAGGGGATATGATTTTTTGGAAATGTTATCAACACATTGAAGACCCTGTGAATTTTCCTCTGACGAATCTGATTACATCAGAAAGAGGATCTCCGGGTGTTGATGAAGTGTTCCAAAATGTTCTGAATCCAAGACGGTTTGTTGGTACGGAGATCCATCTCTGGAAGTGACCAGTGGGTAGTTCCTACCTCATTCCAAAGCCTGATGTTAAGTCACGCCCATGACGCCTCCACAGCCGGTCATAGGGGGTTTCATAAAACTTTGGAAATCTTGCGAGAGGTCGCATACTAGCCCACAAGTCTAAGGGCCTAGGCCAATAATTGTAGGGGTGTCTGGTGTGTGCCCAATTTCAGTCAAGTTTACTCACAAACAGAGCTCCCCTACAACAGAGGGGATGACACTGTCTTGGTCAGATTTGCAAGTAGATTTTATCAGGCCTGTGAATTGTTCCTCTATAGGAAACAATTACATGTTAACCGTGACATTCTTGTTTACCAATTGAGTGGAAAGTCTCCTGGCCCCAAATTGCAAGGCAGAAACAGCAGCTGCCCTGATGATCAATCACATCTTCTCACATTTTGGCCTACCCCAAACAATGTAGTCGGATTGAGGAAGTCACTTTACCAGTGAGGTGATGACAAAGATGTGGGAGATACTCGGGGTAAAGAGAAAGCTTTATATTGCCTACCGCCTAGCCTCGAGTGGGAGAGTTGAAAGGTACAATAAAACAATTGTGGGAATCCTAAAGAAGTTTGTGGCCGACTCTTGGCCTAATTGGGACATCCGACTACCGCTTGTCCTGATGGCCATGAGGTTTACACCATCTTCTGTGACAAAAATGTCTCAATTCGAGCTCATGACTGGATGGAAAATGGTGCTACCTTAGTATCTGATCTACAGAACTCAAGAGCAGATCCTGATCAACGCGTCCACGACCCATGAATACAATTAGAATTTACAAAAAATGCCTTCAGCATGCTTTTACGTACGCTCAGCAAAATCTGGAAAAGTCAACAGAGGGGGTGAAAACCCACTACGATTTAAAGACCACTAAGAAAGTGTACTAATTAGGAGACAGGGTCTACTTTTACAATTTTCAAAGGAACCAGTGCAAAGAGCGGAAGCTCCTACCCTCCTGGCGTGGCGCCTTTGAAATTGTAGATACAATCTCACCTGTTGCCTATAAGATCAGCATCCCTAAAGGAGAACAAATGAAAGAGAAATGGGTTCACATCAATGAGTTGAAGAGCTTTCATCCCAAGAAAAACCTGTGACTAATTGAAGAACGCAGTGATGGTAGAGCCCAGGATACAGCCAAAGGGTAAAGGTAAAGAATTGGAACCCAGATGAAGAGAATCATACATTTACTGGGAGTAGAACAATTATTCTTATTTTGAAGTGATTATAAAGGATTGGAATGTAAGGAAAAATATTTGCAATGTATATATGATATGTGTGTCTTGTTCTTTTGTTCTCAATTTTCATGTCCATAACTGGGGAAATAGTACTGTATGAAATACTTAATCTCGCCTTTATTCTTTGCAGATTAAATCCCTAGTGGGGAGCTGCCGGAAACGGAATAGACCCAGGACAAAAAAAACCTAAGGGAAAAAAAAATCCATTAAAAAAGGTGGAGGACCAGCAAAAGAGCAGATGCGCTTTGAAGGAGAGTCCTGGAACGAACGCAACAGCAGGCACGCTCTGCAGGAAATTCCTGGGACAAACCCAGGCAATGTGAAATGGACACCCCACTCTCTCCTAGCTCTTCTCTCTGCATAAATACATCAAGGAGCCAGGAGGGGTGATATGTGGGGTGAAATAGCCCCTGGATGCCATAAATAAAAGGCCAGAGTCAGTGGGGGACATGCCCCTAAGTAAAAGGCCTGCACTGGAATAATGTGGAAAATGAGGATATGAAATCAAAGCGAGAAGGAGTGAAATTGAGCCTCAAAACGTCAAGACATTTAAGGATGCCAACTGCCTGGCATAAGGGAAAGACATGTGGCAAGATTTGCCAAATTATTGGAGAGCTGAAATAACATTCTCAGAAACTGCAGTGCCCAGCATATTGAATAGAAATGTCAAGATTGTGTTTCAAGCCTTCGCAGTAAAATGAAGCATTTTTACTTTGACAGAAACAAATGCATTAATGTTTGTTTTCCCTTTAACTAAAGTAATGCTCATCAAAGTGTCCGCAAGACTTTCAAAATATGAACTGGGTTTCTGTCATACTGTTGAAGTAAACTAAAGTCCTTTCACGGCTGAAATCAACCAAAATGACATTTTGATTTTGCCTCTAACGTGACAAGCTGTAAAGCCAAATGTGCACCAAAGCCTTTAAAAATGTAATTATGATGCTCTCATTTAACCCCTGTATGCAGGGAACAACTTTGCAGTGACACTTTGACATTTTAAAATTGTGTGCCTTTTTCAAGAGTTAATTTTAAAGTGAAATGTGAAAAGTCAATTTTGGCTAAGGGGGGGGGGGCATGGGTTTTTCTTTGCTTGTGATCTCTTCAAATGTGAAAGTGAATTCTTTCCTTGGTTGCCCTGGAAACCTAGAAAGGCATGTAACTTAAATGTACAACGAATAGGAGACTCAGAGATCGAATTCATGGTGGGAACAAGATAAGGACAGGTCTGCTCTCCAGTTGTATGACCCACGTCAAAAAGCTGCAATAAAACTTGCATTAGCTGGCCATTAGCTCTTAGAATGTGCAAGCTAATCTCAACACAGGACCCCTCTTGACATCACATCCAGGAACAGGGAAGTTGCAAGGGTGTGGGCCAGGGCCAAGGAGTGGTTTTGGCTGTCGATCGGGAGAAATGGTTTTCTTCATGTAAAATCAATAATATTTACTCCACACTTGTCATTGTGGGATTTCTCGAAATGTGTCCGCTAACCGCTTCTGGGCATCCCAAAATGATTTTTGTGGGACCTACACAACCCAAGTTATTTTGGAAAATGTAATGTGGCCCTCCTTGTGAATGTGAGAGAGATGAAAAGTTGATTAAAACATGCCAAATATGATTCATATGCCGCCCACTAAGGGCCATAGTTTTCACTGATATAATTTTGGAGTAAAAGAGGAAAAACTGTAGCTCCACACAGGAATGACCTACAGACACCTGGCAAGGCTTATGTGAGTCATTGCTAAATATAGGTTTCAAAAATGTATTCATATTTGTCCAAACATGGAGCTAAAAGGTATTTGCAAGGTAATGAGATTTTTAAGTGCAAAAACATGACCAAGCCCCCTGTCAAAGTGAGATGATGAAGTGGTCTCCTCTTCTGGTGTTACAAAGCACTGTGGGGTAATTCATAGAATTCGGCGCACAAGAGGCGCACACGGCTGGCGCACAGAGTGCGCATGCAGCAGTCTGCACCAGCCGCATGCGCCAAAACCCATTTCAGCGCACAGCGTATTCATGGATTTCAATATCCATAACCAGCCGTGGCGCAGAGCGGCGCAGCGACCCTGCAGCAGTGCTGGTTACACCTCCAACCACGCCCGTGCCCAAAAAACATTGCACAAATCCACTACATGGCGCAAAGGCCAGTGGACCAGCATACAGCCCCCAACTACGAAAATGCACTGAAAACTCCCCGCACAGCCCGCAGAATACGCGTACCCCACTCGCACTAGCAAAAACACGTGTAAAAGTCCACGTGCACCCCTCGGAATACATGTACCCCGGCCGCGCTAGCGAAAACGCATGTTAAAGTCCACGCACACCCACAGAATATGTGCAGGCTGCCCATCCACCCGCCCCATGCCCCACAGACCACCACAGGTGGGACTTTTCCCATGCATTTTACCTTATGCGAGCGGGCTATGTGTATTCCGGGAATGCGCGTGGACTTTTACTTGCGTTTTCGCTAGCGTGGGCGGGGTACATGTATTTCGGGGTGCACGTGGACTTTGACATGCATTTTCGCTAGTGCGGGCAGGCTAAGTGTATTCTGGGGGCGATTTGGCAGTGTGGGCCCTCCCGGGTGTGCCCTTTTCCTCCTCCCCATGCCCTGCAGGCAGCCCACATCGCAGGGGACTACCCTACACCCCTGGGCATGCCCCGCAGGCAGCCCACACCACAGGGGACTACCCTACACTCCTGGGCATGCCCCATAAGCAGCCCACACCACAGCGGACTACCCTACACCCCTGGGCATGCCCCGCAGGCAGCCCACATGGCATCATGCACTCGGGAGCACCGACACATGTCCCCCGCTCCCCCATAGACGGGCACCTGCAAGCAGGCCCCGACTCATGTCCCCTTGCACCCCCACCCACCCCCATTGACGGGCACCTGCCAGCAGGCCCCGACTCATGTCCCCCCACCCCCTCACCCACCCCCATTGACGGGCACCTGCCAGCAGGCCCCAACTCATGTCCCCCCGCATTCCCACCCACCCCCATTGACGGGCACATTCCAGCAGGCCCTGACTCGTGTCCCCCCGCACCTCCACCCACCCCCATTGACGGGCACCTGCCAGCAAGCCCCAACACATGGCCCACCAAATAACATGTCCTAACAAAACAGACCCATGGCCCTAATGCCAACCCAAATCCCACTTGCCCCCCAGTACAAGCATGCAACCATCCACAGCACCCACTCCCAAATTACCCATGCCATGACATTCTTAAAAGAAACACCATGGCCATGCATGAATGCACAACAGAGCCACACAGTGGCGACACATGACTGAGGCAATGTTCATTGAGACATGCACAAAACCAATGATAGAACACAACAGCAATCATGAAGTTTAAAAAAAATGTATTAAAAACATAATGAAGTAACATAGAGGAAATCAAACTTGAAAATCAATATACAATGACAGATATAACCCAAAAAAAATTGTAATCCAAGGGGAAAAAAATGAACGACATGTTGAATAAAAAAGTGGTCCATTGCCAATGACAACAAGAAACGAATAATCCAAATGAAAGAAAACCATTGATCCATGGGAAAATAGAAAAAGAAAGTATGTACAAGTCTGCAACTATATACAATGGAAGTCCATCCAAATGGTCCATGATCCACAAACAAAAGGAAACCTACAAAAAAATCCTATGAATCAAAAACTATATACATACATTGGAGCAATGTCCATGAACTCCAAAATAAAAGAAAAAAACAAAGGAAACCTAACACTAATGAACTATGTACAATGGCGGCGGGCAAGTCCAATGGCTCACTTGTTGGTGTTCCGGGCCAGGGCATCATTGAACTCCATGTCGATGTCCTGGAGGTGGGCCTCTTCCCTGGCCTTGAGGTCTCGCAGGGATGCAGTCATGGCCTGTTCCAACTCCCTGCGAGTTGCCTCGAGGCACTCAGCCCGCCTCAATGCCCTGCGCATGGAGTTCTCCACCCTGACCATAGTGAGCCGTGCCTCCTCCGCCCGCCGCCACTCCACATCTATCTACTGGCCCAACCGCTGCCACACGGAAGACACTTCCAATCCAGGGTCCTCCTGCCCTCTGGCCGATGCCTGCCCCAGTGATGTTGAAGGCCCCGAGCCATCATGGCTCCCGCCCTGAGCCTGCTGCTCCTCTTGCTGGGGTCCAGTTGTTGGGATGGCCACCCCTGCTGAACCTCCAACTCCCGACTGTGGCAGGAATGTGTCCTCCACCAGCCTGGCCGCTGGTTCAGGGGCAGCTCCACAGGGTGCCCAGGTGATACTTGGGCAGGAAGATGGCACGGAGGATGACTGGCGCATAGGGGATTCAGTTGAGGAGGGGGTCGCTAGAAGATCCAGCACACGGAGAAACCCAGCCTGGGTGACCCGTCCTAGTAGGCCGACGTGGTCAATGAGGTATTCAAAATGACATGCATTGTCCTCACGAGAACCCGCATGTCACCCTGAATACCATGTTGGCGCAACGCTACCCCAGCTAGGACAGGCTCAACCCGGTCCTGGATTGCCACGTCCATAGGGAGAGGAAAGCCAGTTGTTGTTTGCACATCCCCTCCCTACAAACGGGTTTGGACGAAGGCATCCCTGCTGGTGCGGGGTGATGCAGTCACAGGATCGGGGACAGGATTACACACAGGCACCGCTGCGGCGGGCGTGCTGCCTCCTGTTCCTGCCCCTGGACTGCACCACTAGCACCAGTGGAATGCCCCCTCCAGGTCCCGTGCGTGGGCCTTCCATGGCCTCCTCCTCAACCAAACTCCCTACCAACCTGGATGACTCTGTGCTACCTTCCTCCATAGGCCCCTGTGGGGGCTCAGCTGCCCCTACTGCTGCCGAGGAGTCCACCTCCGCCTCTTGGACCTTCCCTCAGCAGCTACGGCCGTGGATGCGGCACCAGACTCCTCACTCCAGGAAGAGATGGCAACGTGGCAGGAGAGCTGGGACTTGCATCTCCGGCTGGCGTTGGGATCCCTGCCTCTGTGCTCCACAGCACCGTCTCTGCCCTCTTCATCAGTCGAACCTGCAGACAGGGAGAGAGAGAACATAGGCATCAGGGTGCTGTACAATGGTTGGATAAACATGTCACAGTTGCACCTGAGTGGCAGTGTCACAGATGCCAACACACTCCACAACACTCATGTCATTTGAGCGCACACACATGCAGAATTTGACAGGAATCGTGCAGCAGCATCCATACGCACACAACAGCATGAACATCCGAAAGGTTGGCATGACGTCACAAGCAACATGGGGAGTGCTGAACACATGCACACACGCCAACAGACAGACATGCATCTGTACATCTCCACTACCTGTCACAGTGCAATCATTGGCAACTATGTCACATTGGCCAATCAGGTTCAGGCATGTCTGTGTCACATGCATCCATGTTGTATCACTGTTGCACACGTGCAACCCACACATGCACATGTCTGCCGTGCACATACATGAAGGTGTAACCAGCATCCATGTGTCACACCCCAACCATGCCATAGTACATACACATAAATACCAACATGTGTCCATCTCCACATGCAGTGGTGCATCATGCTTTGGAACACATACACCATTGATGTGCATCACTCATGACAGGGCTCACATGCAGCACGGTCATGTCCCTGCACATACACATCCATAAATGGGCCTTTTCAGGCATATGTCCAACCTGCACACTCCTTGCACACCTCAACATGCACTGCGTCCAATAAGTATGGATGGACACTTACCGCTCGACTCCGGACCGGACTCCCTCACGAGGACCTGGCGGTGAAGCGCCGGGTTAATACTTTCCAGGACCCTCATGTTGTTGGTGGTAAATTGGACCTGGCGCCTCACTGCATGCGTTGCTCCCAAGAGGCGCCGGACCTTCCGGAGAGTCCTGGACCTGAAGTCCTCCCAGCGCTTACGGATGTGTTGTATGTCGCGGGTTGCCACCCCCTCCGCATTGATGGCAACCACAATGTCCAGTCAGATCCTCTCCCGTCCATCCTTGTCAGCATGTCTTCTTTCGTAGAGGGCATCATAATGCCCCAGGACTTGCTCCACCAGGATGCCAACCTCTCCTGCTGAGAAGCTGGCAGCCCTCTGCCTCTCTGGCTGGTGGTTACCAGTGGTGTCTGATGGTGTTTCTCCCGACATGGCAACCCCCGAGGCAGGTGTGGGTGGGCAACAGGGTCCTGGGGCTGGGCTGTGGAGCCATGGTACATCAGTCGGGAGTCTTTTGTTCCAGCAGGGGTGGTCACAGCAACTGGACCCATGCAGATGGCTGACATGCAGGTACCAAATGGCAGGGCATGTGGCCAGCAGGCAGGCAGGCAGCAGCAGATGGCTGGTGGGAGTCTGCTCGGGGCTCTGGCAGGCAGGATAATGGCCTACTGGGCAGGAGCGTGGTCTTCTGTGTGCTGTCGCATGGCCAGCTTGATACAGAGTGATTTGGCATATGAAAAAAGAGCACGTCAGAGTGTAATTCGAGGAAAGGCCCTTAGCACGTAAGCGTGTATGTGACGTAACACGCGCGGGCATTTCCCTCAGCACGGATGCATCCACACGTGCAAAAAAATCACATCCATGTGTGGATGCGTGTAATTGGAGGAAACGCCCTTAACGAGAAAGTGACGTTACACGCGCGGGTGTTGCCTTCAGCACGGGTTAAAGGTGAGCATGGGCCAGCAGATCACTGTACGTGCTGTTCGTGGAGACCGACTTGTGTGTTTACTCTGCTGGAATCACATGCGATACTTCACCGCGTCTGAAGTCTGTACCTCTTCTTTTGGTGTGGTGTTGCCTACGCACACAAGCACATGTGTTTTTTTTTTCCACGCAAGGCAGGCAGTGAGTCGCATATGCTTTTTTCCCTCTGTGGTTCTCCCTGTGCATGCGTACCATTTTCAAGGTCATAGTACCCCGTGTGTTCCACACGTATGTGTTTTCTGTGTTTCTGGGTGCCACAGTGTACTGCTGGAAGTAAAATCCACGCACGTGGGCTACCGGGGTCGCGTGCACATTTTTTTTGTTTTTTTTTTCAATTCCAGTTCTTATATTTCGTACATTTTTGATATTTGTAATTCTTTAAAAATGTTTCTTTGTGGGGGTGCCTGAGCGTTGCGTGACCCGTCATTTGCCCCCAGGGGTCACAGACAGCCTTGTAGGTGCACTGGGGTACCTATTCCCCCTTCTAGCAAATTGCCCAGGACAATTGTTGAGTGAACCTTCCATAGCCCATTTTCCATCAGTGCCATGGTTGGGAGGCCACCAAAGGCTAAGGGCGGCAAAGCTGGGCGTCCTCCCAGGGCTGGACATGGTCAGGCATGTGGGCAGGGAGGACAGGGAGTCCAGGGTGGATACAGGGGGGGGGCAGTGGTGCCCCTCTGGGACAGGATGCCCAGCCATGTGCTGGTGCAGACATGCCACCACCCTCTGTGACTCCTGGTGATGCAACTGTTGCATCACAAACTGGCGCCCATATCACCCAACAGCAATTTACATCTGCTGTCACGGGACCACCAGTGGTGGTAGCTGCAGGTGCAGCTGTGGGCACCTCCACCCGGGCTCTGGGTCAGGCAGCGCATGTTGCGTTGTGTGACGAAGACTCCCAGGACGATTTCCTGTCACGCTCACCTGTTTCCCACGGAGGCGCAGGTCTGGCTTCGAGTGCTGATGCTTCTTCAATGGTGAAGCGCAGGACTCTGATGATGGACAGGAAGGGCCCCTCTACTCTGGCTTTTCTGGCTCGCAGGAATATTCCCCTGTGCGTGAAAAGGGAGTATTACCTTCTGACGGAATAATGCTCAAGCCTCCCACTCCCTTCCAACCCTCCTCGATACCCTTCCACGATTCCCCGTGAAGTCTCACCTTAGGGTCTGGAAGGATGAGTTCTCCATCCTGCTTCTGATGCAGGGGCGTGTTGAAACCCAGTTACTTCACTGGATTGAGGTTTGATGGGAGTTCAAAATAAGCTTGACTATTCAGGTGAGGCGCTGTAAGAGTTCTTTTGCAAGTTCAAAAGTTCCATCTTAATAATAATGTTCATTGTCTTATTGCAGCAAGCGCTAATGCTTATGTCTTTTTCCCCTTAGGGGCCGGGGTTCGGAATGCCGGAGATATGGCGCCGACCCGAAGTGTAAGTTCTGGATGATTTTCAGGTAATGTCTTTGCATTCGCTCATTCAATGTCTTTGTCTTTTTTCCCCATTGGGGCCGGGGTCCGGAGTGCCAGGAAGCGGCAGGACCCGAAATGAAATGGGAATGACCCAACAGGTAAGTCTTAGAAGGAAACTGTGCTTTTCCTATTTCCCTTCCGTCTCTCACCTTGTTTTCTTGTCTTTTCTCTCTAGGCTCTGGGAAGTGGGTGCGGATCCGGATGATCGCTGCTGAAGATGGAGGCGCCCAGGAAAAGTGGGTGAAATGCAGCGCTGCAGCGATCGAAGCGAAATGCATTTAAAATGATGTCTTCCCTTTCAGGATCGTCGGTGTGATGTCCCTGTGATGCAGCTTTAGCAGGTAAGGTCTTCTTTCTCCCCAATTCTCTCTTATCTCCCTTTGCAGGCAACCCAGGATGCTGACAGGCGTGGCTGAAGTCCAGATGCAGGAGCAGAACAACGCGAAGCGTGAGTTGCTGATCGGGCGTGGTTTAAAGAGCTTTGGAAGAAGTTCCAGGCATGTATCCTTCCACCGATCAGGTATGTATCCTTCCCCGACCACATCCAGGTGGAAAGTAGTCCCACAGGTAAAGTAGTTCCATTCAGGCCTCAAGAGGGCCTGGATGTAGCAGCATGGTCTGCATCAGGTAAGTGCACATTAAAACACTTGAACACATGTCTAGCTTTATGAGCCTGGCACCTAAGGCGCCAGGACAGGGGTCCAACATGAGCCTGGCGCCTAAGGTGCCAGGACTGTGCCCAAAGGGTCCCAGCTTGGGCCCGCTGGCACTTCCCTGGGGGGAATGATGCCTGCCTCTGGGGTTGCTGGGTCGGACCTGGCTCCTTGGAGGTAGGCATCATGACATTTCCATCTTGTCCGGAGGTTGGGCTCATGTGCGTCCACTGTGGCTGTGACTGTGGCACACATATCTGGGGCAGTTATGACATCTGCTGCCCCAAGTAGCCGGGTGGTGTTAACTGCATGTGCAGATGCAGCCAACACTACCCCGGCAGTGACTCAGACCCAAGCCAGACCTTCTGTCCTCATACCAACACCCACTGCCTTGGTCCAGTCCACCAGCGCCACTGCCCCCACTGATCAGGGCCACATTGCCCCCTCAGGGTCAGTACCACCGGCCAAAAGGAGGAAGCGTGCGCCTGCACAAGAGGCTGGGACCCCAGACACGGCTCCGGCCTCCATCATGTCAAGGAAGAAGCCTTTCTGCAATCAGGAACTGGACTTCCTTGTGGACTACGTGTCGGAACACCAACACAATATGCTTGTGGGCCCACAGTGCCATACAACGCATCACCAACGTTGGGTCCACTGGCAGCATGTTGCGGATGGTGTGACATCCATGGGATTCCAGGTGCGCACAGCTCAGGACTGCTACAAGCGCTGGAATGACCTCAGATGCAGTGCTAAGCAAAAACGTTCCTCCAATTACACCATGTCTCTGGTGACTGGTGGTGGGCCACCACCAGAGGAGGATGAACTCACTCAGCATGAGGAGATCACTTCAGAGTTCATCCCAGAAGAACAAATCCATGGAGTAGGAGAGAGGATGGAATATGATGCATCATCTGGTGAGTATTGATGCATGTAACTCAATGACATGTGTGTTTAGCATGTGTGACCCGCCCAGCTACAAGTTGGCTCTTTCCTATCTTCAGTCTCCCTCTCTACCTGTGTTGTTCACCAGGGGTCTGACCTCTCAGCCTCAATTCATGGAGAGCAACTGGCAGCTCTTGACTACTGCATGATCATTTTTTTGTACAAGTTCTGGTGCTATGCTGATGACAACCAACTTATTTCCTGTCTGCCCATGGTCACCTCTTGTCCCTCCCTTATTTCTGATAGCCTCATTGCCATTTGCTTTTGGTGTACTACCAACGGTCTCTGTCTGAATGCAAGCAAGACTGATATCCTCCTCATTGATACACCTTTGCCATCCTTTGCCATCAATCTCTGCCCAGCCCCACTTGGCCCTCCCCCTGCCTCCACCTGCAAGCCCAAGAACCTCAGTGTCACCTTTTACTTAACACATTCATTTTACACACACATTTGTTATGTATCTTTAGATGGGTTAAATTTTTGCTCCACCTCCTCAAGGGTACTGTGCCTTTCCTAACATTCTCCTACATGCTCACAGTCTGTCAAGCTCTGGTTTACTCAAGGTTGGGGTACTGTAACAGTCTCTTTCAATATTCGACCTGCCTCCACACTCCACCCTCCACCACTAATCCAGTACAGGACTGCAAGACTTGACCTTGGCCTCAAGCCCTGGGATCCTATCTTTCCAGCTCTGTGACCCCTTCATTGGCTACCAGTGGATGCAAGGATATTACTTCAGACCCTCTGGATTGTGCACAAGGTTTTTTTGGGACTGGGTAGAAAATACCTTCAACATTCTCTCTACCAATTCCTCCCCTCTTGAGTCCTTTGTTCCTCTACCCCACACTCCCTCAAGGTCAGTCGTTAATTGAATAAATAATATAGGAGCAGATCTGTGTGTACAGCTGGGAGCTCACTTTTGAGCAGCCAACTGGGCATGTTGAATCTTGAGGAGAAATATATCTGCTTCTGGAAGCACCTCAACACCTTCCTACTTGCTCCTGCATTAGCCCCTCTTCTACCCAGCTGAACGGTTTCCTCTGTTGGCACTGTGCCCCTGCACACACTCTGTCTATCGGATCAGGTACCTGCTCACCCTGCCTCCCTGCTGCACTGCCTACAGGCCTCCCATATCAATGGGTCCAGTGCGTGTCCCCATACAGTCCAGCACTTTTTGTCTGCACTGATCAGATTTGCCCTGCCCAAATCATCTTGCACTTGCCACTTGCTGGCTGCACTACCACTTTTTGAATGGACATTCTATCATTGGACTTCATTTTCCTTCTTTGGTCTCCTCTGTTTGGCACGTTCCCCTTCTCCCCCTTCCTGGGTCTTCGACCCTTTATCCCTTCTCCATGCACTTGTGTGTTCTGAATGTCACTGTGCCCAGTATGATAGTTGTTTTGAATTCCTTTTCTCCCTTGTTCCCCTCTCTTTGCTTGTTTGTGCTCTGAGCCACTTGTGTACGAGTGCAGGCTTGATGAGATGTCACATTATGTCATACACATCCTTTGTCCTTGGTGCAGTGTGGCTCACTCTGAGTGTGCTGATGCCAGTGGCTCCCCATGCACATATATGCACAATCATTTTACATGTGCATTCCATGTATGCCTCTAGGTGTCCTTGACCACCTGCTCATTGTTGTATTTGTCCAGGATGATCCAAGTGCCATCTCATTTGGACAGCTATGTCATGCTCACTGTAGGTCTGTGTGTCATCAACCACGACTTTAGGCTGTGCCCATCTGTATCATGACCATGGCTCCCCCTGTTACAGGCCCACAGCCTCTTTTCAACTGGTGTTGTCTTCTACATGCATGGATGTACTATGGAAGGTTCCTCACCTCTCCTCCATCATGTGCACTTCTCATCGGCTGTAGTGACATTTGACTGACGAAATGCAATAGCCGCATGCCTACACTGTCTGGCAATGCACAGTTCTGCATGGAACATGTCATTGCCATGCAGTGCCTTCCTGCTATAGGCCAGAGGGGGCATGTTTCACGGAAACCATGCTACCTGGTGCATGCCATTTGCACATGATGGCTGCAACTGCCGTTACACTGCCATAATGTCTGAATATTGTCATCACTACGTACGTCTTGATGTCGTAAGTTGAGGGGCTAAACATGCACTGCAACGCCTACACCCACTCCTGTGCCAAGTTAAGCCCTTCAATGTGCAATCATGATGGTGCTGTGTGATGTTGACCTGACATGTATGTACCCATGTCCCTCCTCTCACAGTATGGAAATGCACTAGTGTAGGTGTCTCCTATGACACATGTACTGTGCATAGTTGATTGTAGTTGAGTGCTGCACATGAACATGCATGCTACATGTGTCGTGGTGTGTTCGGTTAGATTTCTAGCTGTGTCTATTTGTGTGTTCACACATGCTTATGCTAGGTGCCGACTATTTGTTCCCATCTCTCATTTGGGTTGTGTGTGATGCAGGTAATGTGCAACATGCAATACATGTGTTGCATTCACATTTTGAACACAACCTTTTCTGCTTTTGGGATGGCCTTGCATTGCAATGCCACTGGATGCATGTTGGGGTTGGAGTTGCCTGTGACATCGCTGTTTCATTATGTGGCTGTCAATGTTGTGAACTGTATGTGTGTGGTATGTGCTACTGACATGCGTGTCCTTGTTTCTTTTCTTTATGTTGCAGGTGATGATGCACTGGTGGCAGAGGATGAAGATGTCATCACAGACACGGTGGTCAGTTCACATGACCAACCAGGTACCAGTGGTGGTTGTGGGGTGGCAGCCCAAGAGAATCCAAAGGTGTTCCAGGCCATTGTGTCCAGAGCTGACTCTGAGTCAGGCTCTGATGTATCCTCTGACCACTATGTTGAGCCGGATCTGCATCATGCCGCTCACTCAGGCTGGGCATTGCGGCGTCTGACAGGGCACGCCGGGCTGAAATGGTAGCTCTGCGTGAAACACTTAATGCTCAAGCAGAGGCACACTGTGAGGCCCTGAGAGTGGAACAACAAGCCCTCCGATCTACTCTAGCTGACCTCATGACGGATAAGAGCAGGCGGACAGAAGACAGGATGGTACAACTTGAAAGAACCATCTCGGCTGAACTCTGTGCAAGCTGGGAGTCACTCCGTTTGTCATGTGAGGCCATGCAAGCAGAACTACGTCTCACACATCAGTCCCTGCAGGAGGAAGCATGTGTGACACGTGAGGTAATGCATGATGACTTCAGTCTCACTGGTTTACCAGACCCGCATGCTTGCTGCCATTGAGGGGCAAGGGGCGGCTAGGCGTGGTGAGTCAACTGCACCACGTACACCTTCCGATTTAGATCCAGAGGATGACAATGACAACCTATCTCCCACATAGGTCGGGCCGTGCAGGCGCTGAGCCCAGTGAGTTTTTTTTTTAACCTCGACATCTACACATGTGGTTGTTGAGGTGCACCCTGTACCTCCCCCTTCCTGGGTGCCCCCCACCCTTTGGGTCATATATGGCCATTTTTGATTTTTGTTTTTTCCTACACATATTTTTTTTCCAGCAGTTTTTTTTTAAATAAAATATATTTTTTCTGGTTTCCTTAAATTTTATTGATTTTGTTTTTCTTTCTTTCATTACTCTTTTCATTTTTTTTGTTTCAATTATTTATTTGATTTAATTTGTATTTTCTTTGGAATTCTTTTTTTTCCAATGTTATTTTGTCTATTGTGCATACATGTGACAGTGTGGTGCTTTGTGGCATCGGAAGACATCCACTGTGTGTTCCAGCTGGGCCCATTCAGGATGGCTCGGTGTAACAGCATATCACACATGGGCATTGGACTTCCGTCATATCTGTGGCCAGCCTGCAGTTCTACTTGTGTGTACACCCCTAGTGGGTATTCCAGATGGTTTCTCCAATGCATGTCTGGACTTCACTTTGGTGAGTATTATGCTGACTGTGCATTTCATCATGTTGCTTGAGATGTTTGTTATGTATTGACTGTCTATGTTGATGCACTTTCTGCTGTAGCTGGTACCATGCACCCTTTGGCTGTGTACAGCACACTGATGGTGGGAGGGGTCCATTTGCTGAGAATGTTGAATTGGGACAGTTTCCCACCAGTGATTTTGATATGCCACATGAAACCTGCACACTGAGTTACCCTTGTCACCACGCATTTCAAGAACCACCCATTCCTTGCTAGCACCACTTTGGCCATTTTCCAGCCCTGGCTGGTGTTTGGATGTGCCATCTGAGTTATGACTGCATTGTTTGTGATATGAATTTACTGTTTGTGTCCTGGACCTGCGCCACCCTCCCACTGTTTGCAATTGGCCCTTGTGACAATCTGGCCAACCAGGATGATTGAGCCTGCCACCACTACCAAAAGCCCACAAAGGTGGCCCTGTCTAGACCTGTCCACATGCCTTCTCAGTCACTTGAATACCCCCCTGTCCTCCGGCCCCTGGCAGTGTCCCTCTGTCTCCCCTCTTCATCATCGCATCCCCTACTCTCCTGCACCGTCAGGTTTCCCTCTGCCCCCTGTGTGTGCTGTCTTTCACCATCTTCCTCATTAGTCAATTTGAGCTTGCCCCCCTCCTCCCTTCTCTCCTCCCTCTCCCTCTCCACCACCATTTACCCTCCTCCTTGTACTCTGGCTGTCATTTTCAACCACTACCCCAATTGCCATCAGGCATGGTGATACGTAGGCCCTTGTTCTTTACAGACATTTGCCCTTCTGCCTCTGTCCTTCCAGAGCCCACCTTCGACATTTTGATTATGATTTTGCCAGTTACTTTTATCATTAGTCCCTCCACCACTGATTACAGGTCATCTCTTCCCCCTTTCCCTTCAGTCTTTCTTCTCCCCTTCCCCAGCACTATCTTGAATCTTTGTAGACCTACCAAAGTTTGTCACTTGTTTTGTTTCCCTCCTCACCTCTTCCCTCACTTGCCTCCTTTTGTGACTCCTGCAATGCGCCTATTGCCGTCAGGCATAGGAATGTTGATGCTAGGTATGTCATCCAACATTCCCTCCCTAGACTCTCCCTTATTGTTCCAGCCACTCGTAATATGTAGTTTGCATTTCCAGTTCATTATCACACTGTGGACTGTTTGAAGGACATGCAGGAATGTACTGTTCTTCTCCCTTGTTTCCTCCCTCATTGATGCGCTTGGATGAACTTTGTGTGTAGGTCGTATCAAGGAATTCTATTATTCAGTAATGAGTCACTGTCTGCCATTTCCGATGTGGGGTACTCTGTACATGATATGTTCTGCTGGGCAATGACTGATGCAATGTAGTGCTTCATTTTGATGTGTCAGGGGATGGGTGTGGTTTGACACACAGGGGGGTCCTTGGTGCTATGTTCACATGTGCTGTGTACGGGACACTGGCACTCACTTCATTTCACATGCATGTATTCTAGGCATGTCCCTAAGGACAAATACACTTGGGCAACGCCCCCACAACTACATTGACACCATGCACCCAAATTGTCTTCTCAAGCATGCTGTGTAACGACAATCCATGTTCACTTCCAAGTCATTGATCGTGTACATGCATGACAGGGTACTATTTGGTAGAATGCCATTTTTTACAATGATGCAAAACGATTTTCACCAATGCAATGCACACTCACTGTACTGTCCAGTGTGCAGTGTTTGATATGGCAATTTGCAATTGTCCAATGTGCATGGCAACAGGTATTCTGACTTTTGTTGGTTGCACCACTGGTGGCATGCATTTGCGCCACCGTTTTCAGGGTGTGAGGTTTTGGTCACTCATTTCTTTCGATTCCATGTCAGGTATAATTGTCTGGTGCCTATTTACATTTCTCACGTGGCATTTCATGACTATTGTGTCATGTTTTGTGCATATGGTTGGATGTTTTGCCATTGCATACCATGGTATGGCGTGGCAGTCGTGGTTCAGGAGTGTTTGGAGGGTTTGGGTGGCATACCAGTCCTTTCATGCCCTGTTTAGCAAGGAGGGGTGCCTTGCATGTGTTCCCTTTGGTCACATGGGATTGGTTGTGTTTAATTAGCTAGGCATGCACACAATGTGGCACTTCTGTAGACACATTCTCAGGGTGGTAAGGTAGTGACAGTTTACTGTCCCTTTCTCATCATCGATTGTGACCTGGTATGTGCCAGGCCTGTGTGCACTCCTCAGGGTTTGGAGTTTAGGTGAAAAATGTGGCCACAAGCTGGGTACGAGCTGCCTCGCCACATGCCCTTTCCCCTCCCATGCACATCGGCCGTGCATGTGGTTGAGGAAGTGGGGGCACCACCATGTCCACCGGTACGCCATGCTGTGTTGAAACGTTGTGCAGGACACATGCTGCCACAATGATCCTGCACACTACTGGGGGTGCATATAGTAGCTGTCCATTAGAGCGGTCAAGGGAGCAGAAGCGTGACTTGAGCACTTCGAATGTGCACTCCACTATGGCCCTGGTTGCAATATGGGCTGCGTTGTATCTTACCTGGGGTGGTGTGGTGGGGTTGCGTATGGGCGTCATCGTGTAGGTGTTTAGAGAGTAGGCACTGTCCCCTGGTAAGGGGATAATGGTTGTCATTAGTTGGGCATGTGTATTTGTCTGTGTGTGACATGTATGCATGTGCACAGGCATTTTTACTCACCTAGGAACCATGTGTCGCCATGCTTCCCAGCTTCCAGGGCCCAGCTCAGGGCAGATATTCTGAATATGAAACTATCATGGGTGGACCCAGGATATTTTGCATAGACAGAGGTGATGATTCCCTTGGCATCACATACCACATGCACGTTGATGGAATGCCAGTGCTTGCGGTTTTGATAGATGTGCTCAGTGGCCCTATGTGGACGTAGGGCCACATGGGTGCAATCTATAGCACCGAGCACTTTGGGGAAGTGTGCCACCCTGTAGAAGTCCAGGACCACAGCCTGCCTTTCTGCAGGTGTTCTGGGCATGTATATGTGCCTGCGGACTGAGGGGCACGCAGTGATGATTGCCAACACCTGGTGTAGGCAGCATGACTGCGTGGCCTGTGAGACACCCCCAACTATGGCAGTTGTCTGCTGAAATGACCCAGTGGGCAAAAAATGCAGTACATTGAGCACCTTCTCCAAGGGGCTCAATGCTTGGGAGCACAGAGTGGGTGATGTGAATTCATCCTCCCACTCCCTGACCAGCTCTAGGATGATACGAGGTGGAAACCTATACCTGCCATAGACCTGGTCATCAGGCATCCCAAAAAGGCTGGTCCTGGGCAAAAAATGCAGGGCCTGGCTATTCTCCTCCTCTTGCGGTGTCCCACCATCACTGCTGTGAGGAACGGGACATTGTTTTTTGCGTGCACTTTTATGCTGCATGGGGGCGCTTCCGCCTGCTTTCGTGTGGCGGACGTAATTGTGCGTGTGCGTGTGTTTTGGCGTGCATGGGTTTTCCCTATTCGATTCCATGAATACTGTAGTTCGCGTGCATGTGGGCGTCCTGTGTACTTCCCAGCGGTACTTCCCCAGTTACGCCCTTATTTTCACACTTTGTTCCCCATTCTGCGTGTTCCGCCCCTTGTTCTACCCCCTTTTTGATATGTGGGCTGACGTTGTGCGCTATCGCTGTGCGCGTCGTGCACTGCATTCAGGATGTGGAAGTGATGTGTGCGCCGGTGTGCACCACGTGCGGATTTGGCGCATATCCCAGAAAATACACGCGCAGGGCCTTGCATGAATCGCACGCTTGCGCCAGCTTGCGCCACTGATTTTGGCACACATTTATTCCATGAATTACCCCCTCCTACATTTTCTGGACCTACCAACACACAGGTGGGAGTGGAGTTCTGGAGCAGTGACCAATCCCTTCTGTGGGAAGTTTGACACAATTGTAATGTCATATGGCCAATAAACAAGTCACCATGCCTCAGATCAGGACACTTGCCACTAACACCTGAGGTGAGCTGCTGCCAAAATATAGAGGAACATCCCAGCACTAGCAGTGAGGTCTAATCTTGCAGATGAGCCAGAGGAAATCCTTGACTGACTCCCATTGGCTGTCCCAGCAGTGGTCCTCTGACGCTCCTTGATGTCCAGTCCAGACCTTTCCTGTAGGTAGAAATAAACCCCCATAACCATAGAGTGGGCAGGCCCTGTATTTTTGTAGCATTTCATTAGATAATTCCCCCTTTCACAATCCTCATTTGCCTGTATTTCAGTCATCTTTTCTTTTAAAACATGAATCCGATTGTGATCTGAGAAACAAAGGTGTCCCTGTGTTTCATTTGTGCCATGCAAAACGAATTTCCCTCTGCAGCTGTATTTTCCCATTGCATCTCTCATCCAAACCCAAAACCGATTTTCCTCGTGTGAGCTACCCCATTTCCCAGAGGTTGACTGTCATTTTAAGCATTAGTAAAAAACAAATTCCATTTGCATTTGTTTTCCCATTGAAATTGTTTTCAAAATCCCAAAACACGATTTTCCCATTCTGTTCCTCTTTCCCCATTGTGAGGTAAAAACACATTTTCATTTGTCTTTCCTTTCCCATTGGTAATTTTTTTAATATCCTAAAATCGATTTTCCTCTTGTGTGCTGACTAGTATTCTCTAAAAGCCATACCTGTCTTTCTAAGTGTAAGCAAACAAAGTCCCTGTCTTTCTATTCTTTCCCATAGCAGTTGTGACGGATAATTAAAAAAAAAACATTCTTCCATTGTGCTCCAAAGATACATTTTCCCATTCTTTGCTGGCTCCCCATATTGTTTCCGTGAACTGCATCCCTAATCCGATTTTCCCTCGTCTTTCCACTCCTTGCCACTGCCTTCCATCTAAAACTGACACGCCTAGTGGATTTTTGGGGGGTGAGGGTTGCTGGGACTCAAGCATCATTTTGTGCACATGTACTTTCCAGTTTGTTTGCATTCATTTTCTTGGTGGGTTTTGAACTGTCTCTGATTGTAGGGGTGAAAGAAGTAAGAGGAAACCCTGTTCAATGTATATTTTGAGTTATCTCAGTGTACTGCTTTATCTAAAGGGATATTTGGTTGTTGTGTTGCGACAACATTGTTGGTTGATGTAGGATGTTTATTCTCATTTGCTATTAAATAATACATAATTATCTTATTGGTACAGACCGGCCTGGTTCTTAGTCCATTGTGACACGGGATGTGTGTGGAGGTTGTGTGCGAGACAGGTTGGAGGCCTTCTCGAATAGGATCAGGATTATAAAAAATGAAAGCGATTTTATTGTGCGCCACACTCATTGTAGGGGAAGGAGATCCCTGGCTTGCTTGTGCCATGTAATAAACCGCAACAGGAAACACACATTAATTTGCACCAACATTGACCCACAACCAGGCTTCAATATTTTCCTACATTTTCCCATGTTATAGTTTAGCAGTATTGTGTTTAGGTTGGAAAGTACTATCTGTGGAGAGGGTCAATAATGATTGCGATTCCCAGTCCATTTTACACACAGGTCAGTGTCCTGAACTACCATGGTATAGACAATGCAACTGGAATATGGTAAACTTGACCCTTGAAATGGAACTGACACACAGACCAGGAGAATCAAATGCATACGTTTCAAAAGGTCAAAGCCTTGAAAGATGACTCTTGAGGTACCTGGCTACACTCTGACAGGTTTTGTGCGAATTTATAAAGGCCATGTCTTCCCTGAGCGAACCAACTTCACTGACAACTCCCAGTCAACCCAAGAGAACATATACACTCTGACATCAGACTTAGATGATGAATGCTGACGGTTTGGGGTTGAAAGACCGAGTGACAACTGTTCGAGGGAGAAAAGACTGAAGATTATTTCTTAGAAATAACCTTCGGTCTTTTCTCCCCGAACATTTGTGACTTGGCCAAACCCCCACCCCCCCACTTACCATTGCCTGAGATTCGCTGGTCCCTGCAACGGTGGTTCCTTTTCACTTCCGTGATCGGGTCAGCTGCGGGGGTGCCCCCTGCATCCCTCACTCACTATACTGTATAGCCCTGTTCTTTTTTTTTTTTAGGGTCAGCTGCAGGATTATCCCCCGCAACCCCCGCTCACTATATTATAGAATATAGTAAGCGGGGGTTGTGCGGGACACCCCTGCAGCCCTATTTTTGGGGAGTATGACTGCAGGGGACACCCCTGCAACCCCTGTTCACAATATAATGAGCAAAGGTGCGGGGGACACCCCCACAGCCCCCAGCACTGAATGCCTGTTTTGGTCCTATTCGGCAGTCAGATTTTTAAAATGGCCAAAATTCAGGCAAATCACGCATTCTGTATTTTTTTCCGGTCATTTTGGTCAAAACCTTCCTGACCATACCGAAAGAACGCACATAGGGTGTCAATACGAGTTTGGAAGTAGCAATGGTGCTATTAGCGCCATGGCTCCTTCCAAACTCGTGGCCGGGTTCCCTGAATGGGGATTTACCGGGTCATTCCAACCTTGGAGGAGGCGGTAAATCCCCATTCAAAATACCCATCCCCATTCCCATTCGAGCCCCCAAAGGGCTCAATGGGAATGGGGAGGGAGCTAATAACGTGCCCGTTATTAGCTCCCTGGTCCCTTAGCGGCTCCCGCTAAGGATGGCTAGTTTTACCAGTCGGCCTTAGTGGGACCCACTAAGGGACCTCGTAATGCGACAGTAAGGGGTTAATGGCACCGGCATCCTTACCGTCGCTGTTAACCCCTTACCGGCACACGTAATGACCCCCAAAGACTGAGATGTTTTCCCCGCTGTAGTAGTCATTTGCGAGCATGTTCGCTCTGAACAAACATGCCGTGTTAGTAATCAAAATACAGAGTGAGGAAAGCAAGAAGCTGTATACTCTTAGGAGAACTCACTCCTACATGGCAATCCTTTCCCCACTCCCAAAGGTAGTCATCAGTGCCAATGCTGAATTTTCCACGTTAGTCATTTTCCGTAACTTGACATAACAACATGTATGTGGTTAGGGGCTATACTTAGAGTGCACAAGAAACCTGTTGCCAGTTTGCTAAAAAATAGTATTAGCAACATTGTATACGGGAATGCAAAGCAGTGCCCTCGTTACCAAATAACAATAAAACAATGTACATGTGGGTGCCAAATGGCCGCTTCAAAATGTTGCAAAAACGAGACATCTCACAATTGGAAATCCCGGATTTCAGAGCAGTCAACCAACAGTCAATCGTTGTTTACTTTGATGTTTCCAGGGTGAACACATAGGGCCTTATTATAAGTTGCAAATTTTTCCGGCCCCTGGCAATGGGAAAATACAGGTCCATTACAACCCTGGCAGACCCTGTATTTCCCATTGCCAGGGGCTGGAAACTTTTAATCCCCATTCCCATTAATGGGAATGGGGAGGCCGGATGCACCGGCACCATTCACAATGGTGCCGGTACATCCGACATGCTCTGCTCGTGAGTGCCTGTACGCCCGCCAGGTCTGACCTGGCAGGTGAAAAGGCGCCTGTGAGCAGAACTCGTAGTTTTCCGGTCCGGTAACTACGGTACCGGAAGGCTTACCGGTACCATAGTAACCAGACCGGCAAACTTGCAATGAGGCCCATAGTGATTGTTTAACCATTGGTTCCTGCACGCTGAAGATCCAACAGTTAAACTCTCATCTAATTATTTGAAGGATAGCTTTGTGGATGGACCAGGCCTCTGGAGCATGTTGCCTACACAACTAGGTTCTATCCACAATTGTGCTGCTTCCATGGTTACTTTTAGGTAGACTTCCCAGTTCCTTGTTCCATTTTCCATCGCAAATAGTTTGTCTTCAGGAGTTAGATGGGAGAGAGGTGGTACTCTTTATATTGCCCTTACCCGGTACTGGGACCGAACAGGCACATCATTGCAAGCAATTAATTTCAGCAAAAAAACATTAATTTTCAATTTCTTCCTATCTCATAAGTGAAATAAGCACTTAAAATCCAAGTCTAAAATGTAATTATTGGCACACAATAGAATGGTATATTCGCAAAGATTTGTGTAGCAACTCATATTTCTGCAACACACCAGAGCAGGAGTATAGATTTGGGTCGTTTCATTTTCTACAAGTCCTGCGTTGTTTCAATATCTCTTAGTGTACACATTGCCAAACACTGCAAACATTAACTAAGCCAGAAAATATAAAGTATAAGGGACAAGAGATAACCTTTCAGGCGGCTTACCTCGGAGGACTGCAATGCTCGACAGATTGCAGTGTGTGCTGTTGAAGCAATTCACTTCTCAGCAATAAGGCCAACCAGGACCGAGATGAATTTCATTGCATTGTTCTGCTGTGACTGAGCCTTCCCATCTCAATACTACTAATACTGTATCATGATTGGACCCAATTGTTGCTTATTCTGCTTCAAAGCTTTCCCTGTAACCCCTTCTGCGGCAGGATGTGGGTTCACGCTTCACTTGAGACCACATTAAAACAAAAGACAATTCCTGATCATGCTACTTCACTGATGCCGTGCTAAAGGACATTGGGCCTTATCATGTGAAAGATGGTAAAACTGGTGGTATGTCCATCTGATGGATGTACCGTTACCACCATAGTATTCAGAAGAATTACCTCTGTATTGCTATTTTTAAGCAATGAATACTCAAATGGTGGTAAAGGTAATTCTGCCCGAGAATTTAGCAACAAATAAAACTGTACCAAGCAATACGTCCATGAATTCTCAGCAGATCTACCAATAACACCCATGAAATACATCTGATTTACAGTACAATGATTCCTCCAGAGATTGGTGAAATTAGTGTGGTACGTACATAACGTCATCTCTGAAACAGGAAGTTGAGTGGCAGCCATTTTGAAAAATACAATCCATTCTAAATACAACATTTCCCATTTCTGTCCCAGCATCAAACTCACCTGAACCATGTCAGGAGACAATAGCAAGTCGACAGTGCATGAATTGATGATCTGCAAACTGAAATTCAGTGAAGCAGAGCTGCAGGTCAGATGAACCCAAATATCGAGCATGGTAGAAGCAGTGGGGTGTTGAAGACTGCCAGAAGAGGTGGAACAGTCTCAAGAACTGTGTATGCAGTACCCTCACCACCCACCACTGCAAGACATCTGCCAAGGGTAGAGGCACAGTGACTACCCTACTCTTCATGCCCAGGGAGGAGAACGTTTTGTGCATTTTGCACATGGCTGACAACAAGTGAGTTGGAGCAGTGAAGGTGGGAGGAAGCCGCTAAGCTAATCCAAGTGAGTAGAATTGAAAACTATGGAGTGAGGTATATACAAAGGGAGCGCATGCATGCCAAGCCATCAGCAGGTGGGCACACAGCTGGTAAATAGTCAGTTCCTTGCATAATCACTATCAACAACACTACAGGAATACAGATGATGATTCATCACCGGTGAACACCAGGAAATATCACCATGTAGAGATGAATTCAAACCATGCAATGAATGAAAACATCAACAGACTTGTCACTTCATGCAATATTAAGGGCCAAAGATGCTAAAAGCCCACGTCCAACCAACCTAATATACCCACAGTCATGTCATATGCTCCTTGTAAGATAAACCGTGCATGTCACAGGCCCTGACACGTCACCATAGCACTGCACCAGCCAATCATAGGGCCATGTGAAGCACACAGGTGTCAAGTAAAAGGTCCTAACTGTACATTGAAGGAAATACGATGCTCATTTCAGTGTCCGTCCAGGAAGTCAGACAACCATCAGAAATATTACAGAATTGTGTAGTTCTGCAAGGAGAATCCCTGACCGCGTAGGCTTGGATGTGTGCTCACCTCTATCTATAATCCAGTGAACCCACCATAGCTGTCATTCCACAAATGAGAAACACATCAATCACACAACAACTAAGGCATTTGGATCTTACAATGCAAATGTGACGCCTATGGTAAACGCATCGCTTGGCATGTGAAATAAACATAACACCAGATGCTGAGATCTACCCGCGTGCCTTGCAATTGTTATGTTCTGCTGAAATGTATACCTGCCTAGTTGTGATGCAGCGCTTAATGATTGCTCTTTATTGATGTATATATAACCTTCAACCTCAAAACATTTGGGAACCGTTTGAACGTTTTCTTAATAAGCGTTCCATTGATGGGGGTCCAGGTTTCAATGTGCGACTTATTGAAATATGCGTTGTTGACGTGTGTGGTGTGAGTGCAAGGATGTCCCCTGCTTCTACTGACTGGCCACGGTCAATCGGTGGGTTACCCTTGTTTGATAATGTTTGTTCTTTTACATGTCATCTCTTTCCTGGTTATATTCCCCTAGCACTGCTGTTTCTGTGTTCTTTATTTTGAACCGGCTGCTGGGGACAATCATTTGAATTACAATGGATATGTGATGTCAGTCTTGATATGTGATGTGAACCATTAAATAAAGCGTTAAACAAGTTTACTTGTCTACATGATAACGGAATATACACCATTTATCCAATACAGACACACAAGGGATCCAAGGAGAAGACACCACATGGCAGGCCAGCTGCATTTCCACAAGCTGACGCCATCACCCCCGCCACAGAAGCCACAAGCACCTCTTCTGCCACCCCTGTACCCCATACAGAGGAGAGCTACTGCAAGACACCAGCAACTTAAAAAGGAGTCACAGGGCCTCATTCATACCTTCCCAGCAGCATTGCAGGCAAGCACAACCACGACCACCATCACTCAGCCTGCCCCTTTGCCTAGTACATCTATGCCCACCAGCACAGCTGGCAGTCAGTCTGCATACACCCCTCAGGAATTGTCTCTCACTGCCCTTACTACTAGTGAGCCATCCCTGCGGAAGATCCTCTCACTACCATCCCATCAGCCATCAGTGTTGCCTCAATGCCATCTGTTAGAGGTGGCGACAGGCTCCCTGTGCCTTCATTTACCCCCCTCCCTCTGAGCCTTGTCCCACTCATGACCATTACCCCCATCCTCTGTCGCTGGATACCTGCAGTGGCATTAACATCAGAATTTCACATTTGCCACTAACTATGATGACGCTGCAGATGTTGGGGCCAGACGTGTGGTGCTGAGACATGTCAGACAACCCCTCTCCTGTCCTTCGTCCCAAAAACCTGCCCAGAGATGACTCCTGTGCCACCTGGGAAAGGCTAACAAAGATGGAGCAATTACGCTCAAAGATGGATGATCTATCTGACATCTGGCTGAAGAATGCATGGCCAATGGGCGATGATGTATATGGGGACACACACAGGTTCATCCGGGAAATTACTCATCAGTGCTGCCACCTAATGGATGTGACAGGGTGCGGGCAAGAGGGTTTGGGAACTTGCCCAGCTAGTGTCTAGTGGCCAGGAAATCTGCAGTGGGCCCTTTTCCTAAAGTTGAAGCACATGCGTGGCATGGATTTGGACAGCTCGGCATCCATACCAGCTCAGAAAGCTCAAGTGCTGGGAGTTTTTGTTGGTGTTCAATGGGTACTGCCACACAAATACCAAAGGCACCTCCTGAAAAAGACTTGTAATGTAATATGGCATTAGTATAGTATAGCACATATTGCCATTGGTAAGGCCTCAAAGCGGTGTAGGTGAACGCCCTTGAAGTCCATGTTATGAGAGATTAGTTCAGGGTATTTATTCAGAATGCGTGTGTGCATTTAGCCAGTACGAAGGTAGGTAGGTTGGCCAAGACCCTGCTAGTGACACAAGTAGGACTGGCTTGTGGTTGGGTGCTGTGAAGGCTGTCGGGAGAGTATTCAAATCAAGGAGACTGCTAATGTGTAGACATAGACCACATTTCTATCACGAGACATACCCTCTGATTCATGGATTATTTGCGCCGAAAAACGGGCATTTGTGCGCCATTTTGCCCGCAAATCCCCATTTGTTAAACAGGGATTTGCGGGCAGTATGGCGCAAAAATCCCTGTTTTTCCGTGCAAATAATTCCATGAATCAGCCCCTTAGCTGCATTCTAGTGGCAGAGGTGATGTGCAATATACTATGACATCGAGTAGGGGGTGATTGCAGATGTTTGCGGGTGGGTGGCCATGCCTTTGGGTGGGATATGGCTGTCTTCCATCTAGATGGAGTGCGATACATAAAGAGAAACATGGCTGATTACTCGTTTTGTGGATGGATTGCTTGTTCTGTCGTGGGGGAAGTGCTCCAGATAAGATTTTGAAGTGGGAGTATTTTACTCGCTATTTTTTAAAGTTGGGAGTAAAATGATGTTTTAGAGAGTAAAAACATGACTCCCGTTCCCAATGAGAGTAGTTTATAAATGAGTAAACATATGTTAAACTATAAAGCAGAATTTGTTTTGTGAGAAATACTTCTTGGCACCAAGTTATTTGTGCTCATTAAAAGATTCATTTGACCTCCTTCATAATAATAGTCGTTTCTTCCTATGGTACTAAATGAACTACTGTTCCAAACACATCCATGGATCTTTTTGGGTGAAAGCAGGGGCACTTTATTGGGAGTATTTTTACTCCCTATTTGTATTTATTGGGTGTATTTGCCTAATTATAGGGAGTAAAAGTGGTGATCTACACCTTATCTGTAGGGCTGAGTGGAGGACTATGGGAATCAATTTGGTGCATGCTCAGAACTTTGTTGGAGTCTCCTTACGTGACTCAATGATACCCCCGCCTACCTGTCTGGGAGCTAAATTCACCCAAGAAGTAGATTTGGTCAGTCAAGACACGGGTGGAAGAGGCAGGTCTTGAGGGCCTTCTGAAAGGTTTTTATGATCCTCTATGCAGCGGCTGCCAAGAGGGATTGAGTTCCATATTGGTGGTGCTTGTAGGGGGAAGGAGGATTACCCTATTCTGGTTGATTTAGCAGAAAGGATGACCTCGAGGAGAACTGTGCCTGATCTGCAGTTTCTGTTGGGTCTCTAGGGGTTGAGATTGCATTGTATATATTCTGGGCCTGTGTGAGTATGCACATATTCTTGAAAATGGACCGTTGCCTGACAGGGAGCCAGTGCAGTACACAGAGGGCAGGTGTGATGTGCTCTCTAAAGCCTCAGGCTGGGAGGAGCCAGGGCACCAGAGGTATGTGTGAGGGTCAGCAGGGAAACAGATTGAGGGGTCCTCCTGGTTCTACTCGATCTCTCGGCTGCTTTCGAAACAGTAGGCCACCAGGTGCTCACAGACACCCAAAATTGCTGCAGGGGTAACAGCGACCAACCATCAGCATTTTGTTCAGATGGACTCCTCGAGCTCTCCAATGCTACCTGTCACATGAGGAGTCCCACAGGCAGTGCCATCTTAACCTTTTTGGGGGCCCAGAGCACAGACAGCCTCTTGCCCCCCATCCCCCGAAACGCATGCCACACTCCAAAACCCATTTTTCCCCCCGAAAACCATGTCCTACTCCCAACCCCCTCCAAACCCATGTCGCCGTCGCCCCCGCGACATGACACCCATGCCCCCTCCCAATGTGAAAAATTAAGGGATTACATATCTCGAGTCCAATTCAACAGATACTCCTCTAAGCTTTAAATGGATTATCTAGTAGTTAATAAAATATAAACATTATACATCTGTGATCTGTTTCCCCAAGAGAATGCTATATTAAGGACATTTCACTTTGTTTTTGTTTCAAATAATATATTTTGAAAGAAAATAAAGGAAAAGGATTTTAAGCAAGCATTTATTAAACAAAAGGAAAACCTAACAGTTCAACATGAACTTTTTTGCCTGTATGATTGTGTCCAAAGTACAAGCACTTGGAAAAGCATGTAATAAATAAGGCAGTACAGAAATGACAAAAGCATGTAACAAAACATCAAAATTCACTTGGCATTTCAGTTCATGCCCGCACGGCAAACAAATTCAAGTAATCCTAGAATAGGCCTCGTACAAGACATGACTTATAATAACAGCAGTCTGTATTTAGGTTTCAGCCAGGCTGTACTAACTGACAGCCCACTTAATATTATGCTTCAGTTGTTCATTAAACATGTCATATATGGTTCCTAGTGCTTGGGCGGCAAAGCTGCAGACACAAGTCCACTCTTTAAACAATGATGACTCTGATGCTCCAGCTCTGCCCTTTTTATTTTGGACTTTTAGGTGTCTCTTGCGACAACTATAATCCAGAAGTATTGCATTGGTGTACAGACAGGGTGGAATGACATATGAAGGCCTCATTATAAGTCAGGCGGTAAGGGGTTAACGGCGCCGTTAAAGGTGCTGGCGCTGTCAACCCCGTACCGCCTGATTATGAAGTCCCCTCGCGGGACCCGCTCTGCACGTCTGGTTTTACCAGACGTGCAGAGCGGGTCCCTCGAGGGGAAGAGGGAGCAAACAACGGGCCGCTCGTAATCGGCCCGTTGTTTGCTCCCTCTCCCATTCCCATTCTGCCCTATGGGGGCTGAAATGGGAATGGGGAAGGTCCGGGCCCGGGTTCCTGAAGGGAGGAATTACCGGGCCCTCCGAACTCGGAATGGCCTGGTAATTCCCCATTCTGGGAACCCGGACCCGATTTTAGCGGCATGGCTACTGCCAAAGTCGTAATGACGGCCACAGTCTCTGTAGGTGTTGTTTGGTTATTTGCCCAATCACTGTCTGCCCATGGCTGATGGCCATGCACATTTCCAATCCCACCCATTCCTGCCTCTGCCCGCCCAAAACACTGTTAATTTACCATCAGGCTTTGCATTCAAAGTTCCTGCCAAGGTCTGTTCAAATCACTCTTCTGAAAGTTAAATTAATTGGAGTAAACACACACTGAATGGGGTGAAAAACACTGATGTAAACACTATGGCAAAAGGGACTAACACTGGGAGATAGCAGCAGGCAGTGTAGCGTGTATGTGCAGGGCAGGTATAAGGAGCAAATCATTCCAGAATATGCAAGATGTAAGTGTAATTGACTGAGCTCAGTTGGTTATAGTGGCGCATGTTTGAGGGGCTCAGAACTACAGGGCACAATGTGGCGGGAGGATAGCTTAGGGCAACATGCTCGCCTTGGAAGCAAGACGAGGTAGAGCAACAGAAGCTGGTTCGATCCCCGGGCATGTAAGGCAATCAGAGGATATCTTTATTGCCAGGTTCCTGTCCCTGCCTATAACATATCAATTGCTGCCTGTCATGCTTTGCTTGCTCGCATGCACCTGGTTCCCCAAACATGCATTGCTTTATTGGGTCCGGGGAGGGGCTGCAGCAGCTGCCTTTAAAGCCAGCAAAAAGGAGGGAGGCCGGCAAAATGTCTACAAGACGTGTGGTTCGCCCGTCTTTAATGTACCATTAAGCATTGTTTGGGCACAATGCAATGCGAACTTTAAAGCATGGCATGTGTTATAATAAAATCAAACTCATTGTCGGTGACAGTGATACACTTGGCTGGGTTTATAGTGATATTTTCGAATTACATTACATCCATTTTTTTTTTCGAATGTCTATTTTTGTTTGTTTTTTGTTCCAAATGGGTTTGTTCCCCCCCAAACCCACTTTTTTGTAATTATTTTTTTGTTTTACCCCTTTTTTTACTTGCGGAACCCAAAAAAAGCATGTAAATAAAAAAAGAAAACATTCTAAAAAAAAATTTCGACATTTAAAAAAAAAAAAAAAATTGCCATTCGACCTAATGTTTTCGACTTTTTCACTGCACACCCGTGGCTGTGGGGCTGGGATTGGGAAGGCGGCAAACGAGCAGGCCCACCAGGCACACATGCACAAGAACGACTGAAATGCTCCTGTAATGAACACTTTCCAAAATAGTGCATAGGCCCTGGGCATCCGAATAGAAACGAGCCGAGTTCCAGTGTTGCTAAAGCCCACACCCACACATACCTTTTCAGATCACACTCACCCACCCAGATGTGCGGAGAGTCCAATCGCTGCTGCATCTCTCCATTTCTCGATGCACAGATGCGCTGTATCATGCGGAAATGTGCAAATTGGGGCCAATTAGTAAATGTTGTTTACTTGAATATCTTGTGTTTAAGTTGAAAATGCCTGTTGCACCTTGGCAAGTAAAATAATGAAAAAAGTGCTCTATTGTGAGAGAATTCTGCATCCTGGAAACTAACATCTAACTCCTACAGCGAACTTCTAACATCCATTGTGTTACTGGGATGAGACTTGTATTTCTGAGCCCTTTCTTCCAGTGTGCCCTTTGAAAACATTAGTTGTGTGACAATGTTCTATGCTGGTGTATCACCCAACATAAACCTTTCATTAGAACATATTATAAACTGCAAAAGCAAAGGTTCAATCTGCAGTTCGTCCTCCAGAAAAGGTAAACCCAATTCTATGATGGCACATTGGATCGTCTCAACCAAGGCTGTACAGTACGATCGAAATTATAAAACCTCTCCAAATTAAATTCCTATTAAAAATGCATACATATTTCCTTAACTCGCCGCCTTCTTCCTGATAAAATACATGTGCGGTTCGAAACAGTGTGAAATGCTTGTGAGTGACATGCATTCCTCTGAATGTTATGTCTTACGTTACAGCACATGTATGCAGTGGGAGGACGTGGACGTTTCCGTTACATTCCTGACTGCAATTAAAGTTAAGACCACTGCCCATTGGCTGCAGGCATTTACCTAATTTGGTCGGAGTCATTGTCACCTCGTCGGACTGGCACTCAGCTCACTGGCTCAGATGCCGGGGACTCTGTCTCTCTCGGGCCTCTCAGGTGGGTCACTCACGTGTTCTGCGCCGCCTTAGCCGCAGGGTGCTGGTGCACAGACTAGTGCACACTGACACTGGCTAGCACTACCCACTACTGCGGCAGTGCAGACAGTGGCAGTAAGTCACCCGCGGCCCAACTAGGTTGGTAGGCCGCACCCACACGCACGCAGCATCATCAGGCAGGCTCTAGACTCTATCTGAAGAAGAGAGTGACGACTGTCAACCAACGCCACGCCTAGACACCTCGTGAGAAGGTGTCGCCACGCTGCCTCCTGTGGCAACAACAACACGTCACCATGTCATTTCACAGCAGCCAATGAAAACTGCACATTCTTTGTTACTGCACAATAACAACAGAATGGTAGTTTTCATTGGCTGTTGTTACATTGTGGTCCCTCCCAGGCCAAACCATGGATGGCCTCCAATGATTTATGATGATCCAAAAGTTGTTGTCAACTTACTACTCGAAATCAGAAAGCCAGCCCGGTGGGGGTGGGGGCAGAGAGGAGACTAGAGCACTATGTCGCTTAGCTACTTCTTTCCTTAGGAAGGAAAGAAGGATCATTGACCTTTAAATTAAAGTCAAGGCCAGGCCCGGGGAGGGGGAGCCAGCCGTGCGTGGTGCGCCCATCACTGTGCCTCCTGCTGCAGGCAGGCTGGCATGGGCACGTGCTAGTCTCACATGAGTGTCACGACACTCAGGATCATTCTGGGGGACCCCTCCAGGGCCACCAGCATGGGGGGCCAAGGGCATGTGCCCCGTTTGCCCCCTCATAGAGACGTTCCTGCCCGCAGGGTTCCATACTCTCCCCAGTGATGTTCAATCTATACATGGAGGAGCTGGGAGCCCTCCTAGCCACAAAAAACATCCACATCCAGCAATACACTGACAAAACACAGCTATACCTCAAGGTCGACTCCATCAGGGACATCCACAGGCAACCCCTCGAAGACAGAATTCCTACTCCTCACCAACAACACTGAACACCCAGACATAGAGAACCCAGACATAGAGACATAGAGAACCCTGAGGGCTTCACACTCCTGTGCCAAGTGCCTCTGGTTCCACATCGTAAACACCACTCCTTCAAAACAAACATAGCTAAGAAAACTTGGACAGCTTGGTATCAGCTCTCCCTCCTGTGGAAAGTCAAGCCCTTCCTATCTCCAGACAGATTTAGATCCACCATTCAAGCACTGGTCGTATCCCACGTGTATGGGGGCAATGCCTGCCCCGTTGTCCTCTCTTGTGCATCTGAGAAGTGTCTTACACGCGGCCGCATGCCTCATCAAGGGTCTACACAGATACATCCACATCACCCAGGCCCTCATCAACTTTCACTGGCTCCCACTGCATGCACGAATCACCTTCAAGTCTTGCTGCATCATCTATAAGGAATCGCCCTCAAGTCACCCAGCTACCTCGCTGAGACACTCAGGCAGACAGCACACCAACAGAAGCCAGGACACATGCAGACTTGAAATCTGCTTCTGCAAAAAGGCAAGGACCAGAAAACAAGCCTTCTCTGCCTCTGCCCCTAAACCATGTAACCTCCTCCATATCAGCATCAGACTCACCCCCACGCTCCTACAATTCAGAAAATAACTAAACAGCCACTTCTTCAAGGAGTCTCTCCTCCTCAACGTCTGGGCCATCATGTCGCCCCTACTTCACCTGACTCGGTAAATGCAATCCACCCATCTTTTTCCTGCCACCCTGTACCGCTGTACCCCTCCTCTTTGCCCCTCTGTATCCTACCCCCGCTGCATATCTGTTCTGTTGTTACCTCTGAAAAGTGCTCTGTTATGCATCTGTAAAGCACTGCGTTGCTTCTTGAAGGAAGGTCTGTGCTCGATTAATAATAATAATAATAATAATAATAATAATATAATAATAATAATGATAATAATAATAATATTAATAATAATAATACTTGTATGGGACACCAAGGCAGCTTATAATGATGTAATGGAGGGGCACAGCTGAGTGGATGGGGAGAGGGGGAGTGAAAGGGGGCAGGGAGGCTTGGAGGGGGAGTGGAATGGGAGGGGACAGAGATAGGTGCAGGTGAACTGGGGGTGTCTGTTGAGTGGCCTGTGTAGGAGGGGTGGGGTATTTGTCTGGAAATGCTGGGGGTGGTTTTCTCTCAGAAGATGCAGGATGAGGAGGGAGGGGAATTATCTATGGGTGGGGTCTGGCTGTGGTGGCGGGCTGGTATCTGGTGCACCAGAGTGCCTCTCTAGCTTTGGAGCTGCATGGCATGGTCGATAATAAGCTGCCTCTGCCCAGGGGTGTGGGGTACAAGGGAGGCAGGGGTGCACACGACCAGCCTTAGGTGAGAGTGACTTCTGTGCTAGCTGTGTGAGAGGATCTAATATGAGGTGTACTGTGTAGGCTTGTGTACGGAATGAAGAAGAGGGGACAGGAATGAGAGTTGAGAGGCTCAGCATCTAATTCCTGAGTGGGAAATGATGCAGGGTGGGGACCAATACATTATCTATGGTAAAACGCACAGTTGACTCCAAAATTAGAGACCTACAGCACTATCCTGGTTGGAAAAGATGCAGGGAGCTGGTACAAAACAGTAGCAAGATTCAAAATGCAGCTAAATTCCAAATACAGTCGACTTACAAATTGCAGACCTACGGCACTATCCCTGTGAAAAAAGATGGAGGGAGTTGGCACAGAACAATAGCTACATTCAAAATACTGCCAGATTAAAAATGCAGTTGACTTTAAAATTACAGACCTATAGCACTATCCCTGTGGGAAAAGTTACAATGAGTTGGCACAAAACAATAACCAGATTAAAAGTAAAGTTCACTTTAAAATTGCAGACCTACAGCACTATCCCTGTGAGAAAGGATGCAGGAAGTTGGCATAGAACAATAGCTACATTCAAAATACTGCTAAATTCAAAATGCAGTTGACTTTCAATTGGAGACCTACGGCACCATCCCCGTGAGAAAGGATGCCGGGAGTTGACATAGCTGGGTTCAAAAAGTAATCCTCCAGCACTGTCCCTGTGGAAAGATGTTAAGCACTGCCCCAAAGCATCAGCTAGCTTCGAGACATAGTAAGAATCCAATGTGCAAACCTACGGCAGCATCCCGCCAGAAAGCAGTGTGACCCCCTTCGTTGTCTTCTGGGCTACCTCTCCAAGATGGCCGCCCGCCATGGCCAAATCCTACTTCCATTGATCTGGGTCCTCACAGGCCACAAGCAGTGCCCTCATTGGCCGCTCCGACCTAGTAAGCAGCCTATCACCAGCCGGCAGGCGAAGCCGGCATCAGCACGAAGGCGGTGTGCACAAAGGCATAGCTCCTGTCCTTGCCTGTCACTGCCTGATAACCTGCCCCCTGCCCAGAACTCTGCTCGTGATCTACGAGGACTATGTCCATAAGGTACCGTACTAACTGTGAATGCTCACTTTCTGATCACACCGCACAGCCATTACCCACCTTACCTGCCACCACGTTTATGCTCACTTAATTCCAGTATGCCGTTTGAATCTGTGATCTGACTCGTGCGCAAGGTAAACCTGCCACGGTCATCATCCAACCCATACAGGCATGCTACAGGCACGCATACACTAACCCTTAACGTGGCTCCCTTGAGGCACACAAAATCTCGCCTTGTATCTTGCATAATATCATTTCTGCCTATCCTAGTATTTGCTTAAGCTGCATTTGACCATGCCATGGTTGCCTGCTTATCAACTGTACCCGTCTAGTTAGTCTCATGACCACAGCCTAAACTTGCACATGCCAGGCTGCTGTGCGCTCTCAACTTATCCATAACAACTGTCTTGTCCACCCTACACCCACAGCACAGTGCCTAAAGTACTCACTGTTGTGCCTTATGGTCGCCTTCAGACCACATTTGAATTGTGTTGTGCCTTATGGTCGCCTTTCAGACCACATTTGATTGTATTGTGCCTTATGGTCGCCTTCCAGAACACATTTGAATTGTGTTGTGCCTTATGGTCGCCTTCCAGACCACATCTGTTTGTGTTGTGCCTTATGGTCACCTTCAGACCACATCTGTTTGTGTTGTGCCTTATGGTCGCCTTTCAGACCACATTTGATTGTATTATGCCTTATGGTCGCCTTCCAGACCACATTTGAATTGTGTTGTGCCTTATGGTCGCCTTTCAGACCACATTCGAATTGTGTTGTGCCTTATGGTCGCCCTCAGACCACATTTGAATTGTGTTGTGCCTTATGGTTGCCACACACAGCCCCGCCCAGCATACAATCATGCCCTTAGTGTCCTGCAAGCTCACCGCTGCCACCACCACGCTGCTCACTCTCCTCGCAACACTCACTGTTCTCCAACTCCATACTCCTATTCAGCCCCTCATACCCACACCACTAAGCCCACTCCCTTACCCCAAGCATCCTGCTACCCCGGATACCACACAAACCATGCCACCTCGCACACCCTGTGTCGTAATGCATAGACTAGAAAGACTTAGAGCTTGCACACAGACCACAGAACTTAGCACACTACCTCTTCCCACAGAACACAGAAACTATAGACTGAGTTCCCGTACCACTCCCAGACGCTGCCCCCGCATGGGACACCCACTCTCCCACAGTCCACCACCCACTAACCACGTCACACCCCACAATACCACCTCACATAACATACCAGATACGACCACCACTCGCACTTCCACAAACAAACTACACACACCTCACATCAAATGATCCCTTCTCAATGTCCGATCTCTCCCAGCTCATGCATCTGATATTCATGACCTCATAACCAACAATAACATTGACCTATTAGCCATCACCGAAATATGGTTACATGAAGCATCAGGCCCTGCCGTTGCACTTGCACTACCACCTGGCTTCACCATACTCAGACATGACAGGCCTGATCGAATAGGAGGTGGAGTAGCCCTCATCTACAAGGAGAACCTCCAGCTCCGACCTGTCAGTCACCCCTCGACCAACAACTCTGATCTCTTATCGGCCAAACTAACACTGTCACCTAACAGCACCATCAACTTTCATCTACTATACCGCCCCCAGGCAACACCCAGGACTCCCAGGATAACATCATTCAGATCCTTAGCAATAATATCAAAAGCTCCACCAAAACTCTTCGACTAGGCAACCTCAATCTCGGATTCAACGATACTAAGGACAAATCGGCAGCCACCCTCTCCAAGGAACTTAATGACGTGGGCTTCACCCAAAAAGTAGAAAGTCCTACTCATGCCAAAGGCCGCATTCTGGACTGGATTGCAGACCATAACTGCCTCTCCACTATCACCTCCAACTCCTCACTGCCCTGGACTGACCACAACTGCATCGAGTTCTCTATTCCTATCACCAAAAACCACAAAACTCCGACCCCTGCTAGCACTGCACAAGTCAGAAGCTCAAAAAAACGAATAGAGGATAACTTGCGGCCCTACCTCAATACCTCCGAGTTAGCCCCCCCATTCGCTAATGACCCCAATATCCTAGCAGACATCTACAAAGATGTCATCACCAAAGCTATTAATGAAATAGCACCACTCGAATGGAAAAAAGAGAAGAAATCTCTACACACCAACTCATGGTTTACTGAAGAACTGCACTAAATGTGATCCCACAAAAGAGCAGCACTAAAAAACTGGCAATCTGACCCCTGCACCTGTACCAAAAACAAATTCAACTTAATCTCCCACCAATATAAGACAGCTATCTCCGATGCCAAAGCCAACGCTTTCAACACACGAATCTCTAATGCCAAATCACACTCTAAAGAGATCTTCGCCATTTTTAATAAGCTCATCTTCGCCCCCAATACTCCAAACGAAATAATCAAAGATGAAGCCTGGTGTACCAGCATTTAAGCTGCCATGCTACACAAAATTGACCTTCTCCAAAAGAAAATTAAAGACCACTGCAATGCACTCCCTCAACAGACAGGAACTAAACCTACCAACGCCCCACCCACCTCGTCCAAGCCCACCATACCTGACTTCTCCTTCAGAGACGTCACTGAATCAGAAGTCATCAACCTACTTAAAAATCTCAAACCCTCCCCCTGTAAAGGCGATATGTGCCCACCAAAACTCATCAAAGACTGCGCAGACTGCTTTGCGCCGCTCTTTACAGCCTTCATCAATGCGTCCTTTAAAACAGGCATCATCTCAGCTAACCTCAAAGAGGCCTGGGTCCGGTCTCTCCTAAAAAACCTACTCTTGACCCCTTACAACCTAACAACTACAGACCAATAACTATGGTGCCATTCCTCCTGAAATTACTGGACAAAGCCGCACACTGCCAAATCCAACACTTCCTGGAAACCCACTCCATCCTCGGGACGAGGCAATCAGGCTTCCGGAAAGGACATGGCACAGAAACAGCCCTTGTTGATCTGAAGAGTCAGATCACCCAAATCATGGACAAAGGCAAGCCAGCTCTCCTGCTCCATCTAGATCTCTCAGCCGCTTTCGATCTGGTTGATCACAAGACTCTCACCTCACACCTCACACACTCAGCCAACTTCTCTAAAGAATCAGCTCTCTGGATCACCTCCTTTCTAGAGGGAAGAGCCATGAAAGTATTCTCGGACATCGCAATGCCACTCCCACGACAATCCACTGCGGGGTCCCTCAGGGATCATGGTCTGCACCCACACTCTACAACCTGTTTACCAAGCCTCTCTTTGACAAACTTGACTCATACGGCATCACATACACGAACTACGCAGACGACACACAAGTACTCCTACCCCTTTCAGGATCATACGACGAAGACGCCATGGCACTCCACACAATCTACTCCATCATCAAGGCATGGATGGCAGTTAATGGCCTCTGCCTCAATGGAGACAAGACTGAAATCATGATATTAGGTCAACAGAGCACCCTAGACAAACTTGACAAACTGTACGCTAACTTCTCCATTGACAACTCCATCATCCCCGTATCCACAGCCGTAAAGACACTGGGAGTATACCTTGGCTCTTCACTATCTATGACTAGACAAGTCAGCGCAATCACTTCTTCATCTGCGCACAACACCAAACTCATAAACGCCATCAAGCCCTACCTCTCTAAACCCAACTGCCTCACTATAGCTAGAGCAACCATTGGAGCCAAACTGGACTACTGCAATGCACTCCTAGCAGGCACATCAGCCAAAAACCTAAACAGACTACAAGTCACGCAGAACAACGCTCTACAGGCCGCTCTTAGTATCCCAAGAAGAGAGCATATCACCCATGCCAGGCACTCTGCCCAATTGCTCCCGGTCAAAGAGCGGATCACTCTCAAAATCCTCACCCTCACGCACAAATGCCTCTCTCTCTCCGCCCCGTCCTATCTATCAGAAACCATCTTCAAACCATCCTCCTGCCGGCCCACCAGGATGCAATACTCCAACCTACTCTGCATCTCACGCATCAAAAAAGCCAAAGCCGGAGGTCTAAGTTTCCCCTACATTGCAGCCAAGACCTAGAACACTCTTCCTGCAGACATCAGAGCGGAAAACTCACTCCCTATTTTTCGCAGGAAACTGAAAACCTCATTCCTTGCAAAATAATAGGAATCTCTCAGGAATCCATGTAAATATACTGCATTGCTAATGTGTACATACCTACTGTAAATATTGTATTTTTATGTAAATATTGTATCCTATGTAACTAAGATATTGTCTGTAACAAGCGCCACGATGTCCCCGGGCTGACGTGCGCTCTACAAATCTGAATAAAATAAATAAAATAGAACACTATCCGTGTGGGATAGGATGCATGGTAGAGGCACAAATCAGCAGAGCGAGATTCGAAATACAGTTAGGTTTAAAATTGCAGACCTAGAGTCAGTGCTCTATACAAGATTCGGAAGTGGGAGTATGTTACTACCAATTTATTAAAATTCAGAGTAAAAGGATTTTTAAGGAGTAAAAATGTATAATTCCCAATGAGATTATTTTTTAACCGAGCAAAAATAAGTTTAAATTGGAAAACAGAAATATTTTTGTAACAATTATGTCTTTGCATCTAGTTATTCATGGACATTAAAAGATACATGTTTACTTCTTCTGATCAGGCACTTCCTGTGGGAGTACGTGCACTATTGGTTCAACCATGTACATGGAGCTGTCTGGGTGAAAGCATGGGCACAAGGGTCTACATGTTGATGTCCAATTTTTTTGTTGGATGTATCTTCACTCTCTATTTTTATTTTTTGAGAGTATTTGTCTATTTTTAGGGAGTAAAGCAGTCATTACTTCCCTTAACTGTAGGGCTACCTACAGTATTATTCCTGTGGTGGATTGAAGCAGGGTAGTGGCACAGAGCAGTAGCTCGATTCAAGATACAGGAAACTTTAAAATCAGAGACCTGTAGAGACCTGTAGAACTATCTCTGTGGGAAAATGATGCAGCATGGATGCAGAGCATGGTAGCTAGCTTCAAATTAAAGGTAACTTCAAAATACAGCTAACTTAAAAAATACGGACCCACTACAATAGTAAGAGTGGAATAAGTTGTTGTCTCTTACATAGGTGTCTTGGCAGACAAGTGTTGGGGCCATGGCTGGGACACCCAAGGAGAACAGGCAAACAGGTGCCTAGGGAAGTGCCCTTTGCTGTGGCCCTTGGCCGGCTGCCCTAGTGGCATACCTTAAGTAAGGTGTTCTGGTCACGTGGCCCAGTGAAACAGCCAATCCTTGACTAAGAGGGTGGATAGAGGGAGTGTGCAGGGTGGGACTGAGGGAAGCTTACAGCGGTGCAGATAAAGGATAGAATGTGCTTAAGGAAATAAAAAACACATTTCTAACAAGGTATGCCCTCTGAACTCTCTTGAGTGCCGAATAGGAGATTGGGAGGAGCAGTAGATGGGAAGGGGAATCCTGTTTCTGCTTCCTTAGTGTTCCTGCCACGTGACCCAGGGAAACAGCCAATCCGTCACTAGGACAGTTGACCAAGGGAGTAGGGAGGGGGGTACTGAGAGATGCTTGCACCTTTGCAGATAAAGGATAGAATGCACTTAAGGAAATAACACACCCATTTCTAAAAAAGGTATGCCCTCTGAACTCACGTGTGTCTTGGAGATCCAAGGAGTGTGAGTAGGAGAATAGGAGGAACGACAGATGAAAGGGGAACCCTTTCCATGCCTCCTCGGTGTTCTGCCCACATGGTCCAGCGAAACAGCCAATCCATGACTAGGAGGGTGGCCAGAGGGAGTGGGGAAGGTGTAACTGAGGGAAGCTTTCAGCCATGCAGATAAAAGATAGAAGGCGCTCAAGGAAATAAAACACACATATCTAACAAGGTCAGAACTCTAAACTCACGTTTGTCTTGAAGACCCTCTGAGCGTGAAGTGCAGAAAAGAGATAGGCGACTGACTCTGAGGTGACATTGAGATGGGAATAAAGTTTAGAGGCAGGACATGGGTGATTCATAGTTAATAAATAGAGTTTGCCTCAAGAGAAATTAATCAATGAGTTATTTGGGTAGTGTCATAGAATGTACTGTAGTGAAGCCATATTGGAATACAATATTTGCATATATGTGTTCAGAAGAACATCTCTATCAGTTCTTGATTTATATGCTGCCCATGCCTTTCTTCTGTATTACCAACATGTGGTAGCTTGCTTGTCCATACATCGTCATCATCCCCCTCAGCGTCCATGTATACTATGTTCTCCTCTGCAGGCATGAGTATATTCCATTGATATGTTATTCACCATCGCACACATATAGACAATGACACCAACATTCTTTGGGTTGTACATGAATGGCCCCAGCATCTTTGTGGAGGCATTGGAACGTTCCCTTCAGCATGTCAAATGTGCATTCTATGCACAACTTGTCCTGGGTGTTAGCCACCTCTTGTGGTGTTCCAGGGTTCATCCCCTTTCCAGCATTTTCCAGCATTGCCACCTCTCCTTGCACATCCCACATGGTACTTTGAAAACTGCTGCCTGTCACCGATGTTATGGGCCTCGTTACACGGTAGGCGGAGAACCATGGCGCTATTAGCGCCATGGTTCATGCCGGTAAAATACCGGCACCGCCTTGGTGGAAAGGGGAATTACCGCCCCATTCCAAGGTTGGCGGGGCGGTAATTCCCCCTTCCACCATTGCCCTTCCCCATTCCCATTTTTGCCCCATAGGGCATAATGGGAATGGGGAAGGCGCTAATTACGGTACCGCAAATTGCGGTACCGTAATTAGCTCCCTGGGTCCCTTTGCGGGTTGGTTTTTAACGCCTGCAAAAAGCAGGCGTTAAATTCCCCAACCCGCAAAGGGACCTCGTAGTAAGGCGGTAAGGATTTACCGGTACCGGTAAAATACCGGTACCCGTAAACCCTTACCGCCTACCGTGTAATGAGGCCCTATGCTTGTTAATGGAATTTACACTTTGGGCCTCATTACGACCCTGGCGGTACGGGGTAAACGGCACCGTAAAAGGTGCCGGCGCCGTTTACCCCGTACCGCCACATTATGAGGTTCCCTCGCGGGACACAGGAAGCAACGCCAGGCGTGCTTACCGGGTCCCGCGAGGGGAAGAGGGAGCAAACAATGGACCAACTCGTAATGGCCCGTTGTTTGCTCCCTCGCCCATTCCCATTCAGCCCCATGGGGGCTGAAATGGGAATGGGGAAGGACCGGGTCCGGGTCCTTAGAGGGAGGAATTACCAGGCCTTCCGAACTCGGAATGGCCCAGTAATTCCTCATTCTGAGGACCCGGACGCGATTTCGGTGGCAGCCATGCCGCCAATAGTGGCATGGCTACCGCCGAGGTCGTAATGAGGCCCCTTGTCTTCAACGATTCAGTGCATTTGACTTCCATGCTAGAAATAACACTGCAGTTGTGAACTGGTAAGGATGGGTTTTATAGCTTGCTGCATACTTGAGTAACCGTTTATGGCTGTGCTCTTCTCTGCCTGTTGACTAGGGGAAGAGCTACTTATACTATGACCACTTCTCGAATGTGTTCACTATGCGCTCTGGTCAAAACAAGGAGGTTTGTCCCCAAAAGGATCGTTCAAAAACCTGATTATGGTAAAAGTTATTTAACCACAAAATAAATGAGGCTTCTGGCAGTTGTGGGCTAGTTCACACCAACTTAATATGACACAGAGAGAATATTTAATATACAAAATGTACCACTTTATTATATTTTAGACAAATAAATCGTCCAAAGAATGGAGGTATTCAATATCCCATGCTGAACATACATAGAGCAAATTCAAAATCAATTTGAAAATGTACAAAATGCTTATTCTTTTTAGAACAACATAATTCAAATGGAGATCAACATATTAAGAAAAACAGGGAACACTGTATGCCACTTAGCTTGAAAGAAATTACACTTTCAAAATTGTTGTCTGGATACCTCCTACCTTCGACAGGCATGGGAATGACAAACTAACCCCCATGCAGAATCTAATCTAGTGAATAAGGTAGTTTACAGGTCCAGATGTAGAAGGCCAGTACTGAATTTGTTTTCTTTGTGGCCTGAAGACACATCCCAGGTCATGGTCCCATCAAGCAAAATGTGTAAAGGTGACTAAAACAGTGTTGTAATACATTTACAGCCTCTCATTGTCGGTATAGCTATCTAACACAGCTGTGATAGCATCTCTCTCATGGGACATTTAACTCGCTGGTATAGGCGATCCTGTTTTTATATTCTTCGGATATATTTGTTCAAATATTTTTTCCAACTATATTTCCAGCATGTTGAATAATTTTCAATACTTCTTGACATGCAAAGGAACATCATATTGCCCGTATACTGAGTGGGACACAATGAGTGTGAACCGACGGATCAAGCTTGCTAGTGAAGGCTTGATGGTGAGCGACATGATGTAATTGCATGCACAATAGTCCTCTTTCTATGACGATGTTTCGTCTCGGTTAAGATATTTGGGAGGCTCTGAGACCGCGTCTGGTTTGGAAATTGCAGACCGGATGCATTGCGAACAGAGGGTAAGTGAAGCAGCAGGGGCACTGTTTGTTCTTGGCGGTATAGCAAATCGGGCCGGCACAAGTGACTGCTGGATGTTAGTGTGAGTTGACACAGCAATGTATCCTTGGTTGTGATGCATAATTTCATTATGCCTTTGTGAAGAAATTAGGTTGGTTTAAAATATTTGTATATATGTTTGGTTTTAGGTGAACTGGAAATGTGAAAATGTCAAAGACACTTTCAAGCATTATTCTGGCGAGAGCGAAATTTGGGTCGCTCTTGTGTTCTCCTGAAGAAGGTCATAAGAATTGTGGACGATATTTGGTTGCCCTGAAATTGACCGAAACATATGCAGACAGAGGCCACAAGAAAACTGCACTGGACTTTAAGGCACATTATGAAATAAAGAAGGGTGCTAAAGGAAGAATATAGCATATGATCGAGGATGGCAGGAGAGATTGTATTGCGAACTGTCTTCTGGTGTACATTCAGAAACAATGGTGAAAGATTGAATGTGATGGTATGCATGGGTATGAAATGTGGGAAATGTGAGGTGTTGTAGACAAAATTGATTTGTTTGCATTGTTTCCATGTCTTTTTAGTGACTATTGATGACACAAGTTTAGAATACATTTGTGTATGAATAATTGATTGCAAGAGTTTAATCCAACCTCATTGCCCCAGATCCATATCTTTGTATATGATTATATTGTTTACCTGAGGGATTACTGGGAGTACATGTACCCCTTTCTTTTGTTCAAAGAGTAGAGTGGACAGGGAGCACACCTGCAAGGCCCCTTAGAAAACATGGGGTAGGGGGAGTAGAAGGGCATTAGTAAGAAAACATCATCACGGTCAGTGAGGAAAGCGTTGAAGAACCAAAGTACACATAGCAGAGAGAATGCATGTTGTTAATTAGCATGTACATCCATGATGTGGAAAATATTGCCATTGGCTCAAGTGTGCAAGTGCTGCAAAATTCCTTCCATTTTGGTCGGCAATTGTGTGTGTGCATCCTCCAAAACAATGCACATGCATCAATGTGAAAGTGCACATACATAAACAAGCGTGTGGACAGACACACATCTGTGGTGACATTTACCTTGACCCAATGATTACACCCCCAGCTAGCAAATATGTGGAATACATGCATAGACCGTGTTGACCAATAATACAGACATAACACAAGAGACAGTGCACATCCTTACCTGCTGAGAGAGCTGGCCTAATGGGATTCCCTCATCATCTCCACTGGAAAATGTACCTCCAAAATTCTGAAACCAGGGCCAGTGCCTAATAGAGGGCATGGGGACTAGGTACGCGAAAGGGAGCAGGGCAGACCTCACATGGAGTGCAGTCACCAGATGAATCAGGGTCACTGCAACAACATAGGGCATTGTATTTCACCAGCCATAGTCCCAAATAATGCATGCAGCATATATGTGTCAATATTCTATCAACCCATTGTTACCTGCACATGCCATCCTGTCGTCCTCAAGGCAACCATGGCAGTTGACATCACTGTGCCTGGCTGCATGCCCACAACTGCAATCCTTATTCCTTTGAGAGGACAACAGCACATCTCTCAAGGAAAGAACAAATAAACGAAAATGAGTCCATCTTGGATTGGGTGAAAAAACAACACATCCTGGACAGGGGTATCAAAAAATAACAAAGAAGTGTCCATTCAGATTAATGGGTAAAAATAATACAAAATCAGATGACGCTGGTCACGTAAGAAACAAAAGAAAAGGACCATTCTGGACTGGGGTGAAAAAAAGCCACCCTGGTTGGGGGAGAGGGAGAGTGCACATGAGAGGGGAAAATAATTATAAAAAAGAAAAATTCCCTCCATGGGCTCATGGACATCACAGCAACAGTGTTTGAGGAGGCGTGGGTGTGCTGGGCCTCACATCCTGTGGTTGACCTGCTGGTGGTTGTGGTGGAAAATCCAATCCACGCAGTGCCAAGGCCTGCTCTTCATAGGCCACGGCCATCCATGACACAGATGCATGCACAAGCACACCAATAGCGGTGAGGTCTCGATGCGCTTCCTCATGAATGGCAACAGAGTCTGTATGCGCTCTCACTCATGACACATCGAGTTGCTGTGACAGTGCCTGCCTCAAGGCAGCCATCTCCTCGAGGAGATGTGATCTTGTGGCAGAGAGTTCATCATGCATTTCAGTCCTCAAGGCCTTCATCGCACTCCTCAGGGCTGCTCTAAGTGCCTGAGAATCTGCATGCAGGGACTCCTGCAGACACCTTAGATCAGCCCATCAGCATTTGATGTTGGCCTCCATGCAATTCTGTCCAAAACATTGCCATGTCAGACGGCAGCACACAACATTTGCTACTTGCATACTGTCTCTTCAGCCTGCACACATCAACCACATGTGTGGGGCCCACGGCGGCCTGATGCAAGGGACCATGCCCATTGCTTTTTTGCCCTGTTGTTGGCTGCAGGTCTGCAACCCTCTGTTGGCCATCAGCCCCAGAACCTTATGCCAACTCATGGGATGGTGGCCTTGCAGCTGTAACCACTGAGGATGTTAAACCCACCACCTTGTGAAGACAGCTGCAGACTCACTGGCCCCATCTGAACTGTGCATTGGGGCACTCACCTTCTTCCTCTGTGAGGCAAACACATCTAGTTCTGCATCCAAATCAGCTGAGTCAGAAGAGTTTGAAGTGGCCGCAGCATGACTGATGATCGTCTGTAGCACCAATGGGTTTTCATAGCGAACAACACCACAGCCTTCACTGGTGGTCTGACGTACCAACAGCTCTTCTTCCTCCTCCCCTAGATCTGGGGCATCCTCACCTGCACATGGACAGAGAATGACATATTGAGTCATGTGCCTCCAGACAAAACTGCACATATACATCAAAGTGCAGACAGACACAAACTGGCAGGGCACGCAATCATGTGACATTGTGACTTCCGACATTAGGAGCTGTAAGCCACGGATGTATGGAATTTGCTGACATATGGGACCCCACCCCAGCACACAACCCAGGAAAAAGTACTGCACATGGGCCATCACATGGCATCAGTCAGCCACCCAAGTCCACAGATACGACCGCCATCAAAAAATACAAATGACACATAGGACAAGATTTCAAGTTTCAATACACAAATGTATACTTTTCAACCATTTTGTTCAACCATTTTGCACCATTTTGCAGCATCAATACATATGCTGCATGCCTGAGATGGTGAACTGTAAAATCCTTAGAGAAGTGCTCCTGTGACTGCATTGGGAAATCCCATACATGCCTTCCCTCGCCATTGGCATTCACTCCATCCACCCAACATCACAACCACGGCCACATGTCACCTTAATGCAATCATGCACCCTGAATAGGACAACATGGTCCCTTGCATCGTTGTGCGGAGCGTAGTCCATGTACAATGAAGGACATGATATGCGTGAAGCAAAGGTGTGTGCCCTGTCAAAATCACAAACCTCTCAGTGAAGGGCTCCCTGTGTTTGGCAGCAAAGTGACCACACATATGACTGTTACCATCAATGTGAACACAAGGTCTCCCGGCACCCTGTGTGTGGCTCCTCCTGGGCGTGAGTCCCTTGCTGTATGCCTAGCAGAAGTCAGGAATATGCATTGTAAATAGACATTGTGTATGATGACAGTGTTATTCACATGACCTTGACCATGAGTGAGTGACCAACAGTCATTGGCTGTCATTTTGAATGACACCGTCAGGCAATGGCCACTCTCATCTCATACAATGCAAACTGCTTTTGCACAGTATGGGTGTATGTTGGGTACCATATTTGTCGCCCCACAAATTGGTATCCCCTTGCAACAGCACTATGACAATAATGACGCAAATAGTGAATTGGGAAAGTTGACAAAGGCATCTACCACAACTGTGCCATACTGTGCACAATATATATGGCATGCATCAATCACAGAGTTATACCTAAATGCAATACTCCACTGTGACACATTCCCTTGCTCGCTGCCACTACATGGGTTTCCCTGTCTACAGGCCAGCACTGAGTAGAGAAGCCGATGCCAGCACTGTCAATAGAAGCATGGCCCTTGTCTTTTGGTCACGCCCACCCCATGATGCTGAGGAGGCTGTCTCTGTGCAGATGTGGAGCCCATACAACATATCCGCAGCCATCTTTGTCAGACATACTTATGATGGTTTTACAAGGTCCAGGAGTAGCATGTAGGCGCAACAATCATTCCCTACAATAATGCCTCTGGGATAGGTGAAATTTTATGTGAATAAGTCCCTGTTTTTAAACATCACCCCAAGATGATGGGTTATTACTCATTACTGTGCATGCTTGGACTGAGAACCTGTACCTCCGGAACTACATCTCACATAACACAAGCAGCAACAGGGCAATCATCTGAGTGGGGGATGTAGCTGGCATGTCTTTCCTCATCAGAGAGATGACGCAAGTGTGGACATTTATGCATGTCTCAAGAACAAGACAGGCCAATGTACGTGCGAGTGTACAGCACAATGATGCGAGTGACAAGGCATGTATCTGTCATGCATCAACTGATGGACAAATACAGGCCTTTCAGGTCAGACAGTGGTTCTGATTTCAAGTGGATCAACATGTTTGAATGACCACAAAGCACATACATGTAATTGTATGCAGACAGGCACACTCATTGGCATAAACAAAGCCTGTTACTGTTCACATGTGCTTGCTACAGACATATGATTTTCAGATTGCAAGAATGGGAACCTCTGCATGATGACCCACCATGAACTATAGTTCACCATGTATAGTGTAACCCCTTACACGATACAAGTGTACTTGCATCAACATCAAACCTACTACTCGGGGCAGTGGTCTGTGGGCACTGATGCACCATCAGTCTGGTCACACCACAGGGTTTCATGACAGACACCTCTGATATGCATCATGGTAAGACATCCCATGGGCTCAGGTGACAATTAGAACATGCAACTCAGCATCAAATTATGTGATTGGTCAACATCTATTGCATATACCTGTTCATCAATGAAAAGTGTCAGGATGCAAGAATGTAGCATACACCAGTACATGTAGGTATTTCATTAATTGGCCATGGCACAGAGGATTACCTGATATGATATGATGATATGATATGATATGATATGATATGATATGGTATTTATAACGTGCCTATACACAAGTGTTTCGAGGCGCGATGAGGCAAGGGAGGGGGAACAAAGGGAAGACTTACAACTATCCTACTAGGCCAGGTGTCATTCAGATCGTGCAAGTGCATGGGAAGGGGGAAAGGGAAAAGTGCGAGGGGGAAGGGAGAGGGGAAAGTACAGTACAAAGGATAGTATAATAAATAGGATAAATAAAAACGGCCAGCAAGTGTCGAGTGTATGGTAAGTGCAGAACATAATTGCTGGTAAGGGGACCGTAAGGATACAGAAAAACAGTCCCCAGGTGCAGGGGTTACCAGGGAGGCAGTGCAGGTGGGCAAGTGGTGGGCCTGGGCCCCAGATCAGAAGGGAGGCCAGGTAACCAGTGCAGTTTCTGTCAGGAAATTCAACAGGGGTAAGGAAAATGAAAGCAGAAGCAAAGAGGAAAGTTTTGAGGTGCTTCTGGAACCGGAGATGGTTCTCCTCAAGTTTCAGGGAGGCAGGAAGGCTGTTCCAGAGGGAGGCCCCTGCCGAAGAGAGAGATCTACCACCAACTCGTTGCTTGGAGAAGCGACTGACCCTGAGGGAGTTGGAGCCGGATGAGCGAAGAGGTTGAGAAGGAAGATATTTAGGAAGAGAGAGTTGAAGGTATTTCGGCCCCAGGCCCCAGAAGGCCTTGTGGACAATGCAGAGGGTTTTGAACTTAATCCTCACAGCCACTGGGAGCCAGTGCAGGGATTTCAGTCCTGCAGAGATACGATTCCTGGGCTTGAGGCAAAGGACAAGTCTCGTAGTCCTGTTCTGGATAAGTTGCAGAGGGCGGAGAGTAGAGGCAGGCAGATTTAGATAGAGGCTGTTACAATAGTCCAGCCTAGAGAGAACCAGTGCTCTGGAGACAGTGAGCATCTGGGGAAAGGAGAGGAAAGGAAGAATACCTCTGAGGAGGTGCAGCTGGTAGTGTGACTTCTTAGAGACATCAGAGATGTGAGGAGAGAAGGAGAGTGTGGAGTCGAAGATGACCCCAAGGTTTTTAGCCTTGCAGGTGGGAGCGGGAAGAGGGCCAAGAGAGGCCGGCCAGAGAGATGCAGGGAAGGAGGGAGTGGGTGTGCCGATGAGTAGAATTGCAGTCTTACTGCCATTAAGGCAGAGGTCATTGGCAGGACACCACTCCTGGATGGCAGACAGACAGTCAGAGATGAGGGAAGGAGAGGAGGAGGCCGAGGGTAGCCTGAAAATGAGCTGAGTATCATCTGCATATCACTGAAAGTTGGGGCAGAGAGTGGCAATGCGGTGGGCAAGGAGTGCCAGGTATTGGTTGAACAGCCAGGGAGAGAGGTTAGACCCCTGGGGGACACCACAGGTAGAGACAAAGATATCGGAGAGGAAAGAACCAAGTTGGACCTGGGAGGGTCGGTCGGAGAGGAAAGAAGTGAGCCACGCCAGAGCCTGACCAGTGATACCCAGGTTATCACGGTGACGGTTGAGCAGGATGGCATAATTGACAGTGTCAAAGGCAGAGGAGAGATCAAGTAAGATGAGAACACACGGGGTGTTAGAGTCAAGGTTGGAGAGCAGGTCTTCACGGAGGTTCAGGAGAGCAGTTTCTGTGCTTCTGGTAGCTCTGAAGCCAGACTGATGGTCATAAAGACAACCAACAGATTCAGTGTGGAGATTGAGCTGGGAGATGGCCAGTTTCTCCAGGAGCTTGCCCCGGAAGGGGTGATGGAGATTGGGCGATAGTTAGCCGGGCAGGAGGGGTCGGCAGAGGGTTTCTTAAGAAGAGGGTGCACAAGGGAGTGCTTCAAGGAGGATGGGAAGACTCCAGTGGCGAAGAAGTGATTGCAGAAATCAGCCAGGGCAGGAGCCAGGGAGTCAATGTGGTCCTTGATCGTTTTGGAGGAACAGGGGTGAACCTGTTTCGACAAGACTTTCATAGATTGGACTTGTCTAGAAACCACGTCTGCGGAGAACAGGGGAAAGGCAGAGAAGGAGGGAGGTGAGGTGGCTGCAGAGAGGCCAGAGGAGGAGCATGGATTTGGGGGATGTGGGGGATAGGAGGAGAGAGAGGACAGGATTTCCTGAGTTTTAGAGATGAAGTGAGAAGCCAGTGCCATACAGAGGGCCTGGGAGGGGATAGGAGAGGTAGAGACTGCGGCAGAATTGGCCAGTTCCTTGCAGATTTTAAAGAGTTCAGCTGAGTTGTTTGATGCTGCAGAGACGCGGGCTTGGATATGGGCTCTCTTCTTGGTTAGGACAGAGAGCCGGTATTATCTTTGGAGCAGGCGGCAGGCCAGTTTGTCAGAGGAGGTACACGAAGCACGCCATTTCCTCTCGGCCACCCTGCACTTGCGTTTTAGGGTGACGAGGTCCGAGTCGTACCATGAGTTGCACTTGGCTTTGGGCTTCAGGCGGATTCTCATGACAGGGGCAAGGATATCAAGAGTATCAGATATAGCAGAGTGGAGCTGTGTCAGTGTGAGAGTCAGCCATAGGGGGAGGAGGAGGTGAGAAGGTGGCAGCGAAAGCATCAACTGACACGCGCTTCATGGGTTGGATGACCGAGAAGGTGGGTGGCAGTACTGGAGGTGGCTTGGCCTGGGGGGTAGGGAGGGTGAGGTGGGAGGAGAGGAGAAAGTGATCACTCCAGGAGAGGCATCCAGGTGGATATTGAAGTCTCCAAGAAGGAAGAGTTGAGTGGTTGAGGCCAGGAGTGAGGAGGAGAGGTCAGCCCACTCAGAGAGAAAGGATGTGATCTGACCAGGTGGCCGATAGATAGTAGCCACAGTAAGGGAATGGCTAGGGGAGGGAGAGAGCCTGAAGACGAGGCATTCAAAGGAGGAATAGGCCTGAGTGGGAATAACAGTGGAAGAAATCCACTCGGGGAAGATCAGGGCTACACCCCCTCCAGAGTGGTTGGGCCTAGGTGCAGAGAGGATCTTGTAGCCGTTAGGTAGTAGTGTGTCAAAGCTAGTGACAGAGCTGGCCGTGAACCATGTCTCGGTGAGACTGAGGACATCGAGGTCAAGTTCTTCCAGGAGGCGGCAGATATCAGAGGAGTGTTTGACAGCAGAGCGAGAATTTAGAGTGGCAATATGGAGAAGGTTGCCATCCTTGAAGGACTTCGTAGGAGGGGTACAGATCAGAGTTACGTCTTTCGGAAGTGTAGAAGGAGCACGAGAGGGGGCAGAGAGGGAAAGTGAAGGCAAGGTAGCCAAGCTGGAGGCAGAAGAGGGAGGCGAGGTAGCCACAGAAAGGGAGGAGGGGACAGCAGGAGAAGAAAGGAAATTGATGCGGCGTGGGAAGCGTCGATCAAAGAGGTGAAGGTTGGCCTGAGGGCCTTGGACCAAGACGGTCCCATTCAAGTAAACATTAATGATGACCTTAGAGAAATGGAAGGAGGCCAGAAGAGCGTCCCAACGGGTGCCACCATTAATGGGAGAAGAGGAGAAAGGATAGAGCACAGAGACCATATGAAGGGTCCATTGTTCTGGCGAAGGAACGACAAGGAGGATGTCGGTGAGAGTGGGTGATGTGTGTCAGGGTGGCACACCATGGGCTCTGGCAATTTTAACATGTTCTTGTTAGTGTAGGCCACCAGACAGTAATGTTTACTGTCACACAAACATGTGACACATATGTCCATCACAGGATACTCCCAGGATGAAGACCATGTGACATGAGGCTAAACGTGATCAAACAAACAGCCTCTGCCTGATTGACTCCTCCTCCTAGTTACCCCCACTAATATTACCAAACTAGGCAACAATATCAATCTTTTAATATTGATGGCAACATTATAAAAGTCACCAGTGAAGTAAAAACGTTAGGTTTTTACTTAGATTCCTCCCTGAATTTGAGAAAACAGGTCAGCGCTACTGCCTCGGCTAGTGCCTACACCTGCAAGCTCATCCGAGCATGCAAATCCTACCTCTCCACTAAAAGCTGTATTACTCTGTCCAGAGCCCTAATACTCTCAAAAATTCATTATAGTAACAGACTTTATCTCAGGGCCAACAAATACATAACAAAAAAATTGCAGATTCTGCAAAATAACACCCTTAGGACAGCCTTGAGCATTCTGCGTAAACAACATATCTCCTACATAAGAAGAGACCACAACTGGCTCTCTATTAAAGAAAGAATCAAACTTAAAACTGCATCTCTTCTCCACAAATGCCTCAATAACGCAGCCCCCAAATATCTTTCTGACAAGTTTGCTCCAAAACAATATGCCAGACTCACCAGATCATCCAGTTTGGGACCTACAAGTGCCCAGATACAAACTCCAAATGGCAGGAGGCAACAGCTTCCAGGTCCTGGCTGCCCAACTTTGGAACTCTCTCCCTGCCAACTTTAGAACTAGCCAATCCCTCTCCAGCTTCAGACATAACATGAAGAACTGGCTCATCACCAATAATGACCCAACCTTAACTTGTATATGTAATATTCTCTCATGCTCTGCTTATAAATTACCTTTGCTACTCCTTAATGCCTCTGCCTCTCCACTGTGTACACTTTTTTTTCCTTTTTGAATTCTTATTATATATTGTACTTTATAGACTACTATGCCTCTGTAAACTAAGTTATTTTTTTATTGTTTAACATTTATCTCTGCCTGTAATGAGGAATTTGCATTATCTTGTACTGCGCCCAGATACCAACGGGTGAGGTGCGCATTATAAATATATAAACAAACAAACAAACAAACATGCATTCCTCAAGAATGTTATACAACTGTATCCAGATGTACCACTACATATATATGGTGGGTCATACATGATTGGCAAAACATATGATACACAAGAAATGCCACTCACTAGTTGTGTCCTCATAGTTCTCCAGGCCTCCCATGCCTTTCACTTGCTCAGGGATGATGAATTGACTTGTGGCCTCTTAATGCAGTGTCAGCTGCTCCTCCTCTGGTGGCCCCCTACAGTGGCCAATGCAGAGAGCCAGGTTGACACTGAGCTTGTGCTTGGTCCAACATGTGAGATCATTCCACCGCTTCTGAACCTTTTCAGCAGTGCACATCTCCACAACTATGGCATTGATCTGGCCGGCTACCAATGCGCCATCCATTGTGTGTGTTAATGGGTGCTCACAGTATACTGGTACATCTCATGATAGTGATAGTTAGGTAGTCAATGAGCACCTCTTCCTCTGCGGACCCGTTTCATGTGTTGTGTCTTGGATTGAAGCCTCTTCTTGCTCGGCAGGCCTCCTTTCTTGGGCCTGGGGGCCCTAGGTGATGGTGCTTCACTGGTCTGGCTGCGACCAGGTTGACGTGCAGGTGCCTGGTCGCCCGTGGGCTGAGGCACGCCACGTCCTCCAAGGACTGGGGCAGATGTGTCCTCACCACATCCCAGACCAAGAGCCCATCTAATCCCTTTACCCTTGGGGCCTTTCCACTCATGTTTCTGATGTAAAGAATAAATGTAAGACACACCAAGATATTGTTTAAGGGAACATATGGAAGGGAATAGTCTATGCGATGTGCAATGTAGATTGTGGTCCAGCAAGGCTCCAATGTACCACAATAATATACATATATGGAACGCGATACACAGAAGCACTCCTAAACTCATAAATTGCATACACAATACCAGGAAAGTTTCTAAAGGTGGAAAAAGCAGTACGCGGTACACAGAGGCACCCCTAACCTCAAAAATTGCATACGTGATACCCGGAAAGCTTCCCAAAGGTGGAAAAAGTGGTACACAATACGAAGAGGCACCCCTTAACTCAAATATTGCATACGCAACACACCGTAGACCTCAAAATGGAAAAAAATACATGCGTGTGTGTGCAGAGGCAACCCCAAAAATAAAAATGCAGTATGCGTTAGCAGATAGAAACTGCCTGCACAACACTCCAAAAAACGTGTATACGATGCTCGCCCCTCCACATACCTTCCCACGCACGACCAGTGATGCACGTCACAAGCCTTTTATTACAACGCCATTCCCGTGAGACGTGTAAGGGGCATTGTGTAGGTGTGCTGTATACCTCGCATTGGACTTAACTTATGCGTTAAGGGCCTTTACTTGGTTATCGGCTGCTAAGGATGCAAGAGGCACACCATTGTTCCTCCTCCATGCAGACTTACGATTTTCCCATCTCAGGCCCTGCTTTACCTCACTCACTCCTCAACTGCTGGTGCCTGCTTGAGTGTGAGTGTCTCCTTGCAACCAGCACTGTCTCTGAGTGGCAGCTGTACTACTTTTGCCTGTACTCCTGTGTTGGTCCTGTGACCACCACTTCTGTATTTAGGACATCCACCTCTTCCTGCCAACACCACCACAGCTTCACAGCACCTACTCAGGACCCAGGAAAGCCATACCTGCCTCGGGGGAGCCATGTCTGGTCCATCTACATCCTCTGAGGAGTGCAGCACCCCCACGTCAAGGCAGAGGGCTGCCAACTTCACCTCACTGAAGTTGGCATCCTGGTGGATCGGGTCCTGGGAGCCCGCAGGAAGACCATGATCCACAAACGTTGGAACGACCTCAAGGCCCATAGCCAATCTAAGGTGGTGGCAACCCTCGCCATGGAGCCCACCCTGGAGGTGCACCCTGCAGGCTGCCACTGGTTCACCCAGGTAGAGCTGCGGGTCCTTGAGACGTTCAATTTGGACCTTCATACCCACATATGTGTTGGGAGACGTCATCCGGAAGCTGCAGGTGAGTACTCATGTAGAGCAATGCTCTACAGTGTATGTGTGGCACACATGTTTGCAGCTGACATATTCTGTTTGCAGCTTCTGTGTGCTGTGAGACACAGCAGCTTGCTGCCTGATGCCAATGCTGGGCATATGTGGCATTGGACATTATATACTGGCATATTCATTGGAATTGGCAACATTGTACATACCGACATGTTGGATTCCGGGTCATGCTTTGTGAGATCATGGAGCAAGTGCAGGGACAGTACAGATGTGGGCATGCTATGTCGTGGTCATGTGAGGGACATGCATGATGGACACCTCCATGTGTGGCACACCTGCAAGTGCATCCATGTAGACACATCTGCTGAGAGTGACATATGTGCACGGATGAATGTGAACGTCAAGTTGTTGCATTGACATCTCCAGGACAGGGATGTGAGGTATCTTCATTGCATTTTTAGCACATGTGCACATTTCTAAATGCAATATGTGTATGATAGGTCAATCTACGTGGGCAATTGAGTCCCACATAAGTGTGATGGTACATTTGCTTGCTTGCACATCATGCTCTCACATATGCATGTTGTTGAATGTGTTTGTGTGACCATGTGCCCTGGTGCAGTTCCCATGGCCCTGGCTGCATGTAATGCTTCTGTTGGTTGTTCATTGGTATGGTGGTGTAGCATGTTTTTGGTGACCTGTCTGTGGCCACAGAACAATGTGCGATGTTGACATGTGCATATGTCAAAACTGTGATTCATACTTCACACTACACCCATGCGCCAGTTGACTTGCAGTTTGCATGAACACGTACATGTGTTTCTGCAGTGTATGTGTGTATCAGTTCATTGTTGCAACATGCTGCATGATTGGTGGTGTTAATGTTGTGTTTGCCACACCTGCATTGATTACGATGATTGATGGAATTGTTTTTTGTCCCATTTTCCACAGTGGCTGCAGCTCATGAAGAGGGATCAGGCACTGCTGTGGAGCATCAGGGCGGAGACAGAGCCATCAGACGAAAGCGCACATCCTGGTCAGCCATTAGTGAGACCACCTCATTTGAGGCAGAGTTGGTATGGGGAGCACATGTAACATCGGGCAGAGCTGTGGGGGTACATCCCAGGAGGTTGTTTTGGTGGGGGACTCCTCAGTGGCTGTGGGCCAGAGTGCGGAAACAGAGGGGCAATCCAGGGAGAAATGCCCTCTGGAGTCATCCAGGGAGATGGACAAGGTGGTGGAGGAGGGAGGTGAAGGCCAGCATATGAGGTCAGATGAGGGAATCGAGGAGAGTGTTCAGGCTGCACCCCTGGGCTAGGGAGAAGAGAATGTGAGGTGCACCATGGAGGGAGCTGCCCAACGACCTTTCCCAGGTCTATCTGATGCAGCAATGACCACTGTCATGGATGCCTCCAACCAGACTGAGCCCCCCTTAGGCCCAAGGAGATCACCCCTGAGATGTTGCACGCCCTGCTGGCTGGTCTTGCGAGGTGGATGGGCATGATTTGTGATTATGTGAGAGCTACTCGTGCAGGGCTGTTATAGCATCCAAAATCGATGGCCCTCTACCTGGCCCAGCTGGCATGTGCGCTACTCTTGGGTGGTCTCTGTGCACTGGCACAATCACCTGCCCCCTTCTTCACTGCCACCTCTGTGCCCCAGTCATCCTCCAGGGGGGCCTTCCTTGACAATTCCGACAACTACAGAAGGGGTGGTCACTGTGCCTGACCAGGCACAATCACAGGGATAGGCAACTGTAGGACAGCTAGCACCTTAGAACAGTGATGGCTCTGTACCCACCCACTGTGTTCCATCCAGACGATGGGGTTACCTGCATAGCCTAGGCTCAGCCAGGCAGCAGCAGATGAGGAGTGCCCAGAGGCAATCTTCGCAGAGCTAAATTCCATCGAGGAGGCAAGTGAGGCGTGACAGTCCAAACACCTGGCAGGAGGAATGGAGGAGACTCTGCAACATGGTGTGCATCTGTATGGATTTCCAAAGGCAGTTGATAGCAGAGAGGCAGCGGGCTAGGGAGGCAAGGATTTTGAGTGCCAGGGCAGAAGTGGTGGAGATACAGTGTGTGGGGTGGGTTGCCATTCTGGAGGAGGCTTGCAGGGATGTGGAGGAGGAGGAGAGGAGAATGTTGGGGGGCCTGCAAGCCATCCAGGATAGAACGGTGGCCTGCCTCAATGAGGAGGACAGGGAATATGACTCTGCTCTGGGGGACTTGATGAATGACACTTGAGGCCGCGGCCAATGTATATAGTTATTTGTGTGGATTTGTTTTTCTTTTTTTCTATTTTTTATCCTTAGACATTTTCCCCTTCCACATAGTTATTTACTGTAGTTTAATATTTCTAATACAGATTTGAGTTTCTTGATCATACAGTTGTTGCTGTCTCTTTGTTGTTCATGTTCATGTTCATGTCCAGAATTGTGTTCACTATGGTTTTAGATTTTTATTTGTTCTGTGACTATCACGTGGGTTGGGGGCCACACTGTGGATGCGTGGGATACACTCATCACCTGTGTAGTAATTATTCAGTAGGTGTTTACCGCAAAATGCATAGCCACACACCTGCACACATCAGCTATCACCCAGTAGATGCTCTCATGTCATGCTGCACATCTGCCACTCAAATGGTACATATTCATATGTGAGTTTCTTGATTCTGGCAGTACACATTATCCTTCTTGTTAGCTCCCACACTCTCAGACATTCTCCACATCACCCAAACACGTGCCCGTACAACTCGTGTTCGTTGCAGGGGCTTTTAATGCTATGCCTTCCTACCTGAATCCCTTCATTCATTGATGTTTACATGCTACTATGCACACACACATTGTATGTGACTCTGTCTGATTACTGATATCTTGGACTTGTCTCCTTCTAGGTCATTCACATACAATGCTTTGAAACCATTTCAATGGCAAATGTGGAAAATGATACATAACATTGCATGGCATTGCTTTTCTTTGTCACATGTACATGGTGCATTCTGCTGTCCTGTTGCTGTGCAAGTGTGTGCCATGTGCCAGAGTGTCCAGTAATGAGATACGTGCATGGATTCTCAACAGTTCCCCCAGTTGATCAGGCTAGGGGAGAATATGTGGCTGGTGTGCTTCATGTTGGAGGCAGGCCAGTGGAGTTCAGGTAGGTTGGTCAACATTGGACTGGTAGGGGTGTAATGTGGCAGGGCTATGTTGGGGTAATGTCAGAGGTGAGGGGAGCTGGTGGGTAGTGTGGGAACTGGGGGCTGCCTGGTGGTAGTGTCAGATGTGAGGGGGGCTGGTGGCTGGTGTCTGGGCTTGAGGGTGTTTCTGTGCAATCAGGGTATGTGACAGCAGTTTGGGTGCATTGGGAGAAGGAAGGACAGTTTGCAGGTTTTTAAGGGTGCAGCCGTTACTTATGTGGGACCTTGCACAGAGTAGCTGAGGTGGGTTGCCAGTCATTTGGTCGAAATCAATTGGTCGACTGGACAACTGGTCGAATCAATTTGGTCGAAAACCAAATGGTCGAATTTTTTTTTTTTTTTTTTTTTACCCCTTTTTTTTTTTTTTTGGGGGGGGTCCCCCCCCCCAACCCCCTTTTTTTTCTTTCTTTTTTTTTTTTTAACACGAAAACCCACAAAACACATATATAAATAAAAAAAAAAAAATTCGACCATTTGGTTTTCGACCAAATGACGTCGACCAAATTGCAGTCGACCAGTTTGTAGTCGACCAAATGACTGGACACCGCTGAGGTGCAGCCTTTACTTACGTGGGGCCTCACGAGATTTTGCTGGGGTGCAGCCTTTACTTATGTGGACCTTGCACAGTTTAGCTGGGGCAGCCTTTACTTACGTGGGCTCACACTGAGTAGCTGGGGTGTGGCCTTTACTTACCTGGGGCCTCGCACAGTTTAGCTGGGGTGCTGCCTTTACTTACGGGGGACCTCGCTCAGAATGGCTGGAGTGCTGGATATTGGGTCAGAGGTGGACGTGGAGGTTTGCAGAAAGGTCGGTCTATGGCTAGGTTTTTGGTATGCGTGGGCGCATGTTGTGGGCGTTCCTCGTGCAGCTCAGTGGAAATTCATGCTTGAATCCATAAATACATGGAGTGCGTCTTGGAAACTTTGCACGTCACGGCGCTCAGTCTTTGCTGGATCAATGCACACTTTTCCATGAATCAACGCAGCAAACCGAGGAAAAATGTTACACTTTCATTTATTTATTTATTTGTTTACATTAAGTGGCCTCGTCCCAAGCAATTTCATTGTCTGGTGTCACTATCACGAGAAATTAGGAATATGAATCCAGGGGTAAACAAAAACAAATTTAAGTTCCCTTACAAATAAAGCACAGTTGACAGTTTTTCCAAATTTTACCCAAAGAGTGTCAAGTACACTTATAAAGATTAATCATAACAATAGGAAATAATGTCCATTGATGATATCTGATGCGTTTTAATATAGCTGTTTTCATAGTTAATGAGGGTGTTATTTTCTCAGTGTCAGACCCTCCCAGTTGTGTCAATGCCTCCAGTTATTGGTGTATTAGTAGTTCAGAAGTGCATCTAAGTATGAGGGGGCTGGCAGATGCGTATCATTTGTAGAAAGTCTTGGCTCCCACCTTCAGTGGAGGTACTATGGGTCTATAGTTCCGAGGGGCAACAAAGAAAGTAGTAATCTAGGCCTTAGACAGGGGTGTTGCTAGGTCTGGAAAAGATCAGGGGCTAAGCTCATGTCAGGACTGGCGGGATTCGGGGCTAGCAAGGCTTTTGGTTGTATTCCCTGAGCTTCTATCTGGGGCTACAACCAAAAGACCCGGGGCTATAGGCCCCTCAGCCCCCCCCAGCAATGCCTCTGGCCTTAGATGACCTTCACAGATGTCCCTGCATAAGGTCCTCACGTTCTTTGTTAGACAAGGACACTACCAACACCTGCCTACCTGAACTTCAAGACTCAAGAGTGTTCATTTCAGATCTGGCGAAATGTTGCTGGACCCCCAACGGGTCTCAGACGTGCTGTGCTACTCACTCTACCCTTCAAATAGACAGGGAACAGGTGGTCCCCAACTTTCAGGCAAGAAAAGCTGATACGTCACCTTCAAAGTACACCAACAAAGCAGGCTACTCTTCATAAGGGTTCCTCCAAAGATGGCATATGTAATAGAAGGACTGTGTTGGTCCACTGAGGATTCAGGCCTGGCAGGCTCTGACCTCAGAAGGACTCTCATAGTTGCACTTCTTCTTTTCGTACACTTTGACCATTATGCAGAAAACCACTCCTGGAGGCAGCCATTTTGTATTCAAAGTAGATTGGTCCCACAGCTTGCCTAGCTAGCTGCCACCTAGTGTGATCCAAGCCTACAAAAATGAGTAAAGAAAAAAGTTCTTAAGGATGCTGGACCTAGTCTGACCTCTTGTGGAAAGTACAATGAAGATCCTGAACTAGTGCAATTAATAGGACAGTGTGTGAATTGAAATGCACAAAATGCACAAAAGAAAAGGGGGAACCTCTTGCTTTCAATTCATGACGTAAAAAGGGGAGGCACTTAGCCCTTATTTCTTATATTATATTTAAAACATGTGTTGTGAGATCGTGTAGGGATCGTGTAGGGGATAACTGAAACAGTGTGTGCTGTGTGGAAAACCAAAGATGGAAAGATTTAGCCAAACTGAATAGTAATGGATGAACCCAAACAATCCCAAAGGCTATGTTTGTTCATATCAGAAATCCTACCGGTGCTGTATGCATGTTGTAAAAAAAAAGTATGAATCAAGAAATCTAATATTAGTCCACTAACATTTAATGCTTTCCTCTTTCAATTTTAAAATGAACAAATATGTTTATATAACATTTTAGAAGCTTCTTGATTGGTGGTAATGAGGTTAAAACCTTTCCCCAATAACTCTTTTTAGTTCAGGACATTTACAAAAATCTATTTTAATATGGGTAGCATTGGAATAAAAATGTGTTAAAAAAATTAAACCCAACTTAGTCCTTCTGCATATGTATAAGCAGGTAGAACACTATAACTGCTGTTATCTCCCAGAATCACAGACTGCATGATAGGAGATAGCTGACACGTTTAGGTTTCAAAATGTTGTACACTGAACACACATCTCTAGTGGCCAAGCAGGTGAAATGTCACGGTGCTGCTGTAATAGACTTCCGACTAGACTCACAATGTGTGCGAAAAGATCCCTCTCCCCTCTTGTGAGTGAGTCAGTGGCATACAATGTACAAGCAATTTTAGCTTAACACGTCTCAAGAGGTCGATTGACTGTGACGTCTATTGGTCTCACCCTTTGCTAATACCGTTTCGCTGCAAGATGAATTGAACATTAACCCGCCTCTGCCCGGCAGATTGGAAGGGTGAGTTCCCAGTAAGCATGCATTGAGGGCAGAAAGGCAGCAGAACGAGTTTTCGGAATGTGGGAGTGGAATGTGTATAGGGATAAGCATAGTACGGCGAGAAACCCCTCTGCTTTCATGTTCTCTTGCTACTGTTTTATTTAAGTTGGTTCTTCTTTTCCCTTTATTTTCTTTTGCTTGGTTCCATTTACAGGTGCGGCTGCTTTTGTGCTCCATGCTGTGGCAGGGGACCGGACGCTGTCGTTTTTCTTACTTTAAATTAACATCTTGTTTATGTTGGTTTTATTTGTACTTCATTTTTGCCACATTTTAACTTCATTTCCGTGTAACACACGTGGGTGGCAGGAGGGTGCCTGGACTCCTGTACCCCCGGGATCTCGCTCCCATTGGCGTTTGTTTTCTTTATTTTCTTACCAGCACACAGAGAGCTGAGTCTTTCTTCCCTGTCTAACCCGCTGAGTTGAGAGGATTGGCTATGACTGGCTCTTAAGCAGTCAGACTAGGGCTGGGAAGCATTTTAGCAGGTACAGTGGCACTCCCCCTGCTTTCATGTTCCCTTGATACTGTTTTATTTATGTTGGTTCTTCTTTTCCTTTTATTTTATTTTGCTTGGTTCCATTTACAGGTGCGGCTGCTTTGTGCTCCATGCTGTGGTAGGTGACTGGACGCCATCATTTTTCTTACTTTGAATTAACATCTTGTTTATATCGTGTTTATATTATGTTGGTTTTATCTGTATTTAATTTTGCCACATTTTAACTTGCTTTCTGTGTAACCCGCGTGGATGGCAGGAGGGTGCCTGGAGTCCTATACCCCCGGGTTCTAGCTCCCATTGGCATTTGTTTTCTTTATTTTCTTACCCGCACGCTGAGAGCTGAGATTCTCTTCCTTGTCTAACCCGCTGGGTTGGCAGGATTGACTCCTGCAATTTGGTGTGCATTGTTAGTGTGACATTTGACTAAAACATCAACAAAACCTTCTTACTGGTGGCACCCTGGCCTTGTGATTATGGCGCAGTGCGTTGCTGGGCATGAAGAAAAAAAACGTGTCCACTCAGTAACGGTGCATAAACCCAGACTAGCGTTAGGACGCCAGATCCGGTGATACCTTTATTTGTTCCGCTTCCTGATTTCCTTTGTCACGTGACCGGCTACTCCCCGGCACGTGACACCACATTCGTCCCCAACTAAGAATATTTTAGCAATATTTATCAATAACTAACACAAACAAATGTAGTCTATTCTAGTCTCTCAGGTGTATTTGAGCAGGCTCCCCTGCTGGTAGATCCCATCCACTACATAGCCTTGCAGGTGTGATGATGGTTTTGGTTTTTCCCTCAGATGGTATCGGGGATTGCGTCTCTCTGGGCTGTCCGCCAGGGGGCTCTCAGGCTGGATTTCTTGTTCTTGCTGACTGGGCGTTTCGGTTTTCTAAGTGTCTCATAGAGTCCAGGCATTGATTGGCTTGACGATCGGTAGGGCGATTGGCTTAGAGACCGATAGGGCGATTCGGCTCCTTCCCTCATCGATCCAGTTCCTTCTCTCACAGTTCCCTGGTTTTCTTCCCACAACTCAGGTGGTACTTTCCTGAAGTGTGAAATATTTCTTGTTACAGTTTCACTTCCTCGAGTAGCCCTAATCATACTGTGATTCGCGGCACTGATTGTCCATGGCTGGTATTCAAATTGAGGGACATCTTCTTGGGGGTCGCTCAGTTCTTTACAATAACCGTGTTTCCAGGTACTAGCTCTCGATGTCTGGCTCGTCGAGAAATGCTCTCTTGGTCATTCCGTCTCACTCTTTTAGCTTCTACGGTCAGAAGATCCGGTTCAGGCTCTACCCACCGGGGATGTATGGGGAGTTCTGCCTGAATAGGTACTCCAAACATGAGCGCTGCTGGACTGATTCCTGTCAGGGAAAGCGGGGTCTGCCTATGGGTTCTCAGAAATCGATATACTGCTTTCAGCCATGAATGTCCTTTTTCCTTGGCGATGCGGATAACTTTGTTAAGTGACCCCATAAACCGTTCTGCGTCACCATTCGCCTGTGGCCACCCTAGGGTAATCCGTTTGTGTCGTACATTGAGATCTTGAAGGAATTGGCGTAGTTCTTGGCTGGTGAAAGGTGGCCCATTGTCACTTTTAATCTCTGATGGGATCCCATGTATTGCAAATATCTTCTCCAATGCAAGAGTCATAGTCTCAGCATCAGTGGATGCTACATGTTGTACTTCAGGATATCTGCTAAATTCATCAATTAAGACAAGTAAGTAGCCTTCCGCTGCAATGGTACAAAAGTTGATACTAACAGCTTCCCACCGTTTACTGCTCCTTGGTGCGCTGATGATAGGTTCTGGATTCTCAGCTCTCCGGGTGGCTTGGCAGGCTGCGCATGACCACAAGCTCCATCAATCTCTGTTGTATGTTGGCCATCCACATCCTGGATTTCAAATATGCTGTTGTTTTCACAATACCTTGGTGCCCACGTGTGCTAGTCTGAGAGCTTGCTCTTCTAACGATGAGGGTAGTACAATGTGGTGACCCTTGAGTATTATCCCTTCAGGAGCTACAGTAAGTTCATGACGGATTCTGAAAAGGGATTGAAGTTTAACTTGGGCCGCTGCTGTGTGCTGAGCAATGGAGGCAAGGACGTTTTTCCAATTCCCTGATTGGATGGCAGTTATGGTGTGGATAAGGATGGTGTCTGTCTCAGTTTCGTTGGCTATCTCTTGTAAAGTCAAAGCTTGCGGTCGAGCGCAGGCTACTATGTGGCATACATGTTCTTCTGTTTCCTTAGCGTGGTGTTCTTCTTCTTTTGTGGCGGGTCGTGGGTGACGAGACAGATAATCAGCTGGGTTATCTGTCCCTGGTCGATACTCCACCTCTATGTTGGAGGGTTGAAGTTGAAGCATCCATTTTTCAATACGAGCTGGTAGATGAGGTGCCGATCCTCTGAAAATTGGAATGTGTGGTTTGTGATCTGAGAATAATTTTGCCTGCTTGCCTAGTAGGTAAACTTTAAAATGCCTGCATCCTCATAAAATAGCGAGGGCCTCTTTCTCTATGTGTGTGTTATTTTGTTCCGTTTTGGTTAGTGCACGAGTGGCAAAGGCAATTGGGTAGATGCTTCCATCATTGTCAGTCTGGGTAAGTACAGCTCCTAGACCAACTGGACTAGCATCGACTAGAAGTTCTGTATGCCTCTTTATATCGAAGAAGGCCATGGCTGTAGATGCAGACAGAGTGTCTTTGATCTGCTGGAACGCTTGTTGATGGGCAGGCAACCATTCCCACTTTTGGTCCTTCTTGGTTAGTTCGCGTAGGGGACTTGCAATGGTGGCGAGATCTGGAATAAATCTCATACAGTATGTCGCCCTTCCCATAAAACTCCTTACTTCTGTGACTGATGTTGGAGGCCTGGTGTTTTTGATGTCGTTGACTTTAGCAGGATCTGGTGACACACCTTGTGCATTGAAAATGTATCTGAAGAAATGTAGTTCTTCTTTTGCGAACTCGCATTTCTCGGCACTCAGTGTCAGTCCGGACTCTTCCAGCCTGCGTAGAACTACTGCCAGATGCTTGAGGTGTTCGCTTTCATTGGACGCATATACAATGATATCATCACTAATGTTCATTGTTCCTTCCAGGCCAGTGAGGACTTTTCGAATTTCATGCTGGAATACCTCAGCAGCTGATGATATTCCGAAATTTAGCCGCTTGTAGCATCTCAGTCCGAGGTGGGAGGTAAACGTAGTGATGTATCTCGACTCCTTGGCTAGTTTAAGCTGGTGATACCCAGATCTGAGGTCAAGCTTGCTGAATATGGTAGCCCCCATTAGGTCAACAATAAGTTAATCTATGGTTGGTGTAATGTGTCGTTCCCTTCCAATTGCTGCATTAGGAAGCCGCATATCAATGCAGATTCGTACTGCGTTAGGTTGTTTTGGCTTTTTTGCAACTACCATGGGGGATATCCACAGGGTTGGCCCTGATGTTTTCTCTATGATGCCCGCTGCTTCTAATTTGTCTAATTCTTTTCTTACAGCTTCCCTCATGTGAAATGGTACTTGGCGATGGCGTACTGCTTTCGGTTCAATGGTTGGATCAATATGGAGTTTGATGGATCTGCCCTTTAGGCACCCAATGCCTTGGAATACCCGGTGATGTTGTTTTAGTAAATCGTCAATCTTTCTGCACTGAATGTTGAAAACAATTTTTATTTTATTTTATTTTTTTTATTTTTTTTCATTTTTGATTTAATTGTATAACAATTTTTACAATAAGAGGCAGGAAATAATTTGCAGAATCCTATCTGCAAAATTCCGTATAATCTAGTCCTTGTTTAGTCTTTGACTTATTCTTCTTGATCCTTAATCCTGAGTCCGATCGTACAGAAAGACGGCAAGCCTTCGATGGATTTGTTTTCATGTCTTTCCAAAAGCCATCTTCTCAGGACATATTCTACAACTGCAAGGTCAAAGATTTAAAGACTTGAGAAACAGGGCCACTCCTATGACGCATCGCTTATTGTTCCCATTGGTCAGTAGTGTCCACCGCTTTTCTGCGTCAAGGGTTGAGTAGTGTTTCAGTGGATCGCTAAGAAAACGCGACCTTTCAGTTTCTAAGCTAGAACATTCCATTATCAGATGCTTTGAACTTTCTATATTTTCCTTTGATTTACAGAAGCGACAGGTGTTTGAAGGCGCTTGTTTGCGAATTGCCAGAATCTCGTTGGTTTTCAGTTGGTTTAGTTTGAATCTTAGGAACATACGACCAAGATTCTTATCTGGGAAGCTGTGCAGGTAACCACGTGTAGCGTTGAGCTTCATCTGGGCGGTTGGTAAGTTGGTTGTCAGGGAATACGTGTGTGCCACTTCTTGGGTGTGGATCCAATCTGCCTCAAACAGTTTTTTCGACACTCTGTTTGGATTTTGAAAGAGTGTCTCGGTCGACAGATCCAGTTCTTTCAAGATCGCTAAGTTTGTTTGTTCCCATTTTGCGAGCATCACGTTTCCGCCAACCACAAGTTCTTTTCGTATAAGGTCCAACACATAGGCTTCCGGATTGTTGATGACTTTACGATATAGCATCAAGGTGGCTCTCATTTTTATTGCCAGTAATGATGATGTACAGAGCTCCCTCCTTATTAGTGCAATCGGTGTAGATGTTGCTAAGCCAAGTACGTTTCGCCAGAAGAAACTTTCAAATTTCTCCCATATGGTATTCGGAATCAATGGCATTGCGTCCGTGCCATAAATTAAGGCGGGGACAACCTTTGATTTATAGAATCTTAGAATAGGTATAATCGAAAAGCGGCCATGCTTCTTATCAACAGCCTTTGCTTGTGCTGTAAGGTTTTTTAGCTTTAGCCAGAGTGTCTCTTGCATGGTCTTTTCGTCCTTGTCGTTGCTTATTGTTATTCCCAAATATTTAAAAGCATCGACTATTTCTAAGTTCTTGCCGTCGCAATGCTAGATGGGTTTTTGCTTCTTCTTTGCGGGCCTGCCCAATATGAGCACTTTTGTCTTTTTGTTGTTTAGTTGGAGGTTATTTTCTGACATATAGGATATCATGTTATCCAATTGGCGCTGGAGGCCTATTGGAGTCAAATCCATCAGGATGATGTCGTCTGCATATAATAAACGATCAAATTTTTCACCGCCCAGCGAAGGTGGAAAATGTCTGAGCGTCTGGATTGATTCTCCATAGTCTGCAATGTAGGAGTTGTATAACGAAGGAGCCAGGGGGCAGCCTTGTTTGACTCCGCGTGCTGTGCCAATTTCCTCAGACAATCGGCCGTCTGCACTAAGGCGCACTCGTATAGCAGTCCCCTGGTGTAAGGCCCTTATAGGGTTTAGGATTTCGTTAGGACAACCTTTTATTTCCAGTTTCGCCCAAAGACGCTGCCTGTCGACCTGGTCAAAGGCTTTGACCAGGTCGATAAAGACATCGTAAATTGGGTGGCCGCCCTGGAGGACTTTAGCCTTCAGGGCGCTCATGAGCAGGATATTGGTGGTTGTTCCAGAATTTCTGATAAACCCATTCTGAAAGGGATCCAGTGCGTTGGCAGAACGAGCCCAGTTTTGAAATGCATCCAGTACAAAGGACGAGAAGACTTTCCCCATTACATCTAAGAGGGAAATAGGTCTGTACTGGTTTGGGTCATCAGTCGCACCTTTTTTGAAAATGGGGACAAGTTAGCTTTTTTCCATGTCGGTGGAATTGCCTTGGTTTTATTGCAATTATAGAAAAGTTCGCTCATGAAGTTAGCCCACAGCTCAGGATGTTTTTTGAGTTCCAGATTACTGATGCCGTCAGGACCAGGTGCCCTCGAATTATTCAATTTTTGTAGCTTGTTTAAGATGGAATCTTTGTCATTGGGGATGTTCCATGTGGTGTTTCTTTCCCGGCCATCTCTGGTAAAAGATTTGGTTGTGGTCACTTCTGCAGTTGGTGCAAATAGTTTTGAAAAATGCTCAATCCAGCGGGTCTCTCCCACATTGTTCTGGATGTTGTCATTGATGTTAGTTTGTATTCCCTTAATTAGATTCCAGAATTCCTTTGGCTTATTTCCACAAATGGCAGACAGCATTTGTTGGGAGTCATTCAAGTATAGTTTATGGCGGTGGTGTAACAGCCAGCTTCTGTAATCACACACTGCCTTTGACCAGTTTTGCTGGTTCTCAGAAGATGGTACCTTTTGATTGAGTCTTTTAAGTCTTCTATGCTCCTTCCTTTTCTCTACTAGTTCTTTGCTGTATAAGTGTGAATGATCTTTCTTTAAAATCGATGTTTTAGCTGGAGCCATAAGGAATCTGGTTAATAAAGTTGTGTAGTCCAGGTCGATTCTGTTCCGTTTAGTATTTGTCGAGATCTTAATTCGGGATTGTGTGTATTGTGCTTCTAGTTCCAACAGTCCCTTTTCAGATATCTTAACTCGTTTACCTTTTTTGGTTATTTCAAGGGACATAGGGTACGAGATCTTTTGCAGTCTAGCCGACCAGCCTTCTATTATTAAGAGGTTATGGTCGCTAAAAGTTGTAGGTCTGATCACAAAGGAGCAGATCTCCGGCAGGATATCTCTTGATACAAATATATGGTCTATTGTGCCTGTTTGGTCACCTCTTTGCCATGACGGGATCAAAAGGTTTGCTTTAGAACTTTGCCAATGAAGGTTATACATGTTCCTGTCCGACATTATCTTATCGAGGAGTTTTCCTCTCTCCCGTGCTGGGGATTTTTGGCTTAGCGTGTTAGAGCGATTTCCGATCCCTTCGCAAATGGCGTTGAAATCACCATTTATAATTGTACTGTAGTCAGTCCTTTTTTTGAAAGCTTCGTCCAGGACATTTTGAAATTCATTTATGAAATCTTCATTCGTCATTATCAGAGGATTCCAGTACACATTTATTAGAAGGAATGTAGTTTCCGTTTGGTCAGTAGGAGTAGATTTTCTTGTAAGTACTGAGGCCTGAATCCAGTACGGAGTCATGAGAATATCAGAAATTTCCACGCCCGAGCCAGCTCTGACCGCCGTTATTAGACCAGCTGAAGGCCGTCCTGTTACTCCTTTTCTGGCACTCGTGAAGATTATTTCATAACCATCCAGATGTGGTTTGGTGGTTAGCCAGGTCTCCTGTAGACACAGGACGTCAAAATTTCCCAGGTTGACATCGGTTTCCTTAGTGAGGTGCACAAATCCTCTCGTATTCCAACAACCAAATTTTAATGGGTTTAACAGGGGTATTTGCAACTCTTTGGCATTTTCCTGATGTATCTGAAGGTGGTTCTTCTTATCCGGTACTCGTTGCTAGTGATTTTTCCTGGAATTGGTATCTGTTTTATGCCAGGTCCATGGTTCAGTTTGATTTGCCCCAGAAGTTCCATGGTTGTTTCGAACTTGAACGTTGCGAGAGGATTGTTGGAACCATTTGCTCCGGTCGGAAGTCCGTTCCCGATTTGAATCGGTCTGAAGGTTTATCGCCAGTCTTTCTCCGTCTCTCTGATTAACGCTACACATTCCAAATGTATTTGTTGTTTGAGTGGTCTGTGACGGTCTGGCATGAGGCATTTTGCTGATGTAACGATTGCGGTTTTCTTTGTTCAGCTTCGGAGTATCCTTTTGGTTACTTATTCCTCTTTCAATCCTTTTTACAGAGATCACTTGTTCGCTTGGACGTCTGATATCTGTTAGTTCGAAGCCCGCTGATCGCAGATTTTCTGATTCTCTCAGTAGGAAAAGTTTGGTGGCTTCCGAAGTAAGGTGAATATAGGAGTAATCAGTTCTTCCTGAAGTACTTGGTTCCACCATCCAGAGATCTTCATTTTCTAAGTGCTTCAGGTTTGGAATTTGTGTTAAGATTTTAATAATGTTGTTTCTATTCATAGTTAGACCTTCCAGTTTTCGGTTGATGTTTTTCAACTTTAGCGTATTAGCGCTCACAATTTGTTTAGGTTCATTTTTCCGTTCTCTATCTGTTTCCACTACTTTGTCTTCTTTCCTCTTCTTGTTCACCTGAGAAACATATTGAAGATATGAGTTTGTGGTCCTTTTTTCTTTTTCATATTTAGGTTTTGTATTCTTTTTCTGGTCTTCATTTTCACCATGGGTTCGAGAATGGACAGGTGTATGCAGGTGTTTATTTCTCTTCCAAATATTTGTGCTCGGTCTGCGTACACGGTCAGATCTTTTTTCTTCAAGGACATTTGACCTCGATTTTGTAATGTCTACAAACTCCACTTTTTGAGGTTTTTGGCTTTCCTCCGAGGACATCGATAGCGAATCAGAGATGTCGTAAATTTTTACCTTGTTTGGAGGTTCATTTTTAGAAAAATCTGTGATCTCTTTGTTCACTTTTCTCTTTATTGGTTTCTTTGGGTTATTTTCGAACCCTATTTCATCTACTGTCAGAATACTCCAGTCTGACTGCTCTTCAACAACAAAGACAGGTTTAATTTCCTCAGCACAATAGACTCGTTTTTCAGGCTCACAATTCTGGCGGGAGGAGACTTTCTTCTCGCTTTTTGCAGAGGGGCCTTCTTTCCTGGTGGCCACCTTTAGCTGCTTCTGCTGGATTTGAGAAACTGGTGTGGCCTGTGGCATATTATCGGTCCTCTTCGGGTAACGGTTAACAATCAATTTTTGTTGAGTGAATATGCCGTAGGTGAAGTTCTTAGAATTTCTGACAAGGCCTTTATTTGATCTTCTCCCACCTTCACCATTCTTTGTGTAAGAAAAGGGGTTTAACTTTTGTTTCTCCACTGGTTCTGTATCCACAGTTTGAGTTGTCTCTGGATGTTCTTCTTCTTCCTCTAGAATGGCAATGATGGCGTCTAGAGGCTCAGCCCCTTGTTTACAAGTATGTGTGTCAGGAGCTCTGTCGTGGTGAGATGCCGATCTGACTGCCTCACCTATGGGGTCCGACAAGGGTGTCGATGGGCCGGTGGTATGTTGCGACTGTCGATTTAAAAAATCATCAGTAGCTGGCTGAGGTTCGGGTCGTTGGGAACATAGGCAGGTATCGGTCACCTTTGTCCTGCTCACTCTTCTGCCTAATTCAGAGTCTTGGGATCCCATAATATAACCTTCCAGGTACAGTAGTTTTGATTGCATTGAAGCCAGCATGGATATCTGGTCACGCAGCGTGTCATTAATATTCTCATACATCTTCGTGAACGGGGCCATGGCAATCGTTACTGTGAACATTACAGTTGCAAGATCCACCTTTTGCTGAGTAATATTTTGCGGAGAGGATTGTTGGATTTTACTAATTTTCCGCATGGGAGTTGGAATATAAGTCAGCGGCGACGTATTGGCCAATTTATTATCATTATCTTTCTGCAAGAGATTTTGGTCAGTTTTCTTTGACTGCACAGAGCTTCTTGTCATTGATGTTTGAGTCAAGACTGTCGGCATCTCATATTTTTCCGCGTTCACCAAGTCGCTGTTTCGTGGCTCTGGAATATGATATCGTTGCTCAGGAAGGGCTTCGTGCAGACTAGTATTAGGCTTTCGTTTCAGGTTCCACACTTCAGTACTCTCTGACTCCGGTCTTGATTCCTCAAGGGATTTTTCATGATTACTTATTACCATAATTCTGTCCGGCAGATCAAGATTTTCGACCCTCGCCACAGATTTGTTTAAGTAATGCCATCTTAGTGGCGGCACCCCGTCTGCCTGTTTCGTAGTTGAAGTGGTGTTTGGAAATTCTAGGGTTGTAGCAGCATTTCCTGCAAGACTGCGTGCAGATGATGGATTTACCTCTGCTTCGACCAAACTCTCTAGAATTTCACAATCTGATAGCTCCTGCTGATGGTTAAAGCGGAGGTCCGTCTTTTTCTTAAAAAAGTCATTCAGAGCTACCGCTGTGCAGTCTTTTGTAAGTCCAGGTTTTGGGCCCATTTTTTTACTTAAAGGGACCTTTGGTTTTGAGGTCGGTCGTCTTCTCCCTTTAGTATGATTGTATCGGTGCGCTTTCGTACTCACCGTTGGAGTTGGGTAATGTTGGACCTCGTTTTGTTCTCCTTGCTTTCCTTTTATCCTTTTTGATATAGTCCTCATTTGTATACAAGCAACTGCAGGTGTTTCTGTACCTTTTGAGTTCTTGAAGGGAATACCCGATTCAGTTGCACGCTCAATTTCATCATTATATTTGGCCAAGATAGGATTGTGTACGGCAGGATTTCAGAGCAGCATTTTACATTTCTTCAGGTCTTCATTATTTCCCATGGGGTCTCAGGGTTGGTATGTGGGACAAGACTGTAATACGCTCCCTGTCTTCTAATGTTAATGTGCTGTGCACTAAAGCAGCACAAACAATCTTTGCTGATCCCCCTAATGGGTGAACCATTTCATCCTGTCCATTTTCTACGTTATTTTGGATCTGAGGTACTTTGCCTTCAGTGTCCATAATCATCTGAGAGCGCGGCCCAGTGGCGATTTCATCTCGCTCAATATGTCCTGATTGGCCTGGGCGCCTGGAGGTTGACACATTCGCCTCGGTGGATATTGCAGGCAGAGCTTCTACTTGTCGATTACTGCCCTGCGTCCCCGAGGGCGGTGTCGAGACAATCTCAGAAATTGAGTCGCCGCGGTTGGGGATGTTCACCTCGAGCCTTGCACTCTTTGCTTTACAGTCCGTGGCGGGCTCGGGTTCGTCTGAGCAGATGGTACGTTTCGGTACTCTCTTTGGTACCGAAGCCTTTTCTCCTCGCCTTCTAGAGTTAGGCTTTCCCGCTAGAGAATCTTTCGGCGGTCGGAGCACCCGACGGTTCTTTTCAGCATTCGCGCCGGCAGACGAGCAGGTAAGGCGGAGAGAAGGGGACGGGGAGCGAACAGGGGGGGAAAAGAGGGGGGAGAGGGTTACAGGAATAGAAGATTTAGGAGAGAAGAGGGAGGGCGACGAAGGGAAAGCTGGGGAAGGGGAGATACCAGAGGCAAAGGGACACCTTGCGGCGCCTGCAACTGCCGAAAGAGAAGGGGACAAAAGCGCCATACCTGCAACCGCTACCGGCTCACTCGATGGAGGTGGTGTCTTCATATTGTCCAGTGAGGAGGTCATCTTGACAGCCTCCTCTGCACGAGATTGTAGATCCCTGATGTTGAATGCTGGTAGTTTTGGTCTTGTAGATCACGGTCAGGCGCCGGTCAGGCCCCGGTCTGCCACAGTCTGCAGGCTTCACTCTGCAGCTCACTCCGCGGCCGCTCCGCGGGTGGAGTGAGTTTTATGGACACAGGTGAGCTGGGAAAACAGTAGACACTGCGAAAAGACTCCGGTCTGCCACAGTCTGCAGGCTTCACTCTGCAGCTCACTCCGCTGCCGCTCCGCGGGTGGAGTGAGTTTTTATGGACACAGGTGAGCTGGGAAAACAGTAGACACTGCGAAAAGACTCTGGGCTGCCACAGTCTGCAGGCTTCACTCTGCAGCTCACTCCGCGGGTGGAGAGAGTTTTTATGGACACAGGTGAGCTGGGAAAACAGTAGACACTGCGAAAAGACTCCGGTCTGCCACAGTCTGCAGGCTTCACTCTGCAGCTCACTCCGATTCATTTCAGTTTCTCGGCAGTTCTACAACTTAGTAGTGTTTCACAAACAGCATCGATGACATAGACTTGTGCTCGGCACATAGCATTGTTGTGTGCAAAATCAGATTTGAACGATCCTTGCACTGGAAGAGGCTTCTTGCAGCCATAGGCATATAGTCTGACCTTCCTTTCTTGAAGTTTGGGCTTTGTGTGGAGTTTGTTAAATGCTGATACTGGCATTACATTGACGCTCGCACCAGTGTCTATGACCACGCGCAGTTGTTCTCCGTCAGAAATAACAGTGCATGATGGCCTTTTCCGTTGTTTGGACTGTTGTGGCTCTACAGCTGAGATAAGGTGTACACGGTGTACTCGTTTGCTAGGTTTTCTCCATTTATTATGGTCCCTTCTCTCAGGGGATACACTGTCCTCACTGTCTTCACTTTCACTTGTGTCCGGTGATCTCTGGGAATAATCCACTGCCCTCGCCCTTCCTTTCCTTCCTGGTTGACGTGGTGTTTTTCGGGGACCAAATTTCTTCCAGCGATCATGATCTTTCCGCTGCGTTTGCTCTCTATCACTTCTGTCTGGTGGATTCAGGCAGACAGCTGCATAGTGATTGAGGCGGTTGCACTTGCGGCATGTCGATCCCCATGCAGGATAGGATTCTCCTCTGTGCCATGGGCCTCCACACCATTTGCATGTCTTATCTCTCCCTTGTGATGTTTGTGTTATAGTAGTGTTTCCTCTTCGCTCACCCTGTTCTCAGGTGTTTTGGTGTTTTGATATGGCAGCAACGTCTTCCGTTGGCTTTGGGTTGTCGATGGGAGCCTTTGGATTGCCGCCTCGATTACTGCAACTTGGTCTTCTGTTTGTTCATGCAGGCGTGCCATTTCTAAAATTCGGGACAGGCTTATGTTCCTCTCTGACAGGATGGCCCTCCTCAGTTTTTCGGATGAAATTCCATTTATGATTTGAAGACGGATGGCGAACTCTTCATTGGGGAATTCACAGCCGACTGCCATTTCACGTAGGCGTGCATGGAATTTGTCCACTGTCTCGTTTTCACATTGTCTAGCCATGCAGAAATGAAATTGTTCATAGTCTGGATTGAGTTCGGGCTTGAACATGTTGGTAAGAGTATTCTTTACAGCGTTGTAGTTGTTTGCGTCACCACGGTCTGGGATTGCGTTGAACAGGTGTAGTGGAAGAAATGTGCGTTTCTTCTTAGCTAGAGTGATCTCTCTTGCATCCAGATGCATTTCAAATTGTTGTAACCAGATTTCCCACCGAATTGCTGCACCCGTGGTAAATGGGTCAAAAGGTGGCATGAGGATGGTTAATGCTGGGTCTGGATGGTCTGGGTTGACATTTCTTCCTGCTGTTGAGCTCACACCAGTCCTCGCAGGGCTTGTCTCAGTACTTGACATGGCTGGCGCTGTGGTGTTTGACCAATTTAATCTTTACATGGATGAAAATCAAGAGAAGAAAAAAAAAAATAACTGTGGGCTCAGGCTGGCTAGATTTCACTCACCAATATCCAGGGTTGGTGTTTTTGGGTGTTTGTATTGTACCATTAAATAGTTTTACTTCTGCCTCTTTAGTCAGAGAGATGTGGAATCCTTGCTGACTGTTGTGTCTGTGCTTCCCAATCACATATAATGGCTTAGAAAAACCTTGAATCGTGTTTTCCTTGTTTTCCTTGGTTCCTGTTAATAGATTCAGGCTGTCAGGGTTGCTGAAATGAATCTTCACTGTTTTATATTCATCTGGGTGTGTAACAGAACGTTGGGGATGTGAAAACGAGGCTCTGGATATATACACTTGTTAATACGCGGCTCTTTGAACTCTGCTGCTTTTTATAATCAATTGGGCGTGTCACAGAACGTTGGGGGTGTGAAAGCGAGGCTCTAAACACACACACGTGTTTATACGTGGTGCTGCCGTCAGTCAGTAGGTGGCTCTGGCATTGATCAGTAGGCCTCTCACCTCATACTTTCTTTGTTTGTTTAATGTTATAGTTCATGTAGATCGCGCGCGGGGCTCTAACGATCCTCGTCGCCAATGTGACATTTGAATAAAACATCAATAAAAGCTTCTTACTGGTGACACCCCGGCCTTGTGATTATGGCGCAGCGCGTCGCTGCGCATGAAGAACAAAATCATGTCCACTCAGTAACGGTGCATAAACCCGGACTAGCATTATGCCACCAGATCCGGTGATACCTTTATTTGTTTCCGCTTTCTGATTTATGTCAAAACAAACTACATTACAGCTGAATGAAGATTGCCCAAGCGCACAGTGCAAGAAGTCTTGATTCTATTAAAGACACAGAGGCAAGCATTATGCTTATTCTCCTTTATTACTGCTTGACAGCTTTTTAAATCTTCACTTTATTTATATAAATATATATATTTTTTTAAACATTTGAAAAGTGTCCAACTGGCATAAAAACCAAACTTCAACTAAAAAAGGCATGGTAAAAGCAGGGGAATGAATCAACTACAGTTCCATGAGCTCTAGCAGGCCAGTAGAACCTTGCCTCAGTCCTAACATCCAATCAGGGCTCCTCTGCTGGTATAAGTCCCTGTTGTCCTAGGTGCCTTCCTCTTCTTTTTTCTCGAGCTGCTGTAACTCTTGCAACAGTCTAAGTATCAGCCTTATAAAGCTTGCTCTGACTTCGCTCTTCTGTGGGGTGTCATATTCTCTCTGCTGCACTGCCAGAAAATCACTCTCGAGAACACTTTTGCTTGTCTCCTACGTAAAAGAGAGATCGAGATTGTTAGGGTGGGGAGTTTGTTGCAATCTCTTTTAATACATAATATATACAGTACATCTTCTTGAAACATCAGAATTCCAATGGGAGGGATAATGCTCTCCTCCGTGTCTTTAATAGAATCAAGACTTCCTGCGCTGTGCGCTTGGGCAATCTTCATTCTATGACAAGACCGGAGACGTGCATTATGCTTGTTCAAAGCTTTGCACTACTGCTGATGCAATGTTAGAGACTGGCTTGAAATAGAAGGTTCTGAAAACCGAGTCACTGGACTAGTCTGCTGCCTTCATGATCACCTGCAGCGGAAATCCAGCTGCAAAAGCTCTGGAAGCCATAGCTCCTCTGGCCGAGTGGGCTCCAAATACAGAAATGTCTATTCCCACTAGCTCCATCACCTCTTTCACCCATCTCGCTATAGTGGCCAGAGCCACTGCTTTAAATGGCTTTCTGCATGCTATTAATAGCTGAGTCACATCTTGCGGCCTTATCGCTGCGGTCGCTGCCTCATAGCATTTCATGCACTGTGCCACGCAGAGCTTGCTGTTATCAGGAACATAAGGTATGTAATATCTTTAGAGTTGGTTTTAGTACGCTGCGTGATATTAAAGGCTACTCCCTCCAGATAAAATATGTTCCTGTCTATTTCCAGGGCCTTAACGTCTGACACTCTTCTACATGATACTAAACAGAGTAAAGTAGCTAACTTTCTGGACAGCTGTCTCCCTGACAAAAGGTTGTTTCTTAGCCATTGCTCAAACAACTGTAGGATCTTGTTAACATCCCAAAGGACCGAATACTTAGGTAGTGGGGGCTTACTCACCTTAACTCCTTTAAGGAGCCTCGCTACTGCTGGGTGCTCACCTACCGGTAATCCGTCGACTAGGTTGTGTCCGGCCGAGATGGGCAATCTGTACACCCTCACTGTCCTGAAGGCTTTCCCACTAGTAGTTAGGGATGCTAGAATGTTTATAACTTGTGTTACAGGAGCTGAAACGGGAGAAATACTCCTCCCCCTGAATCATAGCTCCCAGACCTGCCAAGCAGAATTGTAGTTCCGAATTGTGGACGGAGCCCATGATATCTTGATGAGTTCTGTAGCTTCCTCTGAAAGTCCTGACAGACATCATCTGCGCCTGAAATTCTGCAGGCCAAGGGGGTCAGTGTCTGGTCTTGAATCAGAGGATGAGGAACTCCTGCCAGATCGGACAGGAGATCCGTTCTATGAGAAATCCTCTGGGGGAAATCTGTGGAAAGTTCCATCAGAACTGGAAACCAAGCTTGCAATTTCCATTCTGGTGTCACAATGACTAATTCTGCCTTGTCTCTGAGTACCTTCGCTAGTGCCCTCGCTAGCATCGCAAAGGGGGGAAAGCCATAATGTATGTGATCCTTCCAGCTGTGCAGGAATGCATCTGACCCCACAGCTCCTGGATCCTGTTTCCAACTGAGATATCTCAGCAAGTGGACATTTAGTCTTGAGGCAAAGAGATCTGTATGTAGAGGGCCCCACCTCTGCAGTAACTTGTCAGAGACTGTCTTCCGTAGTCTCCATTCGCTCGAGTCTGTTTTGTTCCGGGAGTTCCAGTCTGCTACTGTATTCTTCACTCCCGGAAGATATTCTGCCTTGACTGATATCTCCCTCGCTAGACAAGAGTGCCAGAAATCTTTGGCCAGTTCCGCTAGCATCTTGGACTTCGTGCCTCCTAGCTTGTTGATATATCTCACTGCTGAAATATTGTCCATCCGCAAGAGGGTGCAGCATTGTGATTTGTCCTTGGTAAAGGCCTTGACTGCAAAGGTACTTGCGAAGAGCTCTAGACAGCTGATGTGCAACTCTAGCTCCTCCTGAGACCATTTGCCCCCTGTCTCAGTGTTGCAGCATCTGGTTCCCCAACCTGACCTGCTGGCGTCTGATTCTAAAATGAGCTATGGCAGGTCTCTGAATATGGCTCGGCCGTTCCATGCTTCCATGTTGTGGAGCCACCAGCGAAGCTCTGTCTTGCTGTCCTCGTCTAGAGGTACTTGGTGATGGTATCTCCTTCCTTTCTGCAAGTATCTGATCTTGAGCCTCTGAAGCGCTCGATAGTGTAGCAGCCCGGGATAAATCACCTGGATAGAGGCTGTGAGGTGTCCAACTATCCAGGCTAGGTTCCGAAGTGATATATCTGGTCTCTTCAGAGCTGCCCTCAGATCCTTCTTTATGGATCTTATTTTGGGCACTGGAAGCTCTAGCATGGCTTTCCTCATATCTATTCTGAATCCTAGAAATTCTATCCTTTTGCATGGCGACAGCGCTGATTTCTCCATGCTGATCAGAAATCCTAATCCTGAGATCAAGGATGTTGCCCATTGCACTTGCTTGTGCAACCTCTCCTTGTCTTCTGCCATAAACAGGACGTCGTCCAAGTAGATGATCATCCGAATTCCTTGATCACGTAGAGCGGTCGCAAGAGACCTCAAAAACTTGCTGAAGGCCCATGGCGCTGAGGCTAGCCCGAATGGCAGGGTCTTGAATTGCCATATCTCTTCCTTCCACGCGAACTGCAAGAAGCGACGGTACTGCAGTGCTATGGGTACCGTCAGATATGCGTCCTTCAGATCCAGATGCGCTAGCCAATCATCTTTTCTGAGAAGGTCTGCTAGCAGATTGATTCCCTCCATCTTAAAATGCCTGTACACTAACCAGATGTTCAGCTCTTTCAAATTGATCACTGGTCATATCTTGCCCTTGCGGTGGACCAGAAACATGTTGCTCAAGAACCCTGCTGAGTGTGATTGTGCTTCCTCTATGGCTTGCTTGAGCGCTAGCGCTTGGATCTCTGCATCTAATAATATAGTTTCTGCCTGCAAGTTGTGCATGCGCAGCGGAGGGCTCTGCTGTAACGGCGTCTGCATGAAGTCTAGATGTAAACCCTGCGCTGTTTGTAACACCCACGCGCCTGCTGATAGCTCGCGCCAGTTGCATATAAAAAGCAAGATTCTCCCTCCTGCTAGGGGGTACAATGATCTGCGATCTCTCACCTGTAGTGTTGTTCTGGTTTCTGAAGTATCCTCTTCCTCTGCAGCCTCTGAAACCTCTTCTTCTATTTGGGAAGAAGGCGTCCTGCTGATGCAATTCCCAGTATTGGGCTCTTGGGAATTGGGGCCTCCTGTTTGAATTGAATCGGCCAGTCGAGCGGCCCGTATATCGACCGGCCCATGCAAAAACCTGTCCAGGGAAAACCTTCCTTATTGAAGCCTGTGCTTTCTCGAGTGCTGTATAGGTTCCCACAAACTTATTAATTTCTTTAACAAACATGTCTCCGAAGAGCAGCCCTTGAGCTCCTTCCCCCGCCTTGTAGGAGGCTAGGTCCCGCACTTATTGTCTATCTTCAACAGCATTGATCTCCTTCTCTTGGCTAAGATCCCACTGTTCACGTTTCCCAGTAAACACACCGCTCGTTGGGCCAATGCAGCCAAAATAAACAGATCTACTGGTTCCCCCGTGTCTTTATACCTTTCTGCCAGGCCCATGATTTTTGCGATGGGCCCTGTGAGGTCCAGGATCTTGTCCTGGCAAGACCTCCAGGTGCAGTCCATACCCTTCCTGGTGTCCATTCCGACCTCTGTGACAAAGATGAGCATTTTAGGGTCCAGCTCCAGGGTATCCGACACCTTACCGGTGAGCTCTGGCCTGGGGCATTCTGCTCTGAGACAAAATTTGGTTTCCTTCTCTAATGTCTTTTGAATTTTCTGAGACATATATATTGCACTCTTGGAGATGGGGTCCACTTTGTGCACCTAGTGTGCCTAATTGTATCAGGCTCAAACATATCGGATATGTCCTCCTCATCAGGGGTACTCTCCACTGAACTGGCTTTCTTGTCACAGGCTACCTTGTCCTGTGATTTTATGCTCTCTCTACTCAGACTTCTGTTGTCCTCCTCCTGCTCCTCGTCCTGGTCCAACTCCTCGGAGGATGAAAGAGCTTTCTCTATGTTTTTCGCCCCTAGGGTAGGGGGTATGAGGCTGGGCACTTCTGATTTTGCTAGAAAAGCGTCTTTAAGCCTGCTAAAGGCATCAGCTGCCTGCTGGGGCTTCTCTCTTTTCCCCATATCTGAGCCTGGGGGGGTAGAAGAGTGTTTTCTCTTCCGGGCAACCTTACTCCCCCTATAGGTGTTTTCCAGAGGCTTAATAGTGGAGGTCCCCTCACCTGGGTCATCTTGCAAGCCACCTCTGGGGCCCAATATGTCCTCCAAGACCTGCAGCCTGTCCTGAATTGGTTGCACTCCCTGTGCTACTGCTCTCACCAGAGAATCTCCCAAAACTCTCTTAAAACTATGTGAGAGGTCGATTTCCTCTTCATGCAGCTCCTGCTTCTGGTTACTGTATTCTTCCCCGCTGTCACAGGCCATAACTGTGCTATGTTAGCAGGGAAGTATGAATGTAGTCCCAGAGGTCTGTAAAATTGACCTGGTAGGTGTAACAGCTAATTGGTTGAGCATTTCAGCAAATCCGTATAACATATATATATATTTTTTCTTTTCTTCTGATACTGAATGCGCCTCTGTTTGTGAGCTGAAACGCTGTACTGCTGTAAGAAAACGAGAACTTGTGAGCTCAGGAGCGCTGCCAAATGGTCTCCCATTCGTTGTGAACGTAAAGCCGGGAAGACTCTACCGCGCATGCGCGGGGCATTGGAACAGTGCGTCACTGTTCTAGTGAGATAAGTGAGCCGCCGAGACTAAGCGGGGCACTGAAGCTTCAATGACATATGAACTACAACAGCGCCCTAGTGTGAGAGAGATTGCTCGCAGGCCATTGTATTCGTATGGTCGTAGAATGTAACAAAATGCAAGAATTATTACCAGCACACGTAACGCTTGGTACAATCAGTTAACAAATTCATAACAATGAGCCTACTGCTACAGACGCTGCGCGTTTGAAAGGAATACATGTATTAAGCACATATTTGCAGCGCTACGCACGCCAAAGTATACAGATATAACATTCCTATGTGACATAGACATAACACGAAATTGTGTACTTAGCTGTCGTGTAAGCAGCAAAAAAGAAGAGGAAGGCACCTAGGACAACAGGGACTTATACCAGCAGAGGATTCCTGATGGGATGTTAGGACTGAGGCTAGGGACTACTGGCCTGCAAGAGGTCATGGGAACTGTAGTTGGTTCATTCCCCTGATTTTACCATGCCTTTATTTGTTGAAGTTTAGTTTTTTTATGCCAGTTGGGCACTTTCCAACTGTTTAAAAAAAAAAGAAATATAAATAATAAAGTGAAGATTTAAAAAGCTGTTGTTAAGCAGTAATAAAGGAGAATAAGCATAATGCTCGCCTCTGGTCTTGTCATAGAATTCAGAACTAAAGGAGTAAGTAAGGTGCTTTAATTCAATTTGAATCGACTTAAAGAAAGAAGCTACAGCTAAGGTTTTGGAGATATTTCTTCCACTTATACATCGGTGGCAAATATGAGACTCTTGAGCCCACTGGTTAGTAGGAAACATTTTATAGAGGTAACAAAGCCTTTTATTCGTAAGTGCACTACAAAATGAAAAGAGATGTCTTGTTGTTTCAATGGTGCCTTCTAGATAGAAAAATCGGCACAATAGGTTGTCATCAGAAATCAAACCACGGCGTGAGAGAATTTTCTTAGTTGGTAATAGGTTCCATCTCAGTTGGGGAAAGATTTTTCTATAATTTTTATCTGGAAATGTGGCAAGGTATAATGCAATCTCGCCCCTTTTTTTATGTTCATGGGCAAGATGAGCCATGGATGAGTAACTCGATAATTTCTCATGAATGGCAATCCAATCACAATCATACAGCTGGGCCTTTACCTTAAGTGGGTTATAAATAAGGGTATCAGTATTCAAATACATTTTTTGTAATATTTTCTCACAGTTGGATTTCATTTCAGCAACAAAGTTAGGCCATTTCCCAGTAGTGCAAGGATTCATGGTTTCTTGTAAATTCATGTAAAGTGAATCATGGTTGGGAAGAAGTAGTCTCCTAAATAGAGACAGTAAATTCCATTCAACCTGAGCATGAATCGAAATAAGGCCCAGTTCATACCTCATGGCAGCAAGTGGGACACAACTCGGAACTCCAAAAAATTCTTCGGCAAAGCTTTGCTTCCCACAGATCTGATGATATCAGTGCCAACCCATAAAACAATTCCTGGCCATAAATTTATTAAACTTCAATACTGGCAAAATAGAAAAGGTTCAGAATTTGCGATGTATCGCTAGAGCTTGTGATATCAGCATGGTCGCCTTATGATTTAGCACATTCCTGCCATTGACAAAGCCCGGGGTGGCCGAGATCATATAGCCAAGGTATGCAATACAACATGCTGATGGAATCGCAGTGCCTTCCCAAGACCATATTTGTTGGCGTTTTTTCACGCTTCTAGAAATTGTGAGAATTCTAGTTTTCTTTAAGTTCATCTTTAGACCATTATCAAGAGCAAATATGGAAAAGGCTTGAAGAATTTGTTTTAGACCCACACGTGATCTGCCAAAAAGGAGGAAATCATGAGCATAAGCGAGCCAGGTGACATGCTGAGAGTCAACTTTTGTTGAGATTATGGATACTGGTGTTAGAAGATCACTTGCGTCTGACACATAAAGATTAAATAAGCATGCCGCATGGATACATCCTTGTCTGAGTCCAGATTGCATGGGAATACACAGAGACATGGCTCTGTCTCTATTTAATCGTACCTTTACAGACACATTCTCATGTAGACCTATGATAAGCCTAAGTAAGCCACTAGGAATCCCCCAAATCTTCAACTTTGTCCATGTTATGCCATGATCAAGAGGGTCGAATTCAGAAGAATTGAGGCAATATAGGTGCACACACCTGGGGTTGCCCAAGTGGAATGTTAGATATGCTCAAGAATGAGGCCATTAAGGGATGTAGAGTGGGGCTTTTGAAAACCTGTCTGAAATTTGGACAATCTAGATGTGTCAACTGCCCATTTCTCAGGATGTTGAAGCAAGATTGAAGAAAAGATTTTACTCTTAGCGTCCAATATAGAAATTGGTCTATAGTGCAACTAATCAGATTTTAGACTTTTTTTAAAGAACGGAACAAAGTAGGTGATTTGCCATGTATAAGGAAAGGTCTTATCCACATAATAACCAAATAGTATGGTGAGCACATAGGCCCAGTTTCCAGGAACTGTTTTTAAAATGGCGTTGGACTGACCATTGGGACCAGCAGCTCTGGATGATTTACATGAAATGATTAAATCAAAGACATTGACATTGGCCGTTAATCAACAACTAAAACATGCCAAGAACTTTTCTCACCATAATTCTTAGGACCAATTCAGCGTCTTGCTGAAGCAAGAATACTCTATGCTGTTTTCAGTAAATCTTGTACTTTTTCTTTACTAATTTGCACTTGGAGGATTTCAAAGCAGAGAGAATGCATTGACACTTTATCAACCTTAGGGCAGACGTCATCTTAGATTTGGCCTCAGCCAATTGTTCATCGTATACATGTTGGTGGTTCTTTCAGGTGGAGCTATGTGAAGAGGAGAGATGATATGTGGCACCAGAGATAAGAATATTGATAGATTCTTCATAGTTCCCTACATTAAACGTGCCAAGCTTCCAATCCAGAGTGGAATGGGTCATAGCGTCACCAAACTGATAGGCAAACATATTAACGTTTAAAGATGTTCGTCGGACAGTGTTACCGCCTGGACATACTGTAAGATCGCAAGAACAAATGGGCTCATTGTAAAAGAGATCACATGTGAATGTTAGAGTGGCTCTCAACATACAATGATCGCTCCAGGGGGTTGGGGTAGAAGAGAAGTCAGAGCATAAATCAAGCATATCAGAGTCAGTAAAAATATAGTCAATCAAGAATAAACCCTATTAGAACTATTGCCAGCATACTCATGTAGAGAATATAAGCTTTGAGAAGGAAGGGTAGAACTCCAGGCCAGGTCATTTTTAGAGTGTGTTTCTGGAGAGAAATTACAGAATGTGTGGTTCACTAAGAGATTGTCATCAGGAATTGAAAAACATTTGACAATTGAGTCACCAGCTAGCAGGACACGGTGGATGCCACATTTTGCTTTCCAGTTACAAACCAAATTGACGATGGACAGCATACATCTGTCAAGATCACATACACCACTATGCCAGTAGATGTTGATCATTAGAAGGAAAGAATCCTTGAGAGGGAAAATCACAATCAACCACCAGTACACCATAAGGCAGGTTCAAAACTTGACAAGAGGTCACAAGGAGATCACATCTTTTAGCTATGGCCAAGCCACCAAACGGTCTGCCTTTACCATCACATTTGGCTGCCCGAAAAAAAAGGTGGTATCCACCCAAGGCAGGACTGGTAGTAAGACATGTCTTTTCAATCATTAGGCAATGGGCATGTTTCAATTCAGCCAGGACAACAGATTTGGCGCATAGGTGTCTGTGTCCCCTGGAATTCCATGACAACAGTTTCAGTTCTCTGTTGTCAACACATATTTTTACAGGGGTATTTTCATTGTCGGTAATGCCAAGGACTCTCCTTGCTGGACCCTGAATTGTGAGTGCTATGTCCTTGTGGGAAACTAACGGTTTTTCTTTCTCTGTTCCACCGCTTAAGATAATTAACAAAGGGATTGTCTTTTAGAGTTGGAATATGCAAATCATAAATTTCTTCCTCCCATTTAGCCATGGAGAACCCCAAGTTATGGGTCTGCTAAAACAAGATCAAGCACCAATTTAGATCGCAAGTGGAGGTGGACTTGGGACACATTGTTTCTGTCAGGAAATGTGACCCTTTCTATATCAGCTGAGGAAATTGCAGTCAATAAATATATTTCAGTGAGAATTAATAAGATGTTCATGCAATTCAGACAGATAGGAATAGAGGGAACCAGGAGGCTAGACGTTGGTCTAATATTACTGGCCTCCGGGGAACAACAAATCATATTACTAAGAGCCCTAGGGGCTTCTACATTGCTGGCAGAAGGGTTGGAGTCAAAATTTAGAACATTCACACTGCTATGAGGCCCAGCATTAGAAGCAGGTAAAAAACGGTTTCCCAAAGCAACACATTCTTGGGATTCAGTGCCATCCTCTGACAGTCACAGATGTGACCTGAAGATAAATTTGGGGGAGGATGTTTTCCCCTGTGTATAGGCAAGCCTCCATCCCTAGTTACCAAGGTATGTCTCTCTGAGAGAATATATAATTTGTCGAGCAAAGCACCAAGATTGATATGGTTACCATAAGCTATGGAAGAATTTGCCAAGGTTCCCAGAGGCAAGCATGAGGGTAAGTCAATCAGGGGGAGAACACCTGACTCAGGATTAAGAGAGAATAGGCCTCATTACAAGGTTGGAGGTAGCCTTGCCGGTAACACCGGCAAGGCTATCTCCAAACTTGCAAGAAAGTCCAACACCCGCGAATGGGCAATTACCGGGGTATTCTGGCCCCACCGGACCCAGTAATTTTTCTTTCGTGGCTTCCGGAATCGGGTGATCCCCATTCCCATTTGAGCCCCATAGGGCTTAATGGGAATGGGGATGCCTGTAGCACCGGCACTGTCCATAACAGTGCGTGTGCTACAGGCATGCTGTGCTCGCGGGTGCCTTTCATTCTGCCAGGTCAGACCTGGCGGAATGAAAGGCACCCGCAAGCACAACTTGGAGTTTGCTGGTCCGGATAATATGGTACTGGTAAGCTTACCGGTACCGCTGCATCCGGACCGGCAAACCCGTAATGAGGCTCAATGTACTAGCAACATTTTTGGTTAAACTGTTGACATTCTCTTTAGTCTGGAAGAAGGAGCCGGACAAACTTTGAAAGGAACTTCCAGAATTAGGATGCAATGTGCTAGCAACATTTTTGCTTGAACAGTTATCCTTCACTTTAGTCTGGATGATTGAGCTCGACAAATTTGAGGTAAACTCCCAGTAGGAACAGAATTCAGCAAAGCATTACTGAAGGAAATCTGATCAGTGGCTATATCTTTTAACTGGTGTTCAGCAAGAATCTGTTTTTTTGTTTGTCAAGATCAAATTGTGGTAGCGTGATAACCTGTATATTACGAGAGGCCAAGTGACTGACACAGGCTTCAAGGTCTTCAACCTTGGTGTAGATGGCGGCAAGGATAGAGGAATGTACCTTTACCTTGTCCCAGATGTTGTCATAAAGTTTAACAAAAGAACTAAGAACCATGTTAAGGGCAGAACGAATCATCAGCTTCGCTAAGTGTGTGGTGGATTTCAATCTCACTGGGTTGGGTAGAAAAATCAGGAGAGGAAATTGAGCGTGCTCTATGCCTTTCTTGTGAGATGAAATCAATCAGTTCTGTAGGCGAGCCAATATGAGAAGCATTGCAAGTTTGCTGAGTTACATTCTCCATGGTTTCTCAAACCATTGGATGTTTTATGCAATATGCGTTCTCAATAATGCTTAGATCATTAAGAATGTTCAGCTGGGATCAATCAATTGTAGCAGTTTGCCTAATGGGCACTGGCGTTTTAATTTCGGTGCTAGTCCCAGTCAATTTTGAAAAGTAATCTAGAATACATTGTCCAGCAATAGGAGACCTTGGAGGAGGGGCGGCTGCACGACTGGCTGAGGAGAGACTTGGGCTGCGTTTGTTGCAACCCTTCTGCTTAGATTTTAAAGGACACACTTTTGTGGGTGAAATTTACTAAAACAGGGGGAATGGATACCCCTAAGTTATGGTTCATCTCCGCAATTATATCAGCTTCATTATTTGCACCCCTTTGTTCAACTTTGACCACTTGGCTTACAGAGGACACATTCATTGTTTGAACAGCACATGGGTGAATTTCCACAGAGATACTCTTGGTTCTGTTTTTAAAGGCACTGGGGGTTGACTATGTAGCCCTGTGCGAAGAGCCATTGTTGTGGGAGTCCAGAAATGCAGGTTTAGGGATCACTACAACAAAAAGAAATGAGATGAAAAAAACCAATAAGAAACCCCACAGGGGTAGCATTCCCGCCGCATTCACCGTCAAGATTGTATGAGTATAGAGATGAGGCGTTCACCAGACATGATGATCGAGCTACCAACCCATTAAAGACATTGGGCCTCATTATGACTTTGGCGGTAGCCGTGCCCTTATTAAGAATACGGCTGCCGCCAGTAATGATTTTTTACTGGGTCCAAGAAAAGGGAATTAACCGGGTCGTGCTGACCTTGGCGGAGCCGGTAATTGCCCTTTTCTTGGACCTGGTAAAAATGAATCCCCATTCCCATTTGAGCTTCATAGGGCTCAATGTGAATGGGGAAGATGCTAACAACGGGCCTGTTAATGACGGGCCCGTTGTTAGCATCCTGGACTGCTAGCGGGACCCGCAAAGGATGCCTGGTGTGACCAGGCGTTCCTGAACAGGTCCCGCAGCAGTCCTCGTAATAGGGCAGCCCATAATGAATGGTGCCGGTCCCGTAATGGCACCGTTCATTACGGGACCGGCAGGGTCCTAATGAGGCCCACTGACTCTGTGTTGACTGTATGGTTGAAAGGGTCAGAATTGCAAACACAGAAAGACCCTGCAGTCACCAATACAGAGGTAAACAACAAAAGTCACAGAATGTCAAGTAAATAGTTAAAGGTATAGAAGATAGGTGAGAGTGCAGCAAGCGCAGCTCAAAGGAAGTCACACTATTCCCCCCCCCTCAGGCACCAGTGAGAGTTTAGGCACATTTGAAAAAAGCAGGCACTGTACACAAGGGGGTGCCCAACTTCATGTTACTGTCACAGACTCTGTGGTAACAGTGAGGATTCAAAAAAACAAAGTTGCGAGCACAACAAAAGAAACATTTAAAAAAAAATGGAAAAATACCACAGTCACCAATCGAGCTGTGAACTTTAATGTCGTTGAGTGTCAAGTGGATAAATCAGGATGTTAGTGCATAGGAGGGTGCAGCCGGCACGGCTCATAGGGAGTAGCTAACCCCCCACAGTCACTGGCCAAACTGTTACACTCTTAACTCCAGAGAGTCACATTACGCGATGCATCGAGCTCCCTCTAAATGCGTTCTCAAGTTCACAACAATAAGTACAGTAAGGGTGTTATGCTCGCATGGTCAAAACATCAAGTACCAGAAGATCCTGCAGTCATGTTGCCACGTACAGATCAAAGCGATTGGTTGATGTATCGCCAACATCTCAAGGAGTAATCTGCACCCCTAGCAGATGCTCACAAGGAATGGGAAACAGGGGTTTGATCCAGGATATTCGGTAGCGCTCTGATAGATCCTGATAGAAACAGGCAGTTTTGAGTCCAAGGCGTGTGGTAAGGACTATGCCGATAGATCACATTAAAAAAAGTTCAGATTCCTTTGGGACTATGCAAATCTAACCGCTCAGCTTGCGAAGTACAGAGGGAAAAGAGAAGAGAAACAGGAGGCTTTCGAGTCTTTCAAAGTAGATGTGATACGTAGATGGAAAGCTGAACAGGCTCAAATAATCAGAGACGGCTTACCAACATTCCAGGAAGCACAGCACAGCTCGCAGCCTTTTTCCTTGCACAAAGGAGAGAGTGTTCAATAATCAGTGTCCGCAGTGAACACAGTAAACACTCCTGCAGCACTCCACTGCTCTTCGCTGGGAGTCAAGATTTTAAGCACACTGACACACCTCCTTGCAATTCGCACAGTAGAAAGACTTCCAGGTAAGCTTCCAGGTAGGTAAGGGTGAAGCCACAATAAACACTCCTGCAGCATTACCATAATAACATTTAGTGCAAATTAGCTCATGAAATAATCTGGATGCAGACTGATGAAAATGCATAATGCTCTGAAAATGGGAAGAAAAATTGACTTTAAACGTGCAGGCTGGATCTGTGCTGTGTGGTAAGCTGAAAAATGTGAAGATCCATTATGCTGAAAACATGGCTTTGTTTCAGAGAAGGAAGCGCAAAAGAAAAATTAAACATTATTTTCAGCAATGCAGTTAGCACAATGAGAAAAATAGTGTGATGTGGGTAGGTCTGGACAAGGGGGGGTGCTCATGATTAACAGGCGGTGTCATAAAAAAGGATTTTAAGCCAGAATAGAGAGGCATTCCTCTTCGGGCACTGACTGATGAAGGAGCAGAAGTGCTGGTTGCTAAGCAGACTGAGTCCGGTGCTTGCAAGCTGACTCCTGGGCTAAGGCTGAAATTGAAGGCATCTCTTCTGGGTTGATGCTCGTTAGAAAAACTGCAGTCTCGAGAGTCCTTATCCAGTTGTCTCTGTGCGAGTCAGGCAGAAAAAGCAGGGGAAGTTTCACTGCCAACCTGAGTCGGGAATATCGCCAACAGATTTAGGTAAATATGAGGTTAATTGATGTGCTAGTGATGTGAATGATACAGTGTTGCACAAGTTAAATAGTTCAGTTCCTTTTAGGTGATGCGTTAGAGATTCAAATTTAAATGTTCATGTCATTCTGTGTTCATATTTCTCAAAGTCTTGCTGTTTTTTTAAAGGGTATTTTTCTTGCCAAGTTTTATGAGGGCAAGGTCAATTGGCAGAATTTTACATCGATAGAGTGCTGAAAGCCATTGCAAGAAAAAACATGCTTGCACTGTTAAGTACAGTGTGGTCATAAGTGTCACTCTGTGTAACTTGCATAATTCTATTTTATTATAAAAAACACATTTAAAAAAAGTCATTTAGTCTCATATTTATTATGCATTCAGTCCCTTTGATTTGACATGCATAGAGATGCAGAGAAGCGGTAAGAAATATCTGAAAGCAAAGTAGCCGCAGTGAATTGTTTTATTTAGAGAGGCTGAATGAATGTGTTGTATTTCAATTGCATACTTTACATTTATTGAAACTCAGCCAAAAGGACATAAGGTGTTGTACATAAAATACCACAGGAGGGCATGAGCCATCTATTCAGAGTCTATTTAGACCAGTATTAGTTTGTTGTTAGTGATCCTGGTAACAATAATTATTAGGCAGTATTCTGAAATCAATGTCACCACTATAAGAAATACTGCAACAAGTTTATCACAATATATTGCCAAGTACTATAAAAATACCACAAAATACCACTATGATAAACCATACCACAAAGTAATAGATATAATCCCAAATATATATCTAACAGCACCAGGAGCCTACACTTGATCAAAACTTATATTGATTCTTAGAAAAATGCTCACAGAAAAGTTGTGTTTGTTCTCCTTAGGAGTGATTTGAACTTCCAATTTGAGCCCCTGATTCTAACTGATGGGGCATTGGATGATGAAGACATCACCTGGGATAATCCGGACCTAATGTACATGCATCCACAAAAAACAACATCACTCATCAACATGAACAAGAAGTTACCAACGCGTCTAACTGACTTTTATTTCAAACTGACCATACTGAGCTACGCAAACTGCAAAGAAAATCCCACTATTCATTGGCTGGTACCGCAAATGCGGCTACAAATTATATTATTTAAAGAAAATACACAATTGTTTGTATGTGCATATATAAATTAAACATATATATTTATCCAAATTCTTACCAAATACTCTCTGTCATTGCCTCTTTCTTGCATTTATGAACTCTGAAAAAAAATGTACTGAAGATTAATGGTAAAGGCCATTTATACCAAGCACTATCACAACTGCATTGGTACTATGGTGTTCAACATAACAAAAAAATACGCAATTATTTATGTTTTTTCTCATAATGATAATAACAGAATATTAATTGTATTCCAATTATACAACCGTTACCATGTTGTGTTCATTAATCATGCTATAGAGGAAACAATCTTCCAAATGGAGAACAAAATACCTCTGTTCTGTTATTTCAAATACTTAACATTTAAGTTATTGCAAACTACTTTTTGCATCAGCAAATTCAAAGAAAAGTGCCTACAACATCCATATTCATACACCAATAAATGCATTTCACTACAATGCACAGATGTTACAATACTATACAAAGATTGCTTTATGCTATATGATGACTAATTTACAGATTACTTTATGCAACTTTCACCAGGAAACCAAGACATATAACATAACTATGTCTTCAGTTTTACAAAGAAATAAATGAAGACATGCCAACACTGTAACATTATTTTGAGTATTAATCTTTTTTGACTATAGTCATACCTATATTATAAAGAATACATAGACAATAACAAATGTTGTGAATACATTAACACTCAAGAAAAACTACACTAATAACATAACAAATGTAATTTCCATACTTATAAACTCTGTGTGTGTCCTTCATTTTGGCCACCTACATGCATGAGAAGTTCATAATGACATTTTATATCATACACATCATATTTTAAAAAACTTAAAACTACAAATTATTATCTACATTCTGTTACCACTTATACTGCTAGACACTGTGGAATAGCTATTTTTTCTATATCAAATGAATTCTAAATTATAAAAGTTATATCTACATTCCAATTTCATAAGTTGTTTCATAAAGTGGTGTGGGTCTTTTTTCTGGCCACCTGCACACTTTACAAGCGTATCACAATTAGCTCAATTCTACCCTACAAAATGAAATAATATGCAGTTTAATGACTGAATAGATTGTCTGACATTTCTAAAAACTCCACACTGCACATAAAAGATATTTAAACAATTAACAAAGTTACCTTTTCAGTCAGTTATTTTGATTTTGTATTTCAATTGCACTATGTTTTTGTATGTACAACCTATTGTTTACTAGGTTCATATGTAAACAGTCATCAGCTTCTTCACACCCTCACACTCAAAATAATGTACATGGAACTATTTATGTAACCGCACACGTATAGGGAACACTTGTACATATTAAAATAGACAGTGTTTTACACAATAAAACAGACGTAGAAGATGCAGAATGATATTTTCTCTTCCAAATTAAATACACTTCATAATTCTACCTCTACATTTATTTAGTACTGCCTTTAAAAGACATCCTAGTAGCAAATCATGTCCAACTTTACATAAACCACTTATTAGCCTATTTTTCTATTTCACATTTTTAATTTACGTGTTTATATTCACAAAGAATATTATACATATATTTTAAACCTTTTCTTCTAACAACATTAAGTAAGCATCTGTTAAACCCTCTGGCAATCTAGCATGGTGTGTGACTATAGAGTCATTACAAACAAGCCAATCTACTTCTGTACACACCCAGGTTGTGAAATGTCCCTATTCCATGGATGCCCCTCATGAAAAATAATTGCACACATTTGAAAAGTTTTCTTACTACAGAAACGTGACTATTTACACAATTCATTATTGATGTGTTCATTTTCCTACCATCTACATTGTGTCTTTTTAACATAATCAATACATACTTATTAAAAACTAGATTTTGCTGTGTAGATTGTAAATAACAACTACAGTCACTGCATTGCATGTCATGGAATGCATTAATTACAAGATCAGAACCTTCTACACTTTTCTGATCAGGCACATGCAGATGCACATATCTTTCATAGAGATCTGGATTAGAATACCCTTTCTTACATTTTGGACACATGTGCTTCCACCCGTAACTAATTCTATCATACTTATCTACATTAACCGTTTCTTTCACTAATATTGCAGACATTCGTTAAAAATTCTTGACTATCCTCCTGTGTATTTTGAGAAAATTGTTCATTTCCACTTGCAACAGCTACTACATTTCTGATTGACATTGCAAAATGTAAACTGTGTGGATTTTCATCTACAGACATTTTAAGAAATGTAAGTTCAACATATAGCTGCTTCTCTGCTGTTTTAGCTATTTCTTGCTTCAATGGAGTCATTTGAAACAACACAAACAAAGCTGCATTACAATAGCATTCAACTGAATGTGCTTTCACTGAGTCCTTATGTTTGCTGGATGACTGCTTCACAGGTACAGGTATAAGGTTCAGGTGAGGAGCATACATATGACATTCCTCCTGTAAACACTGTATGACCAATGTCAATAGGTGTTCCTTCTAAAGTCAACCCTTGTGATTCATGAATAGTTATTGTTTAAGCTGAGCACAATGAAAACTGTGCGCTTTTCACAAAGGTATCCTTAAAAAGCACGAAACATGCAGAAATCTGAGAAATCAATTGAGTACCTTCTACACAATCAAGCTTAACTTCAACATGTTCAATACTTGTACTGTGAGGAAAGGTGTGAAATGCAATCACTCTTCCTTCCGTTCGCTCTATTGGCTAGATCAATTTCTACATTCAAATTCCTCTTCAACATTACTTGTGCCTTGATTCACAGTTTTAAAACTCCTTCAAGACATGCTGTTTTAGAAATTGAATTCTCTAGTTCACCTAATCACAATTTTACTCTCTTATCCAAACCTAAAGGCATAACATGACCATCTAAAATATCACACACATTTTATCTCTACAATATTTTGGTTCTCTGACAATTAAACTTGTTACACTCTGCAAGTGTGCACATCAAAGCAACACAAACAATGTTTCTTTCCTAAAGAGTCAATATAACATCAGACGTACTACAATCTACATGAAACATGTTAGAAATCAGTCTTCCCTTTAAAACTGCTTTCACATTTTCCTCAAGAACACCTATACAAATTTTGTTAAGTATTTCTACATACTTTAAGTCTCCAGATTGCCTCAAAATAATGGTAAGTTCCTGGAATTCAAAACAATTCCAAACGTTAATATGAGCAATAATTCCTATACATTTTTTAGCATCATTATATTGCAGCATTCTAAAAACTGGTTGACCCTTCCCAGGAGTTAATTGTAACAAGTCTCCAAAAACAAGAGCATGTTTACCTTCAAAGAAAATGTTGTAGTCACTCTTCAAAGCCTCTTGCATTAACAAGTGAATGAATGCTAGCATCAACTTACTTCATCTACAAAGTATTTAATTTTCTAAGAACTTTTCCTACTTCTTGTGCTACATTGGATACACGTCTCCGTTATTCTAGTTTGTTGTCATGCTCCACATTAACAGGCAATGTACAGTAACGCCTCCTACATTTAATGCTGCTAAACCTTTTGGAGCAGTTACAATACATGACAAAGAGGAATCTGTTCCATTTTCGATCATAGCTCTTATTGCATTAATTAAAAAAGATGTAGAAGTTCCTGCTTGTCCACTAACATAAAACAACACAGGATTGTATTGCACTCAAGAGCATTCACGCTTGTCATGCAGTAAACCATGTAAGAACCTATCTTTAATTTTATTATAGACTTCTTTTTGCTCTATATTAAGTTTACTAACAATTTCATCACAATTCACATCTGCAACTGTACTTTATTGCATTGCAATTTCTATTTCCTCCATAGCAAGCTCAACATCAGTTTGAATAATTGGTTTATCAAGAACATTTTGACTTCCTCCTGCAGAATCTTGAGTGCCCTCAAGAGTCTCTTTTGTCAATTCAGCTGCCAAATGGTCTTCTTGACTTAGTTCTTTCCACAGTAAGTCCAAATACTGCTCACATTCTGGATATGTAATTAAGCATTTTTGAGCAAAAAAAGATTTTTTTAAAGTTTCAAAACTTCCAAGTAAATAACGCTCTGCATGCCATGGGAAAAACAACGGCAAAATAAAAAATCAAATAATTCCCTTTTCTCTGCACTTTGGCAAGAAAGTTTTATGTGTTAAGGAGACTTGCCTTTTCATGTCTCACTAGACAACCACTACATGCATGTACTTTAAACCGTTCACTGCCACTGTTTGCTTCAATATTTTGATATATGTAGTGTCGTGCTACTTCATATAAATAAAGATCCTCCAACAATTCAGATCGATTTGGATAATATGTGTTAATCAAGTTGATTTTCAAAATCTCTGTACTGCCAGGTGCTGATTCAGCTAACTGCTCAACTTCACTCAAAGGCTTCGATACCCGATTTCGAGTACTAACTGGTACAAGAATTAAACAAACTGCATTAACACTATGTCCATACAGAGGCAAACTAGCTAGCAGATCTGCAGCTTCATAGCTACCACACTTCTATGTGAAAGCATCTTCAAACCAAAGCTTACAAGTTTCTGACTGAGACTTTTACCTGATGATAAATCTGCCCATAATTCAGCTACATTGCTCTGTTCTGCTTTTGTCATTTATGCTGTAACATATCGAGGAACAGCTGTTGAATTATCAGCAATACACTATACATCAGTATTTGCATTCCATAGCTGTGCAATGACAGCATTGTAATCATTAATAAATTGGCATTCCTTATTTCTTTTTAAATGATAGAAACAGATGACATTAAAATATTCACTCGAGCAACTGGTGTCACAAGCCTTGGAAAGCCAAATCTGCACTTTGTGTAGTACTTTTCTTTACATTGTGTTTTCTTGACAGTACTTTCCACATGAATGCTTTTAAAACCTTTCCACCTTGTCCCATAGATCAGCATTCATGCGCTGAGCCAGAATAGAACAAGTTACATATTATTCAATGAACTCCATCACAAAGCCATCACATTCCTTATGAAACTAAGGAGCAAATTTAATCCACAACAGTATATGTATATGTGGAGACCCACGTGCCTGGTTCCCTTTCCTCCAAAAGAAATGTTCTACAGGGCAAAAATAAAGTGTAACATGGCTACAAATCTGTGATGAAAAAAACAATATACACTTACAGGGTCCATAGAACACACGTCTCTCTCAGTGGCATGTGTTCTATGTTGTCTTTCTCTGCATTAGTTTCCAGAATCCACTCTGCAAGATCATCCCAACTATGCTCAGCACAACTTAAAGTCACAAACCAGGTTGGAGATGCCAAGTTTCTGATCACTCATCTAACCACGCAGTGAGCCTCATTACAAGTATGGTAGTAAGGCAACAACGGCGCCAGTATCGCTACCAGCACCCTTGCTACCGTACCGCCATACTAGGAGTTCTGCTCGCCGGTGCCCTTGCAGCCACCAGGTGTGACCTGGTGGCCGTACCGGCACCTGCAAGCAGAACATGATGGTAGTACCTGTACCGTTCGGTACCGGTGCTACCACCCTCTCAGGGCTGGGGATATACCGGGCCCGGCACCCGCAAAAGGACAATTACAGGGTCTGGCTGGGCAAGAATAGCCTGGTAATTGCCCATTAGTGGATGCCGGACCCGGATTCGAGTTTGGAGGTAGCCTTGCCGGTAAAGCCAGCAAGACTACCTCCAACCTCGTAATGAGGCCCAGTGTCTCCTATACCAATATTCTCTAGTTGCTCTCATTGTAGCAAGAATATTCGTAGGTTTGCCCTCTAAAACTTCATTTTTTTCTTCCACCTGTTACAGCATTTCACATGCAGAAACATTTTGAAATCCTGTTCTGATCTGATGTGTATGAGCAACAGCACAACATATTAAAAATTGGCTTTCATACAATAAGTGGAAAATATATTCAACGTTGATGCCAAATCGTGAATCTTCTGAATATATTCTTCTACAACGATATTCTGAAGCAGAGATTCACACCTTCTGATCACCCAATCTCCCTCCAGTACCAGTTGGAAAAAGCATAGGGAAACAACAGGCTTCTAATATATGTTCCAAGGTACTAATAGGTGCACCTTTCAATGCTTTCATTTGCTACAATTCTAAACTGTCGCCCATGAATTCACGTGAGTGTAGAGGATGAATAGTGTAATGCTCTTACAAACTATTCCCTTCTGCAACAGATATATGCTGAAACTGACCTTCAATGCTCTTGTTTCTTGACTTAACATCAAGCATAGACAAGTCTGGTACAGTCAGACTGCCTTTGTATAAATCATTGTGCTCCAATAGAAACGCCAATGCACATTTCACTTTTCCAATGTCGATAAGCTGTTGCCAAATTATCTTTTCTTTAGTGGCAACAGCTGAAACAAAAAATCAGCATTGTCAACTTTGCCTCTCACACCTTGCACTAATGATTTATTAGGCAGATTTGAAAAGGATGAACAGATTACAATGCAATCTTTCAAACATGTTCAATTTTCGAAGCACAAGAGGGATATCCGGCACTACCATATTATCTAAAACACTTCTTGGTGAATAAGTGTCTGATTGTAAAATACAGCACAGTGTCTACAAACATAAATTGCCTCACTTGTGTCAAATTGTTCTTTTACAAACAAATACAGATACAGTTCTTTCCAAACATCTTCTACAGTGTGTTTAAGTTTGTTCTCAACATAAATGAGTTGCACTTGAGACTAAAGTGGGTCGACAAGATACACAAACAAGGTCAGGTTTTTCAGTGGAAGAAAACTCAAACATTGCAATACTTTTATACTGTTGAAAAATCTGATCCTTTGAAAGCATAGGATCATAACTTCCACTTTCTGTAAGTGTTTCATCTATGTTAACAGAGGGCATCATTACAGGTCTGGCGGTAACCATGCCGGTAAAACTGGCAGGTTGTCGCCGGACCCGTAATGAATTACTGCCACCTGACATCCCGGTAACACCGGGGTATTCCGACCCCGGCGGCCAGGAAGTCAGACAGCAGTAATTTTGTAAATCCCCTTTCCCATATGACTCCATGGTAATGGGGACACGGAGCACTGGCACCATTAACAACGGTGCCGATGCTTCCATGAAACTCTGCGGGCAGGTGTTGCTGCGCACACCAGGTCTAACCCTGGTGGGCAGGACGGCACCTGCCTGCAGAGTCGTACTCTGCCGGTCCGGAAACACTGGTGCTGGTGTTTCCGGACTGGCACAGTCGTAATGAGGCCCATACTCTTTTAAATGCATCATAGTTATCATTTGCATTGTAGAAACAAACTTTCTACAGTTCCAGTCAAAAGTATTTGCTTTAAAACTGCAAGAGACATATTTGGTGTTTTGCACTCATAGGGCCTCGTTACGACTCAGGCATTAACCATGGCGCTATTAGCGCCATGGTTGACGCCGGTACCTTACCGATTCCGCCATGGTCAATGGTGGAATTACCGCCCCATTCCAAGGTTGGCGGGGCGGTAATTCCCCATTCACCATTGGTCCTTCCCCATTCCCATTTTTTCCTGATAGGGCTCAATGGAAATGGGGAAGGCAGTAATTACGGTACCGCAAATTGCGGTACTGTAATTACCTCCAAGGTCCCTTTGCGGGTCCCGTCCTTAACAGCTGGTAAAACCAGCTGTTAAGGGAGGATCCGCAAAGGGACCTCGGAATTGCGCAGTAAGGGATTACCGGCACCAGTGCCCTTACGGTACCGGTAATCCCTTACCACCCGGGTCGTAATGAGGCCCATACAGTTTAACTAGAATGTATCTAATTTTAGTATAATATGCAGCCAGCATCCGTATATGATGAAACTGACGCTTACATCTACTTTTTATCAAGACAAGCTAGAGGGTGACCCAAAAGTCCTGATTTTTCACAAACTTCACAGTTATCTATTCTTTGTAGCATCTTCATCTTTCTTTGAACATTATTTGTGTGCAATAATTGGAATAATCTCTTTAAAACTTTGCAAGAAAATGTATCAAAATTGCACAAAAACTGCAAGTCCTTACCTCGCAATCTTTCTTTATATGTGAAGTGTTTTTGGCAGAACAGTCTCTTGCCGGCTTGCTCACTGAATGGAACGCTTTCCTGGTGTATGGTGCCTGAACTAATCCAGCCAGGATCAACGTGCAGTGTCTGCACCTTTAACAACATCTGACTCCTTTAAAAAACCCTCCCCTCATGAAGTGAAGCAAAGTGCGGGAAGTGTTTTCGGCAGAACAGTATCTTGCTGGCTTGTTCACTGTATGGAACGCTTTCCCGGTGTATGGTGCCTGAACTAATCCAGCCAGGATCAACGTGTGGTATCTGCACCTTTAACAACACCTGACTCCTTTAAAAAACCCTCCCCTCATGAAGCAAAGTGTGGCACGTGTTTTTGGTGTTTGCAGTATTTTGGAGTTTGACTGTTTGGGCAGTGTTAGCTGTTCAGGTTCTGCCTGGGAAGTGGCAGCCCACATGTTCTCGACCACTTAGCCCTGCATGCACTTGTTGAATGGACTTCACTCCCCGTGCAGTAAGTGTTAATTTATACATTTACTTCCTGTGATGTTGGACAAAACGACTATGCTGACTCAAAACCAGAAATGAAGTTGAATAATGAGCAGCAATGCACACTAAGACCTGGTACACGTAAAGTAGGAAAACGAGTGTGCAGCCCCTCTTGATTGGCACTGTGTGTTCCCCCAAACTAAAACAAGTGTGCAACAGTCTACTCAACCAAAGATTTTTCCTTTCCTCCCATTGCCTGCTGCCGCTAAACCTCTGACTTTTGCCTCTATAGATGTTCAGGTGGTGGGGGACCAATTATTAAAGGAAAATTTGAGCACAGGATTCAGAAATATCGACAATAATCAATCTCTCCTTAATATATGTCGAAGGATTCACCTAGAATTGTTAGGGGGCCCCCCTCCCCAAAAGATGTATGATACAGACTTTGGCAACATCATTGGAACAAACCTATCAGCAAACCCAGACTTAGAAAGGCTTCTCTCTACAACTAACTCCTCAGAATCATCTAGTGAGGATGAGAGCATACTACAATCAAAGGCAATATGTATGCCAAGGGGGAAAAGAGTGAGGGTCATGATTTACAGTCGGTGAATGACTGTATGACTATGATAGACGCCCTCTTCTTACTGTGCAAGAAGATGGCGGAGGAACAACGGGAAATGAAATTTATGCTTGCAAGGCTGGCAGATCATTTTCTGGCGGTGCATCATCAGACTACAACGATTAGGCATAATCTAACAAAGGGCCATGTGATGGAATCAGAGCCAGATACTCCTATACACCTCCTGGAGCCCCATGTTAAAATAAACAACATACAGGAGCATTCCCACTCAGAGACTCCTGTGATGAGCTCCACGCAGGCGGGCGTGCTTCAACCGGTTAGCCAGGAGAGGGGAAAAATAACAGAGACTATACACATGGTTCCTGACATACCGAGAAGGCGAGCATGGAGTAAGAAGGTACTCACATATTTTGAGGAAGAATCAGGATTAGAGTGGGTACAAAGGAACAACCTACCATGCATACTAATAATGGTAGAAGATGATACAGCCATTGCTGGATGGGAATCCCTAATAAGGGTACCCGCGTCTCTTAGGCAGAGGGGGATAGAACCACAAGAGAGGTCAATTTAAAAGGCCCTCTGGGTGACTGGGTTCAACATGGGGTCACCCCTATGCAAGTCAAGGTTGTGGCCCCTGAGGCTGTGAATGTTGTGCAGGAATCCGGAAGGGGTCAGACTGAGAGGACAGATCCAGGTCCCCAGAATGGACAAGTTATGTCCTATGGGGAAGACAACAGTTAGGCTGATTTTGCACAGAAGTGTGCCCCCCATGCTCAGACCATTGTAACAGTGAAGCAAAAGCCACGATTGTCTGTGGGGAGATGGGTGATATTGTCTGAATTATATCCGGCACTTGATAGCCCTTTCCTGAACTGTACTAATCTAAAGATCTTATGGTCACTGATACCTAAACTGGTGGACCTTAGCTCAAATGATATATGACGTATTGAGCTACCATGTGTAGGTGAACATTATAACTGGCCCCCATTGAACTACTTGTATCTCCAGCTGGGATTTAAACTCAGTTGCAGAAAGATGGTGGACAAGCATGAGACACTTATAGGCCAAACGGGAAGACATGTCAAAACTGCTGCGAACGACTGCGTGACCTCTCCGTCAGGTACGCCATGCTTTACCCCGCCAAACTCCGAGTGGAGCACGCCAACCGGGTGTTCTTCTTCACTCTCCCAGAAGAGGCCTCCAAGTTCCTGGACGAGCATTTCCCAGGCTAATACCCCCTCTTGTCCCAAGGACATACTGCTTCCTTCCGGCCCGGCCGGGGAGAGCCCACACCCTGCCACCTTCCTAAATTGGATTCACGCTGGTCTTAAATTCTGTAATTGTTTACAATGATCATTGTCATGGTTACGTGCCGCACTAATATGTGCAATATCTTCGCCTAAGTTACGTACAAGCCCTCACTGTTGGCACTATTCATTTCACTTGTCCTGCCGTGCCCGGAGAGACACGGCCAATTTGGTCTACAGGCCCCCAGGCGCTGATGCCACTGGTTTGGTTTTTGTTGGGGGGTTTTGGGATTATCATCCCTCTGTTTGGGGGGGGGTGTGGGTGGGGGTGGGACATGCTGGGGGTTATGTTATTGTCATTCCTCTGTTTGGGAGGGGGATGTGGGTGGAGGTGGGACATGTTTGGGGTTTTATTATCAGAAAATTGGCGCTGGCAGCGAAGGCGGACCGTGGTGCAGCACTCACCCACTGGTCTTGGACACCTTTTTTGACTCTACCACTAGCACATCTATGGCTGAGGGGGACTTATCCTTTATGAGTTGGAACGTTCGGGGGTTGGGGAACTACAGAAAGATGAGGCAGCTCCAGCTGCAGGCTGAGCGCCACGGGTCCAAGATTCTCTTTTTGCAGGAGACACATGCTCGCATGGAACAATGCGTGCGTTTCGCCAAAACCTGGGGTCCTCATAGATTCTCTACCGACTTCTCTACTCAAAGTCGTGGGGTCATGACCCTTATCCACAAGAGTCTCCGGTTCACCCTCATCTCTTCACATATTGACGCCCTGGGCAGGTATGTTCTGCTACACGCCACGCTTCAAGGGAAAGAAGTGGTTTTGCTGAACATTTATGGCCCCAACCTCGATGACCCTGAGTTCTACAGACAGGTCACGTCCCTCCTAGATGGCTTCCCCCTTGTTCCAATTCTCTGGGGGGGTGACTTTAATACTATCTTTGATGTAGCCCTTGATAGATCTGGGTCCAAGCCCCGTCATCTCTCCAGGGCAGCCTATGCTGCATTATCATCCCTACCCCGTTTGGCCATGGTGGACGCATGGAGGTTCTTTTATCCCGATTCCCGCATTTATTCATTCTACTCTTCAGTCCACGACTCATACTCCCGAATTGACCGCTGGGTGATCTCCAATGTCTTGGTTAAAGACGTGAAACAGCTAATGATTTTACCCAGAACCTTGTCCGACCACTCTCCAGTGACCATCACCGTGAGTTGGGCCCCTGATCCCGGCAGGTCCCGCTATTGGAGACTGAAACCCCTCGCCCTACTCGATCCAGAGTTCCATTCCGAGCTCGAGGACTCTATTGAAGAGTTCTTTGAGTTAAACGCAGGCTCGGTACCATCACTAGCCACACTATGGGAGTCTTTCAAGGCCTATATTAGAGGGATTGCACTTTCCAAGGAAAACGGAGTCCTCAAATCGATTCGGAGAGATCTAGCCGAGAGTGAATCCAAGTTGTCGACCCTGGAGGCTGCGTGTTCACTTCACTCTTCTCCGGGTAACCTAGCGGCCATTGGGGCAGAATTGGATACGTTTCGCTCCCTGGCTGATCGTGAACAGAGGTTTCTGGACAACCCAGGCATCGCGCGGAAATACGGGGAGGGCGAGCGCCCTGGTCGTTTCCTTGCGAGGTTGATCCGACATGAGACAGGTTCCCCACACATTCTCGGGATTGAGAGACTGGACGGCTCTTTGGCTGTCTCCTCGCGGGACGTCAACACGGAATTCTTTAATTTTTACAAGTCCCTATACTCCAATTCGGACGAAGTATCAATGGAAGAAATAGACTCCTTTCTCAATTCCCTTCCCTTGTCGGCTTTATCCCCTGAAGCCGCGGGCTCTCTTGATTCCCCACTTACACTGGAGGAGCTCTCCAACGCTGTGGATTCCCTATCCTCGGGGAAAGCCCCCGGCTCGGATGGTATCCCAGTCGAATTTTACAAGTCCTATAAGTCACTTCTCCTTCCCCACTTGTTGGCTGTGTGGGTGGAGTCGATCGAGACAGGTGAGTTCCCCCCTTCGCTACGTGAGGCCACGATTACAGTATTGCTAAAGGCTGGCAAACCCCCCTCGCATTGTGGATCGTATCGTCCGCTCTCCCTTATAAATTGCGACGCCAAAATATACGCAAAGGCCTTGGCTCTCAGGTTGGCCCCTATCCTACCTTCCATCATTCACTCCGATCAAGCGGGTTTCGTCCCGGGGCGGTCCACCTCCCTGAACTTAAGGCGTATATTTAATATAATTGACAGGATTAGCCCAGAGACTCAGGCTGTAGCGGCCACGCTGGACATGCAAAAGGCCTTTGATTCGGTATCATGGCAATTCCTTTGGCGGGTTCTTGAGAGCTGTAAATTTGGTTCCTCCTTTCTCTCTTGGGTCAAGCTACTTTATTCGTCCCCCGTGGCTAGGGTCCGTACAGGTGACCACTGCTCTCCTTCCTTTGAGATCGCCAGGGGGACGAGGCAGGGGTGCCCATTCTCTCCCTTGGTTTTTGCAATTGCCATAGAGCCCTTCGCGGTCATGCTTCGTCACCACCATGCCCACAGAGGCCTCCGCACTGCCGGGAGGGCGGACATAGTTTCCCTATACGCGGATGACGCGTTGTTGTTCATTCGCTCTCCATCCCTCAACTTGCCTCCAGTGCTGGAGGATATCATTTATTTTGGCCGGGTCTCGGGCCTTAGGGTGAATTGCTCGAAATCCACCCTTTTCCCACTTACGGAATGCACTCCCCCCTCCCCCCTGATACTCTGGGATTCACATAGGCTCAATCCACATTCACTTACCTGGGAATAGCAGTAACACGCCAACAGGCACTAACCCTCGAAGAGAACTTCCGGAAGTACCTTACACATCTGTCCGTTAAGGTTTTAGCCTGGGACAAGCTCCCGATCTCCCTCGCGGGCAGAATGGGTCTATTGAAAATGGTGGTGTTACCTCAGCTGCTTTACAAGTTTGCCAACGTACCCTTGTGGCCTGGCGCGGACTTTTTTCGCGACTTGACTCGTACAATTAACTCTTTCCTTTGGCACTCAGGAGCGGTCCGGCTTAAGTATGAGACCTTGTCCACCCCCATGGCCAGGGGGGGCTTTGGTGCCCCTGATTTTCTTAAATATTGGCTAGTATCCCAGATCCAATATATCTCTCATTGGTTTAACACAACTGACCCCCCCCTCATGTCCGGCTCGAGAAGCTTGCGGTCTGTGACCGCGAAATCCGCTCCTTGGTTATACAACCCGCTCCTCAGGTACTGGACTCACAGAGTCCGGTCGCCTGCACATCCCTTGCATTAGCCAAAACATGGAGGCTGCTTGGAGTATCCCGCGCCTTCCACGGCAACTTTCCCCTATGGAATTTCCTCCCTGGGGTCCCCCAGGTCGCACCACTTACTGTTCGTCGCTGGGCCGAAGCAGGCTATGAGCTGTTGCGGGACGTGTTTGACCAGGGCATATTCATCGAGTGGACTGATCTTCCCCTGCCCTTGAGGAGTGACCGAAGTGTCTGGCTTCAATATGCGTCTCTCCGTAAGACCCTTAAGCGTAATTATCCAACATTCCCTGCGTTACCACCAGACGACCCGGCCATCGGGGAACTCACATCCCCCTCACCCATGAAAGGTAAAATCTCCAGATTATACTCCATGCTGCAGTCCAGATCCTTTCCAGAATTTTCTAAACTCAGGGGGTCCTGGGAGAGGGACCTGGGGGTGGAAATGTCAGACGACCGCTGGGCACATTTATGCGACCGCACTCACCGGGTGTCCTTTAATTCCCGATTCAAACTCATCCAGTTAAAAGTGCTGCATAGGTTCCACTATACTCCGGTCAGATTGCATCGCATGTTCAGTGAGCATCCATCTAGTTGCCCTCGATGCGGGCAAGATGACGCGGACTACATCCACATGATATGGTCCTGCCCCCGCCTCTCACTGTTCTGGGGAGCGGTTTGCTCGACGGTATCTGCTATGCTCGATCACCCCATTGTTCCTTCCCCAGCATTGTGTCTCTTCCACGACCTCCCTGGCCTCCCTCGAAACTCCAAAAAACTGGCTGGCCTCTGCATGCTCTTAGCGGTTCGGTCCATCCTGCTCTGCTGGCTTCGCCCCTTTCCCCCCACACATGCCCAATGGTTAAAGGCGGTTACCTGGGCCTCTGACTCCGAGGAAACTTGGTCTCTCATGCAACCTACCCACTCCAGGCCTAGGGACATCTGGCTTGGGTTCCGCTCCTACTTGTCCGACCTGGACATGACTCCGGTTGCTTCCCCTTCACCTGCTCTTTCTCACTAGTGTGAGAGCTCCTTCCATATTATGTTGCTCAGCCATCCCTCCTCGCACGTCGTTTGTAATTCTGTTTCTGAATCATTTTGTGTGCAATCTTTGTATGACTGTACCATGAACTGTATTGTCAGTATGTACCTGCTGGGCGCTGTTCGCCTGTTGTTTTGCTGCCACGCTGCCTAATAAAAAAAGAATTTAAAAAAAAAAAAACTGCTGCGAACAACTAGAGATAGCTGTAGATCAATGGAAATGTGCTGTATTATGAGGGACACTGTATTAGAAACTAGGGTCCACTGGTTTATGGAGACACTAAAAGTGGACCTCTACCAAATCAAATATTTTAAATTGTTTATGTTGTAACACTAGAGGACATAGCTCCCTTGTAAAGTATAATACCGTTCTGTACTAATTAAAACCAGTGAATTTTATATTATTACAAGAGACCTGGTTGACCACCCCTCTTCAATTTGATGGCTTCCACATCATTTGCTGCAGAGCCGCCCAGTCGGCAAGAGGCAGACCGAAGGGTGGTATGGAGATTGGTGTGTGGTGCCATATTGATCTGAAACCCTTCCTTTATGATGTGGATAGCCAACATATATTACCAGCAATTGTACACCTCCCTTGGATCTTAAAACAACCGATTCTGATTTAAACATTGACGAGTGCTAATTGGTCTCATCTATTCTTGCTCCTCATATCTAATGATAGTAAAAAGTTTTGTTCTCTTATAAGGGCATTTTTAGTGGACAATACAAAAGTGGAGGGGGTCTCGATTTCTATACAACAGTGGGTTGAATGCTTTAGGAATCTATATTTCAAACCTGTTATGGAGACGTCTAATGCCATTTCCCCGAGGGACTATATCGCAAGTGAGCATGATTTTGATGAACTAGATGTGCTAATCATTATAAAAGCCCTCAATACTTCTAGAGCACCGGGACCCAATAGATTGGCTAATCTGGAGATACGTGCTAACCCAGAGTTGTGGGCCTAGATGCTGTATACTATGTCTGTGGATATTTGGAGGTCGGGCTGTATTCCCCCCAGTTGGAGATCTTCCATTCGGATAGCTATATTTAAAAAGGGTGCAAAGAATGATCCGGCTAATTATCAGCTGTTTGCTTGCTCCAAAATATGTGCATTTATATTGCTCAAAATTCTAAACCGCCTTTGAAAACAACACTCGAACTCCCATAATATAAGTGTTCTGTTAAGTCTTATATTGACCGCAGTTACGGAGGGCAAGCCATTACATTTATGCTATATTGTCTTCTCCAAGGCGTTCGACATTGTCAACCAGGGACTTCTTTGGGTTAAACTGAAGAAGTGGAAAATTGATCCACAATTAATGTACTTCATCCAGTCATTATATTCTGATACATCGGTGAGAGTCTGAGTTAACCGTGAGTGGCTATTAACGGATTGCATATCTACAAATAATGGGCTAAACAGGGATGTGGTCTTGCCCCCACTTTGTATAACCTATGTACCTCAGACATGGCATAGGCCATGGATAGGGTGAGAAACTTTCCACCAGTTATGGGGGAGCAAGAATTCCCTGGCTTTGCATGCAGATGACGCCATCCTTTTAGAACAGACCCCCATAGGCCTACAGCGCTCATTACATTACTTAAAGAACATGCAACTGAAAATGATCTGATAATTAATATTGACAAAAGCAAGATCATGCAGTGTTGAATAGGGCTTGATCCCAAAGGTATTTCAAGAAATCATACATGGAGACTTGATTCAAATCCAATTGAGGGAGTCAGCAACTACCTTTACCTTGGCTTACCTATAAAAGTCAGTCCTAGCAGAAGATACTATTGTGATTTCTTCTGCCCTAGTATTATGAGTAAATGGCTTTTGCTAAAAAAAAAAATCATTAATACCAAAGGAGGGGGAATGGATGATTACGGTGTATCGCACTTCGACCGTCCCTGGTATGTTATATGGTCTTGTATTTCTGGGTGAAGGAAATATTTCTTGGCTAGAAGTGATAGAAGGTAAAATTCTGAGATCCATATTAGGTGTGTCTCACAGTGTGCTGGTGGAAGCACTGATAGTGAAACTAGGAGTTTTCTCGCTCAGATCTCTATGGCTGAGTGCCAGATGTAAACTGTTGCACACTATTATGCTAGCAGGGGCAGATACACTTCTATCCCTGATCGCTAAAATACCCTTGTTTGAGAAAAACAATTGTATGCTAAGACTTTGTGGTATTGTTGAGGAGCACCTGGTTGCGATTGACATGCCGAGGGAAGTCCTGATGTATGATCCACAAGCCCTGTCTCGCTTGAAAAGAAAAACAGCAATATGGAAGATTGATAAGAGTCTGTCTAGTTTACATCTGAAAAAGATGTATAAGACCTATGCTGGACAGAGTTTTACCCTGAATCTCCCTTGCTTATACCTGCTTAAGCCCATTAATGTTCACATAAGGCACTTTATTACCTACCTACGGTTTGATATCCTTCCCACTAATGAGCATCTGGGTAGAGGGAGAGACTTCACTGGCAGACAGGTTATTCAGGATGTGCAAGGGGACAATTAAAACAATGAGACATGTATTCACAAGCTGTCCCACATTGATAAGGTACTATTATAAAGGTTATGCATTGAAGGGCAACCAAGACATCTTTATGTATTCTGATCAATGGTGGAGAAAAATGTATGCGGCCAGCTCCACGGTTTTTATGGCAGGACTTATATATATGGAAAGAGATGCTGAGAAAAATTAGCTTAAACCCCACTGTATAGGTATTGAGATTGCCGGCTGCCATAGTTATTATAAAAATGGAAATGTATGTTAAGTTTTAATTAAGATATTTTGGAGAAAAAATGTGTATGTACAATTATTCGGATTAATTGTAGCCATATGTTTATGTATGTGTGTATACATTGTTTTTCTTTTTAGTGTTGCATGAGGTTTATTTTCAACCATTGCATAATTTAAAAAAAACAATAAAACAAAAAACAATCCTTCTTTATTTTCATTTTTGACTGACCTACAGTTAACATTTCTGTATTATTATGCTGCATGATTTCATCTTTTTTAGAAAGCACACAATTTTGGACTTCATAAATATATCACTCATGAATAGCTTGTGGAACATTGTTTCTTTGAATGTAACTCTCCTCATTAAAAAAATATTTCAGTATGAGAAGTGTGTTTCCACATTAACTGTTTGTGTAGTTGTATAGAATGGTGTAGTCACCTTAAGCAATGCCTTACATTTATTTAATATGAAAATAAACAATTTTCTTTTCATATCAAAAGCTTATTTTAAATGATTACTTCTACTTTTTTCTTTTGCAAAAAACGTTTTACCACATATCTAGATTTTGGTTTCACACTTCTCCAACGATTGGTAAAAACTCAGGAGTGATACATTTTCCTATATATGTCCTTATTCCTCTGTTTTAAATTCATAGCACATTTGCTCCCTTTTTTTCTAAAAATCTTTCTTTTTTTACAAGCTAGTAACACATTTGAAACATTTTTTTTTTACTTTCAATAAAAACATTATCGGTTCCATCAAAACGTTGTGTTGGCATATCTGTTATTTCAACTTCAACATTTTTAAAACTATCCTCAACACTAGAAATGGTTGCATTATCTACAAGATATGTGTCTACAGATTTAAAAACAACTTTAAAAAAAATGATACTGTTTAATTCTACTTCCCTGCTTATGACCCTTTCTTATAGGTCATTGTTGTTTTCTTGATGGCATCTTACAAAAAAGCGGTGTAAAAAGCAAAATTGAAATGATTAAGTTCACGCATTGTGTTTCTTTATATTTTCAATATAAAATATAAGTTTCAAATACAGGCTAACAGATGATGGACCTTAACAGCCCGCCAGCCCAGGAATTGTAAGGCCAAGCAAAACAAGACACTCACTCAAAGCTGCAGAACAAGCTGCAGAACAGAAATGCCTGTTTTTGCTCATCAGCCCAAGTGTAATAGTTATTCACACCCTGGGAGTTTTTTTTTATTCCTCACAAGATATATACTAAAGTGAGTACACCTCCCACCAGAAAAAACGTATGCCACCACAATTGACATCAAAAAGAAACTTATTCCCTTTTCAGATGACAGCAAACATATAAACACTGTTCCAAATAATTAAAAAAGAAACCTTTCAAATAAAATTATTACAACTACTCTAAAAATAAATCAACATCTCCACCCTCCATCCACTACCCATCCAGACTATCACTACAGTTTGAATGGCTAAGTCTGCTGGTAGTGCCATGCAATGCCTCACAAATCTCTTCTTAACAGCTAAACAACAACTCCAAGTACACAGCATTAAGTATATTAGTGTTCACATAACTAAGCCTTAGCATACCATTGCTTCTCCCAGCACCCATTTAATTACTCATCCTTAGCTATCTTCATCAACAAGCATGCACAATTAATGTCTCCTCATTACACCAATTTCAGCATAACACAATAGCCTAATGCACTATCTTGCCTTTCCCCTACAAACTAATAACTACCACTGCTAATCAACAAAACGATATTAGAATCTATGTCCTCCCTTCACTGTCCATCCCCACCCTACTAAAGTTTCAATGGCTATAGCATATGCTCTGACCAGCCCCAGAAACATTTCTTAACAAACCTCATCAATAATACTGTATTCGCCAATCCATTATGCAACCCCATTGTACACACCACATTATCCATTTCCTAAATATCACAATAATTTGACATCCACACCACTTCCAGAAAGAAAGAGTTTGATATGTCGAAACCCAATACATGCCATTACAGAGACAACAGAACTTGGAGAAAAAAAACAGGATGTAAACCTAACACAACAGTGCTGGGAAATCAGCGATTTGGTCTACCTGCAATGCCACAACAAACCACCAAAATAACCTCCACCACTAAGGAGGTGGGCATGACTGCCACGTGGGCTGAAAGGAAGCAAAGGTGCATCCACTTGACCCACTGTGCATGTGACAAGCCTACGTGCAACTTAGAGAAGACTCAGAATACTATAGAACCTGGTGGAACCCTCCTGCTCTATCTTGTGCAGCTGTCCCTATTGATTAAAGGCATCATAACATCCATGAAACAGATGGCCCTGCAAGTAAGGAGGAGAACAGGATAGCCATAAATATCCAGGGTCACACTGACCCCATGGGGACAGAGTATAAAATACAGGAAACCATATTAGCTGCACCAGCTCACCATCCTCTGCATACTCCAACTCATTGAGAGAGACCTTGAATGCAAAGGAAATATACACACTGCCATGTCACACCATTTGAAGTTGGTAGCTACACGCCATTCCTTTAAAATCACTCCTCCCAATACACTGTTGGAAAAAGAAAATTCATTAATCATCTAAAGAAAGAGCACAGATAAGTTTTTCAAAATGTTTTGAATAATCATAGAGGTGAAGAGTATTTCTCATTATAAAAAAATGTATGTGTTCCGTTCCTTTCAGAGGCAGAGATCAGCACCACCTGCAGCACCTCCATCCACTAATGCAACGACATCAAAAGCAGTATCAAATGCACAGACTCCTCTTTTACTGACTCCCGATCTTTACATATAATGAAAATCATGTGTAACCTAAGTAAAATCATTAGAAAGGCTACAAAGATCACTAAGAAAGCTTTCCATACAACTGTTGCTTCCATCTCCAGTAGTACCACTTTCTTTTGAATATAGGTTGACCTTTAACGGGTGTTAACTGTACAACATGTAGTGCAAATCCACTGGGATGAATATAACAATTCAGCTACAAGAAAGTGCAAAAATAAGCACATTATAAAATGAACTTGTGCAACATCACCAATTGAATTACCTCACAAAACACTTGAAACTCCTACAAGTAATGCATAGCTCAAAATATATTAGAAATACAAGAGGTACAATCAAAGAAACCTTGAGCCTTAATAACAAATACAAAAGTAACACGTCCACATTTTTCAAACTTAAAAAATACATTAAAAATGATTTGCCACTCAAACACAGCAAATGAAGAAAATAATAATGAACACCTTCTGATAGCAGTGGTCCCTACACCTAACGCACACAACACTGCAAATAAACCTTCAGATGTGTAAATAATCATTAACACTTACTTTCACATCAGCCTCACTCCTCCCATGTGCACACCGGGAGTTCAGTAGTCAAAAGGACAAAACTGCAGATAATGGTGGCTTTTATACTTTCCAGAACAAATACCAAAAAATAGGACTATATACCAATAAAACTACTAAGATGGCTGACACATTGTCAGCACAACCTTTCACCAAGCCCTGCACAAATGCAAAAGTAACAACAACCAATGACAAACAATGAAACAGACACAAACCCACCTAGCATCTTTCATAGCCACGGCTATTCGACGCAGCTATAGATCCTGATACACGCACATTTTCGTGCAAGACCCAAATCATAAAATAAGACACACAAACAAAATGATTAACTATATCACCCACATGAACATATGATTATTGCACAGAAAATAATCATATTTTATTCATCAGCGCCTTGGTGTAAGCGCTCTTTAAATCAATAAATCAAAACAAATCAAAATTTATATTTATAGGCGCGGCTTTAAATATATCGGCAACTCCAGCCACAACAAATGAAACACAGAATAGTATTGACGCGCCTTTGCACATGCTTTTTATAGATGCAGCTATACAAGAGCCCCTCCTCGATGTCTGCTGATAGCCGTGGCTATTCGTAAAAACCTCAAATTCAAAATTACATTTCCACTACACCAAACACCAAAAACTGTCCCCAAAATGCCTACCAGCACCCCCTCCAGTCCTCATAGTCCTCCTCCACTCACCTAGTCTCTTATAATCCACCTAAAACACTCAATGAATATAAAATGCCACCCCAATCAAAATTCTGGTTAGCCGCGGCTACCACACATCCACAAACACACAATGGGTCACTTGCTCTAAATAGCTGCAGCTACAGTGGGGGAGGTGCCGCACCATCGGCCAATTAGAAAGTACAAACACACACATCATACATACCCTGCTGCTACAAACTACTAGAAATTCAAACCAGGTATAATTTTCCTGGAAACTGAGAAATACTGCAGATATCAAGGCTAGTGTGAAAACTTTGTGGCTGATTGGAGACAGTTGACTGTTTTGTTTGCTGGCTTTTTGTGAGAAACTAAATATCAACATGGACCTACCTTTAAAATATTTTACAGTTCAATGGTTTGGATTGTGGGGAATGCGTTGTTTCCAGGCTCTACCAAAATTGTTAAGTCTGAGAAGTACAGAGCACCCACACATACTAATTCATTGTGGAGGCAATGATTTGGGAAATGTACGAGGGGTGACCTTACTTTAATGATAAAACAAGACGCTAAAAGATGTAATGGCCGCCATCGCCAGCTCGCGCTCCTCGGTGGAACAGAAAATGGGCACTATCTCCAGGGAGGTCTCCTTCCTCCGTCATGACCTCCCGAAACTCTCGTCTCGGACCGGGGAGGTGGAACAACGAATTTCTGGCATGGAGGATGACCTCGGTGGGGTGCACCAACAGCTTACACAAGCATTAACCCAACTGAAAACCATGGAAGCCCGAGTCGACGAGGGAGAGGGCAGATCCCGCCGCAATAATATTCGGATCCTGGGACTGCTGGAACGCACGGAGGGACCCAGTGTGGAACTCTTTCTGGAAGAATGGCTGGCAGACCTCTTAGCACCAAAGACCTTCTCAAACTTTTTCTCAGTGGAACGTGCACACTGCATGCCCGCAGGTCGCCTGGCCCCGGGTGCACCCCTGAGAACAATCATTGAGAGGCTTCTTAATTATCGTGACAGAGATGCCAAACTACAAATGGCCCGAACAAAAGGGTCAATGACATTTAACAGAGCCAGAATTTCTTTCTTTCCAGACTATACACGCGAAGTGCAGAAAGCCAGACAATCCTTTGAGCACCTAAAAAGGAAGCTTCACTCTATGAACATGAGATACGGGCTGCTGTTCCCAGCCCAGTTGAAAATCCAACATGAAGGCAAAACTGTACACTTCACCGACCCACGTGAGGCCTGAAGATGGGCGGAGACCCACATCGGAGGCGACTGGACCAGACAAGATCAACGCTGCAGGGGTAGATCAAGACCCCGACCGCAGGAAGAAAGACCAGCCCAGCAACCTATACCTGAGATCCCAATTGAGCCAGGTGGAGACCCCAATCCCTAGCACAGCCTAAACAGGAAACACCGGACAGACGCGGGAGCAGTCTGAACCACTAATGGACTCAAGAACCAACCCTTCTCCTGGCAATCAACTGTAATGCAACACTCCTCCTGAAGCGACAGTAGCAGTGAGTTGCCTTTACTCCTGTATAAAGGATCATAGGAGTCACATGTGGTTGCCATTATCACACCATGCCATCAGCGGACGCCACATCCCCGACTCGAGACACCAAACCCACAAATGAGTAGTAAGTCAGAGGGAAAGGGGGAAACAGTTCATATTAGTTAATCTGGCGATATAGTTTTAAACGCCAGTAGAGTTTGGGCGACAGATGCTTCATGTTGGGGAGGAGTATGGGGGGGGGGTGTTTTATGTTAGTTTTTTCCGGGAGGTCACACCATGCCAATGTCTATCAAGATGCCACCAAACATACCGTGCTCGCTGCCCATGCCCCCACCAAGCGCGAACGCTGTGTCCCCACGGCCAAATGCACCACGCACCTATCAGGCACAACATCCCAGATTCTTAGACAGTAATGGCCACACAGCACCACGAAGATTCCATTAACGGGAGAACACAAGCCCCAATGATACCCAACGAATGCCACAGGTCCCTTAAAATCCTTACCTGGAATGTAAATGGCATGGGCACAAGTATAAAACAATGGCTGATCATGCAATTCCTTAATAGATGTTCTCCTGACATAGCCCTCCTAACTGAGACCCACTTAGAGGGCTCCACATGCCAATTCTTCCGCAGAACTATCGACTAGCCTACCACGCGGGGTACACAATGGGATCCCGGGGTGTCCTGATCCTCCTTCATAAGCGACTCCCTTTTGAACTATCTGCTGTGGCGCAGGACCCTTGTGGCCATTTCGTGATGCTCCGGGGCACACTCTGGGGGGAGACAGTGGCCATTCTGGCGATATATTCCCCACCGGGGTTGGGGGAGGGTCTCCTGAGGGAGGCAACAGCCTTGATGGCGCAACAACAATTGGATGTATGGATCTTGGGAGGGGATTTTAACGATGTTATGTGCAACACACTAGACCGGTCCCACATACGCAACCGGAACCCAAACCGGCCCACGAGGCTGGCGACCTTTGCGTCAGCGCTTGCTTTGAGCGATGTGTGGAGAGAACTACACCCTACAGACCAAGGTTTCTCCTTTCACTCGGGTGCCCACGCATCCTTATCCAGACTAGATTACTTCTTGCTCCCAACCCCCAAGCATATAGGGTAAAAACGGCTGAACTCCTTCCCCGTGACATATCAGATCACTCTCCCTTGGAGGTGACGCTCCGTACGGAACGTCCCCTACCGCCTAAAACATGGCGGCTAAATAATTACTACCTGGGCCTCCCAAGTTCGTGAAACACATCACGGAAAAATCTAACGAATTCTTAGAATTAAACACAGGCTCGGTAGAGGACCCAGTGACACTATGGGAGGCCTATAAAACAGTACTTAGAGACGAAATGACGGCCTGGACGTGCAATAAAAGGAGAGAACACCATAGGAAAGTGACAGAGGCGGAGGATGAGGTTGAGAAATGGGAAATCAGATACATCTCCGACGCTATCCCAGAAACACATCGCTTCCTCTTGAAAGCAAGAGCAGCCCTCCATAATACGGCGTTAGATAACGCAAGACAGGCGCACAGGGAATCAAAGACCAGAATTTATGAGCAGGGCGACAAAGCGGACAAACTATTGGCGTGGCTGGAACGACCTGAGGAAGGGCACAGACACGTCAGACAGGTTATTGGCAGCCAAAATGAGCCTGCCCAAACAGACCCAGAGATAGCGGAGGCATTCGCCAACTTCTATGCCACGCTCTATGCCGCCCCAATGGCCCCTATAGACTCATCCCTCCTAGATGAGATTGTGCTCCCACAATTATCGGAAGTGCAGAGAACACACCTAGATGGGGAATTGGACGAAGCTGAAATAGCGGAGGCTATGACCCAGCTACAATCCGGGAAAACACCAGGCCCAAATGGTTTCCCGGCCAAGACCTGGAAGAAGCTGGGCAGCAACAAGATGGCCGCCCCCCTCTGTGACCTGTTCCTTGCAGCCAGGGAACAGGGCACACTTCCACTAGACCTACGAACGGCCAACATTGTGGTCATTCCCAAACAAGGCAAACCCCCTGACCAGTGCACATCGTACAGACCAATATAGCTTATTAATAGCGAAGCCAAAATCCTGGCTGAAGTACTGGCCATTAGGCTACAACCGGTCATATCCTCACTGGTTCATCAAGGTCAATGCGGCTTCATGCCGCAAAGATCGACTAGAATGAACTCACGCCGATTTCACCTGCTATTGGAAAGAGCCCCAACTCTCAATACTCCACTTGCACTACTCGCAATTGATTTTGAGAAAGCGTTCGATTCAGTGATATGGGCAAGTCTCTGGGCAATAATGAGGTGCATGGGCATCGGTGAAACCTTTCTTAGCTGGGTCCAACTTTTATACGAGGCCCCATTAGCCGCAGTTAGGGTGAACAGCTGGACCTCTGGGACCTTCCCCCTGGGCAGAGGCACCCGACAGGGCTCTCCTCTGTCCCCCCTCCTTTTCACCCTAGCAATAGAGTCACTGGCCTGATGGCTCTGACAGGTCACCACATGGTCCGGATTCAATTGGCCACATGGGCGAGAGGACAAGCTGTCCCTTGCACCCACTAATTGACCGCTTTGCTGGGGATGTACAACACTGGATGCTCCTGCCCCTTACGCTTATGGACAGAGCGGCTCTCTTTAAGATGATGGCACTTCCACATTTCCTTTACATACTGCAAAATGCCCCACTGGCTATACCAAATTCGGAATTCATCCAGGTAGAGCGCCTCCTTAGGAAACTGATATGGAAGGGAGGACAGCCCCGAATTGCGCTGACCACGTTGCAACGATCTATCTGGGAGGGGGGTATTGGAGTCCCACACCTCAGGTCCTACTACTGGTATTTGGTAAGACTTTGTATAAATATATATGTGGAATGTATATATACACATACAAAGAATTGTTTCTTATTTAAAATAATATTTTTTCTAATGGCAGTTACGCTACCAGCCAATGAATCCCGGGATTTATTTTTGCAAGGCTAAGGCAAGCAACAACTGGAGTGCTTTTATTTGCGGCTACAGGTAACAATTGGAATTTAGAGTACTGAAACTGCATAAAATAAATGACAATAGATATTGTACTATCAGGAGCTCTCTGCATGCTTAACAACGGTTATGAATGAAACTAACAGTGGGGACTCTGTTGAACAACTGGTCTCCTCCTTTCCAATACCATTCTCTAGATGCTCAACGAAAAAGCCCTGCTCTGGTCTAAAGTTGTGCGAGACAACTCCGGCCACCAAAAATGCCCCCCCCCCATCAACTTACAAACAAGAAAAAAGAGAAATGTAAATTGGAACTCCAGTGGCTAAAACATCCAACCAAAGGAAATAAAGCAGCGTGGAAGGAAGTAGACAGAACCTATAAAAATAAAATTGTCGTATCGAAAAAAAGAGTACTATATATAACCTTGAAATGACCCAGGCCCCCAATTGTCCTAGAAAACGTTTCAAGATTCTGAGACGCCTGGAGAAGCCTAAAGCCCTTCTAGCGTTGTTCGTGCCGACACTCCAGGATGCTATTCTGTTCCTTCTGCCTTTGAGGCTGCAATAACCAAGGCTAGGAAAGAAATTAAGGAGTCTTTGCCTGATCCTGCACCTCAAGAGAGAAAAATGGCACAGAACATGGAGAAAGCCCTGTTTCTTTCACTTTCACTGCCATAACTATTCCAGATATGAAGAAATGACTGTCCTCTATGCACCCCACTTCTTGTTCTGAAAATATCCTTCCTCCGAAGCTGATTCTAAAACATAGAGATCTTTTTGCCCCTTTCCTGACCCATAACAAACTGCCAGTTTCTACTTAAGATCCTTGACAATCTGGCTTGTGTGCAGTTTGAAGCATTTGTAGAAAAACATAACATTCTGCATGATAGACAATCAGGCTTTCGATCTCAGTACAGTACCAAGACAGCCTTGCTAGATCTTCAGTCACATATGTGGGTTTGATGGAAAGGGGTAAAGTAGGTCTATTGGTTCTCTTGGACCTATCTGCAGCGTTCAACTTGGTGGACCACAAACGCCTCCTGCACTGCCTAAGTCAACTCGGTCTATGTTCAGATGGGGCGGTTGGTTGGGTCCACTCTTTCTTATCCGGACGTGGATATAAATCCAGTATGGAACTTGTGCTTCTCCATCAATACCTTTCTGATGTGGTGTTCCCAGAGGGCCAGCCTCTCCCTGATTTTGTTCAATCTTTACATAATGTCATTGTGTTCTCTTTTGAATGACTTAGGTGTGTTTTTGACTAACTATGCTGATGACACCCAGCTCGTTTTCGAGTCTTCTGGGAATCATTCAATTGACAACACTTTCCTTGTTTTTATTTACCAACAGATTTAACTGTGGATGTCATCCAACAGGCTATGTTTGAATGGCAAACAAAACTGAGATTCTTACCTTCAGCTCCAGACAGGTCCGAACAAAGTTAAGTCCATCCTTTAAGTGTTTCTCAATCTGTGATAACATTCCTGTTGAAATCAAGGTAAAAACTCAGGGCATCCAGGTGGAGGCCAGCTTGAACTCTGAGGCTCATGTCAATCTGTTGAGCAAAAACTGTAATTACAATCTTCATCTCCTGAGAAATATTCACCCTTACATCTCCGAAGACAATAGTGCCACCATAGCTCGAGCTACCATCATTGCTCGGCACGACGATTGTAATGCCCTGCTGATTGGCGCGTCTAGCACCACTATCAAAAAATGACAGATTCTGGAAATTGACACAGTATGCATTGTTAAAAATATTTCCAGGTGTAGCCATATCTCTAAACACCACCCAAATATTCACTGGCTCCCCATCAAGAAGAGAATTATGTCCAGAAGGGAACTTTGGTGCACAAATACTATTTAGGTCAAGCCCCCACCTACTTGAAGACCTCTATTCCACAGTGTTGTCTTACTAGAACCCTTGACTCCTCTAACAAAAGGCAGATTAGCTGCCCGGAGCATAAACGTGCAAACAGACTGGGAAGATATTTCCCTGTTAAGGCAGTGACTTTTTGGAACTCACTTCCTATCGCCCTACAGTTTGAAGCCATCCTTGCTAATTTCAGGAAATCTCTGAAAATTCATCTGTTCAAATGAATTCTTCCAGCATAATCTAGTTGCCCTTCTGTCCTGTTTTCTTGATGGTTGTCCTTCTGTGTTTATGTTATGGTGCCCTCATGCCTGTGGGCTTTCAACGCCTAATAACTAACTATATAAATAAATAAATATATTTTTGCCAGCTGTGTTCAAATTTATCTATTTTTGTAACATAAAAGATGACCCATAAAAGGGCCACTTTGGAGGATGGAAAGAAGGGGTGGAATAGGTGAGGAAAATACATAAGGATGAAACATATGACAAAGGGAATTAAAATAAAATCCAACACGTGTTATTTGTGTTAGTTTTTTTAGAAAAAAAAGGTGGAAACAAAATGTACACTTAAAAGAATACCATGCATGACAGGTAATCTGATGTTCAGCGAATAACTTCAGCCATTGCTTAATTTTGGCATCTCCCTTGACTACTCATTTGCAGCATCCTTTAAACATGATTTGCATCCTGGAGTGGTCGGGTGTCAGTAACAGAGGAGTCAGTGCAGTGCATACCAATTCTGATGCAGAGGCTTAATTTCCACTTGCCGTTGTTGATGTACTGATGGATGGAGGTTCTGCAGGTGGTGCTGATCTTCGTCTATGCAAGGAACGGTCCCCATGCATTTTTCTTTGTGGTGTTCATGGGCTTTACGATATTCATCATTGACATCGTCCCAGAGGACTCTCACCAGATGGTTGATCATTATCGATGTTCCTAGACTTTAGGACATGATATCGGAAGGCCCACGGCGTATAGTCTTATTGCAGAAGGTGTACAGTACCTACTCTGCCTCTTTCCTGGAGCAATGTTCCTTCACTTTAAAGAAGCGCCAACTGTCTGCAGTTTTCTTCATCCCTGTGTGCTTCTTCCTTGGTGGCGAAGTATTGTCGACCTGAATGATGACAACATCCTCAATGCTCCTACTGCCGTGGTCAGACATGTTGGAATGTCCAACCGGGGAGGAAAATATAAAAGAATAATAATGACAACACGAAAAAGTCAATGCTGCAGAAAATGAAAAGGTTAAAAAAGAAAAAATAAGTAAAAAAATAGACAAACTAAACAAATCACAAGACAAAGGAAAATTGGATTTTGGGAAAACTGGGTAGAAAGGATGAAACGTTTAAGGGGTACAGTGCCAAAAGTGCTTGCAGTTACTCAGAAACACTTCCACGAAGCAAGTACAGACAGCAATGATTATTGTAATGTTATTTTTGTGTGGGTGTGGTGACCATTTGTGGCTAAAAACTGTTTCACAATCTGATTGGACAGTCTTGTATGCATAGATGTCGTCAAACAGAGTGGGCGTAGTCTCATCGATACAGTGGGTGATTGGATGGTTCATTGACGGGTATAAAAGTCACGTTTAGGCATGGAGCCGGAGCCGGTGTTATGATTGGCTGGTGAATTTTGCCAGAAGAGGCATAGCCATGTTACAGGGGCTCGATGTCCCATTGGCTTATTTTGGACCCATGTGTTACATCAAACGGCATGAGCAGACTCGCGTCAATACTTCCAAATGTGTGATTGGATCGTCTGTTGGCGCGTATAACATGTAGGCGCAGAACCGCAGCACGTGTTACCATTGGCTAGGGTATTAGGCTAGGGTATTAGGTCCGTAGATGCGTAGCCGTGTTGAAGGATGTTGACGTGCTATTTGCTCATTTTGCACAAGTGGGTTAACCCCTAACCCCAGACATTGCTGTATCTTACCGCACAAATATTGTTGGTCGACACGGCTATAATATTATTTTTTTTTAAATATAGATATATATCTACATATACATGGCAGTAGTCTTGTAAATAATTATTTTAAAATATATTGACACTTACTGTAACACTTAAATAACTATTCATGAACAGTACATATACATGTAAATACTTTAAAAAGTTAAGTACATATGCAAACCCATTTTTTGTAACAACAAGTTTATTTGGGGGGAATGTAGTTGTAGTAGTTTTTTTTATTTTACTTTCTAGACATAATACAGTGTTTTGATTGGCTGAATTTTCTGTGTTATTAAAGTAAATTATATATGGAATAAAAAAATCCTTGAAATTTAAGGAAAACACTTTAGTAGCAGGGATGTTAAGGAGAGCAATACATTGTAACAAAACCCTTGAAAATCAAGGAAAAAACATCAGTTACAAGGACGTTAAGGTGAGAACTTAATGCAACACTACCCAGGAAATTCAGTTAAAGCCACCTTAACTTCACGTCCCCTGTTGTGCACACTATGACCACAACAATGACATCACATTCAGTGACCTGGTAGGTATTAGAGAGTCTTTTTTACTTTGGATGCGTGTTTTCTGACTTTTGATTATGTGAGACTTTGGAGAAAGATAGAAGAAATATGAATAAAAAGGAGCAATTATAGTCTAATTTTAGATGCGCCATACAATGGGCCTCATTACAAGTTTGGCGGTAACCTTGCCGGTAAAACCGGCAGGCTGCCACCCAACTTGCACATTACTACTAAAAATTCAAACCAGGTATAATTTTCCTGGAAACTGAGAAATACTGCAGATATCAAGGCTAGTGTGAAAACTGTGTGGCTGATTGGAGACAGTTGACTGTTTTGTTTGCTGGCTTTTTGTGAGAAACTAAATATTAACATGGACCTACCTTTAAAAGATTTTACAGTTCAATGGTTTGGATTGTGGGGAATGCGTTGTTTCCAGGCTCTACCAAAATTGTTAAGTCTGAGAAGTACAGAGCACCCAGACATACTAATTCATTGTGGAGGCAATGATTTGGGAAATGTACGAGGGGTGACCCTTACTTTAATGATGAAACAAGACGCTAAAAGATGTAATGGCCGCCATCGCCAGCTCGCGCTCCTCGGTGGAACAGAAAATGGGCACTATCTTCACGGAGGTCTCCTTCCTCCGCCATGACCTCCCGAAACTCTCGTCTCGGACCGGGGAGGTGGAACAACGAATTTCTGGCATGGAGGATGACCTCGGTGGGGTGCACCAACAGCTTACACAAGCATTAACCCAACTGAAAACTCTGGAAGCCTGAGTCGACGAGGGAGAGGGCAGATCCCGCCGCAATAATATTCGGATCCTGGGACTGCTGGAACGCACGGAGGGACCCAGTGTGGAACTCTTTCTGGAAGAATGGCTGGCGGACCTCTTAGCGCCAAAGACCTTCTCGAACTTTTTCTCAGTGGAACTTGCACACCGCATGCCCGCAGGTCGCCCGGCCCCGGGTGCACCCCTGAGAACAATCATTGAGAGGCTTCTTAATTATCGTGACAGAGATGCCAAACCACAAATGGTCCGAACAAAAGGGTCAATGACATTTAACAGAGCCAGAATTGCTTTCTTTCCAGACTATACAGCGAAGTCCAGAAAGCTAGACAATCCTTTGAGCACCTAAAAAGGAAGCTTCACTCTATGAACGTGAGATACAGGCTGCTGTTCCCAGCCCAGTTGAAAATCCAACATGAAGGCAAAACTGTACACTTCACCGACCCACGTGAGGCCTGGAGATGGGCGTAGACCCACATCGGAGGCCACTGGACCAGATAAGATCAACGCTGCAGGGGTAGATCAAGGCCCCGACCGCAGGAAGAAAGACCAGCCCAGCAACCTATACCTGAGATCCCAATTGAGCCAGACGGAGACCCCAATCCCTAGCACGGCCTAAACAGGAAACACCGGACAGACGCGGGAGCAGTCTGAACCACTAATGGACTCAAGAACCAACCCTTCTCCTGGCAATGGAACGTGGAACGTGCACACCGCATGCCCGCAGGTCGCCCGGCCCCGGGTGCACCCCTGAGAACAATCATTGAGAGGCTTCTTAATTATCGTGACAGAGATGCCAAACCACAAATGGTCCGAACAAAAGGGTCAATGACATTTAACAGAGCCAGAATTGCTTTCTTTCCAGACTATACACGCGAAGTCCAGAAAGCCAGACAATCCTTTGAGCACCTAAAAAGGAAGCTTCACTCTATGAACGTGAGATACAGGCTGCTGTTCCCAGCCCAGTTGAAAATCCAACATGAAGGCAAAACTGTACACTTCACCGACCCACGTGAGGCCTGGAGATGGGCGTAGACCCACATCGGAGGCGACTGGACCAGATAAGATCAACGCTGCAGGGGTAGATCAAGACCCCGACCGCAGGAAGAAAGACCAGCCCAGCAACCTATACCTGAGATCCCAATTGAGCCAGACGGAGACCCCAATCCCTAGCACGGCCTAAACATGAAACACCAGACAGACGCGGGAGCAGTCTGAACCACTAATGGACTCAAGAACCAACCCTTCTCCTGGCAATCAACTGTAATGCAACACTCCTCCTGAAGAGACTGTAGCAGTGAGTTGTCTTTACTCCTGTATAAAGGATCATATGAGTCACATGTGGTTGCCATTATCACACCATGCCATCAGCGGACGCCACATCCCTGACTCGAGACACCAAACCCACAAATGAGTAGTAAGTCAGTGGGAAAGGGGGAAACAGTTCATATTAGTTAATCTGGCGATATAGTTTTAAACGCCAATAGATTTTGGGCGACAGATACTTCATGTTGGGGAGGAGTATGGGGAGGGTGGGGAGTGTTTTATGTTAGTTTTTTCCGGGAGGTCACACCATGCCAATGTCTATCAAGATGCCACCAAACATACCGTGCTCGCTGCCCATGCCCCCACCAAGCGCGAACGCTGTGTCCCAACGGCCAAATGCACCACGCACCTATCAGGCACAACATCCCAGATTCTTAGACAGTAATGGCCACACAGCACCACGAAGATTCCATTAACGGGAGAACACAAGCCCCAATGATACCCAACGAATGCCAGAGGTCCCTTAAAATCCTTACCTGGAATGTAAATGGCATGGGCACAAGTATAAAACGACGGCTGATCATGCAATTCCTTAATAGATGTTCTCCTGACATAGCCCTCCTAACCGAGACCCACTTAGCGGGCTCCACATGCCAATTCTTCTGCAGAACTATCGACTAGCCTACCACGCGGGGTACACAATGGGATCCCGGGGTGTCCTGATCCTCCTTCATAAGCGACTCCCTTTTGAACTATCTGCTGTGGCGCAGGACCCTTGTGGCCATTTCGTGATGCTCCGGGGCACACTCTGGGGGGAGACAGTGGCCATTCTGGCGATATAGTCCCCACCGGGGTTGCGGGAGGGTCTCCTGAGGGAGGCGACAGCCTTGATGGCGCAACAACAATTGGATGTATGGATCTTGGGAGGGGATTTTAACGATGTTATGTGCAACAACCTAGACCGGTCCCACATCCGCAACCGGAACCCAAATCGGCCCACGAGGCTGGCGATCTTTGCGTCAGCGATTGCTTTGAACGATGTGTGGAGAGAACTCCACCCTACAGACCAAGGTTTCCCCTTTCACTCGGGTGCCCACGCATCCTTATCCAGACTAGATTACTTCTTGCTCCCAACCCCCAAGCATATAGGGTAAGAACGGCTGAACTCCTTCCCTGTGGCATATCAGATCACTCTCCCTTGGAGGTGACGCTCCGTACGGAACATCCCCTACCGCCTAAAACATGGCGGCTAGATAATTACTACCTGGGCCTCCCAAGTTCGTGAAACACATCACAGAAAAATCTAACTAATTCTTAGAATTAAACACAGGCTCGGTAGAGGACCCAGTGACACTATGGGAGGCCCATAAGGCAGTACTTAGAGACGAAATGATGGCCTGGACGTGCAATAAAAGGAGAGAACACCATAGGAAAGTGACAGAGGCGGAGGATGAGGTTGAGAAATGGGAAATCAGATACATCTCCGACGCTACCCCAGAAACACATCGCTCCCTCTTGAAAGCGAGAGCAGCCCTCCATAATACGGCGTTAGATAACGCAAGACAGGCGCACAGGGAATCAAAGACCAGAATTTATGAGCAGGGCGACAAAGCGGACAAACTATTGGCGTGGCTGGAACGACCTGAGGAAGGGCACATAGACGTCAGACAGGTTATTGGCAGCCAAAATGAGCCTGCCCAAACAGACCCAGAGATAGCGGAGGCATTCGCCAACGTCTATGCCACGCTCTATGCCGCCCCAATGGCCCCTATAGACTCATCCCTCCTAGATGAGATTGTGCTCCCACAATTATCGGAAGTGCAGAGAACACACCTAGATGGGGAATTGGACGAAGCTGAAATAGCGGAGGCTATGACCCAGCTACAATCCGGGAAAACACCAGGCCCAAATGGTTTCCCGGCCAAGACCTGGAAGAAGCTGGGCAGCAACAAGATGGCCGCCCCCCTCTGTGACCTGTTCCTTGCAGCCAGGGAACAGGGCACCCTTCCACTAGACCTACGAACGGCCAACATTGTTGTCATTCCCAAACAAGGCAAACCCCCTGACCAGTGCACCTCGTACAGACCGATATAGCTTATTAATAGCGAAGCCAAAATCCTGGCTAAAGTACTGGCCAGTAGGCTACAACTGGTCATATCCTCACTGGTTCATCAAGGTCAATGCGGCTTCATGCCGCAAAGATCGACTAGAATGAACTTACGCCGATTTCACCTTCTATTGGAAAGAGCCCCAACTCTCAATACTCCACTTGCACTATTCGCAATTGATTTCGAGAAAGCGTTCGATTCAGTGATATGGGCAAGTTTCTGGGCAATAATGAGGTGCATGGGCATCGGTGAAATCTTTTTTAGCTGGGTCCAACTTTTATACGAGGCCCCATTAGCCGCAGTTAGGGTGAACAGCTGGACCTCTGGGACCTTCCCCCTGGGCAGAGGCACCCGACAGGGCTGTCCTCTCTCCCCCCTCCTTTGTGCCCTAGCAATAGTGTCACTGGCCTGATGGCTCTGACAGGTCACCACATGGTCCGGATTCAACTGGCCAGATGGGCGAGAGGACAAACTGTCCCTTTACGCGGACAACCTATTACTCTATTTAAGCAACCCAGTCCACGCATGTCAAATCATAACCCAAATGCTAAAGACCTATGGGGACTTCAGTGGCCTCAGAGTAAACTGGGGAAAGTCAATCCTCTTCCCAGTAAGAGGTGGCGACCTAGCAATCCCTCGGGACACCCCATACCAAGTAGTGAGGGAGGGCTTCTGCTACTTGGGCATATGGGTATCGGGGGCTCTATCAGACTATGTGCTTCACAACCTGCACCCACTAATTGACCGCTTTGCTGGGGATGTACAACACTGGATGCTCCTGCCCCTCACGCTTATGGACAGAGCGGCTCTCTTTAAGATGATGGCACTTCCACATTTCCTTTACATACTGCAAAATGCCCCACTGGCTATACCAAATTCGGAATTCATCCAGGTGGAGCGCCTCCTTAGGAAACTGATATGGAAGGGAGGACAGCCCCGAATTGCGCTGACCACGTTGCAACAATTCTATCTGGGAGGGGGGTATTGGAGTCCCACACCTCAGGTCCTACTACTGGGCCAGCCAATTAAATGTAGTCAATGACCCCCTCCACGGGGATCGCGAACTTCCACATAATAGAGCGGAACTACCTATTATTCAGGACACCCCACCACTCGAAACAATATACCAGAGTCTAGCCAGACCCCCAGCACAAACGATGTCGACCCACATCGCGACCATCTGGAGGCAGGATCACATGCACATAGGTTGGGGGAACAGGATCACCACGGCACAACCGCTGTGGAACAACCACTTGTTGTCAGAGGTGCAAAAACTGACCGCATGAACCCGGTGGGTGAGGGCGGGGATAACCACGATAGGAGATATTGTTACCGATGGCTCCATCCTCCCATTTGAAATACTCCAGCAGAAATTTGGAATCCCAGCAGCAGACAACTATCATTATACACAATTAACGCACACCCTCAATGGTCATAGGCAAGCACTTACCGATGCACCATATTACAGACCCCTGGAATGCAACCTACTCACACAACACATCCCCACCAAGGTAACAACTATCCTATGTAAAGCTATTAATGCATTCACTACCCCAGAACAGGTCAGCCTCAAAGCCAGATGGGAACGGGATGTTGAGGCCATTGAACCTGAGGACTGGCTTCAGGTTCTCATGCACCCACGCGAAATTGCAATAGACTCCAGAATAAGACTGATTCAGCTCAAGATACTCCATAGGGTATACTACCCCTGTGTAGCCTTTTTCGGTTGGGGAAGGGCAACTGACCCCAACTGCTTGAGATGCCGGGGGGAGGAGGGTACATTCATCAATCTCCTCTGGGAATGACCCAAAATCAAGACCTTCTGGACACAATGCTCTCAAATATTAGGAAGGACGCTGGGTTGCACGATAGCATTACAGCCTGCACTAATGTTACTGGGGGGCCCAGATGAGAACACCTCAAACAAATTGGAGGGTATTTTCCTCTCCATAGCAATGGGCCTGGTAAAGCGTGACATAGCGCAGAAATGGGGAGCCCCGGGGTGCCTGACAGTGGCCCAATGGTCAAACGAAATGGACATCTGCGTGGCGAAAGAACACAGAATATACACAGCACGGGGGTGCCCAGCAAAGACCACAAAAATTTGGGGTAAGTGGGAAACACGTATGACCTGAGGACTGCCAGCAAAGGGGAGAAAGATGGGGGGAGAAAGCGCAGGAGCGCTACACGGAACTCGGCAAGTAACATTTTACTGGAAAGTGGCGCATTGAGTGGCAAGACACGAGCAGATTGGTGGACCAACCCGGTGACCGGGGGATGGAGGGTGGGGGGGAAACTGTTGTATGTATGTTTAAAAATTAACCAATAAAATATGTTATTAAAAACAAAAATGATGAAACAAGACATGGGAAAACTAATGGAACTATTTCCTCACACCATCTTTATCTTTTCCAATCTCACTCAGAGGCAAAAATGGAAATGGATCACCAGATTTAATGGTAAAATTGAGAAATCACAGAGAAATGTTAATAAAGCAGTTTCAGCATTCATGACAGACAAGAACCTATTATGGATTGCAAAAAACAACATCCAGTTCTACATGGCCAATTTCTAAAGACATGATGGGGTACACCTCACCAATGAAGGAAATGCACTGTTCCTTCATAACATCAAAACAGTACTACTGATATGCTAGTTCTGCACTCAGTGTACCCCAAAAAAGTGCTTTTAAGGAAAACTCAACATACATAAATACATAAATACAATAAACATTTTATATTATACCAGCAGTATCAGTTCATTGACTTTTACGATAGCCACGGCTAAAAAAAGTCAGTTAAAGGGGGAACTGACTTCAAGTTTTATACTACAATCCAACTTAAATGATAAATACAGAACGACACTACTCATGTACTGATCTAAAGTAACTAAAAAACAAGAATCATGAAATAAATACATGACAGTAAACTAGATAGGCAAACATTGCAGACCCACACAACATAATACCATAAGTGAAAAATACACAATTTAAAATACATTGGGCCATATTACAAGTTTGCCGGGTCGGTAACAATGGTACCGGCAAGCTTGCTGGTACCATTGTCACCAGACCAGAAAACTACGAGTTCTGCTCGTGGGTGCCTTCCCGCCCGTCAGGTCGGACCTGAGGGCGTACCAGCACCCGTGAGCAGACACTGCCAGTAGCACCGGCACCATTCTGAAAGGTGCTATGCTACCGTCCTCCCCATTCCCATTGAGCCCTATCAGGCTCAAATGGGAATGGGGAGTAAAAGTTTCCGGCCCCTGGGTCGGTCAGGAATGTAATGGCCCTGTATTTCCCCATTGCAAGGGGCCGGAAAAATGTGCAAGTTGGGTGGCAGCCTGCCGGTTTTACCGGCAAGGTTACCGCCAAACTTGTAATGAGGCCCATTGTATGGCGCATCTAAAATTAGACTGCAATTGCTTCTTTTTATTCATATTTCTCCTATCTTTCTCCAAAGTCTCACATAATCAAAAGTCAGAAAACACGCATCCAAAGTAAAAAAGACTCTCTAATACCTACCAGGTCACTGAATGTGATGTCATTGTTGTGGTCATAGTGTGCACAACAGGGGACGTGAAGTTAAGGTGGCTTTAACTGAATTTCCAGGGTAGTGTTGCATTAAGTTCTCACCTTAACGTCCTTGCAACTGATGTTTTTTCCTTGATTTTCAAGGGTTTTGTTACAATGTATTGCTATACTTAACATCCCTGCTACTAAAGTGTTTTCCTTAAATTTCAAGGATTTTTTTTATTCCATATATAATTTACTTTAATAACACAGAAAATTCAGCCAATCAAAACACTGTATTATGTCTAGAAAGTAAAATAAAAAAACTACTACAACTACATTCCCCCCAAATAAACGTGTTGTTACAAAAAATGGGTTTGCATATGTACTTAACTTTTTAAAGTATTTACATGTATATGTACTGTTCATGAATAGTTATTTAAGTGTTACAGTAAGTGTCAATATATTTTAAAATAATTATTTACAAGACTACTGGCCATGTATATGTAGATATATTTCTATATTTTAAAAAAAATAATATTATAGCCGTGTCGACCAACGATATATGTGCAGCTAGATACAGCAATGACTGGGTTTAGGGGTTAACCCACTTGTGCAAAATGAGCAAACAGCACGTCAACATCCTTCAACACGGCTACGCATCTATGGACCTAATACCTTAGCCTAATACCCTAGCCAATGGTAACACGTGCTGCGGTTCTGCGCCTACATGTTATACGCGCCAACAGAAGGTCCAATCACACATTTGGAAGTATTGACGCGAGTCTGCTCATGCCGTTTGATGTAACACGCGGGTACAAAATAAGCCAATGGGACGTCGAGCCCCTGTAACATGGCTATGCCTCTTCTGGCAAAATTCACCAGCCAATCATAACACCGGCTCCGGCTCCATGCCTAAACGTGACTTTTATACCCGTCAATGAACCTTCCAATCACCCACTGTATCGATGAGGCTACGCCCACTCTGTTTGACGCCATCTGTGCATACAAGACTGTCCAATCAGATTGTGCAACAGTTTTTAGCCACAAATGGTCACCACACCCACACAAAAATAACTTTACAATAATCATTGCTGTCTGTACTTGCTTCGTGGAAGTGTTTCTGAGTAACTGCAAGCACTTTTGGCACTGTACCCCTTAAACTTTTCATCCTTTTTAACCAGTTTTCCCAAAATCCAACTTTCCTTTGTCTTGTGATTTGTTTAGTTTGTCTATTTTTTTTACTTATTTTTTCTTTTTTAACCTTTTCATTTTCTGCAGCATTGACTTTTTCGTGTTGTCATTATTAATCTTTTATATTTTCCTCCCCGGTTGGACATTCCAACATGTCTGACCACGGCAGTAGGAGCATTGAGGATGTTGTCATCATTCAGGTCGACAATACTTCGCCACCAAGGAAGAAGCACACAGGGATGAAGAAAACTGCAGACAGTTGGCGCCTCTTTAAAGTGAAGGAACATTGCTCCAGGAAAGAGGCAGAGTAGGTACTGTACACCTTCTGCAATAAGACTATACGCCGTGGGCCTTCCGATATCATGTCCTAAAGTCTAGGAACATCGATAATGATCAACCATCTGGTGAGAGTCCTCTGGGAGGATATCAATGATGAATATCGTAAAGCCCATGAACACCACAAAGAAAAATGCATGGGGACCGTTCCTTGCATAGACGAAGATCAGCACCACCTGCAGAACCTCCATCCACCAGTACATCAACAACGGCAAGTGGAAATTAAGCCTCTGCATCAGAATTGGTATGCACTGCACTGACTCCTCTGTTACTGACACCCGACCACTCCAGGATGCAAATCATGTTTAAAGGATGCTGCAAATGAGTAGTCAAGGGAGATGCCAAAATTAAGCAATGGCTGAAGTTATTCGCTGAACATTAGATTACCTGTCATGCATAGTATTCTTTTAAGTGTAAATTTTGTTTCCACCTTTTTTTTCTAAAAAAACTAACACAAATAACAGGTGTTGGATTTTATTTTAATTCCCTTTGTCATATGTTTCATCCTTATGTATTTTCCTCACCTATTCCACCCCTTCTTTCCATCCTCCAAAGCGGCCCTTTTATGGGTCACCTTTTATGTTACAAAAATAGATAAATTTGAACACAGCTGGCAAAAATATATTTATTTATTTATATAGTTAGTTATTAGGCGTTGAAAGCCCACAGGCATGAGGGCACCATAACATAAACACATTAGGACAACCATCAAGAAAACAGGACAGAAGGGCAACTAGATTAGGCTGGAAGAATTCATTTGAACAGATGAATTTTCAGAGATTTCCTGAATTTAGCAAGGATGGCTTCAAACTGTAGGGCGATAGGAAGTGAGTTCCAAAAAGTCACTGCCTTAACAGGGAAATATCTTCCCAGTCTGTTTGCACGTTTATGCTCTGGGCAGCTAATCTGCCTTTTGTTAGAGGAGTCAAGGGTTCTAGTAGGACAGCACTGTGGAATAGAGGTCTTCAAGTAGGTGGGGGCTTGACCTAAATAGTATTTGTGCACCAACGTTCCCTTCTGGACATAATTCTCTTCTTGATGGGGAGCCAGTGAATATTTGGGTGGTGTTTAGAGATATGGCTACACCTGGAAATATTTTTAACAATGCATACTGTGTCGATTTCCAGAATCTGTCATTTTTTGATAGTGGTGCTAGACGCGCCAATCAGCAGGGCATTACAATCGTCGTGCCGAGCAATGATGGTAGCTCGAGCTATGGTGGCACTATTGTCTTCGGAGATGTAAGGGTGAATATTTCTCAGGAGATGAAGATGGTAATTACAGTTTTTGCTCAACAGATTGACATGAGCCTCAGAGTTCAAGCTGGCCTCCACCTGGATGCCCTGAGTCTTTACCTTGATTTGAACAGGAATGTTATCACAGATTGAGAAACACTTAAAGGATGGACTTAACTTTGTTCGGACCTGTCTAGAGCTGAAGGTAAGAATCTCAGTTTTGTTTGCCATTCAAACATAGCCTGTTGGATGACATCCACAGTTAAATCTGTTGGTAAATAAAAACAAGGAAAGTGTTGTCAATTGAATGATTCCCAGAAGACTCGAAAACGAGCTGGGTGTCATCAGCATGGTTAGTCAAAAACACACCTAAGTCATTCAAAAGAGAACACAATGACATTATGTAAAGATTGAACAAAATCAGGGAGAGGCGGGCCCTCTGGGAACACCACATCAGAAAGGTATTGATGGAGAAGCACAAGTTCCATACTGGATTTATATCCACGTCCGGATAAGAAAGAGTGGACCCAACCAACCGCCCCATCTGAACATAGACCGAGATGACTTAGGCAGTGCAGGAGGCGTTGGTGGTCCACCAAGTTGAACGCTGCAGATAGGTCCAAGAGAACCAATAGACCTACTTTACCCCTTTCCATCAAACCCAACATATGTGACTGAAGATCTAGCAAGGCTGTCTTGGTACTGTACTGAGATTGAAAGCCTGATTGTCTATCATGCAGAATGTTATATTTTTCTACAAATGCTTCAAACTGCACACAAGCCAGATTGTCAAGGATCTTAATTACAAACTGGCAGTTTGTTATGGGTCAGGAAAGGGGCAAAAAGATCTCTATGTTGAAGAATCAGCTTCGGAGGAAGGATATTTTCAGAACAAGAAGTGGGGTGCATAGAGGACAGTCATTTCTTCATATATATTGCTCATCCTGTGAAATACTCACAGCTAAACTGCTGCTAGCACTCCTCCTGCTACTAGACCTATCGGCCGCTTTTGATTTAGTGGACCATAAAGTCCTATGTAACCACCTAGATTCAGCAGCACACTTCTCCACTGAGGCTATAGCATGGATACAATCCTTCCTTAGTAACCGCACCATGAGGGTTTTCTCACCTACAGCAGCTGCAGACCCCATCCCTATTACCTGCGGTGTGCCACAGGGATCATGCGTTTCACCAACGCTATATAACATATTCACGAAGCCCCTGTTTGATGATTTGGACCATCTGGGTATCACGTATACTAACTATGCTGACGATACCCAGATCCTCCTCCCACTCACAGGGGTTTACGAAAAAGATCTAGTTATGGTGAACAAAATATACAGCATCGTTCAGGCATGGATGGCAACCCATGGCCTATGCCTGAACGATGATAAAACTGAGCTTCTTATCCTAGGCACCGCACCCCTCATCAATAAACTAAGCACAAATTACTCTTCCTTTATCATAGATGGGAACTGCATACAAGTTGCAAAAGAAGTTAAAACATTAGGGATCTACCTTGATTCTACCTTATCATTCTCCAAACAGGTAAACTCCCTAGCTTCCTCTACAGCCTACACATGTAAGCTCATTAGAGCAGGGAAACAATTCCTCTCCCAGCACAGTTGTCTAACACTAGCCAGAGCCCTTATCATCTCTAAACTAGATTATTGTAACGCACTATACATAGGAGCCACTAAATCCATCATCAACAAAATCCAGATACAGCAAAATAAGGCCCTCCGAGCGGCATTGAACATCCCCAGGAGAGAACACATTACAGCAATAAGAAGGAAACACAAATGGCTCTCCACCCATGAGAAAATCAGACTCAAAACTGCATCTCTCACACACAAATCTCTACATAACAAAGCCCCTCAATACCTAAAGGACAGATTCACCAGATCACACCCCACAAGACAAACCAGACTTGCCTACACCAATCGCCTACAAGTACCACGCTTTAAACTGACCACCATAGGCGGAGCTAGCTTCCCAGTCAAAGCTGCTCAATTGTGGAACGAATTACCCACTACCGCGAGGCTAGAACACTCTTTTTCCAAATTCAGGCAAATTGTAATTAACTGGCTAACGACAGTAACTGCTAATTGAACCTATGATAATGCTTACGCCTGTTTGGTACACAGCATCTGCACCATACGATTGTAAACTTGTATTGTAAACTTGCACCTGTAACTGGTAATTTCTGTAACTTGTAACTGTAACCTGTAACTTATGCTCTAAGCTGTACATATTCTTACTTTCTGCGCCCTTATACCCCAGGGTCCGGTGCGCATAATAAATACTAAACAAACAAACAAACAAACAAACAAACCGCAAGTTGACTATCCACCTGATATACAGGCCCCCGGGCCCATTAGGAACCTTCGAAGATGGCTTAACTAGTCTTATAGCTAACAATACTAAATACCACTCACAAACCCTGTTGATGGGTGACTTTAATAATGGCTTTAATGATATAGACAACAAACATGCCCAATCAATAGCAGCCCTACTCAAAGATCATGGGCTTACCCAAAAAGTCCTCTCTCCCACCCACATTAAGGGCAGGACTCTCGACTGGGTATCCGATCTTAACTGCAATATTGTCATCACTGACACCGTCCCGCAACTCTGGACGGACCACTACTTAATAACCTTCACTGCTACACTTGATCTCCTTAGCCCTAAAACCATCAGTATGGTATCCCCCTCCCTACCAGATGTAACAAGGACATTACTGCGGAAAAATGTATCCCCCTCCTCCTTCCCGCTATCACTGGACTGGAAAGCAACGCCGATCCTGACACTCTAGTAGATACCTTCAACAATGCCATGACCAAAGCACTAGAGACTATCGCACCAGTTAAACTGCGCAAAGGCAAGCGGCAAGCACATTTGAATGCCTGGTTCACTCCCCAACTCAAGGATCTCAGAAAACAAAAAAGAAAGCTTCAAGCTATCTGGCGCAGCTCCCCTACTGACAACAACAAAGACAAATTAACCCAACTATCCAAACTCTATAGAAAAGAAATCATTAACACAAATAAAATGTATTCAACGACATAATCACAAAAGCCAAATCAAACACTAAGGAACTCTTCTCCATCCTCTGGGAAATGGAATCCCCAATCCAACCGGTAGACACTGTCCCCAAGGACAATATATGGTGTACTAACATACTAAACACCCTATCGAATAAAATCTCCACTCTCCAACTTAAAATTGCTAACAAAAAGGCCACACTGCCCCTCTCTGATCAACATCCACCACTGCACACTGAGACCAGAACTATTACGCCCTTTAGCTTCAAGACTATCTCAATTATTGATACAGAAAAAGTCATACTCTGCCTCAAACCCTCCAACTGTAAGGGCGACAGTTGCCCAGTGCAAATAATAAAGGATGCAGCTAGGGACCTAGCCCCCTTCATCTCAAAGCTCATAAACTCTTCCTTTAAATCAAATACAGTACCTACAAATCTGAAAGAATCTTGGGTCCTTCCCTTACTTAAAAAACAAACCCTTGATCCTTCCATCCCAACCAATTACAGACCTAGTACCACCGTGCCTTTCCTACTTAAAATTATTGATAGAGATGCCTACTTACAAATTCAGGACTACCTGGAAGCCAATCACCTGCTAGGCTCTCCGCAATCGGGCTTCCGCCTCCTCCATGGCACTGAAACAGCCTTGCTAGACCTCAAGACACAAATCGAGGAGTTAAAGGATAGCGGAAAACAGCTTTACTACTCCTACTGGACTTGTTGGCAGCCTTCGACTTGGTTGATCATGCAGTCTTATGCAGCCATCTCAGACTTGCTGCCAACTTCACAGAGGAAGCTATAGCCTGGGTCCAATCCTTTCTAGCTAACCGCACCATGAGAGTTTTCTGCACCTCAGCCTCCGCTGATCCCATACAAATAACATGCAGAGTCCCACAGGGGTCCTGTGTCTCACCCACTATGTACAACATTTCACCAAGCCGTTGTTCGACAAGTTGGACAGACTGGGAGTCACCTACACTAACTATGCAGATGACACCCAGATCCTCATACCTCTTTTGGGCAACTTCGTAGCGGACTCGGCCTTGGTGAATAAGATATATATCCTCATTCAGGCATGGATGGCGTCTCATGGCCTCTGCCTGAATGATGATAAAACTGAGATACTGATCCTCGGCTCTGACACCAATCTAAAAAAACTAACCCCAAACTACGCATCCTTCAACAATGATAATAATATCATCAAGGTGATGCCTGTGGTACAAACCTTAGGATTCCACCTGGATTCCTCTCTCACCCTCAAGAAGCAAGTCAATTTCCTTCCCTCCACACCAGCCTATACTTGCAAACTCATCCGAGCCTCCAGACCATTCCTCTCCAGTGCCAGCTGCATTACCCTGGCCAATGATCTCATAATGTCCAGATTAGACTATTGCAAATCCCTCTACTCAGGAGCCAACAAGTATGCCACAGACAAACTTCAAAGCTTGCAAACCAATGCCTTGAGAGCAGTGCTGAATATCCCCTACAGAGAGCACATCACTAATTCAGGAAAGAGACTCATTGGTTAAAAATAAAGGACAGAATCTTCCTAAAAACAGTCTCTCTCACCTCCAAATGTCTAAACAATCTAGCACCTCCCTACTTGTTGGAATAAATCTCTAGGAGAACAACCACCCGAACCACGAGATCTGCCAATACATCTATGCTTGAGATTCCTAGATTTAAACGGTCCACAGCCGGAGGAACTAGTTACCCAGTTAAAGCTGCGCAATCGTGGAACACGTTCCCACTTGACCTCAGACTACCACAACCTTATGCCAAATTTAGACATAATGCAATCAAATGGCTTCGCATTAACAACTCATAACCGCTTCTACCCTTCCCCACTGCTACTTGACCCACTGGACACAACCACAGCAACCACTGCACCTACTGCACCTGACACTACTACTGTGACCACTGCACCTGACTATGCATTCCCTGGCTGCAGGCTTCCCCTCAAAGTATACGCAATGTTAAGCACTGTATTGTCATGCATATATGTATATCTATATCTTTTATGCTCCCTGACATGCACATTTATTCACTATATTGTATGTTTGTATGCACACGCATGTACCTGCCTGCGATAAGCACTGTAACTAAGCTTCGAGACTTCTTGTATTGCTGAACCCAGCTACCTAAGGGTTTGGTGTGCATTATCAAATCAATAAACAAACAAACAAACAATAAACAAAAATATAAATAGACACGCAAAACACAAATGCGCGTATACAGCTCCGATTAATGTGCCATTCCTCGCCGCAATGATCGTGGGACACCACAGGAGGAGGAGTATAGCCAGGGCCTGCATTTTGTTACACAGGACCAGCCTTTTTGGGGTGCCTGATGACCAGGTCTATTGCAGGTATAGGTTCCCACCTCATATCATTCTAGACCTGGTCAGGGAGTAGGAAGATGACCTCACATCACCCACCCTGTGCTGCCAAGCACTGAGCCCCTTGGAAAAGGTGCTCAGTGTACTGCATTTCAGTGCCAATGTCGGGGGCATTTCACAGGCCACGCAGTCACGCTGCCTACACCAGGTGCCATTGATTGCACAGATGTGGCCCTACGTCCACCTAGGGCCACTGAGCACATCTATCGAAATTGCACTTGCATTCCCTCATTGTCCAAGTTGTATGTGATGCCAAGGGAATCATTACACTGTGTATGCTGACTATCCAGGTTCCACCCACGATAGTTTCATATACGGTATCTCACCCCTACACCGGGCCCTGGAAGCTCGGAGGCATAGAAACACATGGCTCATTGGTGAGTACAAATGGCCCTGCAAATGCATGCATGTCTCACACAGACTATACCACACCACTGACAAGCCATCTCACCTCCACAGGGGACAGTGCCTACCCACTGAGCACCTACATGATGACGCCAATACGGAACCCCACCACACCACACCAGGTAAGATACAATGCGGCCCATATTGCAACTAGGGGCATAGTGGAGCGCACATTCAGAGTGCTAAAGTCACACTTCCTCTCGCTTGACCACTCTGGTGGAGAGCTACTATATGCACCACCAGTAGTGAACAGGATCATTGTGGCAGCATATGTCCTGCACAATGCTGCAACACGGCGGGGTGTACCGGTGGACATGGTGGTGCCCCCACATCCCCAACCACATGCTTGGCCACTGCACATGGGAGGGGAAAGAGCATGTGATGGGGCAGCCCGTACCCAGCTTGTGGCACCATTTTTCACCTAAAATCCAACCCCTGCAATGTGCACACAGGCCTGGCACATTCCAGGTGACAATCGATGATGACAAAAGGACAATCATCTGTCACAACCTTACCTCCCTGAGAATCTGTCCTTGGAAGTGCTACATTGTGTGCATCCCTTACAATTAAAACAAAACCAATCTTGTGTGCACAAAAGGCACACATGGATGATGCAGTATGCCACCAACCCCATGCAAAAATACACATCCAAATGACGGCATGTCACCTAAAGCCTCCCAAACTACATGTCACCTGTTTGGCATGCCATGCCAAGCAACATCAACAGTGACACATAAATGCCCAAAGCATAACAGTACTGTCACAAAGCACCCAACGATAAACTGAACAAGTACTGAAATGACAAATCAAAACAATCATGTACACAGGTACCTCAATTGGCCAGTATGACATAGACATACCCCAAAAACAGGACACAACAGTGAATATGTCTGACAGTCACCAATCAGAACACCACAAGTGCCTCAATGTGCCCTAACTACCACATGGCACCCTTCCATTAGTAGTGTTGGCCTGCCAACTAAAGGTGGCATTGAAGCTGATACAGCAGGAAGGCCAACAACAATGGAGACGGGCCATGAGCCAAGATCTCCCGCTGCTGTTGTGCAACAGAATACATGGACTGCTCCCACACATTATCGCCTGTTGGCACACGGCCACCACGTTGACATGCCCCACGCCGGCTTGTCCCAAGGAAGCCTGGCCCTTGATGTGCTGGTGCTGTCTGTGGCTGCAGGACTGCATCCCTGCCTTGAACAGCTGTCCCAGGAACAGGAGCCAATACTGTGGAGCGTTGCCTTGCACCCATAACCACCACAGACCGATGTTCCAACACTAACTGGCCTTGTGAGGGGTCTTCCCCCACTACACATGTTTGGGATGGGCCAGCACCCACAATTGATTCACTCACCTGTCACAGATCCAACAAATCCATGTCCGATTCAACACCAGAGCCATAGACTTCCTCAGAGGTAGAGTCAGAGTGAGTAATGGCCAGGATAAACTGTAGCACCAGTGGATCTTCATGGGCTACTACACCATGTTCTCCACTGGTGCCTGGTTGTGGCCCACTCTCCTGCACCTCCTCCACATCCTCCTCTGCATTAAGTGGCTCATCACCTGCAGAAGGTCAGAAAAATACATGAAGACACGTTTAAATAGCATAGCCCACACAGATAGGTTTCACAATGTAGTCATGCTTTACATCAACCTGCTATGTCAGTGAGGTCACAAACTCTGGCACATATGCAGTGTCATTGGAAGGCAAGGGTATCATGAAAGTAGACATGGATGTGTGTCAAAGGGCACAACACCACATGTAGTGCATGGAGCATAGCACCTGCTTCACACACAAGCACCAGACTGGCATAGTTGAGTCACCAGCATCACTGATGCACACACACAGATGCCACTAGCATGGCCATGCCTGAACCGTCAAACAGCATGACATGGAAGTTGATGCCTACTGTCCCTGACCATTTACAATGCTTAAGACATGACATGGAAATACCAATTACGAAAAACACAAGTGTCACACAGTGCTACGATGCTAGGGTGGTGGGACAGAGTGAAGGCAGGCATACTGATTCCATGAGTCCAGGTCACATTGACAGAATGCAAGGGGTTAGGCATGTAGAAGGTGAGACCTGAGTTTGGAACTGTGAGGGGCCATTGCAGTACATGGGAACGTGCTCAACGTACAATAAAACGACATAATCAGGAAATGCAAAGTTGTGGGCTGATGGCAGTTTAAGGGAAAGTGCATGAATCAGGTGTTGTGTCATCAGTGTGTTGTAGGGATCCAGCAAATACCCTTCAAGTGCGGGTTGTGTCTGGGATCCAGTGCCATCATCACAGTCCTAGGGAGATAACTAGCCCCAAACAAAAGGACCATTCACACAGCCCAGTCCTGGATGAGTTGCAGAGGGAAGAGAGTAAAAGCACTGAAATATTTGTATAGTCTGTCGCAGTAGGCCAGCATATGAATTACCAGTCCCTGGAGACAGTGAGCTGCTGGGGGAATGAGCTGAAAGGTAGGATACCTCTGGGGAGGTACAACTGTCAGGGTGACCTCTCACAGAAGAGGATGTGAGTGTGCACAGGAAGATCATCACAGGCAATACACCATAACAGGTTGTAGCTGGAAGAGGGCCAAGAGAGGCTAGAGAGAGAGTGAAATGGAAAGAGTGATCAGGAGTGGTGATGAGGATTGAGCCAGTGTGCAGCACATTGTCCGTATGCAGACTGTATGTCAACAAGCACATACCAGTTCACCATGACACGGTCAACTCATGAACATGTGTAAATCACTGCAAAACAATCCTTACACTTCACCCAAACAACATACACATGTCCCAGACACATGCATCACCACTCACCGGATGATTCATCATAAATCGGCAGGTCTCCCACGCCTTGGATCTGCTCCACATCATTGAGATCACTGACAATCTCCTCATGTAGAGTGAGTTCCTCGTCCTCTTTTGTGTCTGACCTCCAGTCACCAGAGTAGAGGCGTAGGTGGCACCCAACTTATCCATGGCTCTGTGTTGGAGTTCATTCCAATGCTTGACCACCTCCCAAGCTGTCCGCCTCTCATGGCCCATGGCGTTTATACGATCTGTGACGGCCTGCCAGTGGGCCATACGCTGAGCATATGTGTGCTCCCTGCCCGCTCCAACACGTAGTCCACGAGAATGTCGAGTTCCTCATTACAGAAGCTCTTCTTCCTCAACATGTAGTGCTCTTGTGCTGTGCCTTGGGTTGGAGCCTGTCCCACTACTGCACGCTTTTGCTTCTTGCAAGGTCATGCAGACCCAGAGTGGCTTGGACCACGTGGCTCAGTAGGGGCTGGAGTACTGGTGGACTGTCCCATGGCATCAGCCACTGATGGGACAAAAATAGGCTGGCTTGCAGGTATCCGCACAGGGTGCTGGGGACAGTAGCTTGCACTGCACGTCTCCTGCCCTTACGGACAAGGAAATCTGCCCCTGAGTCACTCTGGACCTGGGCCGGGACCACTACAGTCCGGGCTGGCTGACCCTGAGCCTGGGTGGTGGTGGCCACAGCTGCCCTTGCAGCTTCCACACCCTGGCAGCTCTGGACAGCAGATGACACTGCTGATCTGTGACCCTGGGTGCTGGTGCCAGTAACTTGAACTGCATGTCCCTTGCCCTTAGGGACAAGGACAACTTCCTCAGAGTCACTGTGGGCTTGGGCCGGGACCACTACAGTCCGGGCTGGCTGACCCTGAGCCTGGATGGTGGTAGCCACAGCTGCCCCTACAGCTTCCACACCCTGGCAACTCTGGACAGCAGATGAAACTGCTGGCCTGGGACCACGGGTGATGGGGATATCAGCATCAGCTGCATCTCCATGACCCTGTTGGGTGGGGGGCATAGCTCTCCCTGCATGGGCCTGGATACCTCAGACACCTTGCCCAAATCGCCCACCTCGACCACCTCACCCACCTCACCCACCTCGCCCACCTTTGCCTCCCTTCTCATTTGTTGCCCTCCCAGTCATCGCACTGATGGATTAGCACAATGGGAGGTGCAGCTATCAATTGTCCTGGGCAATTGGAGTGATGGGGCAGGGTATGTGATGTAATATGTACCAAAGTGCTCCAGCAAGCCTCTATGTAACCCCTGCTGAAAAAATATTGGGCCGCGTAATACACAGGTACCCCAAAAACAAAAATGAATATGCACGCGACCCCTCGGTAGCCCACTGTTAGGGAGAATTCTCTGTTTAGGCTGAATTTCCCTACCTAGTGAGTCCCCCAGCAGCTTTGCTGGATTTCTGGGGTTTCTTTTTTTTCTCCTGCCAAGAGTGAGACTCTTTTACCCTCACTCTTGGACATGTTGAAGTGTATTTTCTTGGTTAAACCTTGTGTTGAATGGGCTATGGGGTCTTTTACCCCATAGGGCCTCATGTATTTTTGTGATGTGGGTTACACAGCACCCTCTGTGCCGTGACCCAGGGGTGTCCTAGGGACTCCCCAACATAGACTCCATACCCTGGGACTGACTACTGTCTCCCAGGGCATGTAAAGTCACCAAAAGACTTTGCTAGTCTTGGATCCTGAACAGAACCAGTACAAACCATCATATTGTGGACGTACTGGCTGGGGCAATTCGATTGCCCCAGGGTCTGTTAGTCGAGGGGGCATGTCTCCGTCCCCCCTGATCGAGTTTTGGCTGGTGGCAGTGGAAACTACGTTTTATATTCGACCGCGAATATTTTCCTATGGGATTTCCCATTGTTTTAGGCTAACACATTTAATTATTTATTTACGGTAGCCTTAAACATACCGCCGGTTTATATATTTATTTTTATAACTCCGGTTGGGACTTTTTGCCAAAACTTGATGCTAAAATGGCGTTGGTGTTCGCCTCTGTAACTCTGATCCAAAGTGGAGCCCTTTGTTCCACTTTTGGCGGGCTTCTCCACAGAAGCCCTCCAAAGTGGTGCCACTCTGTCTGGGGTACTTAGGAGGGGTGGAGGGGGATTTAGGCACCCTGGACTGAGTTACCTTGGTAACTCAAGTCGCACTCCGTCCTGATTGGCCCAAGTGGTGAGCCGGTCGGCTCACCACTTAGCATGTTTGAGTGACAGCTAGGCTGGGTGAATGGGGGTTTGCTGCATAAAAGCAGGGCTTTGGGGACTGGAACTTCAGAAGTCGCCACAGGACCAAGAATCCGACGAGGGAAGAGCTGAGCCGACCTGCTTCGACGACACCACCCGGTGGAGCCCTGCTGAACCGTCTCACCACTTTTCCCGACGACCGAGGAGAACTCTTAACGGAGTGGCTCCTTCTCTTGACTGGTGGGGACAACCAGTTTTCGCCTTCTTTTCGCTTCTCGAGGTATCTCGTGGCCGCCTTGCCAGTGCCAAGCACCCCGGCAACCGGAACCCCCACCACTTTTACCCCAACCACGAAAGTCGGTACAACCCTTTGACCGGAGGACTCCGCGGCTGGTTTCTTCCCGGGCAGTGCAACGACCTTCTTCTTCTGCTCTTCTGCGAGAACTTCTCTCCCCTGACTGACGTCGAGCCTTGCTGCCACTGCCTGGAACAACTGCCACCGCTGGAGGATCCTTTCCGCTTAAGGTACCGTGTTCCGCCTGGCTTCCCTTGCCACCGACTGTACGGGGTAGATTTAGCCCCCGGCTTTCGAACCTGGGAGTGCCTGGAATACCCTGGCTAAACTTCTAAGCCACTCTAAACTCTTTCTAACCCTTTGCAAGACTTTGAATCCCTAATAACAGTGTGATCTTGGGCACATTTTCGCTCCGGCTACTCTAAGAGTGGGCCCTGCCTAGTGACTTTTGCTCACCTGTGACTTTGTGCTTCTTTGAGCCTATTGCAAGTGTTCTGGACCTTAGAGTGGTGTGTTTAACCCATTTCTGTTTCTTTTTATCCCTTCCTTAAACCTACTAGAGTGTCATCTAACGTTAAGCGCTCACCTCTGTTTTAATTATGTGGGGTTAACTTAGAGTTGTCTAGATAGGAGTAAGGGTTGAAACTGCTTTTATTATAACTGTGTTTGAAGTGTTTTTTCTATACTTTGCTAGAGTGTTTTCAACTTATGTGTTCTTAAAAATAAATAACTTTATACCTTGGAAACCAAGCTCTGGTCAGTGTTTGCTTGTGCTATTGTGTCTGAGTACATATTGTGTATACTTTGCATACTGCCTAACTCTCCTTGAGGGAAGTCTGACTGCTCAGCCACAGCTACCAGGTAAATCTGGGTGGTGCAGACTGCTACCAAGTGGGTTTACTGCTATACCTGTAGTCTTAAATCTTTTGCAGTGTTCCCCAAGGGAACTGCACAGGTTTCTGCCTAACACTGGTGTACAGCGGTGGGATTTGTATTGAGTATACATTTTATTGTGCTTTAGATACCTTAGTGCAACTAACCACAAAGCTTAGCACTGTAAAAAGTAATCCTCTAACATGTCAGTTATAGAAAGCTATAGTCAAGAGTCCCTTGCAGCCAAAACTGCTGATTGTTTAAGAGTGCTCTGTAAACATAAGGATCTCCTGACTAAGGGCAAGAAAATGGAGCTGATTGAAAGATTGTTGGCTAACCAAAGTCTGGGTGATGGTTCAGAGGAACCTACCACTCCAGCAACTGTAGATGACAGTATTGAAGTTAACATGGAGCAAAATGTTGATGATTCTGAGGAAGAGTCAGAAGAGGAGGGTGAGGCTGTTGTAACTGTCCCCCCTAGGCCTCTGCCTGCTCTACCTGCTGTACCTACTGGACCTTTACCAGGTCCCACATTTAGTCCTCAGTACTTTGAACTGGAGAAAATGAAGCTAGAATTGGAGTACAAGAAACTTAATGCTCAAACTGACAAAGAACTAAGGCTAAGGGAAATGGAGCTCAAGTATGACTTAGAAATGAAGAAATTATCTGTTGAGAATGCTTCTCTCTCTGGCTCCTCTAGAAGTTCCAGTCCTAAAAGACCCCGGATGCCTAAAGAATTGGTTGGTATGTATGAGCCTAAGTTGGATGTGTTGGATTGGTTGTCTCTGTTTGAATATAATCATGGGCTCCAGAACATCACAGGAAATGACTTGCTCACCTGGTTGTTCTCTAGGCTTCCCCCTGTTGCAACTGATGTGGTAATGGAGATGGGGGAGGAGGATAGGAAGGACTATGAATGTGTGAAACTAGCTTTGATAGCTAGGTTTGGGAAAACCCCTTCCCAGTATCTTAAGAGGTTTAGGAGCCTCAAAAAGCATGATGGTACCCCTTGGGCTACCTGGGTGAATGAATGTTTGAAAAACTTAGAGGGATGGATTAAGGGTTACAAGGTGAACACTTATGAAGGTATGAAGAATTTGTTTATGTTGGAGACTATTTATGATGCCTGCTCTCCTGAGCTCAGACAACACTTGGCTGATTCCAGGGAATTGGATTCCCGGAAGCTAGCTAAGGCTGCTGACTTGTGGGTTGCCAACAGGGCCACTCACAGGGATTCTGGGGTAACTCAGAAGAAGGATGGGGAGAAACAGTCTAAAAAGGACTCCAAAGAGAATTCTAATACTACAAATTCCAAAGAGGGCCCCAAACAAAACTATAAGGGTAAGCCACAGGGGAAACCAAATCAGGCTAGTGTACCTCCTGGTCCCAGACCAGAAGGAGGTCAGAACAAGCCTCCATTCCAGCGAGCCTTTGGCTCATGCTTTGTTTGTAAGGCTACTGACCATGTGAAAGGAGATCCCAGATGTAAGGGTAAACCTTCAGGGGTCCAGCTTGCCTCCTTAGCCTTCGCTCCAGAAGAGGAAGTACATATGGCAAGTGGAAACTTTCTATTACTAGCTGATGAACCCACTGGAGTCTCAGCTAGTGTTTCTTTAGTCTCTCTGGGGTTGTGGGAACAACAGAATTTAGATGTCTATAACTCTATCCCAGATAATACTAAAGAGTATTATAAGGACAGTGTCCAGGTGAATGGTCAGGAGACTCCTGCCATTAGGGACACTGGAGCCAGCATAACTGTGGTGGATGAATCATTTTTCAAGGCAGAGGATGTTGCTAAGGCACCCAAATGCCTCACCAAGTTAGCTGGTGGGCCTGTGCAGATGTGTCCCCAGTTACCAGTTCTCATCCAATGTAATGATATGGCTGTAAAAATACCTGTCAGTGTACAATGTGAAGTGCCAGGTAGGGTTCTGTTGGGTAATGACCTCAAAGCTCTTGGAGTTGTATCTCATACCCCCAGACCTCCTAGCAAAAGGTTCCAGGAACTCACAAAACCTGCAAGAGAGAAAACCCTGAGAGGGTTATCTCAGGAGATGATGACAGAAATCACTCCTCTCCCACTGGAGCAACTTACTGCAGTAACTACCAGATCAGGAGCAAAGGGGCAACCCAAGACTCCTAGGAAAAAGCCAGCAGCAAGCACTCCAGTGCTTCCAACAAGGACTTCCCCTAGGTTGTCCAAAGTTACACCTGTAACTCCACCTCCAGCTGAGGCTGAGAGGGAGGTACAACCCTGTGTGGTTGAGCTAGACTCTGAGGAAGAGCTAGAAGGAGGCCCCAACCTTATTGGAGATTTGGACCCTGAGGACCATCCTGAGCTGCAGTCTTTACTGGCAGAAGGTGGGCCTAGCAGGGCAGCTTTTCGTAAGGGGCAAAGAGAATGTCCAACTCTGGAAGGTCTCCGCCACCAGGCAGCTTCTCAAGCTGATGGGCAAGAGCCTGGGAAGTATAGGTTGCACTGGGAAGATGGCCTCTTCTACAGTGAACCCACTGAGTCTGAACCTGGAGACTACAAACGCCTTGTAGTCCCACAAGAGAACAGACAACAGTTCTTACAACTAGCCCATGAGATACCTTTGGCTGGTCACTTGAGTTTCAAGAAGACCAAGGAAAGGCTCTCACTCTACTTTTATTGGCCAAAGATGGGGGCTGAAGTAGATAGATATTGTAAGAGCTGCCATACCTGCCAGACTTCTGGTAAGGTTGGTTCCAAGAATGTGGCACCTTTAGTGCCTCTCCCAGTTGTGGGAGTCCCATTTGAGAGGGTAGGGATTGACATTGTTGGTCCCCTTGATCCTCCAACCTCCTCAGGCAACAGGTTTATACTTGTTGTAGTAGACCATGCTACTAGGTACCCTGAGGCAATTCCTATGAGGACTGTTACAGCTCCGGCTGTGGCTAAGGCCCTCCTTGGTATTTTTACCAGGGTTGGGTTTCCTAAGGAGGTAATCTCTGACAGGGGGTCAAACTTTATGTCCCACTACATGAAAGCCATGTGGAAAACCTGTGGAGTTACCTACAAGTTCTCAACCGCATACCACCCTCAGACAAACGGGTTGGTTGAAAGGTTTAACAGAACCATGAAGAGCATGATAGGTGCTTTAGAAGAACCCCTTAAGAAAAAGTGGGACCTTCTACTGCCATGCCTTCTCTTTGCTTATAGAGAAGTCCCTCAGGAGGGAGTAGGTTATTCTCCCTTTGAGCTTCTCTATGGCCATCCCGTCAGAGGTCCATTGGCCCTGATTAAGGAGGGATTGGAAGGTGCTCCTCCCCTCAAGCCAGTCAGAGTGACTGACTATGTGATAGGTCTCCGGAGGAGAATGTCACACATGATGGCAGAAGCAAGTGACAACTTGAAAGCTGGTCAAGCCCTGGTCAAACATTGGCACGACCAGAAGGCTAACATGGTTGAGTTTACTCAAGACCAGCTAGTTCTAGTTATGCTCCCAACAAGGCAGAGGGCCTTGCAAGACAAATGGATGGGACCCTTCAAGGTTGTGGGAAAACTTGGAGAGGTCAACTATCTGGTGGATCTGGGCAGACCCAGGGAAGCCCCTAGAGTCTTCCACACCAACCGGCTAAAAGCATACATCTCCAGACCTGATGTAGGAGCCTTGCTTCTAGCTTCAGCTGCAGAGGAGGAAGAGAGTGAATCTCTCCCCGATCTCCTCAGAGGTGTGCCTTTAGATGAAAAAATTGAAGGAGTCAATCTCTCTTCAGACCTGACACCTGAGCAACAAGAGGAGTGCAAATCTATGTTAAACCAGTTTGCCTCCCTGTTCTCACTGTCACCAGGCTTGACCCCTTGGGGCCAGCATGAGATACTCACTGGTGACTGTCTGCCAGTCAAAAGCAGAGGATACAGAATGTCAGAACATATCAGAGCCCACATCAAAGGAGAGGTCAAGAAGATGCTTGATCTCGGGGTAATAGAGCCCTCTACTAGTCCATGGTCTAGCCCAGTTGTGTTAGTACCAAAGGCAGGATCCAAAGACTTGAGATTCTGTGTGGACTATAGAGCTCTAAATGCAGTCACCAAGACTGATGCCCACCCTTTGCCCAGGACAGATGAGTTGGTGGATAAACTTGGTGCAGCCAAGTACCTCAGCACATTTGACCTGACGTCAGGCTATTGGCAAATAGCCCTGACAGACCATGCCAAGGAGAAAACTGCATTTTCAACCCCAGTTGGCTTGTACCAGTTTAAGGTCATGCCTTTTGGACTAAAAAATGCACCTGCCACATTCCAAAGGATGGTGAACCAAGTTCTGGCTGGGATGGAAGATTTCTGCATGGCATACTTGGATGACATTGCAGTCTTCAGCCACTCCTGGGAAGAACATGTGAACCACCTAGGACATGTGTTGCAGGCTCTGGAACAGGCCCATTTGACAATCAAAGCCAGTAAGTGCCAGATTGGTCAAAGTAAAGTGGTCTACCTTGGACATGAGGTAGGAGGTGGAGAAATAAGGCCTTTGCCCAGCAAGATTGAAGCTGTGCAAAATTGGACAACACCAACTACTCAAACCCAAGTGAGAGCTTTTCTAGGCCTCACTGGATATTACAGGAATTTCATTGAGAACTATGGGACCATAGCTTCTCCACTGAATGTAATCTCCTCTCCCAAATTCCCTAAAAAGGTAAAATGGAATGAGGAGTGCAATCAGGCCTTTGAAAAACTGAAGAGAGCTCTTTGCCAAGCTCCAGTATTGAGAGCTCCTGACTACCACCAACCTTTCATTGTACAAACTGATGCTTCCAATGTAGGTATAGGTGCAGTTCTAAGCCAACTGGATGAGAAGGGTAGGGAGCACCCCATTTGCTTCATCAGTAGGAAACTGAAGGATCCTGAGACAAGGTGGGCAACTATCGAAAGAGAATGCTTTGCTATTGTGTGGGCACTGAAGAAGTTTAGGCCATACTTGTATGGTTCTACTTTTGTTATTCAGACTGACCACCAACCCTTGAGATGGTTAATGCAAATGAAAGGGGAAAATCCAAAACTATTGAGATGGTCAATCTGCCTGCAAGGGTTTGATTTCACCATTGAGCACAGGTCAGGGTGTCACCATCAAAATGCTGATGGACTCTCTAGGATGTATATCATCGACTAGAGGTATGAGGTTCATCCAGGAGTGGATTAAATCCTCCTGTCCCTTAGTCTGGGGGGGGCGAGTGTTAGGGAGAATTCTCTGTTTAGGCTGAATTTCCCTACCTAGTGAGTCCCCCAGCAGCTTTGCTGGATTTCTGGGGTTTCTTTTTTTTCTCCTGCCAAGAGTGAGACTCTTTTACCCTCACTCTTGGACATGTTGAAGTGTATTTTCTTGGTTAAACCTTGTGTTGAATGGGCTATGGGGTCTTTTACCCCATAGGGCCTCATGTATTTTTGTGATGTGGGTTACACAGCACCCTCTGTGCCGTGACCCAGGGGTGTCCTAGGGACTCCCCAACATAGACTCCATACCCTGGGACTGACTACTGTCTCCCAGGGCATGTAAAGTCACCAAAAGACTTTGCTAGTCTTGGATCCTGAACAGAACCAGTACAAACCATCATATTGTGGACGTACTGGCTGGGGCAATTCGATTGCCCCAGGGTCTGTTAGTCGAGGGGGCACGTCTCCGTCCCCCCTGATCGAGTTTTGGCTGGTGGCAGTGGAAACTACGTTTTATATTCGACCGCGAATATTTTCCTATGGGATTTCCCATTGTTTTAGGCTAACACATTTAATTATTTATTTACGGTAGCCTTAAACATACCGCCGGTTTATATATTTATTTTTATAACTCCGGTTGGGACTTTTTGCCAAAACTTGATGCTAAAATGGCGTTGGTGTTCGCCTCTGTAACTCTGATCCAAAGTGGAGCCCTTTGTTCCACTTTTGGCGGGCTTCTCCACAGAAGCCCTCCAAAGTGGTGCCACTCTGTCTGGGGTACTTAGGAGGGGTGGAGGGGGATTTAGGCACCCTGGACTGAGTTACCTTGGTAACTCAAGTCGCACTCCGTCCTGATTGGCCCAAGTGGTGAGCCGGTCGGCTCACCACTTAGCATGTTTGAGTGACAGCTAGGCTGGGTGAATGGGGGTTTGCTGCATAAAAGCAGGGCTTTGGGGACTGGAACTTCAGAAGTCGCCACAGGACCAAGAATCCGACGAGGGAAGAGCTGAGCCGACCTGCTTCGACGACACCACCCGGTGGAGCCCTGCTGAACCGTCTCACCACTTTTCCCGACGACCGAGGAGAACTCTTAACGGAGTGGCTCCTTCCCTTGACTGGTGGGGACAACCAGTTTTCGCCTTCTTTTCGCTTCTCGAGGTATCTCGTGGCCGCCTTGCCAGTGCCAAGCACCCCGGCAACCGGAACCCCCACCACTTTTACCCCAACCACGAAAGTCGGTACAACCCTTTGACCGGAGGACTCCGCGGCTGGTTTCTTCCCGGGCAGTGCAACGACCTTCTTCTTCTGCTCTTCTGCGAGAACTTCTCTCCCCTGACTGACGTCGAGCCTTGCTGCCACTGCCTGGAACAACTGCCACCGCTGGAGGATCCTTTCCGCTTAAGGTACCGTGTTCCGCCTGGCTTCCCTTGCCACCGACTGTACGGGGTAGATTTAGCCCCCGGCTTTCGAACCTGGGAGTGCCTGGAATACCCTGGCTAAACTTCTAAGCCACTCTAAACTCTTTCTAACCCTTTGCAAGACTTTGAATCCCTAATAACAGTGTGATCTTGGGCACATTTTCGCTCCGGCTACTCTAAGAGTGGGCCCTGCCTAGTGACTTTTGCTCACCTGTGACTTTGTGCTTCTTTGAGCCTATTGCAAGTGTTCTGGACCTTAGAGTGGTGTGTTTAACCCATTTCTGTTTCTTTTTATCCCTTCCTTAAACCTACTAGAGTGTCATCTAACGTTAAGCGCTCACCTCTGTTTTAATTATGTGGGGTTAACTTAGAGTTGTCTAGATAGGAGTAAGGGTTGAAACTGCTTTTATTATAACTGTGTTTGAAGTGTTTTTTCTATACTTTGCTAGAGTGTTTTCAACTTATGTGTTCTTAAAAATAAATAACTTTATACCTTGGAAACCAAGCTCTGGTCAGTGTTTGCTTGTGCTATTGTGTCTGAGTACATATTGTGTATACTTTGCATACTGCCTAACTCTCCTTGAGGGAAGTCTGACTGCTCAGCCACAGCTACCAGGTAAATCTGGGTGGTGCAGACTGCTACCAAGTGGGTTTACTGCTATACCTGTAGTCTTAAATCTTTTGCAGTGTTCCCCAAGGGAACTGCACAGGTTTCTGCCTAACACCCACGTGTGAAGTAAAAACATCACACAATACACTGTGGCACCCAGCAGCACAAAAAATGCATACGCAACAAACACGTAGGTTACTATGATCTCGAAAATGGGGTACGCGACACACAGGGGCAAAAACAGTATGAAAAATGCTCGCACGACTCACCTCTGCCTCGTAGTAAAAAAAAGAAAATTACACACGTGTGTGTGCGTAGGACACTCCCCCACCAAAACAAGAAGTACGCATTGTCACAGTAGTGAACAGATCGCGTGTGACCCCAAAAAACTCTGAAGTCCACGCATCTGTCCCCACAAAATGCACATATATTGCACTGTTGTCCTACGCTCACCTTTATCCCGATACTCAACGGCAACGCCGAACATACAGCGCGTGTCACGTAACTTACGTGCTTGGGGCCTTTCCTCAGATTCCATGCTAACACGCTATTTCTGCACATGCAAAGTCACTCTGTTTCCAGCTGGCCACGCAAGTAACACAGGAGACCCACGCTCCTGCCCACCAGCCAATTTACCTGGCTCTGAGTGCCCCAAGCTGCCTCCTACAAGAAATCTGCTGCTGCCAGCCCACTCTGTGTGCCTGCTACCCACGTGCCCTGCATTTTGGTGCCTGCTCTGTAGCCAATTCTAGTTATCCTGTCATCCTGACCACCTCTGCTGATCCAGAAGACTCCTGACGTGCCATACTATCTCTCCACAGCCCAGCCCCAGGACCACCTTGCGCACCCACACCTGCCTCGGGGGTTGCCATGTCTGACCCATCTTCATCTGAGGCAAGTGGCAACCCCCCGGCAGCGAGGCAGAGGGCTGCCAGCTTCTCAGCCAGGGAAGTTAGCATCCTGGTGGAGCAATTCCTGGGGCATCATGATGCCCTTTCCATGGACCATCGCAAGTCAGCAATGAAGGACGGAGGAAGATCTGGGCGAACATCGTGGGTGTCATCAACTCAGAGGGGGTTGCGCCCCGTGACAACCATCATGTCCACAAGCGCTGGGAAAACTTCAACTGCAGGACCTGCAACATTGCATGGTGCCTCCTCAAGGCTGGTGATGATAGAATGGGGTGCCAGGGCCGGTTGACCAAGGACGAGATGCGGGTCATGTAGCGCTTCTACCCAGCGCTGTACACCCAGGTCTTGGAGTTGATTCTCCGTCTGGAGAAGACTGGTAATTATCCATGTGTTCTTGTCCACCATAGTGTATGTGCATGTTGACATGTGGCTGGAGTGTGCACCTTGGCTTTATGTCTGGCATGCCTCCTCTACAGATGTCTGTGTGCATGTCCCTGACAGTGCTGCATGTGAGTCCATTCAAGCATGTGCCACATCAATGGTGTCTGTATTGGGGGCGTGGCCAGCGCGCAGACGATAAGGACGTGAGCCGAGTGAGCTCCCGTAAGCGCCGAAATAATCCTGCATTTTCATCCTGATTCCTGGGGATTTCGTGCGGTATAAACACTGCGACCGAGCCCATAAAGCTGCGGGCTCGGATTGACGGAGGTGGTGGCACCTATCTACCCAGACGACGGAGATAAATCTACATTTTGCCGAGGCCCGGCAGCGGAGCTACGCGACCAAGATGGCCACCGGTGTCTGAGGACGGACTTCCTCCGACTGATTGAGAGGCCCGAGATGACCTGACACGGTGGGGCACGGGACAGAACGTGAGACGGACGCCCGTGACCATCCTCTCTTCTTCCCCCGCGGAATCTGAGATTGTTCACCGGCCGAGCCCCGCTGACACCCGGAAGACGCCCGGACGGATCCGATCTGCGAGAGAAGTGGGGGGTGAAACAGCGGCCCTCCTGGGGTCCCGGTGGTGTGTGGCTCCTACCTCCTGATTCGTATCCACTTTGGGACACCACGTCGCGACCCCCCCGGACGGCGGAGGACAGCAGCGACTGGGCCGCGTCAGAAGTAAGTGATCGAACCTTGCTAACAGGGTGCCTGCTGAGGACCGTATCGCACCAGCGAAAGGGGGACCACCACCTGCCTGGGTGAACAGCTAGAAGCGCCGGAGGTCTGCGCGTATTATGAAGGCCCAGCAAAGGGCGCTGGGCCTCAAAGTACTCTCGCCATATAAACCCCAGGCCCTAGTGGAGGAGGCTCTTGGAACTCACAGCCCTCCACCTGACTCGCTGCACGGCCACCATTCCACACACCTGGGGGGTACTACCACTCCAACTGCGTACATACAACAATTCCTGCCCCATCGTAGCAGACACTCCACAACTCCCGAAAATATGGCGAAGGACAGACAGAAGAAACCATCTACACAGAGCAGCATGGACCAGTTTGCCGTTGCTACCACCCCGGCCCCGGAGGACCCAGCAGCACGACCAAACTACCCCATGGGAGATGACTCCCTCTCCTTACGGGACGTAATGGCGGCCATCGCCAACTCTCGCTCCTCCATGGAGACCAAAATAGACAGTATGGCGGCGGATGTCTCCTTCATGCGCCACGATCTGCAGAAGTTGACTTCCAGAACAGGAGAGGGGGAACGCCGCATCTCCGAAGCGGAGGACAACATCGGCGGGATCAATCGTCAGCTGTCCCAAGCCTTAAACCGCCTGAAAGCCCTGGAATCGAGAGTGGATGATGGGGAGGGAAGGTCCCGCCGCAACAACGTTCGCATCCTGGGCCTGCCGGAGGGGGAAGAGGGACAATGCATGGAATTGTTCCTGGAACAGTGGCTCTTGGACATTTTCGAGCCCCAATCCTTCTCAAAATTCTTTTCAGTGGAGAAGGCTCATAGAATACCTTCAGGCAAACCACTCCTGGGCGCTCCGCCCCGGACTATCATTGCTCGCTTGCTTAACTACCGCGACAGGGATGCCCTTCTGCAACTGTCACGCTCACAAGGGACGATCACCCATAACGGCTCCCGAATGGCCTTCTTCCCGGACTATACCCGAGAAGTGCAGCGGGCACGTCAATCCTTTGAACCACTCAAGAAACACCTTGCTCAAATGAATGTGAAATACGGCCTCCTCTTCCCGGCCCAATTTAAGATCTATCATAAAGGTACTACTGTCCACTTCAACGACCCACAAGAGGCCTGGAAGTGGGCAGAGGCTCACATAGAGGGCGATTGGACTGCAAGACCAAGGAGACCGAGAAGAGGACCCCGACCCGGACCTAGGCGGGCCTCCCTGAGGAGACACCCAGAACAGGGGGGATAGGAGATCCTGGAGCCAGCGGCACAACAAGAAGAGGAATGAACTAACTATAGTCCCCTACTAGGACCTAAGAACACTGCTGGGACCAACGAGCGTGCACCGCCCGCGCCTCCGATCTCAACGTGTATTCTACCCACCACGGAAGATGTCGACAATGGGCGCAAAGGTGGGAACTCTGGGGAAAGATCTGATTTCTCCCCTGGTCAGACCTCTCTTCTCCCCCCCTCTCTTTTTCTTGCTTGTTTCGACCCTATCTAAGGGTCTGGTTTTTGAGCTGACACCTTAAGTTGAAGGATCAGCATGTTTGGGCGACAGGTACTTCGTGTTGGGGTGGAGTATGGGGTGGGGGTGTGTTGGGAAAGTTCAAAACTTTGTTGGTTATTTCAGGGCTGCCACTTGCTCGTGGGCCGAACTAATCACTGTCCCTTGTTAGGGACGTCTTGCACTATTCCACAAGGCAACCCTGCTTCCTTAGTACAGGCGAGAAGCATACCGCCATCTCTTATGGATCGCTATACCCTGAAAATCCCCATCATATGTAGTAAATGTCCTCTACACAAACTCGCACATCCCTCATGCAGCACACTAAATCCTTGAAACTCCTCACTTGGAATGTGAATGGGATGGGGTCAGGAATCAAACAGCGCCTTATCATGCAATTCCTAAATAGACATTCCCCTGATGTGGCCCTCCTGATGGAAACCCACTTGGCTGGGGTAAACTGTGCTTTTTTCCAGAGAACTAACTATCGCCTTGCCTTTCATGCGGGGTACACAATGGGCTCCAGGGGCACCCTCATTCTGATACACAAACGTATACCATTTATTCAACAAACCGTAGAACAAGATCCCAGGGGCCGATACGTGTTCATCCTGGGAATGATCTGGGGTCAAAAGGTGGCAATTGCCTCAATTTATTCTCCACCGGGTCTGGGACAGGAATTACTGGATGACCTCACCACCTTATAGGGAAACATCACCATGACACGTACATCCTAGGGGGGGATTTCAATGACACCATGAACAACAACACTGACCGTTCCCACCTCCGGAATCGTAACCCAGATACCCCTACTAGATTAGCCAACTTTACATCTGCTCTTGGGCTCCGGGATGTGTGGAGGGAGCTACACCCTGATGTTAGGGAATATTCGTTTCACTCTGGTGCCCACGGTTCTATGTCCAGACTGGATTATTTCCTTCTACCACATACCGACCTCTACAGGGCAATGTCCGCAGAACTGCTCCCTAGGGGCATCTCGGACCACTCACCGCTTTCGATGGAAATATGTATGCAGGGCGCCCTCCCCCCCAGAACGTGGAGACTTAATAGCTACTACCAAGGGTTCCCAGAGCTGATAGATCGCCTAGAGGAAATATCTGCCGAATACTTCAAAATTAATGAAGAATCGGTAGACAACCCCGTGACAGTATGGGAGGCATACAAAACAGTGCTCAGGGGTGAAATTCTCTCCTGGACGACACATAAAAGGAATACCGGCTCCAAAAGATACTAGAGGCTGAGAAGGAAGTGAGCGACTGGGAGGCTAAACATATTTCTGATCCCACGTCTGAAACCCATCGATCCCTCCAACGCGCCCAAGAGCGCCTTCGGAACAGAGCAATGGATGACGCTAAACAGGCCCATTGGCAGGCTAAAGCGAGGGTATACGAGCTGGGGGACAAACCGGGCAAACTGCTAGCCTGGCTGCAGAAAAGAGACGAAGGACAACGCCATGTCCGGGAAATAGTCACACCACAGGGCGACAGCTATCACTCAGACGCTGAGATTGCTGAGGCCTTTTCGATGTTCTACGCAGACCTGTACCGAGCCCCAGCCTCTCCACTAGACCCCTCCCTCTTAGACGGGGTATCGTTGCCGACGCTCTCCATGCAGCAGAGGGAACATTTGGACTCCGCCTTATCAGAGGCCGAGATTTCAGAGGCGCTATCTCAGCTCCAGCCGGGGAAGACACCGGGCCCAAACGGATTCCCCGTTGAAACCTGGCAAAAGCTAGGAGCAGACAAAATGGCGGCCCCCCTGCACAGAATGTTTCTTGCCGCCCGGGAACAAGGGACTCTCCCACCAGACCTGTGTAAGGCGACCATCGTGGTCATACCCAAACCTGACAAACCTCCACACAAATGTGCTTCCTATAGACCTATATCACTGATTAATGGGGAGGCCAAGGTCCTCGCAAAGCTCCTAGCGAACAGACTACAACTGGTTGCATCCACCCTGATTCACCCGGACCAATGTGGATTTATGCCCCACAAATCGACCCGGATGAATCTACGCCGTCTCCATCTGGCAATGGAGAGATCTCCGATTATACTCGGACCTTTGGCCCTGCTGGCAATCGATTTCAAAAAAGCATTTGATTCAATTCGATGGGACAGCCTTTGGGAGATCATGTGCCGCATGGGATTCGGAGAAGCCTTTCTGGGATGGGTACAATTACTCTATACTAACATCCAGGCGGAGGTAAAAGTAAATGGATGGTCCTCTCGATCCTTCCCTTTGGGCCGAGGTACGCGGCAGGAATGCCCGCTCTCTCCCCTTTTGTTTGCCCTTGCAATCGAACCACTTGCTATCTGGCTTCGCCAAAATACTGCCTGGACGGGGTTTAGATGGCCAGAGGGCTATGATGATCGTACATCTCTCTACGCAGACGATCTCCTTATATACCTGGGAGACCCGCCTCGATCCTGCCCCATCGTAACACAGCTGCTCGTCCGCTTTGGTAAAATTTGCGGACTCAGAATCAACTGGGATAAATCAGTTCTCTTTCCTGTAAAGGGCGGAGAGCAGGCCATCCCCCAGGAGTGCCCGTACCGTGTTGAACGACAAGGCTTTCGATACCTGGGAATCTGGATATCCGGGGACTTGACAAGTTATGTAGAACACAATCTCCGACCGATCACAGACCGGTTCATTATCAATGTCCAACACTGGAAACTTCTCCCCCTGACCCTTATGGGTAGAGCGGCACTCTTTAAAATGATGACCCTTCCCAGATTACTTTACATCCTTCAGAATGCCCCACACAGAATCCCAGATTCAGAGTTTCACCTAGTAGAGACACTTCTTAGGGACCTTATATGGGGGGGAGGTCAACCACGAATAGCGCTAACCACACTCCAGAGATCGATCTGGGAGGGAGGAGTGGGAGTCCCCCATCTCCAAACTTACTATTGGGCATCACAACTGGCTGTGGTTAATGATCTTCTCCACGGAAATCGAGACCTACCTCACATACGCGCTGAGATAGCTACTATAAAAAATGCAGATCCACTGACCCTCCTTTATCAACCCCTTCCGAGAACCCCCCCACCCACAACTACAACACACCTCACTATGGTCTGGAGACAAGCACACCGGTTCATTGGGTGGAACAATAAAGTTACCATCGCACAACCTCTCTGGCAAAATAATAACCTAGCTGCATCCCGGGAACTGGAGCCATGGCCCAACTGGGTGAAAGCAGGGGTCACAAGAGTGGGGGATATGCTCACAGATGGGAAACTGACCTCATTTGAAGATTTGCAGTCACAATTCCAGATCCCGAATACGGAACGGTATCATTACATACAACTGGCCCACGCCTTAAGAACCCACTTAACAGCAGACACAAGGGTACCGGACTACACCCAATAGAGCGCAACATCCTACCAGCGTATATTCCCACCAAATGCACTTCCATCTTATACAATGCCATATCCTCCTTTGCTACCCCCGAACTTAACGAGCTCAAGGCGAAATGGGAAGCGGATGTGGGGGAGATAGATCCAGAGGACTGGATACAAGTCCTCATGCATCCCCGAGAAATTGCTATCTCCTCTAGGCTCTGACTGGTGCAGCTGAAAATACTGCACCCGGTATATTACCCTAGGACGCGCCTATACAGCTGGAAAAGGGCCCCAAACCCAAACTGTCTCCGATGCGGGGAGGAGGTGAGAACCTTCTTTCACATCTTGTGGGCATGTCCCCGGATACAAACCTTTTGGAATGCATGCTGTGGGGAGCTCTCCATGATCCTGGCCCGGACCATACCACTGGACCCAAAGGCCCTACTCCTGGGAGTACCTGATGAAATTGAGGCTAACAAGTGGGAGAGATTGCTCCTACACACGGCAACAGGACTGATTAAGCGTAATATAGCGCAGAAATGGGGAGCCCCTGACTCCCCGACAATGGATCAATGGAAACTGGATATGGACGTGTGCGCCATGATGGAGCATAGGATCTACTCAGCAAGGGGCTGTCCCAACAAAGCCTCGAAAATTTGGGATAGATGGGAAGAAGAAGCGATCTAAGACTCCCTCCTACATGCTGGGGAGCGTGCAATGGGTATTATGTACTACACGCCAATATATGTACTAAGGAAGACTCTTGACCACTGCTGATATCTGATATGTGTATTGCCTTTGTTGATTGAGAATGACCATGATAGTCCTTATGTTGATTTGTTTTTGTTCTTTGTGATTGTTATAATACAATAATAATAATAAAAATACTTTATTAAATAAAAAAAAAACAAAAAAAACAAATGGTGTCTGTATTGCAATGTGTGATGAGCACCGGCATGTAACGAAGTGCACATGTTTGCATACCTGTGTCTGGACTGTGACATGTGACAGGTGTGACAGATGGGTTCTTATGTCAACATCATGGACATGCATGGTGTACATGTGCATGTGTCTGAGTAATGAGTGTGTGATTGGCCAACACTCCTGTATGCATGTTACTTGAGTTCTTGATTTGTGATTGGATCACGCTGCCAATTTGCCCTCCAGTGCACTGTGATGTGATAGCTCCATGGCCTGCTTCATGACTCTCAGGTGATGTGGGTGAATGGGACGTGTATGACCCATTCTGCATGTGAGCTGGAGGCACAATTCAGAGGTGCTGCCAGTGCCTTGTCCAAGGATGTGAATGTCTGGTATGGTCATGGGTGATGGGGAGTCCAATGTGGTGTGGGCTGCCTGTGGGGTATGATCATGGATGGTGGGGGGGGCATATGGTGTCGGCTGCCTGCATGGTATGGTCACGGGTGATGGGGGCCATGTGGTGTAGGCTGCCTGCGTGGTGTGTTTGCAGCTGATGGCTGCACGCGCTGGCCTTTCCACATGATTTGGCTGGTGCGAGCAGGGTATGCACAGGCCTTTCCACGTGATTTAGCTGGTGCAACCAGGGTACGATCCGGCATTACCACGTGATTTGGCTGGTGGGGACAGGGTACACGATTATGCTGGGGTGCAGCCGGGGTACGTGAGGCCTTTTCCACCTGATTTGGCTGGTGCAACCAGGGTATGCAATTACGCTGGGGTGTGGAAGGAGTATGCGCAGGCCTTTCCACGCAATTTGGCTGGTGCGAGCGGGGTACGCGCAGGCCTTTCCACGTGATTTGGCTGGTGTGACCGGGGTATGTGAGGACATTTCCACGTGATTTTGGCTGGTGCGACCAGGGTACGTGATTATACTGGGGTGTGGAAGGAGTATGCGCGGACCTTTCCATGCAATTTGGTTGGTGCGAGCGGGGTACATGTGGGCCTTTCCATGCGATTTGGCTGGTGCGACCGGGGTACACGTGGGCATTTCCACACGATTTGGCTGGTGCGACCCTACTATGCAATTACACTGGGGTGCGGAAGGGGTATGCACAGCCTTTCCATGCGATTTGGCTGGTGTGACTGGGGTACGCGAATTTGGTGGGGTGCGGATGGGGTACGAGCATACCTTTCCACGTGTTTTGGCTGGCGCAAGCGTGGTATATGCTATTTTTCATGCGATTACGATGGGGGGCTGTGTGCTTGCCCATGGATGGCGCGGGACCTTGCACCGTATTAGGCAGTTCACTGGCTTTTTCTTGCACACTGGGGCGTGTTGGGGGAGTTACTGGCGCTGCTTGATGTTCATTGGGCCACAGCTACTGATGACTCACAAATTCCATTAATACACGTGCTGTGCAATTGCTGGTTTGCACCCCGGCAGGCGCACGAATGACGCACGCTCCTTCTCGGCGCGCTGCGCTTGCGCTACTTCTACGCTGGATTTCATGAATTGGGCCCTGATCTTTGAAACATAATCAACACATACTTATTAAAAACTGGATTTTTCAGTTTTGATTGTAAATCACCACCACAGTCACTATCATGTCATGGAATGGAATGTTTTAGTTACAAGATCTGAACATTTTACACTTTTCTGATCAGGCACATGCAGATACACAAATCTTTCACAGAGATCTGGAGTAGAATAACATTTCCTTCATTTTGGACACTCTTGATTCCACTCATAACTAATTCCTATATACCTATCTACACTAACAATTTTCTTCACTAATAGCTCAAAGATATTCATTAAAGATTATTTACTATCTTCCTGTGTAATTTGAGAAAATTGATGATTTTCACTTGCAACAGCTACTACATTTCGGATTGACATTGCCAAAAGTAAACTGTGTGGATTTTCATCTACAGATATTTTAAGAAATTAAAGTTCAACAAATAGCTGCTTCTCTGCTCTAGAAGTTATTTTTTACATCAATCGATTCATTTGAAACAACATACAGGAAGCTGCATTACAATAACATTCAACTTGTTTTTCATTACTAAAGCTGCAATGAGAGTATGTTACAGTTGAACGACTCTCCAACTCCATTAAATTCCGTTGTTTTCTAGTCTTACAAGGACTGATTTCATTTGAATGTGCTTTCACTGATTCCTTACGTTTTCCGGATGAGTGCTTCACAGGTACAGGTATAAGGTTCAGGTGAGCAGCATACAGTACATACATCCTATTATATTCTCCAATGCAACTAATGTCAACTGTCACTTTCCTTTCCTCAAAGTTTATTAAAAAATAAACCTATATTTTTCACACATGACAAAGCTACATATGATATTCCTTCTTTGAACATTGTATGAGCAATGTCAATAGATTCTGCTTCTAAAGTCAACCCTTGTGATTTATGAATACTTATTGCATAAGCAGAGAACAATGGAAACTGTGCTCTTTTCACAAAAGTATCCATAAAAATCATGAAACGTGCAGAGCTCCAAGACATCAAGTGCACTCCTTCTACACGATCAAACTTAACTTCAACATGTTCAATATTTGTACTCTGAAGAAAAGTGTGAAATGCAATCACTCTTCCCAATGCTCCATTGATAAGACACATTTCTACTTTCAAGTAACACTTTAACATTACTCGTGAATTGATGCACAGTTTTAAAACGCCTTCCAGACCTGCTGTTTTAGAAATTGAATACTCTAGTTGACCTAATTAAGCTTTTGCTCTCTTATCAAACTCTGAAGGCATAACATGACCATTTAATACATCACACAATTTTATCTCTACAATATTTTGCTTCTCTGACAGTAGCATTGTAGAGTTAAACTTGTTAGACTCTGAAAGTATGCACCTCAAAGCAACACAGGCAGACTGCAATCTGCATGACACATGTTACAAATCACTCTTCCCTTTAAGACTGCTTTCACATTTACCTCAAGAACACCTATACAAATCTTATTAAGCATGTAGCATACTCCAAATCTCCAAATTGGAACATTTCCAAAGGTTGAAATTACCAATAGATCCTATACTTTTTTCAGCATCGTTAGACGGCAGCATTACAAAAGCTGGTTGACCTTTAACATGAGTTAATTGTAACAAGTCTCCAAAATTAAGTACATAAATAAAATAATTCCTTGTTCTTTGCAGTGTGGCAAGACAGTTTCATGCGGTTAATGATAGTTGCCTTTTCATGTCTCACTAGACAACCGTCCTCTCTCACTGTTTGCTTCAATATTTTGATATGAGTAGCATGTGCTACTTCATATAAACGAAGATCCTCCAGAATTTCAGATTGATTTGGATGATATGTTTCAATTAAGTTGGTTTTCAAAATCTCTGTACTGTCAGGTGCTGCTTCAGCTAACTGCTCAAATTCAGTCAAAGGCTTCAATACCCGATTTCTAGTACTAGCTGGCCCAAGACTTAACCAAACTACATTAACGCTACGTCTATACAGAGGCAAACTAGTTAGCCAATCTGCAGCTTCATAGCTAGCACACTCTCTATGTGAAAGCATCTTCAAATCAAAGCTTACAAGTTTCTGGCTGAGACTTTTATCTGATGATAAATCTGCCCATACTTCAGCTGCTTTGCTCTTTTCTGCATTTGTCATGTATGCTGTAACGTAGCGAGCAACAGCTGTTCAATCATCAGCAATAAACTGTACATCAGTATTTGCATTCCATAGCTGAGCAATGACAGGATTCTAATCATTAATGAATTGCAATTCCTTATTTCTTTTTAAATTATAGGTATTTCTCAGTGGCTTACCAGTATCATAGTGTCGACCAGATGACATTAAACTATTCACTCGACCAAATGGTGTCACAATCCTTGGAAAGCCAAATCTGCACCGAGTTTAGTACTTGTCTTTACTTTTGTATTTTCTTTGACAGTACTTTCCACATCAATGCTTCTGAAACTGTTCCACCTTGTTCCATAGATCAGCATTCATGTGCAGAGCAGGAGTAGAACAAGTAACACACATTTTCAATGAACTCCATCACACAGCCATCACTTTCCTTACCAAACTGAGGAGCATCTTTAATCAACAATAGCATGTGTAAATGTGGAGCGCATGGGCCTGGTACTCTTTCCTCCAAAAGAAATGATCCACAGGGCCTAGTGGACCATTTTCTTTATTACATCTAAAGTGTAACATGGCAAAACATCTGTGATGAAAAAAACATGATACGCTTACAGGGTCCATAGAACATAATTCTCCTGGTGTAATGTGCTCTATGTTGTCTTTCCCTGCATTAGTTTCCCGAATCGACTCTGCAAGATCATCCCAACCATACTCGGTGCAACTTAAAGTCACAAACCTGGTTGTAAATCCCAAGTTTCTGATCATGCAATATTCTTTAGTTCCTCTCCTTGTAGGAAGAATATTTATATGTTTGAGCTCTAAAACTTTATTTTTTTCTTTCACCTGTTGCAGCATCACATATGCAGAAAGATTTTTAAATCTAGTTCCGGTCTGAAGTGTATGAGCAACAGCATAGCATAATGTTGAAAATTCACTTTCATACAATAAGTGAAAAATATATTCAACATTGGTGCTGAATAGTGAATCTTCTGAATACATTCTTGTAAAACGATATTCTGAAGCAGAGATTCCCACCTTCAGATCATCCAATCTCCCTCCAGTACCAGTTGGAAAAAGCAAAGGGAAACAACAGGCTTCTAATGTCTTTTCCCAGATACTAATAGGTGCACCTTTTGTTGCTTTCATTTGATACAATTTTAAACTGTCGGCCATGACTTCACGTGAGTGTAGAGGGAGAATTGTGTAATATTCACACAAACTATTCCCTTCAGCAACATATAGATGTTGAAAATGACTTTCACTGCTTTTGTTTGTTGACTCAACATCAAACATCGACAAGTCTGAGACAATCAGACTGCCTTGTATAAATCATTGAACTCCAATAGAAATGCCAATGCGTTTTTCACTTTTCCAATATCGATAAGCTGTTGCCAAATGCTCTTATCTTTAGTGGCAACACCATTTACTAAAACAAAGAGTTTGCAATGTCACTCTTCACTCCTAGAGTATTAACATTTTCTTCCAAATTCAGGGGTAAATTCCCAACTTTGCCTCTCACACCTTGCACTAATGACTTTTTAGGCAGATTTGGCATCTTTGTTTGCAATCTAACATTAACTTGAAAAGGATGAAAAGTTTGCAATGCAATCACTTCAAACAGGTTACATTTTTGAAGCACAAGATGCATATCCGGCACTACCATATCGTTTGAGATACTTCTTGACAGAATAAGATTTTGATTATAACATCCAACACAGTGTCTACAAACATAAAGTGCCTCACTTATGTCAAATAGTTCTTCTACAAACAAATATAGATAATGTACTTTCCAAACATCTTCTACAGTGTGTGTAATTTTGTTTTCAACATACACTATTTGCACTTGAGACTTATAACAAGTGTGTTTACAAGATACACAAACAATGTTAGGTCTTTCAGTAGAAGACAACTCAAACATTGCAATACTTCTTTTATACTGTTGAAAAATATGATCCATTGAAAGCATAGAATCATCATTTCCGCTCCCTGTAAGTGTTTCATCTACGTACATATACTCTTTTAAATGCATAATTTTTATCATATTCATTGTAGAAACTAAACTTTCTACAGTTCCAGTGAAAAGTATTTGATTTAAAAATACAAGAGACATACTTGGTGTTTTGCTCTCATACAGTTAAACTAGAAGGTATCTAATTTTAGTATGATGTGCATCCAGCATCCATCTATGATGAAACTGACTCTTACATTGTACTATTATCAAGACAAGTTAGAGAGTGACCCAAAAGTCCTGTTTTTCATGAACTTCACAGTCGTCTATTCTTTGAAGTATCTTGATATGTCTTTGAACATTATCATTTTTGTGCAATACTCGCAAACATCTCTTTAAAACTTTAGAAGAAAATGTATCTGTATTGCGCAAAAAATTGCAAGTCCATACCTCACAATCCTTCTTTCGTTTTATTTTTGACTGACCTAGTTCCCATTTCTGGATTATTACACTGTATCATTTCTTCTTTTTTAGAAATCACATCATTTTGGACTTCATAGCTATGTCCACTCTCATGAATAGCTAGTGGAACATTGTTTCCTTGAACGTAACTCTTCTCATTTAAAAATCTTTCAGTATGAGAAGTGTGTTTCCACTCTCCACCGAACTGTTGTTATATTTGTATAGAATGGTGTAGTCACCTTAAACAAATTCTTAAGTTTATCTAATATGAAAATAAAGAATTTTCTCTTCATATCAAAAGCTTTCTTAATGTTATTTCTAGTTTTTATTTTGCGAAAAACATTTTCCACGCGTCTATATTTTGGTTTCACACTTCTCCAAAGATTGGTAAAAACTTGGGAGTGACATATTTTTCTATATATATCTTTATTCCTCTGTTTCAAATTGATAGCACATCTGCTACCTTTGTTTCTAAAAAAAAATCTTGTTTTACTAGCTAATAACACATTTGAATTTTTCTTTTCTTTTTTACTTTCTAAACATTATTAGTTCCAGGAAAAACTTGTGTTGGCATATCTCATATTTCAACTTAAAACTTTTTAAAAATATCCTCAACACTAGAAAGTTTTGCATTATGTACAGGATTTATATCTGCCGATTTAAAAACACTACTTTTTAAAACATTATATGTTTTCTTGATGGCATTTTACAAAAAAAGCTGTATATAAAAAAATTGAAATGATTAAGTTCACGCATTGTGTTTCTTTATCTATTCAATATAAAATATGACTTTCAAGCCCAAACTGACATGTGGAGACCCATGATTTTTAGGGCCCAGCAAAACAAGACACTCACTCAAAGTTGCAGAACATAAAAGCCTGTGCCTACCCATTAGTGTAATAGTTATTGGCACCCTGAGAATTTCCTGGGTGCAGATCATTTTCTTTTGTTTTACTCCTGACAAGATATATACTAAAGTGGAGTACACATTCCTTCAGAAAAAAAGACGCCACCACAATTTAAATAAAAATGAGACTTGTTCCCTTTTCAGGTGACAACAAACATAAATAAAATGCTTCCCAATTGACCACCATAATTAAAAAAGGAACTTTTAAACTAAAATTACTACTACTCAACAGAACATATCAGCATGTCCATCCTCCCTCCACTACCCATCCCCACTATCACTACAGTTTGAATGGCTAAGCCCCATAGGAGGCCCCATAAAACTACCCTACCAAACCTAATCAATAACACCGTAATCCTCATGCCACTATACACTTCTTAAATAATACCTCACATACTCTACACATAACTTCAGAATACAATTCCCAAACACATTCTAAATAAAGAAACCTTCACTACAAACAAAATGGCATTTCTTCATTCACATTCATAAAGGTGTTCCAAAATAATATGTAACAAATCTTTGCTTTCATATACCAACCAACTATTAATTCATCTATGTTATGTTCTCAATTGAGAAATAACGTGATAAGAGAACATAGCACCAAGATAATGCACTGCCACTTAGTTGTTCCACCGGCTCCAGTTTTCACACCTCACAAGCCTCTACTTAACAGCTAAATTGACAACTCCAAGCACACAGCATTAAGTATATTAGTGTTCACATAACTAGGCCCTAACATGCCCTTGCTTCTCCCAGCACCCATTTAATTATACCTCCTTAGCCATCCTCAACAATAAACATGCACAATTAAATAACTCACCGGATTCCACCCATTTCAGCATAATAAGACAATAGCCTAATCCACTATCCCGCCTTTCACCTACAAACCAATAACTACTATTGCTAATCAACAAAAAGATATCAGTATGTATGTCCTCCCTTCACTGTCCATCCCCGCTCTACTAAGGTTTCAATGGCCATATAACCTAAGCAGACCTAGAAAAGCATGTTAGCAAACCTCACCTATAGTACTATTACTGCCAACCCACTATGCACCCCCATTCATTTTACATCTCTGTATGTCAGCACCCTCTTTCATATCACATCTTCCAATGTCACTGAGAAACAACGCTTATTTACAAAAATATTTTCTAGCAAACATAAGCACAGCATACCATGTCATACTGCTTCATCACTCTCCTAAAAACACTCCAGTAAAATATAGAAAATCCTACTTTGCAAACAATACTTATAAACATGACCAAATGAGAAACCTAATAAGAAACCTAAACATACTTCACTTATCTCACAAATACAATAATTCAAACTGTACATAAAATATATAAAACACACTATCACTCACCTTCAGCTACTCCAAATAATGAATAGATCTTCACCATAGCCAAGCACAGAACATGTGCGCACTCTGAGTTCTCGAATCAAATGATCCAAAGTTCACACAAATGTCACTTTCACAGCTTTCACAATTCAATAGCACGAAAAGAGGACTGTAGAAAGCAAACAAGCTATATCAATCAATAAACCCCAACACAATGCTTCAAAAAATATGTTATACAGTATGTACACACTACTATTTAAAAAACACGTTATTTATTTTCCAAATTTTTCCCAATGACATAACCACGGCTATAACCCTGGTTACACAACACAAACCCACCTATAGATGCGGTTACATGTACATTTTTCAAATGCGCTCAAAAACACATATTATAAAGATTTCAAAATCAGTTCACATTAGCCTTCAGGTGAGAACATCCAAACAGAAACAAATGTCAAAATCTGAGCTAAAACATTCATAATATAATATGATTACTGCACCAAAATACAAACAGCTACAGCCGCAGATACAACAGCTGGAGTCATACACGCGGCTATCAAAGACTGCCAAAATGTACGATGTTTGATTTAAGCATTCATACCCAGGGATCGAGTCAACCGTCAGTAGTTCTGGTTGCCCGTAACATTTTTACTGATTCAAAAAAACATATTGACAGTCTGTAACAATTCAAACAACATAAAGGTACACATGAGGGCATGGAATCAGAAACACATGTGAAATTGTGTAGTGTAAAATCAATGGAGCAACATGATCAATGCATAGAAATTGCAATTATACCCGTGGGTAAGGCGATATTTATCACCACGACTACACCCACCAAAATTACACAACGTGTCATTTGCTTGCTTGTACCTATGCCTATGACCGGTCTTGCGGTTGGTACCCATGGTTATCAAAGACAATAACATGTGATTGGTGAATTCATACTGGGGCAACAGTTACAAATGTGGCTACACTTGCCAAAAAATACACAACGTGCCATTTGCTGGCTCGTACCCGCGGTAATAACCAAACTTGTGGTTGGTACCCGTGGCTATAATACATCTGAAAGAACAGTACATTTCATTGGCCCTCATTACGACCCTGGCGGAAATCGGAAAACGATGGCGGAGATGCAATACCGCCATCGAATAGCGCTCGGTGCGACTATGACCCGCCACCGCAAAGTACGAAGTCATTAGCGACACCGTAGTGAACGCCAACGCTAACTGCACCAAGCACGCGCGCGCGCGCCATGCCAAACCGTAAATCCCACCATGGCGCAAGGGTACGCGAATTCCGACCCTAGCGGACATGTACCTAACGCCATCAAGCATGGCGGAAAGCACCATTCCGCCATGGTGAGAAGTACGGCATCGCGAATCAACCGTAAACGGCCCCACTGAGTGCCTGTACACCGCTCCCTGCCCACAAAGCACAACTCCTCGTAGGTGCAATGAAGTCACAATGCTACCAGTGAAATGTACAAGTCACCCATGCATGCCAACGAACAAAAGATCCACAAGAGGGGCCAATGGGAGCTGCAGGGCACAGATGGCACGAATACAGAAGCCATTCCAATGGACATGACCACAGTCCCCCCCCCCAGAAACGCACGCAAACACAGGCACCTGTGACCAGCAATATTACGAAACTCACAACATTCCACCAGTCCACCTGGCTGACCGTCGTCTGTTACACAAAACCCAATCCCCCGCCCCTGAGCATGACAACATCCAAACAGTCATATTGGCATCCCCCATCCCTGACCTCACTGTGCTCCGTAGGCAAACGCGCCCAGCACAGTACCACGCCACTAAAATCCGAAACCGGAACCCAATGCAGATCTCCTCACAAAACATCGCTCCCCAAATAGGAATATGCCACATCACTCGCAAAGAAGAACGCTACACGGGCCATATCAGAATAGAAATTTAATGCACAACTAAATCACCAAGCTCATACAGCCATCAGTCCATGAACTCCAAAACACATATCACCATTGTGGGCTGCATCCGCAAGGAATGACCAGCTACTACTTGTGTGACGCCCTGTCCCATCATGGCACACAGAGCCGCATACACGTACGAAAAGGCAACATGGAAGCGCACAGAACCGCAGGCCCGCCCCAATGGGGAGGCACTAGTCCAACTGAAAGGCCGAAATGTTGCTCCGAGCCACTAGTACTGCGTAAGGGCATGTGGCCCATTGGCGATCGTCCCATAAGATCGTAATGCTGCTCCACTGATTAACACGAAGCAGCAGGTGTCGTGAGTAAACGCCATCTGCAGGAGTGGCATACAGATGGCAGTGGCAAAAGGGTAGGAGATACCTGTCAACAAAAAGAAAAGAAAAAGAACAGAATGGCCATCAGAACTACATTCGAACAACTCACTCCAATGACCACACTAAATCCACAGCCATATGCATGCTAGCCCACTCCAAAGGATCATCACCACCCCAAAACCACTTGCCACTCATGACTATCTATATCGAGGTGTAAACACCATCCCAAACGAGTGTACCTGTGCATGCGTCTGCCAAAACAGATTCCATCAGATGGGAATGTCAACGTGCATGGACACAAGTGTCTGAAGGCGCGTCGAGACAGGGAGGGCTCAACAAGGCCAGATAGACGATGGTGCCACTATGGCAGCCCTGCATCACATAGCGCAGGGGAGGCGGATAGATTCCAACAAGCCCTGTACATGGCAAACCCTGTATCAAATGAGCTGGCCATGCATCCATTCATCATGCCCTCATCCTGTCATAAATACACCGGAATATTTACTCACAAGACATTCGGGATTTCCATTGAGTCTGTGCGTTATGCAGCCTGCAAAATCCACAGTGTTCCAGCCCGTAATATCTGTGTTGTGAAGTTACATGATTTTGGGAACGTCCGGCCTCATCGCCCACGTCAATATAGCGCATCCCAAACTATTCATATCAATCATTGCTTCCTCGCCATGGCCTCTGTCTCAAGGACATCGAACAATAGAACATTATACTTGCAGTCAGACCTGTGGGCATCTCCTCTCAGCTAGCCGAAGACCGAAAGCGCCGGCCTTCGAATTCCTCATTTGCAACATCACGTCGAAAAGGCATCTGTGGCCGTTTGAAATCACAAATTAATCCAGCTAGTGCAGCTGTGTGTGAAAATGTCAACTGCCATCACCCACTAATGGGACGCCCCGCCCGTCGTTGCAACCCTGTACAGTGATGCATGAGGGCCCACCGTTACTCGAGTACTACGTTCCACTGACCCATCACAAGTCTGTTCGCGACTGCAAAGATTGTATGTGAAACAATGTGACCATAGCCGAATGTACAAATCAACAAATGTAACACGGCCATCGGGTACAAATACATGATTGCAATAGCAAGATGCCGTTCCTCGATTAGCAGCGTTGTGTGCGGGACGTGCTCGCCCAAAGGGGAGAGCAGCTTGCACAGGTGGAATGAATCACCACAGGTGGAGGCCATACAGCCTGAAAACACATAAATTGCACAGCCAGTCTCCTGCCACAACCACACCCACTCCGAAATGCTACCGGCAGGATTCGCGATGTTGGCCCTGGGGGACCTGATAGCACTGCAAGTACTCCAACTCCAAGAAGAAGACGAACACCAACTACAACCGGCCGCACGGAGGAGACGCAGGAGGAGGAGGAGGCCAAGGCAGGGCCCGCAAGGGCCGCCAGCACAGCCACTACCACCACGCAGGCAGCCCGCAATCCCACGCCTCCGAGCACATCCGTTCAACCTCACTGATGAGCAGATCCACACCCTCTACCGTTTGGACCGGAACACCATAGCCGCAATAGTGGACATGACACAGGCTGACCTTGTCAGCATGATAGACAGCCCAACCGCCATCCCACCCCTACTGAAGGTGGTGTCTGTACTCCACTTCCTGGCCACGGGCACCTACCAGCACACAGTCGGACAGTTGCATGGCATTTCTCAGCCACTGTTCTCACGGACACTATTGCAAGTGCTCGATGCCCTCCTGAAGCACGCAGACGACTACATCTCTCTACCACGCTCGGAGCAGGACATTACCAACACTAAAGTGGGATTCCATGCACTTGCCGGCATACCGGGTTGCATTGGTGCCATCGACTGCACCCATGTGGAATTGGTCGTCCCACATGCCATGGAGGCCCAGTACCGCAACCGAAAACAATTTCATTCCCTGAATGTACAGATGGTGTGTGACTCCAACAGGATCATTACACATTGTTGTGCCAGATTCCCTGGATCAACCCATGATTCTTTGGTCTTGAGGAACTCTACTATACCACGCTACATGGAGCGACACGCAGGGAACAGATCCTGGCTACTCGGTGAGTCTCTTTTCATGCATGATGATGTGGGGTATGTGATGCGGCAATGACCTGGCAGGAAGGGGGGGGGGGTGCGTACGTAGCAATGGCATTCCACTTCATACGTTTATCGTCCACATACAGGTGATGCTGGGTATCCACTGAAGAGATGGCTCCTCACACCAGTCCGGAACCCACGGGACCAGCATGAGGAGGACTACAACCATGCCCACTCACGTACCCGTGTAGTCATTGAACAGGCATTCGGCCTACTGAAGACTCGTTTCCGCTGCCTCAGCAGGTCTGGCGGGGCACTCCTGTACCGCCATGAGAAGGTTGCAAAGATGGCGATGGCATGTGTCATGCTCCACAACATGTGCGTACGTAGAAATGTGCCCATGCCCCCAGACGCAGAACTGCAAGCACCTGATGATGGTCATGATGAGGGTGGGGATGTGGCAGAACCCAAGGAGTCTGCGAGGCACCGGAGGGCCGTGACATTCGTCATTGATGCATGCTTCTGGCACTCACGCCTGGTGGCTGATAGATGGACACGGGACTCGTGGCACTGTGTGTGTCTGGTACATGCACAATATGGACTATACGCCTAGGATGGCCTAGTACATAATGATCATTGTCGACACATCTCATTGGTTGATCGTGCACTTGTTCATGGCATATGTGATATCATGGTGTACACCCTATCGACCCGCCACCCAAGTGAGCCCAACACACCCCCTCCACCCTCCTACCTCCCCCCCGAACACCAGTGTCCAAAGATGCTCATTGTCAGTGGACTGTCGCTATTGCAAGCCCCCTCTGCGGGTGTCAGGGGCACCCCTGCCTGTGGAGCGCAGGTTCCTCCCAGATCTACGTTGGGGGCTGCCCTGGACGGAACTAGCAACGGAAGATGTCTCTGCCTGCTCACGTCCATGCATGTCCCTAAGGGTTTGTGAGAGCTCCGTGAGCACACGGCGCACTGCAGCAAGTTCGGCACATACGTCTTTGGACGTCGCATGCAGTTCCCCCCTCAGGCTCTCGGTGCTTCTCTCCATTTGGACTCTCAGGCTCTCGGTGCTACTCTCCATTTGCGCCCTTAGTGTCTCTGTACCTCTCTCCATTTCTGCCCTGAGTGTCTCAGTTGATGTTTCTATGTCTGCCTTAGTGCCCCCACATTCATCGGCATGGTCCTTGAGGAGCGTGGCCAGTTGCTGCTGTTGCCCGATTGACTTGTCGAGGGACTGTTGCCTCTGCTGGGCCATGGCCACTTGCGGGGGGGTCACAGAGGGGCTGTTGACCTCATGTTGCCTTGCCACAGGGCTTGGGGGGGATGGCCAGTCGTCGTCTTGTGGGTGCCCCTGCGTGGTATTCTCATGTTGTACGGGATGGGACAGACAGGGGGATTGGGACAGGTCATGGATGGATCTGACTTCGACATCTCCGTCTTCTGTGTCGGAGCATGCTGCCATCATTGGGGTGTAACCTATGGTGCTGCTGCCACCAGAGCCAGTGCATTCTGTGGCATCCGTTGGGGGGACCTGTGGTGGTGGTGTAGTGGGCATGCTGGCTGCTGGGGTGCCTGTTGATGTTCCCTCCTCTGTGCTGCCACCTGATTTGTGCTGCTGCCGTGTCTTGATGCGTGCAGCTGAGGTGGAGGGTCTTTGGCCGTTGGTCTTGGCCCTCTTTGGTGGTGTGCTGGTAGGGGTGTCCTGATGCTCGTCGTTTGGATCGGACACTGTGGTGGAGTAAAGGAGGGCGAGGGTTATTAATGGGTCTGTGGGTATTGGAATGGCATTGTATCACATGCATTGGGGTGGTACATGAGGGTGATTTGGGTCGGGGCCTTAGAGGTGCTTTCATTTGTGTGTGGGGTGAGGGTGCAGTTGTTTGGCAGCCTGCAGTTAGGGTGTGCCTGCTGGACGTGTGGTGGGTGTATTAGGGGTTTTTAATTGTTTATGTATTTATTGTGGTTTTAAGGTGCGCTATGAGGGCGATGTGTGTGGACGTTCTCCTGGACATGTGTTCCTGTTGCACTATGTGGACACATGGTACTTCACATGATTGGACATTGTGGTTTTAGCATTATTTTATCTGGCCCACCTACCTGATTCTTCTGATGTCTGCACTCCTTTCTCCATCCCTCCGACTCCCTCGATGCTCTCCATTCCGATGGTGGAGGCACAGATTTATTCCCAGGGGGTCAACTTGATGGGTGATTCAGGTCCTCCCCCGGTGGCTGTGGCAATGTTGCGGTTGGCAGAGAGTATGCTGCGGACGCGTATCCGCAGGTCGTCCCACCGCTTTCGGCATTGTTGTGGTGTGCGGGGTGCGGTCCCCACCGCGCTTACCCGCTGTGCTACCAGAGCCCATATGGCCTTCTTGTTCGCAAGTGCCGTCCTGGTCATTTGCGTGGAGAAGACGACGGCACCATTCTCCTGGAGGGTCTCTGTTGGCACGGTGAGTTCCTCGCGGGAGAAGTGGACCTGCCGCTTGCGGTCGCACGCTTTCTTCGCTGCTTTTCCAATTTTACTTGGTTTCGCTAGGGTGGATGACGGGTTGGGGTGTGTCTCAGGGTTGTGTTTTTAGTGGTAGTGTGGTTTTAGTGGTTTTATAGGTGTACGGCGGCTTGTTTCCCGTTCCGGGCCCATGTTTTTGCTTCCGTTTCCGTATATTTCCGGTCACCGTACTTTCCGGTAGGCGCACTCTGCGGTGTCCGCTGTGATGGGTGGCGGTATTGCACCTAGGGCGACGTACGGCGGCGGTGTGGGCCGTTTTGGGGCCATTTGCGCCATCGCGGACTTTGCACTTCCGCCATGGCGTGGTGCTCGTGCCCGATGGGTCGGAATGGGCCGCTCTTTGCTCCTTCGTGCAATGGCGGAAACGCTATTTACGCTGTTGCGGTCCGGTCAGTCACTTTCCGCCAGGGTCGTAATGAGGGCCATTGACTGTTATCACAAGCAGGGCTATTTAAGAAAAAGGCATCAAAGTTATTTTTCTTTTCCAATATATTTAAAAAGTTCACCGGGTGGCTCTTAAAAGAGCCTTTGTTTTTTTTTTTTACCAACATATGACCAAAAAGTACATTTTCAATCAGAGAAATACTCTTCGCCTCTATGATGATTCAAAACATTTGGATAAAAGTTGGGGGTACTCTTTCTTTAGATGATTAATTTTTTTTCTTTTCCCAAAGAGAAAAACAAACTGCTCCCTGTCAAAAATATTTCTCCACAATCACAGCATATACCTCTCATTTGAAATGCTTTGAGAACTCATCACCTTTGTCCTCAACATCACTATTAACCCCATTCTCAAAACATTTCCACAATCTTCTGAACAAAGAGATTCCTCTCTTTCTGGAATTGGCTGCATGTTTCAAATAACAAATACAACAATAGATATACCCACAAAATAGCACTCTTTCTGAAGGGTGCACCTCACCCATCTACAATTTTATTGGCATACATAAACATCAATACAAATAAATACATTCTCTCAAAGGCTCTATACAATTTAACAGCATCTGAGGTAATTGAAATCCTATTGGCAGCCACCCACCACACAAACAATGAACAACCAATCTCAAAGCAAACACAAACATTCCACATTCTCTCCTCATTAATCTTCCTCCATCCCAAATTCTAACTCTGAGCTGACAAGAAGTGATTTTCCGTACCACTAGAACAATGGAACAATACATGGAATGGCTGGAGGAGAATTACCCTACAGAAGGAGAGATTAGAAAAGAAGACTCTCAAAACAATGCTCCAGAAGAAAATACACCACAATCAGGATTTTGTAAGTACATCTGTCACGCCACTTTTTGGGAGACCGGGGTCCGTTGCACCCGCTCCCTCTCCCATCTCCTGGCGGACCTACCCGCGCTTTCGCGCTTGGGCGTTCGCCTGTGAGAGAGGTGCTGGGGCCGGTGCTAGAGGGCTGCGGCGCATGCGCGGGAAACCGCTGTCTCGGTTCCGCGCATGCGCCGTAGATTGGGCCTCCGCTCTGGGAAGGGCTTGCCTTCCAAGCCTCATTCTGGGTCCGCCGGCGCTCGGAAACGAAACGGCTTGCGTTTCAGGCCTCGCGAGTGCCGGCGGCCCATAAGAGGAGCCGCGATCAGTTGCAATTCGCGTCTCAACACGGTTGCTTCGGTCGTGTTGCTCGCTCCAGCCACTGTGGTTCCTGCTTCCCTGTGCCTGGCCTTGCCTTGCACCAACCTGCTCTTTGTTCTCCCTGCCTTGTGGGTTCCCTGCCTGCCTGGTCCCAGTCTCCTACTACCTGCCTGGGCCCTCCTTGCTCCTGTCTGTTTTTGAGCCTCCCTGGGTCCGGTTTTCAGTTTCCCTGCTTTTCCCTGGGGACTCCCGCTTTCTTTCCTGGGCTTCTCCCTGGGTCTTTTTGGGCCAGCTTCCCCTCTTGCTTCCTGGGGCCCTCGTTCACTGTTTTGGGACATACCTTAGGGATCCCTACTCTTGGTGGTCTCCCCTCCCGATCTGGTTCCCTCTTCCTGTTTGGTCCTGCCTGGTGCCTCATCCTTTGGACCTACTGTACCTCGAGCAGATCCGTCATCCCTGACCAGCTACGTGAATCTGCTGGAACTTGTCTTCCCGTGGACTGGGGGCCTTTCCTTGTATTCATCTGAGAAGTATCCCGGACTATCTCGCTTCTTCACTGGATCACGTACTTCTGGAAAAGACTCTTTTGGACTTCACCAGTATCCAGTAACCTTCCATCAGACTGTGGCCTCTCCTGCCTGTGCTTGCACAGTCCCTTCGTCACGTTAATCAGGAGAGTGTCTTCCGTGACGCTGGGAGTTGGTCCATTCATCACTCTGTGTCATTAGGGTGGTGGAGAGGCTGGTTCCCCGAGTCACATGCTCGTCAATTCACTGGATGCAGCCTGGCGGTCCCAACTAGAACCACAGTCAAGAAAACAGGTACTCAGTTCTCACGCACTTCTCTGCTTGACAGATTGAGACACCTGCCTTCAGACCCAGAGATGGAGGATTCGCAAGAGATGCGGAACGAATTACAAGCACTCAGGGCGGAGATGACCGCCTTACGCCAGGAAAATCAGACTCTACGCCAAATGATAACCCAAGGGGCGATGAGTACCTCGCAGGTTGAAGGATCCTTGGCACATACAACACCAATCAAGTTCGATGGAGATCCACGTCGAGTGGCTGAATTTTGTAACCACTGTAGAATCCATTTTCTTTTCAGGTCGACACACTTCAACAACGATAAAGCCAAGATTGGCTACATCCTGGGGAATCTAACCGGGAATGCTCTGGCCTGGGCGACCCCATTTGTAGTAACAAACAGTCCGATTCTGAATGACTTTGCAGCCTTTGAAAAAGCATTCCTTGAGGTTTTTCAGACGCCAAACCTGGCCTCCGCTGCGCAGAATCAACTGATGGATTTAAAACAGGGGAGTGTCGACATAATAACATACATCAGTCGCTTCCGCCTATTGGCAACTGATTCCCAATGGCCTGAAATCACACAAAAGACTCTGTTCCGCCGTGGGCTTAGAGAGGAGTACAAGGATGAGCTACTCCACATTCCTGAACCAGAGTCTCTACAACATCTAATTGATCAGGTGCTCCGAATTGATCAGAGACTGGCAGAACGAAAGGCAGAGAGACGTAGGCTCGAGAGAAGCTCTCCCAGAACGACCAGTTTACCAGCCGGATTGTTTGGTTCTACCGAGTCTGGGCCAGGGCCAATGCAATTGGGTGCCATGAGGGGTCCGTTATCTGAGGAAGAGAGGAGACGGAGAAGAACACTTCGGTTATGTCTTTATTGTGGAGCTGCCGGGCATTATCTGGGTACGTGCCCCTTACGACCCCAGAAGAAGAAAGCGGGAAACTAGAGGACCTGTTACTTATTGGGAAGGCAGTGACAGGTCCCATTTCCTCCTCAGACCTTCCCCGTTTTGCACAGAACTTTATCCCATGAAACCCGCAGTGTTACAGACTTTGAAGATTCAGATCAAGTTGCCTGACAGAGCCCTGGAAGTGTCTGGTCTGTTGGATAGCGGGCTTCCGGCAATTACATTGATGAGACTTTTGCTTTTGTAAACCGGATTCCACTCTTGCCCAGACCCACTGCTCTGCCCGTGGAAGTCATCGACGGAACTCCTTTGTCTTCTGGACCGTCCGCCAACGTACAGTGGGTCTACATCTTCAGATTGCCGACCATTTTGAAGACCTCGCTTTGGATGTCATCAAGTCTCCTACCTACAAGGTGGTTTTGGGGTTACCCTGGCTGCAACATCATAATCTGGCAATTGACTGGAGGACGCACACTTTGACCTTCTCCTCCGCAGTCTGTACCCAGAAGTGCAGTTTTTCCGCTCCGATCCGAGCTTCTTCGACCCCTTTGGAATCAATTGGCAAAGGGCTCAGTGTGTGTTCTACCTCTCAAGTTCCACTGCAATATGTTGATTTTGGACAAGTGTTTTCTGAACCAGGCGATATACCTCTACCACCACATCGCTCGTTTGATTGTTCAATCGAGTTGTTACCGGACAGTGTGATTCCCCATGGGAAACTGTACGCCTTGACACGGGACGAGAGACAAGTGCTTCAAGACTACTTGTCGGATTGCCTACAGAAAGGATACATAGTCCCGTCCAAGTCGCCCGCAGGGTTTCTCCTGTTTTTTGAGAAGTTCAAAGAGGGCACTTTGAGACATTGTGTGGACTATCGACAACTAAACGACATAACTATCAAAGACCGGTACCCACTTCCATTGATTCGCAGTATCCTGGAAACTCTACACACCGCCCGGATCTTTACCAAACTGGACTTACGTGGAGCCTATCATCTTGTGCGCATCAAAAGTGGAGACGAATGGAACACAGCGTTTAAGACACCTTTTGGGCATTTCGAGTATAGAGTCATGCCATTCGGTTTATGTAACGCCCCAGCTATCTTTCAACGGTTCATGGACAACATCTTTGGTGATCTTATTGGCTTATCAGTTTGGGTATATCTGGACGATATCCTGATTTTTTCCAGTACCATCGAACAACATGTAGGACATGTACGCGAGGTCCTTCGTCGTCTGTCTCTCAATCATTTATTCGCTAAGGAGGAGAAATGCTGTTTTCACCAGTCCAGTATTGAATTCCTGGGGTTTGTGATCAATCAGGATGGGGTTGAGATGGATCCCAAGAAGGTTCGAGCAATACAGGAGTGGAAACAACCCCATGACATTAAATCTTTACAAAGCTTCTTGGGATTCGCTAATTTCTATAGGCGCTTTATTCCACGGTTTTCTCAAATCTCAGCGCCACTTACCAGGCTGACCAGCAGTAAGATCATTTTCAAGTGGGATTCCCTTGCGTCTCAGGCATTCGACACCTTGAAGTCGGCCTTCATGGCCGCCCCGATTCTGCGTCACCCACAGGATGACTTACCTTATATCGTGGAAGCAGACGCTTTGAATTTTGCAGTTGGGGCGGTTCTCCTGCAAAGTGATCCGGTTACATCTGTTGAACATCCAGTGGCCTACTTCTCACGCAAATTGAATCCCAGCGAAAGAAATTATGCGGTCATCGAAAAGGAGCTGTTGGCCATCAAAACCGCATTTGAGGAATGGAGGCATCACCTACTTGGAGCCCGTTTTTCGGTAGAGGTTCGTACCGATAATCGTAACCTGCAGTACCTGCGCTCCCTGCAATGTCGAACGCCCCGTCAGGCTAGGTGGGCCTTCTTTTTCTCACCATTCGTGTTTCATGTCACCTATGTTCCTGGAGCCTCCAACTTGAAGGCGGATGCCCTCTCCCGATCATTGGAAAGAGTGAAAGAAACGTCCAGTTCGGATAAGCCGCTGATTTCCCCTCACCATTTCCTGTTGACGTTGTCACCTCATCTACAGTCAATTGCTGATGCCACCCGGATGGATCCTGAAAGACCGGCCCTTCTTCGGCAAATGTCGGTATCTGAGCATGACGGGCTCCTGTTTTGCCGGAAGAGGCTTTACATCCCCAAGGGTACGATTCGAGACGGCAGTTTGCATGGGTTTCATGATTCACCACTTGGAGGTCATCGAGGGGTGAAAGCCACACGAGAGCTGATATCCCGACAGTTTTGGTGGCCTGGTTGGGCTACCGACGTCCAGAAATACATCGAGAGTTGTCCCGTCTGTGCCCAATGTAAGGTTTCTAGAAGACGACCTTTGGGACTGCTAGTACCCACAGAATTAGCACCATACCCTTGGCATACCATAGCTACGGATTTTGTGGTTGATCTACCTCCTTCTAATGGGTTTACGTGTATAATGGTCGTGGTGGATAGCTTCACTAAATATGCTCATTTCATCCTGTTTCAGAGGATCCCTACAGCTACGCAGATGGCTTCAGCTTTTTTCCATGAGATCTATCGCCTACATGGTCTTCCTGAAAAGATTATCTCGGATCGTGGTTCTCAATTTCTCTCTGCTTTCTGGAACAAGGTGTGTGGTCATCTGGGAATTCGTAAAGCTTTAAGCTCTGGCTATCACCCGCAGACCAACAGGCTCACCGAAAGGACGAATCAGACTCTGGAGGAGTATCTTCGTTGTTTTGCTAACGCAACTCAGTCCAACTGGAAGTCATACTTGGATCTTGCAGAAGTATCCTACAACAACACTGTCCACGCTTCTATTGGAGTTAGTCCGTTCTTCTGCTCAGCGGGTCAACATCCCAAGTTGGTGCCATTTCATCCTGTGCCCACTAGTACAGTTCCATCTGCTGATGTCCTGGTCTCAACCATTAAACGACAACAGGAATTTGCTTGCAGGATCCTGAAGGAAGCCAAGGTGCGGATGAAGGCCCAGGCTGACAGGAAGAGGAGTGTGGAACCAGACTTTCGGGTTGGGGATAGGGTTTGGTTGTCGTCCAAGAACCTGCCACTTCGCAATTTACCGGTCAAATTAGCTCCTCTGTATTTTGGTTCGTTCAAAATCACCAAACGATTGTCTTCTGTGGCCTTTCGTCTTCAGCTACCTCCCTCTTGGCACGTACACCCTGTTTTCCATGTCTCCCTATTGAAACCCTATGTGGCCGATCCCTATGGCCGATCCTGCCCTCGCCCAGCCTCTGTCCTTGTGCAAGGGGTCCCTGAATTTGAGGTTCAGGAGATTTGCGATGCCCGCTACCGCAGGGGGGTGCTTCATTTTTTGGTTAATTGGAAGGGGTACCCGGCTTGTGATCGTACTTGGGAACCACGTCGGCATGTGCATGTTCCCCGTTTGGTTCGCGAGTTCTATGGTCGATTTCCCTGGAAGCCTGGGGCTCCGGGTCTTTCTGGGAGGGGGCATAGTGTCACGCCACTTTTTGGGAGACCGGGGTCCGTTGCACCCGCTCCCTCTCCCATCTCCTGGCGGATCTACCCACGCTTTCGCGCTTGGGCGTTCGCCGGGGGGAGAGGTGCTGGTGCCGGTGCGAGAGGGCTGCGGCGCATGCGCGGGAAACTGCTGTCTTGGTTCCGCGCATGCGCCGTAGATTGGGCCTACGCTCTGGGAAGGGCTTGCCTTCCAAGCCTCATTCTGGGTCCGCCGGCGCTCGGAAACGAAACGGCTTGCGTTTCAGGCCTCGCGAGTGCCGGCGGCCCATAAGAGGAGCCGCGAGCAGTTGCAATTCGCGTCTCAACGCGGTTGCTTCGGTCGTGTTGCTCGCTCCAGCCACTGTGGTTCTTGCTTCCCTGTGCCTGGCCTTGCCTTGCACCAACCTGCTCTTTGTTCTCCCTGCCTTGTGGGTTCCCTGCCTGCCTGGTCCCAGTCTCCTACTACCTGCCTGGGCCCTCCTTGCTCCTGTCTGTTTTTGAGCCTCCCTGGGTCCGGTTTTCAGTTTCCCTGCTTTTCCCTGGGACTCCCGCTTTCTTTCCTGGGCTTCTCCCTGGGTCTTTTTGGGCCAGCTTCCCCTCTTGCTTCCTGGGGCCCTCGTTCACTGTTTTGGGACATACCTTAGGGATCCCTACTCTTGGTGGTCTCCGCTCCCGATCTGGTTCCCTCTTCCTGTTTGGTCCTGCCTGGTGCCTCATCCTTTGGACCTACTGTACCTCGAGCAGATCCGTCATCCCTGACCAGCTACGTGAATCTGCTGGAACTTGTCTTCCCGTGGACTGGGGGCCTTTCCATGTATTCATCTGAGAAGTATCCCGGACTATCTCGCTTCTTCACTGGATCACGTACTTCTGGAAAAGACTCTTTTGGACTTCACCAGTATCCAGTAACCTTCCATCAGACTGTGGCCTCTCCTGCCTGTGCTTGCACAGTCCCTTCGTCACGTTAATCAGGAGAGTGTCTTCTGTGACGCTGGGACTTGGTCCATTCACCACCCTGTGTCATTAGGGTGGTGGAGAGGCTAGTTCCCCGAGTCACATGCTCGTCAATTCACTGGATGCAGCCTGGCGGTCCCAACTAGAACCACAGTCAAGAAAACAGGTACTCAGTTCTCACGCACTTCTCTGCTTGACAACATCCTATATATTCAGGTAAAATGAAATTAACAATTATTTTTAAAGGAACAAATATCAGTCACCAAACACATATCATGTATATACTTATTATCAAACTATCAAAAGTGTATACAACCAACACACATATTCTGAAAGTATATAATTTCTTCAATAGTATACAAATATTTCAAATATTTTCAAACAGATGAAGATGTGATTCAAGTCTCTAGAAAAGAAAGCACCACAACAAGGAACCACAAATCTAATTATGGATTCCTTGGCAGAATTAAAAAAAAAAACTATTAATGAATATTCAAAAAGCCATGCAATCAATGAATAAGGACATTAACAGTTTAAGACTAATCATGGACAGTCAACATCCAGACAATTGGGCTAAAGAAGAATATATATCATCTGCTCTAACTAAAAGAAAAAGAAAGCCCACAACCACATCCCCTCCAAAATAAGCCTGTTTTCAACAAACTGTGTTTGAATTTTTATTTACCCTTTTCAAGTATGTACATGTATATGCATTATTAATGATTAAAAGGTATTTCAAATGTTACAATAACTGTTTACAAACACTACACTCAACACATATAAACAAAAGTTTCACATTTATTAATTTTTTTCAATAAATATGCATAGCCACAGTTACCAAAAAATTAAATTACGCCCAGATCTTAAAACCGAGGCTTTGTGATTGCATGTCTTTCTTTTCAAAAATGTAATGCAAAATATTAATAACAAAAGACATAGTAAAAAAGGAGAACATAAAGAAAGCACTTGTCACACATTACAGCTAGAGCCGTGGATATGTGTCATCGAAATATCACCTACGACACCCCGAGTTGTTTCTGCGGTTACCCATGTCTCCAAATGCCAATGGAACATTGGGCTAGACCGTAGCTGCGGTTATACATCTATGTTTAATATGTTTAATAATAACATCCTTCTATCTGAAACAGAATCAGTTCAATGACGCACACACTTTAATAAACACACTTTAATACACAACTTTTTATGACTCTCATATTTTATATGCACTGCATCACATGCACTATATAAAAGATACACCATTAGTGCAAAGTACACTGTTGTTATCTTTACACATATTAATCCATGGGTCATTGGAAAAAAAATCCAACCTTGATTAAAAAAACCCACACAACAATATGAAACACCAAAAGAAAATACCACTACAAAAAACAAACAGGGATAAACAAACTCGGTGAAAATAAACATAGAACATTATACTAGTTGCATGCAGGATAAAGGATGGGAGGTTTCATTTACTTTTCAATTTTTTACAGCATTGTCTTTTTGGCCTTGTCTTTTTGAATGTTTTACTTTTTCTTTCCTACTAAGACATTCCAACATGTCTGGCCATGAGAGCTCGGGTAGTGACAACATCATCATTTGGGTCGACAATCCTTCACCACCAAGGAACAAGCACACAAAAATGAAAAAAACAGCTGACACTTGGCGCTTCTTCAAAGTAAAGGAACACTGCTCAAGAAAAGAGGCAGAGTAGGTTGTGTACCTTCTGCAATAAAACTCTTCACCATCGGCCTTCAGATGTTCCATCTCAAAGCCTGTGAACATCTATTATGATTAACCATCTAGTGCAAATCCATTGGAATGAGGTTGATGATGACTATAGTAAAGCACATGAACATCACAAAAGAAAAATGCATGGTGCCCATTCCTTGCATAGAAGGCGATGAGCACCACCTACATAACCTCCATCCACCAGTGCATTAACAACTCCAACTGCAAATGAAGCCTCTACATCAGCAGTGGTATCCAATACGCAAACTCCTCTTACCGACACCCAATCGAACCATGATGAAAGTCATTTGTACAAAATGCTGTGACTAGGTAGTTAAGGAAGATGCCACATTTAGCGAATGGCAGAATTTAATTACACACCAGGTTACCTGCCATCGTTATTTTTTTTTTAAATGACTATTTATCCCCTCCCCCCTTTTTTTCTAAACTTCAACCGCTTTATCTTAACAAAGTTCACATTCACCAGGTGCACCGCCTCATAACACCTCCCAGATTCAGTGATGAAAGTCCTGTGTGGATGATGCCTCGAATGGGTAGCCAAGAGAAATACCACAGTTAAGGAATGGGAGAGATTCCACTCCATGTCAGAGAGCAGGTAAGCATGCACCAACATGTGTTTACTCCATCTGTCCCCAAAGGCCATCCCCACCCCCCTCTGGTCCCCCTGTAATGTTCCCTTGTGTCCCCCTCCCTTCTCCCAAACAGGTGTTGTCTGTTTTGCTTGATTCTTTGACCCTGCACCCCCCAGCCCCACATTCCAGCCTACTTCTGCAGGTCTGTCCTGATACATTCTGGTTTCACCATCACTGTCTTGTGGCCAATGCTGGATTTGACCTTTATGGACTTCATTGATTCACAGTGCGTCACCATTTCTCAACTCTCATGGTGGAAGTCCTTTGTATCTTGTACTCATGGTGTCCCTGAATCATGCTGTTCCCACATTCATCTTGTATCCTGGTTTGCAAACATTATTTGTTACTGCTGACTTCTGCAATTGTATTCGCTCTCCGCTCTTGCTTCTCCACTCTTTTTGACTGCTTACTCTCTGTTCTCTCCCCCTCTCCCTTTCTCCCTTTTCCTATCCCCCCTAATCCCCTTACTTCTTCTATGCACTTACTGTATCAGAATTGTCCCTGGACCTTGTATGATAGCAACCTCGTCTGTCTCCTCTGCCCTCCCCTTACATGCTCCCACCCCCTCCAGAACTATCTGAAATGTCATCAGGCCTAGTATGATAGTGACTTGTTTTGTTCCTTCCCTCCCTTTCTGCCCCTTCTCCCTCACCTTTTTTTTTTCTCTGGCTCTACCAGCAATGTTGTCAGGCCTAGTATGGTGTCGCCTGTCTGTTTCCATTTCCTTCCCACTCGCCCCCTCCCTTGCTTATCTATGTCTTAGCTCTTGCACTATTTGAAATGTTGCCAGGCCGAATACGATAGTTAATTTCACATCCCTACTGTTCATGGCCTGTAAGAATGTCATTGTATTTTCCCTTGTTCCCTCCTTTGCCTTGAATCACTTTGAAACACATTGTGTATAGGCACTATATAAATAAACTATTATATCATCATATCATATCATGTGTAAAATCATTATAAATACTACAAAGTTCACTAAGAAAGATTTCCATACATTTCTTGCTTCCATCTGCAGCAGTACCCCTATCTTTTGAATATAGGTTGACGTTTCACAGGAGTAGCTGTACAATCTAGTGCAAATCCACTGGGATAATGATAACAATGCAGCTAAAGAAAAAACAAAAATAAGCACATTACAAAAATGACCTTGCGCAACACCAGCAATTGAACTACCTCACAGAACACTCCAAACACCTACAAGTACTGCATACCTCAAGATACTTTAAAAGTACAAGAACAGTAAATAAAGAAAATAATAATGAACACCATCTGATAGCAATAGTCACTACAACTAACACACACAACACTACACATAAAACTTCAAATGTGTAAATAAAGATTAACACTTTCACATCAGCCACACTCCTGCCATATGCACAGTCAGAGTTCGGAATCAAAAGGATAAAACTGCAGAACATGTGTGCTTTTATAATTTCCAAAACAAATACCAAAAAAAGAGGACTTATACCAATAAAACTACTAAGACGGCTTTCACATTTTTATCTCAACCTATCACTAACTCCTACACAAATGCAAAAGTAACAGCAACCAATAACAAACAATGAAACTAACACAAATCCATTTATACCCCACCTAGCATCTTTCATAGCCATGGCTATTTGACGCAGCTACACATCTTGATTTGTATCCGCGGCTACACACACATTTTTCTAAAAGCCCTAAATCAAACTAAATTGGCCTTCAAACCTTCAAATCAAATAAGTGAACAACCAAGTACATAAAGTAACACACACAAAAAAATTCTGTATTGTATCATCCACATGAGCATATGAAAATGTATATTTATATACGCAACGTTAAACATACCTGCAGTTCCAGCCACATCAAATGAAACGCATAATAGTATCAAAACGCCTAAGCACATGCTTTTTATAGACGCAGCTATGAAATAGCCCCTGCTAAACGTTTTCTGATGACTGCGGCTATTCGTAAAATACAAATTCAAAATTGCATTTCCACTCCACCAAATTCCAGAATAATGTCCCCAACATGCTTACCAGCACCCCCTCCACTCCTCATAGTCCTCTTCCACTTCCCCTGTTCTCTTACAATCCCCCAAAAACACTCTATGGGCCTCATTACGACCCAGGCGGTAAGTTACCGCCTGGGCCGTGACTTTACCACCATGGCGTAAACTACGTTTACGCCATGGTGGTTGGCGGACTTACCGCCCCATTCCGACCTAGGCGGGGCGGTAAGTCCCCAATCCCCATTTACCCTTCCCCATTCCCATTTTTGCCCCATAGGGCATAATGGGAGGGGGGAAGGCGTTAATTACGCCACCGTAAATTACAGTGGCGTAATTAACTCCATGGTCCCTTAGCGCCATGGATTTTAACACCTGCTAAAAGCAGGTGTTAAAAGCACCATGGCGCTAGGGGACCTCGTAATCAGGCGGTAAGGGTCGGCGCTGTTAACGCTGCCGTAAACCCCTTACCGCCTGAGTTGTAATGAGGCCCAATACATGTAAAATACCACCCCAACAAAAATTTCAGAAAGACATGGCTACCACACGTCCACACACACACGACGTGTCACTAGCTCAAATATAGCCTGGCTGCAATGGGCGGGGGTGTGTGTAAGGATCTACCAGCAATTAGCAATGATGCACGCTGGGTAACTGTTGAATAGCCATGCATACTAACAACAGCACCATCGACCAATTAGAAAGTACAACACACACACAGCATACATACCCTGATTATACAAACTACTAGAAATTAAAACTAGGAATCATTTTCTTGGAAATAGAGAAATACTGCAGATATCATTGCTGGTTTGAAAACTGTGTGGCTGGTTGGAGACAGTTGGCTGTTTTGGTGGATGTCTTTTTGTGAGAATCAAAATATTAACATTCCCATAGGTTTGAGAGATTTTGCCATTAAATGGTTTGTTTTGTGGGGAATGCGTTGGTTCCAGGTTTTAAGTCTATGAAATACAGGGCACCCAGACGTCATACTAATTCATTGTGGAGGCAATGATTTGGGGACTGTATGAGGGGTGTACCTGACTTTAATGATGAAACAAGATATGGGAAAACTAATGGAACTATTTCCTCACACCATCCTTATCTTTTCCAATCTCACTCAGAGGCAACAATTGAGATGGACCACCAGATTTAATGGTCAAATTGGGAAATCCCAGAGAAATGTTAATAAAGCAGTTTCAGCATTCATGACAGACCACAACCAATTATGGAATGCAAACAACAACATACAGTTCTACAATTTCTATAGACATGACGAAGTACACCTAACCGATGAAAGAAATGCAGTGTTCCTTCATAATATCAAAAGAGTACTCCAAATATGCTAAAGTTCTACACTCAGTGTACCCCAAAACAGTGCATGTAAGGACTACTTATTGTGTGAAAATAAACAAATACAATAAATAATAATAAAACATTTTTTTATTATAACCGCGGCTGTAGTGCATTGACTTTTATCATAATCGTGGTTACGAAAAGTCAGTTGACAAGGAACTGACTTCAAGTTTTATACTACAATCTAACTTAAATGATCAAAACAGAACAACACTACTCATGTGCTTATGTAAAATAACTGAAAAATAAGAATTAATAGAAAAATACATAACAGTAAACTAGATAGGCAAACATTGCACATGCACATAACATAATACCATAAGTGCGAATAAAAAATCTAAAATACATTCTATGGTGCATCTAAAACTACACTACAACTGCTCCTTTTTATATTAATTTTGTTAAACTATTTTCTTCCATCTTTCTCTAATGTCTCACATTGTCAAAAGTCTGAAAACACACATTTAAAATACAAAAGACTCTCTAATACCTACCAGGTCACGGAAATAACCACAAATATCGGCAAAACAGCCAGGGAAAAGAATGCTTTCCTCCCCCACGCACTTCACCAAGTGCCCCCCTCAGTTTGCAACACAAAGCTTTCTGTAGCCTCGGCTATAGCCGCGAATAGCCGACATCTGAGAGCAAACTGCATCACAGAAGCAGTGTGTGTTCCAGGGTGAAAGGGAGAGGGCAGGCTAGATGCGTAGGATGTCTGGGGAGTGTGGGGAGCTGGCACAGATGAGGGGGGGCACTTGGTGATGGCCTGGGCGGCAGGGAAGCATTTTTTTGTGTGGCTGTTTTGCCCATATCTGCGACTATATCCATGGTTACAAAGGACTACAGATAACTATGGGTATGTGTAGTTCAGTAACTACGAATATATTAAAAAACATTTTTTAACGTTTTCGGGGGTGAAAAATCACTGGCTATTGCCAAAGGCCATGGCTAGTGACTCTATTGACACCCACGTCTGTCATTCATGCAGTAACCAGGGCAGACTCTGCTTAGCTTCAAAGTGAGGAAGGGGACAGCCTCCTCATGCCATGTTGCCTGATAAATGAGCCACAAGTACAAAACCACTTAGAGGAATGGGCTAGCCCTTTTCTTGCTTTAAAACTAAGCAGGGTCAGTCTCGCGTTTAAGCTAAGCAGGATCAATCCTGGTTACTGCATGGATGGGCGACCGAATGGGCATCTGACTTAATTACTTTTTTTAAAAGTGTACCACCGAGTGGGGGAAATGATGAGAGGGCAAGTATATCATGAGTACTTGCCCACGATGAGGCAAGAGATTTTGCATTCCTGGGCACTGGTGCAGTTATTTTTCCCTGATTGTGGTTGCTTTTCAGGGCACCAGTAAAGGACACATGGGTTTCTTTGAGGTTAGTAAGCTTGCTCAAGTCTTTGGATACCAGGATTTTACACAGATTGTCATGTTCCCAGTGCAGACAATTACCCACAAGACCACAAGCACTTGTTTCATATTGGGATTTGGTTTTTCCATGGAATATTTCACTCCAGATTGCTGGGTTTCAAAGGTGAGCAGCTTTTATACTTTGCCAGCATATATATTGAAAGATTTCCTCTCCCAGGTTATTTTTCTGGTGTTCATTACTGTTTTTAAATGTCCAATGCTATTTTTTCTTGCACACTTTCTTCTAATGAGAAGGTTATTTGAACTGCATTGTATATTTCTCTTCAAAATATGTATCCACATACTGTGGGTATATTCATGGGTGTCAGCTCTTGATTTTCGCTATGGGGGCAAAAGTAGCCGTGCATATGTATTTCTTGCTGTCAATAACTTTTTACCCTTTTCTGTGCTGCTTAAATGCAGGTAGTTGGAGTCGTGCAATGTATCACAACAGTCATTAGAGATTGGTGATAAAACAAGGGGCTTGTGGAACGCGCTTAACCAAGTGTGTGATCCTCAGAAAATAATTTAATCGCACAGGGCATTAACTTAAAACATTGGGAGATCTCAAAGCCTGCAATGTTTTATACATAATAAAACAATTAGATATTTGTACAGCTACGGTGACATTGAGGGTGAAAAATCACAGGTGACCCAGGAATCCCATTCATGCAATAACCAGGACTGATCCTGCTTAGTTTCAAACTGAGGAAAAAAAGGCCTAATAAATGAAGCAAAGTTACAAGACCACTTAGAGCAACATGGCATGAGGGGGCTGGTCCCTTCCTCACATTCTCGGTCAAGGATGTGTTGGTTTGAGAGGTCGCAATTGGTGCTGCATGAACCTGCAGGCAGTTTGCATTTTGCACCTCTCGCCGCAAGGATGTTTTGGTGCGGGAGGTCACAATTGGCATGAACCTGCAGGCACTTTGCATTTTGCAATATGGAGAAAATGTGAAAAAGATGTGTTTACTGAAACATTATAAAAGAGGATGGGACATGTATTACACCGTCATTGTCGAATTGAATACGTATTAAACATGAAACACATTTATTTACTGCAACATTAAAAACTGTATGCAACTATACCACACAAAGAACTTCACACCATGTACACACACATGCTCACATCAAACATGCACACATTGCATGCACACATTAAATTATAGGCTAAGTATGAAATGTATGCCCCATGAAGCACTAAGCCATTGTGGCCTAGTGGTTAAATGATGGGCCTTGAACTCTGGCAAACCAGGGTTGAAGGCTGTCTATTTCTTATTTATTTAACTAATTTAATTTAACTGAAAGAAAAGCCTGTTTCCAATCTGTCTGCCTATTTGCTTAAATAAAGTGTTTTTAAAAAAAAACAAAAGCAACGCTAGTGGGTGGTGGTGAGGTTTGTTGCAGGGCAGTCATGTGATCTTATTTAGCATGAAGGCATTTAGACGTGACTGCAATGTCAGCCGCATCCAAACATCCCTTGCGCCAAAATTACTTTCACACCGAAAAGGCCATGCCAAAATGGGTGCTGCGGCGGAATGGGTGTGTCAAATCGACCCGCACCAACATGATTGCCCTGAAAAGGGGGGTACTACTTGGAGAAAGCTGCTTAACCAAAGTGTGTGCTCCATGGTAAATAACTTTATTTCACTGCGCATTGCCTAAAAACATTGTGAGTTCTCAAAGCCTGAAATCCCTCTCTCCCTCCCTCCCTCCCTCCCTCCCTTCCTTCCTTCCTTCCTTCCTTCCTTCCTTCCTTCCTTCCTTCCTTCCTTCCTTCCTTCCTTCCTTCCTTCCTTCCTTCCTTCCTTCCTTCCTTCCTTCCTTCCTTCCTTCCTTCCTTCCTTCCTTCCTTCCTTCCTTCCTTCCTTCCTTCCTTCCTCCCTTCCTTCCTTCCTTCCTTCCCCTCTAATGACACATCAAGACATGTGCCCCCAGTCCAGTGGTTATTCCTTTTGCTATGTAAATGAGAAACAGTCATTCTCTATAGATAGCTCCAAAACGTGCGTGGAACAATCAAAATTCCTTAATGTTTTCTTTATATATAAAAAAAAAATGTAGGGGGTTTATCAAGGTACTTATTCTTATTATGACTCGGGAACATATGATTTGATGGCAAAGCTACTGCCATTCAAATTAACAATTGACATCATATTGACGACAGCGTTATAAGGTGAAAGCTACAACTCACACACCCAACAATGAAGACATGACTTCTTATCGACAAGCCAGACTGTCATAATAGTATGATGTGGGTATAATGGCTAAACATAGAGGCCATAGTAACAATTAGTACCCGGCACATGCGGCGCAACGGGAATACAGCGTGGTGATTGCCTCATTTGAGAGCCATACCACACGGTATTCCCTTTTACGCCATGCGTGCCGGGTTCTCTGTTCCCGGTGAGGGGCGTGGCAGCCCTTCAGCCAATGAGGAGGCTCAAAACGGGGCAATCCCCGCTCCGAGCCTCCCCATTGCTGGAGGCTTCCCTTGTCCACCGCCGGGGACTCTAGTAAGATTTTTTTTTGTTTCCCCTTTCCTCCTCCCTCCTCCCACCCCACCCCACTTACCTTCTATACCGCAGTCTCCAGCGGGGGTCGATGGAAACCTCCAGCCGTGTGAAGACTCGGAGCCGGGCCATCCCCGCTCCAAGCCTCCACACGCCTGGAGGCTTCCATTGTCCCCCGCCAGAGACCGCGGTACGTTTTTTTTTTTTTTTCCCCCACCCCACTTACCTTCTTTTTTTCTTCTTTTCTCGGGGGCGGACGCGCTGGGAACAGAGTGTTCCCAGCGAGCCCGCTACCGATGGCTGCCATGGAAAGGGAAAACGGACTACGTTTTCCCTTTCCCAGCGGCCATTTTTTTGACATATTTTTTAAAAAAAAGCAATTAGTACCTCGGTCTAACGGGCTGGGGTACTAATGGCAATAAGCCCCTCGACTGAGGGCCAATACCGCCCGAGGTAATGCCCCCGGGACTTCGTTAAGGCCCTCGCTGCGCTCAGGCCTGTGACTACGGCCCCGGGGGCATTACCTGGAGCGGTATTGGCCCGCAGTCTCTTGGTTTATTGTCACAATGGAACTGTAAATGAGTGAGCGCGCAAGAAATCAATCATAGCAAGAGAATACAAAGCAACTAAAAGGCAGGGTCCTTAAGAGAATTATTTTCAAATAATGGGTTGACATTGAGCAAACCTATAATGAAAGGCAAGGTAAAAAGACATCAAATTACCAGTGCTTCTGTAGGCCATCATGTGAAACCATCCAATACATGTCAGGACACCAACAATATACAGGGACATTGTAATGATGCATGTGCCCACAATATATGCAAGCACTGTCACTAGAAAGGACATTTCTTGATGTGTGTAGCCTCAGTATAAGCCAGCATTTCCACTGTAAAACACACATTATTGTAAATATTCCCACAATATATGTCAGCACTGCCACTGTATAACACATGTTTATAATGCCTATGGCCACAGTGCATATATTCCAGCATTGCTGCAATAATACACTTTTAGGATTCCTGTACCCACAATATGCCAGTATTGTGTCACTGGAAGAAGGCAGGCCTATGCTAGGTGTGCCCATATATGCCAGCGGTACCAACATATGACAACATTATCATTGTATGCTCATGTTGGCTGCTTGAAAAAATGGCAGTCTTATCATTGTAAGAAGACATTTGTATGTTGACTGTTCCAATATTTGCCAGTCGTGTACTGTAAGAACACACTTCTTTGGATGTCCCCAATAGTGCAAGTATTGCAGCTATGAGTAAGATTGTCATGCTGGCAGTCCTAATACATGCCAATACTGCCAGAATGCGATCATACACGTGTTTGGTGTCTCCAATAATGCCAGCATTGTAACTGCAATCCTCCATCTAGGACATCGCACCACTTGTGCTTGCGGCATCCAGTGATTATTCTGTCATGCAGTTGTCATGAAATGGATGACTGTGCCTGAAACAATAAATGGCAGCCGCTGCAAACTGGCTGTCTTTTTTTGTGCAAGAAAAAAAGATTACTAATATAGCAAACGGCTGAAATCCTTTTTGTGTAAACAAAAGCAAGTAAGCACTGACAAATACTCCCATTCGTGAGGCTGGCAGCTCGAAGGAATTGATGCTTAGGGATGGCATGAGGTTGTTGCTGGAAACCTTATCCGTCCCCTGTCATAGCACAAAAAGATAGCCCTTGCAAAATGCGGCGAGGGTCGTTGAGAATCCCACCCCCCAGAGATATAGATAGGCATTTGGCTAATTGGGAACCCTGAATAGTAATGGCCCGCTGTACAGCATGAGCAGCGTGGCTGTGCATTGTGCCCTTTCCTAAAGACGCCATGTTCTACCCAAAACAGAATCAGAGACATTCCCCGCGCACCGGAGAAATCCCCAGTAAAGTCCCGCTTTGCCAGCAGAAGCTGTCTCCCTCTGCCTGCACAACAACGCTTTTCCACATGGATTCATTCAATTTGGACTGTTTGGACTGTGCAATCTACCTTTCCCAGAAGGCTCTCAGCCTGCTGCAACTGGGCGTGACTATATAATTGGGAATGCGCGCGCACTGCGCGCGCGCACCGGAGAAAGCCCCGGTAAAGTCCCGCTTTGCCGCCACGGCGCTGCGAGCTGAGGCGGAGTTCTATGTTAGTTTTGGGTTGAGAAATCATCTATAATCACTTTTAACTGCTTGTGTGTTACAGCTTACTGTGATTTAGAGGTACTGTTATTGCAATTAATTTGAAAATAAGTATTGCATATATGTATTTTTGCCCCTATACCCTAAAAACAAACATGCCAAATTCAGAGAGTGCGACTCTCACCACCACTTTGGTGACCCCTAAACAAAAGAAATTATCACGTATCTCTAAGAGATCTATTACCTTGACTCCAATCTTAAGAGCGCCATTGGCAAACAAGGATATTCGCACCTTCTGTGCAAAACGTAAAGCATGTATGAGTGATAATTCTCAGTGTACGCGTCAACTAAGTGACCCAATGACAGCCTTACCAGTAGGCTTGCATGATGTAAGTCGCCTACCGATTGTATCTGATGCCACCATTCTTGCAAATATGCAACTGGAATCTGTGTGTCCTGTATCAAAAACTTGTCCTCCTGCCGCCACCCTCGCTTGAAACTGTAGAGGAGGTCTCACTCCATTCACCTGTTTTGGCAGAAGTTTCTAACATTTCCATTCATGCAAGTGAGGGATACTTGAGTAGGTCCCATGAGGATCTCCCCTGTGGAGGTCCTACCTGTAGCTCCATGGGCTCTACCATTCACTCTATTCCTGATTCTTTCCTACTGCCCACACCACGGCGTTGTTTGCCTGTTGAAAATTTCACAAATCCACTAGACAATCTCGAAATCACGCTGGCTGCAGTAAATACCACTGTAGCCAGCTTATATAAATTGTTTGAATCCCTTGATTCTACGATCACAATACAAGCAGGGCAAATGAATCAGATCATGGGGAGTATAGCCACATTATCACGCTCTGATATGAGCAACTGTAAATCTGTGACTATGGTAGATCTTGCAGTGGATCCCGATGACCCTCAAGTCGAAGTTTCTGACTCTGATGGGGTGTCTGGACCTTATCCAGCTGTACCTACTTTTCTTAACATCATACGTCCTATTTCCTCCCCAGCTCAAGAACCCCTGGCTAGAAATGATTTGTGGATCAGCTTGGATAGAAGCCCTAAAAAGATTCTTCCAAGGAGACAATCAAGACCCATTATTCTTAACTCTCATAATTTAGCCAAAGCAGAAGGCCCGAGAATAAACAAGCTAAAAACTACATTTTTACCTAAAAAGAGAGCGACTATGGTGTGTCAATCTCATGTCGTCCAACATCAATCTAAGATTTCCTGTCCCTCTCTCGTCCCTCTTGGAGTGCCAGTAACCTTGCCAGTGGGATCTCAGCAAAGCCCTGAAGTTTTGTCGGATGAAAGGCTGGTAACTCCTTGTCCGAGGGAATATGCTCCTCTCTCGGAAATAATTGACTTAATTGATGCTTCTTTGATATCCACGGCGTTGCCAGCTGTTCAATCCTCTGCGACTGAGCTTCCCGTTGCTGGACCCAAACAAGTTGCCCCCTATGAGACTGGTGTTGGGGTTCCCGCGAAAGATGAGGGTGTGTTAGAGCGAATGAAGGCCATAAAGACTGCTGTAGAGGATTATCTGATGGAACGAGCAGCCTTAACGCCCTCGGCGAGTTTTCCAAACAAAGACAATCCTGACCTTGTGTCCAAAAAGATTTCAATCAATTCTAATTCCCACACAATGGAGGTTATGTCTAAATCTAATCCTGCAAATGGTTTTTCGAGTGCAGGGAAGCGTACATGTTTGGGTCCAACTCTGAAAAGTATTAACCAACCATTAAAATCAGTAAATAAGAAGGAGCTTGTTAAAGGTTCCCATCAAGTGACCAGAAGCACCTTTTCCAACTGCCATTCACTTATTCTCAAATGTAGAGATGCCCCATATGAAACATATGATTTATGTAGGACTAGTGTTTTAATTATTTTTGGTGATGTGAGCAATCTACAGGACATTGCGTTAAGCACATCGACCAAGTCGAATTCGTATGTGATCAAAGTCTTGCGATTGTTCGCTTGTGGATCAAATCTGGTTTAGTTTTAAATTCAATCTGGAAGGAAAAAATTGAACTGTTTAGAATGGGGTTTTTGGTCGCTCAGGATCCAGAACGCCTGATTATGGAGGCGAAAGACAGTGAATAGGTCCAATCCCCAAATTGTAATCCAAAAGGTCCAGTTGTATGTTCCTACGCTTATTGTGGTTCAGGTGCCATTCCTTCCCAGTCTGAGATTAATACTGTTCAGTCATAACCACCAAAAGAATGTACTCACACTACATATTCATTAGCCTCTTGGAACACGAGAGGTCACTCTCATCTTCAATGGACGTCGCCCCTAAATATTCAGAATTACGATATAGTGGCGCTTCAGGAGTCTTGGCTTGTGATGACTCCGGTGTGGGATGACCATGATATTATTTTATTACCGGCCTTAACAGCAACCAGAGGCAGACCTACATCTGGCCTCTTTGTAGCCGTTAAAACTAGTAAAGGCCTAAAAATCGCTAAGTGGGCCTCCCCTAATAGCTTTATACAACTAGTGAAAATATTGCATGCCACGTACACTTTAGCACTAATTAATCTATATCGGAATCCTGTGGGGCTGACTGATCAGATCTTCTATAGAGATCCCTCAATGGTATTTTAACTGATATCTTGTGATTCTACCATTGACGAAACCATGATGGTAGGAGATCTAAATCTCAACTGCTTACGTCCTTCCAAAGCTTGCCAAAAACTTGAGAGTGCGAGATTGCTAAACTTTTTAAAGGAACACAATTTACATATGGCTAATGGTGCAATTGCTGGTGACATTCCCCCTCAATCGACATGGGTGAGAAATACCTCTCAATCTATAATTGACTATGTGTTTTTCTCTGACAGACTTTTACATAATGGTGTCAAATTTGAAATCGTGACTCAGTCGGTTAGTGATCACCACATGCTGACTTTTGTGTGGCAAGAAACGTCTGATCACACCTTAACCACCCAATGTTGCTCTAAGCAGGCCCTAAATGTGAATAAGGCGAAGACGCATTTTAAATGGTCTACTACAACACTAAACGCCCTTAATCTTGTCACGCAAGGCTTAGTTTCATCAAAGCTTGATTTCTATGCAGATATTCTTCCCTCTTTTGCTCTAACATATAGTGGAAGCCTTTCTTCTGTATTACATTATAAACATCATAATGATCAAATTCTACAACAGGTGAAACGCACCTATAGAAAAGAATTAAAAGCGTCCAACAAGTTGCCGCTTAATGAGCAAGATAGTTATTGCAGGACAATCAAATGTCAGTACCGTAATTGGTGCCGGGCAAGAAAGGCTACTCCCTACCAACAAGATAGTGAAGCCTTCTTATGTGCTCCAAATAATAAAAACTCGGCCCAAATATGGTCAATGCTCAATTGTGGCTCTAATTATTCCCAGGCCCACCTACAACTAAGTGGTGTGTTGGAATTACAATGGCTTGAACATTTTCAAAGTTATATGCAGACCCCAAATATGTTGACTTCACTTATCATATGTCAACTACAAAACAGTGAAATCTAGATTGCTCTCCAAAAATCATTGAAGATCTGATTGGGAAATCATCATCTTCGCGGGCTGCTGGTCCAGATGGTCTTAATAACTTTATGTTCAAACAAAATCCGTCCAGATGGGCGGCCATTCTGTATAATGTCTTTCAGAAAATCATTCTCTCAAAAACTATCCCGCCGTCATGGCAATCTTCGCTCATTGTTCCGATCTTTAAGAAAGGTGACAGGGAGCAGCTGCCTGCGAGTTATCGCCCGATTGCCTTATTGGACGCTCCGGGTAATATTTTTGCACGGCTGGTGCTGAGAGACTTTACACACTGGACAGAAAGCAATCAGCATCGAGATCCCTGTCAAACGGGGTTCGTTGCTGGTTTGGGCACTGCAGTTAACCTACTCACTCTTAACGCATTAAAGGCCCAAGCAAAATCAACAAAGCAACCTTTATATGTTGCATTTGTTGATTTGCACTCAGCTTTTCACTCTGTGTCCAGAGTCAAGCTGATGGAAAAACGATTGCAAATTGTCCGTCCAGTTTATGTGACATCATTTACGCCCTACATTCGTCCACGACGATAAAAGTGCGCTTGTCCATGGCTGGCTTACTTTCAGCAGCAATTCCAACCTTTAGGGGGCTAAAACAGGGCTGTATTTTGACATCAGCTATTTTTAACTTTTTCATCCATGATGTGAGTCAGTCGTTTCTTGAGGTTGTGTCTGATTCCCCAAAAATGAATGGTTTGAGCATTAAAGCTCTCTGGCATGCGGATGACTTGGTACTCATTTCTAAAACTCCTATAGGTTTGCAGAAATTATTGACAGCCCTAAATCAATATCTAGAAAGTAATGAGTTAATAATTAACCTTAATAAAACACAAGTTGTCATCTACTCTTCGACTGGAGAATCAATAATAGATTGGTTGAGGTGGTCCCCACATATCTTTACTTGGGAATCCAATTTGACGGCCCACCATCTATTGATTCACATTCAAGGACTTTGGATCATAAAATCGTTACAGCCATCTCCCAAGCAAGGATCATTTTATATAAATTTGGCAAATTTACTATCAGGCCAGCAATCATTTACTGGAGACAAAAGGTGTTGCCTACCATCTTGTATGGCCTTGAAACCAGACAACCAGACATAGTGTTCCTGCGTCAGTCCTGCACAAATTAGAGGCTAAATTTTGGAAAGGGGTGTTACATCTCCCTAATTGTGTCCCTGGACCCTGGTTGAGATTTCAACTTGGTTTAACGTCCTTGAATGCGGAATATAATTGGAGGCTCTGTGCATTGTTTCGAAAGTGCCTAACCTTTATGGGAACAGATAGCATTCTTCCAACATTATCTATGTATATGTTGACTTCTGAACACTCTTTTGTTAAAACATGGGTTACTCATGTGTATAGTATCTTGTCTCATGCAGATCTAACCTTGGAGACCCTTATTATCAATCCTGCTCGTGCTAAAACAAAACTTTTCAGATCAGACTGGATTGGAACAAGAACTCAGTGTCTTGTGTATAAAGACTTTCAACCTTTGGTTTACGAACATAAAAGCCTTGGAGTACTGGTGACTTATTTACAACAAGCACCTTCCCCGCAAGTAAGGCCAACCATCTTGCGTTTGCGGTTTAATCTACTTCCAACTCGACATATTTTGGCTCGGAGTAAACTTTTGCCTCAGAAGGAAAATTATTGCTCGTTCTGTCATGAGGTATCTGTTAAAGAAACTTTTTAACATATCATAACAGAATGTCCAAATTTAAGTGTGCTAAGAAGGAGACACTTTGATAAACATATGTCTTATTTCAGTGAAATTCCTCCTGACGCCCGGTGGTCGGTAATTTTATCCACTGACTCGACAAGCATTCGCATTGCCACCCATAACTTTCTGGTGGCAGTCAAATTGGAAACAAAATTTTTAATTGGATCAGTAAACAAAGGCTCTACAATAGCTGTGTTCAGTATGATGACATAGTCAATTTGTTTCTTGAATTATCCTAGATATGTTTTAAATTATAAAGGTTGAACCATGGTAACGTATGGTACACTTGTGGGTATATACTGGAGTCTCTTGTATGTTTCATGTTTTGGAAATGATTTGCCATAACGATTGTAAAGCCAACATGTGGTATGCGTTTTATATTCACAGTGATTTCCTGTATTTTTTACTTATCATTTTTTTTTTGTGTGTGTTTTTCTCCCATTCATACGTTGACTGGCTCTTTATTATGATGTTTCATTTTATGTTTTATGATGATGTTTTATTGATGAATTGTATTTAATGTAATTGTGTTCAAATATTGAAAAAGTTGTTTTCAGCTATATTCAATAAAAAAAATAAAAATAAAAGACATTCCCCGCTTTGCACTGACGACTGATGTCCTTCTTTTGCTGAAAAGTTGTAAAGTCGGCCAGAAGTTTAACATTTAAACTGAAGTCATGATTTTAATGCATTTTCCAATAAAACAGGGCATAAATATGTTTTATTATTTATGGCACTACATTTTGCACTTCGTTTTTTTCAAATTAATTATAAGCTACCAAACTGACAGCAGACTCGGGATTTTCAGTAGAGAAAACAGCCCATGAATGCACAATCCACGTCAAATCAGCTGCATGCACACCTCAAGGTTAAGCAGCATTATATACAGCATTGCAAAGATTCATAGACATCCTATCACCGAAAAGAAGAAACGGATAGAGAATGTTAACAGAGGAGCGCATACTTCAGTTCTTGGTGGAACGGAGACAATGCTCAATTAGTAACCCGGCGAGAGCGAAGCAGAATACAACAAGCATTCTGATTGGCTCTCGCCAGGTCCCTTCCCGGCCGAGAATCCCTCCGTCGGGATTCCACAGTCTTTGTCCCCGGCGGGGGGCGTGGCAGCCCCTTAGACAATGAGGAGGCTCGAAGCGGGGCCATCCCCGCTCCGAGCCTCCCCGCGTCTGAGAGGCTGCCTTCGCCCCCGCCGGGGACTCGGGTAAGTCTTTTTTTTTTTTAATCCCTTCCCTCCCTCCAACCCACACGCCCCCCTCAACTTACCTTCTAGGTCCTATATCCCTGGCGGGGGACGAGGGAAGCCTCCAGCCGTGTGGAGACTCGGAGCGGGACCATCCCCGCTCCGCGCCTCCACACGGCTGGAGGCTTCCCTCGTGCCCCGCAGGAGACGCAGGTACATTTTTTTTTATCTCTTCCCTCCCTCCCACCCACCCGCCCCCCCAACTTACCTTCTTGGTCCTACGTCCCCGGCGGGGGACGAGGGAAGCCTCCAGCCACGTGGAGACTCAGAGCGGGCCATTTTTTTTTCCTGTATCCACTCCCGCCTTCCCAACCCCACTTACCTTCTTTTTGATCCTTTTTTCGGGAGCGGAAGTGCTGGGAACACTTGTGTTCCCAGCGCGTCCGCTCCCGATGGCCGCCATGGAAAGGGAAAACGGACTCCGTTTTCCCTTTCCATGGCGGTGGCCATTTTCTATTTTTTTTTTCTCCAGAAACGCTGCAGCGTTTCGGGACAAAAAAAAAAAAGCTTTTAGTGCCCTGGTCACGCAATTTTTGCGGGCCGGGGTACTAATAGCAATAGAACCCTTGCGTCACGGGCATTACTGACTCTGGTAATGTCCCGGGGCCTTTGGTAATTCCCCCGACGCTCGGGTTCTATTGCTTAAATAGTACTGCTGCAAAAGACACATCTAGAGAGAGAAAGAAAATAGTGCCTCTTGATTCCTTTTGGAGACACCCTGGTCACCACGGGACTCGTTTCGCGAGTCCCATGGAACTTCAAAGAAGATGCTAACATAAGCGTATGTATATATGTTATTCCTGCCTTAGCACCTCCTTTGAGGGGATTTTCAGTTGTTTTGAAGCAGAGCACTGTGGATGCTCTATGTCCTGCAGAGGGTAACAGGTGGTTGAAAAAAGGGCAATATCCCATGTTTACCACTACTTTTTATTTGGCATTGTGAGTTATTTGGTAGCCCGAGGAGGTTTCACATCCTCCCGCCTTTCCTACGCTGGCTGCCAAATTCACCTGCTTTCCTGCCTGCGTGGGTTCTCATACTAACCGGTAACCGGTGGATACCTTTAAAATTTGCCTGCTTTTTACAACTGGGGAGTCATTTACACTTTTGTGCACACATAGTGGAAAAAGAAATGTAATTGCACCTTTGTTTCACACTTTACTTTCCCACTGGGTGGTGTAATGTTATACAATTGTTCCGAGGGGACATTTTGCATGGAGGTGCACACTGACATGGTCATCACCATGTAAGTTAAATGTTAAATTAAACATCTACTTGGCTTTCATAGACCTATTCAGGTGAACAGGGATAGGCTACGGTCCAAATTGATGGAATGTAACTGCCATCCGCCCCCCGCTTTGGTGGATGCAATCAGGGCGCTTTATGCAGATACCTCAGTTCAGATGAGACTGACAGAGAAGGGTGCTCTTTTGGAGAATATCTATACATTTAGAGGCTCAAACAGGGCTGCTCCCTACCACCGATTTTGTTCAATTTGTACATGTCTGATCTGAGAGATTCTCATTAATCGATTTGGGCTTTTCCACCAAAGATCAATTGCATTGATCTGCCTTGGGTTCTGTACACTGATGACCTGGTGTTAATTGAGCTAACGCCTATTGGGCCACAGCACAGATTAAATGCCTTTCTGTCATTTCTGGAGATAAATGGATTCCGGTTAAATGTAAACAAATCTAATGTACTAATAATATCATCAGCCCATAGGAAATGCAAGGGCATGTATTTGTGGGTTGTAGGAGGTGAGAGATTGGAAGTTGTGGAATCTATTATCTATTTGGGAACTTTAGTAAATAGGAACATCAATGACAGTGCCCACCTTTTGAAGCTTCGCGCAAAGGGCAAGTTGCTGGCAGCCCAGAGAGTAATAATCCATAGGAGATATGGGGCCTTTTCAGCACTCCCCTTACTCTCTTTTTACAAACAAAAAGTTGTGCAGATTCTAACATTTGGAGCAAAGGCAATGTTGAATCTGTCATGGAAGGTTGGGGGCACCTGGAAGGGTGTTTTTGGCGTAAGGTTTTAAGGCTACCCAATTCGTTACCAGTGGCTGATATTCGATTTGAATTAGGCCTAAAGTCAATGAAGTCAATTGTGGTATGGAAGGCAATCTCTCTGTTTAGGAAATGTGTGACCTGTGGTAGCATTTGTCCGCTTGTGATTCTGAGAGGTAGTGACTCAGCATCAGGGGATGGGGGGTTTGAGCTTTGGAAGGGGAAATGTATGGATCATTTGAGAGTTGGGTATATCCCATTAGAAATGCTGATTGGGAATCAATTAAAGGCCAAAAACAAATGCAAGAAAATGATTGGATTTCCAGCCAGGCACTAAGAAAAGGAAATACATGTATGCTATGCCTTGATCGATGGAATAGACCATTAAATCAAATTCACATGTACTTGCAAAAGTTCCCTTCTGCCACAAGAGGGAACTACTTATGAGGCTGCGTCGTAATATCCCCCTTACGAGAGAGGTCCAGCTTGCTCGAAGGCAAATAGGGAGGCTGACAGAGTACAGGGTGAAGAGAGTGGGAGTAATGCATCTCTATTTTATCTGGTGGTGGTGTGCGGAGCCCTGGTGGAATTAAGGACCCATTTTCTGGGAGCCTTCATAAAGCAAACAAGGTCATTGGCAGCAATGGACTGGTGGGAGATGTTTTTTACAAGGGGAAAAGTCAGTTTGGTTTTAGCCAGTATGAAATGTGTTGAATGTATTTTTAGATACTCACAGGACAATGTAAAGATCGATTTTTAAAATGACTAAATGTAGTGATTTGTGTGGAATGCAAGGAGCTGTTTGGTTTAATGGTGATTGGAAATGGAGATGTAATTTGTAAATGGTTTATTTGCTTAATGTAAAACCAAATGCAATAAATAAAAATAAAATGTTAAATTGACATTAATTTATTTATTTATTCTTTAATGTGATATAGGTTGAAAATAAATTCAAACTTTACACATATTAAGAAGAAGAAACAACAAATATTATATACATTAATACATTATACATTAAAACATTAATACCAAATCAGGCAAGAACAAGCCCTAAAAGAATATTATACATAGATAGATAAATAAAAAAGTTTTAAAAAAACGGATGTTTAAATAGGCAGATAGTAATAAATCCCATATTACATCAAAAGTGTGTCTATGTTACCAATTTTTCCCAAGATTCTATACACACTTATGGACATACACTGATAAAATTAAAAAGAAATAAAAATAAGAATGAACAACTCTCCACAAGGTTACTTAAGTAAAGTTCTTAAGGAGCCAGAAGTTAGCGAAGAGCCTACACCAAGTCCAAATTAACATGTCTTTTCTAGGCTCTGCCATTCTCACATTATTCAAATCAAAGAACCCAATCTTACTTCGATCTGTTGCCAGACGTTATAGAGTGCAATGAGCAGATGCATATTGCAGACGTTTGTGCAATAGAGCCAGAATGGAGTTTCACATATGGTTAAGGGATTATGTACAAATTCACCAAGATGTGATAGTATTATACAATTTAATGAGTAGCATTCTGTCAGGAGATGTTTGGCTGTTTCCAGGCATTCTGTTGATTTACACAGGTGGCAGACTCGCTCTAGGGCCGGGATATTTTCCCTAGCTCCCAAGTTGCTCAAGGTGGGCAGCTGTTCTGGTCTGAGCAGAATGATAAAACGTCTGAGCCTTTTTGTGGGACAGAGATTAAAGTATGCTTGGGGTTTCATAAAAGCGTATAATCTATATTTTACGAAATGATAGGACTTTAGAGTGCTCAAATGTGCAAAATTCTCAAGCCAGTCCCACAGGTCTACCCTTTTCTCAAGAGCATTTTGAACTTCTTTGGAAAAGGCTATCCCTCTGTGCGTCCAGCCTATGGGCCTCATCACGACTTGGGCGGTAAATGTGGCAGATTATCTGATCACGAGTCATCGTGCACGCGCCCCGGTCCCTGGCGTTAGCGTGATTAGCGCTAACCCTTAAATCCGGCACACCGTGCGCTACCGCCACGTCGCGCTTATAGCGCGTGGGAAACGCGTCACCGCCGGAACGGGAAATAGAGCGGCGGCCATCTTGGAAATCACAATCCGTCGGATATCACAGCTACTGGAAGCAATCCAATGCTGGAAAATGAGTCAAGAGTGCACTAGGGGCAAGTCTGCACTGGACAGGGTCAGGAAACCCAAGTTCAGTGACCAGGAGCCTGAGGCACTTGTGGAGGAGGCACTGACATACCATAATGAGCTGCAGCAGTGGAAAATCAGTGCCCATCGTAGAGGCGAAATATGGCGATCCGTCGCCCAAAGGGTCAGTGCCGTGGGCCGCGTGCCCCGGGATGGGGAGGACTGCCGCAAGCGGCTGAATGACCTGCGCATGCGAGTGCGAGGCATCCTGCCCCAGCACAGGAGTGCAAGCAGGGCCACAGGAGGAGGGCCACCACCACCCCCACCCGACCTCACACCATGGGAGGAGAAATTGACGGGCATGATCGACGTCGGAACCATCGAGGGCATTGGTGGAGCGGAGGCAGGGACTGGCATCAATCCAACGGCAGGTGAGTCCCATCCCCAAATACATGCATCTGAATGAGAGTGAAGACTTGTGTCTGAGGCACTGCATACACCTATAAGTGTGGCCCACATCCCTAGATCGGTAGTGCTGCCTAGACGACCCTGTACGTGCAGTGCATGAATGACAGGGGCAGGGGATAGACTCCCATAGCCATAGGACAGCTACGTAGAGTGGTACTGTGCATCAACACAACCACAAAAGCCTGAGCGCAGTCCACCCCAACCACGCGTTCCCATGCAGTGTACCTCCATGCACATCCACAACAAGCACCACATGGTGACTGAACAGAATGCAAGTTGAGTGCGTCTTTGGTACTGTTTTCAATCACACTTGTTGGCATGACGTGCATCATACAAATGTATGTAGCATTGTACTCAAACCACCCCCTATGTGCCCCACAGGCACACGTCGATCCCAACAGCCTGGTGATGATGGGGATGAGGCCACACCGACGACGCGCCCACAACACCATGCCTCCACCAGCACCAGCACCCTACAAAGACGCCACACCCAAGGGAGACAACCCAGGGGAACACCCACCTCACCCCAACGCAGCCCTGCCAGACAGCAGCAGCAGACACATGGCTGCAGGGAGGCGACCGGCAGCTCACCCCAAGCCACAATCCACAGCCCCGATGCCAAGAGAGAGAGGTCTGAATTGGAGCCCGACGTGGGAGCAACACCTCCACGTGGGCATCATGCCGCCGCACTACACTCTCACAGTAGTAGTGATGGAGAAGGGGTGTCAACACCCCAGGGAAGCTCAAGCCCAGGTAGACAGCAGGCAGGGACTCGCCATGTGCCTGTGCGTCGCTGCAGCACACCGCAGCCAGATGTGCACACACCGTCCTATGGGGGGCCAGAGGACCAGCAATCTGAGCCAGGCAGCCCAGTCCAGGCTGGTAGCTTTTCGCCATGCAGCCCCCCCCCCGACAGCACCCAATTTACGGTCCACTAAGTGACGCGCCAGTGGAGCCCTTTGTCACTGGGGCAGCAGTCATGGGCCGACTGGACATCATCGAGGCCAAACAGGCCCGGGTTGAAGCCATGGCAAAGGTGCAGAGCAGGCAGATAAAGGCTGTCAGTCATTTCATCAGGCATGGGTGCAGATACGTGGCGCGGGACAATGCGTGTACACGGCAAGTTGTACAACAATGCACCGCTGCCCTGACAGGCTTTGGACAACGAGTCCGCGCCCATCCTAGTGGTGCATGGCATCATTGTTGTTGGCCTGATGAGGCAACTGCACAGTTGGGGGTTGTACACTGGGGGAGGGGGCATTGTTGGGTGTTCACTGGGGGGAGGGGGGATTGTGTGCTGGGTGTTCACTGGGGGGAGTGGGGATTGTGTGCTGGGTGTTCACTGGGGGGAGGGGGGAGAGGGTGCTGGGTGTTTACTGGGGGTTAGGGGGGTTCGTTGGACGGAAAATAAATCACGTTACAAAAATCACAATGCATGGACAGTAGTGATTGTGACAAATGCAATTTAATGTTGAAGTGACATATTTACAATTTACCCATTACCCATTTCTAAAAGAATCCATCAATCAATCCCTGTCTGGCCAACCTCCCCTCCCTCAGCCCAACCCTTTGTGCATGTGCAACACTTTCTGGCATTTCATCGCCCTCACTACCATCCTCAGGTGGCTGCACATGAGCATCAGGGGGCAGTGGCACATTTCTGCAACAACAGATGTTGTGCAGCATGGCACATGTCAGTACAATATTTCCAACTTTTTCTGGTGCATACATCATTGCCCCTCCCGTGCGGTCGAGGCACCGGAAGCGTGCCTTCAGCAGTCCAAATGCCCTCTCTAAGCAGATCAGTGTACGGGCATGGCCAAGGTTGCATGCCTGCTCCGCTGCCGTGCAGGGGAGAGAAAGCCGGTATGGGGACAAGGTAAGTCCAGTCGGTGTACAGAGCCCTGTCATCAGTGTGATTTTGCCATATTTGTCATTTGGCCTATAACATTGTGGAGTGTGCTGTCCTACGGGCACGATTGAATCAATGGGGTACTCTCCACTTGGTACGCCTATGTTTCTGTATGTAACAGTACTGATTCACTTTTCGCAGGATAAGGGGGCCCTTCCATCTACTTCTGCTTGACAGAAGTGGCTGCCTCATGTGTCATTGCAAATCCATTTGGCTACAGTTGCATTTGCTGCTCTTCACTATTCTGTACTGTTCTCCATGCATTTCCATGGCCATTTTGGGGACAGTGTTTGTGGGATGTGCATTGTCATTACTTGGCCTCCTTATGTGTGGAGCATTCGTGGATGTGCCAGCTCATGGTTTGGAATTTCATTACTGTCGGATGGCCAGGGTGGGATTTATGTACTGTGTCAGTGTTGGGAGCCATGGTGCTACTCGAACAGGAGGCTTTGTTGTGGTGGGGTTTCCATATGTCACTGTGCCGCCACATGTCTTACATCCTGCATGGGTGTGTTCTGCTGTGTTGGACATGTCCAAGGTTCATCGTGCAAGGTGCTTGAATGTGTATGCTGCAGTGATGCTGCTGCCTATTGGGAATGATGGATTCTGTGACAGGCACCATCAGTTGTGGATTGACATGCTTTGTGGTATACATTTGTACTCACCCAGTAGCCATGTGTTTTGGCCTCGGTGCCTTTCCATGTACGCTGGCAGGGTACTGTTGCGTAGGACCATGGAGTCGTGGGTGGATCCTGGGTAGCGGGCACAGCAGTGGCTGAAGGTGAGGTCAGGACCACATGTCATCTGCACGTTGAGGGAATGGTACTGTTTACGGTTTCTGTAGGCAGCCTCATGTGCCTGGGGTGGTACAAGTGCCACATGTGTGCAGTCCAGGGCTGCTATTCCATTCGGGACTTGGTCAATGGCATAGAATTGACCCTTAAACTGGTGCACCTGTGCCTGTGTGGCTGGCAATGCAATGTGTTTGTTCACATGATTCAACAGTGCATCAAGCACCTTTCCCAGCACTGCACTGAATGTGGACTGGGCCATTCCAAGCAGCATGGCAACGGTATGTTGGTAGCTGCCAGTCCCAAGAAATTGAAGCACAGACACAAGCTTCACTAGGGGAGGTACGGCTGTGCTGGTGGCTATGCGGCTGCATATGTCACCCTGATTTGTGTCCAGCAACTGGGTGATGGTTGCCCTGTCCAGCCGATATTCTGTCACCAACTGACCATCAGTCAGGGCCCAGGGTGTTGGCCTGACCCTGGGGATGGCTGGCCTCCTTGCTGGTGCTGCTCTCCTCCTCCTTCTCCTCATCCCCACTGCCCCCTGCACTCCCAGGGCCCTGGCCTGGTTGACTGGCCTCTGTAGCTCCAGGCGCAACAGGTAGAAGTCAACATCAAGGCTCCCGGCTCCAAATGGCAGCATGGTGTTGGGGTGGGTGTGTTGTGAATGGGTGGGTCCTTTGCAGGCCTCTGATTTGCATTGGTTCCACCTGGGCCCTCATTGCTGTCTCCTCCCTGCTCCTGCTGGTGTAATGGTGTTGGGGAGGGTGTGTTGTACATGGGTGGGTCCTTTGTAGGCCTCTGATTTGCATTGGTTCCACCTGGGCCATCATTGCTGTCTCCTCCCTGCTCCTGCTGGTGTAATGGTGTTGGGGAGGGTGTGTTGTGCATGGGTGGGTCCTTTGCATTGGTTCCACCTGGGCCCTCATTGCTGTCTCCTCCCTGCTCCTGCTGGTGTAATGGTGATGGGGAGGTTGTGTTGTGCATGGGTGGGTACTTTGTAGGCCTCTGATTTGCATTGGTTCCACCTGGGCCCTCATTGCTGTCTCCTCCCTGCTCCTGCTGGTGTAATGGTGTTGGGGAGGGTGTGTTGTGCATGGGGGGGTCCTTTGTAGGCCTCTGATTTGCATTGGTTCCACATGGGCCCTCATTGCTGTCTCCTCCCTGCTCCTGCTGGTGTAATGGGGTTGGGGAGTGTGTGTTGTGCATGGGTGGGTCCTTTGTAGGCCTCTGATTTGCATTGGTTCCACCTGGGCCCTGATTGCTGTCTCCTCCCTGCTCCTCCTGGTGTAATGGTGTTGGGGAGGGTGTGTTGTGCATGGGTGGGTCCTTTGTAGGCCTCTTATTTGCATTGGTTTCACCTGGGCCCTTATTGCTGTGGGCTGTGTTCTGTTACCTCCAGCTTTTTGCTGGAGGTATTTTCGGCGGATTATCCGCCGCTTTTCTGGCACTAATAGCGCTTACGCCGGACTCGTGATTGCTGATGTTTTAGCACGAATGGTTCCTGGCGCTGTTATGGCTGGCGCTTGTACAGCCGGCTGTCCTTGTGCCGGCTGTAATGGCGCCGGCGGTATTTGGAGTCGTGATGAGGCCCTTTGTCTGCTAAAATAAATTCCATATCTTTGATTAAAGGTGAAGTAGTATGCTTTTTGGCCATTTCCTGGTGGATCACAGTCAGTAAGGGATTGGTAGGCCTGCTGGTCATCTTAAGATAAAGCCCTGCCCTCTTTTTGAGTACCGTGGCTTTCAATGATGGAAGACCCAATTCGAGTCTTATAAGGGCCATAGGAACTCCCGGGCACAATCCCAGTAACCAACGCCAAAATTTGCCCTCCATCACTTGGAGCCAAGTTAGATCAAATGAGAGGAGGGACTCAAGACCATAAATGATCATGGGGGTAAACACTTGAAGGTATAGGTGACGTGTCCAACAGAGTGTGAAGCCCCCCTGTTTATTAGTAAATGCAGATATGAATGCAGTGACTTGCATCGCCCTGATTTTGCGCAGTTGTCTACATTTATGGTAATCGCCATTGAGCTCGATTTCCACTCCCAGGTAACAATAGGAGGGAGCATAAGGTATATGATTTAAATGCACCATCAGATTTACTCGGGATGCTCTTTTCCTGGTGAATCTAAGCACCTTAGTCTTATCTAAATTAATAGTAAATCCATTAGTCCTAGCATATTCCCACAGAATATTAGCACAGCGCCAAAGCCCACTTATGGTGTTATCAATACAACCAAATCGTCTGCGTACGCTAGGACTACGCAAGGTGCCTCACCTATTTTAGGAGGGCAGTTCTCTGCACCAGCCAAAGCTGCCGGAATGTCATACATATACAGATTGTAAATAGGGGTGCAGTGACACAACCCTGTTTTACCCCCCTATTTTGAATCACTTTTCTGGTCATCGAACCTTCCTGATTGAGTATGAGTCGGGGAGTGGTGTCCTGGTGCAGGAGTCTCAGATAGTAAAGGAGACCAGCGGGGTAACCCATTGCTTCAAGCTTCGCCCAAAGCCTGGCTCTGGGGATAGAGTCAAAGGCAGCCTTAAAGTCTATGTATAGTGCATACAATGGAGGCTGTCCCTTGTGGAGTGCCCGTGTGTGAAGTATAGCCATCACCAATAGATTGTGCGAGGTGGAGAAGTTCTGCCAGAATCCACACTGGAATCTACTGAGTATGTTTGCCTCCTCTACCCATTTCTGAAATTCACTTAGTAATAGGGAGGCAAAGAGTTTGCCTGAAATGTCTAACATGGAAAGAAGCCTGTAATTATTCGGATCAGCGCGGTTGCCCTTTTTAAATACCGGAATGAGAATAGCTGTTTGCCAAGATTGGGGAATTACCCCCTGTGCTAAGATCTTACAAAGAGTAGGGAGAATATGTCAGCCCAGAGTTCAGGGAAGTTCTTAATAAATACATTTGCCAGCCCGTTGGGGCCGGGGGCTCTGGAAGACTTAAGACCTGTTATCTTATTCAGAATGGTCTCAGGGGAAACATCAAAGGGAGGATAGCAGGGCACCTTATTGAAAGATGTAGTAAAGGGCTCCGTCTCCCCTGAGTTATGACCGATTAAGAATTTTACCCAATTCTCCTCACTAATGGGGTTGACTAACGGGCCTTTAACCTTCTCCCTAGTCTCATTTAAGAGTGACCAAATACTACAAGAGTTCCTAAAGCATATAGTCTGCACTAGCATTTGATAGGCAATATTTCTTTCTGCTTTTTTATGTTCTTAACGCTAGTTCTATATCTCTTTTCAGCTTTTCTTACTCTCTCGCAGTAAAGGATGACCGGCAAGTTCAAGGTCTTGCTACCCCGTATCTCCGCTCTCATCCCTCTCTTAGCATCCCTAATTCCTTTGTTATAAGGAGGGTTACTACCCTCAGTTCTTAACATATATCCCATTTTCACTGTGGCGTGCTTGGCCGAGAATGCCAGAATCCAATCCTCAATGGCATTGATGGTCATAGAGTTGAAATCAGGGAGGCCACTAGGGGAAGTAAGTTTAAGGGCTTCAGTGGCCGATCTAATGTTCTGTTCAGACCAGGCTATTCTAGACCCTACATAATTGAGGTTAATTTTGCCAATATTCGATAATAAAACGGGAGGGCTAGGGAGACAGATTGCACAGTGAAGCAGCGCATGGTCACTCCAGTTGTTGTTCATCACTCTCATGTCAACAACTTTGGACTGCATCTCGGGGCACATGAATGTGTAGTCCAGCGTGCTGGAAGAAGTACCATTAGACCAAGTATGTTTCCCAGGCCTGTCGCCGGGAGTGCGTCCATTGATCATCCCAAGGTCCCAGGAATCAAACAGCTTGAGCCATCCTAATCCTTCAGTCTCCCTTTTATCATGGGTCATTAAGCATGTTGCATGGAGTTTAGGGTTAGAAGATGCAAGTATGTTGTCTGTCATATGGCAATTAAAATTCCCCAGAACAACCGCTGCATCATTACCAGGCGTCAGTGACCAAGAAGACATTAGATCCTGTAAAGCTTCTTGTAAGGGTTCTCTGACTACCGCCCCAGGTGGATTGTACAAATTAATGATAAAGAACCTACATGGACCACTTTCTTCACTGTATTCCACCTCTACTGCCATAAGATTCTCCTCAGATTTACACTGAATCCTACAAGATACAACTGTGTTAACCACCCCTGTAAGTAAACCCCTAAACGGGCGGCGCTTGATACCCCGTTTTGTAGTAGATTGATGCATAGCAAAACTGTCCAATAGCAGAGGGTCCAGTGCCCAGGTCTCCTGAAAACAAATACAGCTGTACTTAGACAATAAGTCTACAGAACCGTCAGGCCTTAGTAAATGGGCAAAGCCTCTACAGTTCCAAGTGAGTAGCGAGAAGGATCAAAGGTTCTGAAATGCTCCCGGGAGGGATTCCAAAAGTGTTTTTAGGACTTGTTGTATTTCCGCCAGTACTAAATTATTCCCTGCAACATGCTTAGGATCATTCGTTGAGGGGATCAGGGTGGTAGTATCCTCAAGGTCGGTGCCCTGCTCACTCTCATTCGGATCCACATCGATATCAATGTCCACTGCCCTCAATTCCTCTTTATATTTCCTGATCAGTCGCGCTGTCGATAGGAAAGTGCAGTGTAGGGCAGAGACGCAGGGGTTAGGACCATTCAATGGCTCGACAAACAGGAAATCGTCAGATTTCAAGACACGGAGTTGAGGAATATAGTAGAGTCTGAGTAATAATTCCGAGCGAGCCAGTCAGGTGTTTTTGCTGCTCAAATATAAGTTCTTAATAAAACAAATGCGTTTGTCATTGGTGTCCTTGGGTTCGCTCTACAGGTCAGGCAATACAGGGACTAATGTGTCTTCCTCCTCAACCGACCCCGAGTGTGACACAGATTTTATAGGCGAGCTGAGTTCGAGCCCTGGTTCCACGGCAGCTAAAAGGGATTCATCTGAGTTCATACTGATAGATTTCTCTTCCGGCACAAGCCAGTCAGTGAGAAGACCTTTAGTCGTTGCCGCCCGTATTGCCGCTCTCGCTAGTCTTTTCCTGGCTTTTTTTGAGCGCGTCTCCAACGCTATCTGTGGCACCACAATGGAGGGAGAAACATTTGTTTTGGCTTTCTTATTTTTAAGTGCCTTTTTCGCCAATTTACGTTGTTTTCGTGAGGGGAAAGCATAGGCACTTATTTCTGACTCAGGATCATCTTCAATCTCGAGGGGTGCATCGTAGGCTGCCATACTGGGAATGGATTCAGGTGTCCCAGCAGTAGCCCCTGCTATATATCCCTGGTCCTCCGTCCCCTCCACTAGATGTATGGCGGCAAATAAATTGACTTCCGCCTCTTCACTGGGATGTTCCTTCGGATCTATTGCCAGGGTGAGCATGTTGGTATTTGTCAGAATACGCCCAGACATTTGCAACAGAATCTTAAGCGCAAATTGAAGAGCAGCGACTGATGATTGCAGCTCTGCTAACTCAGTTGCGCCAGGATGTGGACTAATATTCTCGTCATCCTCTTTGTCAGGAACATCCTCCATAGATGCCATAGCTAAATTGGGTGAAGCAGACAATCGGCCACTACTCCCTACTGAATTGTGCAGGCCGTGGGGAGTACTCGTGTTATTTCCAGTGGTGGGTATTATACCACTTGTTGCCAATTGAGGGGTTTGTGCCGACTTCCCTCTCTGTATATTCAAACAAAGATCTGGGAGGGAGTTGTTATCAATGTCGTCAAAATTTGTGGTGTTAAGAGAAATGCAGTCACTGGGGACGAGGGCTGCAATTTCCTCAATGGCAGTGGAATTAATTTCAGGGGGAGGATTCACTGGGAAGAATTCAGTGATAGCACCTTGCACCACCAGTTTAGCGTATTTAGCATTCTTCTTTGGTTTGGCACCATACTTATGGGTCTCCCTGTTCTCCTTTATGGGTTGGGGCTTAGTTTTCCGCAAATTGTAGATCGAGTGGGCAGACCGTTTCCACTGCTGTATGTTAGCGCTGTAGACCAGTGACCACCAAGAGTTCACTAGTCAGAGATAAGGGAATACTCTGATCAAGATTGCAGAGAGGTTACTAAAATCAAGAAGTGGAGTAATTATTCCTCAAAGTCCCAAAGAGGAAGAAGTTGGTATACCAGCATCCACCCAAGCAGGCCAGGCAGTTCCTCTCACTAGGCGACCAAAGTCAACGGTGAATAACAGTGGTCAATTGCCCCGGATCAAAGGCAGGAGCCCGCAGTCTCCGGGGCTTAAACACCAAGCCCAATGTTCCTCCCTACCTGCCCCAAGCCAATGGTGCTTGCTGAGGGCAGGTGGCAAAAGTCAGTAGTCAAATGCGGCTAGGAATGGTGAATCACCTTGACAGCCAAAAGACTGTATATGTGCATAAATTGCACTTATAGAAAAAATGATGGCAAGCAGGAAAAGGGCCGCCCCCCAAATGTCATTCAGCCTGCTCAACTCACCTCTCCTTCTGGCTCAATGGAGAACTGGCCCAGTGAAGCGAGCCAGATAAATCAAAGTGCTCAGGTTCACCGCTGCAGCTTAATCAGCCTGCTCCAAGCAATGGCCACACTGTGCTGCCACGCCATAGTACGGTCAGGTCCGGCCCCCCGGCGCCTCTGCAGCTGCCATCATTGTAGGGGTCTCCCCTCAGCCCCTCCGCTAAGAAATGCACACAGGTGCAATCCTAAAGGCATACGCCGGGATTCTGCCTCGGGAAGCAGGACCGCCTCGAGAAGCAGGACCGCTGCAGGACCGCCGCGGCGAGTTGGAGGAAATGACCGTCGGCGTCCTCGGCAGTGAGCACAGAGAATACGTCAAGCCACACCTCAATGCAACGGCACAGACACAAACGTTGCAAGAGGCCGCCTCCGATGCAGACCACGCCCATTAATGCCCATTTCCATCATGTCTCCTTGCTTCATGTCAAAACAAGGCGTGCTTTAATATCGGCATGCATTTTCATGCTGGCACTAAACCATGGATTCAAATGGAATCTGCCTTATTTTAACAATTTTAACTCCATTGTGAATGCCTCCTACCATTGTTAATGTGGTCACTGCAATGAAATTAACTGTATTTCTTTTTTTAATGAACCCCTCCTCCCACAGTTTCTTAGATTTGAGTAATTGCTAATTTTCCTTATCCCCGGAGTGTAAAAACAGCTGAAAATGTCAGGCCTAAAATCTGTGCTTCAAGTTTTGCACTTCATTTTACATTCTTTAGCAATTTCATTTTTTGGCAGGATGAACAGCTGCACAGAACAAAATGAACATTTACGAATGCGGAATATAACATGCATTGACGCCCGCATGTCATTTTAATGCTGGCATTAATGCACAGAATTCCTCAGGGATATCTCTGTTTCAAGCACCATAAGAATGCCTTGCAATTGCCTCACACAAGTGTCAACTGTTGGAAGCATTTAGGGGCTCATTTTTGAGTCCCTGTTTAACAGTAATTATATAGTGCCTCCTTAGTATTTATATTGGCCTAAGCCAAACCGTGTTGCAAAGTTCCGATTTTTGGGTTAACTTTGCCGCCATTTTAAGATTCATCCGCCATTTTGATTTCCACTCGTGTGTTCTACGTTATAAGATGGTGGACTATGTTTTCGACTTGCAGCAAAGCCTTCCGACCTTATAGTTCTGTTAAGGTTTAGGTTGTCCGAGAGCCGACTTTTTAGACTGAGAAAAGAGACCTTGTGCTTCATATGAATTGTCATCCAAATGTTGCCTGCGTTCACAAGCCTCATCCATGTACAAACATTGGGACAATGAAGAACAAACCTCGAGTGTGTGCTTTAGCTGAACTACATTGTGAAGTAACTTGTAACAAGGCTTACCGCGGGATCCGAGAACATACATCACCATTGTGTCTTCATGGAAATACAAACGTATGTAATCCTTCGCATAATATTGTAAAATCTGTATGTGAACTAGGCACAAACTCCAGACCACAAATTATTAATTTGAAGAGAGGCTGGACAATATTACATGAATTGTATAAAAGAATGAGTTTTTAGATATTCAGTACTCTCTCACATCTCCTTGTCGGCTGGTACACACTGCAAGGTGTTGGGAGCCAGATAGCTATCTGTTTTGCTATGTAAACTGTACAGTAATAAAATATCTGTGAATCTTTTTTAGCCTGTGATTGGTGTATTTCCTTTGTGTTACTCAGCCTCGATATTCCTTTGTTCTTTCAGATGGCGCCCGAATAGGGACCCACAAGATTGATGCCACCTCATTGAAGATTAGACGCGGCTATCAGACCCGGATCGGATGGTGAGAAAAGGGGGCCCCTTTTTGAATGAGATGTGACACCTCAACGGTACTGCACAAGCCGATCCCTGGACGGTGAGACAGCATCTTGACGAGGGTTCATATATCGAGGCAGGCAGTTTTGCCAAAATCACCAACCATGAGGGTCCTTTGTCTTTTGTAATCCAATCAGACCTCCCTTTGTCCTTTGAATCAGGTGAGTCGTACCCCGATTCCTAAGTATCCTGATATTTGGTTGTAGAATTGTACTCGTGAGCACCATCAACGCCAGGTAACACAAGTAATGTGACATTCCTGGGAAATAGTCTGCCTGTTTCAGGTCGTTATTCCACAGAGACAGAAAATCTTTGGAATGTGGCCGTCCGCCACCACAGGAGGGGTCGCCGGCATGTACTATGTACTGTAAATACGACATTGGTAGTATAGTGTTCAACGATATTTGGCACAGACAAACTAGACATGCTCCCAAACTTCAGTGGCCAGTCAATGGTAGTTTTGAGATTGCTCGAATAGAGTATTTAGAATCCATATTGTTAAAGAAAATAGCTAGACCTGCAGCATTTGATGTAATACAAAATTGGAAAAAGGAAGCTTTGCATCAACTTAAGAGTAAAGAGAAGCATGCTCGTCGTCACATGTCAAATTCAGAAAAGGCATTATTGTATGATCAACAAAAACAGTCAGAGTCTGTTAGAAACATGGATAGAGCTTTTCAACTTGGTATACAGAAAATATATCCATCTAAAGATTTTCATGCCTCAGATGAGCTAATTGATAAACTCTTAAATGAACGTAGGCCTGGTGCCACTACACCACCTCCGTATGTACCTCTTCCTGCTGTCCTACCTCTTCCTGCTGTCATTCCCCCTCCCGTAGCAATTCCTGTTCTTCCTGTTGCTCCTCCACCACTAGTTATTGCATCTCTTCCTGTTGTAGTTCCTCCGCCTGTACCTTCACCTTTACTGACTGCTACTGTTCCAGTAAATGCATCTTTGTTGCCAAAAGTAGTGTCTCCACTGCCTGTTGTACAGGATTTGTCTACTCTCTCTTTTCCAAGTGGTTCTGCTCCGCTTGTAGCTGATAAAGGGGCAAGTGCTGAATCAAAAGTTGTAACGCGGAACACAGTTTCCAAAGAGATGAGGAGAAATCTGAATGCATGGGTTAAGCAATGTATAGAGAAAGGTGAAAAATCTACTGTGTTAAGTACACTCCTTAATCTAGAAAATATTCCCGAACAGAACGTCTTTATTGAGGGGGTGGGGATACATTTGGCTGTAATGTGGAATAGATTGATGGACACAGATGTCCCACAAGGGTTAAGGGATTTGAATGTTTTAGCTTATTCAAGGGATACTGCGGGGAAAGTGTATGAGATGTCGAGAGGGTTTTTGGGTTTAGAAGGGAGTTAGAGCGGTTACAGAATGATGAAGTAGATGGTGATAGTTTGGATGCTTTTTACGTGCAGAAACAGTTCCTTCCTCCTTGTGAGTCAATGAGCAAAGAAATGCAAATTTGCACAAGGGATGCACTTAGATGGATTTCAGATATGTCGATATCTCCCATAGAAGTATATGATACGTATAGTCAGTATACTACAGAAATGCAGAGGAAGGTGTTACAGGCAATGGTAGAATACCTGCATGATGAATGTATAAAGAAAAAGGTTTGTTGTCCCGCAGAATTATTGAATATTTATAAGAGAGATTTTGTATCTGATACTGCTTCCACCACTTTAGCGCTTGATTTGGCTCTGTTGCTAAGTAAACATTCGGAGTTGTCTACTTCTCAGCTACCTATGAGAGAGGTTCCTCCGACATTCGTTCCCAAAGTCGAGATTCTGGCTAATGTTGCAACGGGTGCAGAAGCCATTGATATTGAAGCTCACAATGTATCACAGTTTGTTCACGTCCAGTTCTCAAGACAGGAGGTGAATACTATTAGACAATCGATTCCAGACATTGGGAAAAATCGAACAGGGTTTTACAAAGAAATAGAATCTTTCTTGCATTCGGCAGTTTTGAATCCAGCTGAATTGTTACCTCTTCCGCAAGAAATTGCTTGCAATGACGAAATGTCACACGACTGACTTTATACTACAGAGCAAGAAACTAAAGGCAGGATTGATTTAAAAGATACACCTCTGAATGATCCACAAGGGGAGATGTTTTGCGATGGCTCCTGCTTCAAACTTCTGAATGGTACATCCACTGCTCCTTATGCCATCACTACACTAAGCATGATCGTGGAAACCAAGAGAATTTTGCATAACTCCACGCAGGTTGCAGAGAGCTTGTGAACTTTCTGAAGGGCTTAGAGTGAATATATCTACCTACAGCCAGTATACCTTTGGTGTGGTCCACAACTTCGGTAGACTATGGGCAGAACGATGTTTCTTGACCTCACATGAAATGAAAATCCAACATGGCACCTTGATAGTTCAGCTACTCTCAGAATTTACGCTTCCTACTCAACTAGCAATCATGAAGGGCGCCGCGCATCAGAAGGTAGTAGATGATGATGTAGGGAAAGGGAATGCTTTTGCTGACAGGATAGCTAAACAGACTGCTACTGATTTATATTCAGAAATGTATATTACGAAGGAAGCCACAAACTCTTGTATAGTAGATGAAGGGATTGACTCGATAAAGAATATTCAAGCTGATGCCACTCAAGAAGAACTTAAACACTGGGCTGAGGGTTTAGCAAGTTTGGATGAGGAAGGGTGTTGAGTAGACAGTTCAAAAGGAAGATGGATGCTACCCGATGCATATGTCATTGCCATGATCACAATGGCTCATGGTCCAACTCACAAATGTGTTAGGAAAATCTGTAAAATACTAGAATCTGTCTGGGTGAATGTCAATATCTCAAGAACTACTGAGCGTTTTGTCCAGAATAGTATGGTTTGCTTACAGCATGATGCGGGGAAGGGTACGATGACACCAAGGGCTAGTTTTGGTCCTCCATCTGTGCCTTTTGAAGCGATTCATTTCTACTTCATCGAGATGGAGGGCTGTAACAACTACAAATATGTCTTGGTAGTCATTTGTGTCTTTAGCAAGTGGGTTGAAGCCTTCTCTGTGAAGGATGCTACAGCAATGACAACGGTGAAAACCATGCTTAAGGAACATTTTCCTAGGTGTGATTTGCCGAGGGTCATCTGGTCGGATAATAGTCCACATTTTATCACTGCTGTTATTCTGCAAGTATGCATGGGATTACAGATCAATAAACGGTTCCATTCGGCTAGACACGCTCAGAGCGCTGGACTTGTAGAACGCCATAATGGTATCTTGAAGAATAAACTCATGAAGGTTTGTGCTAGTAGTAATTTGAAATGGCCAGATGCCTTACCTATAGCGCTACTATCCATGCGAACAACCCCACAGACTAGAACTGGACTCTCCCCCTATGAGATTATAATGGGGAGGCCAGCTAACATTTGGAACCTGCCAAAACCTAAAGTGTTGAAAGATGTGGAGCATTTGCTCCTTGCTGAATACTGTGACTAGTTAACTCCAAAGTTGTATTTGATTTATCAACAGGTGCGAGAAGCCCTCCCAGTTAAATACGAGGGGCCAGGTCACAGAATTCGACCCAGTGACTGGGTGCTCATGAAGTCATTTGAGAGAGCATCCAGCCACACACCGCACTGGAGAGGACCATTTCACGTCCTGTTAGCGACACAGACTGCTGTACGAGTGGCAGGCCAACGACACTGGAGACACGCTATACACATCAAGAGGATACCTTTCCCTTTGCCACACGACGGAGACGAAAAGCAGGAAACTACTTGCCCTGCTTCTGGTGATCAATCAGTCTTGAACAACATCAAGGGTATTTCTGAGACTGTCCCTGAGCCTTTGGGGCCTGGGGAGACTGCTGCTTTGTCTCTGAATTCTTCTTCAGATCTTTCTGCACCCTTGAGTGACCTTGCCTCTGTTTCACCACTTCCATCAGGAAGCAACAACACACTGTTCGCAGATCATGCAGTGCCTGGAGTCTTAAGGTACAATCTGCATCCACAGCACTAGACTTACAGCACAGCATGACTGTGCCCACAGGAAATGACTGTTGAGCTCGTCCTTTGCCACTTTCGCGCTGAAACATAAGTAAGTGCCTGTAAGAAGTAAGAAGCTATCTTCAATCAAGATCACGTGGTCAGGAGATCACCAGCAAACGAATTTACAGAGTCTATCGCAGAAACTTTTTTGGAAAAGAGCTTTGAGGAACAATGCCTGTTGCTATCTCTACTCGTACGGAGCAACCAATCAATTGTGTGGCTAACAAAGACATTGGGCAGAAAAATACATGGTCCTTGAGGACGTACTGTTTTCTTGTAATTATGCTACCTGGTCTGACAGTAGTAATTGCTCTTGGGTTTTGGTACATTGAGGGTGTGCGTCCACTTGAAACTTTTCTACCCACTGAGAGTGTTCCTACTATGTCTTCTCCTTTCGTGCATCTGCACACTCTATCTCCTAGAGATTCCCAAAACAGCCAGAGTTACCACAACATACGCTTTTGTTAATTATCAGTGCGACCCATGCGATCTTAAACAGGTCTAACTTGTCGGAAGCGGCCTCACTTTAGTTCCGGTTTCAGTTTGTGTGAGAGAGGTGCGGCTTGAAAAGCGCTAGGTCCTTTTCTCTAGTGACTCAGTCCGGACCCCTGTCAATTGCTGTCGAATCGCTGCTGAAATTAGAGCCGTAACGGTGTCCAGGAGACTGGGGAGGTCGGGACCTGAGCCAGCGGAGCCAGAGCCAGCCACCCAGCAGACCCAGCCGGCTCGGAGAATTGGAGCTTTGTAATGGGCAGTGGTTAGCGTGGCTTAAGCTAAGAAGGTATTGGCTGTGGGTAAGGTCCTTCTCTCGGTCTCTAAGTACCTAAGTGCTCTAAGTGCTCCAGTGTTGTTCACTGTTGTTGGACTGGGAATACTCCCCTCTTGTTCTTGGTGTGGGGTGTGCCTTGTTCACCTTGTACATTTCGCCCTTTTTGCACGCCTTCGAAACTCTGCATGGAGCGCCGTTTCTTTTTCTTTTGTTAGCCCATTATCAGCCTATTGAATAATCATCATATTTCCATTTTAAATTGAGGGCTTTAGTCAGTGCTGAAGCAGTGGAGCGAGGACTGTGGGTGTTCCACACCTTTGACT